>NC_083105.1:4885000-6117650 GCF_949774975.1 Lagenorhynchus albirostris
ATCTACTGGTAGAAGCATGTCCTCCCTTTGGAACTAAGACCTCAAAGCCAGCTGAACATAGGTCACGGGTATAGGAAGCAAAAATCTCTGCTAGTAGGACCCTAGGGGTAATAGTAAATGATGCCATTTCCACCCCTTAACTCCTGGACTCGTGAGCCCCGGCTACTAGACAACCAGAGAACTATACACATCTTCTTGGTTGTTTCTCTGGAGAGCTCGAGCACAGGCCATTCCTCACCACCTCCGTGATTACCTTGGCCCAAGCCACCAACATTTCTACCCGGACTATTGCAAAAGCCTCCTAAGTCATGAATAAATTGATGAGGGAATACGTAGGCTGGACCTTGAAGGAGACACAAGGACCTGGTAGGTGGGGAAGGGGCAGCAGAATGGCATTAGACAGAGGAAATTGCAAAAACAAAGGCACGGATAGTTCTGAAAGGGCAAGCTATGTCCACTTCTAAACATCAGTGAACTGGACAGGGAGGGGGAGGAAGAGCAGATTGGGACATACAGTGAAGTTCTTACACAGAAAAATTCAGCTTGGTTACTCATTGGGAAAGCTTTACCTGGAAGATTATTCAGAAATGACTTGTTTTATTTAGATAAAAGTATTTTGTGAAACTCAGTGTTATCTTATTTTCACTTTCCCCACCAACTTCTTCCCTTGTGTTAATTTGCATGGAATTAGCCAAGTGGAGTTTTGGAAATTTTTCTTTTGTACAATACATGTATTTAAGATGTAAACCAGGGCTTCCCTGGTGGCACAGTGGTTGAGAGTCCACCTGCCGATGCAGGGGACACGGGTTCGTGCCCCGGTCCGGGAAGATCCCACATGCCGCGGAGTGGCTGGGGCCGTGAGCCATGGCCGCTGAGGCTGCGCTTCCAGAGCCTGTGCTCCGCAACGGGAGAGGCCACAACAGTGAGAGGCCCGCGTAGCGCAAAAAAAAAAAAAAAAGATGTAAACCAGTTTACTAGTTGATACTACAATATTAGATTATAAAATTTTTTAAAAATAAACTTTAAATTTTGCAATAATTTTAGATTTATAGAAAAGTTACAAAGATAATAGAGTTCACTCATCCCCTTTCCCCAGTTTCCCTAATCTTACATCTCATATAACCATGACACGCTTGTTACCACTAAGAGATTAACATTGGTACGTTACTATTAACTATACTCTAGACTTTATTCCTATTTCACCATTTTCTCACTAGCATCCTTTTTCTGCTCCGGGATCCGATGAAGGATCCCACGTTGCATCGACCTGTCATGGGCTCTTGGTCTCCTCTGGTCTGTGATAGTTCTTGTTTGTCATTACTCAGTCAGTTAGGAGTACTGGTCAAGTATTTTGTAGATATCCATCAATTCGAATCTCTCTGATGTTTTCCTCATGTTTAGACTGGTGTTTGGGATTTTGGGGGTGAATACAAAACAGAAATGAAAAGCCCTCCTTTTCCCATGATTTCAGAGGTACATGATTTCAACATGACAATACTGTGATGTTAACTTTGATCACTTGGTTGAGGTGGTGTCTGCCGGACATTTCCACTGTGAAGTTACTGTTTTCCTCTTCCAGTGCTCTGTTCTTTGGGACAGAGTCATTAAGGTCATCCTCAAAGGGGTGGGGTTAGGAAGTGAAGTGCCACCTCTTTATGGGGGGAGTATCTACATATATTATTTGGAATCCTTCTGAAAGGAAGATTTGTCTCTTCTTCCCCCTTTTTGTATTCAATCATTTATTTATATCAGTGTGCACTCATATCTATTTATTTTATACTTTTGTTGTAATCCAACACCACATTCTTTCTTTTGTTCAACGTGCCGCATTTTTTTTCTAACACTTCCTTTCTTTCTGGCACTACAAGATGCTCCAGGGTTATCTCCTGTCTTCTCTGCCCAAGCCCTAGAGTCAACCATGTCTCCAAGGAGCTATTATAACATTTTATAAACACCTTAGTATAGTTTTTTTAAAAATTTAATAGTTTTGAACAAATAGAACATTAAGTTGAACTGTATTGAATGTTTAAGTATGAAGGAATGGAGAGTAATATATAGATTTTGTGGATGGGTTTTTATCCTTATGAAAAAGAGAATTATCTATTTATATTAATATATATTGTTATTGCCTTATTTTAAATATAATATTTAAACAGCGGAAGCTGTTTCCTGCCTGTGTATGTGAGAGCGTATTCCGGAGTATACTGTTCTGTGTATGTCCCTTAGTTCAGGTTTGTTAATTTTGATTTTCAACTATAGAATCTCTCTACTGGATTTTTCCTTTGCTTATTCAGTCGTGGAAAAAGATATGTTAGAATCTCCCAAATGTGATGGTTGACTTGTGAATTTCTCCTTGTAATTATTTTAGTTTTTGCTTTGTATCTTTAGAAGCTATATTACTAGATGCACACAAATTTAGAATTGTTCCGTCTTTGTGTTTAACTTCCCAAATTAGCTCTCTATCTGTAGCAATTTTCTTTCTTGTTTCATAGTAGTTAAACATACATAACATAAAATTTACCATTTTTATCATTTTTGAGTATAGAAGTCAGTGACATAAGTACATTGTTCTGGAACCATCACCACCATTTATCTCCAGAACTTTTTCATCTTGCAAAACTGAAACTCTGTCACCATTAAACAATAATTCCCCTTTTCTCCCTCCCTTTAGCCCCTGGGAACCACCATTCTACTTTCTGTCTCTGTGAATTTGACTGCTCTAGGTACCTCATGTAGTGGGATCATACAGTATTTGTCCTGTTGTGTCTGGCTTATTTTGCCTAGCATAATATCTTCCAGGTTCATCCGTCTTGTAGCATGTGTCAGAATTTCCTTCCTTTCTAAGGTGGAATAATATTCCATTATATGTATAGACCACATGTTGTTTGCCCATTAATTTGCTAATGGACACTTTGGTTGCTTCTACGTTTTGACTGTTGTCAGTAATGCTGCTATGAATATGGGTGTACAAATATCTGTTCAAATCCCTGCTTTCAGGTTTTTTGGGGTTTTTTTTGTATAGACCCAGAAGTGGAACTGCTGGATCATATGGTAATTCCGGTTAATTTTTTGAGTAACTGCCATACTGTTTTCCACAGTGGCAGCACCATTTTATATTATCACAAGCAATGTACTAAGGGTTCAATTTATCCACACCCTCACCAACACTTCTATTTTCCAGATTTTTTTTTTTGATAGTAGGCATTCTCATGAGTGTAAAGTGACATCTCGTGGGTTTTATAGTAATTTTTAAAATGAAAGTTCTATTTTTCTGACTAACACACAGAGTTTTCTTTTGGTAAATATTTGTGTGGTACATATTTATGTATTCTTTACTTTCAACTTTTCTGTGACCTAATGTTTTATGTGAGTTTCTTGGAAAGAACAAATTATTAATTTTTCTTTTCATATCTAATCTGACAATCCTTGTCTTTTAACGAGAATGTTTAGTCCACTCATATTTATTGTTGTAATTAATATAGAGTTAATTATGGCATGTTATTTTATGTTTTCTATTTGTCCTCCTTTTTAAATTAATAAATTCTCTTTTCTTAAATCCTTGGGAATTCGTTTATTTTTTCATTCCATTATTTTCCTTCTGCTGTTGTAAAGGGGTAAACTTTGTTTTTATTCTTTTAATACTTAGCCTTGAAATACTTTAACAGGCAGATTTAACTTTCTGAAGTCTAAATTTAATAACTTTAGCTTCCTTCCAAATAATATAAGGACCTTATAACATTTTAACTCCAGGCACCTCCCTTTTAGCTTATGTGTTTTTGTTGTTGTTGAGTGTTTTAGCTTTACCCCCTCTCTCTGACATTAGTCTTTATTGTACGGTAGTATGGTTTATTCATTACTCCTTCTGTTTCCCTCTATGTGTACGGAGATTCACTAGCATGACACTTCTAGCCTTTCTCTGCCTGACTTAAACTAATGGGTGAATTTGGAAGGGAAACTAGGCATGTGTAGCCTTGTCTTTTCTTGAGAGGGAGTTGTTTTCAGGAAGAACACATATGATTCTTTTCCTCCAAGCTGTAAGTCTTACAGAGGCAGGTTCCCATGTACTTGGCAGAAGGGAGGGTGAGGGTGCAGCTGTGGAGACCTGGAACTGCCTGTGACTGGCTGGGTAAGTTGGCCTAATTCTAGGGTTCAATATTATGAGACGTATTTGCCTGCAGATGTAAGCTACATTTCCCAACATTAGTTTCGTTGGTAATAAAAGCAAAATTTTGTCCTTCTCTCTGCCTTCTTGTACGTTCTTGTTTTACAATCCATTCATAATCCATATATGAAAAAGAAATGCTTTTTATTGGGATCTTTAAAACCTTAACAAATTTGTTATTGTTATTTTTGTTATTATTTTATACAGTAATTTGTTAAGGTTTTCTCAGTATTTGCCATACTCTTTGCTCACCTTTACTCCTTGTATCTCAGACTTTCCTTCTGGGATAACTGTCCTTCTTCTTGAAGTTATCCTTTTTTTTTAAAATTAATTAATTAATTTATTTATTTTGGCTGCACATGGGTTTTCTCCAGTTGCGGTGAGTGGGGGCTACTCTTCGTTGCAGTGTGTGGCTTCCCATTGCAGCGGCTTCTCCTGTTGCATAGCATGGGCTCTAGGTGCATGGGCTTCAGTAGTTGCAGCACGTGGGCTCAGTAGTTGTGGCTCGCGGGCTCTAGAGCGCAGGCTTAGTAGTTGTGGCGCATGGGCTTAGTTGCTCCGTGGCATGTGGGATCCTCCCGGACCAGGGATCGAACCCATGTCCCCTGCATTGGCAGGCGGATTCTTAACCACTGCGCCACCAGGGAGGTCCCTTGAAATTATCTTTTATTTGTTCCTTTTGACAGGATATATTTCTGGTAAACTTTCTCAATTTTGTTTGAATTAATTTTGTCCTTGTTCTTGAGAGATGGTTTCATACTATGTACAATCCTGTTATTTATTTTTTCAGAAGATAGCATTCCACTGGCTTTTGTCTTTTATCAATATTATTGCTGTTCAGAAGTCAGCTGTCAGTCTAATTATTGTCCCTTTACAAGTGACCTCTGTTTTCACACTTGGTGAAAAGACCTTTTTGTCTTTTGTATTCTGCAGTTTCACAGTGATATTTCAAAGTATGGATTAAAAAAAAAAAACAACCCAGGTTAGAATTCACTGAGAATCTCAAATCTGAGAATTCATTTCTTTAATTAAATTAGGAAAATTATCAACTACTTTCTCTTCCCTCTTCTTCTGTCATCTTCTGGAACCTCTTCCTTGTTTCTCAGCTTCTTATATTTTCCATCTTTATTTCTGTCTGTATTGTATTCTGTGTAATTTCTTTAGATGTATCATCCTGTTCACTAATTATTTCTCCACCCATGTCTAACCAGCTGTTTAACAGATTGATAGAGTTTTTAATTTCAAGTTTTATGCTTTTTATTTCTGTAAGTTTTAATTGATTCTTTTTCAAATCTGCATGGTCTTTTTCTGTATAGTTTCTCATTTTTATTCATATTTTCCATTTTCTCTTTAACTGTGTTGGATATACTTTTTTCTGTTTTGTATCTGATAATTTTCAAAACCTGGAGCTTTTGCTAGTCTATGTTGTATCTGCTCATTCTCTCTCATGGAGACTTATTTCTTTGTGTGTGTGTGTGTGTGTGTGTGTGTGTGTGTGTGTGTGTGTGTGTTTTGATCAAAAGTTCAAGATCCTTGAAACCTTGTCACTGGGAATTCTTTGAGGACTTGCTTGAGGGTGAAGATTTTAGTTTGATTCTGTCAGGCTCCTGAGTACACCACCAACCTGGGACCACTTTGGATGAAATTCTCAGTTTGACGTTTTTCTGGCCATGCAGGTAGTAGTGTTAACTGAAGCCACAAACCTGTGTGAGGACTGGTTTGCTGCTAAGATTTTTCAGGGCAGCCGTTCCCCGTCCACCCAGGGTTGAAGCTGAGACAGACTCATTTCCTCACTGACCCCTTTTCAGGGCAGATTCTTTCTTGCTCACACTTGCAGTGGTTTCTGATGGAAATGCCCACCTTGTGTGCACCTGAGACTAGTCTTCTAAAACTGAAGCTCTTCTTTCCCACAGTTGACACAGGATGCCTCAGGGCTGGCCTCAGGCCTCAGGGCTGGTTCTCCTCCCAGCACCCCTGTTCCTGCTTTGTTTTTAGCATCTGAGAATTTCCTTTTCTTTTTCATAAGCCCAGTCATGCATTTAAGAGGACGCTTTTTACATTTAATCTAGAACTTTGGGATTTTTGGTGGGAGTGTGTCAGGACAACTTTTTGCTGGACTAGAAACCTCTTGCAGGGCTCCTCCATCCTCTTTGCTGCAAGATGGCACACTACTCTTTTCTCATACTTGAGCCTTCATTTATAACCACACCCCTCACTCCAACAAATAGCTATTCCCTTTCATACAATTTCACATCAAGGAAGCAGAGGGGAAAAAAAAGGAGATGATGTTCTGTCCTCCCCTTTGCCACCTTAGAACATAAACACTCCAGGAGGGGGTACTTCTTTAGGAATGATTTGTATAGTAAGTAACTGCTCTTAGTCATGGACTCTCACTTGTTTCCACAGATCTGTATGTTGAATTGGATGTTTACTACCTTTAGATGTACCTTAGATGGATTGTGGAGTTGAGCTCGCTGTTTAAAGGCATCCCTGACTGACTCTTTGTATATTAAAAGACATGCTTTGGTTGAATATCATAAGAAATTTTGCTTAAAGTGGGATACTTTTGGCATTGTGCAGCCGTATGTGGATTAAACTAGCACAAGGTAGCTTGGGGAAGCCCCTGGCGTTATTTTATTGGTCAAAACAATGCCTCTCTCATAATTTATGTATTTAACAGTCACCCGACGTCCATCACCCAAACAAAGGGATAGGTAAAGCCATGTTTCTTGGCCTCTGAGAAGCTGCCTTTCAGCCAGCATGGGCTGGTAACCACGTCAGGCTCACTAGCCAGACGGGAAGATGCCTTTGCTGAAGTCCGGTCCAGCAGAAGGATGACAGAGTGGTCGATGTGCTTCATTATCCTAAGAGAACAGCTACTCATCACTCCTGTTATTTCCAGGAATAGCTACCTTCCCTTGTTTCTTTCAGCAGTAAGGGAGTGCTCCCAGAGTGGAAGGCAACCCAGCAGCTTTGTCTTTTTTTTTTTTTTAAAGATTTTTTTGATGTGGCCCATTTTTTAAAGTCTTTATTGAATTTGTTACAATATTGCTCTGATTTTCTGTTCCTGGTTTTCCGGCCGTGAGGCATCCTAGCTCCCCCACCAGAGATGGAACCCACACCCCCTGCATTGGGAGGCAAAGTCTTAACCACTGGACCGCCAGGGAAGTCCCAACCCTGCCGCTTTGGACATTTATCTGCAAAATCCTGGAAAGCACAACCAGTGTTGAGTTTGCTCCTCTCGCCCAAAGCAGGGATGCTCATTTCAAGAGAGCAAAGGAGTGTTTCCTCCCATGCCTTCCTTCCCCGTGCTGTGCATAGTACATCCCAAAGACTATGGGGGAACCCAAGGGGTCCCGCGAGCAATAGGCCCCAGAATTATGTAGGGAATTAGGATTGGAAATGAGGTAAACGTTTCCAAAGCTTTGCAAATCGTTCTCGCAAACCTACAAAGGACAGCTGCAGAGCTTCAAAATGAGAAAGTATAAAATAGTAAAGAACGAGATCAAACCAGATGGGCATAATCACAGCAGCGAATGATCACTCTTCATTTTTGGAGTCCTTTAAAGCTGTGTATCGCCTTTGTCAGTACCAGAGATTCTAAGGAGAAGGTGCCCAGTCATCAACTGCGCTAAGATTTTTAAAAAATGGATCCTATGCTTTGAGTTTAAAAAAGAATGTTGAGCAGACGTATGATCTTTATGTTATTTCTGAAAATGTAAGACCGTTTAGGCCTCCTTGCAAGCATCACCGTTCTCACAATAACACATTCATCAGTGGAGCCGGTAGTCAGACGGTGGTTAGGCTGTTGGTTGCCTTCCACTAATCCACGTGATGGTCTTTCATAGAGCTGCTCCTTTGTGAGCCTCTGATTCCTAGCTGTCATTTCTTCCACTCCCCCTGAGTGTCTGCATGTTGAAAGCACCCTGGAGCTGCCTTTTCACTGTTCAAGCGTTTGCTGTCTTAATTAACGTGTCCACGTCTGTCAGGAAGCACAGTGTCCCGTGGCATGTGGCAACATTGATACGGATCGCAGTCTAATTTCGAGCAGCTAAATGTCAGGAGAGCAGAGGCCACCCTGTTTTTGGACCTTGACTTTGAAGGCAGGTCCTGTTGCTAGGTTCCTCATCCCCTCTACCTGCTCCCACGGAGTCGAAGAGAAATTCCCCACAGCTGGAAGAAGTCAGCACACCACAGCAGCTTCCCTTCCCTTCCTTGGACAATGGGAGCGAGTAGCTATTGTTGGCAGCTCCCGAGGCAGCCATTCTTCCTGGGTAGAAATAAGAGGAGGTATCCTTTCAACAGGATCTTGAAATATGGGTAAACGTCATCAAACATGGAAAGAGGTGTTTTCAGGGGGTCCCACTTCTGGCTACGAAGGGTACTTATAACAGACCAACCTTCCTACCATGAGCAATCATAAGAGCTGGATAAAATACCAGACACCTGTTTGAAGGCGTTGGTGAGTAACCAAAGCAACCAGGGTGTGGTCTCTGCCTCTCCCTTCAGGGCACTGATGATTCGTGGCATGGAGCCCAGAGGCAGAAGTGCTGCCCAGAGCTTCCGGCAGTCTCAGGGTGCTGGGGACACACTGAAGACCACTGCCACCAAAGCAGTGAGGATGTGATAAAAGATTGTGAATGGAGACATGTTTTACAATCCCAGTTTGTCACTTGATTAACAATAAATGAGAAATAAAACTGTTCCGTAAGGCACTTGCTCAGCAGCCCATGCCTTCCCCTCCCTGGACAGACAGATCTTCATCAGAAAGTTCTTGATGAGTGTGGAATCAGATTCTGGTGGGGGTAGAGTTGCATGTTTCCAGTCCAGTGCAGTCAGCCTGACACAAGGGCTGGCTCCGTGGTGGATGGCTCAAGCCCTAGAACCGGCACCCTGTCCCTGGAGGCACCATTGATTGACTCCTTGGTCTCCCCGTTTCTCTCTTTTCTATGAGCACCATGCTTTTAGTTTGCACAGAATTCCTTCAGAATTTTCAGGGTAAAATGTGATTAACTTGGTTTCTGCTCAGTAACTTACACTCACATTCGAGTCCTGTCTCTGAGAACTCGGGCTGTGCTGAAGCCGGCTCGTACTGGCCTGCAAGAACTGACTGGGCGTGTCTCTTCCCGACTCTGCAGCCAATTATTTTGAGTTAGTAGCTTGCATTGGCCGTGGTGGAGCATTGACGCCATGGAAGCTGTAAATATTACGGATCAGGACTTCTTCCCAGAAAGCCCATTGTTAAACGTTTACCAGCACACCACTGCCCGGACTTCTCCATTGGAGTTTGGGGGGATATTCCAAAATCTTGGGTCTCACATTTCTAGAAATCCCCTGATCGCTCCTGCAGATCCTTCGTGTTATCGTCGTCCAAGGGTTCAAGGGTACATCTTGGAGAGCAGCCTCATTGCTCTTATCTCTGGATTCCCGGGGGAACATTTTATTTTTGCCCCATGAACCAGCAAAGGCCAGACTGTGAACAGCCTTGAAGAGCAGTATAAGACGAGTGACAGAGGAAGCTGAGCTCGGAAGCTGCTGTACCGTCTGGGGAACGGTGACAGAGGCCTGCATGGGATGCACACGCATCTACTGCCTGGATGGCCATTTCATTTGAGAGCAGCCCCATTCTACCACTTGAGGAAACATTCTCCCAGAATTACTGAGAATCTCGAGGCTTCTCAGGATGCCACTATACATCAGTCCATTGACACTTCTCTCTCCACACCTGTCTTCCAAATTGGTCAATGTTTTCAGGGCCCTTGAATCCCAGGAGATAGATATTTTTCAGAAACAGACCCTTGGGTTTGTTATGCAAAAACTAAGTCAAATCAAGCATCCAGAGGACAGAAAATCTTTGGTCGTGGAGTGACAACTGTCGATGAGAAGAATTCATGGTTTTTACTGTGTTTATTTATACATGAGCATCTCAGATGACTATTCTTATTAATCTACATCAAAAGTCTATTTCCTGTAACCTGAGATTTTTCCCTGTTAAGCCCTGTAATGATGGTGTCCTGAGCAAGAAAGTTTTTTGTTTTGTTTTGTTTTGCCTCCGAGCGTAGCCTGAAGTGCAGTTCTGATTGCCTTGTAAATAGGCTGTTCCTTGAATAATTATCTCAGCGACCACGGGTGGTTGTAGTTGATTCAGAAAAGTCTCCTTTTGGAGACAGAGTCTGTCCACGCTTCCCACTAAGTCATGAAGACCAAACCCAAGAGTGAGGTCGAATACTTATTCAGTATTCACGCAGGGTGACTTGATGGCAGCAAAAAGGACTGAGAAAAATAAACAGCCGTCAGCACAGAAGAACCCCATTAAATCAGCTGATGAGAGCCTGTAGCTTCTCATATTTACAGTAACATGACAGTGTATAAATCAGCATCCTCCCCGAGGGCCAGACCCTCCAAAGAAATGGGCTTTTAAAAAAGGAAGATGCAGAGCTAACATATTCATATACTTTCTTTTCAAATAATACCTACCTGTGCAGTCCTCTAAGCTTTTCCTAAGATTCTTCACCCGCATTGTTTGTTTTGTTGTGTTTGTTTGTTTGTTTTTGGCTGCACCACGCGGCACATGGGATCTTAGTTCCCTGACCAGGGATCAAACCCTCACCCCCTGCAGTGGAAGCCTGGAGTCATAACCACTGGACCGCCAGGGAAATGCTAGCTACGTTATTTTATTGACGTTCTTATGACACGTGAGGGGATGAGATGGGCAAACTATGTTGTATTTCTGTCTTCTCGCACCTGCAGGAGGTGCTGAGGTTCCGAGAATGATGCTGCTGGATCGAGGTGGCCCAGGATTCTCGGCTTGGCGTTTATCGTGCTGACTGCGAGGCTCATGACAATTTATTTCTGTGTGTGAAACGTACTTAGCTATAGGTGGATGTTTACTTTTGATAAAGATGGTGATAGAAGTAGCAAAAAGAGGGGCCTGGTGTGGTTGGGATTGGGGGACTGACATTGAGCCTGGTGTGGTGGCTTGTCCCAGCAATGGCTCCGACGGACCCCACGCCTGGAAGTCACCCCCTGCCTGGGCCCCTCCCACTCTGGTCCTGTGACTCACTTTAACCGATACAGCGGGGCCCAAGGGATGCTGCACCAATTCTGGGTCTAAGCCTTAAAGATGTTTTTGCACTTTTGGGAGCCCTGAGCTGCCATGTAAAAAGCCCAGTTACCCAGAGAGACCATGTGAAGAAGCCACTTTGAGAGGCGGAAGCCCTGAGGCTACAAGGGGAGAGAGGGAGAGACAGACAGACAGACGGACTGACAGGAGAAGGAGGGAGCCCCAGATGAGCCCACCCAGCCTTCCGGTTGTCCCAGCCATGGCACTGGACACATGGGAAAAGCCACAGCAGAGGTTTCAGCCCCTGCTGCCGTCTGACAGCAGCTGCATCCATCAGAGACCCCAGGGGAGACTGGCAGAAGAACTGTTCAGCTGAGCTCTAGTTAATCCCAGATCATGAGAAACAAAGAAATAGTTATTGTTTTAAGCCAATAAGTTTTGGGGTGGTTGTTATGCAGCAAGAGCTACATGAAACAGCTAGAGAAGATTTCATGTATTCATTCATTCACTCATTGGTCATTTACTAATCATCTACTATGCTCCCATCACTTCCCCTTCTTGTTGCTTTCATCGAGCAGCATTCCAGTCATTTCCCTTCGTGCAACTTTAGCACCCGGCTGTCTGGCTTCCTCTACACCAGCTGGACTTTGGATAGGGATTCCACTGACTCTGTGGATGGGGACTGTTGCCATTCTAATAGTATTAAGTCTTCCAATCCATGAGTACGGCTGATTTTCCATTTATTTAGCTCTTCTCTAACTTCTTCCAACAATGTTACATAGTTTTAAGTGTTCAAGGCTTACACATCTTTTGTTAAGTTTCTTCCTAAGGATTTTATTCTTGTTGATGCTGTTGTAATTGCAATTGTCTCATTTTCAGATTTTTCACTGGTAGTGTATAGATATACAGTAGACTTTTGTACAGTCGTCTCGTATACCGTAGCTTTGCTGAACTTGTTTATTAGTTCTAATAGTTTTTGTGGATTCCTTAGGATTTTCTACATATAAGATCGTGTTTGTGAATACAAATAGTTTTACCCTTTCATTTCATTTCTTTTTTTTTTTTAAAAAAAAGATTTATTGGGCTTCCCTGGCGGTGCAGTGGTTAAGAATCCTCCTGCCAATGCAGGGGACGCAGGTTCGAGCCCTGGTCTGGGAAGATCCCACATGCTGTGGAGCAACTAAGCCCGTGCACCACAACTACTGAGCGTGCACTCTAGAGCCCACAAGCCACAACTGCTGAGCTCATGTGCCACAACTGCTGAAGCTCACACTCCTAGAGCCCGTGCTCTGCAATAAGAGAAGCCACCACGATGAGAAGCCCTCGCACCGCAATGAAGTGTAGCCGCCGCTTGCCACAACCAGAAAAAAGCCCACATGCTGCAACGAAGACCCAACACAGCCAAAAATAAATCAAATAAATAATAATTTATTTAATAAATAATTTTAAATTATTAATAATAATTATTATTTGATTTAATAAATTAAATAATTATTTAATTTATTTCTGGCTGCGTCGGGTCTTCGTTGCAGCACGTGGGATCTTCATTGAGGCATGAGGCATCTTGAGTTGCAGCGTGTGGGCCCTTTGTTGTGGCGCGCTGGCTTCTCTCTAGTTGTGGTGCTCAGACTCCAGGATGCATGGGCTCTGTAGTTGTGGTGCGCGGGTTTCAGAGCGCTTGGGCTCTGTAGTTTGCGGCACACAGGCTCTCTAGTTGAGGCACATGAGCTCAGTAGTTGTGGTGCACGGGCTTAGTTGCCCCCTGGCATGTGGGGTCTTAGTTCCCTGACCGGGGATTGAACCCGCATCCCCTGCATTGTAAGGCGGATTCTTTACCACTGGACCACCAGGGAAGTCCCATACCCTTTCATTTCTAATCTGAATGGCTTTTATTTCTTTTTATTGCCTGATTTCCCTGCCTGGAACTTCTAGTAAAAATGTTGAAAGGAAGTAGCAAGGGAAAACATCCCAGTTTTGTTCCTGACCCTGGGGGAATTTTAGGGGGATTCAGCCTTTCATCATTAAGAGTGATGTAACGGTGGGTTTTTCACTGATACTTTTATCAAGTTGAGGAAATTCCTTTCTATTCTCAGTTTGCCAAACATCTTTATAAAAAAGTAAATTTTGTCAAATGCCTTTTCTGTGTTTATTGAGATGATCGTGTGTTTTTTGTCCTGTATTCTGTCGATACGATATATTAATTGATTTTGAGATGTTAAAACAAGCTTGCATTCCTGGGATAAGAATCCCATTTGATTCTGAGATAAATCCCATTTTGGTCATGGTGCATAATCCATTTTATATGTTTCTGGATTCAATTCGCCAGTGTTTGTTGAGGACTGTTACATAATAGTCAAAAGAGACATGGATCTATAGTTTTCTATTCTCGGGATGTCTTTGACTGGTTTTAATATCATGGTGATCCTGGCCTCATGGAATGAGGTGGGTACTTCTTTTTCATTTATTCACCACAACTCTCAAATGGGAACTCAAAACTGCCAGACAATCTTGCTACACTTCCCTAGTAAATTTACTTTCATACTGTTATATAGCTTTTCACCTGTCCTTATATCTAATGCTACTTAGTTGATGACTGCCTCATATTTTATGGAGAACAGAGATGTAATTAAACGAGAACTACCCCATTTCCCACATCCAGAGTTACCAAGTCTCTCAGCATCCTTTGCCATGGTTGACTGCTCTCTCCTTGAAATACTTCCTTTTGGAGGTCACTATGATACTGCACTTGTCTGGATCCCTTCCTGCCTCAGAGACTGCCCCTTCTCCACCAGATCTCTAAATGTTGGAGTTCCCTAGGGCTCTGTCCTCTGCTCTTTCCTCTTGTTTTACCTACACTCTCCAGGTGATCTCATGTATCCCTTTAACTTTGACTCAAAAATGTATATGTCCTGCCCTGACCTTTCTCAGGAATTCTAGACTCATATCCAACTGCCTTCTCATTATTGCCATTTGGACGTCTAAAGGCTTCTCAACGTTAATGCTGCCGAAACCCAACTGTTTCTCCCCCGCACCAGCCCCATCCTGCAGCTGCTTCTCTCCTAGCCTCCCCTGTCCCTGTGGACAGCACTGCCACTAGCTAGGGCATCTTTGATTCGTCCCTTTCTCTCAGATCCCATTTTTAAACAAAAACTCTGGTTGACTCCACACCGAAACATAACCTGCTGTATTCAACTACTTTTATCCATTTCCTCTGCTTAAAGATTCCCTGGTTTTCTTCCTCTCACACCTATTACCTCTGAATACAACCCTTGCTCTTTCTGGTGCATTGATGAACTTTCCTTCCTCCCTCCCTCCCTCCCTCTCTTCCTTCCTTCCTCTCTTTCTTTCTCAAACAAAAGTCAACTTGGGGTCTTGCCTTAAAGAAAAAAATATATGAATACAAGTACTACTATCTTTTTATCAGGAAATAGAATATCTGGACAGGGATGCCATGGACAGGGATGCCATATACAGGTTGTGCACTGCACAAGTCCAAGGGTGCAAAATGGCATGGTGGTATTCAACAGCCCTGTACTTATGTATTTTTTTATGAATATATCTTTTTTATTTATTATTTTATTATTTATTTATTTATGGCTGCATTGGGTCTTCGTTGCTGCATGCAGGCTCTCTGTAGTTGTGGACAGCGGGGGCCACTCTTCGTTGCAGTGCACGGGCTTCACATTGTGGTGGCTTCTCTTGTTGCAGAGCACGGGCTCTAGGCGCGCGGGCTCAGTAGCTGTGGCGCGTGAGCTCAGTAGTCGTGGCTCGCGGGCTCTGGAGTGCAGGCTCAGTAGTTGTGGTGCACGGGCTTAGTTGCTCCGTGGCATGTGGGATCTTCCTGGACCAGGGATCGAACCTGAGTCCCCTGCACTGACAGGCAGATTCTTAACCACTGCTCCACCAGGGAAGTCCTGTATTTTTTTAATTGATAACTTTTATTGTGGCAAAATATAACAAAAATTGACCATTTTAACCATTTTTAAGTGTATAATGCAGTGTCATTAAGTACATTTGCAATATTGTACAACCTTACCACTATCCATTTCCAGAACTTTTAAATCTGCCCAAACAGAAACTATCTCCCCATTAAACACTTACTCCCCATTCCCCCTCCCCCAGCCCCTGGCAACCTCTGTTAAACTTTCTGTCTCTATGAATTCGCAGATTATAGGACCTATAGAAATGGAATCATACGTTTGTCCTTTTGTGTCTGCTTTATTTTTATGCATTCTTTTGTATTTTTCCATCCTTGAAGCGTTTCGTTTGAAAGTTAAAATTTCAAAGCATTATTTAACTAGCACACAGGTTAACATTCTACCTTTGAACAAATTTAGTTCAAGATATTTTTGAAACTAGTTTATCTTATCTTTTCTTTGTAGTTTATCTTTTTAATTTATCTTGTCTTTTTTTGCAGATTACTTAGCTGTAAAATGTAGTTTGTCTCATAGGGTCTCTTAATATTACGTTTTTTTTGAAAAGAAGACATTTTACCATGATAAAGATTATTTGTTTGGTCAAACTTTAGTCAGGCTCCTAAACCTCCTCCTAGGCCAATCTGGGGGTCCCTGTTAAATCCAGCTTTGGCAAGCACCCTGCTAAGTTGATTCGACCAGGACCCCCATCCTTGATACTTGATCACCCTCGATAATCTGATCTGGTTCCTCACCACCCGCCCGCCCCACGGCCCCACACCAGGTGCTGCCTTAACAGCCTGACCTGTCTTCTGCAAGAATCCTGTTAGATTGGCTTCGCCAGAATCCCCCTTACCCCTGATGTTTCCTCTTAGTCGTTTTCCATCCACTGACTCCTACCTCTCCTTGGCTCTAAATCCCCACCTGCCCACCCTGTATTCAGAGCAGAGCCCAATCTCTTCCCCCTGACTGCAGATCCCATTGCAGTGCTCCCTGTACATATCATGTTGGTCCTGAATAAAGTCTGCCTTACCGTCTTTAACAAGTGTCTCTGAATAATTTTTTAACAATCATTGCAAATTAAATGCATGGCAAAGTCTTTAATATAAAAAGAAATGTATGTGGGGGACTTCCCTGGTGGCGCAGTAGTTAAGAATCTGCCTGCCAATGCAGGGGACACGGGTTCGAGCCCTGGTCTGGGAAGATCCCATGTGCTGCCGAGCACCTAAGCCCGTGCGCCAAAACTACTGAGCCTGCGCTCTAGAGCCTGTGAGCCACAACTGCTGAGCCCATGTGCCACAACTACTGAAGCCCACGTACCTAGAGCCTGTGCTCTGCAACAAGACAAGAAACCACAATGAGAAGCCTGCGCACTGCAACGAAGAGTAGCCCCCACTCGCTGCAACTAGAGAAAGCCCGCGTGCAGCAACGAAGACCCAATGCAGCCAAAAATTTAAAAAATAAATAAATTTATTTTTTTAAAAAAAAGAAATGTATGTGACTTTCATCAACCATTTTTCTTTTCTTTGTGACCATAGCAGGGGGTTAGATTTTATTTCAAAAATGTTTTTTCCCATTCACACCAAGACCAGATTTCCCCCCTCCGCCGCCCTGCCTTTTTTCTTTTTCCACTGATTTCCAATCTAAGCAAATCAGAGTCCATACTTTCTGCCAGAAAAATCCAATCAACTCTCCCTGCTTTGCAGCCAGGCCCAGTCAGCTCTGCCTTGGTGCCCAGGTTATCCGCAGGCCTCAGGAGAGAGAGGGTGGGAACAGAAAGTCCCTCATCATGGGCTTCATGCATTGCTCTCGAAGGGCACTGCCAAGTCTGTCCTGAACGTCCTTCCCCTACCCCACACTGCTGCCCCCCCACCCTTTCTCCCAAGACTGAAGACAGCCAGTCTCCTGACATCGCCATCTTTTGGAGAAAGGAAAGAACAGTCTCACATACCTCTTGTTCAGGATTATAGGTTTAAAATCAGCTTGGATTGGCTGCTTCTGGACTTTTCTCCTCTTTACCTGCCTGCTAGTCTTTGTGCTAGGAGCTATCAGGACAGAGTCTGCCTCAGTCCTGATGATGGTGATGGTGATGATGGTGATGATCATGGTGATGGTGATGGTGGTGGTGATGAGACGATGGTGGTGATCATCATAGTGATGGTGATGATGATGGTGATATGGTGGTGATGATGATGATGATCATGGTGATGGTGATGATGATGGTGGTGATGGTGGTGATGATGGTGGTGATGATGATCATGGTGATGGTGATGATGGTGGCGATGAGATGATGGTGATGATGATGGTGATGATGATGATGGTGGTGATGATGATCATGGTGATGATGATGGTGATGGTGGTGATGGTGGTGATGATGATCATGGTGATGATGGTGATCATGATGATGATCATGGTGATGGTGGTGATGATGATCATGGTGATGATGATGATCATGATGATGATCATGGTGATGGTGGTGATGATGATCATGGTGATGGTGATGATGGTGGTGATGATGGTGATGGTGATGATGATCATGGTGATGGTGGTGATGATGATCATGGTGATGGTGGTGATGGTGATGATGGTGGTGATGATCATGGTGATGGTGATGATGGTGGTGATGGTGGTGATGATGGTGATGATGATGGTGGTGATGATGGTAGTAACAAGCTAACATATGTGCAGCCCTCTCCACCTCTACATGTTGGCTCATGTAATCCTCATAACAACCTGAAAGGGTAAAGAAACTGAAGCATGAGAGATTGAGCTGATTGCCCTGGTCACAGTTGAGTATCTGAGGCCATGTCTGAGCTGCAGCTGGCATTCGGAGCCTGCACTCTGGGCCACAGGAAACTCTGGGACCTGCTCCCAGTCTAGCACTGAATCTTTGTTTAGTGGATGCCTGAGCCAAGGTCCTTAAATATCACTCTCCCTTGTTGGAGAAGAACCACTGAGGCCATTTAAGCATTGGCACATTTGCAACCACTTCAAAGTAATTTTATTTGTCGTGGAACATCAACTTTTACATGATGTGTGCACAATATCTACTCACCGTGATCCTTAAATCAATAAATACAATGTATTTAAATTGATAAATAGAATGTATTCAAATATAATATAACTAAGCACAGTGTATCCAGATACATAGTAAACAAACACAGTGTATTTAAATCAATGAATGAAATGATTAAGGGACCCTAAATGGACACTTACCTGGTTCCAGAGGGTTCTCTAGTTTCAATGCTTTCCAGCTAGAAATTCTAAGAGAGAGGTAATCTACACAATGTTGTGGTATTTCAGTTACTTTCATATTTTCTCGGTGCTTCCAAGAACTTTCTCTGAACTTCTCAGGCCCCTTATCATTCCCTATAGAATTATAGTTATTTTATTTATTTATTTATTTATTTATGGCTGTGTGTTGGGCTTTCTCTAGTTGTGGCGAGCAGGGGCTGCTCTTTGTTGCGGTGCGCAGGCTTCTCACTGAGGTGCCTTCTCTTGCTGCAGAGCACGGGATCTAGGCACATGGGCTTCAGTAGTTGTGGCTCACGGGCTCTAGAGCTCAGGCTCAGTAGCTGTGGCACATGGGCTTAGTTGCGTCGTGGCATGTGGGATCTTCCTGGACCAGGGCTCGAACCTGTGTCCCCTGCATAGGCAGGCAGATTCTTAACCACTGCGCCACCAGGGAAGTCTGAGAATTGTAGTTATTTATGTGCCAATTTCATCTCTAAGTGTCTCGAGGTCAGGCTTGATCTTTGAGTCATCTGTCTGTCTATCCTCCTTTCCACCCACTAGACCCACCCTTCCCCAGATGGTGTCTAGCACCATCCCTTGCCCGTTGTTAGGACTCAGTACATATTTGATGTTTGAAAGAATGAACAGTCCTCTAAGACATTGCCTGATGGAAGAGATCCAAATACACACACCCAAGCTTGTCTCCATGGCCCAAGTCAGGATCACTCAGGATTTCTCTATTGATCTTTCACTGTATCCAAAAGGGCTAGACCATGAAGGTAAAGCAGTTACTTTCATTCGAGCCCAAATGAGACTAGTGAAGTTTTATGGATATTTGAAAAAGGACATTTAGTTCAAACAAGGAACGTCTAGCTCCCATTTCCATCACCACAGTCACTCTCCGTGAGTCAATGTTGGGTTTCGGCCTCCATGACCCTGAGATTGTTTCAGTGGTCCCTCCATCCCTGTGCACTGGTCAGTTGCTGTTCCACGGCCTCAGTTCTGAATCACCTGAAGCTGATGATATACAAGTTCCCATTCGATGGGCTAAGTGTCTTTTCTGCAGGAAGGTAATACATCCCTCAATTACAGTTGTCATGATTTCTTAAGTAACTCTATTGATACCAGGACTCCATTCTGGATACGTAGGGAATGGCTGTGGTCTCTACCCTCGAATTTATATTTTCATAGGGAATATTTAAGTGTGACAGTAGAAGTTAAACGACAGTCTGAGTTTAGCAATGATAGAAGGCATGAGCAAAAGCTGTATCCCGGGATGGGACGAGATGAACTCATCAATGGCAGGTCTCAGAATTCAGAGAACAGGAGAGTGACTCTGGGCTGAGCTCTTGTGGGAAGGCTTCACCCAGAAGAGGTGACACTGCCCTGTCACCAGTGGTAGCAGCATGCCAGGCTCTCAGTGCAGCAACCAGGCCATTGGTCCTTAAACTCAATAGCCAGACTGTTACAATTATGGTGGGAATCGACGTATAGAATGATTTATGCTTTCCATTCCCCAAACCCATCTTTTTCCTATTTCTTATCATTACTTGCTGAATCTATGTGCTAATTAGTAGCTGTCACTTCATTTTCAGCAGCTTAACCTGCTGCTGAAAATTATGACAGAGCTAAAAATGAATGATTACCAAGATACACTAATTACATCTCAAGGGATGTGCCCAAGATATTTAGACTATCTTTTCTCCTCCTTTGTTGCCTTTCCCTAGTGAGTAAGTTTGCTCTAATCACTTTTGAAGGAAGCAAGTTACATCACAACTCTAGCACCTTGGGGTTTGTATGTGTAAGAGCTAAGAGGAGGGTTAGATTCTGTTAGAGTGGCTGGCAGTCTCTGAAATGAGGTGTATCAAGGCCTGGCCCATTTTCTTCCCCACATGCTAACTGCACATTGGCACGAGGGATAAAATAGGGCAGACTATTTTAGGGTAGGCTTGGTATGCACTTTCCAGCTCCTGATTCAGGGCATGGACTCTTTCAACCCGAAAGGAAGGGATTAAGGTGGTAGAAACAGCTCCTGTACCAGCAAAAACTTGGAGCGCCATCTTTGGTACATGGTCAGCCAGCTTCTGTACCAAGACCCCACCGCATCAGTATCTTTGGACTTCCCATCATACAAGTGGCCACATTGAACATTTGAGTTGATAGTTAAGGATTAAAGAACCTGGGTGGAACCTAAGTAGATCGGATTTCTCATATTTTTGTTCTGATTTTCACGAAATAGAATTAGGCTGAGTTTGTTGCTGCTGGCTTCCTGCCTTTCCCTCAGTCCTCGTCTCTACGCACTGAGAGCTCCTGACCACGGGCCCCTGAGACTCAAGTCCTGAGGCCTTTTCCCCCTGGCTCTTAGACTGTACTGGGCCTGGGCATTGGACAAGCCAAGCGGGAAGTGCAGCAGAGTTAATGCCCCAGAAGCAGCCCTCAGCTGTTGTTGATGGGGTTCAGGTGAAGCCTAGCTTCCGTGCTACCCAGCAGAGTAACTCTGAGATGCTGTCTCAGGAGCCTACGTAAAAAGATATTTTTTTTTTTCAGGAATTTGATGAAATGATAAGATTTCATCAACAGTCACCCAATGTTCAGCAACTGTTCATTAATGGTCTGCTCTGTGCTTGGCAGTGCTCTGGGCACTGTGAGTGTGGTGGGAATTGAGACATAGAGGGTTCCTGCCTGCATGGAGTTTACATTCTAGGCGGGGCAGAGCCACAGTCAACAAGTAAATAAATAAACAAGTAAATAAATAAATGAACACGCTGTAAGAAGTGCTATAAAGCTTATAAGACATGATCAGCTCTTGGTTATTTCATTCACTGGACAAATATTTATTGAGCTCTGTATGACTGTATGCCAGGTACTGCATTGAGCCTTGGTGACATGGTGGAGACAGGACAGAACAGGTCCCTGAACTCATGGAGATGTTGTCTCTGGTTGGGAAAGATGCAGCAAATACATGAATAGATGTAACAACTGCAGATGACCAGCTGCTATGAAGGAAGGAGATGGGATGGCATCTTGGAACAACAGCAGAGGTGGCTTGTGAGGGGGTGGAGAAGTGGGCTGGGCAACTTAGAGTGCTTCTCACAGCAAGTGCAAAGGCCCTGAGGTGGGAAAGGGCTTGGCGTGTTTGGTGAGAAGAAAGGAGATTGTGTGGCTGCCACCTGCTGAGCCAGGGAGGGGGGAAAGGAGCAGTTGGAAGCTGGGGAGGAGCCTGGTCACTGGCCCCTGGTGGGCCATGAGGAGGGCCTTGAATTTTATCCTAGTAATTATCTGGAGAGCTCCTGGAGAACTAAAGGGAGGAAAATGACACAGTATGACTCATGTTTTTAGAAGCTTGCTCGCTGCTATGTGGGAAACGGCGGGTTGTGAGGTGAGACAGGAAGCCGCCATGAGGTCAGGAGGTTATGACAGTGACCCAGGCAAGACCTTCACTGAGCGTATTGTTTTTGAGGTTCATCCGTGTTGTAGCCAATGTCAGTACTTCGTTCCTTCGTGTTGAGGAATGTCTGGGTACACCTACTGCATCTGGACTTTTGGGTTGTTTCCGCTTTGGGGCGATCATGAATATTATGCTGTCATGAACGCTCACGTACAGGGCTCTGTGTGGACATGTTTCCAGTTCTCTTGGGAGGATAATACTTTCGAACTACTACGTGATTTCTTTTTTCTTCCCCTGTAATTCTCTCTGTTTGCCCACCCTCCTACTCAAGCCGCTAGACAATTTGGTAAAACAATCCCAGAAACGCTGCCGTATTTTTCTCACCGCATCCACGGGTGGCTCGTGATGTCAGTTGGCCCCATCCGTGATGTTTCCTTGTCCATGTGATGCAGATGGTGCCTGCCAGGCTTCTCTTTTATAATAAGAGTTATTCCTTTTCCTGGTTTTCTGCCATTTTTGTGGGGAGGTTCTTTGAAACTCTGCAAGGATCTCCGTTCATCATTAACTCTTGATGTATTCATTTTACTTATTTATAGCTCTATGGACTTACGCTTTCCTATTAGAGTCAATGGATTTTAATTATTGGTACCATTATTTATTTTTAGGCTCAAATCATCCTAGATTTGGCCAATGGCAGCCTTTTCAGAAGTAGATTCCGTATTTGTTGATGCGTCTCCCTCATCCTATAAGCACTTCCTGGCTCTCTGGCCTCTCTCCCCACGTGGTGTCTCATTCCAGCCCCATCTTCAAGGAGGGCCAACCCCAACACCAAGGCTTATCAAACCTCTGCTTTTGTTACACGCTGGTGTCTCATTGGCTAAAGCAAGTCACATGGCCTGGCAGGTGTAAGAATGGGCGGGGCCACGCAGGGGCACAGAGCCCAGGAGGGGGGATTCATTGGGGGCCGTCAGTCCTGCAGGCCAATTACAAATGCTAACTGACATCCAGCCACAGTGTTGGGGAGAAAATAAGGAGACTTGGGAGCTGTTAGAGAATGAATGCCCCAACCAAAAGGGCAGCCCCTTTGCAGCTCCAGGTAAATGTTGCCATGTAGGACATAAGCCCAGTGTTCCCAGGTCTTGTTATTTTTTTCAGAGACACAGAAAATCTAGAGTTATAGATAAAATCCAGATTCTAAAGGGTTGACTCAAAGTTTTAATCCCACGTGGGCCAACCAAACCCATCTGTGGGCGGCCTTTGGCACCCGGGACACCTGTCGGCCACCCCGGCGGGTGCACCTTGTGTTTCTAAGCAGCGTCACTGCACCACAGCCCTGTAAGGCAGTGCCGTCAGGAATCTTCCCACGGCAAGGGGGTAGAAATTCCCCCCAGGCTTGCGCAGGCCGGAAGGAAAGTTATTGGTTCAGTAAAAAGAACTTGCAAGGCTGGCTTTGGTCATGCTGACCTCGGGGCTCAAGTGACATCCCCGAGACTCGGTCTCTGTCCCTCAGCTCTGTTTTCTCACTCGTTGGCTTCACTCTGAAGCAGCCTTTCTCCAAGCAGCCGCACAATCAGCAGCTTCAGCCTTACGTGATCCTCGGCGCTTGAGTCCCCCAAAGGGAGAATATCTCTTTCTCCCAGCGTCCAGCTCTGCCCAGCTGACAGGCCCTCCTGCCCCACCAGGGACCATATCTGTCTCTGGCCAGGCTGCCTCATGAGCCCCTGTGACTTGGAAAAGCAGGGACATCCAAGTGGAATTGCATGGAGTGGGTGGCAGGGCTGGGTGGGGTGGGGGACAGTAACATAGGCGGGGGGAGGAATCTGAGAGGGAAGAAAGAACAGGTGTCAATCGCAAGAGGGAACTCCTTATTTCTCGCCTGTTCATCGAAGAAAATTTTAGAAAATGCAAAGAATTAGAAAGCGACTCACTCTGAAAGGTCACGCTGGCTGACAGGGGGGCATATTTCTTTCTTTATACCCGGGTGAGCTTCATCCCTGCTGTATGTGTAACTTTGTATCTGCTTTTTTCTCTCAGAATTGTAAGTTCCTCAGGTCTCTGTCTCGAGGATCTTGAGTGGAGCCCGGCCTGGGGCTCCTTGAAGTGTCCCATCTCGGGACAGGGTGACCAGCCCCTGGGGCCAGGTTGAGCTCTCCACGGAGGACCCAGGAGACTCTTTGGTGGGGAATGGAGAGACTGGGTCAAGGAGCCAGGCGGGTCCTGAAACACTTTCAGACAACGCAACCGTCGCGACCGCAATGCTCTTATTCAAGACCACAGTCCTGTGTCCATGACCACAGCAGTGGAGCCCGGATGCTTTCTCGTCTGCGGTCTGACGATGGCTCTGGACTCACGGGCACAGTCTGTCAACGTGGGAAGGGGGGAGAAGCAAGGGGGCACACGCCTCCTTGGGCAGCTCCTCTGCTTTTTCATTTTTTAAATATTTTAATTTATTTATTTACTTATTTGGCTGCGCTGGGTCTTAGTTGTGGCATGGGGGATCTTCTCTGTGGCATGCGGGATCTAGTTCCCCGACCAGGGATCGAACCCGGGCCCCCTGTGTTGGGAGCGTGGAGTGTTAACCACTCAACCACCAGGGAGGTCCCGCCTCTGCTCTTTTCTTTCACTGGCTGGTGGCAGATGAGCAGAACATCATGCCTGTTTGCTGGCTGGGTGAGTGATCGCTGGGGCCGCCGCCTCACCATGGAAGCTGTGGGAAGACGGCCTCTGAGCGCTCACCGGTCTCCAGGCCGACGGTGAGTCCTGGGCAATGGTTCTGGCACCTGCTTAGCCCGTCTGTGAAGCACACACTGTGCGCTCCGCGGCACCGAGTGGGCCCCAGGGGGCTAATTGCTTCGTTGTGTAAATCCACGCTTAGAGAAGTTTAGCACACACAGAGACTATGCCCTCAGCCAGCTGAAATGATTCTCTGTTGCTGTTACCGTCAATGGTGAAAATCACACACACCGCTTTGAAAAGTGAATGACTTTCTTCACCTGCTAGATCATAATAGCTCTCCAGAGCGGTTAAGGCCTGAACAGTCAGTCCACTGAGAGCCTGTGGAAGTGGGGGCAGGGGGCAGGGGTAGAAGAGCGAGGCTGGGGGTGAGAAGGGGCGTCCCATCACGTCACTCCTTCTAGAAAGCCGGCATGAGAAAAACTGGCAGGCGCTTCTACTGGAACGCCAATCCTTAACTCCGTCTATACTCTATGGGCTCGTAAACATCCCTGAACCCTTTTCTGCATTTCCACGCACAACTTTTTGTTTGGCTGGCATCCAATTCCCGCTCTTTCTTAGTAAACCCTCTGTAATGTGTGTGAAGAACAGAGGAAGGGCCATGTAAGTGTTCATGGTGTAGGCATGCAGCCAGGTCCCTCTGCTTTGAGCTCTAACTCAAGACCCACCTCTGTGAAAGATCCCCAGCCCACTGATGCTCCCCTTGCCTCCAAATCCTGAGGGTGGTGACAGTGCCAACAGTGATGACAGTGACGATGACGATATGACGATGACAGCCAACACCCACTGTGTGAGGCCCTAGGACCACCATGTTCTAAATCCTTTATCTGTGTTAATCGACGTAACACAACAGTGCACCAAGCCACTTGATGTCTTTCCTGTTACTTGGATCAGGAAACTGAGGCAGGGCAGGCTAAGTGACCTGCCCCAGCCACACGGCTGGTCGGACGCAGAGTGAAGATCTGGACCCAGGCCACAGGCCTTAGGAGTCCAGCCCAGAACCCAGTAGACAGGCTGCCTCTCTGAGGTCACAGCTACTGGTTTGGCCCCCGTATCCCTGCTGGAATTATTAGCTGGCTGGCTCCGCTAATGTGCATTCTTCACTTCTCAAAGCCAAGCCACCTTAGTCTTTGTATTCCCAAAGTGTACACAGTAAGTGCTCACTTAGCATCGATCAGCTGGCAAAGACCCTGACGGGCAGGTGGTGAAATGCTTTCATTTCACAGTAACAGGCTCTTGTCTGGCTCTCACATTCTAAGGGGGAACATTGTGGCCCCCTCCCAGGTCCCAGGGGTGTCAGAAATCCAGGGATGCCTGGTTGGGGGGACAGAGAGGAGGCACACCCCCAGGGGAGGAGGGACAAGAAGGGCCGTCCCTGGGAGGAGAGCTCTGGGGGCGGGGCAAAGGCGAGACCAGGCCTCCCAGGGCCCAGTGTGGGAGCTGCAAGGCTGGCAGGACCTCTGCGGAGTCCGGTCCCGGCCAGCTGACTGGGGCTGTCAGCCTGACTTGTCCTCAGGTGACAGCAGCCTGGAGGGCAAGAGAGACCCTGGGAACAGGAGGGCAGGGAGGCCGGCCCGAGGAGCCCTCCAGGCCAGCCGTCCGGTGTTTGGAAGGAATGTGTCGCACCGAATGGGAAACGGGAGTGCTCTGGAGCTCCTGTCTTCGGGCAGGACACAGGCGGCTGTTCTGGCTCCCACGGGGACTTCAGGAGGGGGAGGTGGGACCCTGGCCTGCGCACCCCGATTGGCTGCGGGAAGCAGCTAAGCCACAGGCCCCGCGCCAAGTAGGTGCTGAGGCTTGTTGAATGAACGAACGCAGGAATGAACGGACCTTCAGAGCAGTTATGGAGGGACAGAGCCCAAGTCTGCACGAAGCAATTCCACGCTGTCGCCCTAAGTGTGAGGACAGTTTCCTAGGAAGGAAAGTAGGCCTAGGCATTGGCTCACGTGACTTGGCCAATGGCCTACAGCGGGCCAGAGCGTCTGCAAGGGTCTTTCTCAAAGGGTGACCTATGGGCTGACCGCATCTGTGTTGGGAGGGGCCCAGAAACCTGCATTAGCAAACTCCGTAGGTGATCCTCGTGCGGAAGATGGGGCCCGTGACTATTAAGAAGGGAAAAAACAAAAACGGAGAATAAAATGTTCCCGTGAACTCAGAACAAAACAACAGCTTCGGTCTAAGAGGGCTCTGAATAATTGTCTGGGTAACGCTATCCCCTCTTTTTTATTATGATAAAATATATATGGCATCAAATTTACCATTTTGACCATTTTTAAGTGCACACTGCAGTGGCATTAAGTACGTTCACATTGTTGTGCAACCATCACCCCTATCCGTTTCTGGAACTTTCTCATGTTTCCAAAATGCCCCCTAAGGGGGCCGTATACAGGAAGAAACACAAACAAATGTGCACCTTAATAAACGATTAAAAACAAATAACACCCAAATAGAACTCTGCAACTATTCCAGAAGCCCCGCCGTGAGCCTGTCACAATCCCAGCCCCCGCCCTTCCCCCCGCAAGGGTTGGGGTTCAGTTAGCCTGACTTTTACAGTACTCACTTCCTCGTGTTTCTTGATAGCACTCAAGTATGTATCCCTGGACACTACAGTTTACTTTTGCGCAGTTAAAAATTTTAATATGCGTTTCAATTCTTTTCATCTATGTTTCATCTCCGTGCTTTTTAAAAGTATTTTTTCCCTTAGCAGCGTATCTGCTGGGGATGGGGGCTGTTTGACCTGTAGCATTCCCTGCTGTCTGGATCCTTCTAAGTCGTCCTCATGGTGCAGTTTAGCTTGCTCCTCTGTCTGCTGTGTTTCCTGCACGCTGGCACTGGAAGCCTGCGTTGCCTTCCTCTGGCAGGACTCTTTTTTTTTTTTTGGTTTTTTTGGCTGTGCCACGTGGCCTGTGGGAGCTTAGTTCCCCGACCAGGGATCGAACCCATACCCCCTGCAATGCAAGCACAGAGTCTTAACCCCTGGACCGCCAGGGAAGTCCCTGGCAGGACTCTTAATGCTGATGCCTTTTTTTTTTTTTTTTTAATCAGAGGGGATCATAATGTCTGGTTGCCTCCCTCTTGGTGATGTCGGCAGTTGTTCATGCTGAGGTCCACCAGTACACGGGGTGGTGCAAAACGGTGATATCCTCTCCCTACTTTCTCTTATTGGTTGGAATATTTCTATGAAGAGATGCTTCCTCACCTCCTAGTTGGCCACCTGGTGATACGGCTCACATGGGAGGTCCTGGCTCTGCAGCAGTTTTCCTTAACCTCTTCTAGGTTGCACGTGCATCTCTTCTTCCCCACAAGAATCCGGGTCCTCAAGGACACAGGGATGACAAAACTAGAACTTCCTACTCCAGTTCTCATTTGCCAGGGTCTAACTTGTCAAGGTCAGTGGCCTGCACGTTGCTGGATCCAATGGTCAGTTCTCAGTCCTAATCACCTTGACCCGTCAGCGGCATTTGACTCGGCTGACCGCGCTCAAAGCGAGCACACTCTCCTCCTCTCTGCTTCTCGCTGTCTAGGACACGCTGTTCTCCTTCTCAGGCCCCTCTGTGCAGTCCGCACGCGGGGGGCTCCTTCCTGTGCATCTGCATCCGCCCCCTGTGTGATCACATCATGGCTTCCAGTCCCCAGACACCCCCTTCGTGTCTCCTCCGCCTCTCCCCTAGGACATCGCACAGCCATCTCAGGCCGAGTATGTCCCAGAGCATCATTCGGCTGCTTCTCTCCCCAAACCCGCACCTCTTTCCCGTCTCACTAAGTGGACAGCCCCTCCCTCCAGGCACTCGGGACAGAAGCCAAACGCTTTGGAGTCACCCTTCACTCCTCTCCTCCTCTTACCTGTGTCCTCGCCACCGGGAAATCCCGTGGCTCCTGATGTGGACCCACACTCGGACCACCCTTCTTCGGCTCTCTCTACCAGGCCTCCCTGGTCGATCTTCCATTGCCTCTGGCCTGGATTTCTACAGCGGCCTCACCCTGGCCTTCCTCTCCACCTGTGTCACCCACTCGTCTCTTCTCCCACAGGAGCCCGCATGATCCTGTTCACACCCTGCTCTGCCCAAACTCCCGCGCCCCGTGACTCCCAAGCTCATTTGTGGGGAAAACCACAGGCCTCACGAGGGCCAGCAAGGCCCTGCAGGATCTGGCCCTGGCCACCTCTCTGCTCCTCTGCCCACTCCTCCCCCATCCCCACCCCAGCA
Organism: Lagenorhynchus albirostris; assembly: GCF_949774975.1. Lineage (NCBI taxonomy): Eukaryota > Metazoa > Chordata > Mammalia > Artiodactyla > Delphinidae > Lagenorhynchus > Lagenorhynchus albirostris. Next base: position 4,913,700 of record NC_083105.1, read on the forward strand.
CCCAGAGCAAGGTCCCCTCCAGGACCCGTGCACTTGAGTCCACTTGCCTAGATGCAACCCACTGTCTTCAGGATCCTTTGTCAGATGTCATCTTGTCAGAAAACCCTTCCCTTCCTTCTTCAACCACCAGCCCCGGCCCGGCCCCTGCGTCGGCCCTGCTCTTTTCTCCAGCAGAATCACCATCTGTCACTTGAGGTATTTACTTGCTTATCTGGTTGTTGTCATTAGACTGTAGGCTCCAGCATGGTGGGGAGTTTCATCCCCTTGGTTTCGATACCAGGTCTGCAGTGCCTGGAATGATTCTTAGCATGTGGTGGTGTCAGTATTTGCTGGTGGTTGAATGAATGAGTGAGTGAGGAGTGAATGCCTTCCCTGTTCTGGGCTGCGCTGCTCGATTCAGTCTCACCCAGCACTTGGAGCCTGACGCCTAACTCTCTCTCTCTCTCTCTCTCTCTCTCTCTCCTCTATTGTGCTAACATATACGTAACATAAAATTTCCCATTTTAACCTTTTTCTGAGTGCACAGCTCAGGGGTATTAAGTACGTTCTCATTGTGGTGCAGCCATGACCACCATCCGTCTGCAGAAGTTTTTCATCTTCCCAAACTGAAACTCGATGTTCATTAAACAATAACTCCCCGTAACTTCCCCCTCCCTCAGCCCCTGGTAACTACCCTTTTATTGTTTACGTTCCGTCCCCATGAATGTGACTGCTCTAGGTGCCTCGTACAGTGGGATCACACAGTACTTGTCCTTTCATGTCTGGCTTATTTCACTGAGCATAATGTCTTTGAGGTTCAGCCATGATGTAGCCTACTGCAGAATCTCCTTCCTTTTTAAGGCTGAATAATATTCTGTCTTACGTACAGACCACATTTTGTTTACCCACTCATCTGTCGATGGACACCTGGGTTGTTTCCACCTTTGGGCTATTGTGACTAGAGCTGCTGTGAACATGGGGTTCCAACACCTGCATGATGCCCTACTTGCAGGTCTTTTGTGTGCATACCCAGGGATGGGACTGCTGGGTCATATGGTAATTCTATGTTTAATTTTTTGAAGAGCTTTTGAAGAGCTGCCATACCTAACTGTCTTTATCCCTTCTCAGTAAAGTGCTTTGTTTTAATGTAAATTCCTACCTTTCCTCAGCTCTCGCCTCCCTGGTGACAATTCTGTGGCCCCCTCCACTGCGGAGACTCTCACCTGAGGACTTCTATGTGCAAAGCTCCAGTTGTGTTGAACCGAGTCAGTTTGTCCTTCCCGGCTTCCGAAAGCTCTGACACACACCTCTCCGTGTCACTAGATGGCGCCGGAGAGCAGTTTGGGTTTTTTCCTTGGGGAGAATAGACCTCTTTTGTCTCCTTCTTCTGGGGGGTAGAGATTCCTTGTGCCAGGGTCGGGGGATTGCTCTCCAGTGTCCCCTGCCTGGGGTCACATTGACTAGAAAGTTGGCCACGTTTTTGAGCGTCTAATGTCTTTAGTTGGAGAAGCCCACGTTATCCTCCCTAAAAGGGGTAAACTTGTTGGGAAAACACCGGCACGTTGGAAAGAACATCGGATGCGGTGTCAGAAAAACCTACATTTTAATCCTAGGTCTGTCAAATTTGTGTGTGACCTGGAAACATCATCTGGGCTCTCCAAACCGTAGTTTCCCTACCTGTAAAGTCAAAGAGTTGGATTAGTCAGTGGTTCTCGATTCCGGCCATGCCCGAGGGTCCCCTGGGAAGAGAGGACATCCACGTTGGTTGAATCAGAATCTCTAGGAGAAATGTGTTTTGAAGCCCCGGGTGGTTCTGATGCAGTGGGTGGAGAACCCCTGGGTTACATGGTCCCTGAAATCGTTTTTAGCTGTAAGAGGCTCTGTCCCTTACCAGCTGGCTGACCTGGAGCAAGGAACCCTCTTGAGCCCCAGCTTTTTCATCGTATACAATGGGAATAATAATGGTATCTATTCTCACCTGGGGTGTGATCATTAGAGGAGACAGTATGAGTACAACCCCATGGCACAGTGCTCAGACTTAGCTGCTCTTACCTCAGACGAGCTTTGCTCAAAGCGCAGGCGGCAGGGGTACACAAAGGGGGTCTCTCACAAGACACCTGCTGCCCAGGGACCCACATCCCGAGCTCCTGAATCCGTGGGACGAACTTGAATCCTTGGGACTGGGCAGGTCCAGCTCTGAGGCCTTTGAAATGTCCCCCGGTACTGTACTCGCTAGATGCTCAACTAATGTTTGATTAAATACCTCATTTAATTAAGGAAAGCTTTTGGAAGAAAGTGACACCAGACCTGAGTCTTGAAGGCCAACCAGGAATTAGCAAGAGAAGGAAGGGTGGGGGGTTTCTCCCCAGGCAGCGGGGATGTGTGGTGGGGGGGGTGGGCAGCAGGGGGCTGGCCCAGGACCACTAGGCTTGACCACCCGTCCCCTGACGGAGCCCTCCTCCCGGTGGGCCCTGCAGGATGGAGAGTGAGGCGGGCGCGCTCCCTGGTGGGGAAGCTGGGGTAGGTAAGAGCGGAGGCCACACCCTGAGGTCCCTCAGTCAGAAGTCTGAGCTCTGTCCCGCGGGTTCTGAAAAAGCCCGAAAGGGTTTAAAGCAGGGGAATGTTCTGGAACTCCTGCTCCCCGTGGCTGCTTGATGGAGCATTGAGGGGGAAGCAGGAAGAAGGAGGGGTGAGGAGGGAGACCTGGAGGAGGAGGGTGACGCTGTAGTCCAGGCAGGGAACTCTGGGGATGGAGCATCGGGAGTCAGTTCAGCAGCCGCGGGGTGGGGGGTGGGGGAGGAGGGGGAGGGGGAGGGGTTGGGTACTGCTGGGGCCTCGCAGGGGAAGAACACGCCCTGACTTAGGTGACTTAGGTCTCAAAGGACCACTGTGGCCCGGTGGAGGGACAAGGGTGAGGGTGGAAGCAGGGCGTTCATCCAGAGGAGACTAAGGCGGCCCGGTAGTCTCTGCGTCTGGCGGTAGCAGCGGAGAGGGGGAGGACAGGTCCGCCTGGCCGTGTCTCAAAGGCAGAGCCATGGATTGCTGATGGATTGGATGTGCGAATGACGGAGGCGTTGTGAGGACGCCATGCTTGGCAGCCTGAGCGACTGCAAGGACCTGGGAGACTGGGGAGGGTTGAGTTAGGGAGTTTGGGGTGTGGGAGGTGCTCACTGGGCTGTCATGGGGACCTGTCCCATGGCCAGAGAAGTCAGGCCTGGAGGGAAGTGAGAGTCACATAATGTGCACAGTGAGGCGAAAGTCAAGGGGCATCAATGCACCCACTGGCTTTGGAACCGGCGCCCTTAGCCCCTGCACCCTCAGGGGTGGTCTGGGTGGGAGCTGAAGGACAGCGGCTGAGCAGGAGAGCAGCTTGGGGGTGGGTAGAGGGGGTAAAGGTCAACAGCCTGGATTTGCCTCCTCAGGCCGCCATAACCAAATACCACAGCCTGGGGGGCTTAAATAACACGTTTATTTCTCACAGTTCTGGAAGCTGCAAGCGTGAGATCAGGGTACGAGCAAGGTTGGGTTCTCTTCCTGGCTTACAGACGGCTGCCTTCTTGCTGTGTCCTTTCATGGCAGCTGTCTGCAATCCAGGAAGGGAGTCTGTCCTCCCTCCCTCCCTCCCTCCCTCCCTCCCTCCTTCCCTTCCTTCCTTCCTTCCTTCCTTCCTTTCCCTCCTTTCCTCCCTCCCTTCTCTCTCTCCAAACTCATCAAATTATATACATTAAATATATGTGCAGTTAATATGTGCAGTTTGGGGTATATCAATTATATCTGAATAGCTGTTAAACAACTGTATTGACATTTTTGTTTGCTTTTCTTCTCCTTTTGCACTGTGGCTTTATGAATTTTTAAAATAATTACCTTATTGCAGTATAATTTATGTACAATAAGCTGAACCCATTTACATAAGCTTTGATGAGTTTTGACAGATGTTTTCGCTTGTGAAACTGCAATGTGTGAGTGATTCAGTTCTGCTACGTTCTTTCCAACTCTTCGTATTGGGTTCTACAATTAAATAAAACTTGTAGCCATTGTCGTGTGTGTGTAGACGTGTCTCACTGTGATCTGCATTTGCATTTCCCTGATGGCTAGTGATAATGAGTTACTTCTCACGTGTTCATTCATATATGTTCTCTTATGAAGTTGTGAGCCCTTTCCTGAACCCTTTAGCTGGATACGTCTCTTTTTTTCCTTAAATTCCCCTGACGGGGTATGAGCAAAAGGGTCTCCCCTGTTTAATTGTTATTACATGCGAGCCTTATCCATCACCAGATTAGAAATTTCTCAGAGGCAGGAACCAGTTCTTCCTCACCTGCGTGTGCCCTGCTCTGCCCTGCACAGCGGGCCTGTAGGGATTCTGTGAAATTGTTTTCAGCCCGTGCTAAGACTTCCCCACCTCCCAGAGAAGGACATGATGCTGCTCCGGAAGAGTGGGAAGGGCTGACTCTTCACTCTTCGAAATGAACAGACACATTACCCTGGCGGTCCAGTGGTTAAGACTCCGTGCTTCCACTGCAGGGGACATGGGTTTGATCCCTGGTGGAGGAACTTAGATCCCGCATGTTGCGTGGCACGGCCAAAAAAATTTAAAAAAAAAAGATCACTCTCTCTCCACTGAGGTGGGCATGAAAATTAATGAAAGTCAGTCTGAACTCCCTACTTTTCTGGAAAGATCTGGGAAGAGAAGAATAATGTATCCAGAAGACAAAGATCTGAAAGGAGATATAAAGATCTGAAAGGAGATGAAGGAATGGATAAAGAAGATGTGGTACATATATACAATGGACTATTAGCCATAAAAAAGAATGAAATAATGCCATTTGCAGCAACAAGGATGGACCTAGATATTGTCATACTCAGTGAAGTAAGTCAGACAGAGAAAGACAAATATCATATGATAGTGCTTATATGTGGAATCTAAAACAATGGTACAAACGAAACTGTTTACAAAACAGAAACACACAGAGTCACAGATGTAGAAAACAAACGTATGGTTACCAAGGAGGAAGGGTGGAGGTATAAACTGGGAGATTGGGATTGACATATACACACTACTATACATAAAATACATAACTAATAAAAAAAATATATACATAACTAATAAGGACCTACTGTATAGCACAGGGAACAGTACTCTGTAATGCCCTATATGGGAAAAGAAATTAAAAAAGAGTGGAGGTATGTACATATATAACTGAATCATTTTGCTGCACAGCAGAAACTAACACAACACTGTAAATCAACTATACTCCAAAAAAAAAAAAAAAGATCTGAAAGGAAATACCTATGGGCTGTTTGTTCTTAGTGTCACAAAATCTAAGCATTGATCATACCAACATGTGAGGGTCCTGTGATGAAGACACTACAGGGCCCTCCATACAACTTGACTTTTATGATTAATGTTTCAAAACATTTTTAATGAAGGTGATCTAGTTGCAATAAAACCACTGTTATCCAACATCATGAGAAAATGCTGCTTTTGCTACAAATGAACTTTCCAGATAACTGAAGACTACTCCTTTGTGAGCTAAAATCCTTTTTCCAGTTTAACTTGTTGTTTTTATTCAAAAATTTTTTTTCTTTTTTATACAATTTTTAAAGTTTATTTCTACTTACAGTTATTACAAAATATTGGCTATGTTCCCTGTGTTGTACAATACGTCCTTGAACCTCTCTTACACCCAATAGTTTGTACCTCCCACCCCCCCGATTCCCTATATTGTCCCCCACGCCATGCTGGTAACCACTAGTTTCTTCTCTGTGTCTGTGAGTCTGCTTCTTTTTTGTTATATTCACTAGTTTGTTGTATTTTTTAGATTCCATATATAAGTGATATAGTATTTGTCTTTCTCTGTCTGACTTATTTCACTAAGCATAATACCCTCTAGGTCCATCCACATTGTTGCAAATGGCAGAATTTCATTCTTTTTCATGGCTGAGTAGTATTCCATTGCATATACGTACTACATCTTCTTTATCCACTCATCTGTTGATGGACACGTAGGTTGCTTCAATATCTTGGCAATTGTAAATAAGGCTGTGAACCCTGGGGTGCATGTATCTCTTCAAATTAGTGTTTTTGTTTCTTTCAGATACATATCCAGGAGTGGATATATATCCAGGAGTGGAATTGCTGGGTCATATGGGAGTTCTATTTTTAGTGTTTTAGAAAACTCCATACTGTTTTCCACAGTAGTTGCACCAATTTACATTCCCAGCGACAGTGCACGAGGGTTCCCTTTTCTCCACACCCTCTCCAGCATTTGGTATTTGTGTTCTTTTTGATGATAGCCGTTCTGACAGGGGTGAGGTGATATCTCATTGTGGGTTTGATTTGCATTTCCGTGCTGTTTAGTGATGTTGAGCATCTGTTCATGTGCCTCTTGGCCATCTGCATTTCCTCTTTTGAAAAATATCTATTCAGATCTTCTGCCCATATTTTAATTGGGTTGTTTGGGGTTTTTTGATGTTGAGTTATACGAGTTGTTTATATACGTTGGATATTCACCCCTTATCTTCATATTATTTGCAAATATTTTCTCCCATTCAGTAGGTTGTCTTTTCATTTTGTTGATGTTTCCTTTGCTGTGCAAAAGATTTTAAGTTTAATTAACTTAAGGTTAAGTTTAATTAACTTAAGGTTAACCTTAACTTAAAGTTAAGGTCCTCCAGTTTAATGCTTTAGATAGAAACTGTTCTAAACTAGCAGATACACTTTTTTTCATCCTTTAAAAAATGTGGTAAAATACACATAGCATCAAATTTACCATTTTAACCATTTTTAAATGTATGATTCAGTCCCTTCACATTGCTGTGCCACCATCACCACCATCCATCTCCAGGACTGTTTCATCTTCTTAAACTGAAACTCTGTCCCCGTTAAACACTAACTCCTCACCCCCTCTCGCCCCTGGCCCTTGGCAACCACCGTTCTACTTTCTGTCTCTATGAATGTGACTACTCTAGGGACCTCACATAAGTGGAATCATACGATGTTTGTCTTTAGTGGCTGCTTATTTCACCGAGCATAATATCCTCAAGGTTCATCCATGTCGTAGTATGAGTCAAAGTTCCCTTCCTTTTAGAAGCCAAGTAATATTCCATTGTCTGTAAGGACCACATTTTGTTTATTCATTCATCTGTTGACGGACACTTGGGTTGTTTCCCCCTTTTGGCAATTGTAAATAATGCTGTTATGAACATGGGCATACAAATAACTGAGTCCCTGCTTTCAGTTCTTTTGGGTGTATGCCCATAAGCGACATTACTGGATCGTGTGGTAATTCTGTGTTTAATTTTTTGAGGAACCACCATACTGTTTTCCATAGTGGTTCCACCATTTGACATTCCCATACTTTCTTTCATTCTGAAACAGAGGGTCCTGGGTAGGATTCCACTTCTGGTCAGCACCCTGGAGTCCTGGTCATGCATCTGCCTTGGGGCCAGGCTGGTTGGATTCTCTGCACGAGGGCCCTGGGCTGCTGTGCAGTAAGATGTTTTTTAAACAGTAGAGCACCTATTTCTTTTGTTGTCATTTACAAGTCAAAGAATTTTAACGTTAGAAGGGATCTTAGAAATAAATCTTGTCTAATAACTCCCCCTTCTATTGATTAGGCAACTGAGGTCAGAGCAGCTAAGTGGGCTGCCAGGACGCTTGGCGAGTTGCTATGGGATGGGCGTCTTCACCATTCTACCTGCCCTCTTGGGTCGCTGTCACGAGCTGGGTTTGAGCGGCTTCTCTCCTTACAATATGCTGTGTGAGCTGGTCCTTGCTGCTCCCCCAGCCCCACCCCCCAGCTTTTCCTCCTTCCCTGGGCCCTTAGGTGCTGATCTCTACAGACTTCATCAAACCAGCTCTCTTTCCACTGGGTTTCCACTTTGGTTGGGCCAATGGGAGGTACTGGGAGGAGAGAGAGGTCTGGGTATTTATTCCCCGGCTCCTTCCCTGTTAGCGTTGCCAGATAAAATACAGGATGCCCGGTTAGTTTTGAATTTTAGATAAACAAAAACATTTTTAGTATCAGTATATCCCATGCAATCTTTGGGAAGTACTTATACAAAAAGTTATTCATTAATCTGAAGTTCAAATTTATCTGGGCATCCTGTATCTTCATTTGCTAAATCTGGCCACCCTGTGAGCCCCTGTGGGTTTGCAGAGGGCGAGCCTGGTGGCTTTCCTCTGCCAGAGACCCCAGCTCCTGGGGCACCCCCTTCTCCCTGCCACAGATCCTGGGGTTCCAGTTTCTGCTCCCTTCACTCCTGTTGGGGGTTGGCAATGACATCCCACTCTGGCTGGTCCCAGGTACTTTCCTGGCCCTTGCTGGGTTTTCTTAGCCCTGCCCACACCTTCACATAAAATCTCTTCATTAAATTCTCCTCCCTCAGCCAGTGAGGGTTGAGCTCTGACCAACGTTAATAGGTGAGGAGAGCTGTGTAAGCAGCGGCCGTGGGGGGGCATTCAGGGTGCCCCCCACGGCGGAGGTGCAGGTGCCTTCGTTACAGCCACTGCGGAGCCGGGAAGCTTTCCTCTACAGCCATGTCTTTAGCCTCAGTTTCTTCATCCCTAAAATGGTGCACGTGTGTGTGCAGCGGTGGGGAGGTGGGCGTGAGGTCCTCCCTGCCTCTGCAGTGGGGTTGTTGTGAGGATCAAATGTGTTAATTCATGTGAAAATACTTAGTAAGATTTTAGTAAAATGTCAAGAATAGTCACTATGCAGCAGGAAGATGTTTCCGTCCATCATAAGCCCCTCTTCCTGCCCTCGCGGACAAAGCGGAACGCCACCCTCCGCGCGCCTCACCTCCAGAAAGCAGTGGCCATCCATAGGTTGAGGCGGACCTGGTCCCCGGAAGGAGAGGGATTGGGCAAAGTCTGTCCTGGGCCGGGGGCCCCTGAGATGCCCTTCTCTTACCTCCCCCTTCTCCCCCTCCAGAAACCTCTCCTTCCCTCCCAACCCCCGTTATCAAAACCTGGCCACGAAACACCGTCTTCTTTGCTCCAGCCTCTCCTGGGCCGATGTGCCGGGGCCTGATGGTGGAATGAAAAGCTTTGGCATCCGATGCAAATGGCAGAGCCCCGGCCACCCCGTGGGCTGTCTCAGGAGGCGCTCAGCAAGGCCTGGGTGACCGTTTAGTGAGGAACGATTCATCACACGTGGGGAGGGTGGGCTCTGTGACCCCCTGAGTCCCATCCAACCTGTGGCTCCTGGCACTGTTTGGGGCAGAAACCCTTCTGCTTCTCATAACCTGAGTGCTTGCCCCTGCCGCCCCATCTCTGCCCCCCACCCCAGGCTTCTGCACAGGTGCTTGCAGTCGGGTAATTTGGGAAGCACCACCCACACACCTGTGCTCCTGCTGTCGGCCGCTGTTCTCCCGTAAGATGAGGCGTGAGTCTCACTCCAAAGTCCAAGTGCGGAGGAGAAAGGGGATGAGCTTCCAGGCCTGGAGTGCAGCTCGGGTGGTTGCACATCACTCCTGCCCTTCCACCAAGCTCAGGCCCTGAAGCCCCCCTCTAGGGAGCTGTACCAGGGTGGCTGCGTCCCCGAGGGTGAGAGCCCCATGGAGGGAGGAGAGTGCGGCCTCCCCTTCCCTGGGGGAGCCCTGAGGGCTGCCCGCACTCTGGGAGGCTCCCCGCCAGCTTCCTGCCCGATGAGGCACCTTAGGAGAGCCTCTCGGGCCAACCCCTAGGCCAGACCCCCTGTCACGGAAGGGAGACGGAGCTGGTTTGGTCAGTGTCCCTGTGCCACGCGGGGGTGCGCACGTGGCCCCATACGCTTGTTGGCGGGGCTCGTGAGCATCTGCTATGCCACCCCAGTTCTGGTTTGGGGAACACTCACTTAACCAGACGTGCCCCTGCCCTGGAGGCGCGGCCAAGCTGGGGAGACGGACTTACAAACAGACAGTTATGATGGGGCCAGAGACAAGCACAGGGGCAGTAGATTAGGAAGCTCGACGGAAGAGAGGTGCCTGAGCTGAGTGTGGAGGTGCATGTAGGAGCCGGCGGGGGGAGAAAGTTCCTGCTCACTCAGCCTTTTCCAATGATCTGTCTTGCTCTGTCTCTTAAAACCCGTGAAAATGATGAAATGCCTGCATCCCACCTCTTCTAACTCTGCCCACAGCCTCCATGATATGGAGGACAAGTTGGCTGGTCACTGGCACCTGAGATCCTGCAAAGATGTTCAGCAGTGTCCCTCAGGGTGAACGATGACGTTTAGCCATATTCAGGGCATGAGTATGGGGGGCCTGTTGCATCTTGTCCACAAGCAAGAAGAGATTACTGCTGCCAGTAGCATTCAAATATCTCCCCTTCTGCTACGGCACTGCTGTCTGAGAATGCTGAGAGAGCACAGCTATGGAAAGAGCAGGATTGGCCTGGAGAACAGTGACCCAGACAGCAGAGTCCTAAGCACGTAAACGGGCCCTGTGGGTTAAGGGAGAATAAGGCCCCTTGGCATCGAGCAGGGCCGCAGCCCTCACCAGGCAGGACTGTGGAGGGGCTTGAGTGCTCACTGGAAGGTTCTGTTCTTAAAGACCGTGCTTTGCCTAAAGGCATGAACGAGGACTTAGAATTTTCCAAGCTGGATAATCTTGGTTCTAAAACAAGAAGTGAACGTTCTAGTATTAGAACATATGCATCGAGTGTGTGTGTGTGTGTGTGTGTATAAAGGCACTGAAGAGCTTGGGGCAGAGTAGATGGACATTTTCTTTGGATGAAATAATGAAGGCTCATTGATGATTCTTCAGTGAGACTATTATTCATGGGTTTGTGAAGAAATGTTTACAGGTTTCTTTTCAGAGTTTGGATTCAGTCATTCTGAGAAAATCCTTTTGTCATCTCACAAAGCCTAGGATTAAAGACTCCATCCACATATTATTTTCTACATATGGTTGGACAGGATTATCATGCCGAAAAGGGGTGGGCCAAGTAAACAGCACTTTCTCTACAATGCCGCTCTGATGGGGGGTATGTGTGTCCAGGCTGCTGGTATTGGTCCATGGGGCCTTGGACTGCTGGTTTTGCTCTGATCTCTGGTACTTAGCAGAGAGAACAGATGGGTTTTCAAATCCATCTCCTGCTCCCATTCTCACTACTAAACTTCAAATAATCTTAATCCCTATAATTGGATTAAGGCAACCTGGGATTTCTAGAGGCCCTTGGTGCCTACCAGAAGCAAAAGTAGATCCTCTGTGGAGGAATATATCATTTTAGCCCTCAAATTATTTCTATAGTTTTTTCATATAGAATGATTGAGTCTGACACTCAATCAAAAATAAGAGAGCATCAAGAAAATAAGACCATATGATCAAAACCCAGGAGAAACAATAAACAGTAAAAGCAGGTTCACAAAGCTTCTAGTTAATGGAAAGAACAGACATAAACTTTAAAAATAACCTTTTTTTTTTTTTTTGCGGTACGCGGGCCTCTCACTGTTGTGGCCTCTCCCGTTGCGGAGCACAGGCTCCGGACGCACAGGCTCAGCGTCCATGGCTCACGGGCCCAGCAGCTCCGCAGCACGTGGGATCTTCCCGGACCGGGGCACGAATCCGTGTCCCCTGCGTCGGCAGGCGGACTCTCAACCACTGCACCACCAGGGAAGCCCCCAAAATAACCATGTTTTTAATATGTTTGAAGTCTTAAGAAAAATGAGTGTTATGGCAGATCACTAGAAACTATAAAAAAGAACCAAATTGAAATTCTGTGCCTGACAATAGACCAAATTCTATATTGTCTATACAATAACCAGAATTAAAAATAAAAGGGTTTAACAGCAGAATGGACATTGCTAAAGAGAGGGTTGGTGAATTGAAAAATGTCACAAGAAAATATCCAGAATAAAGGATGGAGAGTCAAAAGAATGAGATATATATAACAAAAAGAAATTCTATGGCAGGAAGAAAACCATATCCAGGCGTATCAAGAAAAATTCAGAACACAAAGGATTTCTCAAAGAGAAGTAACAACAACTGACTTCTCAACAGAAACAATGAAAACCAGAAGACAATAGGATTTATTTCTAAGGTGCTAAAAGAAAATAAATGCTAGTCTAAAATTTAATATCATTGAAAATATCCTTCAAGAATGATGGTGAGGGCTTCCCTGGTGGCGCAGTTGTTGAGAGTCCGCCTGCCAATACAGGGGACACGGGTTCGTGCCCCGGTCCGGGAAGATCCCACATACCGCGGAGCAGCTGGGCCCGTGAGCCATGGCTGCTGAGCCTGCGTGTCCGGAGCCTGTGCTCCGCAGCGGAAGAGGCCACAACAGTGAGAGGCCCATGTACCACAAAAAAAAAAAAAAAAGAATGATGGTGAAATAAAGACACTTTCAGACATACAAAAACTGAGCTAATCTGTCAGCAGCAAATATTAAAGAAAATATTAAAAGTATTATTCAAGCAGAGAGAAGGTCAGAGATGTAGAAAGGAATGAAAACAGAAAATTTGTACATAAATCTAATGCAATAAAAATATCATAGTATTTGGGACTGGGAGAATGGAATTGAAGTGTTCTGACACCCTGTATTGCCTGGGAAGTGGCAAACATACCAGTTTATGCTAGGCTTCAATACATCAAGAATGTATGCAGTAATCTCTGGAGTAATCACTAAAAGAATAGGAAAAATGGTATCAGTAACAAGCTAATTGGGGAAGTTGGGATAATAAAATATTCAACTAATAGAAAAGAAGGCAAGAAAGGAGAGGAAAAGGATATAAAAGGATGGTAAAATTAGAGAAAATAGTAAGATGGTAGATTTAAATCTAAATATATCAGTAAATACACTAAATGTAAATGGACTAGATGCTCCAATTAAAAGCAAAAACTGTCAACCTGAACAAGAAAATAAAACCCAACTATATGTTGCTTTCAAGAATCATAAAAAAAGAGCAGAATATGCAAAGTTTGAAAGTAAAAGGATGGAAAAAGGTGTACCAGTAAACTCTAACCCAAAGAAAACTGGTGTAAGTGTACTAATATCAGACAAAGACATTAAGGCAAGCTGCATTACCATAAACAAAGAGGGACACTTCATAATGATAAAAAGGTTTAACTTACCAAGAAGATACAATAATTCTACATTTGTATACATCTAATAAAATGGTCTCAAAATATATAAAGCAAAAACCAACAGAAATACAAAGAGAAATAAACAAATTCATAATCAAAGCAAAAATATTTTAACACATTTCTCTAAGTAGCTGACAGAACAAACAGACCCAAAAAAATCAGTAAGTGTACAGTAAATTGAATAACATGATTGTGTTAGGTTCTACAGAGAAACAGAACCAATAGGATATCTCTCTCTCGCTCTCTCTCTTTCTCTCTGTGAGAAAGATTTACTTTAATGAATTGGCTAATGTGGTTATGGAGGCTGACAAGTCCAAATTTTGAAGGATAGGTTGTCAGGATGGAGACAAGGGAGGGGCCGATGATGCAGTTTAAGTTGAAATCCATCTGCTGGCAGAATTCCCTCTTGCTCAGGGAGGTCAGTCTTTTGTTCTATTCAAGCCTTCAACTGATTGGATGAGGCCCACGACACTATGGAGAGCAATCTGCTTTACTCAAAGTCCACTGATTTAAATGTTAATCTCACCCCAAAACACCCTCACATATAGGATAATATTTGACCAAATATCTGGGCACTATGGCCCAGCCAAGTTGACGCATTAACATTACAGTGATTTAAAAACTTGATTTAATTGATATATATCAAATTCTGTACCAAATAATTACAGAATACACCTTTTTTTCAAGCACACATAGGAATACTTCTAAAAGTAGACAATGTGCTCGTCCATAAAATAAGTCTCAACAAATGTCTAAGGATTGAATTCATACAGAATGTGTTCTTTGATAATGACACAATTAAGAGAGAAGCCAATAACGTAAAGATAACTAAAATATCTCTACTTACTTTGAAATTAAGATCTGCATTTCTAAATGACCCATGAGCCAAAGAAGAAAGAGTGATGGAAGAGTGAATGGAGTGATATTGAAATGATAATTTGACCTGAATATTTTGAATTGAATGATACTGAAGACAATATTATCCAATTTGTGGGATGCAGCTAAAGCTATGCTCTGAGGGAAATTTATAACCTCAAATGCATATCTTAGAAAAGAAGAAAGGCTGAAAAGCAATGAGATAAGCTATGTTATCAAGAAATTAGAAAAAAAAAGAGAACAAATTAATCTGCCCTCCCCCCATTGAAGGAAGGAAAAAATAAAGATGAGAGTAGAAAGTAACAAAATAGAAAATAAACACATATTAGTGATGGCCAACAAAGCCAAAGGTTCACCTTGGAAAAGACCAATGATGTTGACGAACCCCTGGTGATATTGAAAAGGGAAAAAGGAGAAAGGGCACAAATCCCTAACGTTAGGGATGAAAACAGGATCATAGAGGATATTATGAACAAAATGCCAATAAATTAGGAAAAAAATAGAAAAATTCCTAGAAATATACAACTTATCAAAATTGACAGGAGAAGAAATAGAAAACATGAATAATCCTTTAAACAATTTGTAATTAAAGTCCTCTCGATAAAGAAACTGTTATGCCCAGAGAGCCTTCGTAACCAAAAGAAGAAATAAAGCCGGTATTTCACCAGTGTCTTTCTGAGTGCGTCACACCCTGTTTGAACCATTCATTAGTGATTGAAATCAAATACATGTTCCTTAGCTTGGTGTACAAAGCTTCCAGATTTGACTCCTGTTTACTTCTTATCGCATCCCCATCCCTCCCGTATAAGCCATTTCCCCCCTTCCCCCAGCCTAGCAAAACAATTTGCACCTCCCTGAACTCACCATGTTGTTTCTTGCCTCTGGGACTTTATAGTCACTTATTTAACATATTTATGAGACCTAATCTGTGCCAGGCACCGTGCTAGGCTTTCAGGATCCCAGGAGGCCGTCCTGGAAGAAGCTGTGGCTCTCACTGCCTGGGGCACTTTACCCCCTTCTTTACCCAGCTCCTGCCTCCTCTTCCCTCTATCCTCAAGTTCCGTTGTTGTCCTTAGACTCTGTGTGGTGGCCAAGCGTTGCAGGTCTGCCTCTTCAGCTCTATGTTACCCACATGTCAGCAATGTCTGAGTACCTTCAATGCCTGGTACACAGTAGGCGTTTACTTGTTGACTGAATGAGAAGGAAGCAAACATACAGTATTGGTGCTTGCAGGGATCCAGTGGGTCCTCTAGACCAGCTCTCCTGCTGTCTGGGAAAGGAAGCAGTTCCAGAGTTAGGGACGGGTCCAAGGCCACCAGTGAGTTAGAGGCAAAGGCAGAGGCAGGACAGAACCGGTGCTGCCCTGTCTACACAGCATTGTCTCTAGATCTGTTTGTTGGTGTGGTTTTCCTTGCCATGAGCTTGCTTTTTGCTGACTCAGACTTTGTGCCTGGCCCAGACTCTACCTCTAGGCCTCTACACCCAGTGAACAAGTCCCATCAGAAAGTGTAAAGTGATGTCCTCAGGAGCAAATCCCCAGAGACACCTTCCTGCCTGAGCTCTGGGAGTCCACCCACTGCGTGTGAGGGTACTGGTGTGCGTGTGTGTGTGTGTGTGTGTGTGTGTGTGTGTGTGTGTGTGTTCAAGGAAACCAGATCACTCAACGGTCCCGCAAAATCATTGGCAGCAAGTAAGATCCAGTTTTAGGATAAATTAAAATGAAATAATCCATCTGCAATGGCTAGAAGAATCAAGAGGTATTTTTGTTTCGATTAAGGTGATTTTAATTAGCAGCCATAGATTTTACTGGAACTGGACTTTAGTTTTATTGATTAGGACCCAAGTTTTGCAGGGCAGTGCATTTTGATGCAAACTAAAAAAAAAAAATCGGTGCATAAATTACTACTGAAAGTATGAATTTCACATATTTCTCCAATGGAGGGATGTGTGTGTGTGTGCATATGTTTGACCACTGGAACCAAAGAGGTTACTATGTCCATAGAAAGAACCAGTAGGAAAATCACTTACTTACTTGGGCACTCTTTCCACTTTTGTTGTTGTTTTTCTATTGTTTCCACTTTTGTTGTGAGTGATAAGCTTTTGTTAACTTGTTTCCAAGGTCAAACCTACGAAAACACAATGGGGCAGAAGTCCCTAAGAGAGCTGCCCATTCCGGAAATGCAAACAGTTCTCAGGGAGAGCAGAGTGCAAACAAATTATTCAAGTTGACAGATGAAATATAAAAATTTTGACCATCAGACTTGCTAATTAGTCCTCTCTGCTTGCCTTTAGCCTTAATGTGTTGAGGGGGGAGGGCAGGAGAGGTTTTGTCCTCTGTAAGTAAATTTTGGCTGAAAACAGGTCAGAAAGATTTGTACAGCTGGGCTGAACCCTCCGTACCTGCGCCGTCCTGCGGAAATGTAACATGAGCCCTGTGGGCCACCTAAAACTCCCTGGGAGCCACATCAAGAAAGGAACAATCAGGTTAAAATAATGTTAACCTTTATCTTATTTATTTATTTTTTTTGGCTGCCCCACGCGGCATGCGGGATCTTAGCTCCCTGACCAGGGATCAAATCCTTGCGCTCTGCAGTGGAAGCGCAGAGTCTTAACCACTGGACCACCAGGGAAGTCCCAATCTTTATCTTATTTAACACAGTACACCTAAAATATTATCCATTCAATGTGTAATCCACATAGAAATGATAAATGAGGTATTTTACATGCTTTTTGTCATACTTGCTGAGTCCTGCAATGCAGCAGTGACAGGTGACAAAGCCATCTTGGAACTAGCTATTCCTAGGTGGGAAGAGGGAATACAGAAATGAAGGTCCACTCACTGACGTGGAAGTCCATCCCCAGCTCAGACTCTGCACACACCTGTCCCCAGCATAACAAGACTCGTGGGTGGCTCGGAGGTGTGGCTGGGCGATCGGGCAGTGCTGCAGGCTCCGCTTGGACCCATGTCCCTGAATTCCTGTCTTGTTCACTTAACCAGTATTTGTTGACCACCGTCAATGCAAAACACTTCGTGAGCCGCATTCAGTGTATCAGTATTCCTCTGTACTGTCTCCTTTCCTTATTAGATGCTCAGAGCCTCTAGCCTTGTCTCTTCCCCTCTCCTGTCAGTGCTAAGAGAGTCCCAGTATGTAGCTTTTTTGTTTGTTTTTTTTATTGAAGTATAGTTGATTTACAATGTTGTGTTAATTTCTGCTGTACAGCAAAGTGATTCAGTTACACGCATCTATACATTCTTTTTAAAATATTCTTTTCCGTTATGGTTTATCACAGGATATTTGAATATAGCTCCCTGTGCTATACAGCAAGACCTTGTTGTCCATCCATTCTATATATAATAGTTTGCATCTGCTAATCCCAAACTCCCACTCCAGCCCTCCCCCAACCCCCACCCCCTTGGCAACCACAAGTCTGTTCTCTATGTCTGTGAGTCTGTTTCTATTTCGTAGATAGGTTCATTTGTGTTGTATTTTAGATTCCACATGGAAGTGACATCATATGGTATTTGTCTTTCTCTTTCTGACTTACTTCACTTAGTATGATAATCTCTAGTTGCAGCCATGTCGCTGCAAATGGCATTATTTCATTCTTTTTCATGGCTGAGTAGTATTCTATTGTATATATGTATCACATCTTCTTTATCCATTCATCTGTTGATGGACACTTAGGTTGTTTCCACGTCTTGGCTATTGTGAATAGTGCTGCTGTGAACATAGGGGCGCATGTATCTTTTTGAATTATAGTTTTGTCTGGATATATGCCCAGGGGTGGGATTGCTGGATCATATGGTAATTCTATTTTTAGTTTTCTGAGGAGCCTCCTTACTGTTTTCTATAGTGGCTGCACCAACTTCCATTCCCACCAACAGTGTAGGAGGGTTCCCTTTTCTCCAGCAATTTTTACCTGTAGCCTTTTTAGTGATGGGCATTCTGATCGGCGTGAGGTGGTACCACATCTGTACGCAGCTTTGAAACAAACTCTCCTGACTGCTGGAGAGAGACCTCAGCCAGATGAGGACGAAGGGGGCCCTCTTTTACAGCTGCAGCAAAGCAGATATTCTGCCTCATAAACTGTCTGTGCAAATACTTCCAAGAGAGGAATCTTCAGAGGTTGCCTCTGTATCCTGGGAAGTTACCCTCAGCCTCTAAAAAGTTCAAGTGCAGTTGGTTATCTTACTCAAGAAGTTGCGACCTTGGGTAGCACCGCACACATTCAAACCTTTGTTTCCTGAATCCTGTGAGTATCTGGCTGGTTTGCCGGCCCCTCCTCCAGTCCCTCAGCTTGAGAGGACGTCCTCAATTGCGAGTCCTCTTTAAGGCAGAAGGGCATTTCCCTCTTCTCCTCCACGGAAGGGGCTTGAAGAAAGAAAGACAAACAGAGACGATTCTGGAGCAGAGCTCTCAACCTGGGGCCATTCTGCCCCCCAGGGGACATGTACAGGGTCTGGACACATCTTTGGTTGTCACAACTGGGCAGAGGGTGCTACAGGCACATAGGGGGTGGACACCAGGGATGCTTCTCCATGACCTAGTGCACTGGACGGCCCCCCACAGAGAACAGTCGATGTCAACAGTGCCGAAGGGGAGAAGCCTGCTCTGGGGGCCGGAAGTCTGGGTCGGATCGCGGCTCTGCCTCTCGCTAGATTTGGAACGGTGGGCAATTCCCCTGACCTCTCTGTGCCTCAGCCTCCTCATTTGTAAAGTGGGGATAATGATAGGATCGTCCTCACCGAGTTCATTTGAGGATTTCTTTTTATGGAAGTAGAGTCGATTTACAATGTTGTTTAATTTCTGCTGTACAGCAAAGTGATACATATCTATACATTCTATTTTAATATAGTCTTCTCCATTATGGCTTATCATAGGATATTGAATATAGTTCTGTGTGCTATACAGTAGGACGTTGTTTTTTATCCATTCTATGTGTAGTAGTTTGCATCTGCTAATCCCAAACGCCCAATCCTTCCCTCCCCCACCCACCTCCCCCTTGGCAACCACAAGTCTGTTCTCTATGTCTGTGAGTCTGTTTCTGTTTCATAGATAAGTTCAATTTATGTCATATTTTAGATTCCACATGTAAGTGATAGCATATGGCATTTGTCTTTCTCTGTCTGACTTACTTCACTTAGTATGATAATCTCTAGGTCCATCCATGTTGCTGCAAATGGCATTATTTTGTTCTTTTTTTTTTCGTTCTTTTTTCGTTCTTTTTTTTTAAAGCTGAGTAGTGTTCCATCTGAGGATTAAAATGAGTAAATATATATAAAGTGCTAGAGCATACCTGGTGCATAATAAGTGCTTTTAAATACCAATTAATATGTCTCAGCTGAATTAACAGCATCTCCTTAGAGACAGACTCTGCTCTAGGTGGAGAGGGCGCCACACAACATCAAACCGAACTGACTCCCAGGGCCTGAGGGCCACGGTGGGGGCCGCTTGAGACAGCTGGTATCAGCTTCTCATCCTCACCGTCCTCCCTGGAGAGGGCTCTTTCCAGAGCCCTTGTCTTCCCGAACTACTCCACAGCCACCCGGGCGCCCTGGCCTGAAGGTTCCCAACACCCCTCCCCTACCTGCTCAGTCTGTCCCCAGCTCTGTGACAACGTGGTATCTTTCACCTCTCCCCATCCTTCCCTCTTACTTTTAGAGTCTTAGTGTAAGGACCCCACCATCTGTAAGGACCCCACCATCTGTAAGGATCCCAACATCTGTAAGGTCCCCATCGTGCGTAAGGACCCCATCATCTATAAGGTCCCCATCGTCTGTAAGGACCCCAACATCTGTAAGGCCCCCATCAGCTGTAAGGTCCCCATCATGTGTAAGGACCTCATCAAGTCTTGCCTAGACTAGTTCAACAACTTCCTGCCTTGTCTGACCACCCAACCCTCTGCCAATCCATGTTCTGGAAGGAACTTTCTTTCTTTTTTTTTTTTTTTAATTTTTATTTATTTAATTTATTTATTTTTGGCTGCATTGGGTCTTCGTTGCTGCGCACGGGCTTTCTCTAGTTGCAACGAGTGGGGGCTACTCTTCATTGCAGTGCGTGGGCTTCAGTAGTTGTGGCACACGGGCTCAGTAGTTGTGGCATGTGGGCTCTAGAGCGCAGGCTCAGTAGTTGTGGCGCACGGGCTTAGTTGCTCCGTGGCATGTGGGATCTTCCTGGACCAGGGCTTGAACCCGTGTCTCCTGCATTGGCAGGCGGATTCTTAACCACTGCGCCACCAGGGAAGCCCTGGAAGGAACTTTCTTAACTGCGAATTCTCTTTATCTACGGGAAAAACAACTCCACACTCATCTGCAAGGCACAGACAGCCCTCCAGTGAGGCCCCTCTGCCTGTCCTGCCCTGGCCATGGCCAGACCTGGCTGCTCTCAGGGAGGGAGGACCGAGGCACGAGGGTGTTCTCAGGGGAGCTGAGTGCCTCAGTCAGCTCTGCCTAACAAATGACCCCAAAAGTCAGGGGCTCAAAACAGCCATTCCTTTCTCCTACAGCTCAGCTGGGTGGTTCTTCCATCCTTGGAATCTTCTCATGCGTCGGCGGCATGCAGCCCCGGGGTGAGCAGGCAGCTTTGCTGACTTTGTCTGTCTCTCTCCCGCCTCTCAGGCCTAGACTGGACTCCTGGGCCAACGGTTCCACGTGCTATTCCATCCCCAGTGGGCTGGCCCAGGCTTCCTCCCGGGAGTGTCAAGGTTCTACCACTTTCTCCTTGTCTGATTCTTTGCAAAGCTACCATAAGAATTATAGAGGCAGGGCTTCCCTGGTGGCGCAGTGGCTGAGAGTCCGCCTGCCGATGCAGGGGACACGGGTTCGATGCAGGGGACACGGGTTCGTGCCCTGGTCCGGGAAGATACCACATGCCGCGGAGCGGCTGGGCCCGTGAGCCATGGCCGCTGAGCCTGCGCGTCCGGAGCCTGTGCTCCACAACGGGAGAGGCCACAACAGTGAGAGGCCCGCGTACTGCAAAAAAAAAAATAAAAATAAAAAGAATTATAGAGGCAAATACCGCGGGGCCTGTGAGTCAAGTCTTAGAACAAAAGATGATCATCGTTTCTGGGAAGACGTGTTTGCAGCCACTGCTCTACTCCCGACTGAGTCACTGGCGCCTTTATCAGGAGGCGGCAGAGCGTGGCTCACAGTGCCCGGGAGCTGGGCGTGTGCTTCTGCGTCTTAACCTTCACCATCCACAGCCCTGTGCTCAGCCCACCCCTTTGATGTGCCAGTGGGCTGGGAAGGGAGATCAGAGCCAACATGACTAAGAATTTTTGAATTCTCTACGTGGCAATTACAGGGAATAAAGAGCAAAAGGCATAATTTCAAAACGTTTTGAAAGCATTGCTCTGGGAATCTCTATTTTCTTAGCTCATTTTAAGAGCTGTGACTAGGTGCCAGGCAGGGCTGGGCTCTGTATACACATGACTTTATTCACTCCCATACAGTTTCGTGAGATGGACATTATTATTCACTCTGGGGCTCAGAGAGGTTATGAGACTTGCCCAAAATCACACAGCAAGAACGAGGTGAGCCTGGATTGGAACTCATGTCCAACCCCAAAGCCAGGTCCTTTGACCTCCATACAATTCCCCCACTGAATGCACTTTTGTCTCACACCGCGAGCTGGAAAGTATCCATCTATTTGCTCAGAATAGGGCAAGTCAGTGAGTCGGTTAATAGGACTGGGCACCTACCACGGGGCCAGTCCGGCTTCAGACACTGGACAGAAGGCTCTCGGGACAGGACGTGCCCTCCGGAAGCCGACGTTCAACTTGGGGAAAGGAAATAAATACTTGGACAAACAAGATAAACGCAGACCCAGATCTATGCTGTAAAGAAAAGGAAAGTAAGTCTTGGGACAGAGCACTCCTGGTGTGGGTCAGTGGCCTGGGGAGGCCTCTCGGAGGATCGATGTGTGAGCGGAGGGCTGAGTAATGACCTTGAGGCAGCCAGTCAACTGGAGCAGGGGTCCCCAACGCCCAGGCCATTGACCAGTACCGGTCCGCAGGGCCACGCAGCAGGAGGTGAGCGACGAGCGAGCGAGCGAAGCTTCATCTGCCGCCCCCCATTGCTCCCCACCGCTCCCCATTGCCGCGTACCGCAAAAAAAAAAAAAAAAAAAGTAGGGACAACAGTTACCACCTCTCAAGGTTGTTATGGGGATCACATGTGAGATGTGTGTAAAGCACTGTGCGTGGTCCTTAACACATAGTAAGTTCTTTTTTATTTTATTTTTTTAAATTTGGCCTCACCGCACAGCTGGCAGGATTTTAGTTCCCCGACCAGGGATTGAACCTTGCCCTCAGCAGTGAGAGCGCCGAGTCCTAGCCACTGGACCCCAGGGAAGTCCCCATAGTAAGTTCTTATGTAAGACAGCTGTTGTTCTTTCATTATTATTGTTACAGCGAGGAGGATGGTGATCAGGGTCTGGAAAGGGAGCAGAGCTAAGGAGGTCTTCGTGGAGGAGGTGGCATGTGACCTTGGCCTTAGAGGATCTGATGGATCGGGAGGATATTGTCAGAAAGATGAGCAGTCATGCTGCTATCAGTTGTCACTCACCCGCCACCTGATGGCAAGATGCAGGGGGGTATCATCACCATCCTACCAGATAAACAAACAGTAACTTGTCCAGTGGTAGGATGGGGACCAATCCAGCGCTCATGCCCCTTCCATGTACGAAATGTTCCATTTGGCGGTTGGCCTCCTCTGCTCAGCGGAAGCTCGCGGAAGACAAGGGTGGGCTTGAACTTTATTGCCCGGCCAGCAAAGACATGCGCTCAACGCCCACCTACTGGGCTGACCTGGGCGTGATTCCCTCAGCGCCTTCTTAGCTTTGGGGCCCTGCACTGGTCACAGATTTCTCTGAGGCTGGTTCTTCACTTGTAAAATGGTCACAGTGATGTCTCCCTCCGAGAGTGGCTGTCAGGACAAGGTCAGGTGAGGATTTTGAAGATCATAGTACGGCGCCTGGTTTGTGTGTGTGTGTGTGTGTGTGTGTGTGTGTGTGTGTGTGTGTGTATGAGAGAGACAGGCAGACAGAGACAGAGAGGGATGGGGGTGGAGATTGATTCTTTCCAGGTGGAAATGGGGGAGGGGTGAAGCTGGGCGTAGCAGCAGCAAAGGTGGGCAGGTGTGAAAGGACAGCAGGTGTGCAGGGGAACCCAGTGTGGCCGGGACAGGACATAAGATGGGGAGGGCGTGGAAGACGAGGTTGGACAGACGGGCAGAGGCTGGGCTGTGGAGGTCTGGGTGCACAGCTTGGACGTGACCGTCGACCTTTTTAAAAATCGAGGTATAACATACGTGCTGGAAAGTACATAAAGTGCACCAATCTTAAATCTACAGGTGGATGAATTTTTACCTGTGTATACACCCTTCTAATCACCCTCATCCCCAGCCCCCAGAGAGATGGCTTGTCCCCTTCCCGGTCACCAGCCTCCCCACCAGAGGGAGTCGCTGTTCTGACCAGCAGCCGTTGGCTCGTCTGACACATTTTGTACTTTCCGTCGGTGGAATCATGCAGTCTGGTCTGTACTCTTTCATGCTGGCTTCTTTCACTCAACACGACGTCTGTGAGATTCATCCAATCTCTCGCACGTAGCAGCAGGTCATCCCTTTGCATTCCTGTGTAGTGTCCCATTGTACGCGCGTGCTACACTTTATCCATGAACCGGTTCATGGGCACGTAGGTTGTTTCTCTTCTTGGCTCTTGTGGGTAAAGTGCTAGGAACATACCGGCACGTGTGTTTGGGGGATGTAAGCGCTCACTTCTCTCAGGTGTAAACCAGCCGAGGGTCTGGGTGGGCCTGTGTTTGGCTTCAGAAGACACTTTGCAGCGGTTCTCCTAAGTGGAGGAACCACTTCACGCTGGCCCCAGCCGTGCGTGAGTTACAAGGGTGACGGCTGGGGTGCTGAGCTGATCTGGGGACATACGTGCTGTGGACCATTTAGAAGTGGAGAGAGGCAGCGGTGGCCTGCGTGGGGAACAGGCTTCAGGGTGGCTCCACTCGCTCTGCTGACAGCCTCGGTGTGGGCTATGTTTGCAGGACACCTGAGACCTGTGGGTGCTTCTCATGCCCTGCTGCCCTGACCTGACAGATGCCCAGTGTCACCTGGGGAGATCCTGCCCCCACAGGTCTGCGGGAGCCCTGGAGTAACAGTTTGACGCACAACCGCAGGGCTCAGACTCCTGTTGGAAAGCTCGCCACCCACCCATCTCCATCCGCAACGGAGAACCGGGATGTGTGGATTGGGTCAGAGTCCCCAAGGCTCCCCACATCCAGGTGTGATGGGCATGGCATGTGTGATGCCCCTCTGCAGGCCGGACTCTGGCCAGGGCCTCAACCACCCCTCCCTCCGTCTTCCCCTTTGGTCTCCACACTGCCCAGCTTCTGTCTGCACCACCCGTCTCCAGTCCCAGTCCCCCCACCAGCCCACCTGGTCCCTTTCGGATTCCTGCTTCCATTCTCACAATAGGCAGCTAAGGCTTGGAGGCGTGGCTTCAAGTGCCCATGTTCAGGGCTGGCCCGTGGCAGAGCCGGGACTGGAGCCTCTGAGCCACAGCCCGAGCCCCTCCCGCTGCACCACCCTCAGGGCTTGTCCCTGCAGCTCCTTCCCTGGGGGACACAGTGAGCATCTTTGCTCCCTCAGGGAAGGTCAGGGGTGGGGCTTCTGCAGCTCAGATTCAGGGGTGTTGACTTGGGGGGAGGGGAGGGGAGAGGGCCCTCTCCCAGCTTCACAGGCTGGGAAGGCTTCAAAGTCTTCTCTGCAGAGATTTTCCTCAGCAGGAAATCACCTCGCAATGATTAACACCCACTCATGTGAGAGAAGACAAATTAAACGCCGCCGTTAGGCTCTAGCGTAGCTGGAGCCAAGTGACCGGTCGTGTGACAAGTGGGGCTGGAGCTGACCTTTTTTGATGGCTGAGGGGGCAGACGGTAGGACGGGAGGCTCCCTGGGGGCGTCTCCCAGCATCTGGTCCAGGGACAGGGATCATGTTACAGGAGGGACAGGAGGTCCAGGGTGACGCAGGTTGCTCTCAAGGACCCTCTGTGGACTTGAACAACCAGACTGGGACCATCCCCCGGACTTGGAGTCCAGCACCCTCTATCTGTCCATCCCAGGTGACTGGACTCCAAGCCCAGATGACTTTCTGTGATGTCACAGAAATGAAAAGTGAAAGGATGACATTCTTTGATGACCTGCTGAAGCCTGTTTCCAACTGCAAGCTCTTATTCATCATTGGTGTCCCTGTGGCCCATCCTCCCATCTGACAAGTGACCCCATGGACCACCTCCCATCCCACAAGTGTGCCCATGGTCCATCCTCCTGTCCCACACAGTATCTCTGTGGTTCATTCTTCCCTCCTACAGTGGTCGCAAGGTCCCTCCTCCTATTCTATCAGTGTGCCCGTGGTCCATCCTTCCGTCCCACAAGTGTCCCCATGGTCCATCCCCCTCTCCCACCCACTGACACGTGGTCCATCCTTCTGTGTCACACAATGGTTCTGGGGTCCTGTCCTCCAGTTCCACGTCACGTGGTGTGCAGAGATAAAACTCCACAAGCAAGCAATTACGAAGATCTGTGTTGGGGACCTGAGTGCCGCTCAGGGGCATTGCTGCACTGGGCACTAGGCTTTGCTGGCAGAATTGTTATTCCAGCTGTGGGCCTGGGGGCTGGGTCCCCAGATCAGAGACCAGTGCCTCCTCTGGCTCATTTTCTTGCATGTCGGGGTCCCTGGGGAGAATTCCACATCAGCTGCTTGATCTGCATGGAGAACCAGCCTGCAAAGCTCACACGAACCTTTCTCTTTTCCTGGGTGTCCTTTACTTAATGGTCCAGCTCAACCATCGAGCAAGGAGCAGCCCTGTGTGGGTTCTAGACCGAGGCAGACCTGCTTGGACTCTGGACCCTCCCCTCCCAGCTGGACCCCTTGGCAAGTTACTCAGTCTCTCCGGCCTCCTCCTCTCCCCTGGGTTGTCCCCTCGTAGGGCTGCCGTGAGCACGGAATGACGGGTCCGCATCGGGTTTTCCATGCCTATTCATTTCTCCATAAGTCTTAGCTCAGTTCTGGGTGCATCCTGTGCTTTCTTTTTTTGTGCCTTTGCTAACCCTCTTTCCTAAGGCTGGATTTGCTGTACTCCAACCTCTCCATCGAATCCTTCCAAAGCCTCTGCTTCCTGACCCTCCCGGGGGGAAAGGGGGAGGTCCTCCCTGGGCTCCCTCCCTTCTGGAAGCCCCTCCCTGTGTCACATCAAATCTGTGACAATGTGGCTACGTCCCAGAGTGGATGTCCATTTTTCCCCATTCATTTGTTCATTCATTCATTTGCTCACTCATGCATTCATTCCCTCCCACCCCCACAGGGTAGCGCCATCCCCAACAACAGGCAATCATGCTCACGTGTTTATGTCTTTGTGTTCTCGGGAAATGAGTATCGCCGCTCGTGAGCGCGTATTTTTAACTTACGTCCATGATGTTTATATATCTCGTTCTCTTTCTCACTTTCTCACCAACGCTGATGTTTCTTTACATCCACCCGTGTACCTATAAATACATCTCATCTGGCTTCTTTCCAGATGCCAAATCATACCCAGGGTGTGTGTCCACCAGTATCCTCTCCCAGCCTGGGGTGGTCTGGATCTGCGGGAGAATTCCGGGGGCAGGTGTCTTCCTAGGGGACTTACCGTGTCTCCCACTTCTTTAACCTGAGACACGGAGGTAGAAACCTTCCTGGGGGCTGTGCAGCCTACCTGCCCCAGCGGAGCTGCGACCTTCTGTCTTCATTCTGTCCAACCCACGACATGTTCTGATTTCTGCCAGTGAACCTTCTTTGTTATTTTGCATTTTTTTTTTGATTGTCAAGGCTTTTGAGCACCTTTTCCTCTCCTTATTGACCTCTATAAATTCACGCTGTTTTCTGTAGAGCTGCCGTCTTTCCTTTTTGAGCTACACATTTTATTTCAATTAAATTATTATTTTGAGCTTGTCACTTTCTTTTTGTGTTCCGGCATCTATGAATCGTCTTCAGTCTCAAAAACATCCATAGGCCATTAAAGCTCATAGGTCTTTTGGCAGGGCTAATATCGCTACTAAAATATATTTAAGAGTCAACATTTATTAAGCATTTATTAGTCAGATGTTGTTCTACGTACTTGTATAGGAATTCAGTCTTCATGGCTCAGTGAGGTAGGTATTATTACTATTACTGCTGTCATTGTTCCCCCTGCACCACTTTCCAGATGTGACACAAGGCGCAGAGTGGCCAGTTCCTTGCCGAGTTCCCTCGGGTGAGCAGAATAGTGCCCTCCGCCCAAGGATAACCACACCCTAATCCCTGAACCTGTGAATATGTTGCCTTACGCGGCAAAAGGGACTTTGCAGGTGTGATTAAATTAAATGTCTTGAGATGGAGGGTATCCTGAATTATCCAGGTGGACCCAATATAATCACAAAGGTCCTTATAAGGGGAGGAGGGAAGCAGGAGGGTCAGAGACAGAGAAGATGTGCTGAGAGAGAGAGAGAAGGGGGAGAGACGAGAAGATTGGAAGATGGAAGATCCTATGATTCTGGCTTTAAGAACAGGAAGGGGGCTTCCTGGTGGCGCAGTGGTTGAGAGTCCGCCTGCCGATGCAGGGGACGCGGGTTCGTGCCCCAGTCCGGGAAGATCCCACATGCCGCGGAGCGGCTGGGCCCGTGAGCCATGGCCGCTGAGCCTGCGCGTCCGGAGCCTGTGCTCCGCAACGGGAGAGGCCACAGCAGTGAGAGGCCCGCGTACCGCAAAAAAAAAAAAAAAAGAAAAAAAAAAACAGGAAGGGGCCATGGGCCAAGGAATGCAGGTCACTTCTT
The DNA here is from genome assembly GCF_949774975.1 of Lagenorhynchus albirostris. NCBI lineage: Eukaryota > Metazoa > Chordata > Mammalia > Artiodactyla > Delphinidae > Lagenorhynchus > Lagenorhynchus albirostris. The sequence goes on from NC_083105.1 coordinate 4,941,471, forward strand.
CCAGATGCTGGAAAAAGCAAGGAAAAAGATTCTCCCATAGAGCCTCCTGAAGGAGTACAGCCCTGCTGACACCTTGATTTTAGGACTTGTGACCTTCAGAACTATAAAATAAGAAGTTCGTGTCGTTTAAAGCCCCCAAGTCTGTGGAAATTTCTTACAGCAGCTACAGCAAACTCATAGAGCCACACGCCCAGTATGTAGCAGAGTGCACGCAGCTCAGGGAGCTGGCCCGACCTCAGTGCTGTCCACCATGGTGTCCGTGGGGCAAATGGCCCTGACTGGACAGCAGGGCTCACAGGCCTTGCTCGGCCGCTCGGCTCTGGTCCTGGCTGGCATATCTGGGCGCTTCATCCCCATTCCTCCAGCTTCTCACCAAGGACTCCAACGATGCTTGTTAACTGAGAGAAGGTGCAAGTTACTTGGCTAAGGCAGGCGCTCTCAGCCCGGGCTGGGCGTGTGACTCTGAGAAGGTGCCTCGGGGGTCTGGGGACAGGGCCCAGGGTGTTGAGAACTGCTCACTGGGGACTTCCCACCGATTCAAGGCCTTCAAAACTGTTACCATTGAGATCACAGCCATGATCGGTTCGGTGGAAAAATAAGGTATATTTCATCAAAAATCATTCTGAAGCGACCCTTTAGCTCTCTGCCACACGTTGAGGGTTTTGCAGGGGTATGTGCACGGGGACACTGAGGGTGCATTCATTCATTCCTTCATTCACTCACTCATCCTGTGCCTACTGTGTACGTGGCATCCAGACATCTGGCTGTGGCTGGCTGGAGCATACAGTCTAGAAGGGAGACACACAGTTGGAGTCGAGCAAACCAACGCCAATTACAAACTGACCAGGAGATGGAGGAAGCACGTGGAGTCCTAGTCAGACGGGAGAGTCTGTTGGAGTGACTGGCATTCAAGTCGTCCAGTGCCTGTGATTGCACCAGGCACATAGTAGGGCCTCAAGGACCACTTGTAAAACAAAACAGGCAGAGGGCGGTAGGCTGGCAGGCAGGGATGTGCCCACCATAGACTAGACCACAGTGGCTCAGCCCTGGGGCCCTAAGCTGGGGAACGGGGCTTGAGTCTTTTGAATCTCATCTTGACCACTTACTAACTTGCCACCTTGCTACGTGTGTTTATCACTCAGCCTCGGTTTCCTCATCCACAAAATGGGGATGATCACAGCCCCCCCCAACCCCCCCAGGATTGTAAGGATTCATTGGGAAAAAAACAACAAAACACAGAAAGCCTTTTGTAGAGTGGAGGGAGAGATGAGGCCGGAGCCAAGCTGGGTGGAAGGAAGGATGTTTACAGGGGCCTGGGCAGGGGGGGGCCGGTGGTGGGCATCGGGGTGTCCTCAGGAGTTTGTGGAAGGTCCAAGCTCTGAAGCGTGATCTCATCTGCACAGGCCTCTTCTAAGGCCCTCCTGGGCCTTCAACAAGATCCTTCTGGCTGCGGTGAGCAGGGCCAGATTGGACAAGGGGGTAGGACAGGAAGCAGGATGGCAGCGTGTGCTGGGGGAGGGGTGGCTGCGAGGATGGAGGGAAGCAGGCGGATCCCAGTGTCATTTAGGACCCAGTGGAGCTGTGTGTGGGGGGGGGGAGGGGGTAGAGGGAGGGGATTTGTCATGATGACTCTGGTGTGAGTAATTGGGTGGGTGGAACTCCATTTACTGAAGTGGGAAGAGCAGAAGGGAAGCAGAATTGATGGGAGAAAAACATCAAGTTTGGTTGTGGGCAGTTTTGGAGAAAAGGCACAAAGAATAGAGGAAAAGACGCGTAAGGGGAAGCCCTGGAGCTTCCAGCGTTCACGGCTAAAGGGGTGTGTCCTCAGCCCCTACAAATGTGGGGGGCAGGGTGGGAGGGGAGGATGGGGTCCCACCCCTTATTCCAGAAGGACTGTAACATCAGGAACCTAATTAAGACTCTGTCAACGGGACCCGAGAAAAGAGCAGGGTTATCAGTCACAGAGAACAGTTGGGAAGGATTAGGGGCAGCCACGTGTTTGGGACGGTCTCGTGCTTTGCTGAGAACGCCACCCCTGGCTCTGCAGAAGGTTCTAGAAGACCCATCCAAGTGGAAACTGGACTGAACTCCCGCGTAGAGCCTCCCTTCCCCGAGGGCTGCAGAGTTTCTCCCGGAATCCAGGCAGCCTGCACACTTCACCCCTCGTCCCCATGGAACCCGGCAAACCCCTGGCCCAGGGCCGGTTTTCTTCTCGTGCTCCTCTTCAAGGACGCTGACGAGCCCTACACCGGGAGTTGCAGCCAAGAGCAACCTTGTGCAGCTGCTGCTGCCACCTGTCCCTGCAAATCCCGCCAAAGGGTGCCTTCCCCGGGGGTAGGAGGAGTGTGGCTGCAACCTCAGAGGCTGGACAGCAAGGTCCATCCTTCCCCCACCAGCTGGGCCAGGGTGTCTTCAGGAGGGTTTATGCTCCTTACTCCTCCCCTCCCCCTCCCCTCCCCTCCCCCCTCCTCCATCCCCTCCCCTCCCCCTCCACCCCTCCTCTCCCCCTCCCCTCCCCTCCCTCCCCTCCCCCTCCCTCCCCTCCCCCTCCCTCCCCTCCCCTCCCCTCCCCCTCCCCTCCCCTCCCCCTCCCCTCCCCTCCCCTCCCCCTCCCCTCCCCTCCCCCCTCCCCTCCCCTCCCCTCCCCCCTCCCTCCCCCTCCCTCTCCTCGTCCCTCCCCTCTCCTCCCCACCTCCTCCGTCCCCTCCCCTCCCCTCCACCCTTCCTCTCCATCTCCTCCCCTCCCTTTCCTTTCTCTCTCTACATCACCACCTGGCTCACGGCTCACTTGTTCACGTGCTTCCTCAGTGAATACCCCGTGAGCGCTAACGTGGCAGGCGCTCTGCCGGGTGCAGGGACCCACTTGCAGCGACAACAGGATGGTCCTTGTCCCCAAGGAGCCGACAGTCTAGGGGAGAGAGAGACAGACAAGTAAAGCAATGTGGAAGACAGAAGGCACTTGGGAGGAAGGGTCAGCAAGGAGAGCCAACCTGACCTGAACAGGAGAAAATGAAATCCCACCGGAGCTGCTGTGGTCAGGGAGTAAAGAGGAGTCTGACCAGGTGTGAAGGCGGGAGATCGGAAGGAGGGACATGCAAAGGCCCTGTGGGAGAGACAGCCAGCAGCCTGGGGCGTGGGAGGCTAGTGTGCTGAGCTCAGAGGTGAGACAGGTAGGGCACATCAGGCAGGCAGTGATGTGACCTCTTCCTGAACCAAGGGACAGGCGTGCGCGGAGGGGTATAAGGGAGGCCTAAGGGAAAGGGTAAACTCCAAACAGACCACGCCACAGCCACAAAGCAGCTCAATCCCGATCTAACTACCTGCCGAGGCCGAAAGCATCTTCTTCCTGGGGGAACACAGAGTCCTTGAAGTTTTTACACGATGTCTGGCATTCAATTAAAAAAAAAAAATCACCAGGTCTATACAGAAACAGGAGCAGAAGGAAAAACATTGACTCATAGAAACAGACCCACAGCTGATCCAGAAACTGGAGTCATCAGATGTGAAAATCAAAATACATGTGATTAATATGTTCAGGAATCTAGGTAACGATGGAGAATTTTACCAGAGAACAGGAATTTATAAAGCAAACCAAATGAAAATTCTAGAGTTGGAAAACTCCGTAACTAACACCCAGAGCTCGATAGATGGTTTCGTAGCACACTGACCACAGCTGAAGAGAGGATTCATGAACTGGAAGGCGCATTTCCATAAAGTATCCAGTGACACACGGAGAAAAGGGAATGGAAGGCTTAGAAAAGAGCTTCTGAGGCGTCTAGGATGTGCTGGAAAGTTCTGACACGTGCGCAATCGGAGTCCCATGGGTAGCCAGACACACGGACGTCACGTGCCACCTAATGGGTTGCTTTGAATAGGACGCCGGCACCCTCATCTGGGACCCCCAGCCTCCAGAACTGGAGAAAATAAATGTCTGTTGTTTCAGCCGCCCCGGCTTTGGTGTTTAGTTAGAGCAGCCTGCGCAGACCAAGACGCTCCTATAGAAAGGGACACATCGGTTCCCTTTTCCCTTGGGGCATTGCCGTCTGGATGAGATGCTGCCAGGTTCCAGCCACTCTGGCCTCGGGGATTCTCCACCATCCCCAGGGCCCTCTCCCCTGCCGCAGGCCCTGCCCTCACTGGTCCCCCCAGCTGGATGGGTCTTCCCCAGCATCCCGTGAGGATCCTTCCTTCTCTTTAGGTCTCTGCTCGGGCATCCCCAGGACCGAGACCGCCCTGACCACTCCAAAGCCCCCCACCCTCCCCGTCACGGTTAACATGCTTCCTGCCTCGTAATTCCTCAGAGCACGCTGCATGCCCGACAGCCTGCGTTTGCTCTCTTGTTCGTGAGGCAGCTGTCTCACGGGAACGAGATTCCTAGGACTGAGCAACCTGTTGTGTTCATTGCTAGATCCCCAGTAGGGCCTTAATATGTATTTATCAGTTGAACTAACGAACGAACGAACAAACAAACGAACGAATGAACGGCACATCGGATGGCAGAGCAAAGACTGGGAAGGAGCCTGGGCCCTTGATGTGCTGCCGAGTGGCCACCTGGGACCCAGGCAAGCGGGCTCATCCCCTTCGGGGGCCCATTCGGGTGGGAGGCTTTGTTACTCCCCCCAGGTCCCCAGCACACCCCACACTCATGCCTGCCGTGCTGACTGTCTGCCTGGAGTGCGGGTCCCCCAGCTCTCCTTCTGACCATTGTGACCACAACGTGGCCCTGCGCCCTGACCACGACGTCTGGGGTCGCGCCCCTCCCCACTGACCTGCCTTATTCCCTTCACGACACGCGCTGTTGTGCTGTTACCCGAAATCGTCTCGCCCAGCTGCCTGCAGCCCCCGATGCCGCCCCGCGTTCTCTGGGCTGCGACGGGGCAGAGAGCAGCTCAGCCCTGCTTCTCCCCACTTCCTCAGGGACCAGAAGGGCTCCTGGCGCACAGTGCCTGCTCGATAGATACCGGTGGGTGCACGGATCTCTATTTCACAGAAAAGCAGACAAGCCTGGAGCAGTTAGGTGACGACTCAAAAGTCACACCGTTTATACGAGATGTGGTACCCAATTCCAGGGCTCCCTTCGAGGGACCAAACTCTCTCTAGGAAGACAAAAAAGAAAAAAGAGCAGGGAGAGAGAAGATGAGGGAGTGTAAAGGCCCTGAAATCACAATAATATCTGTAGAAAGGTTTGGTTTGCTGGGGGCTGAGAAATGAATTATAAAACTCTATCCATTATGTACACTTCTTTCATCATGACGTACGCCGAGGATTCTGGGAACGTGGACTGCGGAGACCGAACGGTACCTCAGGATGCACCTGCTACAGTCGCCCACTCGGTGCTTTCACGTCTTCCAGAGCAGGAGTGCAGGGTAGCACATTAGGTACCTGTTGCTTGGGAAATCTGCCGTCCGTGAGAGGATCAAGCCGTTAACTTATCTCCGAAATAAAAATAAATGCTCAGAGTAGGAGCCGGGAGGGGCCCTCTTGGGAGTTCTGTGTGTGAGTCTCAAGGTTTGGGTCTGAGCGTCTATTTTGAATGTTTAGGAACCTGACTCTGCTATTTCCAGTTCTAGAGAATGTTCCAGGTAGTGAGGGAGCTGATGGTGGGTCTCCTGAGGCCAGGGGTCACTCTGGGGGTGGCTTCGCCCTAAGCCTGTGTTGGGAGGTGCCGCTCTGGCCCCTGTCCTCCTGGGGCCCTGGAGAAGAAGCACGCGCTTGTCCCCAGCCGGTAGGGGAGCCAGTGCCCGGGAGTTGGGAATAACCAGCCCCAGGCGGTGGGAAGGCTTTCTGCTGGCTGCTAGGCTGCCCACGGTGACTAAGAATGATGAGTGAAGATAGCAGCTGAAAATGTCACCACCCACCCCCCAAACTTTCCAAGAAAAAAAAAGGAAACATTGGCCCAGGAAACAGCAGTCTGTGAGCAAAAGCAACAGTTTATTTGTGGCCAGAGACAAGGCTTCCCTGAAATGAACAATGCTCATGGCTATCTTTGTCCATTACCCGCAAACCAGCCGGTCCCCTGATGGACGCCTGTGGCTGCAGCCCCGTCAGTTCCACGCGGCAAGGCCCCTCCCTCCCACACCGGGAGTGGCACAAGTTAGTGGTGACGTGGCAGGTCAACTATGTCATACAGAATATGCCACGTACAGTCCGTCAGCCTCGAGTACTCATTTATAAAGAGGAGATCATTCCTGTCCAGGCTGCCTTCCAGGGTGGATGCGAAGCTTTGTGAGAATAATGTGCTGTCCATCAGTAAACCCCCTTATCACGACTGTCCTGTCCTTCTTGACTGAGGTCTTATCTGATGGGTGGGAAGTGGAGGCCACCACATCACCCGAGGGGCCGTCCTTTGCCCCACCCGCCCCAACAGGAACCTACGGTGCTCCCTGACCTTGGGTCTGAGAACAGCACCAAGTGCTATCCTCATGGAGACGGAAGGGGCTCCCGTCAACCGTCAACCGCGGTCGGGGGGCCCCAAGGGGCAGGGCGTGCGGGAGTACAAAGCACCCCGAGCAGCACGGGCCTTCCTCATAAAGGGCCAAATGAAGTACTGAAAAGTGTAACCAAATGACTCTGAGAGACCAGTGACCGGAGTTGGAAGGAGAGTCAAAGGGTATCCCCTCCACCCTGGGAAGGGCGGGATTGCTACCCGGATGCAGAGATGCGGCTCGGAGGCCCCCTGGACTCGGCCCCGCTGTGCCCCACTCCCTGACCTCCCTCCTCGAGAAAATCCAGAAGATGTGGGCTGTAAGATCACTTTTGTCGCTTTTAGTAAACAGGGTCATTTTAAGATTCTGATCATTACTAACAAGCCTTTAAAACCAGCCCTGCTATTAACTAGAGCAATCCAAAAAGAGAAAATGACAAAATCTCAAGCAGAGGGAGAGGAGAGGAGAGGGATGGGGCAGGGGAGGTGGTGGAAATGGGTGAGCACAGAATTCAGGTAACAACATGCATGGCGTCTCTACTTAGAATGAGGATTTTAACGCTGATGGTTGCTAATATTTATTCAGCTCTTACCGTGTGCCCGGCAGACTCTAGTGCTTTCCTGGGTTCACGAGTTTAGTCTGATTAACGACCACCCTTGTGGCCTCCACATCTGCTCTTATCCCCAGCCCTCTGATGAGGTAACTGACGCTCGGAGACATGAAATGAATTACCCAGCATCATTCTGCCCATAAGTGGCTGAGTCGATAAGATCATCTGTGTGTGTGTGTGTGCGTGCGCATGTGCGTGAGACAAAGAAAGAGAGCCTGTCATTGTCTCTTGATTTCCAGAACCTTCCCCTCTGAAACTGCGGTATCCACAATGCAGCTGATGAGAATATGAATGTACTTCTTGTGGATTTATTTATTCGGTCGATAATAGACTTGGTATCTTCTTAGGCTGTTTTTGACTCTCATATTGCTGCACTCTGCTTCATAATCATTAGATTCGTTTAAAAAAAAATCCAGGGCTTCCCTGGTGGCGCAGTGGTTGAGAGTCCGCCTGCCGATGCAGGGGACGCAGGTTCGTGCCCCGATGCGGGAAGATCCCACATGCCGCGGAGCTGCTGGGCCCGTGAGCCGTGGCCACTGAGCCTGCGCGTCCGGAGCCTGTGCTCCGCAACGGGAGAGGCCACAGCAGTGAGACGCCCGCGTAACGCAAAAAAAAAAAAAAAAAAAAAAAATACAGCCGTAAAGAGTTAGAGATGGGGGGACTTCCCTGGCAGTCCAGTGGTTAAGACTTCACCTTCCAGTGCAGGGGGTGCAGGTTCGATTCCCGGTTGGGGAGCTAAGATGCCTAGGGGCCGAAAAACCAAAACATAAAACAGAAGCAATATTGTAACAAATTCAATAAAGACTTTAAAAATGGGCCACATCAAAAAAATCTTTTTTTTTTTTTTAGCTGTGTTGGGCCTTCATTGCCGCGTGTGGGCTTTCTCTAGTTGCAGCTAGCAGGGGCTACTCTTCGTTGTGGAGCACGGGCTCTAGGTGCACGAGCTTCAGTAGTTGTGGCACGTGGGGTCAGTAGTTGTGGCGCATGGGCTCAGTAGTTGTGGCACACGGGCTCAGTAGTTGTGGTACACGGGCTCAGTAGTTGTGGCTCATGGGCTCTAGAGCACAGGCTCAGTAGTTGTGGTGCACGGGCTCAGCTGCTCCGCGGCATGTGGGATCTTCCTGGACCAGGGCTCAAACCCATGTCCCCTGCACTGGCAGGCAAATTCTTAACCACTGTGCCACCAGGGAAGTCCCACACATCAAAAAATTCTTAAAAGAAAAAAACAAAGTCAGAGATGGCACACAGAGCAAGGCAGTGCCTTTGGAAACCATCCTGCCCAGACGTCCCTTATTTGAAACTTAGGGACGCTGGGGAGGCCGGGAGGAGGGAAATGAGGTGGTGAGGGCAGCCTGAGGCTGAGCCAACGCCGATTCAAAGCCCCCTGGCTGCGCCTCTGTGACCTCCCTCCTGTGGCCCCTCCTGGGACCCCTCTCCCACCCCACCCAGCCAACCCCACTCCTCCTGTGTGGTCCCCGCTGTCTGGCCCATGGCTGAGAATGCCTGAATCTATCCTAAATCTCTCCCTGCCGCTGAGACCTCTTCATTTATTCATGCAAGAGACCCTCCTGAGGTTGTTCCCTGGGTTGGGATCCAATCCCACACGAACAAGTGACTCCCCACCCAAAGGGGGCTTGAGAGCCCCTCGCAGTGCAGCCCTGACGCCATCCACCACTGCCCGGATAATCCTCGGTGGAAACCCCAGTGTCAGACGCCGCGCTCCTTCCCCTCTCCCCCGCCCTCCCACCAACAACCTCCAGTCCCTGCAATCTGCTTCTCTCTGGTCCTCAGTCCATCCACTTCTCTCCAAGCTGGGAAAACTCCTGGCATTCTCTTCAAGGCTCATCTTCACATCCCCACCTTCACAAAGCACAACCTTCCCACCAGGTGGGGATCCCCGGCCCCTCCTTTGGCCGCCGTAGCCCCTTATTTCTGTCTCTGTCCCAAATCCCAGTCAGGGTCTGTCTTCTTAGTGCAGCACCTGACACCCTATAAACACTGAGCAAACATTTGTTCCATGAACAGATGCGTGGACGAGTAGAATCTATGACTTCTAATGCTCTGTAAAAGCCCTTCCACGCCATTGGCTCTCCCCACATTATCATATTCTTGGTCGAGGTAATTGGGGAAGATGGTATTGTTCTCATTGTACAGGTGAGGTAAGTGGGTCCACTACACCTGGGAGCCAGGTATGTGCCTTTCTCATCCTGCTCTCATTGATGGTCAGACTAGAACGACACCTGCTTGGTCCTTGGTGGAGAGTGGACACCCTGGTTGGGATGTTAGTGTCGCTCATCGGATTTTTTGGTGAGGGTAAGTTCAGTCTGGACACGTAGATTTTGAAGGTCTTGTAACGCTCCGATCTGAGATTTTCTGTTGACAATTGGTACAGCATTAAGGTGCTTTCAAATCTTACATTTGCAAGTATCTGTTCATATTAGACTTGCAGAACCATGAGATTATACAACTTTATACTCAAGAGATCATAAAGTTTTAACATAATTAAGAAAAGATCTAAATATACTCACAAGAATATGGATGAATCTCCCAGAAATTATGTCAAATGAAAGAAACGAGACACAAAAGGGTACGTACTGCATTATTCCACTTATGTGAAGTTCGCAGACCAGGCAAAACTAATTTATGGGGACAGAACTCAGAACAGTGGTTGCCTCTGCAGGGGTCGGGGTGGAGAGGATTGAAGAGGCACGAGGGAACTTTCTGGGGTGGTGGGAATATTCTAGATCTTTATTGAGGTGTGGATTCTATGAGTGTGTACATCTGTCGAAACTCATAGGACTATACTCTTAAGATCTGTGCATTTCCCTGTGTGTTGACATTTGTATTTGAAAGATAAAGAAGAAAAGCTCTACGGATCCCCCTCCCCTCTATGTGAACGTGTCCCATGTCGGGGAACCCACTGCCTATGTCACAAGACACCACCTGATGACAGCAGGGACCCTCTGACATGGGCCCCAGGGGGCCTCCTCCTCTGCAGCCCACACCCACCCAGCCCCCACCCAGGTCCTTCAGGGGCAGGAGAGCCGGGGCTGCCAGATGGCTGAGGGACCAGCTTTATGACAGCCAGGTGACCGGGGTTTGGGCTGAGCCGTCCATGTGGGACTCGTGCTGTCCGCAGCTTGCACTATCTGTAGGACGCTATGTCTTCTGTGTAGTGATTCATCCTTTCTACTTAATTACATCAGTGTCTTTAGAACACAAAGCATAGCATGAAAACAAGTTCTGCAAATGGGGAGGGAAGGTGTTTACATCCCAGACCAGAAACCAGTAACTTGGAATCCTGGAATTTATGAGCTGGAAGTTTGGGGGCCACTGAGATCCCCACCACACACACACACACACACACACACACACACACACACACACACACACACACACCAACCTCTATTCTTGTTCAAGGGGCCATGCAGAGCCTGCAACATATTCGGTTATCTCTTCATGGATCACGTCTTTTTCTTTGGAGGGTAGATGTGACTTGAGGAACCGCCAAAAGAATGTAGATGAAAAAGAAACTCACGGTGTAGAACCCTGCATAGTGTGACCGCAGAGGGACACACCCGAGGTGACCCCCGCTGGGTCTGCCCTGGCTCATCCCCTCTCCCTGGGCGTAGGTATGCCCTGGGCCTCGCTTCTCCCCAGAATATGGAGACAGTGTCCGTCCTGGGATCGGGATAGTCATTTGTCAAAGGTTTCAGGATGTCACGCCCTTGGTTATACCCCCTTGCCTAAGACTCCCTCTGGGCAGAGGAAGTGGGAGACCCTCCCTTACTGGCTTTGGGGAAATAGGTTGCTGAGCTGAGAGGGTCTGCAGGGGATGCGGGGTGAGAGCTGCAGGGGCCTCTGGGAGCTGAGAACACCCCCCGCTGACACCCAGCAAGAAGACGGGACGCCAGTCCTGCAACCACAGAGCATTGAGCGGGCCTGAGGCCGGACCCTGGCCTGGCGGGCACCTTGGTGGCTCCTGTGAGACCCGACCGGAGGGCCCGCTGAGCCGGCTTCCCAGCCGCAGAAGCTGTGAGATAACCAACGTGCGCATCTTTGCCAGGTTCGTGGGATTCAGCACAGAGGAACAGGAAGCGAATACAGCAAGTTACCATCCTACACGAGGGGGCTTGGTGTTCGTATTCGTCCCTAAATCCTGGGAGGATACAGAGCTAGAAACCAGGAAACGCTGGTTACCTGTTGTGTGTGTGGCGGGAAGGTGACAAGGGCGCTGGCGGAGAGTCTGTACTCCGCACCTCTGTTTACCTGGCTGATTTTGCAAAAAGCAAATGTCGAAACCTATTCAGACGTGAGTAAACTGGTGGTGATTGTGGTGATAGTGATCGAGCCACTGTCTGAGGGACCACCTGTGAAATAATTCATGTAAGCCCTTCACACCCCTGTGAGGTGGAGGCTATTATCACCTGCACTGGGGAAACTGAGGCCGCGTAGCTTCCTATCGCCCCTGGGCTAACAGGACCCTGCCCCCGACCCCCATCCTCCGGAGCTGGGCTCTGGGCCTGTGTCCTGCTCTGCTCGGCCGGGTCTCAAGTCCAGGTCTTGCCGAGGATGAGGCCTGAGAGCCCGCCGTTAATGCAGGCAGGGCAGGGCGGCTCCCAGAGGCTGGGGAGGTGGGTGGAGGTCACCTGCAAGGCCCTGGGCGCCAGGGTGACGGTCACAGCTTGGCAGACTCCAAACCTCACAGCCTGCCGTTAACTTTCAACAATCAGACCCGGGAGGAGGCTCCTTCACATTCTGGATCACGACCTTTGTGATCCACATCTCTACGCGTTAGCATCCGCCACCGTCCCCTTCACTCATTCCTGAATCTGCTTTGTTAAAAATTCCAATGGAAAAATCTCCTTTGATTTAAAAAAAATGTTTTTTCGTTAAAAAGGAGTTTGTATTTCTAACCTTGTCATTTTACACATATGAGTTAGATTTCGTCAGCAGATTCTTTGAGTTTCTGTATTTCATTATCCTTCACTATTTCTGGAGGTCCATACGCAAGGATTGTTTCACAGGTACCATGTCTGATCTCAATGTGTTTTTCTTTGGTTAATAAAAACCACAGTTTGAGGGCTTCCCTGGTGGCGCAGTGGTTGGGAGTCCGCCTGCCGATGCAGGGGACACGGGTTCGTGCCCCGGTCCTGGAAGATCCCACGTGCCGCGGAGCGGCTGGGCCTGTGAGCTATGGCCGCTGAGCCTGCGCGTCCAGAGCCTGTGCTCCGCAACGGGAGAGGCCACAACAGTGAGAGACCCGCGTACTGCAAAAACAAACAAACAAACAAACAAAAAAAACACACCACAGTTTGTAAATCAGGCATAAAATATGGCATTTCCCTCAGCTCCCAGGGTGATGCAACGGTAAATGCAGCAGTTCATGTCTTCCTTAATTTTTGTCCTTTTATTTCTTTGTCTGAATTTCCCTGGGGAAAGCCCTCCAAATAATTTCTTTAGGGGATAAGGAGAGCTGTGTTTCTGCTGGTTTTATTTTCATAAATAAATTTTCATTTCACGTGCGCCTGCAGAATATCTCCACTGTGTCAACCGGCTGTGAAGCGTCTTTCTTAAGCACCCACCCCACCCATGGGGCTTTAATTACACTCCTCTTCTCTCTCTCTCTTCCCCTCCCTCCTGGTGGGTTGTCTTGAATCATGATGGAAAGGGCAGTGGAGCAGAGGGGTATAGAGTTAAAGACACTGAAGTTTGACTCCTGGGTTTGCCGCTATCCTGTTCGCTTTGTGTCCTTGGGTAATTGCTAAACCTCTCTGGTGCTTGAGTTCCTATTGTCAGTGGGATCATCTCTGCATCTGTATAGTGTTGCTGGGACAAAGGACCTCTTTACACGAGATGGTTGCTATCACGATTGTCGTGAATAATCCTTAATCAGTGCTTGGCACACAGAAACTAGCTGTTAGGCAAGCCTCCTGCAGTGGACCGACTGCCAGTGTGTCTGATGGGTCATCGTGAGATGGTCTACACAGTGAACAGGTGGTTATGGCCAGGCGCACACCAGCCTTGAGGTTGACTCTCCTAGTGGACCTGGACAGCCTGGAATCCTTCTTTCTTTACTGAGGCACAAAGGTGCTTTCTGCTGCAGCAAAACCCAGGTGTTCACATTGTTACAAGCTTCAGGGGACTGCCAAGGTGAAGGTCCAAGGGGTTGCAAAGAAAATATTGTTGGTCCTTACACGTCTTGGTTATGTATTTAAGATGCAGTGGCAATTTCAGCACTAGATGAGGAAATTTTACTTGCCTGACATCTAAGTGCACACACAAATCCTGCCACATGCTTGCTTGTGAAAATCCACATGTGCCTTTGTGCAAAGGTACTGGGAACCGGTCAATCAATGTACCAGCCCAGACTCTCGGCTGGGTGATGGCTTCGTCCGTTTGAGCGTCTGTAGGTTGGGTGGCCCACTCGGTTCCCAGGCGGCTCTGGAACACTGGGGTGGTCCCTGGGCCCTGTGAGTGTTTCCTGTGACCTGCCTCCCTGGCCACAGCAGATTGGTCCATGGAGTGACCGACCGTTCACCCCCATTACCTCCCTTCCCTCCAGGTCTACGAGGATTAACGATGTACACTGACTGGTCACCACCGTCCCTTCGCTCCCCAGTCCTGGGTGATACAAGAAGATGGGCACCTGCCACTGAGCAAGTGATATGTGACCTGAGCCTTAGAGGTCGGGAGGAGGAGAAAGGAAGAAGGGTGAGTATCGCAGGATATGCTGGGGAGAAGGTGCAGAGATTCAGGGCCCTACACAGGTGGGCTCGTCACCGGGCGGTGTCTAACCTCGCCACGAGGAGGCCAGCAGCAGCTCAGGCAGCGGTCGACCCAGGCCCTTTGCAACCCGAGCAACTGAGCAGCTCCCATGGGTCACAGGAAGGTCTGAAACCCAGAGCCCCACACACCCAGCTGCCACTCGGTGCAGCCAGGCTGGAATCAACTTGCTTTTTCCTGGAATCTTACGCTGAACAAGCATTCCCGGTCCTTTGCTCTCCCTTCTCCTCTCTCTCGGGGAACTGGCAAAGCAGAGGCCCCTGGGGTGTTTTTATTTTCCTGGAAGCTGAGAGAACTAACGTGTGCTATGTGCTTTAGTGTGTGATCTTCATAAAACCCGTAACTGTGTTAATTTAAAACCAATTTCATTTCCTTTTAAATGTGGCAAAGTCGCCGGTCTTAATTCAAGGACTCAGCACCTGAGGTTTGATGTGGTAGGCGGGTCGCAGGGACAGAAAGGAAAGAAAAAATGCCACTTGGATGTACTGAGACCCCCGGGGAGACCCCCGGCGGGGAGAAGCTCTGGGGGATTTGAGGTTTCCTTTCAGGTTAAGGAAATGTTTCTGATGTTTCCCTTTGAGCAGAGACCCTCACTGGACCAGAGCAGCGGGGTGGTCCAAGCAAAGAGACTTGGAGTTCAGTTCCCTGGGATTTGCTCTGAAGCCCCCCAACGCCCTCAAGCCAGGAAATGCTCTCAGGGGCTCTCCTAATACCACATGGGGTCCCCAGGATGGAGTCTGGGTCACAGCCAGGTGTGTACAGTGATCTGGACTTGTAGAATCTTTGAATCTTAGACTCAGGAGGCAGGGACAGTCCTGTCTCTTGCCTGCTTGAAAACCAGCCTCAGGAATTCCCTGGTGGTCCAGTGGTTGGGACTCTGAGCTTTCACTGCCGAGGACCGGGGTTCAATCCCTGGTCAGGGAACAAAGATCCTGCACGCCATGTGCTGCAAGGCCGATAAGATAAGATAAGATAAGATAGGAAACCAGCCCCTTAGCAGGGCCTCTTGTGCTTGCGGGACCTGGAACCAGACTTGCCCCACACCCCAACCTCTGACGCTCCAAGTGCTTCTCTTCCTGAACGGGCCAAGCATCTGTCACCTACAATGACTGTCCATAGCTTTTGGACCAGGGCCCAGGCTCTCCTTTCTCCCAGCCCCACCCTGCCAACTCCACACTCCCGCCACCCCCAATGTCTTTCCCTGCTGAACCCCCATTCTCAATTTCACTTTGGAGCCTTTTCTGTTCTTTTGCTCAGAACGTCTCCCCCAGTCATCTTATATTTCAAATATCAATTTAAATGCCACTCCCTTGGGGAAACCCTCTCTGATCCCTGGAATCTATCGAGGGCTGGGGCCGGGGGCTGCAGACACAGTGCCTGGGCTCCAGGGGCCCGCAGCCTGGTGTGGCTGACAGAGCTGCAATGGGGCAATGACAGGGCAGCAGGAGAGGCCCCGACAGGGAGGCACAGGTGTGTCGAGCCCTGAAAAGGACGGGCGTCCCCTCCCTGGGAAGCCACGAAGTTGGCCCGAGGAGACGGATAAGGGACTTGGTGCCAGAAGAATGGCCCTGAAAGTGGAGGACCCAGAAATCGGTGAAAGGGACAGAAGCGCCTCCGAACCTCTGGCCCCATCAGCTTGTGCTTGGGGCCGCCCGATCGCCATTCCAGCAGCTCACTTTGCAGCCCAAGCTCAGGGTGCCTGTCACCTCGGGTGCCAGTCGGTGGGAGACACAGGGCTTGCAAACCGTGTACCTCACAGAGCCTTGTCCTGTGTCTGAAACACGCCGATGTCCCAAGAAGAGGAGATGCTGAGCACAGGTGACTTGGGAGGGCGACGCCGGCACTGCGGGAGCACCCACCCCTGGAGGAGAGCAGTGTTTTCTCCTGACGTCTTTCCCCACCGCAGTCCCTCCCTCCTCCTAACCTGCAGGAACCCTCTAAGCTATTTCCCCCTTTGCAAGCGACCCCACCCCTGCACACCCAGGAGCTAGTTCTTTCTAGGTGAACAGAGAACAATGGCACCTAATTAAGAGTAGACGTGCTGTTGCGGTTCTTTGAAACTTATTTCCCTCTGCAAGTTAATAATCCCTACCGATCACCCCTTTCAGGGCAAGTAATTCACCCTGGGAGACAGTGGCAGTGTGCACTGTACCTGATTCACCTTAAATGGTTTTGAACTTTTAAAGTGCCCCCCCTTTAATGGTGGTGTTGAAATAGCTCAGGATTCTTATAATGATTGTAATTACAGCTGCTGTTTAGTTAGTACCAATGATATACTAGACACTTCACTTCCATTCTCTCAGCTTCCCAGAACACCTGTGCAAGTCAGGAATTATGAGAGAGAGAGAGAGAGAGAGAGAGAGAGAGAGAGAGAGAGAGAGAGAGAGAGAGGGAGGGAGGGAGGGAGGGAGGGAGGGAGGGAGGGAGGGAGAGAGAGAGAGAGAGAGAGACAGAGATTAGGGAACTTCCCTTGTGGCACAGTGGTAAAGAATCTGCCTGCCATTGCAGGGGACACGGGTTCAATCCCTGGTCCAGGAAGATCCCACATGCCACGGAGCAACTAAGCCCATGCACCACAACTACTGGGCCTGCGCTCTAGAGCCCACGAGCCACAACTACTGAGCCCGCTAGCCACAACAACTGAAGCCCACGTGCCTAGAGCCCGTGCTCCGCAACAAAGAGAAGCCACCGCAGTGAGAAGCCTGCGCATTGCAACGAAGAGTAGCCCCCGCTCTCTGCAACTAGAGAAAGCCTGCGCACAGCAACAAAGACCCAACGCAGCCAAAAATAAATAATTTTTTCTAAAAAAAGAAAAGGTGGAGAGAGATTAGGGGTGGATATCTCAGAGATATCACACGGCTTAAGGTCACACAGCTGGACAGATTTGAACTAAACCTGCCGGCCATGCTTCCTCCATCCCAGAGTGAGTCTCTGATTCAAGCATCTCAGAGCTAGGAAGGACCTTAATCTCATCCCCATCCTGCCGGTTTTACAAGTGAAGGTGCCCACCATCTGGGGGAGATGAGGACAATTGCGGAATTCAGAGTCGTTGGGGAGGGGGGCCCCAGGGGGCCATGCTGGATGAATGAGGATTTGGGGATGTCTGTGCTCACTGAGTGGGGGCTGGGAGGAGGTGGGGTGATAGCCAGCTGGACCTAGGCCAGCAGAGACCTACATGCTGGGGCTGAAAAGGAACAGGAATGTGCCTGGAAGGGGACAGACTGCTGCCAGGCGGGTCTGCAGAAGGAGCAGGTGGGCCAGGGCCACCAGTATCACCCCCGAAGCTCCCGCCACCACACCGCGCCCCTTCCGGCCACCTGCTGTCTCACTCGCCTTGATGTCACAGGTGTTTACAGCGCTTCCAACGGGCAGAATCCATTGTAGATTCCTGTACTGTTGGGTTACCCAGATCTCTGTGCTCTGCAACGAAACCACCACTTAGCCAGAAATCAAATAGTAGCAGCAGCAACCAAGCGGGCGGGGAGGAGGGGGAGGGAGGGAAGACAGTGCAAAGGCCCAGGGGTGACATGAGTGTGAGCTTGGGGAACACGAGGGACTGCTGGTGTTCTGTGTAGCTGGAGTGACCGGTGAGGCCGGGACGGGAGGGCGCCGGCTCTCAGAAGCTCTCCATCCCCGGATGACTTTGAGCCAGGGAGGGACGTGTTCCCATGTGGTGACTGAGCTGAAAGGAGGCGGGGCCGGGGCAGCAGGGCCACAGGAGGTCTCCAGGTGAGAGAAGCATCTGGGTAGTCGTGGGCACGGGAAGAGCCCCTTTGCCATGGGATGTGGGGCCTCACTGTCTGGCCCAGGCTACTGAACAGCATGGGTGGGGGGCCATTCACCCAGGTCCCAGATGCAGGGGGAGGAGGGGGCTTGGGGAGAGGGGGTGTTCTGTTTTAGACACATTCTGTTTGCTTCTCTGGGGTGACGTCCTCATAGACATACCTGGAAAGTGCACGTGAGAGAGGCCACCTGCACAGAGACGGAGATCTTGTAGCAAATGGTCATTTCCCTTCCCCCCGTTCAGACAAAATCCTAACAGCCAAGCATGACAGCACTGAAAGCAATATTAACAATATTAACTTTAATATATATATCAACATGTAAATATCTATACTTATTTATAAATTTTTGTTTATAAGTACTTAAATTTAATATATTGTCTATTATATATTAATACATATTATAAATTTATAAATATTAAATAATCTTTAAAAATTTTAAACTTAGAGCAAGATTTAAAGAAATTCCTGTACACGATTTAGCTCCCTTGCCTGGAGTCTTGAGTTGGCACTACTCTGCTTAACCCCACACTGTTTGTTTAATCCTAGGCTCGAGGCAAACCATTTCCGATTCACTTTAGTTTGTTTTGTTTTGTTTTTTAAATATGTATTTATTTATTGGCTGTATCGGGTCTTAGTTGGAGCTCGCGAGCTCTTCGTGTGTGGACTTCTCTCTAGTTGCGGCGTGTGGCCTCAGTAGCTGCAGCGTGGGCTTAGTTGCCCCGCGGCATGTGGGATCTTAGTTCCCTGACCAGGGATCAAACTGGTGTCCCCTGCCTTGCAAGACGGATTCTTAACCCCTGGACCACCAGGGAAGTCCCCTGATTCCCTTTAAACTGCTCATCTCGTCCTCGCTCCATCTCAAGGGCCCCTCCCGCTTTGACTCCAGAGCCACTGGGACCGGCTTCCTCCAGGTGATGGAGGTTTGCTCTGCCATCCCTCTGGCTCAGCACTTCGTCTGCTTGTCTCCTGACGCGAAGCAAAATGAAATACTCTAGAAAGCAGGGGCCTCCTGGTGATCCCCCGAGCGCTCTTCACATCAGCTTTGGACAGATATCCCAGAGTGTCCTGGGGTAAGTCCCCCTAGCCTAACCCCCCACCCACCCTTATGGCACCCATACAGGCTTGGCTTTCCTTGTTTCCTCTCTGGCTTTGCCACCCGTGGTGGGTAGAATGGTGGCCCCCGAAAGATATGCCCACATCCTAACCCCTGCGTCCTATGAAGGTGACTGAAAGTTCTGGGACCGATTCCGACGTGGAGCGGGGTTCCCACCCCTCCAAGCAGTGCCCCAACACCAGCGGGGCATCCTAAAATTCAACTCAGTTCCGACACTATCTACCCGGAGATGGCAACGGAGGTTAAGGCTCCGTTCCCTAAGGCCACCCCACTTCAGTGCCCATCTCAAGTCCAAGTTCTTACCTGTGCTTCCAAATCAGAGGTTCCCGTGACCCCCTCCTCGGGTTCAATTAATTTGCTAGAGTGGCTCTCAGTACTCAGGAAACCTGCTTACTCGCTAGATTACCAGTGTATCACAGAGGACATTAACAGATACCAGTCAACAGCCGGATGGAGGGATACACAGAGCGAGGTCCCGAGCAAAGGAGCTTCCGTCCTCGTGGAGTTTGGGGCCCTGCATCGTGGAAGCTTTCTGGTTCCCCAACCTGGATGTTCTCTGCACGCTCTCCTTCTGGATTTTTATGGAAGCTTTATTGCTTTGGCACGGTTGATTACATCATGGCATTGGGCGTTGATTCAGCCCCTCTGCCTGGTCCAGAAATCCTGGATGTGGGGCTTGAAGTTCCAACCCTCTGACCACGCACAGTTGGACCCCCTGGTAACCAGCCTCAGCCCTAGGTTTCCAAAAGGTGCCTCATTAACTTGACAAATTATGCCCTTAGTGATTTTGACGAAGGGGTACGTACCGTCAAGCGCACATCCTGGAAGAAGGTTACCGCTATTCTCCAGGAACAGATACCTTAGTTAATGGTTTTAGTGCTTTTCTGAGTATGGGAAGATGCAAGAATCCAGGTTCATAAAAAATTTCTTCTGAAAATATCGAACTTTCTGAGGGCCACTTCTGTCAGTTTTCCCAGAGCACAAAGGGCCTCACCCCGATCTTTGCCCTGAATTCCTTTCAGGGTATATTGTGGCCACTACAGTGGATAATGCCTTGATTCTTGTAGAACTTCAGGGTGGGCAGCATTCTTTTGTTTATAATCCCTTCCCTTTCGATCTTAATCTCAACCAAAGTTTGGGAGACATTTCTCCACCCGTTTGTCCCACTGGCCTAGGAATGCTCATTCCCAGGTCAGGTGAGGATTTCACTGACGGGCCACTCAATGTGCTATTGGCACAAGCCTCTGAACCACCTGTCCTACTAGTCTGTCAAGGAAATGGTTCCCTCTCGTTGCCTCTTCCCGTAGCTAGAGTTCCACTATGACAGTCATTGATCTTATAGGACTATGTATTTGGTCAATCATTGCAAGTCGCCTGATCATCGTTAATTTTATCTGAGGCTTGGCCACACATTTGGGGATGCAAGAAACAACCACCGTGCATTTGGTGATGCAAAATAGGCAGAATACAAGTAATACAGCTGGTGACATTAATTAGGTCATAAGGAAGTATTGAAGCTAAGAACTTCCGTTAGGTGCAGCCCAGTATCTCCCCAGTCATCTGACCAGTCTGTTCTGCACCCGTCGTTATCTTTAAGGGAAATGTCATGTTGGCGCTGTATGTAAAGGTCCCCAGAGATATCTGCACGTACAAGGTGAGTGCTGGGTCATCGCGACCCCATCACGATTGAGAAAGGAATGTTATCTCCTAAGGAGTTGCATGGCTGGGGCCAGAGGAAGGAAAATGGATTTTTGTGGTTGAGCAGGTATTTCTGCCTCTGGGGACGTCTGGCTAATGCAGATGCGCGATGCACACTAGAGGACAGGCAGGAGGCCCAAACGGGCCGAGTAAAATGTTATGTTTAAATATTTCTTGTGTTGCCTTAAAGTATGAATTTTTATTTCATCACCTAACACATCGCCTGTCACAGTTAACCTTCAAAAGAGTTCACTTTGGGGGTGAAGAGTGGGATATGTACATTCTCATTCTTTTGGTATCTCTTTAGCCAAACAGACCTTAGACATTTTTTATTAGAATTTGAGGAACACCCTCTTGCGAGCTGGGCTTTCAGCAGGACAGGTGCCCAGATTACTTCTGGGTCTAGCTGGGATAAACACCTGCAGGAATCTGCATGTCAAGAAATGAAAGTTTATGCAAAGGCAAGAACAGACCTGTGGAAAGAGCACAGAGTTATTATAATCTCTAACTGAATAAAGAAATAGAATGTAACGCATATGAGTTGTTTTGTGGTGGATAAATAGTGAACAGGGTATAACTAAGATCTATATTGATGAATTTTTTAAAAATCCACAGATAAGTTGTCTCACCAAAAACTTTTTTTTGGGACTTCCCTGGTGGCGCAGTGGTTGAGGGTCCGCCTGCTGATGCAGGGGACATGGGTTCGTGCCCCGGTCCGGGAAGATCCTGCATGCCGCGGAGTGGCTGGGCCCGTGAGCCACGGCCGCTGAGCCTGTGCTCCGCAACGGGAGAGGCCACAGCAGTGAGAGGCTCACGTACCACAAAAAAAAAAAAACAAAACTTTTTTTTAAGAAAAAAGCTTTCTGTTGTAAATAGAAAAGTTTGATGTCAGGAAACAAGGGACAGAATAATCAAGCAATTCTCTGGAGAAGCCTCCAAGAAGTATGGCTGTAGGAGGACCCTTCCTAGTGATTAACATTTAATCCAGTCTCGGGAAAAACCTGAGTTCCTGTTGCTCTCTCTTCTGGGAATGACCTGCCAAGCCAAGAGGGAGAAACTCAGTCAGCCTCCTAAGGATGCTGCGGGGTGGGGAGCTGGCAGTGGAGCCCCAGGTCCGCAAGCATCACTTCGTGGCTTGAGGGGAAATAACGCCGTCCTGCTGATAAAATGATGACACTGAGCTATCAGTTATGATTCAACAAAGAGCGTCCAGAACAATGGCATGTGGGGTGATGGAATTCTAGAATTGGAAGAACCATGCTGACGGTTGGATCTGATCCCTGTTTAACAGAGAGGAAGCTGTGTCCTAGAGAGGTGAACTGACTGGCCCAAGGTCATCGTGTACCAAAGAATTGGGCCTTGGCCAAAGACGGGTCTGGCTTTTGTCCCCGGCAAAACTTTAGATTTCTTCTAAACCCTAGGAATTTCCCGAGAGTAAAATTTTATTTTATTTTTATTTTACTTTAATTCTTTTATTTCCCTAAAGAAATATAAATTTCTTTCTTATTCCTGGAGTTTCCCTCAGACCACACCAGGCAGTTTATGGTGATAAAGGAAGCTCACGATGGGCTGCAGAATGGAGCCCCAGTGAAAATCCTGGGCACTGAAGCTTGGCTGCGCTTCCCAGGGTGACCGTGCTACGTGCGCATCGTCACACGTGGACGCTGGGCCAGCAATGCATCCTGAGGCCGATGGAAGCTTTGAGTTTGGAACTTTCCTGGACTCTACCCCACATATCTCTTCCTTCGGCTGGGGTCAGTCTCTATCCTTCCCCTGATAAACCATAACCATGAGTATAACAGCTTCCAGTGAGCTCTACGAGTCTTCCAGTGAATTATCGAAACTGGTGGTGATTTGGGGAACCCCTGAACTCGCAGTTGGTGTCAGAGGGGAGGGTGGCCTTGTGTAGAAGATTCTCTCATACTCTGTAGTTGACCTTGACTCCCTGAGGTTGGGATCAGCTGTCCTGGGCAGACAGGGCCAACTCCAGGAATTCACGTAGTGAGTTTTGACTGAGCCAGGGCTGGCGTGCAGAGCAGAAGGGCCCTTTAGATGATG
This sequence comes from Lagenorhynchus albirostris, assembly GCF_949774975.1. Classification (NCBI taxonomy): domain Eukaryota; kingdom Metazoa; phylum Chordata; class Mammalia; order Artiodactyla; family Delphinidae; genus Lagenorhynchus; species Lagenorhynchus albirostris. Next base: position 4,963,947 of record NC_083105.1, read on the forward strand.
ACAAGGCCAGTGGTGGGACGGAGTGGGCAGAGGTGGAGAGCCTTGTGTGCGCAACTGAGTGGACTTAGAGGACGAGAAAACAGGAGCCCCTCCCAGAAAACAGTTTCCACGTTTGCAATGCAGAGAGGAGCCAGGCCAGCTCCTCGTGAGTAAGGCTCTCCAGGGTGGTCTGAATTCCAGGGAGAGGCGGCCTTGGGACTGAAGGGTGTCCACGGTTTGCAAGGGCAGAGGCTGGTGACTGAGAGGTGAGGGGCTGCCCGGGTGACCCTAAAACCAGGAAGGACACACATAGTCCACATCCAGTCTGGACCCCAGATCTGTGTTTGTCTCCTATTACAAATTATCCAAAACAGTGGCTTAATTAATACAACATTGTAAATCAACTATGCTTCAGTTGAAAAGTGGACACATATAAATAGCTAAAAACATAATCGAGTCATAGGAGTAGAATCATTAGTTAATTAAAAACACAAACAAACAAAAAACCCCACAGTGGCTTAAAACAGCACGAATATGTTCTCTTACAGGCCTGGAGGTCACAGGTCTGAAATCAGTTTCATGGGGTAGAGCCGAGGCGTTGACAAGGCTCCACTCGGGCCCCTCTCTCACCTCAGTGCCAATGACATTCATCATCGTCACAGTCTAGTGTTGAGAGCGACACACAGTGCCTCCAGGCAGCTCCCGAGCCGCGGCAGGACTCCCCTCCGTGGGGTCCTGGGAGAAGGCTCGCTCAAACCTCTTCCCTTCCTGCTCAATCGCCGGCCTCGTGGGTGTGCACCCTGGACAGTTACACAGGGTCTGGCGCTCAGAAGGAGTCCATGCTGGATTGAATGCTCTGCTGTCACTGCCTTGAAATTCTTAATCATTTTGTTTGTTTGTTTGTTTGTTTTTTTGCGGTACGCGGGCCTCTCGCCGCTGTGGCCTCTCCCGCTGCGGAGCACAGGCTCCGGACGCGCAGGCTCAGCGGCCATGGCTCACGGGCCCAGCCGCTCCGCGGCATGTGGGATCCTCCCGGACCGGGGCACGAACCCGCGTCCCCTGCATTGGCAGGTGGACTCTCAACCACTGCGCCACCAGGGAAGCCCTCTTAATCATTTTTGAACAAGGGGCTTGCGTTTCATTTTGTACCGAGCCCTGTATATTATGCCACTGGTTCTTGCCCAGCCCTAACTCCTTACCTCCAGCAAAGACACCTAGAAATGAACTTCATAGTTTTTTGGACACTTGACGTAATTTTGGTAAATGTTTCATTGCATTTTTCTGGCCTAAGCATTCATAAGTGTTATTACAGTCCCTGGGAATAGAGTTTCTGGCAACAAAGGATGTCCTTGTAAGGCGTTCTTTTCATTAAGAGAGGCAATATTGTCAATGAAGATACAAACACAGGCACCATTTGAATTAGGGAGTGATTATTCCCATTAAGAAGACGTTCTCATTTTTAGAAAATGATTCCCTATGGAATTCCTTTAAATAGCCCGCTTTCCTAATGCACTTTTAATGTGTTTCAACATATTAAAAATTATTTACACGCCGTCCTCCCAGGTCTGTTCATTTAACCAGCGCGCTGACTCCCACTCGGTGTCGGCCCTGCAGTGTTCTGGAAGGACTGTGGCCGGCAAGGCAGGGGAAGAAGGCGGTCCCTCCCAGAGGAGCTCCGCCTGTTGGGAGAGGCCCGCCCTGCGGTGAGCAAGGGGACAGGGGGGCCTATGAGCCCAGGGAAGAGTGCAACTACCCAGGGAGCCCGGGACGTTTTCCCAAAGCAGGGGAGATGCAGATGGGACCCGATGGGATGCCCTGGAGCTTGCCAGACGGAAGCGGGCAGGAATGCGAATTCCAGGGACAGAGGAGCTTGTCACAGGGGCTGAGGTTTGAAAGTGGGTGGGGACTCTGGGAAGACCCCAGGCCTGCGTGTGGGGAGGAAGGGGGTCGGCTTGGTTGGCTGCAGATCAAGGGTCCTCGTGGTAGTCTGAGGAGGCAGGCATAGGGCAGTGGGGAGAGAGGAGTGTCACCCCCAGAGCTGTGTTCCAGGAAGAGAACTGCCCATGGGAAGGCAGATCAGAGCCTCAGGACCCTGGAACTGCGGGCAGCTGAGAGGCGCTGTAACGGTCATCGGAGAACGGTGGGGCCCGGGCAGGCGGACGCCCTGGGGGCTGGCGCGTAGGAGGCCGGCACACAAGACCTGCGGATGGCGGACCCTCAGAGGGTCCTGAGGGTAGAACGCGTTGAGGGGAGAAAAGACTTTACCTGCTGCCCGCTCCGTCACATCTCAGCATCGGGGCAGGAGGGACAGGTGTCAAGGGAAAAGGGGTCCAACGGGCCTGGTCCAAGTCAGGTCTCAGGGAGAGAAACTGTGTCCCCGGTGTCACAGAGAGCCTGCTTTGAGGGCCCCAAGCCAGAAGGCCCTATTCAGTGGGTCAGGACAGCACTTGTTTCATTTCCCACAGGTGCTCCTCTCTCCTCCAGCCAGAGATCCGCGTGACCAGAGCCTCTTGCAGACCAGACGGGGTGGGACCCCCGGACGCCATGGGACAAGCAGGACCATCTCTTCCCCTGGGTGGGGGAGACCCACATCTGGCTACGGCCAGTCCATCGTCAGAGATGCGGAGGTGCTAGAGCATCACTACCCTCCCTGGTCCTGGGGTACAGGCTGATGGGTGGTATCTCTCCCCTTTTGTTTTTCATTCAGAAAGAGCTACTGTGTGTCCGCGCTGGGCCAGCTCAGGGTGTCCCTTGTCTGTTCCCAAGCTCCGTTTCCCTGTCACTGGCCAGACAGTGAGAGAAATCCAGGCTGGCCTGTGGGGCTGGGGAGAGGGCAGCCCGTGGTTTTGGGGGAGCAGGCTGGTCTGAGAAAATGAGGCAGGGGTGGCTATGGCCAAGGGGAGGGGTGATGCAGCTTCCCTGGTGGTGGCCAGGCCCCTTCCTGTTACAGACGAGGAGCCTGGCTTGGGGAGAACAGCAGAGCATTTCTAAAGTCTCCCAGCAAGGAGGGTACAGGGACCAGAGGGGAGCCCCCGAGCTCGGGGTCCGCCCCCTCGGTCCCCAGCCGTGTCCTGCAGTGGGAGGTACCATGGCCTCGTGCTGGCGGAAGTTGGAGGTGCTGCCCCCTGCACCTCTTACCTGCAAGGACCTTGGCAAATGCTTTCATCTCTCAAGCCTCAGCGTTCTCACCTGGACCGCAAGGCTCAGAGGCCCCTCCGGCTCCGAACCCTCGCGGGGTCACATGGGGATCAGACCAAACGGGGTGCCTGGGCGGTCCTCCATGCAAGTTCCAGACCAAAGCTGTCCAGGCCTCCCCCAGGGGCCGGCTAGTGCCCTGGGCCACCCGGACAGAATGCGGGGACAGGCCGCTTCCTCTGGTAGAGGCAGCCAAACAAGAGAGGACACAAAGGGCCGGATGCAAACATTTGTTCCCAAGGGAAATGGGTGTCGCTGGCAAACTGGAGTGTTCTCTTCTGCTTTCAAAGCGCACCAGGTCAAGCAGACCCAGGATGAGCCGCCAGGCGAGTTATTGGTGTGACACGCATCTGTGGCCACCCAGGAAAACAGCATGTAAATATCACCCAAGATCAAGGCCGTTCACTAGGGGGCCCGGAACAGGGGTCCGCGTGCACCTGCCGAGGAATGTTCTTCGCGCTGGGACAGGCTGTGGTGCCAGTGATCTGGTTTCCTTTGCGGAAATTTGCAGAATGTGGACAGAACTGACTTTCCTTCCGTGGGCTGAACAGAAAGAGCTCCTGACCAAGATGCTCCTGTTCCAAGTGTCTCCGCCTTCCCGGGCAGGTGAGAGACTTGGGTCCCCACGTGAGACGCCACCAGGGGTGGGTAAGATAAGTCCTTACAGACGCTGTGAACACAAGTGCCCTGGGCCGGCCTGGCTCCAGCCCCCTGCTCTCGTTCACCCCTTAGCGGCCGTCAGGAAGTGAATTCAGTGTCTACCCCAGACCTCCGACGGCCATGGGGTTCAGCAGCCCCTCCCTCCCCCAAAGGGACACAGAGATAACATTTTGATGCGTCCCTCTTAGGCAGCAGGCCCCCTGCTCACTGATTTCATTTTGCAGAGTGGACACTGGGGCTGAAAGTTTAGGCAGCTTGCCCAGGTGCCCCACTTCATCGGGGAAGGCTGGTGTGGTAGTCCAAGGGGAGGACGGGGTGTGGGCTCAGGGGAGGCCAGACCCCGGCCCAGGTCCACCGTCAGCTCACTTCGAGGACGTGTCAGCATCCCGGGGTCTCAGTGCCCTTGGACGGTGGGACAGAAGGAACTCATTCCAGACTCCCCACCTCACAGAGTATTGAGAGTTTCTAGCGAAAATAAGGTCATGGCCGCCTCAGGACTTCTTGGTTCCCAAAGGAGTTTTCATTTCAACCCTCGCTGCAGTCTGTGGGTGGGAGGGGGCAGGAATTATCCTCCCCTTCAGAGGTGCCCCAAGCACCCCGCAAGTCCAGAGACCAGTCCAGCTCACCTGATCCCGAGTGTGGGCCCACGTGTGGGTCCACATGACCCGCCGGGCACATCACTGCCCCAGGTCCTTGTCCTACGCACAGCTCAGCCTCGGAAGGCGGTGATGTCCCTGCAGCCCCGAGCTGCAGTCCTGACTCCATCTCTCGTAGCTCTGTGACCTTGGCCAATGACCTTTCTGAGCCTCGGTTTCATCACCTATAAAGTGAGGATAAGAACTCTGAGCTGGGGACTTCCCTGGTGGGTCCAGTGGATAAGACTCCGCACTCCCAATGCAGGGTGCCCGGGTTCGATCCCTGGTCGGGGAACTAGATCCCGCGTGCATTCCGCAACTAAACGTGCCGCAGTGAGGATCCCATGGCCCGCAACTAAGACCCGGCACAGCTTAAATAAATATTCTTTAAAAAACAATGAATATTCTCTTTCTGACTTACTTCACTCTGTATGACAGTCTCTAGGTCCATCCACGTCTCTGCAAATGACCCAATTTCATTCCTTTTTATGGCTGAGTAATATTGCACTGTATATATGTACCACATCTTTTTCATCCATTTGTCTGTCGATGGGCATAAGTCAGAAAGAGAAAAACAAATATCGTATATTAATGCATATATGTGGAACCTAGAAAAATGGTACAGATGAACCGGTTTGCAGGGCAGAAACAGAGACACAGATGTAGAGAACGAAAGTATGGACACCAAGGGGGGAAAATGGCAGCAGCGGGGGTGGGGGTGGGATGAACTGGGAGATTGGGATTGACATGTATACACTGATGTGTATAAAAGAGATAACTAAGAAGAACCTGCTGTATAAAAAATAAAAGAAAATTCAAATAAAACAAACAATGAATGTTAAAAAAAACGAAGAACTCTGAGGTGGCAGGGTGGTTGTAGGGAGGGGTGATGAATACAGAGGTCCCAGCCCAGCACCTGGCAGACAGCTGGTGCTCGATTAACAGCTGCTTTGGTTGATGTCTGCAAAGATGACACTTGCCATGAACACGGAGGCTTTCTGACAGCGGCTCGGGGCTGCTCAGAGGGTGCTGCTGCCTTTGTGCGCCCTCCCTCCCTCCCTTCTCCCTCCCCCTTTCTCCCTCCCCCTCTCCCTCCCCCTTTCTCCCTCCCCCTCTCCCTCCCCCTTTCTCCCTCCCCCTTTCTCCCTCCCCCTTTCTCCCTCTCCCCCCTTTCTCCCTCCCCCCACACACCTCTCTCCACCTGCCCTGCTTCCTCCCTTTCCTCCTTTCACACATGTATTTGGAGTTGTAACTTGCCAACTTGTAAAAAGGAGTCAAGGTGGCCATTAATAAAACAAAACTAGTATAATCACTACAACGGGGGGAAAAAGAGAAGCCGATGTCCTGGAGAGGGGCAGTGAGTGACACTGCCTTCAAGATCCTGGTGAGGTGTAGCGTCCACCCCTTTACATGGAAAGTGTTTGAACGCAGGGCTGTCTGCATCTTCTCCATGTAGAACCAGGGTTCCTGGGGCAGGTCTGGAGCTGGGAACCTTTTCAGGCCTTCAGGTCCTCCTGTCACCTTCTATTTCCAGGTGGGAAGGCTGAGTCCCACGGTCAGCGTGAGATGGGACCAAATATCACAGCTCTGGACGGTCTGAAGCACCGTGTGCCCTGGCTGTTCCTGGCTCAGCAGGCAAACACCCGAGACAGGAAGGGGGCACGATTCCCGTGTGACGGGGCAGCTCTGGGGAATCTGCTTTGGTGAGAATTCAAGTTTCAAAGTCTAGAGAACATGACGTGGAGTTGCAGTTAGTGGGGATTTGCTGCTCTCGGCCACTCTCTGGGCTGGAATTCACGCGTCATCCAAGCCCCACCTCCCACATCGTCCATTTAGAATCAGACTTTGGGAAAATCACACTGAACCTGAATCTTGGTGGGGTCTTTCCTGTGAAATAGAAATGATACTTCCTCCATCTTCTCACGGGACTTTTTGTGAAGGAAAGGAGAAGGATGTTGAAGTATTTCTTAAAGCACAACACTGCCGCCAAGGGTAGGATGTCACCAGACTCGCTTGCCTTGTCCGGGCTCCCCTACCCCATCCATCTGTCCATCGCTTGTGACTGAGAATGCCTGGAAGTTCTGGTTCCGCCTTGCGCCCTTCCGCCCTGGAATCCGTTTGTGATTCTTGCCCCAGGTTCTCTAAGACTTCCTTATGTGCCTCTACTTGGTAGCCTATCAACACGTCATTTCATTTTTTTTTTTTTTGATGTGGAACATTTTTAAAGTCTTTATTGGATTGTTACAGTATTGCTTCTGTTTTATGTTTTGGTCCTTTGGCCGCGAGAAATGTGGGATCCTAGCTCCCTGACCAGAGATCAATCCTGCACCCCATGCGTTGGAAGGCGAAGTCTTAGCCACTGGACCACCAGGGAAGTCCCGACATGTCCACACTGGCTGCTTGACTTGGATTTGTGTAAATGGACTGACTTCTACATTGTGGTTCTTCTCCGGGTACGTGCTGTCACACATCCAATATCCTACGGAGAATATTAAGCAGAAGAAAGGCTTTAAATAACGTAAGAACTACCAAATCTCTCTGCCCTCATTTCTTTTAATAAACTAAATTCCTTCCCTCCCTCCTAAATATAGTGCCGACTGTATCCACTCCTGTTCACCTGGAGTTAGGGAAAAACAAACCCTTTGATAACAAGCAAACTCCTGTTAAAATTTCTACCCTGTACTTTGGGGCTACTCCCCAGATTCTGAGCTCAAATCTCAGAGTTCGGCTCCGTCGAGTTTAGCAATCTTTGCCCACAAGGCAGGAACCGAGCATCATAAGCCCCACCCCCTGAAAAAGACCTGCCCCGCCCCCAGCCCGGCTTGGAGAGGAGGCCGCTGCGAGGGAGTGGGCCCTGCCCGTTGGCCCTGGGCAAGGGTTTCAACCTGTGTGTACCTTTGGGGTAATGGTTGTATCTGCCTGGTCCAGTTGGTCTCATCAATAAGTGGAGCTCCCATCTTGGCGCTCGAATTCCGTTGCAACACCTGAATTCTTGCTCCAGGGATGCACTAGTTTCCCAGGACTGCCTTTAACAAACTTCGTGGCTTAAAACAAGAGAAATTTACTCTGTCACAGTTCTGGAGGCCAGGAGTCTGAAATCAGGGTGTCAGCAGGGGTGCACTCCCTCCGGAGGCTCTAAAGAAGGATGCTTCTTGCTTCTTCCGGCTCCTGGGGCCCCAGGAGTTCCTTGCCTTTTGGCTCCATCAGGCCAACTTCTGCCTCTGTCTTCACGTGGCCTCCTGCCCTGCTCCTTCTGGGTGTCTCTTACAACGACACTTGTCGTGGGGTAACCCAGGCTTACAATGACACTTGTCGTGGGGTGACCCAGGATGGTCTCATCTTGAGACCTGTAAGTTAATTGCATCTGCAAAGACCCTTTCTTCCAAATAAGATCACAGTCACAGGTTCCAGGAGTTGTGATGTGGATACCTTTTTTTTTGAGGCTACCGCTCGACCCACTACGGGTACTATGCCCAAATCTCCTCCTGTTGACTGCATGGTATCAACCTGGGCTAGTTCTGGTCAGAAACAATTACTTACCAGCTGTGCTTCCTTAGCTAAGTCATTAGATAAGTTGGCCTCAGTTTCCTCATCTGTATAATGGGGTTGCTAACACCTACCTCAAAGGATCATTGTGAAGGATTAAAATGAGACAACACGGAAAGCCCTTAGCATGATGTCTGGCATTTGACATGCACTTCATTCAATAAGCAGCTTATTCTTATGATAACTTTAAAAGCCTGTCAGGTACTTGGCACACGGTGGGTGCTAACAAGGGCTCTCTAATTTGGAATCTGCGTGCGAGATGAGAAGCAGGGAGACAGGGTGGGTGAGACAGGAAGCAAGGCCCTCTTCTCTTCTGCTGCTTTGGCATTCAGCTAGCTGAATGGGTAGAGAATAAAAGACATTTTTTTCGAAAGTCCTTGAAAGTTTTTGATGAACTATGGAAAAAAATGTGTGCTGAATGTGTGAATGAATAATTGAACTCGCCTTCTAGGCCTGCATACATCAGCCACCGAGGGAGGAGGTGGCGGGATTTCAGGACAGCAGAGTATCCAGGTTGAAGATGGGAGAACCCCTGCATCACGACCAGAGGCAGAATGTTAAACCCAACCCTCTGGAGAGTATGGGAAGCACCACCTGACGAAGCCAGGCCGGGGTGACACTGATTAGGAGAATCAGGTCCAGCCTCAACCCTCCAACCAAGGAGATTTAGGACTGTGATCAGGGTGGCTCCGAGAAGGAGGTGGAATTCTCAGGTAGGGTGAGGGGTGAGCCTTGGTTGAGGAAGGAAAGACGGGGAGCGTATTGGTGCCCTGGGGTGGCCATAACGGAGTCCCACAGTGGGCAGCTTTACTTTATTTTAATTTATTTTATTTTTTGACCGAGCTGTGCAGCATGTGGGATCTCCTTTCCCTGACTAGGGATCCAACCCGCGCCCCTGCATTGGAAGCGTAGAGTCTTAACCACTGGACCACCAGGGAAGTCCTCCGGTGGGCAGCTTCAAACAGCGGAAATGTATCCTCCGAAGGTTCTGGCGGCCAGAAGTTTGAGATCAAGGCGTTGGCGGGGCCATGCTCTGTCTGAAGGCCCTAGGAAGGAATCTGCTCCGTGCTTCTCCCTTGGCTGCTGTGTTGCCGGCAGTCCTAGGTCCGATGTCACGTGGCGTTCTCCTCGGTGTCTGTCTCCGTGTCTCTCCTCTTCTTGTAAGGACACCAGTCATACTGGACGAAGGGCCCACCCTACCCCAGGACAACCTCATCTTACCTTGATAACATCTGCAAAGACCCTGTTTCCAAATAAGGTCACCTTCTGAGGTTCTGGGAAGGTTGTGAGTTTTTCGGGGACATATCCGACCCCATGCAGGAAGGAACGTGAAGGAGAGAAGGAACAAGCGGGGCTGACCACAAGTCTTGCTCCCCCCGTGCCGCCCCTGCATCAGGACCCGGCCGTGTGTGGTTCACAAAATGTCCCCCAAACAAGCTTGGGGTGGGGTGGGACCATAGCACCCCAACCTTGTCATCTCCCCAGCCTCCCCTTCCCCACTCACCCAAACCCGCTCCACTGTCCCCTCCCCCAGGTCAGATTCCTGAGGCTGCCCTGGACGCCCTCCTCTCTCTCGCTCCCCTCCCCTCCCCTGTCAACCTGTGTCACTTTCACCCTTCCTACCCCATGGGTCCCACTGCTTCGCTCCATCCTGGGTCCCCGTCCCAGCCTCCAGGGTCGGGGGCTGAAACCCCTCCATCCAGTGGTGGCCGAGTGACTGCTGATGACCAGCAGGTCCTCGCCCCAAACCTTCAAGGCCTGTCCTCTTGGCCTCTGATGCCGGGACCTCCTCCAGGTGGCTGCTTCGCAGGGGTGCCATGTGCGCTTTGGGGATCCAGCTGAACCCAGCACTGGCAGTTCAGGGGTGGGGGCCACCTTGCCTCCCGCCCACTGCAGCCCGGGCACTGGTCCATCCCAGCACCCACTGCACAGCTCACCTAGCAGTGTTGCCCGGGAGGAGGAATTCCATTCACTTACTTAACGTTCCCCCGGCACGCAGTGCGTATCCTGTAACTGTCTGCAAGGGCATGATCCCCATTTTATACGGAGAGATGGACACTCAGAGCAAACAGCTCACATCATTCAGCCAGTGGGTGTGACAGCCAAGCTTCAGACCCCCCAGCCTCAGCCAGCGGAAAAGACATGCGCAGGATCCCAGAGTGACACCGTGGGGCCCCGTCACCTGCCCCCAGGAGGCTGACGTCTGGGCAGATTTGGGGCAGCACATCAGGGACCAAAGAGGGTTACTGAGCTCTTCTCTCGGTGCTCAGACCAAACTTGCAGCCCCTGCTTGGGATCCCACCCAGGTACCCTAACCATCAGAGTCTCCCTTGGCCGCAAACCCTCCCTGACCTGCCTCTCGGCCCATCAACCTGGTTTGTTCGGGGCAAGATCACCGTCCACTTGGGCTCACAGGTCAGACACGCAGGAGTACTGGGGCGTCCCCTCTGTCCCCGCGGTCTTGCCTGAGGTTGGCCTCAGCTCTAAGCACCCCCTCAACCCACCTGCCTCTCCACCTGGGCAGGGCCAGATCTGGCCCGTCCTCCCAGGGCTGCATCCTAACCTGTCGCCCTGACCCACATCCCCTGACACCTGGAATCTGCAGACAGTGACGCTGTCACGGCACTTTACGTGTCAATGGCTCCCCTCACCTACTGACCATCCCAACTGCTTTGGGAAGCGTCTGGCCTCTGCCTCTGTTCCTGGCATACCTCCTATCCTCTGGAGAGGGCAGTTGCCGCCCTGCCCTGTCCCTCCCGTGCCCCCTGAGGCTTCTGTGATCACCTGGGACGCTCCAGTCTCCCGAGTGGGCGTGGCCTATGGGTTCAGAATCAACAAGAGAGAAGTAGCTCAGCTCTGTCCCCTTGAGTAGGACAAGTCGGGAACCCTGGGTCCCATCGTGGTAAACTGCTCCTTAAGTCACCTTGCTTGGACTTCCTTCTTAGACCCCACAGGTGCTTCCTGGGATCACCCCCGGGGATCACCTCCCAGCTAAACTCCTTCAATAGAATCCTAGTTCAGGGTCAGCTTCTGGCTTAAATCCAAGCTAAGCCACCACCTCCTTCCTCTCCCACCTGTGCATTTATTCCTCCACGCCAGGGCTCACGGGGCCCCTTGCCCTGCAAGGCCCTGCCCCACAGCTATACTGTGAAAGCAACGGAGCTCAGACTCAAGCCCAAGCTTCCAGGATCTCCATTGTCACCGACATCCACCAACTAGGTGACTTGCAAGTAAACTAACCGCCTAGAGCCTCAGTTTCCCCACGCAGAGTGGAGGTGACGGCAATCACCCCAGGGCATCGTGAGGGGTTAGGGAGATCATAGAGTGTGAGGCTCGCCAGTGGAGATGGGGACTGCCTTCTCGGTGCTCCCCACCCTGTTTATGCCTCTTGCTGGCATCTATCCTGGGCCCTCTTCTGAGGTGGTGTTGTCCCCGTCAGCCTGGGAGCCCCTTGAAGGTACCAATGTCCCCATAGCCTCCAGCGCGACGCCTGTCACGTGAAGCAAGAGCACTCCGCTCCCTGATAATCGCTCCCCTGGAAGCACTTCGGCTTAGTCCACGGAGAGGAGAAGCAGGCTTGGGGTCAGACGAGTAAAAAAGAACTTCCTCTCTTGCTCTGCAGAAAGGCTCCAGGCTCGGAATCACGGTTGGGTGATGAGTCTGGAAGTAAAACCGTCACCAAATGAGAGAGGAAACCAGAGAACCAACTCCACCCTCGGCTTCGTTCGGTCTCGCACGTGCAAAGGTGAGAGAGACCGAGGGCTTGTCCCCCTTCCCCTCCCCGCCTGCGTGTTCGTGCAAAGGTGAGAGAGACCGAGGGCTTGCCCCCCTTCCCCTCCCCGCCTGCGTGTTCCCTTCCTCCTTATAAGGGTCATCCTCCACGTATGTGCAACACACGGACACGTTCTTGAACAAGAACTGCACAGCTGACTTAGAGCCTCTGATGATGTGGGTGTGAAAGTACTAATTAGGATGGAGCTCTAATAATAGGAGCTTTGGGACAGAGACAGTGTCAGGTGGGACCGAGGCTCGGCTCCCGTGGGGACTGCACTTGCCTTTGCGGTACCCGCAGTGGGGCTGCAGGCCATCAGGGGTGCACCCGGGGAGCACCTATCCTTCTCTGGGCACTTTCTCACTTGATGCACGTCAGCCACCTTTACCAGGGGAACCAGGCCTTGAAAGCAGTTTCTGACTCCCAAGATGGCCAGGTACCACCTTCCCACTCTGTCCTTCCCAGAGAAGTTTGTGCTGGGAGGTGGTGCGGGGATGCTCCCCTGAGGCTGTGGGCATGGCCGCCGCACCTTGCGTACAACCCCAGTCTCTCCAGTTCCCCACGCTCCTCCCGGCGGGGGTCCCAGAGCGTCTTCCTTTGGGGCTACCTCCTCTCAAATTACTGAGAGCTGGCATTCGGGGATCTGGCAGACCTGGGTTCAAATATAGGGCTCCCAACACACAGCTGGGTGGCTGGGTTAGTTCACATCGCTGCACCTCAGTTTTCCCATCTGTAAATGGGGCATCATGTTACTATTTCCCAGGGCTATTATGAGGAGACAATCAAATAACATACGTAACAATACCTAGTCAGTGCTGGTGCTTGAACGTCCTCTGCAAGCGCTAATTCTAGTCTCCTCCCCAGCCCAGCCGCCACCTTCCTGGTTCTACTCCTCTACCTCAGCCCAGCCGACATCTGTTTTGGGGGAACAGAGGTGTCCACTGGGGCCGAGGCAGAGGAACAGATTGGAGGTCTGCTGTAGCACCTATCATTGGCAGTGCTGCATGGAATACTTAAAATTCTGCCAACAGGGTAGATCTGGTGTCATGTGCCCTTACCACAAAAGAAAAAAGTAAGTGAAAAACAAGTTTTTAATAAAGGAGGCGGAGGGAAACTTTTGGATGAATAAGTTCATGGTCTCCATTGTGGCGATGGTCTCATGGGTGTATCCCTATCTCCGAAACTCATCAAGTTGTACACAGGAAATATATACAGCTTTTTGTATTCCAGTCATACCTCAATCATGTGGTTTCTCTGGGTTTTAAATTCGGTCTCTGAAAATCATACTGTTGCTTGCAGCGTAGGTAAGAAAATGCATGTGTAATAGGAAAACAGCCACCCCACCTCTGCAAAGCTTTTGATCCTGAACCTGTAATAACACCAGGAAGGAGACCCAACTAGAAGGGCAGGTGGCCAGAGGTGGTGGAAACGCCCTGGGTTTGGAATCAGCCCTGAGCTGGAATCTTTTTTTTAAAATAGACTTATTTATTTTTATTGATTTATTTTTGGCTGCATTGGGTCTTTGTTTCTGCTCGCAGGCTTTCTCTAGTTGCGGCGAGCGGGGGCTACTCTTCGTTGCGGTGCGCGGGCTTCTCGTTGCTGTGGCTTCTCTTGTTGCAGAGCACGGGCTCTAGGTGCGCGGGCTTCAGTAGTTGTGGCACGTGGGCTCAGTAGTTGTGGCTCACGGGCTCTAGAGCGCAGGCTCAGTAGTTGTGGAACATGGGCTTAGTTGCGGCACACGGGCTTAGTTGCTCCGCGGCATGTGGGATCTTCCTGGGCCAGGGAAGATCCTGGACCCGAGTCCCTCGTATTGTCAGGCGGATTCTTAACCACTGTGCCACCAGGGAAGTCCCCTGAGTTGGAATCTTGAGTCTAGCCCACTCTGGCCAAGACCTGAGACAAGTTATTAGCTTCCCTGGGCTTCTAAAAAGTCCTTTACAAAAAGCGAGTGATTACATCTGCCGCCCGGGTGGGCAGGAGGCATGAGATTTACTTAGATGATGACGTAGTGAAACCGTCTAGTCGGCCTGGCGGGGTGGGCACATATGGTGATGGGTAACCCATCCATGCTGGTTTCCTTTCTCATCTCTCCCTCTTTAAATACCCAGGGAACCTCAGCCTCAGACCGGCACCCTGAGGACCTCCATCTCAACCCATCAGAACCTCCCCCATCCTGCCCCTCCAGGGCAGTCTTGTGTGTGTGTGAAGCGACTTGGGATTGCAGGAACTACCTGGTCTGGTTGACTGTCAACCTACAATCCACAACACAGAGGACGCGTCCTGCTTTGTCAGCTGACTTATCAAGAGGTGTATAGTGGAGAAATGCGACTGTGGATCAGCGAAGGTTTTTGCAGGGAAAAGCTTTGAGACTTCTTGGAATAAGTGTATTTGAAACAAAAATTTCAAACTGTAGTCAACCAATGTCTGGCTGATATCCATGAGGGGAAGCCAGGAGGCCGGAGCTCCAGTCCCTCTCCCCCCTGACCTTGAACAAGGTCTTTCCACTGAGTGCTGGGGCAGGAAGGGCCCTTACAGGTCAGAGAAGGGAAGCACCACCCAGGGATCCCTGGTCAGGGAACTAAGATCCCCCGTGCCGTGCGGCGGGGCGTGGTCAAAATAAATGGAAAAAAAAAAAAAAGCGTGGGGGGGGAGTGGGTGGGATTTGGACACAGGGTGGAGGCCACGCCAAGACCTAGGCAGACGTCGGGGTGACGCGTCTACAAGCGAAGGAGCGCCAAAGACGGTCAGAAAACCTTCAGAAGCCAGGGGAGAGGCCTGGAACTGTCTCCCTGGGAGCCCTCGGAAGGAACCTGCCCTGTGCACACCTTGATCTCGGATTCCGGCCTCAGACTATGCGAGAGTACGTGTCTGTTGTTTAAGCCTCCCTGTGCGCGGTGCTTTGTTAAGACGGCCCCAGGAAACTTCCACAGGGGCCCCGTAGTAAGTGTTAATTCCTGCTCTGGACCAATCAGCCACACAGAGTTCCTCAAACTCACTTGAGCTAGGCTGCATCCAGGGTGGTTGGATCCCTCTACTGAGAGGCTGCGGGAGGGATTAAGTGAGCACCAGCAGGGGACAGATGCTCAAGGGAAGAACTTCCTTTCTGGAGATCATTTCCTTTTTTTTTTTTTTTTTTTTGGAAAACAGCACTTTTAGGAAAAAATATATCTATAAGTCTGCGTTCAGAGCAGAGGCCTTGAACACTGCAGGGCGAGTGGGTCCTGTCTGGCGCCTGGAGGAGGGGATGGGCAGCCCTCCCTCCAGTGCGTCAGCGAGGGTCCAAGGGGTGGGGACTGTGCTGTGCTGGACGTGTGTCCAGGGCATTCGTGGCGCCCCAGGTCGTGTCCCCGTGACCGTGAACAGGTCCTGGTCGCTCCTCTGTGCCTGCGTTTCCTCACTCGCTGGGGGGTGGCCATCACTCCTGCCCTCCCAGGCCTCTGCAGCTGCTGTGTTGGTGGCGTCAAGCAGACCCTCCGAGGGCCGGGGCATGGAGTTGACAAGGGATATCGACACGTTTCTGGCGAGCCGTCCATGTGCACAGCCCCCCGGGGGGGAATTCTGAGGCCCCAAACGTCCTGAGTTTCTTCCACCACCAAGTGTGATGCTTATTTGGCGGGAAACCCTGCCCTGAGCTGACAGGAGGCTCTTCGCTGCTCTCATTGCACTTCTGGTGAGTACAAGTGCATCTGGCTGTGGAAACACCGAGGTTTGATTATTGAGGAATGAGGTGACCCGCTGGAGAGGTCAGGAATGTTTGGTACACGCTTCGGGTGACTATTAAAATCTGAGAAATTTTGGTCAGTGTGTATCAGAACGTACCTGGCCCCGTGCTGGGTGCTTGCTAGACCTCGCGCCGTCTTCTAATGAGGAGACGCAGGAGCGAGGGTCCCAGAAGCCGCCCAAGAGGCCAGAGAGCCGCGGGGCAGTGGGACCTGGAGTAGAGCCTGTGCCTGCTCGTTGGAACTAAACTGTGTGTGGGATTCCTGGGGCCACTGTAACAAGGTACCACCGACTGGGGAGGGGGCGCTTAAAACCACAGAAATGTTTTTGTTCACAGTCTGGGGGCCAGAAGTCCTAGATCAAGGTGTCAGCAGGGCTGGTTCCTTTTGGAGGAGAATCCTCCCGAAGTCTCCTCCAGCTTCCTGTGGTTCCGACAGTCCTTGGCGTTCCTCGGCTTACAGACGCCAACCTCTGTCTCCGTCGTCACAGGGCCTTCTCCCTGTGTGTCTCTCTCCGCTCCCCTACTTATAAGGACACCAGTCACGTTGGATTTAGGGCCCACCCTGATCCAGTACAACTTCATCTTAACTAATGAGCAGAAGTGTGTGTGATATGGGGCTGGCGAGAGGAGAGGATGCCTCCAGGAACTGATGGGTGGGGCCGATGCCCTGTGGGGCTGCTGAGCTCACACTGGCATGTGTTGCGTGGAGATGCCCAGCAACCTCCGAGGAGATGCACCGGGGCAGCTGGGGCACAGATCCGAGCCCGCCAGCGTCCGGCAGGTGTCTCCCAGGTACGATATCGTGCAGCCTCTGAGCTGGTAGGCAAGTGACTGGACAGGGTCTGGCCACCCACTTTGCAGGAAGCAGAGTGACAGTCTGTCATGCTGCTGTTGGCTCTATGGCTCGACGCGAGTGAGGCCTGAGTCTTCTGCACCAGCGTCCCAGGCTCTAGACAGCACCGTCCCTGACCTCTAGCCACTGCTCTGGACCAAGGGGAACTGTGCCTGGGTAAGATGAAGTGGAGCATTGGGAAGACAGCAGCCCCTGGAGTCACGAAAACTGGAGGGTGAATCCTGTCTCCATCCCTACAGCTGGCGGACCCTGTAATTCATCACCCAAGCAGGGACACATTTGAGAGTAGAAGGGGGCACTGTTAAATATTACCCAGGGCAATAGGCATAAACGGGACAGTCCTAGGCACCTGACGTGTGTGGGTACCCCATCTGCAGCTCAGGGAAGTTACTGAACCACTTTGAGCCTCAGTGTGCTTATCTGTAAAGTGGGCATAGCTGGACTCACCTTCATAGGATCCAATGAAATACAGGATGCCTTCTAGAGCGGGCAGAGGAAAGGCTCTCAATAAATGGTGCCTACAACAGTAACACTGATGGAAGTCAAATCTGTACCCTCCCTGAGAACTCACTCCTATGCCTGTTCAGACACTCAAGCCCCCCCAGACCCTCACTTCCTCTGTGCCGAGTCTGTGGTAGCCCCAGGAATCTGCACCTGCCTCCCTGAGCTGCTTGTGAAGTCCTTTTTCAACATTCACCTTGGCCTTTTAGGAATCTTTCCCAGGGGGAAGAAACTGAAGACTCATTCTTTATTCTGAAAATATTCACAAAGATGTTCGGTTCTTTCCGGTGGACTAAGGGCTTTTGTAGACGGGCTCTCATTAACCCTCCCCAGAGCGCTGCGTTATGAGAGCTACAGCTATTCCCCTTCTGAGTCGGGTCCTTCCAAAGCAGAGGGCAAATCGAGCTTAAAGTCTGTTTCTGAGGTGCAATCCCAGGGCAGCAAGAGTAAGGGAAAGAGAAAGAGAGAAAAACCACGGGGACGGATTATTGGGCTGTCCGCCACTTCCCACGAATGACAGCTGTTCGCTGGGTTCTGTGGGACGTTTAACAGGCCTCCTGGTGGGCCCACTGGGCCCCAGAGCATTCTAACCAGCTAGGGACGGAGCGATTTTGATTTGCTGGCTCCTTCCTGAATCCTGTTTCTAGTTGGTCCAAGTTCATTTGATGAAGTAACTCGCTCCCCTGGACTTCTGAGTTGTGTTTTTCAGCCCGTTGGTCGGTCCACCCCAAGGTGTAGAGCTTCACTCAGAAGCCAGAACAGGCGGGAGCAGCAGGGCCCCCAAGGGTCCACAGGGTTGGACACGGTGCTGGGGCCACTGCAGCTCCCCCTGTGGCAGGAGCGTGGCCGAGGCTGTGCTCCGGCCCTCACCTCGAGGCCAGTTAAGCTGGGGGTGGGCAGAGACTGTGATTGGGGCTCTCCACTGAGCAAGCAGCCAAGGTCTGGGGCCAGGAGGCGCCGAGTGGGTCTGGGGGTAACTGTGGTTGGGTGGATAATTCCCATTTTACATCCGAAGAAATGGAGGCTAGGAGATGTTCAGTAACTTGTCAAGAGGGGGACCCAAGTCTCGAACCCAGATATCCAGGCTCCAGTCCAGGCCCCCGTCCACCTGACCACAATGCAAGTAAGAGAAATGTGGACGCTGGGATGAATTGCAGACACGGCTCACGTCTGTGGCCATGATTAACAGCTCACCTTTCCAAAAATGGAACCTACCTTCCTTTCAGCCTTCATTCATTCATCCCCTCGCTCACTTATCCATCAGGTAAACACCTACTTGACTCCAGGGCCCTGTGCCTTCCGTCAACACCCGTATACTATGCTCTGCCCACAAGCCAGACCCAGAGTCGGCTCAGGCTCCAGCGGGGAAGCAGTTACCTTTACTCTGGGGCGGAATGTCCCCCTTGCTAAGTAAGCTCTTCACGGCGAGTCTTCAGAGGGAGGAGTGAAGAATTGATGTGTAGAAATTAGAAGAAGTTCCCAGAAAAGGTGGCATTTGAAGTGACTCTTGGGGGATGAAGAGGATTTTAAAAAGCGGGTTCTGAGAGAAAGGGCATTCCAGATGGACAGCATGGGCCAAGGGAGGGTGTCCCGGCGTGCAGGACGCTTTCAGGGAAAAGTGTGTCTGAAGCAGCAGCACAGGACTCCTTGTAGGTTTTGTTTTCGTTTTCTTTTTTCTCCACATAACCAGTTCCCTCACTGTCAGAGAGCACCCAGCCCTAGGCCTTTGTCACTTGCTCAGGAATTAGGTAACTGAAAACAACAGAGAAGAGGATCATTGACGGAAACTTGCCAACAGCACCATCCCCCCAGTCAGCGTCTGCCTGAGGCTGTGTAGGTCATGGACAGCTTGAATATCCTCTCTGTTGATTTAATTACATACATGGCCAATGAAATGATTATGAAATTTTACTAAAAAGCCAGTGACATTTACAGAGATTACAATAGGAACCCTCTTGCATGCACTCTCCCTCTGGCCCTGGGAACACTGGTCCCTGCGCAGTCCACTTTCCCTGGCTGGCGTCCAGGCCAGCTCAAGTGCTAAGTAGAGGGGACACCATCCAAGTTGGGCTGAACCTGGAGTGGAAGGAGCCAGAGTCAGACTTTTTGTTTTGCATTTGGTGAGCCCTGCTTCTCCCCAGCTGGCGCTAGACGAAACCGATGACAGCACTTAGCACACGCATTAGTTTTTTGAGTTTTTAACAAAGCTCACAAAGTAATCAGTGATTCCTCACTGAGTGTTTCCCAAAGGCTAGGTGCTGGGGGTGGGGAGAAGACCCTGGTGTTCGGGGGGGCCCAAGAAACACAGCAAGTCACTTGTGGCAAATGTCCTGAATAGGAGGTCAGAACAACACTGGGGTCCCGACCTGAAAAAAATTCCAACAACTTCTGCTGACAGTAGAAGCAAGGGGCGGCTCGTTGGCACATGCCGAAAGGGGCCATTTGTTAACTGCCTGTGCCTGGGTATTTTTTGTGCTGCAGAGGAATACGAAGCTATAATGATTTATCGGTGTAAACGTTTAACGTTTACTTTGAGTAATACGGTTGCACCATTTCTCCCCAGCATCTCTCAAACATACCAGGATGCTACCGATACGGCACAAAGCTTTCCGAAGTTAATTGGTAAAGATGGTAACTCCACGATGCTTATCGACTCGGAGACATTAACCTCCTGGCTGCGGGGCTGGGAGTTTTGAAATGCGATCTCGGCAGCTGTAGTTATAATTGTTTAATGTCACATTGACCGGGCACGTTTACGATTTTTAACAAGTCTTAAAAAGTCCAATGACATCTGTTGAGAGTTTAATTGTGAGTGTAAAAAAAATCATTAAAGGAACAGTCAAGAGATCAATTTTCATACTGTTTAAATAACACGGTGGCCATCAGGCGGTGGCGGAATCTGGCGACATGAGTAATTTAATCTCCCAAGTCGCAGCGCCAGTGCACAGGAGGCAGTAGGGGAGGGAGGCGGACGGAGACAGAGAAAGAGGGAGCAGCGGGAAAGAGGGATCGGCGAGAGCCAGAGGAGAACAGAAATGGAAAAGTGGACATTTCCCCTCCCACCGGAAAGTATCTCCAACCCCGGCATCAAGCTGGGCGTCCGGTTTTCCTCGGGTTTGGCTGGGGGCGGGCGCAGAAAAGAGGAGGAGCGGCCGGCGCGAGCGGCCCGGGGGCTGGCGCCCCAAGCCGCGAGCTCGGGAGTTTGCGCCCCTCCGCGCCGCCACTTTTGTTCTGCGCTCCAGGCGCCGGGCCGCGGCGGGGCGGCAGTGCGCACGCGCGGGCGGGGCGGGGGCGGGGGCGGGGCGGGCGGCGGGCTCCGGCACCGCCCCCCGCCGCCCCGGCCCGCTCCATCCGGGCACTGCCGAATTAGCATCGTGCCGAGGCACAACTTTGCCGAGGCCCAGCGAGATCCAGGCGCGCGCTCCGCAGGAAATATAGTCCCTGCTGGCTGGCGGCTCTCGCGGGCGGCGGCGGCGGCGGCGGCGGCGGCGGGGCGGGCGCGCGCGGGGCTGCGCGGGGCTCCCGGCGCCGGGGGGCCATGCGCCGGGCCGCGCCGGCAGCCTGGGGACCCGGCGCAACTTGCCGGGCAGCCTGAGGAGTTGGGGCGGCCGCCTTTCTTCCCCCTCGCCAGAACCCGCCTCCCTTTTGGCCGTGGGGGAGGGGGCTCGTGTCCCCCCCTCCTCGGAGACCCGGTCGGCCCCCGTCCGCTCCAGCCCCCGCGGAGCCGCGCAACTTCCCCGGAGCCGGGGCCAAAGTGAGCGCAAAGTGCTGCCCAAGTTGCCGGGATGGAGCTGCAGAGCCGGCCCGAGGCGCTCGCCGTGGAACTCGCGCGCCACCAGGTAGGCGGTCGGGGGCTGCGGGCCTGGGGTCGGGGCTCCAGGCACCGGAGACCCGCGTCGTCTTCCCCGTCGCAGGGTGTTCAGGGCTGGAGGGGCTCGGAGGGGCCCCTCCTTGAGCCTGCCCCAGGGGCGGGGGGAGTATGTACATGAACGGACCCCCCTTTGGGCTTCCCCTCTGCCCCCTCCTTTCGTACAATCCTGCACAGTTTGGGGGTCGAGGGCCCTTGGGACCCGAGCCTGGAGTCTTCTCTTTCTCGAGCAGGGTCTGCAGGACAGGGGTCCCGGGAGGGGACCCCTTGGTGCGCCTGCCCGGGGTGCGTGTGAGAGTGTGTGCGCCGACCCCCTCCGGCCCCCACCCCCCGGTGCAATCCTGCACAGTTTGCAGAAGTAGTTTTGGCGATTGTTGCTCGGGCGAGCAGCGGCGTGGCGGCCGGAGCCCGAGCGGTATTGCGGCGTGCGCGTGTGTGTGTTGGGGAGATTAGGACGCGACTTGAATATTTATGAGCTTTGCTCGACACGGACTCGCCGTGTTTACTTGGCTCTTTGTTCCTCCCCCCTCCCCCGGCACACACTCACACTCACTCGCACACGTACCCCGGCCTGCAAACTTGCACGGCTCGGGCCGCGCCGCCGGGTGGCCACGGCCCCCGCCCCGCCCCGCGAGCTGCCCAGATGCGGCGGCAGCCACAGGTAAGCGGCCCCGTGCGGCACTGCCCGGCCGCCGCGCGTGCGGGACGCGGCCGGGGGAACTTGGGGCGCGCGGCTGGCGGCCCGGGCCGGGGGCTGCGGCCCGCGGGGCTCCGGGCGCACTTGACGCCCGGGGCGGCCGGCCTGAGCCCGCTCCTCCGTGTTTCCGCAGAACGGCGACCTCAAGAAACAGCTCCACGAGAGGCAGCCGCGGATCGCCGCGCTCAGCGACAAACAAGTAAGCGAGCTGGAGCCTGCCCCCCGCCTCCCGCCCGGGGTGGGGAGGAGGGGTCGCCGGGCACTTTGGCAGCACCCTGAAAAGTGCCGGCCTCGGCGCCGCGCGCTCAGACTCCCAAAGGAGTCTCTCCAGCACTCAAAGTTACCCGCACTCCCTTTTCTGGAAAGAAAGAGCCGGATTCTTGGAGGCCGAGGGGGGAGAGCGCGGCTCCCGCGGTGGCCGAAAGAGAGAAGCTGCACTTAAAAGGCGGCGAGCAGCCCGGCGTCCATTTTGAGTTGGTGGACATGTTTTTGGAATGTGGAAATTCTCCCGGCTCAGTGTCCCCCGCCTCACGCTGTTGTGAGGGTGGGGGGAGAGGGGGCGGTAATTCGGGCCTGGACACCAAACTACTTGGAAGCGATTTCTGGGTTCCGTTGCAAATCTTATTTAAAGAATCGTTCCTCTGGGCCCCCCTCCCCTCCACTTCTCCAGCATCACTTTTATTCTTGGAACCTGACGCCAGCTCCCGGGGAACAAAAGAAAGGCGCCCCCAGGACCCCCCCAGTTCTGCCCCAACTTTGGTCTCCGGGCATCAGGTGTAGACTGGGACACGCAAGAAGCTCATTGCGATGGGGGGCACGGCCGCCGACCCCTCCCGGCCTCTCGGCGAGGAAAAGTTGTCCATTGTGACTTAGTTGCGCTGAGCTCAGCGGTAGGGGTTTCAGCACCACGAACAGATGCCGCCGCCGGAGCGCGGCCGGCCGCGCGCCCCCGCCCCCTCCCTCCCCGCCGCTCGCTCCCCTCCCCCTCCGCCCCTCCCCCTGCGCTCCCTGCCGGCACACGCACTCCCGCCCCTTCCCCGAGCCGCCCCGAGCCGAGAACTTTGAGCGGCACAGCCAATGGCGCTCTCGGGGCTCCGAGGCTGGCGGGGGCGAGGGCGCCGGCGCCCTCCCCGCTGCCCCCTCCCCTTCCTCCGCCCGCCCCGCGGGCCCGCCCCCGCCCCGCCGCGCCCCCGGGCCATCGATCGCGCTTCCTTCGGAATGCCGGCCGCCGCCGTCAGCATCAAACTTGGCCCGCTCTGGCCCCCGCCCCCCCACCGGCCGCTGAGGTGGCCCCCTTCTTCCTCCCCAAACTCCCGGCGGGGGCGGCCCGTGCAGAAGCCCCCTCCCCGGAGGGATTGGCGGTGCGGGGAGAGACGTGGACGAGACTGGCGGGGGAGAACTCGGAGGCCGGGTGTTCATTTCGAGTCTTTAAAGTTGAAAAGTGGTGGGAGGGGGCGTGCGGGAGAGGAGGGGGCCGGGGGTTGCGGAAAGAAAGATGGCTGTTCCCGCGGGTCCGCGCCTGGTCGGGGGCGCCCGGCTGGACGGGAGGGTTGGGACGAATGCATTAACCCCTTTCTGGCGGTGCCGCGGCCCCCCTCCCCGGCCGCGCGCGCGCCCGCCCGCCCGCCCGGCCCGCGCCCCCGCTCAGGAGTGGAAGCTTCCATTCCCGCCGGAGGGTGGGGGGGCGGCGCGCGGCCCCGGCGAAGTCGGGGAGTTCGCGGGGGGAGGGGACCCAGGCCCGGCATTACCATTTTGATTGCTTTGATGCCATTTTTGGAGGGGGAGGGGTTGGAAGACCCTTCTCCGCTGAGCACAAAGATGTTTAATCACGGTATGGAATCAAATCAAATACTTTCTTTAAAAAAAAAAATCCACCACCAAATCTGGTACAGTGTGATAGCCGAGGGTTACTAAGCCTTTTTTCCACTGGGTAAAACGGCAAGTTGTTGACTCTTATGCTCGGAGTAGAAGATTTAAAAGAGAGAGAGAAAATCCAATAATCCGGCAGCTTTTATCGCAACAATGTCTCTTTATGTGTGCTTCTGCATGGCAGTAGTTTTACTGTTTGGAGTGGCTTTTCGGAGCTTAGGTTTGATCATTTCTGTATTGTAGCCAACTATTTCAAGGCTGTTTAAATTTTTATGATGATAGTAAATGAGTGGCGATTTATTATCTGTCATGCTTGAATTTAGACGAGGCAGAGAGAAACATTTGAAAATCATGTTTGAAGGTTGCGGTGCCGCCCGGCGAAGGAACTGTCCTACTCCAGGCTGCCTTTCCCTTTAAAATTGAACTCGGAGAAGGATGCTTGTGAACGGAATGTACCTCCATCTTTTTGTGTGTGTGTGAGTGTGTGTTTAAAAAGAAAGAAAGAAAAAAACAGAAACTTTTGTTCTCTGGCCTTTTAAAAATATTTCTCTTTTAAATGACTAAAAATAACATCCGGTAAGTATCCGGCGTTTGTCCTGGCCATTGGAACTTGTGTTTGTAACTGTAAGTGTGTTGTTTTTCCTTTTTCCTTTGTGGCATTTTATATAGCAAGGGCTCATAAAAGAGGGAGGGAGGGCCTGGGGCTGTGGTGTAGCATGTTAATAAAGCTGCCTTGTCTCTCCCACGCTCCGCGGTGAAATCCTTCAGAGGTCACCTAGGAAATGAGTTGGGCAGACTTAACATTTACTGTCTTTCTCTCCTTGGGAGAGTTTGGTGGAGATTGGCAGCTTGGCTGGGGAAAGGTCGATGCATGAGCCCTTGGAGGTGATTGGGGCTGCACCCAGGGCTTCGAAGAGGAGAAGTAGGCTCTGCTTAGTCACCCCAGCGCCTGCCCGGGAGGAGCGGAAATGCCGGATCAGGGATTAAAAAGCCAGTGTTTCAGAGTTTGCTTTTAACGCAACAGAAGAGTAAAGGTAGTGTCCCTTTAGTGATGTGCTTGGGGAAGAGCTCACACCATCTTCCTCTCGGGAGATGTGGTTTTTTTGTCCTGCTCCCGCTTGGAATATGGGATAGAAAGGTTACGTTTCAATTAAAGGTGCACACGAGGAGGATGAGCTTGATAGTAAAACGGACAGATGACCCCATTATCCACATTTGTGAGAGGTACAGTAGCGGCGAGTGATACCTTTTGGTGCCTAGCCACCAATTTCCCATTCATGCCCTTGGCACTGGACTTTACTTAGTTACTTCTAGAAACATGGACAGGTGCTTAAAGATGTTTATCAAGGACTCCTAGAAGAAGATGGGTTGTTTGTTGGTCAGAAGTAGAGAGATACAAAGTCTGTGTAAGTGTCCAACGTTTCTCCCACCATTGGTGGACTAGGGGATAAACAAGAAACCAGCTTCCATAGGACGGTGCTATTTGAAAACAGAGTTCATATTTTTTCCTTAAAAAAATAATGAAGAGAGCTGTGGGGCAGGTGGTCAGATCTGAGTTGTGGGCCAGCCCACTTTGGCCAGGCTGCATTCCCAGGTGTGGCGGCCCCTCACCACTGGGTTGTGATTCCGGTGGAAGATGGACCCCGTCCGTGTCTTTAACAAGATATGATGTGTGAAGACTTCATTAGTTGCTCCAGTGGTTTTATGCCGTGAATTTGCAGCACATGCAGAGAGGCAGTAACATTTTCATCTAAATTGTCAAGCAACAAGCACATCCGTGTAAATAACAGACCCGTCATAAATCCTGGAGGGTTTGTGTTTTTTTCCTCCCTCTTTGGAGTTCTCGGCACAACATGTAGATGCCACGGGAAGCAGGCGTCTTCAGACCTGAACTTCACGCAAGTCCAGCTTCCCCACAGAGTGTGAGAGGAGTCTCCTGTCTCAACTGCAGTCCGAGCTGGCGTGGCAGAGAGAGCACCGGCCTCCGCCCCAGTGAACTTGGGGCCTTGTGTGCCGCTCCATCCGCCGACTTGATGGACTCCGGATTCCGAGGGGATGTCCTCAAGTGCGGCAATAAAAATGTCTTCTTGAAAGGTATTAACGTATGTGGCATTCGCCCAGGCGCTGAATCACATCTTCACTGTCATTCACTAGCTATTGTACCTTGGACACCAGAGGGATTCCACAGTGGAAGCGTCCACCAAACAAAATTGCAGGGTGGGTTTATACTGAAAGCTCCCCAGTTGTTTTCAGTCCTTCAGTAAAAGGATGCGCCATTGTCCAAGCTCTGCCCCCGAGTCTGCTCTCATCCAGGAGGCCAAATTTTAATCTTCCTGATCTAGAGTTCAAGATCGCATTCTTAAACTAGCACGATTACATGTGAAAGAGAAAACTAACGCTGTCTCTCCAAGCTCCGCCTTTCATATTCTGGAAAAGAGCATGGGGTTGAGACAGCAGGGGCCTAGTCCTGGCTTTGCCTGCTGCCACCTGCTTGGCCTTGACCCCTGACTCCCCCTCCCACAGCCAGAGTCTCCCAGACCCACACTTTGATCTGAGCCATATTCCTGGGGCCCCTCTTCCCCTCCATCTGTCCACCCCTCTGGTCCCTCCCGCATCATCTCTTAGCTGGAAGATTACAGTAGCCTCCACACTGCATCCACTTAAAAAAAAAAAAAAAAGAAAGCTTTATTGAAATATAATTCACGTATCGCATACTTCACCCATTTAAAGTTTACAGTTAAGTATTGTTTTGTACGTGCACAGATATTTGCAGCCGATCACCACCATCGATTTTAGAACATTTTCATCATCTCAGAAAGAAACCCTTTGGGTGTCATCCCCGCTGCACACCCCACCCCCAGGCCCTAAGCAACCGCTAAGCTACTCTCTGTCTTTATAAATCTACTTTTTATCGCTGTAGAGTTACTCATTCTGGACTTTTATGTGAATGGAGTTATATAACGTGTGGTCTTATATGACGCGCTTCTTTCACTGAGCATAATGTTTCAGGGTTCTTCCAAGTTGTGGCGCGTGTCAGTACTCGACGCTTTCTTATGTCTGAATGATAGTCCATTGTATGGGAGACCGCGTTTTGCATCCGTTCACCAGCTGGTGGGCACTGGGCTTGTTTCCACCTTTAGGCTCCTGTGAACAGTGTACTGCGTTTCCTCATGCCCCCTCTGGTTCATCCTCCACCAGAGTAAGTGTCTTAAAACTTGAACAGGATCACGGCGCTCCCTTGCTCGAGACCTTCCAGTGGTTTCCCCGCTGCTCTCTGCGGGGGCTGACCCTGCCCCCCTGCTCGGCCCCCAGCAGTGCGGCTCCTTGGCTGTTACCCAGCAGGGCCTCGGGTACCGCAAGCATCTTCCCGTCATCCATCCTCATCTTTTCCTGAACGTCCGACGTCTCTGCTGGACCGTAAGCTCCCTGAGGAGCAGGGGCCGCGCCGCTCCACTCCTCCCCCTGGGATCTGAGAGCAGTGCCCTGTCGGGCTGGATGCTTATGGGGTGAACGAGCAGGTGACCGTAAGAAGATAGGTGTGCGATCGGTGGTGGTGAGCAGCGGGGCCCAACTGGAGTCCCTGGGAGCCGTCCTTTTTAGGCCTGCAGTGAACAGAGTCTTAAAATCATATGTTTGGAACGAGCAGGCAGAGATGGATAAGACTGGAAGCTCCCTGGTCTCGGAAACTCACAGGAGAGTGAGGTGTAGGTAACCACGTGTCAAGGAAATTCCAGAAAAGTTCTGTGAAAACCACGCCTTGCGGCCCCTGGGGATGGAAGACAGCTTCCTGGGGGAGGGGGGTCCCCAAGGGCGCCTGGGGTCGTGGACAGGAGGAGCCGGTGGCCCAGCTGAGGGCTGATGGCCTGAGGAAACCTGCAGGTGCTGGCGAGTTTCTGGCAGTTGAACCATGGGAGAGAGACAGACAGACAGACAGCAGAGAAGGCAGGCTGGGGCCGGAGCCAGGAAGGCACCGAATGCCAGGTGAAGGGCCTGGGTTTTGTGCCAGGGCTGGGAAATGGCCGGGGGCTTTCAGGGCTCTGGTGCTGAGGGGAGATTAGAAGGGGGAAGCGTGAAGGAGGCCTGAACCCACTCCCAGCTTGGCCCGGCCATGTGAGCTCCCTGATGCCTGTCACCTGCGTTGGAGGCTCTTGCAGGGATGGTGACACCCGCGTGTGACGGGAGAGGAGAGGAGGCTGCTGGACCCTGGGTGACCGGCACATAACGGCTGTGAGGGCAGGGACTTGTGCGGACCCTCCCCCCCCGCCTTCACCAGAGCTTCTTAAGGCTGAGGAGTTAGTGGGGGGCACTTCTGGAACCCTCTAGAAGATGACTCGGTGGGCATCTCTGCGCGGTTGGTTTAAGGGAAAAAAATGTGTGTGTGTATATAACATATTTGCATGTATAGGTTATATTTTTATTGTTGACTTTGGTTTTTTTTTTCTATTTATAAAGTGTATAATAACAAATAGTAATTACAGTTGACCCTTGAGCAACGCGGGGGTCAGAGGTGGCGACCTTCTGCACAGACGCTGTGTATATAGTTGGTCCTACATATAAGGTAGGGCCTCCGTATCCGTGGATTCAACCACCCGTGGATCACATAGGACTGCAGTATGCACTGCTGAAAAAACCTGTGTGTAAGTGGACCCGCATAGAAGTGGACCCGCGCAGTTCAAACCCACGTTGTTCAAGGGTCAACTGTGTATTGACTTGTGCCGGTAAATACGCGTGAAGTCTATGCAGTGTATATGACGTCAGTTGACAGTTTGTCCAGGATTCTATTACTAAAATGAGAGGAAGGATTTGTTGAAATAAGACAAATAATTACACGCCCCTGCTAAAGTAAAACCTCGCTGAGGAAGGCGGTGATGCTTGCTGTTATTTCTGTAACATTAGGAGCTAAGGAAGAATTCGACTTTTAACAAAGTTTTTATTGTGAAAGCAACACCTGCTCGTTGGGGAAAAATTCGCAGCGCAGATGTGAGAGTCATAAAGCGTGACCCCTCTTCTGCCCCGTCCTACGCGTGGACGAGAGCAGCGCTGGCTCTGAGGTGTGATCGTAGGATGTGCTCTGTGCGCACGCGGCGTCTGTAACATGGATAAACGTGCTTAGTGGATACGCTACCAAGCACGCTATGCCTAAACTTGCTTTTGACCCTTGACATTGTGTTCCGGACATCTCTTGGGACCAACGCAGTTTAATTCCACAAACGTTTAATGATGGGCTCCTGCCTGGCGGAGGATGCGGGGGTGACGGTGGGTGATGTGCTGTTGTTAGTAATCGCGGCATCGCATGTTATAAGGCTTTACCCTTGCGAGGTGGTTTCGCTTGGTCTCTGCTTGCAGAAAGTTTCACATGTAGTTGGGGAGGCTGGCGTATCCACCGTTACCCCTCCCGTGAGCTCTCTGCAGGAGAGGTTTAGCTCGGGGGCTCAGCCCGCAGCAGATGGGGTGATGTGCTGTGATGAGGTGCATGGGATTGCTCTCAGGAGGTGACATTTGCACCTGTGGGGAAGCAGAGACATTGCACACCCAGCGCCCTGCTCTCTGCAGCACTGGTATTCTTCGGTGGGTCTGTTCCATCGCGTCTTTTTATTTGATTGTCGTGATCATCTCACGGCTTGGGTCAGGCGGGGCAGGTGAGAGAAGGGCAGCTTCCCAAGGTCAGACGGCTTGGGACCCCGGAGAGGGTGCCCTCTGTTTCAGTCCCTGCCTGGCCTCTAGCTGGCCCCCTGCCTCTAGGGTCTGACAAAGCGTAGCTGGAAGAGCACAGGCCCGACAGTCAGGACACCAGGGTTCCTATCCCAGCTCTTTGCCTCTGGCTGTGTGGCCTCGAGCAAGTCATTCTGCTTCCTTGAGCTCTGTTTCCTCTCTGTAAAGTGGGTGTAGTAGTTGTAAAAACTACCCCACCGGGTTATTGCGATGAAATCAGATCAAAGATGAGAAAGTGCATCTAAACTCCCGAGCAGAGCAAAGGGGTTGATTTGAAGAGAACTGTGTTGGCTGCATCAGTGACCCCAGGACACTCCTGCCACGCCCTGCCCTGCCCTGCACCTGGGGGGCTGGAGCCTTTGCACTGTTGCTGGTGCCTCTTCGGGGCGTATGCTGTTCGTCCCTCCTGGTAGAGGTTGACGCTGACTGCGCCGCCTTCTCTGCCAGTCCAAGGAGTTGGCTCTGATACGTTAGCCTCTTAAAACACCTGCTGTCGGAACTGTACAATTGATTTCAATCAACTTTGAATTTTTTCAAGGCGATGACTCTGATAATAACTTTGGAAATCCCATGATGCCTCATTAGAGCTGCTGGCTGTGATGATTAGCCCTGTGATTTAGCAAGTTTTTCCTCCAACGCCTTTGTCTTTTCAGGACCGAATCGCGGGCTTGCCGCCGTTTCTGCTCCACTTGCGCGAGCTCATGCCTGAACGTGGCTGCTGTCCGGTCCGCCAGCGAGCCCGGCTCGGGGCCTGAGCACGTGGGGGGCCCTGCCCGCGGGGCAGCGTCCCGGGCACACCGTGGTCACGCACGGAGGGCTTGAGGAGGCCCCTTTGCCGGGTGTGTGTTGGCTCGCCCTCCAAGGCCCTTGCCGCAGACACGGGAGGGCTTTGGGGGCAGAGGCGGTTTTCTGGAGGAGGGTGCAGCTGCTGTTCACCTTCTCCACACTCTGGAATTTACGGCTTTTCAGGAAATAGGACTCTGGGTTTGACTTCACTTGCAGAAGAGTTCCGCTAAGAAGGCTTTTCACGTTTGTCTCCGAGAAGCACGTAAGAAAGAGGTTAAGCACCGGCTTTACAACTGGGTAGACTGGAGTTGTAAACCCCGCTCCGCGCTTCGAAGGCCGTAAAATGGGGTAACAGTGCAGCGCCCGTGAGACAGCCGAGTGCTGGCATGTGGGGTGCTCGGGAGACGACACGCACGTGGCGCTGGCGGGATTAAATGAGATGAGACGTGACCCTCGGGCCACGGTGAGCCCTCAGCAGGTGGGGTGCGGGCGTCACAAGTCACAGCTTTCCCATCTGATGCTGACCCTGGGCCAGGCCCCTTCTAGCTCTCCAGGGACCAAGTCGGTCACTGTTCACACAGCCCTTTAGGGAAGGCCCGCTCTTAATTACCATTTTACTTGGGGGACGGCTGAAGCCCAGAGAGGTTGAGTGGCTTGTTGACATCACACAGCTGGCAAGGGAAGGAGCTGCAGTCCAGTTCTGGGCCCTTGTGGCCTCACTATCTTAGCGCCTACGCTGGAGCATGTGGCGGAGACATGACAACACTGTGCCCTGCGTATGAAAAGTTTGGTGTGTCATGTAACTCCAGGGCATGTGTTCCAGTAAAAGGAAATGGAGATGGTACGTCAGAGAGAGCCACCAGCAGGCTAGCAGCTGTTTGCGATAACGAGTGGGAATTTTACCCTGAAGTGCAAGGTCGTGGAACTTGGGAGGGGGCCTGGGTCTGCATCCGGTCTCTGCCTCTGGCACCGGGCTGGGGAGTGTGGGGCAGGCTGGGTGAAGTGAGGGGTCTCGGCAGTGCAGAAGCTGAGCCCGGCGGCAGGCGGGAGGTTTGGACTTGACCCCAAAGCAAATACTCCTCCACCCCCTGCTTTGTCATCCCTGCTGTGGCCTGCGCCGCTCTCTGGCTTGGCTACTTCAGTATTTCCTGTTATCACTGTTGTTGTTGTTTTCTACTTTAAGGTGGAGGCATCTTTCTCATTTGGAAACGGCCTGTATTCTCCAAAGGAACGAACACGCTTCCTTAAGTTTTTTTCCCCCTTTGGGTCATTACTTATTGTTTGGTAGTAGTTTCCGAGCGAGCGTGTGATGAGAAACGCTGATGCAGCTTCTTCTGGTGATGACCTCTGACTGCCACCAGCGGGCGTCCCTGAAGCCTCAGATGGGCTGCGCTTTGCTTTTTTTTTTTTGGCTAGGCACCTGTGTTGGTCTTGTTAAAGTGCAGCAGAAGGAAGTACATCCATGGGGGATTTTTTTTTTTTCTTTTTTAGTTCAGGGTTGAGCGGTCCTTAGCCCTCAGGTAAGATAAGGTCAGGTTGTGTGGGTCCTTGTCTCAAAGTGGGGACAGTGCTACTTCCCAAGCAGGGTTGTCCCAAGGGTCAATGAGGACGCGTGTCTCGAGTGCCAAGTGTAATTCCTGGCTGGCCTGCAGCGGGGCAGCTGAGTAATAGGGGAGCTGTTATTAGCATAGTTTATTAACAATCACACGAGAAGCAGCGATCTGGCTGTGCCCCAGAGATGCTACTGCCATGGAGAAGTAGACGGGCAACTATAGCTTTTTGTTGGGACAGAGACCTCTGGGTTGCTTCTTTGTCTCCATGGACGGGTGTGTCCGCAGTTGGGACTGGGCCCTAAATTTGGGATTTGGTCTTTGGACCCGAGACTTGGTCTGACGGCGTAAAACATAGGATGTGCAAGGCCGGGGGGGCCTTTGCGGGGCGCCTCCCCAAGCCCCCTTTTTCCACCTGGAACTACGGCCCTGAGTAGAGGTGGTGATGACACCCCGGGGCCCCGGGGGTCCCAGGGCTCCAGTCGTCCTGACCACGGCGCAGCCACACGAGAAGCCCGTGGTTCTCCTTTAAGCCATTAAGTTCTGTTCGCTGGTGTTTTGTTTCAGAAGCGGCTTGCCCACGAGGGTGGCCGCTGTTTGAGACATGCTGGGGTCCCACACACGATGTTCTCGTGCCGACAGTAGGGCCGCTGGGGGCACAACACGGTGGTTTTCAGAAGGTGGTCGTACTTTCAGAGCAGCTGGCTTCCGGTTGGCACAAGTCGGGGTGGCAGCTCTGGCAGGACACGGTGCATTCCGGAACTGTCCGTTTCATGAAACTTACTGCATCAAATTGACTGTCGACCTCTAGGTGCAGGTACATTGCAGGAAGATGAGTACCTGCCGAGCCTGCTTGCCGCCCAGGCCGCCTGCACGCGCGTCTGCACTGGGGGGTGGAGACTGGTTGCGGACGTGTGTATGGCCGAGGCCGTAACCTACACGTTCACAAACAGGGAAGCGTCTATCAGATTCTGCAAAGTCACCCTCCAAAGTAGAAAAGGTGATAAAAAACACTAATTTGGGGGGGATCCATCTTTAGGGGAAATAATGGCTGCCTTTTGATCTCTTGGGTGGAGGCAGCAGAAAGTTACTTGAAATGGCAGATGGGGGGTTGGCTGTTGGGGCCTCCCTGGGGGACACATCCCAGCAGGCCATCGTGGGGGACACCGTCATCAGTTTGGGGAGAAGCTTTTTGCCCCAGGAAAGAGAACAAGACAGGGATGGGGCAGGCAGAGAGAGGAAGGGAGAGGGGTGTGTTTCTTTTCGATGTAACTCAGGCGGGAAGCGAATCTGCACATGTAAATGAACTTGAAAATGCAATTAAAAATATATACGTATTAGAGACTGTGATCCAGAATTTCCTGCGAGATGCAGGTTACCAGGTGATGAGCCGCATTCCTTACAACCAGTGGCACCAACTCTTCTCCGTGATTAATGCGTCTCAGTGGTGATGAACTGCACCCCAGGTGAACGCCGCTTTATTCCTTAAGCTACGGCCCCGCCGAGTGCAGAGTTTTCTGTACCTTCAGCACCAGCGTCCTTCTCCCAGCTGTCACTGCCAAGGGGACACGGGCTCAGGAAGCTTCCTCCAAGGGCCTGTCCTGGCTCAACGAGAGGTGACAAAACAGTCAGCCGTGTTGTTGTGGACAGAGGTCGGAGGGGCCCTGGACGCTGTTACGGCTGCAGGCGCTGGGAAGTGGGCACATGGCAAAGAGTGCCCGGCTGGGTCTTAGAGCAGGATCCGGGGCCTGGGAGGCCAGGGAGGTGCGGCGTCCGGAGCTGGAAGGGGACAGGGTGGCAGAGCCCCTGTGTCTCGTGCTCCTTTGTGTTTCCTCCGGGGCGTGCCCACCAGCGTGTGCAGAAGTGAGAGCTTGGGTGGTGAGGGTGGCAGCCACAGCTCGGTACCGAGTTGGGACGTTTGGCACGTGCCACTGGGCGCCCAGTCTGTGCTGGGCACTGGGGACACAGCAGTGGACAGAAGAGGCCCTTGAGATGTGCTCACAGTCCGAGAGGGGAAACAGGTAACAGGCAGAAACCATCGTAAATGAGTTATGGAGTTGGTGGGAAGGTGACCAGCGCTCTGGCAGAGGTAGAGCGGGCGAGGCGCGCGGGGCTGGGGGCAGGCGGCTATTTTAAATAGTGTGTTCGAGAGGGCCCTCGGGCCTTGGAGCCAAGGCCTGCAGGAGTAGCTGGAGGAGTGAGCCCTGTGGCTCTCCGCAGGAAGAGTGTCCCAGGTAGAAGGAACAGCTCGTGCAAAGGCCCTGAGATGGGTCATGCCTGGCGTTTCCCACGGAGGCCAGTGCGGCCGGGAGAGTGAGTGACAGGTGAGTGTGACGGGGGGGAGGTCAGAGAGCTGATGGAACAGGGCGGCGACTGGTCTGTCCAGCACAGCTGACCCCCACCTTTAAATCACCGACTGGCCGTGATGAAGAAGCGAAAGCGGCCCTTTCGTGGGGCAGAATTTTGACTAGAAGCTGGAAGGTACTAGAAGGCCAGTTTCAGCTCCAGGTCTGGCGGGATTACCTTACAGAGGGATCTGCCTGGGGCTAGAATTGGTTGTTCTGAGACCTTTAACCGCCAAGGCAGCACCTCATAGCAAAGGGGAAGCGGCAGCAGCGCCAGCTGGATGGGAGGCCAGGCTGGCTGGCCCTGTGCTGAGGTTCTGTGGTTCAGAAACGCCCAGGCTCATCAGGGTTCCATCCCTGACCAGTCCCAACCTGAGATGCTCTGACCCTCTCAGGATCACAGACTCTGACGCTGCGGGCGGGCCGGAGAGCGGTCCTGCTGAGGGCCGGGCCTGCTGGGGAGTCATGCCCTGCGGTATGAGGGGACGGGGTCGGGGGCAGGGGTGGGGGCAGCCAGGCCAGCGCCACCCCTGCCATCACTTGGCGTGGGCCCCAGGCGGCCTGCTTTTTTGATTTTTTTCAAGGGGAGCCAGAAACCCATGCTTATGAGAAATCTGCAGTTTAGATGTGGGTGGTACGTTACGGCCTTTTCTAGACGCATTGGCCCAAAGGACACTCCGCAGCCCAGACCGAACCTGCATCCTCTGGTCGCCCTTCCGAGTCCCCTCGTCCGGCTCCATCAGGCTGGCCGTGATCTGGTAATTCCCTGCCTCCGTGTCCCCCGCTCACCATCCCGCGTGGTAGCTACATTCAGAGCTACGGGGCGAGTTGGAGTCAGATCGTGAGCCCTGAGGTCCAGCGAGCCCACCGCCCTGGAGCCCCCAGCGCTGTTATGGGGGGAACGGTCGATGATGGTGCGACTAGAGGGCCGCTGAGTTTCTTCAAGAGCCTTCATCTCTCATTTAGATAAAGAAGTGGCGCTCAAATATATTTCTGTAAATAAAACAGTCCCGCCCCCAGCCCGGGCCCAAGTCGGTGGCTTGTTGAAGTTACTTTATTAATGAGCCTGCTGAGTGGGCTTGAATGGGGGCTGCGCTCTCATATCGCGGATCTAATTATAAACACGAGGGACGGTACCAAATAAGCAGGCTTTAAAGGGAGAAGAGTCTGACAGCTTGGTTTAAAGTGTCCTTTAATGAACTTCTTTGGCACTTGTATCTTAGCAACACATTTTATTACGTCCCGGTGCAGCTGGACTCGGGCACGGTAATTTATCCCCCCCCCCAGCTCCCCCCACTCTGACTTTCTTTGGTGACTGGAGGGAGGAATGTACTGACCCGATTTTTCATGGCTGGGCTTGCATCCCTTCTGCTTTGTTTAGTTGATGAAAAAGGCAAACAGGGTGCCAGGAGCAGGGGACCTTGCAGGCCGGCAGGAGGGACGGTGGCCGCAGCCTGGAGGGTGGGCGGCCGCCCAGCTCGGATGCCGGTGTCGCAGGCTGCCTTGTGGACATGCTGAATCTCTCTCCAGCGCACCCTGGGTTTGGGTATTTTTATCTGGACTTCTTTCCTGTTTTGACACTAATTTGGATACGGCGGAAGTGGGGACATTTGCAAATCTTTCCTCGTAATCAGCAAGCCTGTAAGTGGGGGTGGGCAGCGTTCTAGATGAAGTGGACATGGGGGAGGGCAGCACAGGAGCGGGGCTGGGGCACTGGGCTGGGGGGACCTTCCGGCCTGGCTGCTCCTGAGCCCAGGGACCTCGGCCGGTACTTCCCTTCCCTGAGTCTTAACTCCCTCTCGTCTGCCGTGTGAGGCTCCCGCAGCTGCTGTAACAGAGCGCCACGTGCCGGGCAGCTTACGCTTACTCCTTCCTGGTCTAGAGGCCGGAAGCCTGAAATCGAGGTGCCTGCATGGCCGCGCTCCCTCCAGAGCCAAGGGGAGGATCCTTCCTGCGGCTTCCAGCTCCTGCGGGCCGCCGGCGCTGCTGGGCTTGCGGCCGCACCACCCTGGTCTCTGCCTCTGTCTTCACGTGGCCGTCTTCCCTCTGAATCTGTGTCTTCTCTTCTTACAAGGACCCAAATCATTATATTTAGGGCCCCCCAATCCAGTATGATCTCAACTAATTATATCTGCAGAGACCCAATTACCAAATAAGGTCACACTCTGAGGTTTTGGGTGGATGTGAATTCTGGGGGGGACACTGTTTAACCCACTCTAGCTACCAGTTGAAGCTAGTCTCACCACGCCTGCCTCAGGTTATGGTTGGGGGTCCAAGGAGGTGGAGGCTGCTCCCTGCTGACCCTGCCAGGGCCGCCTTCCCTACAGCCAGGAGCCGAGATGGAGAAACAAAGGCAACCTGCCCCATTGCGGGAGTGGGCTGGCTGTGTCTGCAGAACGCATTACCTTCTGTGGGTGGGAGGATGGAGCCTGCACCCCGCTGTGGCAGGTGAGAATGTGCCTTTACTTCTTCCAACAACTGTACTGCCGTCCTCATTTTTCTTACTTTTTTTTTTTTTTGGGCCGCACCGCACAGCCTGCGGGATCCCAGTTCCCCGACCAGGGATCGAACCCAGGCCCCCCTGCAGTGGAAGCGCGGAGTCCCAAACACTGGACTGCCAGGGGATTTCCACCGCCCCCCGTTTTTCAGGGGAGGAAACTGAGGCTCAGAGGGGTGCAGTTACTCATCCAGGGGCTTAGCTTGGGCTGACACGAACCAGGGTGGTCTGGGTCTCCGGCCCCTGCACCGACTGTGTATCATACCGGCTGCCACCGAGACAGAACACCCAGCAGGGCCAGCGTGCTGCCAGCCCAGGGACGCCACACGTGTGTACGGCATCTGAGGTTCACCAATGCCCCCCTTCCCCGCATCTGATGCCATGTGGCCCTTGGCACCTCGGGGAGTGGCGGACTGGGGGGATCCCTGTTGCACTGAGGGTGAGGATGCCAAATCCCTGCCACATCCCCAGGGCTGATGGATAAGCTTTGATCTTTCTGAGTCAGTTTCTGCATCTGTAAGATGGGCTAACACTTTACCATCTTCCTCAGAGGGTAATTGTGAGGGTGAGATGAAAAAACACAAGGGGAAGTCCGGCCTGTGGGCTCGGAGGGCTGGGTGTGGGGCCCACAGGATGAGCAAGGGCCCCAAGGGTCACGTGACAAAGGGCGGGATGTCATCCTGCCAAACTATGTAGCTGGTTGCCCAGCAAGCCGCCTGCCCAAGTGGCTCCTTTGCACATGTGCATCCCATTCCCCTGAAAGGTCCTGGAGTCCAGGTGAGACTCAGGATGAGCTGTGGGAGTTGCCTCCCGGTGGACACACGTGGGTCCACGTCCTGCCTCTGCCTCTGCCGTCTTGGCCGTAGAGACCTCTTCTGCCCTGTGCCCAGGGCCGCGCGCACGTGTGCTCTCCTGGCTCCCAGATCCTGCCAACAGGTCAGGGTTCAACCGTCGTCCTTTAGGCAGTGCCTCCCTGACACCCACTGCCCTGGGCCCCTGTTCTTTGCCTCCAGTACTGCCCCCCCCACCCGATGCTGCTGCTCCAGTGATTACTAGACAGTGGGAGCTGCGTGAGGTGGGGCCCCCCCGAGGCCTCTCCTGTCCTGCTGGCTCTGGGCACACTGCAGGAGCTGGCCAATGGCCTGGCCCCTGGGGGACTGGCCGTGTGTGGTTTGTAAAGGAATCCTTTTCCCCTGGGCCACTCTTCAATCAGCTGCTTCAGTGTGGACCTGCGGAAGCATTTGTTGAAAGACCACCATTGGTCATTCAGTGGGTCATTCAGCCAGTATTCGGTGAGTGACCATTGTGTCCTCAGTACCAGGTGACCGTGGCCTGAGAGATAAAGAGGAGGAGGTGGCCTGGGGTCATCGTTACTATCAATATTGGTGTCATCAGTCAGAGTCTGCTTTACCCCATGTGGGTGCTTGTGTGTCCTTTTACCCCTACCCCACCCCGCTCCATCCACCCCTCCTAATTCTCTAGGTCCTGCCCTGTGGCAGATGTCAGGGACTTGGATGTCTACGAGACACAGCCTCTGAGAACAAGAGTGAGAGGGAGATGGGGGGAGAGGGAGGGAGGGAGGGAGGAAATGAGGGAGGGGGAGCGAGCAGGCTGACAGCAGCTGCACCCAGTTGTCACGGGGGCTCCGGTACCAGCCTCTGGGGTGAAGCTGCCGGTAGGGTTGGTGGCGCTCAGTTCTTGCTGGGAAGCATTAGGCTGTGAATCTGCCCATTTGACAGATGAGGAAACTGGAAGAGAGATAAGGTGACCTGCCCAAGGCCCACAGTGAGTGAGGGGCAGCACCTGGATTCTGGAAGCATCTGCTTGACTGCAGGAGGCCCTCTCATCCCCACTTTGCAGATGAAGAAACTGAGGCCCTGCGAGGCCAAGTAACTTTCCCACGTCACCAGCTCCAGGCCCCCAGCCAGGTCTTCGACCCCAGAGCTTTCCCTTCCCCTGGGCTGTGCTAGAGGAGGAGGCCTGCAGCCGCGGTTGGAGGAGCCCTGCCGTCCTGACCTCGAGCTGGCTCGGCCGTGCTCACGCTGCCTGCTCCCTTCCCTTTCTGCTGTCCGCTCCCCTCCCAGCTCAGAGTCCAGTTCAGGCTGCAGCTCATTCGCGTTGCTCTGCGCCCATCACCACCGTGCTCGCGAGCGTCCCCTCTGACCCGGCAGGCAGGGCTGCACTGTCCTTCCATGCCACGTAAGCTTCAAGTGGCTCTGTCCAAACCCTTGCAGAATCCTTCCCTGGAGGGGAAGTTAGTGGTACTTCCTGAGACTGCAGAGGGTGTGGAGGGACGGGAATCGCACGGAGCTGAATTTTGTCCTAACCTCAAGGACTTTCTAAGGATCGGGGTGTGCGTGGAGAGAGCTGGCCACCCCAGGAGGTAACAAGCTTCTGCCACAGTGAGGGATGCTGGGGGTATTTGCACGTGGGGTTAGACGGGGCCAAGTGGGATCCCCTCCGACCAGGAGTTGGCGCAGCAGTCTGTGGCCCCGGGCCCCGGCTCCGTTCTTAGCTACCTCATCGACACGTTACTGAGTGCATTCTGGGAGGCACCAAAGGAAGGGAAGTCCAGGGTTCTTGGCAGCCCCTTCCCTCTCCAAACCCAGCTGACACCCTGGCCAGCACAGAAAAACCAGTGGGGACGCTGTCCCGTGTCCCTAGGTGAGTCCTCCTGCCATGTGCCTGGATGGAGGCCAGCAGAGCCAAGAGTCAGGCTGGAGGAGGGGCCACATGGGGCACAACTGGGAGGCGGGGGAGGCGGGGGAGGCGAGCGGCAGCACAGAGCCGCCAGCCAGGACACGGCCTCTGGAAAGACCCTTCTTTCTCCAGGCAGGTTTACTCATTCTCACTTCACATCCTTGGTGCACAAAGGCGAAAATTACAAACGTTCATGACTGACTTGTGCCCCAGCTGGAGTAAGGCCCGCTTGCACTGCTCTGGACAGCAGCTGAGGCTGTCCCGTCCCCCGTGACAGCCCCGAGGGGTGGGCAGGCCCAGAAGTAGGCTCAGGAGGGGGACCTGTGTTGACCCCACCGTTGACCGTTGCAGCGTCCCTTCGGAGGTGCACAGAGCTCGCCTCGGACGGGCAGTTAGTGGACTTCTGCCGTTTCTTTTTTTGTTAACACGCCATGGATTTGTTAAGTAACACTGAATATTCCATCGTGGAAAAGTATATAAAACGTAAGGTTTACCATCTCAACCATTTTCAAGGGGACAGTTAAGTGGCGTTAAGTACATTCACAATGTTACGCACCCCTCACCGTCATCTCTTCCCAAACTGAAACTGTGTCCCCACTCAACACAACTCCCCCTCCCCCTCCCCCAGCTCCTGTCAACCGCCGTTCTACGTTCTGTCTCTGAATCTGATGACTCTCGGTCCCTCTCTAAGTGGGATCATGCAGTGTGTGTCCTTTTGTATCTGACTTATTTCACTGAGCATAATGTCCTCGAGGTCCATCCGTGTTGTAGCCTGTATCAGGGCTTCCTTCCTTTTTAAGGCTGGATAACATTCCATCCTATGTATACACCACCTCTTGTTTATCCATTCACCTGTTGATGGACGTTTTAGTGATTTCCACCTTTTGGCTCATGGGAATAATGCTGCTGTGAACGTGGGGATACAGGTATCTGTTCAAGTCCTTGCTTTCAGTTATTTTGGGTACATACCAGAAGTATAATTGCTGGGCTGGACTTTTGCTTTTCATCCTAGACAAACCCATGGCAGAGAGAAGCCTGAGCAGTTGCCTGAGTCGTCCCGAGCGTAGACAGTCTAGGGTCAGTCCCCTCCATCAGACCGACGTCCTGTGACCTTGGGATCCCTAGTTTCGACATCATCATCTTCTAGGGAGCTTGGGGTGTCCCCGCTGGGTTCCCAGTCCCTGGCCAGTCTCTGCACTGTGGAGGTGGGTGTGGGTCATGTGGAAGCAGCAGAAGCATCCGCGAAGCCTGTCGGCTCCTTCAGAGCACACTTTACGAAGGGGCGTTCGCGCCTGCAAGGGTTTCTCCTGCTGGAGTTTTGTGTTGACATTAAAAACATGGACAATGGGCTTCCCTGGTGGCGCAGTGGTTAAGAATCTGCCTGCCAATGCAGGAGACACGGGTTCGAGCCCTGGTCCAGGAAGATCCCACATGCCGCGGAGCAACTAAGCCCGTGCACCACAACTACTGAGCCTGCGCTCTACAGCCCGCGAGCCACAACTACTGAGCCCGCGAGCCACAACTACTGAAGCTTGTGTGCCTAGAGCCTGTGCGCTCTGCAACAAAGAGTAGCCCCCGCTCGCCGCAACTAGAGAAAGCCAGCGCGCAGCAACGAAGACCCAACGCAGCCAAAAATAAATGAAATAAATAAATTAAAAAAAAAAAACAACGGACATTAAACATGTAACCTGCTTGTGGTAGTTTGTGCAAACGTTACAGTATGTGATTTATTTTCCATTTTTTTCTCTTACAATGATTAGCTAATGCAGATACGGGACCGATTCCCTGGAGTCCTCTCGCTCATTAACGACTAACATCTATACAGCGGTGTTTCGGTGTATCCAGCACTGCCACATATATTAACCTACTGGAAGGTCACGTTTCATGGGTGAAAAAGCCACGTCCACGGCCCCCATGGGTAAGAACCCAGAGGAGGGAGGCCCGTGGGCTTGGGAGGCCGCTTCCTGGAGCCACTGTCACCACGGCCGAGTCTTGCCCATTCCCTGACCAGGGGTTCAGGGGTGTCATTGTTGAAAGTTTCCCCAAGTCTGCTAATGAAGTGGCTGGCTCTTTGAGGGAACCCTCAGCTGGGTTCCCTCGCCGTGTTGGCCTGGCCTGGCCCAGGGTGAGGTATGCCGCCGCCAGCTTGTGCACAGGCTCCTCCCGACGTGCAGAAGAGAGGAGCATCCACAGACTCTTCGCAGTTAATCTTCTTTTCCTGGCGTTAGTGTTGCTTAAGCTCTTGTTGTTTGGGCTCTAGCGGAGGACAGAGTGACGTAAGTAGCGGACAAAAACGTACAGTTGACTGCGATTATTTTGAAGACCCGGAGAATGTCTGTTTTTACGTGTAGATAAATGCAGTTCTGTTTTCTACAGTGAAGTCTTTTCTTGGTGGGATTAGGTGTGTCAGTAGTTCATGGTGTTCTGCAGTAGGTTATCTCTAGGCTCTGCTTTCTAGAGAAATTTGACAGATGCTGACCAAGTTCTCCAAGGATTCCCTCTTCATCATTCCCACTGGTTGAGTCCTTTCTGTGACGGGGCGCTTACTACCTCCTGACAAGTCCACCCAGGCCTGGACAGCTCTGAGTTTCAGGGCAGTCCACCTTGTTTTGAGGCCCATCAATTCTCATACTTCCCATCCATCCATCTACCCACTGGGGGAGACCTTTATGATCCACGGACTGGTAGGCAATGGAGTGCGTGTGTGTGTGTGTCCGTGTGTGTGTGTTGGGTGCTCCATAGAATTAAGAACCGTAAGCCTCAATGTCTGCTGTCAGGGAGCCACTCATTACCATGGAGGGCAGTTAGGCAGCAGCCTGGGATCAGGATGTGATGACCAGAGATGGCAGCCAGCTGTGCTCCAGGAGGTCAGAAGACGGGGAGACTTCTTGCTCTAAACCTTGACCCTGAACAATTCCGTGTGGTTTCAACTCTCAGGCCCCATCTCTGATTCTTGTTCGTCTTGTGACCTTGAGCAGGTTATTGACTATCCTTCAGCTTCCTTTTACTCACCTGAGAAGTGGAGATAATACGAGCAATTGCCCGTAGAACTCGAAGGATGGGGCAGGGTGATGGATGGTAGGAGCTTAGCAAAGAGCCTGGTGTACAGTGAGGGCTCCGGAGAAACGAGTTCTCACCCAGTGTCTCCAGGCCAGGCCGTTATCCTCTGCTGCTGAGTTTCGGAGACACCCATCTCTCTGGAGTCCCACTGGCCTCAGCTCTCATCCCTACCACCGTCTTGCCAATTTCGCCTCCTAAATATTTCTCTCACTTTTTCCTGCCTCTGCTACTCCAGTTCACCTCTCAGCAGCCTCCTGACTGCTCTCTTTGCCTTTGGGGTCTGTCTTCCACACCACCACTAAGGTTGTCTTTTTAAAGTATAGTCCTTAGGTGACTTCTCTGTGCTTAAAAAGTATGTCCCACACCCCACTGCCCACAGCAAGAGCTTCACATCTTCCTTAACCTCTTGCCCAGGTGAGTTGAGTCAGACAGAGGAGCTGCTGTGTTGAAGCTGGGGCTGGGCCTAGAGCCCCACCATACAGCCTCAGGTCCAACTCCAGGACCACTGGCAGGTGGAGACACCTGGGGCAGCGGGGAACACAGTCTGTAAGTCAGTAACTTGAGGAGGAAGGTTCAGAAGTTCTCTGCAGTCAATAGACAGGGCCTTTCATTTTCTGGTTTCACGTAACTTCTTCACCCTCATCTCCCAATACGGAATTGTTAACCATTTCCCAGACATAATAAATGCCTGTGGGTCACAGGTCTTAACCTAGGGCAGCGCTCCTGCCTGGACTGCCCTTTTCTCTTGAACAAGATCCTGCCCACCCCACAAAGCCCAGATTAGCTCCTTACCCTCAAGGAAGGCACCTCTGGATTCATGTGGACTGGGTCCTACTGGTGGTAATGATGGTCACGGTGGTGATGGTGGTTGTGGCAGTGTTGGTGATGGTGGTGGCGGTGTTGATGATGGTGGGGCCAAAGGGGGTGGCAGGGATGGTGATGCTGGTGGTTATGGTGATGATAAAGGTGAGGATGGTGATATTGGTGGTAAGGATGATGAGATGATGGTAATAAAGGGGATGGTGAGGATGGTGATGTAATGATGCTAGCGATGATAAAGGTGATGGTGATGATGGTGATGATGATGATGGGGATGGTGATGATAACATCAGTGATGACGGTGGAACTCCCATGTACTGGCCACTTCCTGTGGTAGGTCTGAGCGTTTCCAGTTTAACTTACTTACCGTCACAACACATCCCTATGAGGAAATGTCATCTCCGCTATACACTGGAGAGAACAGAGACACGTATCGGGTACTAGCGCTGCTCAGTCTTGGCTTTATTACTTTGTGGCGATCAGACCCCTCAGTAAAATGTCTGTGTCTGACACACAGGCTCACGGCAGTTACGTGTGAATTCATGGATAGTGGATGTGCCTTAGAAACTGTAAACGTGATGGAAACGTTGTTGCTGTTATATTATGTCCTAAAGACAAGAGGTTTGTGTAAAGAAGAAGGAAAAAGCTTTAAGAGTTCTAAAGTCACTGATGTGGACACCCAGGCGACAAAGTCCCTTGTGTCCCACCCGGGAACCCCCTACAGAGTTAAACACAAGATGACATAAAACACGAAATGCTGCCAACATTACTTTTAAAGACTGTGGGGCTCAGATTGCGTGTCTCAATGCAAACGCATCTTTCTTTGCAGTTATTTTTGTGACATTTGATGTCACTCAGTAGGTCTGAACATCCCAGGTCAGCTCCTTGGAAGCTGTCTGTCCCTCTTCTGTCTGAGCCTGCAGCTCTGTTGGCCGCCAGTGGGCACCGCTGAGGTCCTGGAAGGAAATCACAGGCGTGGAAAATGGTGTATGATTTTTCTTGAAAATTAAAACTTTAAGTGAAAAACAACAACAAGATAAGTAGTCCTACCACCTTAAAAATGGACTTGATAAATTGTGGAGCAAGATTTAATACAGATGAGTATACGTGTCCAGTATTTTCACTGATGTAATT
Organism: Lagenorhynchus albirostris; assembly: GCF_949774975.1. NCBI lineage: Eukaryota > Metazoa > Chordata > Mammalia > Artiodactyla > Delphinidae > Lagenorhynchus > Lagenorhynchus albirostris. Next base: position 5,007,846 of record NC_083105.1, read on the forward strand.
GCTGCTTAACATTTTTTAACTCTCAGGTGACCCTTTACTCTTGACTAGTGGTTTCAGGCTTGGCAAAGACTCGGGCCCTGCTTGAATCTTCGCTCAGGGTCCCTCGGAGCCCGCCCCTTGGCTGCCTGCATCTGAATCTCCCAGGATTTACCAGCAGATGCCTGGTGTCACCCCACACTTGTGGAACCAGGAGCTTCACCACTGGGCCCAAGAGTGTGTGTGGCAGGCTCCCCTCAGGATTCTGGGGCCCCTGAAGTGTGGGAACCAGGGCTCAGGGTGAGGATAACCCTTCCCCTGGCCACCTGCCCAAACGGAAAGGTACGGACAGCATGCTTCTTCAGCCCTTACTGCGTCTTCTCCTCTTCTGTGCTGATCATGGTGATTATTGTGGTGGTGGCGGTGTTGATGTGATGGTGGTGATGATGTGATGGTGGTGATGATGGTGATGATGATGTGATGGTGGTGATGATGGTGATGATGATGTGATGGTGGTGATGGTGGTGGTGATGGTGGTGGTGGTGATGATGTGATGGTGATGGTGGTGATGGTTGGGGTGGTGGTAATGATGGTGATGGCGGTGTTGATGGTGATGGTGATGATGGTGTTGATGATGGTGGTGGTGGTGATGGTGGTGGTGGTGATGATGAGATGGCGGTGATGATGGCGGTGATGATGGTGGTGATGTCATCCCTTGCTATAACCTCAGGGAAAGATTGAGGAGATTAGAGATTAGATGGTGTTGATGATGGTGGTGATGGTGGTGATGGTGGTGGTGGTGATGATGAGATGGCGGTGATGATGGTGGTGATGTCATCCCTTGCTATAACCTCAGGGAAAGATTGAGGAGATTAGAGCCTGGAAGGAGAAGCCAGCTGAGTCCTCAGATTACTCGTCTCACACACTTGGGTAAGGCGTGGAAACTTCCTGAACCGCATTTGCCCTGCCTGCAAAGTGGAAGTAGCAATATCTTTACTAGCTGTAAGGCTTCTGTAAATATTCGTGGTTTTATTATTCAAACTCAGAGGACTGTGCTCGCTTCTAATCATGTGACATCTTTGCGTAAAGAGGGAGAGGTGGAAGGAGGGCCAGCGGTTTGTGAACAGCCTGATGTCAGGCTGTTGTCCCTTATATTTGATGTATTTGGACATTTCCGTTCACTTGCATTGGTCCCTCTAGGTTGACTTTTAAAACGTATTCCTTTTAAAACTTTAAAAAACAAACACAGACAGTGCAAAAGGTAATCTCGAGTCGTCATCACCTGCCTTTTGGCCTGGGTCCCGTGTCCCCTGTCCTGGCTCTTCCAGGCTGGCCGCTGGTACCCGCGAGCCGCCCCTCCTCACAGCCTCGGCTCTGCCCTCCTCGCGGGGGCCTTGCCACTCACGGCGCTGCCACCGCCGCAGCCTCTGCCCGGGTTGGTGAGCTCCCCGGGCCGAGTGGCCTGGGCGGCCGGTCGTCGCCAAGAGTCACCAGCCAAGGCTGAGGAGTGAAAGCAGCCCGGCTCTCTTTTCCCCTTTTAGGTTATTGAAAAGGTTTCCCCCCACTTGGCCTTTGCTCCATCCAAATCAGATTTTGTTTCGTCCACTGGAGCTTCATCCGCTAACTCCGCGGGCTTTGATCTCGCCGTCGCGGTTGAGGCGTCTTCTCTTGCTGGCCTCGCCCCCCGTGCCTCCTTCCTGACACAGAGCACGCTGCTCCCGTAATACATACTCACCCCTGATGAGCTTCTTAAAAAATAAGCATTGATTTCTAGATAAAAATCACAATTAGTTTTAAATGTCCTCTGTAAACCTTGTTACAGATAATTGCCAGAAACGCACAGAGTCTGAAATTAATGAAAATCGACGGCCTCATTTGACGCAGGCTGTGCTGCTTATTTTTTCAGTTCTGTATCTGAGCCGTGTGGACATTGCTTGGGTAGAAGCCGTGCCTGCGAGAGGCCGGGCGGGGGCGTTTGCTGGAGGACACCATGCAGGAGTGGGAAGAACATGGGTTTGGGGTTGCCCAGTCGCTGCTGGCAGCCCTGCCTCCTCTTCTGGTGGTCGGATGACCTTCTGAGCCTCAGGCTCCTCATCTGTGAAATGGGTTTAGGAATAGCAGCCGCCCAGCATCGCTGGCCAGCGATGGCAAGGATGTGCCTGGTCAGAGTCAGTGGTCCGGGCTTGGTCTCACCCATCTCCCTCCCCACTCTCCCTGCAGCAAACCAGCCTTGCAAAGTCTCTGTGGTTTCATTCGTTCCCTCCCTCCCTCACTTCTGCTGCCAGATAAACAGAAGCTGACAGGAGGCAGAGAGGACAGGGATGCCAGACAGTTCCTGTCGTCTGGACACAAGCACTGGCCTGGGGGTGGGGGAATGACGTGGTCCAGGCCGGGCCTGCAGACCCATCCACGAGGACCTGTTCCCACCAGCCCCACTCCTGTGCTCTCGAGGCTGGCAGGGTGGTCGGAGTTGGCGTTTTCCGAGGCAAAGGGAGCCGGCTGAGGGCCGTGGCTGGGAAGCTCTGTGATCACCTGCCCGTCTCTCAGCACTGGGTGGGTGTGTAGGGTGAGGAACTTCTTCTGCAGGATCGCTATAGTAGCTGGGTGCCTTTATATTAAGTTGCATTCACGGTCAACCCTTTGTCAGTTTCCGTTCCGGAATTCTCAGAATTGTGCGGTGTGTCCTTGGGCAGAGCACCCTGGAGCCTGCACTTCCTCGTCGGTCCCTGTGTGGCTGTTGTTGAGGCCCACGGAGGAGCCAGCGCCACCTTCGTCCCCCTTCCCCCTCCTGAAGGAGCACAGGTGCAGGGCCGGACCTGCCCAGGACTGACTCTTAGGTCCTGCTCTTACTGATCACAAATGCTAGGCGGGTACTTAGCACCCTCAGTCTCCTCAATCTGCAGGCAGGTAGAGGGGCGTCTGCCTAGTCGCGAGGCTGTTTGTTCGGTGCTGGGGAAACAGACCAGCAGCACGGGGCCCCTGCCCTCGACGAGCTCACAGCCAGGTCTGGCGACAGATCAGAGCAGCCCCACTGGTGAGTGGCAGTGGGGCTCAGAGGTCTGTGGGGTCCTGAAAAGGAGCCATCGGTCCAGCCAGGGGTGCAGGAGACTGCATCCCCGAGAGGGTGAAGGTGACACAGGAAGGGTGCCTAACGGATCATGCAGGCTCCATTGTGACAGTTTCTTGCCTCCCTTCCTTCCCTCCCTCCCTGCCTCCCTCTGTGTCTGCTTCCCCCCTTCCCTCCCAGTCCCCAGGTGTGTCTTTCCCTCTGTCTCTTTGGAAGCTCTGGGCGGTAAACGCTGGTTCCGCATCAGATTCCTTCTATGCCTTTGGTCCCAGAGACAAATAAATGCCGCCCCCCCCCCCATATCTCTGCAGACAGGGGCTACAGAAAGGAGAGAACAAAGCTCGGGAGTTACTTATTTATTTCTCGCTCTGCAGAAATGTTTATTGGAAAGCGGCGCGGCAAGGTGGAATGCTTTGATTTGATTAGCAAGTCTAAATGTATTAGCAGCAAGACAGAAACGATATTACAATTAGCGGTAATTAGCTGTGCTGATGACTCTGGGTGGCAGTGCCGGGTGACAGATGTTGCTTCCTGGTCCCGGGTTGGACTGGGAGGGCACTTCTACCCTTGTGAAGGGACTCGGCTCCCTGGAGCGCCTAGGACCCCAGCCCAGTTGTCAGCAAGTCTGAGTAACAGCTAATTAGTCACATCACACAGACGTATGCCAGACCTGCTGGTGCTGTGTAAAGTGACTTCGTGATGTTTGGGGGGCAGTGGGCTTGACTTTGGGGGAGTCTGAGCCCCTCCCAGCCTGCCCTGCGTTGGCACCACTGATGACAGCAGCCGTGGATGGTTTCGTTCCTTTCACATCTCTCTATAGGTCCTTTGTCATACACAGTCTCTCCCAACGCTGTTCATTCAGGTTTACCTGTGGCCTCTCTCCCCGAGACCAGGGCCCGGCCGGGGCTGCAGCGAGGACCTCTGGGCTGCCTTTGCTGATGCGTGGTGCACGCCAGTAGTGCTTTAAGGTGCTGGCATAGACTCAGGAGACACCAGGAGCTATGTAACCGCATGTTTACAAGTTAGTTGACCTCAACTTGTGTTGTCAGTCACCTTGACAAAGATGGAGGATGGGATGGAAATGCCCAAGACTCTACCTGTCTTCCAGGAGTTTCCAGACTTGCGATGGGGACGCCAGAGAAGCAGCCGTCCTGCAGAAGCAGCCGAGAGCTTCTTGCTGAGTGATGGAAATGTTGTGGAGCTAGATGGGAGGTAGTGGTTGCCCAGCCTTGTGAATGTACTGAAAGCCTCAAAATTGTTCACTTTAACATTTTTTTTTTTTCTTTTTTGTGGTACGCGGGCCTCTCACTGTCACGGCCTCTCCCATTGCGGAGCACAGGCTCCGGACGCACAGGCTCAGCAGCCATGGCTCACGGACCCAGCGGCTCCACGGCATGTGGGACCCTCCCGAACCGGGGCACGAACCCACGTGCCCCGCATCGGCAGGCGGACTCTCAACCACTGCGCCACCAGGGAAGCCCTAAAATGGTTATTTTTATGTCAGTTTCACCTCAATTAAAAAAAAAAAAGTGCCAAGAGATATTTTGGAAGTCCAAACACTAAACTGGGCGCATCTCAGGGGCTTTAGTGAGATAAAGTTTCTGAAAACTCAGCGCTCGTAAGGGGAGATGATCATGGATGCCGAGTCTGCCTCTGAGGTGGGAAAGAGCTGGAAGGGAGAGGAGGGGAGAGGCGTGTCCGTGAGGCCTGGGGTGCAGGGAAGACCCAGGCGCAGAGGTGCGGTGCATCCTTTGGGGGAGAGGTGGAGAGAAAAGCCACCAGAGGTAAGACCGTGTTTCCTTTCTGCTCCTGGCTGCCCTCCAGGGACTGCAGGAAGGGAGCAGTGTGGGCCATCTTTATGGCTGGGAGGAGGCTGCCCCGATGGCCCCAGGCTGCCTGGGCACATTAGGGACCAGAGCAGCCTCTGGAGTGTGGCCACCCTTTTCCCTGGCATCACGGGTGGACTTGGCCTCAGCAGCTGCATCTGCCAGGGCTGCTCAGAGGGGCGGCCCCCAGACAGCATCTCTCCCCATCCCCGCAGCCCCCAAGCCATCAGGAGGGTCCGGACCGAGTGCAGCAGAGAAAGACAGATGTGGTCTGCCCACGGGAGCCGGGCAGGGGCGCTGTTTGTCCAGAGCTGCCCGAGGCCATGTGGTGGGAGTGTCAGGGGAGCTGGAAGGGGTACAGCTTGAGGAAACGCTTTGTGAACTCAAAGTTCAATTTCAGTTTAAGGGATTATTATGGGGGGGCAGCGAAAGGAATGTTCAGCTGTGAACTGGGAACATGAGTTCTCCTGTAAAGCGAGGTCCCTAGGGTGGGTGGGTGGCCTGCCTCGCTAGGGGACTCTGTGCAGAGCCCACACAGCACCCTAGCCTGTACAGTCCCGCAAAGGACACGTGTTTGGTCCCTTGGAATGAAACCGTGGTCCAGAGCTTTCCTACCGGACCTGGGGGATTGGACAGGCCTTCCTAGAAGAGGAAAAGCATAGCTGATCAACATGTGAAAAGCCCCTCGGCCCTACCTGAGTTCAGGAAACGCCGGTGAAAACCACGGTGAGATTCCATTTCCTCCTCATCACGTTAACCTCAGTGGAAAGTGCTGACAGTGTCCAGGGCTGGTGGGCGTGTGGACCACCTGAACTCTGCAGTGCTTGTGGGCCAGAAACTGGCTAATTTTGAAAACAATTTGGAGTCGTCTAGTAAAGCTGAAGATAGATACACACACCCTGTGACCAGAAATCCTACTTCGAGGTACATACCTTAGAGAACTTCTTGTACGGTGTACCAGGAGGCCCGCACATTCCCAACAAATAAAAGCGGTGAGAACTTGGATGCCCCCTGACGGTAAATTGATACACAGCTACATGCCTGACTCGTGTAGCAGCAGAAAGGGATGAGCCGGGTTACGTGCAGTGACACAGTGAACTTAGGAAAGTGTACTTGAGTCCAAAAAGGAAGTTGCAGAAAAATGCTTTGGTATGAGTCCATTTATAGAAAGTTCAAACCGTGTAAATATATATATGTTTATATATTTATATATATTCATAAACATTTATAAGTATATAAGGTATATAAAATGTATACATATAAATGTATATTATATTTATAAACATATTTGGTAAACTATAAAGAAAAGTCAGGGAATGATAAATACGAAATAATAGTTACTCATATGTGGGAGGGAGTAGGGAGGGCAGGCAGGGGTGTTTCAAAGCTAGTGTTTTGTTTTGTTTTTTAATTTGTATTTTTGACTGCATTGGGTCTTCATTGCTGTGCGCAGGCTTTCTCTAGTTGCGGCAGGCGGTGGCTACTCTTCATTGCGGTGTGCAAGCTTCTCATTTCAGTGGCTTCTCTTGTTGTGGAGCGTGGGCTCAGTAGTTGTGGCTCACGGGCTCTAGGGCGCAGGCTCAGTAGTTGTGGCGCACGGACTTAGTTGCTGCACAGCATGTGGGATCTTCCCAGACCAGAGATCGAACCCATGCCCCCTGCATTGGCAGGCGGATTCTTAACCACTGGACCACCTGGGAAGTCCCTCATTTTCTTTTCTTAAGCTGGTACTTTGTACACAGATGGTATTGTTATTCTTTAAATGTCACGCACTTTATTATGTCTAGGATCTCTTCAGTCCTTAATAAAAACCTTAATAAAGTGAACCTGCGGAATGGGGCATCCTGCCTCAAACCCACTGTGAGATTATGTGCTTTAGGCAGGCAGATGGGTCAGGGCTGTCCTTGGCCGTAAAACCTGCAGGGACAGGGCACCTCCAGCTTCCTAGAGGAAAAAAGTTGTGTAACTTTTGGAAATAAGGCCGAATGGTCAAAAGTGCATGAAGCCAGCTGCGTATATGGTGAAACATGAGTCATAAATTTGCTTTTTTTCCTGAAGTAGCGTAAAGGCCACATTTTAAAAGTTTTGTTTTTAACCAAGATGTATCTGGAAATGAAGCAGGACTGATTAGCGCCCCCTCCTGGACAAGGTGAGAAGGAGCCTTGGCGACTCCAGCGGGAGGAGGGCTGTGCCCGCGCTGGTTCAGCACCACGGACAGCGCCCGCGACCCCGCTTCCCTGCTTGGGCGCAGGCGCACCTTGTCGAGTGGGGCAGCTTTGCCAATGAGGATGCCTGGAGCCTGGAGCCTGGAGCCCTGGGTTGGCATCCTGCCTCTTGCGCTTGTTAGCTGTGTGGGCTTGGGCATATTTCTTAGGGCCCTGGAGCCTCAGTTCCCTCCTGCCTTCCTTGGAGGGGAGATAAGCTGGGTCCCCAGCATGTGCTCTGGGAGTGGGCGTCCTGGTTAGAAAACCCTTTGTGCTGTGGGAGGGGAAGAGGCTCCTTTCCCCCACACAGGTGGGTTCAGCACGTGTCTCTGTGAAGTGTCTAATTAGGTGACAGGATGGTTATGGGGGCTAGGGTGAGCACGTCAGGGTGGGAGAAGCCAGATTTGTCCTGCCTCTGGGAGTCATGGGACATGTGGAGGACACCATGGTGGTGACTGGTGTCACCAGGCTCTTCACACGCTGCCTAGGCTGCTGCACAGGGGCAGGGCGGAGGGGAGCCCTGCTGTCGCTCTGCAACGTACCTGCCCGTCTGCCACCTTCACTTCCTGCTCAGGACCAGCCTCAGGGTGGCCAGAGGAGGACGAGGCCAGGAGGGCGCCAGCACCGCCTCGGGCTTGTCCCAGGGGTGGGGCAGGTGCAGGGAGCAGAGGCGTCTCGGCCAGGAGCTTGGACCCTTGACCGTCAGTCTCCGGAGAGGGTGGCTTGATGCACATGGCGGCGGTGGTGGCAGCAGCTTCTGGAAAGTTCTCTCTCTTTTCTCAGTGAAGTGAGAAGCAAGGCCCTCGACCATGCATGCGGCTGGGGAGCAGGTGGAGGAGGCATGAGGACAGAGGCGAGGGTGGGGAGTCGTCCGTCCAGGAGGGGATTCTCTCAGCTTTAAATTCTGGGGCAGCTGCTTCTAGTCACAACAACACCCATCTGTTAATGCACATTTCTTTCTTATTCATTTGTTCAGTGATTGGGTACTGGGAGTATTATATGATCTAGACTCTCAATAGCAAGGAAAACATTCCATCAGTTGAAACAAGTCGGTTGGCATCTTCATCTCCATATCCCGCCCTGGCCTTATGAAGTCTAAATCACATTCACACTGGGCAGCTCTGTTTTGGACTCTGAGCCCAGCATGGGTGCAAGGATTCCTGCTGTTTGAAGACCTGTCCTCCTTTCTCCTTGATTTCTGGCCTGACGTGTCATACGCTGTAGTCAGAGCTGGTGAGGTGGTGATAAGGGCTGGAAGTGACCAGCTGTGGGCAGTGTTTGTCTAGCGATAAAACTCAACCTAAGTCCAAGGGAGCCGGTGCTGTGTGACACCACATTTGGGTGTGCAGGTTGTGTCTGTGAGAAGGTAAGCGTGGGGCACGTCCGGGCGTGTTCGTGAGACCCCTGTGTCCTTACGCATATGCGTGTTGACACCATCGCACACCACCGCTTTGGGGCCAAGAGTGGAACTGATGTTTCACTCCTGTCCGTTGTCATAACTGCTGGGACCCCAGCCCAAAGCTGATGGTGCTTTCTGGGCAGGGAGGGGTCAACTTAGTCCAGGGCTCCACGGACACAACGGCCCCTGCCAAGCCATAGACTGGGATGATTCATCAAGTGTCTAAAACGTATGCACCCGGTGCTGTTTCTGCTCATTCTGCCTGTGTTGTCTCTTTCCTGCCTCTTCTGACATACCTGCTAATCCTTTTTTTTTTTTTTTTTTAATTTATTTTTTGGCTGCGTTGGGTCTTCGTTGCGGTGCACGGGCTTCGCATTGCCGTGGCTTCTCTTGTTGCGGAGCACGGGCTCTAGAGCACGGAGTCAGTAGTTGTGGCGCACGGGCTTAGTTGCTCCGTGGCATGCGGGATCTTCCCCGACCAGGGCTCGATCCCACATCTCCTGCATTGGCAGGCGGATTCTTAACCACTGAGACACCAGGGAAGTCCCCCTGCTAATCCTTTAAAAATTGACTTGGCACCTCCTCTGAGAAGTCTTCCCTGACTGCACAGTGCTGGGCTAGGTCTTCCCCTGCTGGTTGCACAGCTCTGGGAACAGGGGCCACATTCTTTTCCCATGGTGCCCCATCCACCTCTCATGGTGCCTTGCCAAAGCTGGGAACACGGTAGGTGCTCAACGTGTGTTCGTTATATTTCGGAATAGTTATTTTCCCCCTCCCCTTGCCAAACGTGAGAGAATTTTTCTTCAGGTTCACTGTGAGAACCTGATGGGATTCCTGGAGGTAAAACCCAAAAATGCGGGCCCCACCCTTAGACTGGCCCCTAGGAGATTTTAGCTCTCAAACTCTTCTCCACTCAGCTTCTAGCAATTTGCTGAAGTTACCTTATCAGTGTTCCTGCCGGTACCCAGTTGCCCAGCTTGTGCTCCTGGTAAGCTGTGATTCTTTGTAGCCACCTGTCTGTCTGTGTGTGTGTCCAGGCAGCCTCCTGCCTCCATCCCCTGCCTCCCCTCCTTTGACCTGCCAGGTACCAGGCTGTACTAGGGCCCCAGTTGTCTGGCAGCAAAGACACCATCCCTGCTGAGTAAGGAGCTCCCTGTCTGTCGGGGCAAACACCCACACAGCTCTGGTGGAGCTGGTGCACTGCTTTGGAGAGGGAAAGGGCTGGGATCAGATTAGTCCCAGGGAGACAGCTCCACCGGGGACAGCTCCACCAGGGCCAGGCTCAGAGGAGGTGCTCCTTCAGTGTCTGTTGACTGACTAAGTGAGGGCTTGACGGCTTGCACATCCCAGCTCTGCACCTGGCTCTGCCCAGAGCACCCCTGAGCTGTGCCCCGCAGAGAGAGGAGTTTGGGCTCAACCCTGTGGGCCGTAAGAGCCCCACCCGTTTCCTCCACCCACTCGGAAAGTCAGCTCAGCCAGGACTAGGTTCCAGACTTGTTTGGCTTTTCAGGGTTCCCCCCCCTTAACAAAATGATGAAAAGCGTAATAGGTCAGAATGCCTAAATCCACAACTCATTATACATTTCCCCAAAGTAAAAAAAAAAAGAAAGAAAACAAGAAAGAGGAAAAAAAAGAAAAGGAGTTCTCCTTAATCACCTTTCATGTTTTCATTAACAACATCAAAGCGATTAGTTCTGGAAATACCAACCTGAGGTCATAGTCATCTCGGAAGAAGTTGGTGAAGAACGCAAAGGCATTTGAATTGCAGAGCCCAGCCTTTATCTCTCATGGATGTTTTCTGCTCTGAGGGCTCCCCCAAGACTCAGCTGTGGTCCGTCAGGGAGCTCACGAGTGTGAACGAAGTGGCATCGGTGCTCACTCTGAAGCATCGGCTGCCGCAGTGTGGGCAGCGCTGTCGTGAGCCCGCGGGAGCCTCTTCCTCACCCCACCGCCCCCCCTGCCCTAACCTGGGAGTGCCTAGCCTCGAGGATCCGAGCCGGCTTCCTTTCTTTCTGTCTGCAGCTGTGGGGCGCCTGTCCAGTGCCCAGGGGGGCTGCGAGGCTTGTAGGATGTAGCACCTCTTAGGGCGCCCTCGGTCCAGCGAGGAGACAGACTCGACCCCTGTGTGTGAAGGGTCAGCACAGCCTCAAGTCACGGCACACTGGGACCCAGGGGACAGAGTGTCTACTGGGCACGTGGCGGGGGCATGGGTGGGTCTGTGTTCTCCAGCGGGCAGGCGGGCAGGACAGTGTGGGGAAACCAGACTGCCCAAAGGCCAGGCCCCCTCTCGGCTGCCCGTCCTGTCCTGCAGGTAATCAGGGCTGCGTTGGGTCCCTCGGGCGTCTGCAGGTACCTGCGGTCAGTGGTGGACACACCGTGGACACGCCCGGGGTGGAAATGTAAAGCCCCTTCTTTCCATCTTCCCGACTCTGGAGGGTAGGTCTGCCTTGCGTGCTGGGTGCCTCGGGCCAGTCCGGCCAGCCCTCATTGACCCCTGCAAGAGGCTGAAATCCTGAATCCAGCTGCAGTGTGTGGAGAAGGGCCACGTCCCAGGGACTTGTAACAGGCTTTGTGGGCACGGGGTGAGGGGTGTTGAATGAGGAAATGCCATGAGTGGAAGACCCCCAGGGTGTGTTAGCACCCTCTTCCGTCCCGTCCAGCCCTGGGGGCAAGGAGGGGAACACTTGAAGTGGAGGCCGGACCCGGACGCCGAGGCGGCGTTCCCCAGAGCAGCCGGGGGAGCCTTGGCCACACAGGTGCCCAGCCCCACCTTTGCCCGCTGAGCCCACAGCTATAGGGAGGGCGGGTGAGTCCAGCCCGGGAATTGCTGCTCCTGAGGGTGCCAGTGCCGCAGAGGTCACTCCTCTGCGCAGGCAGGGCTGGGGGTCGCCTGCACGTGCCACACGGAGCTGGCTCGGGTCTGTGTTGGTGCGTCGCCGGCAGTTAGGCAGTGGGTAGTGGCGGGGCTGCCTTCCAGCGCACCTGGCCCTGCCCAGCCCTGCCCTCACCTGGCCCAGATGCTGCCTGTGGACTGGGAATTGCTGGAGTCCATCCTGAGAAAACAGTGTGCAGAAAAGGAGTCCCCCGGCCCTTCTCTGCAGGAGCAGCTCACACGGCCAGCCCAGCTTCCGGGGTGGGGATGCACCAGCAGGTCATGTTGCCCAGGGCCTCGAACATCAGGAGGCTCAGAATTTGCCAACCTTTCTGCCATCTCAGGACCCTTGTAACGTGCCTCCCTAGAAGTGGGCACGCTGAGCGGTGAGGCAGGCAAGCCGTCCTAGCTTTCTGACGAGCAAGCTGTGTGCCCTTGGGCTGGCCGCACAGCCTCTCTGGGCTCTGCTTTTCCCAAGTATCAAATGCTGGGAGGGGGCTGTGGCCTCTGGGCCTTTCCAGAACTCACCTCCTGTGGCTTCATGAGATGACCATGCTGTTGCGGGACATGAGGGTGACAGAACCGTGACCCTGAAGGTTGCCAGAGAAATGAGGCAGGGTTCAAGTCTCAGCTCTGACACTTAGTAGCTGGATGTCCTTGGGCCAATTAATTAACCTCTCTGTGCCTCCGTTTTCTCACCTGTAAAATGGCCTCTATAGGATTGTGACAAGGAGCAAAGGCGGCGGTAGAGAGTAGAGATTTATCACGTACAGCCTACGTGGCAAACAAACGCTAGACTTTATTATTCTCAAGCTCCACCTGGCTTCTCGGCCTTTCACACACCTGCTCTCCTGTTACCCTCAAGCATCTGTTTGTCGGTTGGTGAGCACAGGTCTGGAGGTCGAACCCGAGGCCTCCTGACTCCACAGGTCGTGTGCTGTGCCGGGCCTCTGACGAGGGCGGGGGCAGGGGGAGGGGGAATCTGAGGGGCAGGAACCCCACAGCTGTTAGATGTTTATGCCGCTACCTGCAGGGTGTCCTTGGTGCTGGAAACGCCCTTTGTCTAGGGATCTCCTGCTACCTGACGGGAGCAGGGCCAGGCCGCACCACCATCGCGTGGAGGCCGTGCTGCTCAGACCCTCGTCAATTGGTTCCATGAAGCCAGGGGTGACCCTGGCCACAAGAAGCGTCCTTGACCCTCCGAGCACCCGCTGACGGTATGCAGGTGATCCTGGCTGGGGCTCCGGCTCCCGTGGGGAGGAAGTGTGTGCAGGGGTTGGGCAGCTGTGGGGTGGGCGAGTCCTTGGCGAGTCCTTGCACCCAGGCTGCCGGGGTGGGCTCGTGCCTGCCGTCACCTGGCACCTGGCTCTGTCTCACGTGTGACTTCCCAGCCGGTGGGTGGCGTGGCCTCAGCCCACAGGGGACCGTGTCCAAGCAGAGCAGGGCCTTGGGGCAGAGGGGTGCCTCACGTGGCTGACCGAGGCCACGCTGCTCCGGGGTCCACCGGCTGCCTCCGCTGCCCAGCTGTGTCTCAGCCGTGCTCGGACAGCGGCTCCAACACCTCCCCTGTCGCCGTGGGCTGGCCATGCCAGGCTCAAGGCCCTGCAGGAGGAGGTGCTGGGCAGACCCTTCCTGAGGCCCTGCCTGCTGGGTCCTGGGTCAGGCTCAGCCCCTCATCTGGAGAAGGGCTGGGTGCGATGGAGGGGATCCCAGTGTGGGGGATCAGCTGGGCCCACGGGGCTGGGAAAGGAGTCGGGGAGGAGCCACTGGGCAGGTCTTGAAGGACAGTTGGGAACTCAGGCTGCAAGTTGGAGGGATGAGGGGGGATGACGATCAGGCCCAGGGCCAGGAAGCGTGGGGAGAGCCTGAAGAGAGGCTGCGGGGTGAAGAGGGAGGTTCAGGAGTGGCGAGGCTCCCGCTGGAACGGGATGAGCTCCGATGGGGGCGTTTTGACGCTCAGAACCCTGTTTTGCTCCCCTGCCCTTCTCCAGAAGGAAGGCCCAGGTGGAAGCGGCTGGAGGGGTGGGAACGGGCAGCGTGGTAGGGGATGTGCTGTCCAGGGCGGCAGTGCAAGCACAGCTCCCGAAGGACCAGCATCTGGTGGGTGGGGAGGGGCAGGAGGCTGGGGGAGGGGGAGTCCCGGAAAGCCCACCTCCAGGCTGGTGGTTCAGGCCGATCCGCGGCTTCCAAGGCTGAGACTCAGAGCAGCTGGGGCGTCCGCACCAGGCGAGGCAGCCTGGCGGGGAGACCCACCAGCCACAGAGGAGAGGAAGGGTGGTAACGAGCCCTGCGACGCGTCGTTTCCCAGCCGCCTCATCTCCGCTGTACGGACAGGGAGCCGAGATCAGCGAGGGTAAGGCGCTTGCCCGGGCTCACACGGCAGAAAGCAGCGAGAATGGGTTTGAGCCACAGGCTCCGCTCTGAGAACCGTGCAGAGAGGCAGCTCCAGGCTCAGCGTTCAGTGAGTCTCCGGGACGCCCAGCGGCACGTCTCTCCCTTTGGGCTACGGGTGACTTGGGCCTAAACCGGGGATGGAAGAGCTTTGATCCTCCCACCGCCACATAAATAAATAAGTCGGGGAGACCCGTTTCTTGTCTAAAGCCACATTAGAACCTTTGCTGCAGGCAAGAACTTTCCCCCAGGAAGCTCGCCCTGGGAGGTACCTCCCTTTAAGACGTACTTATTACTCACTGTAGCTGAAATTAGCATAATTGGTTCGTTGGAATGCGGGGCACAGTGACTGGGGCTCTCTCCTGTGGGGTAGGGGGGCTGCTGTCCTGCTGGAGGCGGGGTGTGGAAGGGACACCCAGAGGGAGGGGTCAGGGCCAGGGGTGGGCCACACGCCGTCCCCGCCCTCTCAGGGCCAGAGCGCTCCGTCAGCAGAGGGACTCGACTGCAGGGTGTGTCTCGGGGGGTTCTGTGTTTTGAGGGAGATGATGGTAAACACCACGCGGGGAGGACAGGGGCCTGGGACCTGCGTCAGGAATCATGTCATCTGGCAGCAGCCCAGCCAGACGCCTTCGCGTTGGCCTCGTGGTGCTGAAGGGAAGCTGAGACCTCCAGGGCCCTTCCTAACACTCAGCTGGACACGACGGGGCTTGGGTGGGAACGCAGCCGGTGCCCTTTCGGAGAACTCTGAGTGCCCTCTGTCTGCCAGGCTTTTCTCCATCACGAGGGATTCAGGGAGTTGAGCTGAAGGCGGGTCACACACATGTTCACAGAATCGACCTTTGGGGCTGGTCCTTGGCATGTCCCTCCACGTGGAGAGAGAAGCCCTGAGCAGAGGGCTCGGGCTGGGCCCTGACTTTGCGGGTGTTTGCCCTTACAAGAGTTTCCTGGCTCCTGTGGTGTGGACGGTCAGGGAAAGGCCTCGGGGTCTCGGAATTAAAGCGGAGTCTTTGGTTGGCGGTTAGCGTCTGAACTCTGCCGGGCTGTTTAGAAAGCACCGTCCTTCCTCGAGCAGCACTTTGGGCTTGGGATGATGGTAATGATGACAATGATTGCCCCAAAGACTCGGAGAAACAGCAGTTGAGCCATCTTGGGGCCACCGGACCGGCTCCCTGGAGGGGCCTTCGTAGCAGTCGCTCTTTTCTGGGTAAAAACAAACCCGTAGGCACTGGAACAGCAAGAGTCGCTTCATCCCGAGTGCCCTGCATGTCCAGCGTTCCCGTGTGACATTCACCCTGTACTTCTCAGCGGGCCACCGCCCAGGCTCACGGGACCGTTCCTTTCTCATCCCCAGATGAAGAGGGGGCCGGGAACCCATTTCACAGCTGGCAGAGGGTCCCTGTGGAGAGAACACTTGGCTTGGGGCAAGACCTGGATTCTGCTACGAGGTGAGGCCTGGGGTGAGCGCTTGCCACCCAGAGAACCCAGTTTCCTCATCTGCAGAATGGACTTAGTGCGGCCTGCTCCCTGGGTTGCCGAGAGAATCAAAGGCACATGGAGGAGCCGGTCCTCTGTCAACCACGAGACGCTGCACGACTCGCAGGAATCGTTGCTGGTTTTATCCCCGTGGTCACCTTGGCGCTTGGAAGAACAGCCCTGCAGTGTGTCGATCTGTATCAGGCCAGCAAGGCACTCCTGGGAGACCTCGGTCCTCTGGCCACGTCGTGAATAGGGTCTGCCTTCCTCTGTCCCCCGCCCTGCACCCCAACCCCTGTTCTATGAGGAATGAGAGCGGCTCTCCTTGTATCCACCCAACATGGTGTCCCCTGTGAACGAGACACGGGGGTACAAGCGACTCAGCTTGTGATAGCTTCTCCAGGGAAACAGGACCAGTAGAATGGGGATAGATGAAGTATAGATATAGATGTACAGCTGACCCTTGAACACAACGCAGGGTTAGGGGCGCCGACCCCCTGAGCGGTCAAAAATTCGCTTGTAACATTCCGGCCGGCCCTCTGTTTCTTTGGTTCCCCGTCCACGGGCTCTGGCAGCCTCGGGTCGTGTAGTTACTTTGGTCTGTATTTATTGAAAACATCTGCGTATTAGCAGACCGCGCGGTTCAGACCTGTGTTGTTCAAGGGTATGTGACTTACGATGAGGAATTGTCTCAGGCAGTCCTAGAGGCTGAGAATTCCCAGATCTACAGCCGGCCAGCTGGAGTCCCAGGAGAGCTGCTGGTTTAAGTTCCACCCCAGAAGCTGACGGGCTCGAGATCCCAGAAGGGCCCACGTCAGTTCAAGTCCAAAGGCAGGATCAGGCCGATGTCCCAGCTCAAACGGTCGGCAGGAGGGGCTCCCCGTTCCTCAGCCTTTTGTTCTCTTCAGACCCTCAGTGGATTGGGTGAGGCCCACTCTCATCGGGGAGGGCGGTCTGCTGTCCTCAGTCCATGGAGTCAGGTGTGAATCCCAACCAGAAATGCCCTCACAGACACACCCGGAATCAGGCGTGACCCCCTGTCTGCAGCCCCACAGCCCAGTCAAGCTGATATATATTAACCATCACACAGCTTTTGGGGGGACCGGGCCTTCGAAAGAGCCAGCAGCCCCGGGGGTGCAGGACACATCCCCTACTGCAGCCCGGAAGCGTGGCCAGCCACAAGTGACTTCTAACTGGCAGAGGAGAGACGGGGGTTTGGGGGGGGGGTTGCAGACAGGGGATGGCCTTGGGCCTCGAGGGACGGGAGGGCCCGCCGTGTCTGCACGGTGCCAAACCGCATCGCGCACCGAACAGATTTCCTTAATCTTTGAGGCAGAAAAAGAAAGGAAGTCTCGACGTTCTCTCTCAAAGCCAGCGTTTGACATTGAACTTAGGTAGCCGAGGATGGAGGTGGGCGGGGGATCGTCTCTGCAGACCTAGGACAACTGGGAATAATCAGCAGAAATACGTTCGGGAAGTAGTCCCTTGGCTCACGGAGGACTCGGCCTCCGAGGATGTCTCGGGACGGTGGTTTCTTCCAGGTGGGTGTTTGTTTAGCATTTACCCTGTGCCGGGCCTCGTGCTGGACATTGGATGCACGATGGTGAATAAGCGCCCTTGGAAGTGGGCTTTCAGTGAGGGTGGCGTGTGGAGAGAAGCGTGAGGTTGCCTGAGCGCCTTGGGAGGGCGTGCTCCCCACCGCACGCTGGCGGCGCGTCCACCCTGCTCCGCTCCCGGGGCTCCCGCCAATTTGGGGAGCTGACCGGGCTCACTTGTGCCTGGCTCGCCCCATGCCCTTGCCCTCGCTCCAGTTGGACCGCATCCCTGCGTATCCCTAAACACACTGGCCTTGTTCCCGCCTCTGGTCTTTACCTAAGCTGTGTCCTCTCCTAGAGCGTCTTCCCTCCTGTTCACCCGTCTACCATCCGCACATTTTTCAATTCTCAGCTCTTTTACGTAAAGACCTTCTGGCTCTCCCTTCCCTTGGGTCCTTCCGCTGCACCCACCACGCTGTCCTCCAGAGCCCCTGGGACCTCTCCTGCCTGTCTCTAACACCTGCCCACCTCCCCACCCCTACCCCCCGGCTTCCTCTGGGGGTCCGAGCCACTGCAGCAGGTGTTACAGATGCCTGCTGAGTGAGTGGACACTTCCAGAGGGCTTGGGGTGGGATCCTTCATCTGGAGCACAGTTAGAAGAGGGACCACAGCAGGAGCAAAGGCACTGAGGCACCGAGGGGCCCAGGAATTGTGACAAGTTCCGTAGTTGGAACATGAAGCATCCAGTGGGCACGTGAGAAGATGGATCAGGGCAAAGGGCCCCCATTTTGTAGAAAACTTTGATGACCCAGACAGATCCCCAAAAGGCTTTCCAGTCCCTTGTTCTGAAATGGGAACATATAGTCAGTGGTCACCGTGCATTCAGGGGTACTTCTAACAAGGAAGAGACCAAGACAGACAGAAAACAGGGTTGAAGAGGATGAGGAGAGGAGCTTCCCTGGTGGCGCAGTGGTTAAGAATCCGCCTGCCAATGCAAGGGACACAGGTTCGAGCCCTGGCCCGGGAAGATCCCACACGCCGCGGAGCAACTAAGCCCGTGCGCCACAACTACTGAGCCTGCGCTCCAGAGCCCACGTGCCACAACTACTGAGCCCACGTGCCACAACTACTGAGCCCACGTGCTACAACTACTGAAGCCCGCACGCCTAGAGCCTGTGCTCCTCAACAAGAGAAGCCACGACAATGAGAAGCCCGCGCACCACAACTAGAGAAAGCCCGCATGCAGTAACAAAGACCCAGCGCAGCCCAAAATAATAATAAATAAGTAAATTTATTTATAAAAAAAAAAAGAGGATGAGGAGGCCATGCAGGAAGCAGGAGAAGCTCCCCCAAACTTTCAATCAAAATCCTCCAAGAGGGCTTCCCTGGTGGCGCAGTGGTTGGGAGTCCGCCTGCCGACGCGGGGGACACGGGTTCGTGCCCCGGTCCGGGAGGGTCCAGCGTGTTGTGGAGCGGCTGGGCCCGTGAGCCATGGCTGCTGAGCCTACGTGTCCGGAGCCTGTGCTCCCCAATGGGAGAGGCCACAGCAGTGAGAGGCCCGTGTGCCGCAAAAAAAAAAAAAAAGAAATGGGAACCACTGCCCTGGGAGGGCCCCGCAGTGGCCGTGGGGGCGGGCTCCCCGAGCAGTGAGTGGAGGGTCCCCCAGGGTTCCAGCCCCTGCTCGCCTGGCCAGCGGCTGCTTCGTGGAGAGAGCCCACCAATTCTGAGTCCCGTGATGCGTGATAAATCCCAGGATGTCTGCCATTAAACAATAGCGTCACGAGGGCTGCATTGCCACCCGCAATGAGTAAATTAAATATTGACAATTTCATTGACTGTTAGATTTAATTTGGAGCCATCTTGCTGGGGCTGTAATGGGGCTGGAGGTGACTTACTATTTAATCCTGCTGTCATCCCCGTTAAGAGTTGAGTAATGAGGAAAAGATGTACTTGTGACGGTGACACGGTCCTGACTGTCAGGCGCCTGGTCAGGCCTCCACCCCATCGATCTGGTGCCCGGGTGGTTGGGCCTGCTCTCCATCTGGACAGCCCCCGTCTCTGTCATTCCTACTCAGCCCCTGCCCCGGCTGGCTCGCAAAACCTTGTCCTCCTCCTGGGAGATCTCGCCTCACTTTAAAGTGTTTCCCACGGAGGAGCCCAGATCTCTGGCCTTCGGGAACAGCCTGTTGGGACTTAGCATCTGCTCCATCATTTCCTGTATCATGGCAGTTAATGGTCACAACCGCCCTGCGATCACAGGTCGTGATTACCCAGATGAGGAAACTGAAGCCCAGAGAGGTTCCTGATCTTCCCGAGGTCACACAGCCAAGGAGTAGTGAACAGGATTCTGCACCAGGCTAAGTCCAGAGCCATTGCTTCTGACCAGGAACCGTGCCACCACCTTCTGCCCACTCAGGCCTGAGCCAGCTGGATCGCCGGCCTGTGGTCCGTTCTGCGGTTGCTCTGGGCTTAGCTTGACCATGACTGCTGGGCTGCCTGCCTGCCCACCCCACCCCATGGCACTGCTGTCCTCGTTGACTCACACCTCCTTGCCTTGGACATCCCTTCTCGTGTTCCTGGAGGGCAGCCCCTGTGCCATGTGTCAAGATCTGCCCCTTCTTCAAAGCCCGACTGAGGTGCCCCGTCCAGCGCCACCTGTACGGTTGGGTGGGACGGCTCTTCCCCGGGGCACACCCTTGGATGGAGTGGATCTGGTGTCAGAAGGCCCAGGTCTAGCCAGATCAGCTACATCTTGCTGCGTGGCCTCGGGCAGGTCACATCACCTCTTTGAGTCTATTTCAAAAAATGTTAACGAGGATAAGAATACTTAGCCCACTATGTTGTCTGGGAGCTGAGCTGAGACAGCCTGGTAATAAGAGCAGCAGCTGCGATGTCCTGAGCACGTGCCCTGCGTTGGCATTTGTCCTTCTGCTTCACGTCCCTTCTCTCTATTCCTTACAGGAGTCCTTCAGAGTAGACAGTGGGGGAGATGAGGCCCCGGGGGCGTGTGCCCTCCCCAGACCCTCGCAGGTACGGAAGGACAGAGCTGGGAATCAAACCTGAGCCCATGGGATTGCTTAGCCCAGGCCCGGAGCCCCATCCCGTCATGGTCCAGGCTGCCCTCAACTTGTCACGAGGCCACCACACTCCTCTGCTGTGGAGGCTTCTCTGTTTCCAGCTTCATCAGTGCAGTGTAGGTGTTTGCGTTCGAAAAGCACCCCTCACGTCCCTCCCGACACGGGCAGCCTGGGTTCTGAGTAAACTGTGTTTCGTAGTAGCTGTACTGTGGGTGGCCTGTCCCTCTGGCTGTCCCGTCTGGGGCCCTCGGTGCAGTCAAGGCTCTTCCTCCTGAATGGAGTGGATGGCGAGGCCCAGCCACGAGCTCGAGCCTTGTTTGACCTCCAAGTGTCCGCGGAAGTCACAAGCAGCCCCAGAAAGAAACGCGTCGTCTGCACGCACATACACACGGTTGGGTCTGGACGTGCCCTTCATCTCGCTTAGCTGGGGTGGTCAGCAGACTTCCTGAAAAGGGCCGGACGGTGCATCTTCTCAGCTCTATGGGCCGCAGGGCCTCTGTCGTAACTACTTAGCTCTGTAGCTAGCTGTCAGGCAGCTGTGGACAGTACGGAGAGAACAGGTGTGGTTGTGTTCCGGTAGGACTTCATTCGTGGACACCGAGTATGTGAATTTCATGTAATTTCCACATGACACAAAATATTCTTTTTTTTTAATTTTCTTTTTGGCTGCGTTGGGTCTTCGTTGCTGCGCGCAGGCTTTCTCTAGTGGCGAGCGCGGGCTTCTCATTGTGGTGGCATCTCTTGTGGAGCACGGGCTCTAGGCGCGTGGGCTTTAGTAGTTGCAGCTCTCGGGCTCTAGAGCGCAGGCTCAGTAGTTGTGGCGCACTGGCTTAGTTGCTCCGCGGCACGTGGGATCTTCTCAGACCAGGGCTCGAACCCGTGTCCCCTGCATTGGCAGGCGGATTCTTAACCACCGTGCCACCAGGGAAGCCCCTGAAATATTATTCTTTATTTGATTCCCACCCCCGCCCCCGGCCACTGCCGCTGCGAACCATTTGACAAATCCTAGCTGGGCGGCTGTACAGAAACAGGCAATGGGCCTGATTTGACCTGTGAACCGTAGAAGCCTGGTGGCCTTCCGGGGACCCAGGGCCCCCTCGCTAAAGACGGAAGGAGCAGAATCCGAGTCAGGATTCCTCGCTCTCCCACGTGTGTTCTGCAGGTGCGCTGTGGGAGGGTTTGAACCTGATGGGTAGACTCCATGGACTTGGTGCAGGAAGGGACGTTGCCATTGGTGAAGAGATGATTTTGTGCTTCTCAGTTAATCTGGAGACCCGAATGGCCCCAGAGAGACCAGACAGATGCCAGCAGAGAAACAGGTGTGACAGGGTGGAAGCTGGTAAAGTCGGGGCAGGACCTGACACGGGGATACGTCCCGTGTGGTTCAGGTTGGCTGGGTTAACCTGAGGGGCCCCTCACCACGGAGGCTCTGCTGGGGAGGGGGCAGCTTCATTCGCTGAGACCGTATAACCCAAGTCTTCCCAGGACAAGAGAAAAGAATTCGGCAGGATCCCTGTGTGTGCGGGGCTCAGAGGTGAAGAGGAGCCGCTTGCTCACAGGAGAGGCGCAAAGTCCCCCAGTGTCTCTGAGATGAAGGTGCTCGGCCCCAGAGGAGGGAGGGGCCGATGTGTCCTGGTGGCTGCGGACTCTTTCAGGGGCAGGAAAGTGCTGAACGAGTATCTTGCAAGGGGATTTGGGAAGAGAAAGGAAGAAGCTGTGGCGGATCGGTGCCTTCAGGGAAGGCGCCCTCGACAGCACTGCCTTAACCTCACGGGCTGTGCGGCTTCCCTCGCTCCCTGCAAAAGCAGGGGCCCTTCCAGGGGCCAAGGAAGCTCCTGAAGAAGGTGGGCCAAAGCTGGAGGGCCGGCCTGAGGCCTGGGAGCAGTGATGGGAGAAGGGCGGGTCCATCCGGGAGAGGAGGCAGATGGGGAGCCCCAGCCGAGGGGAGAGGGGGCACCTTCAGGGCCAAACAAGACAAAGTCGCAGCTTGGAGGCAGCGTAAGCCCGGGAAGCCAAACCCGCACACCTGGAAGCTGCGGGTCTTGGGCGGGGTCGGGTCGGGCTCCCCCGGGGAGTCTCCATTGTAGCAGGAAGCCCCTGCTCCGCTCCGCTCTCCTCCCCAGCGCCCTGGAAGAGAAAGCAGTCAGAGGCGTTGGCTGCGTTAGAAGATCCCTTCCGGGGCCGGGATTATGTTGCGAGCAGAGAGATTAATGAATAACTCAGAGCAGGAGACATAAAATGAAAGGTAACATGGGAAACTGAAAAGTGGTCACACCACCAAAGCCCAGTGGTGCCTGTGACTGGTCGGGTCTGCGGAAGACTTGGGGGCGACTGGAGGGGGCCCTCAGGAGCCCTCGTGTTACAGTTTCCAGTTAAAACCAAGCAAACGGGGAAGCCACACTGAGACCAGCACGCGCCTCCTGTCCCGAGGTGCGGGACCAGCGTCCCTTCCCCGGGACCAGCGTCCCTTCCCCGGGGCCGGCGTCCCTTCCCCGGGACCAGCGTCCCTTCCCTGGCAGGGGTCCTCGGTGTCCTGAGGAGGTCACAGTAGGGACTGTCTCCTCTGGCTCCAGTGCTCAGGCTGGGGTCCGGCCTGGAACGTGGGCTCCTGGCACCCAGCCCACCCACCCCCCGCCCTCCCTGGGCTGCTACGGAAGAAACCCCAGGGTCTCCAGAATGGGGAGGAGCTAGGTCAGTAGGCTGAGCGCCCCCTGCTCAGCTTTCCTGAGGGCCGGCCAAGGGGGGCCCTGAGAGTTTTCAGTGCCCCCAAGGTTCCAAGCCCCCCCCCTCGTGCAGTGAGTAAAGTGGTGATGTAGGCAGAGTGAGGAAAGAGTGATCCGGGCAGAAGGCACAACCGTCAGCCTTCTGTGGAGCCCCAAGATTCAGGTGTGTCCAGGCTGCCCCCCTTGTGCCTGCCCACAGCTGTCTGCCAAGGCCAAGGTAAGCAGGGACCAATTAGCCCTGCCCCCATCCTGCCATCAGTATTTGGGGGAGCCTTGTCGGGTGGCAGAAGATGGGGATCCCAGGACCCCCACCACTGTCCCTGCCTCCACTGCAGCCCTCTCAGAGGTGCTTTGCCCTGAGCCCAGGTGCAGGAGCCCCGAGCAGAGGAGAGATCTGGGGCCAGGGCCATGGATGGGAGACAAGCCCAGGCTGCCCGCTGCTGTCCCGGGACCCAGGCCACATTCACTCACGAAGCAGGGGGTTTGTAGAAAGCAGAAGCTTCATGAGCTCTGGGTTCCCTCTCGGGAGTGGAGGAGGTGTGTGTCTGCATGGGAAGCACCAGACCTCACATCATCTGGCCGGAATGAAATCGCCCCATTTCACAGAGGAGGGGGGAGCCGGATCAGACCCCCATCTCCCTCACCCTCTTCCTACCGGCTCCTGTGAAAACCACGTTGCCTATTCTTCCCGGGGAAGCATGGAGCCTACGGGCCTCCCAAGATGCGGGAGAAAGATGAAAGAATTTACTCGTGAATGAGAGCTTGAGCCCTCCTCCTGCAGCCCTTTCTGCGCACTAAGGGCTTTTCTACTCGTTGTCTTTATTCAAGCGGCGTCACCGGCAGTTGACAGGAAATTAAGGCAGGAGGAGGTAGGAGCGGGCCATTAGTAAGCAGGTTCTAGACACACAGTCTAACCTTTATGCAGAAATCTCGTGTGATCCTATGAGGAAAGCATCTTGCTCCGGCTTACAGGGGAGGAAACTGAGGCTCAGAGAGGCGGATACCCGACAAGGCGAGAACGAGTGAGCGAGAGAGGGTCCCTCTCTGCCTGACCCTGAGCCTGACGTGTTCTTCCCTGTGTCCTTCTTTGCACGTCCACGGCTTTATTTTTGGCTTCAGAACACGTCGTTCCTGGGCACTTCCTGGTGGCACGGTGGATAAGACTCCGTGCTCCCAATGCAGGAGGCCTGGGTTCGATCCCTGGTCAGGGAACTAGATCCCACATGCATGCCGCAACTAAGAGTTTGCATGCCACAACTAAGGAGCCCATGTGCTGCAACTAAGGAGCAGGACTGCCGCAACTAAGGAGCTTGCGAGTCGCAGCTAAGACCTGGTGCCACCAAATACATAAATAAATAGATATGAAAAAAAGAAAAGAATGCGTCTTTCCTCAAGTCACTCACTCACTCACTCACTCTGAGGAGCCCTGCCCACTTCCTCCTCCCCTGCCCTGAGGACCCCACCCACGGTCCTGGCGTCCCACACCCACATCCACCGATGCGGAACCAGGGTGTGCCGGCCTAACCCAGGGTCAGGTCAGCTCGCTGGTTGGCAGGCTGGCTTTGGAGCAGGCAGGGGCCGGGTGAGGCTGGGCGTCCTGTGTGACTGTCAGTACATCTTCCAGCTCTGCTCATGCCTGTCTGGGGGTCCCTGTACTGAGGCAATAATGCATTCGTGTTCCTGATGGCCAGGCCCTTGTCAGGGCCTCCTGGTGGCCGTCATTAAGTCATGATCATTCCCAGAATCCAGAGGGCCTTTAAGTGACTGGGGGAGGAAGAACAGCTTGAAATGGGTTTTAGAGGCAAATATATGGTCTGGAGGCATGCCCGCCGCCCCCCCCCGGCCCAGGACGCCATCCCTGATGCCACCAAGGCATGAAATGAGATGTACGTGGGAATGAGATGCACGTGGAAACGAAGCTTGTTTCCTCCTGAATTTCCCTGGAAGGGATGTGGTTTTAGAGCACATTCGTTGTCAGTTTACGCAGCCCGATGATGCGAGTGGTAGGTCAAGCTGCCTAGTTCAGAGCCCTTCACAGCCTACAGAACGTCCTCCACATCCCACTTGATTCTTACCAGTGAGTGGTGGTGTCATTCCCACATCACAGATGGGAAAACTGAGGCTTGAAGGGGGCTCAGCCTGTTACCGAAGGTGAAATTGTCAGTAGGGGACAGAGGATGGACGGTGAGCCCTGCACACCTTCTTCCTGCATTGACCCTTCATGTTGGACCTCAGGGCCCATCATACAAATGGGGAAACTGAGGTCCAGCCAAGACGAGGGCTTTGCTAGAAGTGAACCAGGTCCCTGCACACCCACCTCCTTCCCCGGCTGGTCTCCAAAGACGTACTTGTGTGTCCCTGGCAGCTCGGGCGGTCCTGCCCCCCACGCGGTTTCCCAGCTGCTGCCCTGGGTCTCAGCTCAGATGCCAGGCTGTGCCCGAGCTGCAGGCGCACAGCTGTGAGAGCGGTTAGAGCAGCGGTCAGAGCACAGGCCCTGCGGCCAGGCGCCGGGTTCAGACTCAGCCCCCTACCCCTCCCAGCTTGGGCAAGTCGCTAAGCTGAGTTTCCTGTATGTTGAGTGGGGATGAGACCGGTGCTTTTTCAAAGCGCTGTCGGGGGGGATCAGCCGCGCCCGTGACGGGCCTGGGCCAGGGCCGTTGTGGCCCGTGTCCCTGTGGCTGTTCTGCCCCAGGTTCTGTGTTCCGTGGGGCCCGGGGCACTGCCCTGCGAGTGGTGCTGGCGCTGTGTTACCAGGCCCCACCTCCAGGTTTCAGGTGAATGTCAGTCTCTTTTGTGAGTCCAGCTGGGAAAGGGGAGTGAACCCTCGGGCACTGCCAGCACGAGTGTGGCCCCGAGCCTGGCCTCCGAGGCCCTTCTGGCCCCAAACTTGCCGCCTGGCGCAGGCTCCTCCCCGTCCCCGGGGGCCCCTGCTCCTGGCCAGGCTTTTGCTCAGCTGTGCCCTTTCCTTTTGCGGTCTGGTTCACTGTCGCCTCCTCTGGGAAGGTGACATGCTTCCTCTGCCTCCCATGAACAGAGCAGACAGCAGGTCTGTCCACACTGAACTGCAAGCCCTTGAGGATGGGCTGCACGGAACAGGATGCTGCACGAAGGAGGGGAGGCAGGAGGAAATCGATGAAGGAGTGAGTGCAGCTCCGAAGGCTGGGCAGGGCCTCCCCACTCCCTCTGATACGGCCCCCAGTGCCCTGACCTTGGCCTGTCACTACGGACTGGACCAAAGGCCTGCCCACAGCCCCCGTGCCTGGCACACAGTAGGTGCACAGCTCAGGTCTTTGAATGGGGGAGAGGCTCTGAGAGTCCAGGTTGAGGTCCCCGCACCGTTAGTGTGGCTGGTGGAGTTGGCCAAGTTTCACCAGTCTACACTCCGTGTCCAGCAGCAGGTCAGAGAATCAGGACATTCTCGGCTTCCATGGGACCTGTAATCTCTGGTCTTTCTGCCCCCCCCCCCCGGTCTCCTATGCCTGCTGTTGTTCTGAGCAATTGAGATGAAAAGCAGGGCTGCAGGAGAGGAGGGGGCGAGCCTGCAGGTGCAGGACCTGAGCCACAAAGGGACAGGCTGGCCTGACCCACTCGGGCAGACCGCCACACCTGGCCCTTGCTGTGAGCCCAGTGCCATGCAGCTCGCGGGGAGGCCTGGTGCCGGGGACATGGGGAGGGGCTGGGAGGCAAGCCTGCAGCAGGGACCTGGTGGTCCTTGCTGCCCCACGACCCGGGGTCTCTGGGATTTCCCTCAAGTGGATCGCGGGCTTAAAGCCGAGTGACCTTGGGCAAGTCACTCAGCCCCTCTGGTCCTCCGTGTCCTCCTGTGTGAAAGGGAACAGTCGTCGTGAGTGCTCTCCAGGGTCCTGAAGTAGTAAATAAATTCCGGGCTGCGTGACACACGGCAGGGGCTTGGTAAAGATGCTGGAATTATCATTCTCTAATTCCTCTTCTCATTCGACAAATATTTGTTGAGCTTTTAAAAATTGGAACAAGTTGGAGTGTTCAGAGGTTGGCATACTAACACGAAATTAAATTCCACGAAATGGCGGTAAGCTGGCCAGTCCCCCTTTGCAGGTCAGGTGGACGCCCCCCTCCCAGCCATGCCCTGCAGCCCTGCCCCCGCCCATCGCTTCTCTTCCCCCTGGACCGCAAGTCCGCCTCCCTGGAGGCCTCGGGCCCTGGTGTGTCCCACCCCACACCACCCCGGCCCCCCGGCCTGGCTGGAGCGAGTGGGCGGGAAGCGGAGGTCCCAGTGGTGGGAGAACCCCCGTGTGTCTGCCGCGCCACTGCCCAGCCGACTCCTCAGCAGGGCGATTCGGGGATCAGGTGTCCCAGGTGCACAGAGGCCTCGCGAGGGAGTTTGTCTGTTGGTGTCTGTTCGCGCCCTGGCCTCCTGTCTGGTCCTCTCCTTCCCCGAGGGCTGCTCGTTCATTGTTTTCACCCTCGGCACTTTGGGGGACTCCAGGGCACCCACCGTCTGCACCGGGGACAGGTGTGGGTGCGCTTGGAGGGCTCCCCGGCCAAGGGCGGGGGTCATGGCTGAGAGCGACTCTCCTTTTCCCCCTGAGTGAGGGCCAACGAGATGGGCTCCCTCTGAGCTGTGCCCCCTTTTGTGTCCTGGCCCCCCGGGTGTGCAGGGACAGACCCAGGCAGGGGTGGTGCGAGGGGCCCACACATCTGTGCAGCTTGAACAGAAAGCCCCCCACCCCCACCCCGAGAGCCCAGCCTGGTCCACGACGTCCTCCGAGAGCCTGCCTGACCCGGGCAGTCTCTTGGCCTCCTGCTCGCGCCCCCTGGGGTCGTGCCTGCTGCTACCTCTGGTTGTCCCTCATAACGCGAGACCCCGGGCGTGAAATTAAAATATCTTTCTATCCGGCGAGGCTTGGCGCTCCGCACGGCCTCGTTATGCCGGCTTATTAACACGAGGATGGGTAGGATGCGGTGCTGGCCCACGGCCACCTAGGAAGTCGCTCGCGGCAGGAGGGCGGCAGATCAGCAGCGCTAACGCCGGTAATTAGAACCACGCCGAGGACACAGGCTCCCGCGGAACTTAAGGACCGGGTTTCCTGTTTGGAGTGTGGAGATAATTAAGTTGACTGGAGGGTTTGGAGCAGGCCTGCCCAGAGACCGCAGGATCAGGCCCTCTTGCCGTGAGGAGGCGTCCGTTTCCTTGTGATCTCACCGCATGGTGCCCGGTGCAGGATGGTCATGTTTTGGGCACGTCCGCATTTTACCTTGACGGTTCCCTTTTACAGATGGGGAAATCGAGGCTCAGAGCGGCAGTAGTTTGCCCACGCGCTGTACTCCCCCAAGCCCTGGTTGTGCGTTTCTTGAAGACAGGGACTTCACCTTTTTCAAAGCTGTGTCCCGACCAATGAGCTCTGGGCTCTCGCTGGGTTTTTCATGACTTGTGTCACGTCCTGCTTGAAACACCCCCAGGTCTCCATGCTGCCTTGTCCGTCATATCATGTGGCCTCCCTGGGGCCCCCTGCACCTCCTCCCTGGCCTCCCTGCCTCCACTTGTGCAGCCTCTGGTCCCTGTTGCACCTCCGAGCTGTCCCTTCACTGCGGTGCTGCCGTTGATTGGTGCCGCTCTGCGCGTTTGCTGCAGGCATCGCGTACCCGGCCCAGGAGCCTGAGTGAGGTTTGGGACGTCCTCCGTCCGTCTTAGTCCTCAACCGGCACCCCTTCCCTGCTGTTTCAGGTGCTTTTGATGCTTTTCAGAGACATGAGAACAAAAGTATGTAACAGGACAGTAAAGTCCTGTCCACGATTGTGAGGCCCGTCCGCATTTTATTTCCGTAAATGGCCCATGTCCATTCCAGTGCTTTCCTCAGCGCTCCCCAGAAATCATACCGATCCGATTCCAGTCCCGGGTTCCCTCCCGGAGACGGGACCTTGCTGTCCAGGCCCTCATTGACAGAAGTAGGACTGCGGGTTCCTATCCAAGTGCAGCAGGGTGCCTGTGAAGCCTCTGAAAGGTGGCAGGCGGATGAGTGTGGTGATCTGGTGATCCCAGATCCATGGGCGTGGGGGGGTCTGCACTCGCCTCCGCGGGCACCGCCCCTTTTCCTTTCTTCCCACGAGTGCTGGAGGTACAGCTCTCGCTGTTTTTTTCTTAAATATATAATTTTTTTCTTTAAGATATAATTTACAAACTTTGAAATGTACAGGTCTTCACTGTACCGTTTGATGAATTTTGACAGTTGTATACGCCCGAGTAACTTACACCGCGATGGGGATGGAGATGCAGACGTTCCCACCTCCTCTGGAAGTTCTCTCAGGCACCTGCCCCATCAGCTCTCCCCCAGGGCAGCTGCTCCTCTCACCTCAATGAACTCCGTGTGGATGCACCTGTCAGTAAATGGCCCTCCTGTCCCCCTGCGTGCTCTCAGGCCCCTCCCTGATGCTGGCGTACCCACCATCCATTGCTGTGCGTCCCGCGGCCCTTCTGTGTCACCACGCTTGTCCACTCTCCAGTTGATGGACATTTGGGTTGTTTCCACTTTGGGGCAATTATGAATGAGGCTGCTCTGAGCATTGGTGCACACGTTGTTTTGAGGACACTTTTTCATTTCTCTGTGTCAGTACCTAGGAGTGAAATTGCCGGGTCCGAGGGCACAGGGTGTGTTGAATTTGCTAAGAAAACTACCGAATTCTTTTCCAAAGTGTTTCACCTTCTCCCACTCCCCAGCAGCTTGTGAGGGCCCCAGCTCCCACCTGGCCCGGGGAGACGGAGAAGGCTTCCAGGACAGGAAGAGGGGCAGGGATGAGCCCAGGTGTGACACGGGCAGAGAGGGGCAGTGAGGGGACCCCTTCCTGCCGTGGGAACCCAGGAGGAAGAGATGGCTTGAGAGGAAGGGGAGGGTCTGGAGCTCAGAGGAGAGGGGTTTGGGGATGGGTGCGTGCACAGTGAGAAGATGAGGGCTGTCGGCCAGGGGCCGGCGTTTCTGCCAGGTCGGGGGGAGAGCGTGTGGCCTTGTGGTTGGGTGCCCACGGAAGCCTCTGCACGGCGATGCTTTGAACTGGTCTGTTTGCTAGTGGCTTCCCGTCCCTGTCCCCGCCGCCCCGGCAGCCCTGCCCCAAATGGTGCTGCTGGGAGGAGGCCTCCAAGGGCCCTGTAAGTGGGGGCAACGGAACAGGCCCAGCCCCGTTGCCGTAGCGCTCGCCATTCATCCCAGGAGTGAAGACAGCAGCGCTGCCTTCCTCAGGACTCTCCCACTGTTTTCCACTACGTTTAGCCTATGAGGATTTGTCCCTCCCTCTTCCCCACTCCCCAGCACATTTACCTCAAATTCTAGAGCTTATCTTTAACACTTTACTCATTTCCAGCCGGAAGTACTGTTCCCTTCTAAAAAAGACCTCAGCGGAGAGGACAGAGTGTCGAGTGTCCTCCGAGGGCAGCGGGCTGGGGGCGCCCCATCCCCAGGCACGGCACAGCTCAGCAGGTCACTGGGTCCAGCTCGGCGGGCTCTGTGGGAAGCCTGGGCATCCTGGGGGAGGGCAGAGACGGGGCAGGACCACCTCTTGGCGAGCTGGACTCCTTACGTCCCTAATCTCACTGACTCTCCACCACCCTGTGGAGCTGCTTTCCACATACCCATTTTACAGGTGAAGAAACTGAGGCTCGGAAGCGTAGGGAGCCTAATCAAAGTCCCGGCTGCCCTAGGACGTGTCGTCCTCCCTCTCACGGTAGCTACCGTTTTTTCCGGGACTCCTGGGCTCCAGGTGTGTGCCACACACTTTTCTTTTACCTGACAGCAAACCTGTATGCATGTTACGTGTCGCTGCTTTGCAGATGAGAAAAGCAGGGGCTCAGGGGCTTTGAGTAACCTGTGCAGGGTCTCATAGCCCTGCGGTGGCAGGACCGGGCTCTGACTACAGGGCCCCAGGCCGCTTTCCTGCTGCTCGCCGCTGGCCTCCTGGGGAGCGTGTTGGGGGCGCAGGTGACAGTGGACTCTTCCTGGGAACCACCAATGGCAGCTCTCGCACGTGTGGGCACTTGGCTGGAGTGGCATTTTGAAGGCGCTGCGTTTTTCCTTGATTCAGAGTAGGTATTTATATTGTGGGGGTGTGTTTAACCAGGTGTCAAGATTTCAGAGGCCCCAGGAATTTCCCCTTGGGCGAAGCAGGCACTGCTCTCATTTCTAAAGCATAGGGCCGCCTGTACGGGGCTCCCATCCTGTGTTCTCCCCTCTACTCACTGTGAACCAGCCCAGTGGGGATGCTCTGGGGCCCCAGGGCTTGGGGGACAACCTCCGGTCCCTGAGCAAGGAGGACGGCCTCTCTCTCTGTGTCGGAGAATCACTCCCAGGGAGGGATTCTGATTGGCTCTGCTGGGTCACATGCCCGCCCACTAGCCCATTAATGGTTCCCAGATAATCCATTGCTGTGATTGCCCAGGCTGGGTCTGGCACGGAGCCGTGCACTGTTGCACCCCGGCCTGTGTGTCTGAGATGACCGCGCTGAGCCCCGCAGGGACCCCGAGCTCCTCTCCGTGTGTCCTTCTTTCTCCTCTGGCCTGGTCTCATCCTGCGGGACAGGGCTAGGAGGAAGCGTATAGGAAGGGCAAGGTTGACGTAGTGGAAGGACCATCCACTTTGAGGGCCAGGGCCCCCCTCAGGTCCCCTCCCACGTGCATCTCAGCAGCCTGTTGCCTGGGGCAGGTCACTTTGCCTCCTTCCACTTTCCTTGTCTGCACGCCGGGGTCCTGAACTCACCTCCCAGAAGCGAGGAGGCCACCTAGACACAGAGCTGCTTTGTCAACGGCGGTCAGCACCCTCCCACCCCTGCCTTCCTGGCGGGACCTCCATCCGCCTGCATCTCCACTGGCCGAGCACTTGCCTGGAGCTAGTTCCCCGCAGGCAGGGCGGCCACCTTGCCTCGCTCCCTTCTGTCCACATGGGGCCCGGCGCAGGGTAGCTGCTCAATAAACGGTGCCAATTAGCGGCAACAGGTTGAGAAAGTAGTGGCGATTTAATCCTGTTTTTCTATTGGCTGTTGGGTCAGGCAGTCAAACCAGGAGCCGGTTGCCAAGGGCAGGACGTTGCTCCCCCAGCCAGACCCTCTTTGCAGGGCTCTTGGGAGCCTCCAGGGTTGCTAGTGTGTCCTGGATCTTGGTCTAGGTGGTGGTTACTTGGCTGTAGGCATTTGTCAAAATCCTTCGAGCCATACACTCAGTTCTCCGGTTCACAGTGAGTAAACTGTCCCAGTCTTACCTGTGGGCCCCCGCTTTGGAGAGCCAGGCGCCTCTGGGGGACCGGTGCTCCCCCACCCCCTGACTGCCCACCTGAGGCTCGCCACAGGGGGCCTCTCCCGATAGGGGAGCGAGTCGTGGCCGTCAGCGGGCTCCCCGGTGCGCCGTGCAGATGTGCGTCCCCTGAATTAGATTCCGGGCCGTCGGAGACGGCAGGATGATGAAGCCGGGGCCGGTGGGGGCGGGCGCCAGCCGATCACACGTGGAAATCAGGTTTCCTAAATGACTGCTTTCCGGACGTCCAGGGTCGGTGGGGGGCGGGCCGGGGCAGGCCGTCAGGACGCTCCCGTGGATTGCATTGCGCCGTCACTGTGATTCATGTTGAGGACGTGTGGTGGGCGGTGGCTGCCTGTGGCCCCCAGGGCCTGGGGAGCGGCTCCGGAGCCTCCTGCCGAGGAGCAGACAGGACTGCTCCCAAGTCTGGGGTAGCGGGTAGCGTGAGGCCAGGGGGCCAGGCGGTCCGTGGGCCCCGGGGGACGGAGAGGGGCCGGCACCCGCCACTCGGTGCCTTCCTTTCGCCCCAGGCCCCGGGGGCAGCCCCTCTCCTCCGGGGGAGGGAGCAGCCCCGGTGACCCCTCTGCTGAAGCCCTGGACAGGAGCCCACGCCCTTCCGGTGTCTGATTTTGCTGCGTCGTTCCAG
The DNA here is from genome assembly GCF_949774975.1 of Lagenorhynchus albirostris. Taxonomy (NCBI): domain Eukaryota; kingdom Metazoa; phylum Chordata; class Mammalia; order Artiodactyla; family Delphinidae; genus Lagenorhynchus; species Lagenorhynchus albirostris. Next base: position 5,040,285 of record NC_083105.1, read on the forward strand.
GGGACGGACAGAGTAAGGAGAGCCGGCCCCAGGGTCTTCCCAGGGTCCCCGTGAGGCTGCAGCCCCAGCCCCTGGGTCCTCTGTGGGTGACACCACCTCGCCCCTCCTGCCTCAGGGCTGAGAGGCTGGCCTCCTCCCCAAGAGGCAGCCCCTTCAGTGGGGACGGGGGAGCTTCCAGCCAGGGGCTGCCATCCAGGACTGTCCGCCCCCCATCCCTGTGACTTTGGACGTGCCCCACAGGCGGAGCCGGGCAGCAAGGCGGGTACCTCGCCCTCGGGATTACAGGGACCCAGGGGGCCCGAGTAGGGGGATTCGACAGGGGGTCCTGACCGGCTCCCAGCCTCCCCCAAGTTCAGTTCTCTTTCAGACCCGGCGTTTGCTTCCCATCAGAGTTGATGGGACGCGGCCACGTAGCTGGCCCTGTGGACACCTCCACCCCAGATCCCGCGTGGCTTCAGAGACTGCCGTCTGTGGGGGGGCTTTCCGGCGTGCACCCACCCCACACCTGTGGTTGCCAGGGGCTCGTGGCTCTTTTTTTCTCCGCGCTCTCAAGATCACAGCCCCCAATACTTAGTCCACGATGCCATTTAGAGTGTGTGTCTCCTACTAAATAGCATAAAATTACACCCTTTCAAGTTAATTAAACCACTTTGCCACACTGGGGGCTGCCGGAAGGGTGTTTTAGATGTCAGCGCCGGGTAGCCACTTGTGTTTTCTGGGGCTTTCTGATTAAGAACGGCCTCCCCGGTAAAGACCTCTGCATTGGGTCAGTGGCCCCGGGCAGCCTGCTCGGCTGGCCCCGCTCGGTCGGGGTCACCGGGACCCAGCCTGGCTGGAGCCACCTGTGCTAGCAGCTGGTCCCCCAGGCGCGCTCAGTAAAACTCAGTTGGCAGCAACCCTGGGATCCGAGCTGCAGAAAATGACTCCCCTCGTGAGGCTTGAGGAAGCGGGTTTTGGACGAGGGTTCTTGTTTTAAAGACCCAGTGTTATGGTCTCCCGAGGGTCCCCTGGGTATAGCTCCCTTCCCCCGGGAGCTGCAGTGTACTGGGGACCACTCCGCAAACCCCGGGAGAGAGCAGGATGCCCAGGGTGTGGGCGCCCATGGGCAGGAGCCTCACGACCATGGCCAGCACCAGGAGGGGACATCTAAACCGGCCTCTGCAGCACTGTTGGCCACTTTGACCCCTTGCCCCTCCAGGGAGGCGGCTGGCATGTCCCAACAGGTGAAGATGCGCCCCAGCCCCCCGCTCCCCCAGCCCCAGAGGGCTCCGCCCTGGGCCACAGTTGGCACGTCACACCTGGCCTCGGGTCCTGCCTCCGTTGCAGCAGCCCCGCTCGGCCCCCTACACCGGCCAAGAGCCTGCATTGGCTCCCCGTCACCCTCGGGGAACGGCCCGAGCTCCAAGTGCGGCATCCAAGGCCCCTGCTCACCAGGAGACGCACGTACGGTGGTTCATTCACTGTGGCGGCTGGGAGGCTTCCCGTCCTGAGAACGTTCCCGTTGATCCGCCCCCTGCAGATGGGCCGACGGCTCTGTTCCCAGTCTTGTCCGTCGCAGGTGCTGTCGTGAGGCTGCTCCCGTGTGGTCCCTGTGCACGTGGGCGCGGGTGGCCCCGGGTGTGCCCAGAAGGGGAGCCGCAGGCTTGGGCGTGCTGGTCTTCACCTCATCAGGAGACCCCACTGCCCTCTCGGGCCAGTGCTGTCCCCCTCGAGTCCTTCCCTCCCCCTCCCTTGTCACCGGGACACCTGGTCCCTGATGTGCATGTGGGAATCGAGGACCCATTGAAGGACTCACACCAGTGGCTCGGTGCCCGGTGACCCCCACCTCTGGTCCTGGGCACAGGGAAAGGGGTTGGTTTTGGGTTTTTTTTAATATTTATTAATTTTTTTGCCTGCTCCGGGTCTTAGTCGCGTCATGCGGGATCTTTGGGTGCAGCATGCGGGATCTAGTTCCGTGACCAAGGATCGAACCTGGGCCCTCTGCATTGGGAGCATGGTGCCCTAACCACTGGACCACCAGGGAAGTCCTGGGAAAGTGGTTCTTGATCCTCTTGCTTCGGAGGTGAGGACAGGGGTGCTTGGTGTGACCCAGGCCAACAGGGGAGTGGAATTCAAGTGCAGGTTGGTTGGTCCCCAGCCGGGTATGTGCTGGGTCCCAGCTGTGGACCCAGGCGTGGGCCGGGATGAGACATGGGGCAGCAGAGGCAGATGTGCCTTTCCCTGGGTTTTCACATGCACCCCCAGAGGCCTCTGAAGGTCCCATGTGGACGAGCTCGGGGCCAGTGGAGGCGGAGAGCAGGCATGGGGCCGAGGAGCTGGGGCCCGCAGCACAGGGAACGTCTCAGTTCCCGACAGTGATAAAGGCGGCAGTCGGATTTCATCTGAGAATAATAAACTGGTTTCACACGACAGTGAAAGTGGTGCTTACGTTATATTAATACTTGCAGATGTCGCAGCATCGTTGTTACCTTTGCCCCACATCAGAGTGATTCCATAAAGATACGAGGAAAATTGCAGCTCGACAAGCTGCCCAGTCGCTCAGTGGGCGCAGGGCGGGAAGCAGGCCGCCTTCTCCTGGGGCGCCCGGCGTGGTTCCTGGACATCTGGGGCTACTGCCCCACTTTCCTCACCCAGCCGGACAGAGGCAGGAGCCTCGTGGGTGTGGAGAGCAGGGGCCCCTCTCTGGTCAGCTCAGCACACACTTTCCCAGACAGCGGAGGGGCTGGAGAAGCGGCCACTACCGTCCTTGAAGGCCCGCAGACCTGACGGCGAGCGTCCGGGGCCCCAGCTGCCCTGACCTGACCCCAGGGCCCACTGTGGGACACCAGCCTCCCAGAAGGGGTTAATCGAGGTCACGGGCACTGTGCCCGGATACAGGACGCTCAGGACACGGGGCTTTCCTCCTCCTGCCGGGAGCCAGGCTCCCAGGGGACTCCTGCTCTGTGTCCACACTGCTGGCTGGATCCCGGCCACCCAGGTCAGACGAGGAGACAGAGGAGCGTGTGCTGTAGAAACGTTCGTCCCTGTGTGGTTAGCGTCGTTCCTCGGGGACCACCGCTCCAGTGATGAACTCTGAGCCCCTTAAGGGTCAGGCTGTGACCCGGCCTCAGCTCTCCCTGCCCAGCCCGGAAACCCTCCACCGGCTGATCGCGCCACGGGCTCCCGGCTCCCGGGCCACGCCCGCTGGCTCTCCTCCCCACCAAGCTCCGAGTCCCGAATCCTCTCCTCCGACACAGCGTCCCAGCCCAGGGTTCACCTTGCACCACGAGGATGTTTGTGGGCATCTCTCAGCAGGGGGTGATGCCAGGGAGGGGCCAGCAGCCCACCTGGGATGAAACCAGGGGACAGATCTGCAGGGACATTTAGGGACTGAGGACACGGGGGCCCCAGGAACCCCCCCCCAAAATTGTCTGGGGTTCCCACGTGGTGGCCAAGGGCTCAGGCTCTGGCGAGAGCCAGGCCCTACCACAGGCTGGCCGTGGGGCACCGGCCCCCTTTCTCGACATCCCTCGGTGGGGAAGGAGGCGTGGCAGAGGTAAATGGGAAGGGAATCGGCAGTACCTGGCTGGCTGCCTTTAGCGAAACTCAGCTTCTGCTTTTTCTTTCTTGGTGGGCGACGAAGAGACACAGAAGCCCTGGTCGAGCTCCTGCCTGGTCCAGGCATGGCGCGAACCCCCCTGCAGCAAATCGCTCCTGTGCAGACGACCGTATCCCCCACCACTCAGGAGGCAGCCCTTTCCCGTGAACTGATTTGGGCTGTGCTTCCGGAAGTGGGCGGGGTGGGCGGCTGAAGGTGACCAGCTGGACGGCTGCTTTCCCTGCTCTTTTTTTTTTTTTTAATATTTATTTATTTAGGCTGTGCCAGGTCTTAGTTGAGGCATGCATGTGGGATCTAGTTCCCTGACCAGGGATCGAACCCGGGCCTCCTACACTGGGAGCACGGAGTCTTGCCCACTGGACCACCAGGGAAGTCCCTGCTTTCCCTGCTCTTGAGTGATGGCTTCCCCTCCCCCCCACCCCCCACCCCCCCTCCTCCCCACCCCCCTCCCCCCCACCACCCACCACCCCCCTCCCCCCCACCACCCACCACCCCCACCACCCCCACCCCCTGGCCCGGGAAGGAACCAGGAAGCATATCCTGGGGTGGGCCCCGGGGGCACAGACGACCTTCTCTTACACCTCGGCAGAGGGCAAAGGCTCAAGCCTCTGGGTCAAGAGCGTGGCCTCGGGACGTCCCTCTCCCGCCCCAGGGCCTCAGTTGACAAAGACTGCCCCGCTGGCTGCCCCGTGGCAGCAGGTGAGCCCTCTTAGGAGCCTTGCCCACCGTGTTCAACGCAGTCTCGACAGGAAACACATCGTGTGATGTCATTTCTTTAGGACGGCTTCCCAGTCGGTTTTTCTAGTTTTATCTGCATATCTGTGTTGACATAGACACTGGGCTTCATACAGACGAGGAGAAACCCAACCCTGCTGAATGTCCCACAGCAGCGGCCTGGTGCGGAGGGGCCTGAAGACCAGAGACACCGAGCTGTGGCCACCTGACCAGCGCGTTCCCTCCCCAGGGCGGTGGCGCCAGTTTCTGGGGCTTAATCCCAACGCCCGTGGCTAGTGCCGCCCTCCCCTTGAGGGGCCGGGGACCCACTTGGAGCGCCACGAGTATCACTGCCAAGTCTTCAGAAGCCCTATGAGAGGGGAAGGCTGAGCTCCCAGTTCTCAGATGGGGAGACTGAGGCCCAGGTCACACGGGCAGCACTGTGCGTGGGAGGCGGGAGTGAAGGCTGCACCCTCTCCCCGGGAGGCCTTCAGGAAGGACCTGGCTTAGCCGGAGACTGATGTCCAGGGCCACCGGGAGTGTCCTGTGGGAGCTGGCCCTGCACAACCTTCTTCAGCTCCCACCTTCCACCGCCCGCCGGCCCGGCACCTCCTTGGATGGATGGACTCTTGACGTCTGAGTCGTCCATGGCTCGGCCAGTCATCCTAACCTCCTGACGGCCTTTCTTCCTGTGTCCGCTGGTGCTCCGGGCTCCGAGCGAGGTTAGCGGACGACGAGCCGTCGTGGCTTCCTGTGTGTCCTGTGTGTCCTGCACCACGGCGTGGCCTGTCCGGGACGGGGCGGGGCAGGGTCCAGCCTTTCTCCAGCTGCACATTCCTTCTCTTCTCGCGGCCGCCTGCTCTTAGCCGAGAAGAGACCTGAGCTTTCGGCCGAGAGTCCCGTGGCCTTAGGAAAACGCCTTCAGCCTCTGGGCCTGAGTTCCTCCACCTGTAAACCGATGGGGGGACTGCGTGGTGCCCACCAGACACTCGCTTCGCGTCGTTCGGTTTCTCTGAAGGGAAAGCAGAGCTCCCTTGGCAAGTCCACTGAGCACCGATTGAGAAGTTTCTGTCCTCTGGGTTCTGAGATTTTAAAATAGAAAACTTTTCCCTGGGTCCATACCCCGCAGCCTCTGAGCGGCGATCTGTGGCCCTTTCTGCCCAGCGATTGGGTCATGACACGTGGACGGGAGTTCAGAGGGCGGGATGTGTGTCTCTGGTGACTGTCGGTGAGGACAGTCACTGCTGTTGGAGCTCACGGGGCAAGGCGCTCCGCCCCCTCCACGTGGGGACAGGAGCCCGGGCTCCCGGGAGCGTGAGAGCCAAGTGTCCCCCACAAGGTAGTGCGAGACCGCACGGCCACTACCCGCCCCAACTGCATTCCCAGGTGGCTCTTGCCATGGCAACCCCCCTCTGTGCGGCCAGCTCTGCTAGTGCTGCACGGAAATAAGTTTTTTAAATAGCTTCTGGTGTCCCGGGTGCAACCGGAAGCAGGGTTGGGTCTTCTCTGGGGGCACGTGTCTGAGGGTCGGTGGTTTGGGTTCGGTGGGTCAGGCTGGGGAAAAGGCGTGTGGAAGCCCTCAGTGTCTGTACATGCCCCCACTGCACCAGCCTCCCAAGCTCACACCCCAGGGAAGCCCTCTGTGCCACTAGCGTTAAATCGAAACTGTGCGAACGTGGCCAGTTTGGGGGTGGGTGCTCGCTCCGAGCGTCTGGAGGGGCTGCGTGTGGCCTGTGTTTGGCCCAGGGCTGGGCTTGGTCTGCCTCGTGCTCTCCCGCCCGCTGCGACAGTTCACGCTGACAGCCGTCCTCAGAGGTTGGCGTGAGGTTGTCTGTGGTTGACAGCTGTGGAAACTGAGGGACGGAGAGGCTAGGGAACAGCCCCCCAGGGCATGCAGCTGGTCAGGGTCGGAGGTTGGGTTCAGGGTCAGGAGAAGACGCATAGTGTGTCCAGGGACAGGCCGGATTAGAGCAGGCGTCAGCCCTGAATTGTGAGTCCCGTGAGTGGAGAAAGTTCTGGAAAAGGGCGTCCAGGTGGGGCATTGCCCTGCGTCTCTGCCTCCCCAGCTGTGAGGCTTGGGGAACTCTCTCTCCTCTCAGCCCTGCCCACGTGGCCTGGGGGGGGCCATGAGGCCACGTGGAGCGTGGGGCAGGGCTCAGTGTGGCCCCCATCCCACTGCTGCCCTCCTCTCCTCCTGCAACCAGGAGAGAGGACTGAGTTCACCGACCTGCTGCGTGTCGCAGGGCCAGGGCGCGTGGGAGACACAGCCGGCCGCGCGGCTCTGGCGCTTCTCGTGCCGCGGGCTGTGACTGCCGCTCTCCCTGCTGCCAGCATGCAAGGCCCTTGGACTCAGCTTAACAGGCCCATCTGGAAAGCCCGGGCAGGAGGCCTGCTCACGGATGGTGCCCGAGATGTGGCAGACGAAGGCCAGGGTGGACCCTGGCTCGGGGTGCCGCGTGGGGTTGTCCTGTCCAGTCCTGGAGAGGGGCCGGTCCCCAAGACTGGCTTTCTGCCTGCTTTGGGAACACGTTCACGTAGACAGGACCGGGCCGCTTCAAAACCCATTAACACACGCCAGGGGTCCCCCTGGGAGGGGGGCTCTGTGAGGTCTGGGGTCTCGCTGGGCGCAGGAACTGGAGCCAAGCCCAGGGGGTCGGGGGCAGGCTTGCCTCGTGGAGTGGGGCTCTGGGTGACCGTGTGTGCAGGGTTCAAGGAGTCCTGCTCCCCTGGCCCTCAGCCGTTCCCTGAGCATCTCCTGCCGGGGTCCCGGAGTTGGACCCTGGGGGTCCGCGGCCCTCCTTGTCTGACGACATCCATCGGTCACTTCACCAAGCTCCTGCTCGGGCCGGTACCTGGGCTGGACTCCAGGATCCGCCATCCAGCAGGGCAGCAGAGATGAGAAAGGCCAGTTCTGAGCCAGCCATCGGGTCGGGGTCTGGGATGAGAGCAGCCTTTGTGAGGCCGGGCACTGCCCGTCCTGTTCACCACCCTGTTCCCCTTCCTGAGCCACACAGCCTGGCTGCAGGCTGGCTCCGGGGTCTGTCCCCTGACGAGGGAGAGAGCTGTTGAACCGAGCACAGCAGGAAGCCTGGGACACCCGTTTCCTGTTCTTTCTTCTTCACGCTTCCTCACGTTCGTGTACTTTACTCCGGTTGTTGCGGGGGAGGTGAGCACGTATGCCCCGTGTTAGAGACGGGGAGGTAGGAGCTGGCGAGCACAGGGGGCTTCCCCATCAGGAGAGGGGCCACTCCAGGACTGGCATCTGGACAGGCTGACCCCGAGGCTGTCCCTGCCGGGACGCCAGGGTTGTACGTCCCTCCCGGGCACCCGCTCAGTGCCCCAGTTCCGGGCACAGCCGGGTCTCACCCGCTTCCTCTCCACCCAGGTCTCACGGAGCCAGACGTGCACGCACCAGGCTTCGTGCTGATCCTTGAGGCCCATCCCTTTAGCCCCCTCCCGCCCCTGCAGCGGGAACTCTTCCTGTCGTGGACCAGGAGACTGGGGACAGAGAGCAAGGGTGCCACACGTGGCTGGTGTTAGAGCCAGAACCCGAGCCCAGCCCCAAGCCCAGTCCGTCCCCACCCCGTATACAGACACCTGTCTCCTGGGCGCCTCCCACCTGCCTCGGCCACGACCGAGCTTCTCCAGGGTTTCCCAGGCTGCCCCAGGGATTCCACCGATGCAGGAAAAATGTGAAGTTATCTTTGACTTTCATGCCCCTTTTTGTCCCCCTTAAAATGCTTAGAGCTGTAACCGCAGTTATAAGGAGCTCGTTTTTTTGTTTTTTTTTTTTTGCAGTACGCGGGCCTCTCACCGCTGCGGCCCCTCCCGCTGCGGAGCACAGGCTCAGCGGCCATGGCTCACGGGCCCAGCCGCTCTGCGGCATGTGGGATCTTCCCGGACCGGGGCACAAACCCGTGTCCCCTGCATCGGCAGGCGGACCCTCAACCACTGCGCCACCGGGGACGCCCAGGAGCTCATTTATCTCGACAAAAGTGTGGCTCTAAGCTATCCGGTGCTTGTGAAATAGTCTCTGAGATGATTGTTTCTGCCGGTATCGATAAATCCCAACACGGAGCAGAGAGGTCAGGCCCTGCCAGATAAAATGTCTCTTCGGCTTGTTAATTAAAGGTTTATAAGGATGTGGAAAAACGCGCTCTGGGGTAAGCCTTGGAGCGAAGAGAAGCAAATAGACGGCGATCACAGGATGGATGGACAGGGGCTGGAGGGGGGCTTTGGTGTTCCCGGAAGGAACCCACGGTTCCCAGAAGCGGGGCGGCGGAGGGACCCTGCTCAGCAGCCTCTTTGTAGCAAACTCCTCCCCAAAGCCTGGGACTTCGGCCTTTGACCCAGGGAGTCATCCGTTCTTCCGTGTTCCTCCTGCTGCTGTGGCACAGAGGGCGCCCCACACACGGTAAGGTGCTCCTTAAAGAGCCGTCGGCCACCCCGCGTCCCTGGCAGTAGTATAAATGCCAGCCGTCGGGTTGGAGTCAGGCACTATTTTAGTTCATGGAGTCAGCAAGTGAACCACCTTTGTGCTGTGAACATCCCGCAGGCGTTCGGTATTTCCCCCGTGGCGGGTCCTGTTTCTTTCTTGGTAACTGAGTATTTGAGAACGAGGTCAAAGTGAAGCTCCCCCTATCTTCCCCCCCTACCCACTCTGACCTCGGGGGCTCTGCCCCCCCAGGAGCCTCCACCCACCCCTCCCTCTCGTGGTCCCCTCCCTCCTCCTCCCTGATTGCAAATTTCTAAGGTGTGTAGAGATGTCCCCCGTGTCCCAAGTCAGGAGAGAGGACTGAGCGCCGACCTGCAGTGAAGGCTTAGAACCACAGACGGTGGCATCCGCAAGACACACGGACCAGAGCAAAAGAGGTACCCAGAGAAGAATCCATATGGAAACACACAGGACACAGGCGCCCACGTGGATGCCGGAGAATGGAGTAGCTGGTACGAAAACACACCCGGAAACGGACACACAGCAACCCTCACGCCTTTCCGTGCAGAGACACACGGACTGGAAAACCACACAGACGGCACACACCCCTCGTCTGGAGGGCTTGACTGGGCATCTTAGCCAGAAGGGAGTCCCCAGGGAAAGCAGCTTTGTGCCTGTTCCCTGGCTCCTGTAGGTGTTGGGCATGGATTTGCCCTTGTGTTCCCGGGGCCCTGGAATCTTCTGGCTACCCGTCACCCGCGCAGGAACCCCTGCACCCAGGGGACCACACAGCTCCGCTCACTGATGGAGGGAAGTGCCCGTGTGGGCCTTTCATCACAGAACCTGCTGGACGGACAGGCCAGCTTCCTCTCATCCTGTGGTCCCCAGGTTGATGGAATCGTCTGGAAGCTTGTCAGTCAAATGGTGCTCCCTTCGTGCCTGCCTCTCACCTGCCCAGGTCTGGGCCGGGGCCCAGGGGTTGTGATGCCGATGAGACCGCAGGTCCAGGGGAGGGAGAGGGCACAGCCTTCTACGCGCATCCCTTTGCAGAAGGCGGGCATTGGGCAGGGCTCCCAAGCGGTGCTGGAGAGCGACTGGAAGCGGCGCTGTGGATTGAGACGCTTCCTCTTAAAGTGACCGCGTCTGTTTGGGTGCTCGCTGCATTGCATTTAAGCTCTGTTCCGGCAAATGTCCACAGGGACTTTCCAGTTAAATGTGGATAATTTGGCTTCATGCAGAGGCAAGCAGCTGGCCGGAAGGACGGGAGCCTCAGAGCTTCGCCCACTTTAGGGCAGGTGGAAAATTCCAGAGGAGGGAGGAGCCACCCCATCATAATCCGGAGAAGCAGCTCTGTGGGTTGTGGGGCTCTGCTGTGTCATTTGGAGAAGGACGACGCTCATTCCAGGGACAGAGAGCTACAAGGGGGGAAGTAGGGGTGTGCAAGATGTTTGACATAGGTCTACACCTGTGAAACCATCACCGGAATCAAGATAGTAAACACACCCTTGACCCTCAAAAATTTCGCTGTGTCTTTGATCCCTTCCTCCGATCCCCTCATCTCCACACAACCTCTGATCCCTTTAGATGAGTTTGCATTTTCTGGAATTTCATATAACTGGCATCATACAATAATAAGTCCTTTTTTTTGTCCTGCTCCATTCAGCAAGATTACTTTGAGATTCATCCCCGTTGTGTGTATCAATTGCTTATTCCTTTCTTATTTCTGAGTCATAGTCCATTGGGCGGATTTGCCACAGTTTGTTCATCTGTGGACCTGTTGATGAACATCTGGGCTGTTTCCAGTTGGGGCGATCGCAAGCAGAGGTGCTGCGAACTGCTCTGGAACAAGCCTCTGTGTGGGCGTGTGCTTTCATGTCTCTTGGGTAACGCCTAGGGGTAGAATGTTTTAGCTGGGACTGCTATATCAAAATACCACCCGCTGGGGGTGGGGCGGGGCTTCAACAACAGACATTCATTTCTCACAGTTCTGGAAGCTGGGAGGTCCAGGATCAAGGTGCTGGCTGATTTGGTTTGCAGTGCAGACCCTCTTCCTGATTTGCAGATGGATGCTGTCTTTGCCCATTCGGGCTGCTGTAACAAAATACCACAGACCGGGTGGTTACTGTAAACAGAAGTTTATTGCTCACAGTTCTGGAGGCCAGAAGTTGGAGATCAGGGTTGCCAGCATGGTCAGATGAGGGCTCTCTTTCCGGCTGCAGACTTCTTGGTGTATTCTTGCCTGGGGGAAGGAGCTAAGAGTCTCTGCAGGGCTTCCCTGGTGGCGCAGTGGTTGAGAATCTGCCTGCTAATGCAGGGGACACAGGTCCGAGCCCTGGTCTGGGAAGATCCCACATGCCGCGGAGCAACTGGGCCCGTGGGCCACAACTACTGAGCCTGCGCGTCTGGAGCCTGTGCTCCGCAACAAGAGAGGCCACGACAGTGAGAGGCCCGCGCACCGCGATGAAGAGTGGCCCCCGCTTGCCACAACTAGAGAAAGCCCTCGCACAGAGACGAAGACCCAACACAGCCAAAAATAAAAATAAATAAATTAAAAGAAGGCTCAACATTTAAAAAAGAAAAGTCTCTGCAGCCTTTTTTATAGGCACGAGTCCCATTCGTATCATCAGGATTCCCCCCTCCTGGCTTAAGCACCTCCCAAAGGCCCTGCCTTCTAACACCATCACATTGAGAGTGAGGATCCCAACAAGCGAATTTTAGGGGGACACAAACATTTAAACCATGGCAGACTCCTTGCTGTGTCCTCACGTGGCAGAGAGAGAGGGGAAGCAAGCCCTCTTAGGTTTGTCCTGATGAAGGCACTAATCCCATCGTGAGGACCCCACCCTCATGACCTGATCACCCGCAGAGGCTCCGTCTCCAAAAGCATCACACTGGGGATTAGCGTTTCAACATACACGTTCTGGGGGGACGGACATCAGCACTCAGTCCATAGCAGTAAATGTATGTTTCACTTTCTACGAAACTGTCGGACTGTTCCAGTGCGATTGCACTGCTTTACGTTCCCAAGAGTAGTGCGTGCACCTCACCAGCTCTGGACTCGGTCAGCCTGTTTTATTGTAGCCGTCTGAATGGGTGCATAGTGGTGTCTTACTGTGGTTTAATTCGCATTTCCCTAACGAATGATGTTTAGTAGCTCTTCATTTGCTTATTTGTCATCAGCATATCTTTTTTAGTGATGTGTTCTGTTCAAATCAGTTTTTAATTGGGTTGTTTGTTTTCCAGTTATTGGGTTTTGACAGTTGTTTTATACATTCTGGATACAAGTCTTTTATCAGATAGGTAATTTGCACATGTTTTTTTCCCAGTCTGTGGCTCGTTTTTTCATTCTTTTAACACTGTCTCTCCAGCTCAGGAGTTTTTAATTTTTCGAAGTCTAGTGTATTAATTTGTCCTTATATGGATCATGCTTTTGGTGTTGTATCCAAGACACTGTGCCTAACCCGCAGCCCCAAAGACTTTCTCCTGTGTTTTCTCCTAGAAATTTTACAGTTTTAGGCTTTACATTTAGGTCTCTGATCCATTTGGGTTTTTTAAAAATCTGTGAGACGTATGGATTAGTTACGTCTCGTTTGTTTTTAACATACGAGTATCTACTTGTTCCAACACCATTTGTGAAACTATTGTCCTTTCTCCACTATGTTAATGGAGTTTGCAGCCTTTGCTGAAAAATCAATTGACCATATATGTTTGAGTCTATTTTTGGACTCTCTTCAGTTCCATTGATCTATTATTTGCATAACTTAACACCTATACCACACTGTCTCGATTACTATAGCTTTATAATAGGTCTTAAAGTTGGGAAATATAAGTCCTTCACTTTGTTTGTTTGATGTTGTTTTTTGTTTGTTTCAAGTTGTTTTGGCTATTCTGGGTCCTTTGCATTTCCACATGCATTTAAAAAGGACCTTGTCATTTTCTACCCTTTTTGGGGTGAATTTTGATGGAGGCTGTATTGAAGCCATAGGTCGATTTGGGGAGCATTTACATCTTAATAACACTGGTCTCTGATCCGTGGTTATGGTATGTCTCTCTCTTTATGCAGGTATTTTTAAAATTCCTCTCATCAGTGTTCGAAAGTTCTCAGTGTATAGCTCTTATACAGCTATTGTCGTATGTATCCCTAAGTGTTCCTCATTTCTTGATGCTGTTGCAAATGGCATGTAAACATTTTTTAAATTTCTAAGTGTTCGTGCTAGTATATAGAAATACAGTTGCTTTTTGTATGTTGAACTTGTATCCTACAACCTCAGTAAGCTCAATTATTAGTTCTAACAACCTTTTTTTGTACATTCTGTCAGATTTTCTCCATAGTTGCTACTGCCATCTGCAGAGACAGTTTTATTTCTTCTTCCTAATCTGAAGGCCTTTTATTTCTTTTTCTTACCTTATTGCACTGGCTAGGACTTCTAGTCCAATGGGAACAGGAGTGGTAAGAGAACATCCCTACCTCATCCCTGATCTCCGTGGAAAAACATTCATCATTAAGTATGATGGTAGCTGTTCATTTTTTATAGATGCCTTTTATCAGGTTAAGAAGTTACTTTCTCTTCCTAGTTTGCTGAAATTTTTTATCATGAATGGATGTTGAATTTTGTTCAATGCTTTCTCTGCATACATTGAGATAACCATATCATTTTTTTCTGACTGATTTTCACATGGTGATGCAGCCTTGCATTCCTGGGATGAGTTCAACTTATTCAAGATGTATTATCCTTCATATTATTGCTGGGGTTGACTTGCTGACACTTCGTTAAGAATTTTGGCTTCTGAGTTCAAGAGAGAACCTCTCTGGTTTGGCTGGCCCCAAGTGAGAGATGCCTCTCCCCATCAGGCAGGCTCATGGGGTACAAACGTGGCCATGTGGAACCTCCCCTTCATCAGCTGTAGGTAGTGTTGATTCCTAGAAAAGGGACCTTAGGCAAACGGGCACCCCAAAACACATCCTCTGTATTTGTGTGGGCCTGGAGTCCCTGGGAGTGTGTCATCTCCCATCTCCACACCCTGAATGTCCACCCTGCTGCAGATGTGGCCATCCCATCATGCATTGGAAAGAGCCCTGACCCGGAGGCTGAGATTTGAGGGTGTGTTGGGGTGAGCCCTGGTCATGGCCCCTCCTGAGTTAGCACAGTGGGGACATATATCAAGGGCCCAAAATAGTCCTACCTTTTAAAATTTCTACCCATTGATGGACTTCCCTGGAGGTGCAGTGGTTAAGAATCTGCCTGCCAGTGCAGGGGACACGGGTTCAATCCCTGGTCTGGGAAGATCCCACATGCTGTGGAGCAGCTAAGCCCATGTGCCACAACTACTAAGCCTGTGCTCTAGAGCCCGTGAGCCACAACTACTGAGCCCAAGTGCCACAACTACTGAAGCCTGTGCACCCTAGAGCCTGTGAGCTGAAACTACTGAGCCCACGTGCTGCAACTACTGAGGCCCACACGCCCAGAGCCCGTGCTCCGCAACAAGAGAAGCCACCGCATTGAGAAGCCCCTGCTCACTGCAACTAGAAAAAAGGCCGCGTGCAGCAGCAAAGACCCAATGCAGACTAAATAACTAACTAATTAAATAAATAAAATCCCTACCCATTGATTCCTGTTTTCAGACCCTGTGCTACAGAAACACTTTGTGACGTGGAAATGGCTTTATCCATCGAGATGTATATTGCACCACTGTTTATTAATCAGAAAAGGATGGGAATAAAACCCAAATTCCTAGGAGGATGGGATTGGCTGAGGAAATAGCATTGATGTCTGCTGAATGAAAGACTCTATAACCATTAAAGGGTGATTTATGGAGATTGTAACAACTTCAGGAAACCTTACATGTGTCCTTAAGTACAAGTAGAAAAACAGGTTACACATCACATTCTGTTTGGTGTGAGTGGTGCTGGGTCTTTGGGTAAAATGAGAGTGGATTCCACTCTGGGGAAATGAGAAAAGACAAGTCCAGGGAAACTGGGAAGGAAGGAAGCTCCAAGTTTAGCATGATTTTTTTTCTTAATTAACCTTCGCTGGTTCTTATTAGTAGCCTCCTTTATTTTGTCAAGATATACATCATGTTTACTAAATAACCTGTCCTGAAATTTGACAGGATTACTGAGGTCACAACTATAGGCAGATTGAGCTGTGTGTGCTTAAGGTGATATTTATAAATCTAATAAACTCCTTATTCTCCCTTCTCTGTCTTCCCTGCTCTATTCTCTCTCCCTCTTCTCTGTCTCTCAGACTCTCTCCTTCCTTCATTTTCTTTCTGCCCCTTCCTTCCTCCTTTTCACTTTGCATGTTTGTATGTTCATAGGTCAAATAAAATAACAAAAAATGTTTGCAGGGAATCAATAAGAAAAAAAACAAACAGGTTACAGAATTCCATGTACAGCTATAGAGAAAACGTACTTAAAAGGAAGCTAATGTGAGACAGTGATAGTTTTCTGGGGATGTCATTCTCTTTCTTTTTCTGGTTTCCAAAATTTCTTGCATGTTACATACTACTTTTGTGATTTAAGAGCTTACCATTAGGGCTTCCCTGGTGGCACAGTGGTTGAGAGTCCGCCTGCCGATGCAGGGGACACGGGTTTGTGCCCCAGTCCGGGAGGATCCCACATGCCGCGGAGCGGCTGGGCCCATGAGCCATGGCCACTGAGCCTGCGCGTCCAGAGCCTGTGCTCTGCGACGGGAGAGGCCACAACAGTGAGAGGCCCGCGTACCGCAAAAAAAAAAAAAAAAAAAAAAAAGCTTACCATTAAGAGAGAGGAGAGCAGAGCAGAGTTCGCTGTCTCCAAGGCACCCCTGCGCCGCCAGGCTGGGGAGAGTCGCCGGGTGCTGGCCGGGTGGGGTCGCGTGAGTCCCGGTGCCGTGTCCTGTCTCAGTGCTGCCCTCCTCTTGTCTTCCAGGCTTTGGGAACCATCACTGCAGTGCCTGTCACAGGTCCTCAGGTGAGCTCCTTGCAGAGGTTGGCCGGGCAAGGAGCGGCAGTGCTACCTCAGGTAAGCAGCCTGCGGGTGGGCCCCGGGCTGTCTGTCTGTCTGTCCACAGCCCCTCAGCAGTGAGGTTTAGGTGAGCCCTGAGCTGGGTGTGACGTCGTGGGAGTCCCTTTCCTCTCCTGCCTCCTCTGCCTGCCCTTCAGAGGAGATGTTTGGACGAGACCCAGTTTTTCACACAGTGAGGAATTGAGAAATCAATTTAGTGGGTCATGACCAGGATTTTTTTTTAATGGAATAAACTAGGCTGGACTAGAAGACAGCAGAAAATACCAAGATGCGTCATAAGCATTTTTTTGTGAACAATTTGTTTCTGGACTGGATCACGACGTAATGGAGATTTTTTTAATATAAATTTATTGACTGATTGATTGATTATTTTTGGCTGCATTGGGTCTTCGTTGCTGCACGCGGGCTTTCTCTAGCTGTGATGAACGGGAGCTGCTCTGCGTTGCGGTGCGCGGGCTTCTTGTTGCAGTGGCTTCTCTTGTTGCGGAGCACGGGCTCTAGGCATGCAGGCTCAGTAGTTGTGGCACGTGGGCTCAGTAGTTGTGGCTCGCAGGCTCAGTAGTTGTGGCTCGCAGGCTCTAGAGCACAGACTCAGTAGTTGTGGTGCACGGGCTTAGTTGCTCCGCAGCACGTGGGGTCTTCCCAGTCCAAGGCTCGAACCCGTGTCCCCTGCATAGCAGGCAGATTCTTAACCACTGCGCCACCAGGGAAGTCCTAATGGAGATCTTTGAATATGGGTCACAGTCAAAAAAGTGTTAGAAGCTCTGGACAAAAGGGTGCATTTCAGGAGACCGTGCAGACGCCAGGCCTTGGGCCTGGGTTCCAGCCGGGGTCCCCCGCTGGGCCCTGCACTTTGGGCAAGTCACCTGGGCTGCGTCTCCTCGTCTGCAGAGAGGGTGGTGCCAGTGCCTCCCTGGCGGCCGTGAGGACTGAATCGGGGCACAAAGCCTTTGTAGCCGGGCCTGGTCTGGAGCAGAAGCCTGCTGGGTACCGCCCAGTACGCAGCTTTGCGGGGCACCTGCTGCTGAGCTGCGAGGGGCTGCCGGCTGCACAGGCGACAACGGCTCCTGCCTGTCCTGGGGCCGCAGGCCTGGGCCGATGCCCCCAGCTCGAGGACAGTGAGCGGCGGCCGCCCTGGGCCCGCTGGTCCTTGTGGCAGCCTCGCTGAATGCCCACCTGTGCTGAATCAGACAGGATCCTGTCCCCAAGAGGCTCAGATTCCAGGAGGGGGACAGACAAGGAGCCAGACGATTTGAACCCAGAGTGATTGGCCTGAGTCAGAAGGAGTCACGGGGGCTATGGGAGCCTCGAGGAGGCTCATAGCCTGCCTGGGGGTCAGGGAGGGCTTCCTGGAGGAGATGGTGCTAGAAGCAGGGCTCCGAGGGTAGGAAGTCTTGGTAGTCCAAGGTGGAGGCAGGCCTCAGGGGACAAGCACCCCAGAAGGATACTGGAGCATGTGGACACGGGGGTGAGAAAAGGAGGCAGGTGGCAGTGGGGAGACCAGAACCGCAGGCCTGGAGGCACTGGAAGGGGAAGTGGGAGCAGGCATAGCTCTGGAGACGTCAGCAGAGGCCTTCTGGGGGCCTTGGATGTGGAGTAATGGAGCTGCGCTTTACCTGTCCGTGACTTAATGGCCGTGGGGAGCTACGGAAGGCTTTTGAGCAAGGGAGGGTCAGGACTGGGGCTCCAAGGAAAGGCTTCTGCTCAAGGCCAGTGCTGTCTTCCTAGGAGTTTTCACTCCCACGTACATCCCTCAACTGTAAAAGTCCAAGGGCCACCTCTCCCTCTGCCCCAATATATGCGCGCGTGCACACACACACACACACACACGCACACACCCGCGACCAGAGCCCCCAGGCCAGTCAGTGCACGCCCAGGACCCGGGCAGCCTTGGCAGGTCCATGGTTTCTCCGCTGCCGTCTCCTCACCTCTAACGTGGGAGTCCCTGACCAGGTCATGTCTGTGCCCCTGTCATCTGCCATGGCTGTCATCACCCCGTCTGTGTGTCTGTCTGACCGTGCCACTGTCCCTCCCTCCCCAGGTTAGGCCAAAGACTCTGATTCCAGACAGCCTCCCCGTCACCCCGGGCCGGGACCGGCCACCCAAGCAGCCCCCAACCTTCCAGAAGGCCACCGTGGTCAGTATCAAGAAC
Source organism: Lagenorhynchus albirostris (assembly GCF_949774975.1). Taxonomy (NCBI): domain Eukaryota; kingdom Metazoa; phylum Chordata; class Mammalia; order Artiodactyla; family Delphinidae; genus Lagenorhynchus; species Lagenorhynchus albirostris. The sequence goes on from NC_083105.1 coordinate 5,058,190, forward strand.
CCCAGCCCAGCCCTCCCCACTGCCAACAACACCGTGAGCCATGTGCCAACGCCCGGCAGCCAGCCCCGAGCCCTCGCCGAGCCTGCCACCGTCACCTCTCCTCTGAGCAGTGCCGGGGTGGCCTACGCCCTCATCTCCACCGCCCCCAGCAATGCCACCGCCATGGCCCCCAGCACCGCCGTGTCCGTGGTCAGCGACAGCGTCAAAGTCCAGCCCCTCCTCATCAGTGCCGACAACCAGGTGAGGGCGCCCGCGGGCAGGCTCCCCAAGGGGCCAGGTGAAGGGGGCCCGGGCAGTATGAATGACCGGATGGCGGAACGATTAGGTGGCCAAAGGAATGGATGGAGTGTGAACAGAGGACTGAATGAACAGCGTGGGAATGAACAATAAGTGAATGAATCAGTGCATAAATGGGGGGTGGGGGTGGGGCGTGTACAAATGAATGAATGAGTCAGTGGTAGAATGAACGGTGTGTGAATGAGGGTGTGGATGAATGAGTGAATTGGCGTGGGAATAATGGGGGTACAAGGGAATGAATATGTGGACAAAAGACTGTGTGGCTGAATGAATTAATACCAGTAGGAAAAGAATGATTGGTCGATGGATGAATTACTTCACTTGTTGGAATAATTAATTAATAAAACGTGTGGCCAAGTGGACCACTGGAAGAGTCTCTGCCAATGGAGGGAGATAGTCAAGGACTTTTTGGACCCCGGGTGCCTGAACGGAATATCTATGATTTGTTGCCAAGATTTAAAACTAAAACTAAAATCCTCTTCCTGTTCCCGTCTGAGCTCCTTGATGATGTGTGAGGTGTTTGGGGCTGCATAGGAGGTTCCATTTCCTCTCTTTGGTCTCTTTTCCTCTGTTTCCAATTCAGGGGTCCACCAGGCTGCCCCTCTCTTGCTTATGGCCCGTGTCCCCTATTTCCCAGCCCTAGCGTCAGCCACTTTCCTGCAGCCGTATGTTATTGCACTCAGTACATTTCTGGGTATGTTTTTGAGCTCTCCCACTTATGGACAGTATCCCCAAGGATTCTCCAAGCCTAAAGAGTTATCGCCAGCCAGGGTCGGATGGCAAGTTCCAGTGAGGAAACGCGCACCCCAGGATGGGACCTGGTCCAGAGGGGGAGCTTAGCAGACGTTTGTTGGTTGAGTGTGCTTGTTTCACTGCAACCTCGCTAGCATCCAGTGTTGTCATTTTTAAATGCTTTTTGCTCCTTTAGTTGATGCAGACAGATGCTGGTCATTGAAAGCGGAATTCCTTTGGTTAGTATTGAACTTGAAGGTTTCCCAGTACTTTTCAAGAATCCTGTCTCCTTCCATGTGACTCATCTGAGGGTATTCTTTGCCCCTTTTTCTGGGGGGATCTTACTGTTTTCTTCCCATGGATATAAAAAGGGAGCATTTTTTTCCATCCAGAGAATTCTGGGATTTCAAAATTATGTTACAAAGAAGAACAAAGTCCTTTCCCTTAAGCCAGCAGAAAAATGGGATGCATTTTCTCTTCATGTGTAAGAGGTTCAAATTCACAAGTCACAGAAAAAGAAAAAAAAAAAGTCTGCTGCAAGTATCCGAGGAAACAATTCACAAGTCACTATGTGTTCTTAGGAGGGAAAAACAGTTCGAGTCACTCCTGGTTGAGGCCAGACCCAGGGCTGCTCCTGGTAGATTCTTTCACCTAGATCCATGAAAAAGATAACGATTCTTTCCCAGTTCAATGTCCAAAAACATAAATAAGCTAGATGATTCACAGGTGAAGGCGATTGTGGCCTAGGGAGAGGCCGGGCAGCAGAAGTCAATCTCAGACTTCTCAGCTCCAGGCACCTCACCCCAACCAATGAGCCCTGAGCCCCATGAGGACCGCTGGATCGGGGCTGCTCTGCCTGATGCTGAGTGGGGTCTAGACTCCCCTCCCCCTCTCCATCCCCCCAGGATTGGCAGGACCCCTCAGAGTGAGCAAAACGGGACCTCCTTTCTCCCACCTGCCCGAACCCCCAGGCCAGGTTTGAGCACCTCGGAAACAGTGGCCTGGGGAGGGGGGAGCAGGGCAGGCAGCCAGACAGACCCGGGAAGGGTCCCAGCCCCTCTGCTACCTAACCTGATGAGCTCAGGCAGGGAGCAGTTCTGAGCCCTCTCAGCCTCAGTTTTCCTGCATGTGAACTGGGGAGAAAGAAACCAACCTGCCTTGAGTGTTCCTTCCGCCTGAATCTTCACAGCCTGCCTGGAAGTAGGTATTGCGAAGGTGTTACTGATAAGGAAGCTGAGGCTCAGAGATGTGAAGTGACCTCCCCGAGGCCACACAGCCGGGAGCCAGTAGCACAGGATTGGACCCAGGCCTTCTGGTTCCTAAACCAGGACCGTTTCTCGTGCAGACTCTCCTTAGGGTGCAGGCACCCCGTGGACTGGAGAGGTGGGTGCAAGCCTCCTCGTTCCTCTGTGATACCGCCGTTCGAGGCCCCGTGCCCGTCTGGGGCGGACACACCTGGCCCTGGGCTCTGTGGGCCTGCCCTCCCTGGGCCCTCCCGTTCCCCCCTCACCCCTCTGCCCCGTCCCCAGGTCATCATCATTCAGCCTCAAGTGCAGACGCAGCCCGAGAGCACGGCGGAGTCGCGGCCGCCCACAGAGGAGCCATCTCAGGGAGCTCAGGCCACCAAAAAGAAGAAGGAAGACCGGCCCCCGAGCCAGGAGAACCCCGAGGTGGGTGGCTGTGGTCTGGGGGCCGCTGTAGGACACGGCTGCCCAGGGAGTGGGGACGGGCCTCACCCCGACAAGCCCAGAGCACAGCCGCCCTGGGCCGTGGGAGCTCCAGGCAGCACTGGCCCAGTGAGCTGAGGTCTCAGCCGTTGTGTGTCCGGGATTTGCTGGCTAAGCGGCAGCGTGGGGCAGTGGTTAGCACCAGCCGTAGACCAGACCGCCTGGATTTGCATCGCAGCGCAGGTGTGGCGGGGTGCGCGGGGGTGGGGAGCAGATCGCGTCCGTTTCCTCAGCTGTGAGGACGGCACGGATGAGTCTGCCTTCCTGGCGGCGTCTTTGGGAGGATCTCGTGAGTCAGTGTCTGCCGAGGCCCCAGAACAGTGCCTGGGCACTGCTGGCTGTGACCCACCACCCCAAGCCCCCGCTGTCCCCACCCGTCCCCCTGTCCTCAGGACCCTCCGTCCAGGGGACAGCGCTGCTCTTGGCACATGTGGCCCTAAAGCAGCCCTGCTCCTCCCTCCACCCCACTGTTCACTGAATGTCTGAAGGTGGCACGGCAGGACCCTGAAGGCCTTAAACGTCAGCTCTTTGTGGGATTTTTGGTCACAGCAAGCGACATCCTTGTGTTCCTGCTTGCATCCTCAGCCGTCCTGGGCCCAGATCACCACCCCCTGGGCCTTTCTCCATGTGACTGCCCCTGCTTAGCCCCCATTTCTCTCCCTATTGACTGCTTTATCTTAAAAGATTCCCTTCAGAAACCATCTCCTCCAGGCAGCCTTCCCAGACCACCCATCCCCAGCAGGCAGAAGAGATCCCTCTGGGCTCCTCCCGTTCCTTCTGATTCTTTTTATCAAAGTGCTGTCATCCAAAGAAGTCATTCATCCATTCATTTATTTGTCAATCATGTCTTAGCCTTTGCTGCAGGCCAGGCTCTGGGCTGAGGGTGGGGACACTGAGACGGGGCAGATGTAGTTTGTCCCGGCTCTAGGGAAACTCACTCCTACTGGCAGACACAGGCACGGCCACTAGGACTTGAACTTGGGTTAAAAAATTGTCAGGTGTCATCAGAGAGTTACAGATTCTGAGCTGTGGGAGACCCAGGGAGAGGGAGAGAGCCGTGTTTCCATCTGGAAGGACTGCAGAAGGCCTTGCAAGGGAGGGGCACAATCGAAGGGACCAGGGGAACAGGTAGGGTTTCAGTAAAAGAGCAAGAGGCAGGGGGAGGGCACTGCCGGGGCAGAAGGGAAAGGACTCAGCACTCCCAGGAAAGTCAGCTGGTCTGTTTGGACCGTGGGTAGCACGTGTGCCTGAGAATGTCTAGACGTGGGGTTACAGATGGACATCGGAGCCCAGTTCTGGAAGACCCGATGCACACTGCTCAGGTGGGACTTGATTCCTTGGGTAGTGGGGAGCCATGGAGTATCTTTGAGCAGGAGAGTGACTTGGCTATCGTCCTTTGACATGTCTAGAAAGCCTGCTGGGAATTCATAGAGTCGACCACTCACCGAGGCTGAGATGGAGCCAGTCTCCTCTGTGGCTTCAGGCCCAGTTTTGTCTCAAGAGAGACAACCCATTCCATTTGGTGGCAATGTATGAGCTCCTACCGTGTGCGGGGTGAGGCCTGGGGCCAGCTCGCAGCTCAGGCTCCCATGAGCACCCTTCTGTCCTCCCATGAGGTTTGCTGCACCCTTAATTTTTGGGAAGGTTTTCTGGGTACATTCTCTTTATTCTTTCAAAGTATATCTTAGTCAATTATTGTGCATTTATACAATTAGTATAATTACAGCTAATTACATAATTAGTGTAAATACGTGTAATGACTTAAATAGAACTTGCAATTACAATACGTCCTGGTGTAAAAATCCTTATTAAAGTTGCTTTCAGAAGAGGGCTGGGAGCGGTCGTGCTGCACAGACACGGGTTTCGTGGCGGCCTTTGAACCTGTTCATGAAGGATCTAAGTCAGGAGCACTTGAGGCCAGAGCAGCAGCTGCCCCAGAAACGTCACCAGCTGAGCCAGGCGCAGGCTCAGGGGTCCTGGGGTGGGGCGTGGATTTGGGGTAAAGAGACACTGACGTTTGTTTGTAAGGCTCAGCTGTACGGTGGCTTCTGGGGTAGCGGCTGTCGAGGTCCCAGTGTCCATACATCCCACACGCACAGCACCTCTGAGCCCGCAGGCGCCTGTGAGATGAGATGAGATGACAGTGCCCACCCGAGACATCGAAGGGACCCGCGCAGTGAGCCCACCTCCCTGCCGAGTGAGCCTTCGTAGCTAACTGTGCTTCCTCCCCTTTTCTCCTGCATCCTCCCAGCAGCTCTGCGAAGCAGGTGGGGCAGGAGTTACAGTGTTCATCGTACAAACGAGGAGGCGGGCTGAGAGAGGCCAGCGTGTCCGCCACTCGACCCAGACAGAACCAGGGCTCCAGACTCCTGCCCCAGGCCCCATAGTCTCCTTCCTGTCCCAAGTCCTCTGCCTTCTTTAGGACAGAGCCTGGCCTTTTCTGTGCTACTCATTATTCTGGCCTCGGGCAGCATCTGTCCAAGCTGGTCACCCTCAGATTAGCACGTGCCCTGTGGAATGACAGCCAGAGCAGGAGTTCCAGCCCTGTTCCAGCCCTGCCACACGCCAGCCCCGGCCGCCTCTCTGGGCAAGACCCGTGCACACAGATGCTCCCTCCTTCCACGCCATCCCTGCTGCCACAGCCCCGGTTCCTGCCCCGGCCCTGCCCAGGCTCCCAGCCCCTAGATGGGTTCTTCCCTGCAGCTAGAAGGATCTTTCTGCAATTCAGAAATAACCAGGTCACCCGTCTTCTTTTCAAAAAAATTCTTCCATTTAGAATTTATTGAGATGCAATTGGCATATTACATGGTATAAGTTCAAGGTGTGTAACATAATGATTTGATATATGTATATATTGCAAAATGATCACCAGGGTAATTGTAGTTAACATACCCATCACCTCACATGGTTATTTATTTTTTGTGTGATGAGCACTTTTAAAATCTACTCTCCTAGCAACTTTCAAATTTACAAGACAGTATTGTTAACTTCAGTCCAGTGCTGTACGGTACTTATTATCATATAGCTGGAAATTTGTAGCTTTTGACTTACCTTCACCCATTTCCCCCAAGCTCCACCCCCTGTCACTGGCAACCACCAATTTGTTCTCTGTTGCCAAGAGTTGACTTTTTTTAAGATTCCATGTATAGGTGAAATCATAGAGCATTTGTGTTTCTCTGGTTGCCTTATTTCTTTCAGCGTAATGCCTTCAAGTTTCATCCACGTCATCAAAAATGGCAGGGTCTCCTCAATTTTGTATTGGTCACCCCCTTTCTTGAAAGCCATCGGAGCACAGCCCCCATTAGTATGGCTTTGAGTTCTCGCTTGAACCATACCTCTCTGCTGCAAACCCTCAGCAACAACAGACAGCATGCAGGAAGAGCCAGTAGTAAAGATGTGACTGTGCATCGCTGTGTCCCAGAAACACAGGCAGTGAGCACGACAGATGCCCCAGACCATGGCCCCCAGGTTCAGAATCAGATGAGGGTGACCAGGCGGCTCCCAAGGGGCAGTGGGTCCCCTGAATTCTTCTGGCAAGAGAGGAGCAGAACCAGGCTTCCCTGCTAGTCCAGGAGCCAGCCTGTGCCTGGGGCCACCCCTGGGCTGGGCAAGGCCAGGGTGACTGCAAACTTGCTATAAGGCGAGGGTAAGCAGTAGGGAGAGAAAATGAAACAGAAAACAGAGAAGAAAAGAAGCAGTGCCCAAGGTGAGTCTGCGGACAGAATTGTAAAGCACATGATGCGATCTAATGCTAAGAAGGACAATCAATCAAATCAACTTTTGGAACATGAATTTATTCAAGATGAAGCTAATTTTGTGGCATATTCGTAGCAGTGACTTTTAAATATGTTTAGGATACTCAAAGAAGTTAAAAATAAAGGAATAACATTCACTTGAAATAAATAAGGAATAATGAAGCCAAAAAATCATGAAAATAAAACATCAGACAGTTACAAAAATTATTTGAACATCTGGTAATGAAAAACACGGTGATTGAGATAAAAAAAAATTACTAGACAGGATGAACAGAGGTAATTAGTGCTTTGGAATATGGTACCACAGAGATAGCACAGAGATGCAAAGAAGCATAAAAAATTATATATATGTAATTTTATATATAAAATTATATATGTATAAATTATATATTCACATATATATATGAAGCAGCAGAACTGAGTGGTGTGGGCGGGGCCTTGCTGACAGCCAGGGAGCTGCAGGTTGCAGAACGACTCATCCGTGCTGAGGATCACAAGTCTGCATTCAAGTGCAAAAGGACAGGCAGTGTCTGTGAGCCGCACTTAGGGTAGACAGGGCTGGGACCACACAAAGGGATATGGAAAGAGAACCTCCGTAAGGCCTCCGGGAGCAGAGAAGGTGCCACAGACCCTCCTTGACCTTGTTGGGCAGCAAGGAGGCGTGATAAAACAGAATCCCACTGAGGCACCGTATTTGAAGAGTGAAGTCAGTACAAAGCCACCGTAAGGAGAAATATGAGAAAGAGAAGCAATTTTTACCATAAATAAAAAACACTACCCCCAAAGTCCAGTATTCTACTATGAATTAAAAGAAAGAAATCAATACAGTAATCACTACTAAGAAGGAAGCTGCAGTGCTGAAAGACAAGGGCTGAGGGAAGAGATGGCCATTTAGGCCGAAGTACTGGAGAGAGGGAAACGTGAGCTGGAAATTTTCAGGAAAAAATAGGAAGACCATCACATAACTACATAACTGGGGGAGCACAGGGCACCATAGTCACAGCAGAAGACAGAGGAAGACCCAGTAGGCAGGAGTGAGAGAAGTATACAAAACAAAAAAGAAAGAATGGATTTTTAAATATTAGGAAGTGGTACCTAGAGAAGACAAGCAAAGAAGATACAACAGGTGGATAATTGGAGGCTTTAAAGAAGAAAACCGGGATGACGGGGCAGAAGAGCTACAGTAAAACTTTCCCACGGTTCCTTGCGATATGAATTTGGCTATAACATGGTAGGCGGTTTGCTCCTGTTATGTCGGTGATGGTGGGCTGAAGTTGTGTTCTGCGGAGGAAGGGCTGGAGGGAAGGGAAGGCCAAGTGGGGAACCAGGAGGCAGAGCATGGGCTCCGCTAGTATTGGCCCAGCCCAGCCTTCCCAGTTCAGGCCAATGAAGGGGGTGCCAGGACTGGCAGATTCCTAGAGGCCACTGTCCATTCAGCCACAGGACCCGAGAAGTGACACTGCAACCAGGTGGCACCAAACTGCAGCCTGCACTGGCATCGACTGGCTGAAGACCTGCTGGACCTCAGAACCCCTGTTTGAGCAGGTCTGCGGCCACCTCAGTCGTCTTTCGTAGTCTTGTGTTGACGTGAGCACACGTCTTCCAGGACTGAATCTGACGGGCCTGAGTTTTCACAGTGTGGTGTTGCTTCACTGTTTTTAAAAGGCAATTCAAGGGGCTTCCCCGGTGGCACAGTGGTTGAGAATCCGCCTGCCAGTGCAGGGGATGTGGGTTCGAGCCCTGGTCCGGGAAGATCCCACATGCCACTGAGCAACTAAGCCCGTGCGCCACAACTACTGAGCCCATGTGCCACAACTACTGAAGCCCATGCGCCTAGAGTCCGTGCTCCGCAACAAGAGAAGCCACCGCGGTGAGAAGCCTGCGCACTGCAGGAAGAGTAGCCCCTGCTCGCCGCAACTAGAAAGCCCGCACGCAGCAACCAAGACCCAAAGCAGCCCAAATAATAATAATAATTTTAAAAAACTTTAATTAAAAAGTAATTCAAGAAAATTTATCGAAATAAAAGGAGACTTTAATTTCTATACTGCAAGGACACACTAGGTTCCAGGGGAAGTGTGTGCTGGGTTAACATTGGGTCACAGGCCAGTAAAGTCATTGACTTTTTTTTTTTTTTGCGGTACGCGGGCCTCTCACTGTTGTGGCCTCTCCCGCTGCGGAGCACAGGCTCTGGACGCGCAGGCTCAGCGGCCATGTCTCACGGGCCCAGCCGCTCCGTGGCATGTGGGATCTTCCCGGACCGGGGCACGAACCCATGTCCCCTGGCATCGGCAGGCGGACTCTCAACCACCGCGCCACCGGGGAAGCCCAGTCACTGACTTTTAATGGAAACGAGAGGATCCGTAGGCATCCAGGCAAAAGCAATCAAGTTGCTTTAGAGGGAGAACAACTGGGCCGGCTTCTGACTTTTCCATGGCAACATTCAGTCCAGAACACAGGAGAGCAGGGAGAGAGAAGGGGACCCAAGGCTCTTAGGTGCAGCCAAGATGGCCTTCACGTTGAAAGGCCACAGACTAAAGGTTCTAAATCTGCCAAGAACTCAGGAAATGCTCCCATGAGCCATTCGTGAGAAACTACTAGAAACTCAACCCCCATCGACCACGAGACGCTTGGGAAAGCTTGGCACCAACGCTGGTTGAGCGTCGTGCATATTTAACTGCGGAGTAAAAGGAACAGGATAAGGGTGTTGGCACAGAATGTAAATATTACGTGTACGAGATGACACGTAAAAACGTGTAAGACTCACCTAAGTGAGCAGAGAGCGAGGGAGAGAAGGGAGAGAGGAGGAGTGAGCTCTCAGATTGTCGCGTTTGTGGAGTTGGAACTGTCAGTGGATCGAAGAATATGATTTAAAGGTGACAGATTGAGGCAAACTATTTTCAACAGCATTGAAGTAACTGGAAAGAAGGAGTAAACAGTCGCTATGTGAGATGCTGTAGAAAACCCAGGAGACTCTCACCGGGAAAACTGCTGCAGACAATGAGAGAATTCAGCGTGGCGGCCGGTGTGGTAACTTACAAACGTCAGTAGTCTTTAGAGAAACGCACAGCAACCTGTTAGCAGCTTTCTAGAGAACTGCATTTGCGATCGCAACAGAAGGATGAAATGCCAAGGAATAAACACGATGATCGATACCTGTTTGAGGAAAAGTTTGAAACTCCTGAAGACAAAGAACAGAAGCCCCTTGTGGTTTTGGAGAGGAAAATGTAATATTATTAGGTTGTCATTATGTCCTAAGTTAATTTATAATTTTAGTATCATCCCCGGAAATATACCAACCGATTCCCTCGTTCTCAGAACTACCGAAGATGGTTTCTAAATTTCTCATGAAAAAATAAACAAGTAGAGCCGAGGAAGCTCAGAACAGGAAAAAACAGGGACGGGATTCTAATGCCGTCAGATTACTGTAAAGCCTTGAGAACTACAAGTGAGGTGGTAGCTTATGAACAGATGGGAAGATTTAAGGAACGGAATAGAGGGCCGTGTGTGTGTGTGTGTGTGTGTGTGTGTGTGTGTGTGTGTGTGTGTGTGTGTGTGTGTGTGTGTGTGTGTGATTCACTCCTCAAATCAGTGAAAAGCGGAGAGATGGAATTTTCAATCAATGGTATTGGAAAAAACGAGTGGCCACGTGGAATAAAATGAATCCATATATACCGTATACAACGGGATGAATGCCAAATAGATCAAAAATTTAAATGGAAAAAGTGAAACTCTAGGTACTAAGATAAAACGTAAGCAACTTGCTTTCTAAACTCAGAGTCTCTAGCTAAGATGCAAAAATCCAGACACTGCAAAGGAAAATACTGATAAATTCTACTATGTACAATTTTTTAATGGTCTATATGGCCAAAAAAAAAAAGCACCAGTGGGACCTAATCCCCACCTCCCTAGATGTGGGCCGTGCGTCGTGACCTCCTCCCAAAGGTGACAGTGTGGACGGTGGGTGGGGTAAAGAGGAACTTTGCAGAGCAGACGCCTGACAACCGCACCTCAGCCAGGTGACCAAGGTCAACATCACAGTGATCGGCCATGTTGACGGCGCGTGCAGCGCGCCGAGGGGATGGGACGAGGGCCCTTCACCTCTGTGGTCTCCCTGCAAAACCCAGGACCCCAGTCTAATCCTGAGAAAAACACCAGGCAAATCCCAGACAAGGGTCTGCCTACAAAATTCCTGGTCAGTCCTCCTCAGACGGCCAAGGTCATCCAAAAGAAGGCAGTCTGAGAAACCGTCGCAGCCCAGAGGAGCTGAGGAGACAGGATGACTGACGTCATATGGGGTCCTGGGTGGGGTCCTGGGACGGAGAAAGAGCATGAAATGAAAACTAAGGAAACCCAAAACAGAAAAGCTGCGTTAACCCTTCTCTGTTTCCTTCCCTCAGAAAATCGCCTTCATGGTAGCGCTGGGCCTGGTGACGACGGAGCATCTGGAAGGTGAGGACCCTTGTGGCCGAGCTGGGCCTGGCCCACGGGATGGGGCGGGGGGTTGCTGAATTGGCATCAGACAGAAGCAGTGGGTCTCGGATTCCCGGTCAGATGGCAGCGCCCGGGTGTGACCCACCTTCTGCGCGGTTGGTGCCAAGTGCCAGGTGGTCATCACGAAGACCAGGGCGCCTGCCCGCTCTCCCAGCTTGTGACTGTGCACGAAACCCACTGTGTCTATTGAAGGGACCTTGGGCATTCCCGGCCCCCAAGTTGGAGGCAGCACAGTGAAGTGATAAGAGCAAGGTGCCCAGCTCGGCCGTTACTAACTACTCAGGCTTGGGCAAGTCCCCCAGCTCCTCTGGGCCTCAGTTTCTCTGTCTGTGTAATGGGATAACAACCCACCCTTCCTCCTGGGATTGTTGTAAAGAACCAAGAGGAATGCCCAGCACCACCTCCCCTGCTGTTGAACTGGTCCATGGGTCCCGTCTGCCCCCAAACCCATCGGTGGAAATCAGAACATTATTTGAGCAGACAGGTCAGTGTAACACTACAGGTGCTGTTTGACTTTACCGATGGGCTCAATCACAAACGAGCTCTGTGCATCGTCATAGAATCTAAGGGCCTGGAAAGCATGGAAACCAACCTTCTGGTTGCACTTGTGGGGAAGCTGAGGCCAGAGAAGTTGATTCTCTTGCTCGAGGTCCCACAGCCAGTCAGTATCAGGCCCAGGCTGGAATCCAGGTCTCCTGACTCCCAGCTCAGGGTGTTCTCCACGATTCTGACCTCACCGCTAAAGATATTTTATAAAGTGAAAACATCCCTACACCCCAAGTAAATCTGGATTTAGGAAGGAAACTTCACTTGCTTTTCCTCCTTAAAATCGAGGAAAGGAATGAACTGAATCCCCCAGTGCCCGAGGCACTTACAGGCTTTAATCTCAGGTGGAGGTTCTCTCCATCACAGCAGGTGAGTAACTGAAGCCTGGGGAAGGGAAGGGACCTGGGGAGCCCACACAGCTCGCCCGGGCCTCCTGTGCACAACTGAGTCAAACGTGCCCAGGAGGTGGGTCCAGGCCTTTCCACGGCCACCTCCATTTGCATTCCCTGGGTCTGACTCGCTCTCTGGCGGCAGCTGGGGTGTAGATCTGGGTGGAGAGGGACGGGGGTGTGGCCCAGCCCCCCAGCCCCCCAGGCTCCACTGACCTGGCCCCAGTGGGCAAGTCTCATCTGAGCAGCCCCTGCTTGCGGCCTCCTTCCTTCTGCTGTGCGGGGCCGGAAGGGGTTCTCTGAGCTTTCCATCTGAAGGTCTGAATACTCCTGCTTGAACTTGAGTGTAAGGAATCCAGCTGTGCTTGGTAGCCTTTGAGAGCTGTTTATGCTCTGCCTTTGGGGTCATGGAGGCAGCCTGGGGCCGTGGGACTGGCCTGCACATCCACGTCAGTAGTCCCGTGTTCAAGTCCTGGCCGTGCTGCTTACAGCTGGGTGACCTTGGGCAGGCTCCTTCCCCACTCTGAACCTCCGTCTCTTCATCTACAACGTGAGGAAAACCACATTTTCAGACTTTTCAGGGGTGTCGTGGCAACTGAGATAAAAACACTCTGCGAATACATTTGGGAATGTTATTATTTTTATAAATCATCCTCATTGTGAAAACTCTCCTCCCTCTCACCCATGATACCCTAAATACTTACTTATTTGGACCCTGTCTTTTCCCAAAGAGGGTCTGAGGTGCCTTACAGGAAACACACGAATAATATTGAAACAGTTTCAAAGAAGAAATCAGGTCCAAGAGAAAGAGGTTCGGAAATAATGTCAAAACAGCTACACGCAGAGACAGGGCCCACCTGGCAGTCAGAGCAAAGGAAGGAAATGAAAACGAGAAGGGGGAGAGAAAACCCAGTTCTCAAGCTGCATGAGGCCCACCACGCCGGCCCCCATCAGGAGGACTCGTGCCTGGCGTCCTGGGGGTCAGGCTGCCGAACAGAGGCTGCCCCTGCCCTTCCCAGGAGCCCGGAGTCCCACCCTGCGGCTCAGCCAGGCCAGCGTCTGACCAGTGGGCATCTGCTGTCCCCAGGGTCCCATGAGAGACATTCCCGGGCCGGAGGATGGCACACGGGGCCTTGCAGAGAGCAGGTGCCTGGATTCTGGGTACCTCACACCCTCCCACCAGTCAGTCCTTCAGCCTGGGGCCAGCAGGTCTCTCCTGCCTCAGAGTGAGCGATTCCGGGGGCACCCACCCGCCCGGGGCCACCCTGGGGCGCGGATGCTGGGCAGAGAGGCTGCAGGGCAGGAAGGGATGGTGGCGCCCGGGGTTTGCGGAGGAGGCATCCAGGGTCCTGGGGCAGGAAGATGCCAGTAACTGCTGCATCTGTGCCTTTCCAGAAATCCAGAGCAAGCGCCAGGAGCGGAAGAGAAGAAGCACAGCGAACCCCGCCTACAGCGGCCTCCTGGAGACAGAGGTGAGGGACCCGCCGTCTGCACACCAGCGAATGGGGAGGCTCCCCTGGGCTGGCCTCCCTCACCTGCCCCTCCAGGGATTAGAGTTCAGGGAGTGCTATCAATAATTCTTTCTTTACTTCCTGGGCTCAGAGGCAGTTGAGAGACAGATGCAGAGGCTCGGGTGTCAGTGGGGCACCTCACCTAGGCTGCCCTGGGGGGTGTGGTGGGGATGCCGGTTGCAGATTATCCGGCACGAGGTCTGGTCGCAGGCAGTGCTGGCCGCCTGGGCCTCCCGGGACCACTCAGGCCCAACTCTGGAGCCCGGCCGGCTCGGCGGAGCTCATGACTTGGAGAGCCGAGAATGTGAGGCCACGGAGAGAAAGGCCCGGAAGGGGCCGGGCTGAGTGAGGGTGGTTCCTTGTCCCCCCGGGGAGGAGGGAAGGGAGCGGCCATGACTCCAGCTGACTTCCGTCCGCGTGGAGGCGCGAGGCCAGGAACGAGAGATGTGGCCTGGCACGCCCGGCTTCCCCTCCTCCCGACGCACTGAGCCCAGCTCCCCTTCACACGGCGGTACCCCGGCTCCAAGACTGCGTCCTCATGGTGGGCAGCGCGCACCTTCCCCGGGTAGCCGAAACTGGTAAAATAGGGCATTAAAGTGAACTCCGAGGCAGGGAATTCCCTCCCAATCCAAATCCCGTCCAGGCTGCCCGCCCGGGGCCCGCTGTGCCCCGTAAGGAGATGATGAGTAACCAGACACCAGCCAGCGATGCAGCGTCAGGACTTAAGGATGCTTCCAGGGAGCGCCTTGGCCCCCTCCCATCAGCACATTCCCAGGGAGGACCTGAATCCACAATGAGATCTTCGTGCCTTTGCAAATGAAAGTCCACAATTCTAGGCTAAAATCCAGATGTCATCTCCCAGAAGCCGGCTCTGCAGAGGCTGCCAGCGGCCTGGGCTTTCCTAGGGAAAACTCCCTGGAATCTTCCCCTAGGATGGAAGCCGTTGCCTGAAGGCCCCGAAGTCGGGCAGCCCCCTGACGTGGAGCCACGTCTGCAGAGGCCAGGGCCTGGCACATTCCAGAGGGCCCGGAGGAGGGCCACCGAAATGCCGTGCTCGCGTCCCCGGGGGTGTTCGTCAGCCTGGGCCAGTGGTCCCAAATCTATGGCTCACAAACTGGCCCTCACTGGGAGGGGGGCTCCCGTGGGTGGCCCTGTGGGGAGAGCCCACCTGTGTCTGCGTTGCCTGCCTCCCCAGCCCACCCGCCTGTCCTTGCTTGTACTGTCCCCCGACTCCTGCTCGGAGAACACACGTGTTTATACCTGCTCACTTCCTCCCCAATTTTCTGAGCAAGCCATGTCCTGAGACAGGGCCCCAAGCGCTGGGCCCCATTTGTGAGAGTCACGGAGCCGTTTCCGCATCTCCACCCAAGGAGACGGTGTGTCCTCTGTGCTCACTGATGGAAGCATCCCCTGCTCTGTGGGCACGGCCTGTGGCTTCTCTGAAGCCTGTGGCCACGGCCAGAGATGACCTGATTAGCGAATCAAGAGCCGACGCAAAGCCCTGTGACCTTGAGCCCTGGACACATACGTAGCCCAGGAGCAGCCCTTCCGTGGGTCCCTCCCCTGGCCCTGAACGCGGCCCAATCACGTTGAGACAGATGGGTTTACAGCCCGTCACCCAAGTCTAGAACCATCTTCTTGCCACAGCCAAAGCCGTGTCGAACCACCGAAGTCTGAAGCCACGTGGCCTGTGGTTGCTAAAGCCACCTTCTGGAACACACCAGGAGCTTCCATCTACCCGTGATGTTTTGGGCACTGGGGGCCGCTCTTTGTTGTCAGGGTTCCTGGAACTCGTGCCGAGAAGTGGGGTTTAGCGAGCCAGTCCATAATACACCTCATTTCCCCACCTGACCCCAGAACCAGCTGAGAAAGAAAATACAGGAGGAACACAGAGGGACAGCCACGTGTCAGCTTTGTTACTGATTTGCCCCCATCGGAGAGCCCTGACTGCCCTTCCTGAATGAGGCAGATGTGCCCACGGGGAGCAGGGACGGACCTGTTGGGCAGAGCCTTGGCTGGCTTTTGCCCTGGCCGACCTGTCTCTCCCCCTCCCCACGGCCCTGTGTCTGTACCCGTTTCTGCCTCTGGCCGTGGGTGTCCGGCTGGAGGCCGGAGCCCAGGATGGGGAGCCTGTCCTGGGTGAGCCCTGGGCGGGGTCAGTGTCGCCAAGGAGGGCTCCCCATGATCTGGTGGTTTGGTTTGGTTTTCTGTTCCTGCAGAGGAAGCGGCTGGCGTCCAACTATCTCAACACCCCCCTGTTCCTCACAGCAAGAGGTAAGCACTTCTCCCGCAGGGCAGCTGTGTGCTGGGCTGGGCCGTACCTCCCTCCACTGGCAGCGGCCCGGCTACCCAGCCTGCCCTGTCCACAGCAGCGGCCTCATAGCTGCTGACCGGTGGATAGCGCATCACAGCTCACCAGGCCCTCTGCGCCATGGCCACGCTTGTCCTCACGTACCACGTTACCTCCCTGGGCCTTGGTTTGCTGATCTATAGAAAACGGGCCCATAATAGTCCCGGCCTCTCAGCTGGGACAGTGACAGGAGGGGTGAACATGACAGCACTTTGTAAACTGTCGAGTGCTGTGTACACGCAGGAGCTGTTTTTGCCACTGGATGGTATGATTTCCAGAAATTAAAAAGAAAACTGTTTTTTGTGATCATTAAAATATGTGGTTTGGCATCACTCACTAGAATGGAAGTGCTTTATGGCTGAAGACGAGTTGACAGTAAGTCACTCTGAGGGATCCCTGGAGCAATGTTTCCTCCGCAGGACAGCTCACTGCTGCCATGTGCCTCAGGGAGCTCAGGGGCCACGGTGAACCTACCTCTGGGTGGGTCCTGGCCATGACTGGGGCAGAGACCTTTACTTCCATGGTGCCCTGGATGAGAACCCAGGTGTCACTGGGGCCTGTGATACTCCCATCAGGCCCTGGGTGAGGACCCAGGAGTCACTGGGGCCTGTGACACTCCCATCAGACCCTGGGTGAGGACCCTGGAGTCACTGGGGCCTGTGATACTCCCATCAGTCTGACCCAAGAGTCACTGGGGCCTGTGACACTCCCATCAGGCCCTGGGTGAGGACCCTGGAGTCACTGGGGCCTGTGATACTCCCATCAGGCCCTGGGGGAGGACCCAGGAGTCACTGGGGCCTGTGACACTCCCATCAGGCCCTGGGTGAGGACCCAGGAGTCACTGGGGCCTGTGATACTCCCATCAGTCTGACCCAAGAGTCACTGGGGCCTGTGACACTCCCATCAGGCCCTGGGTGAGGACCCTGGAGTCACTGGGGCCTGTGATACTCCCATCAGGCTGACCCAAGAGTCACTAGGGCCTGTGACACTCCCATCAGGCCCTGGGGGAGGACCCAGGAGTCACTGGGGCCTGTGACACTCCCATCAGGCCCTGGGGGAGGACCCAGGAGTCACTGGGGCCTGTGACACTCCCATCGGGCCCTGGGGGAGGACCCAGGAGTCACTGGGGCCTATGATACTCCCATCAGGCTCCTTTCACACTGGGCCTCGTGGACTCCAGTCCTGACTGGTGCCCCTCCCGTGCCCTCTAACATGCTCTCCACCCTTCTTCCCTGTGCTAGCCAATGAGGACCCCTGCTGGAAGGTACGTGTCCCCTGGTCTTCACGCCTGGTTGGGGGGGTGCGGGCATGCTTTCCATACAGTTCAGGTAGGGTCACTCCTGGCAAGGGGCGCGGGACCCCAGCATCCTGCTGCCCTGGAGTGGAGCTGAGGGCCTCGGGCTCCGTCCTTGGTGCTGAGGGCTTCGTACAACACCAGTCCACTTTTCAGCCTGCCCGGCAGAGTTGGACATCACCACAGGGCTCAGCCCGCAGGTTCAAGCAGGAGCCCTCCAGACGCAGGGACACCAGGAGCCACGAAGGCCTGAATGGAAGCAGCTGATGCTGGGTGCCAATGCGTTCTGTCTGGCCTTGCTGTGTGACCCTGGGCGGAGCTGGTCCTCTCTGGTCCTCGTTCCCTACCTCATAAGGGACTGGACTTGGGTCTCAGGGTCTCACCCCACACGCCCACATTTCAATGATCGTGTGAGACCCCAGCCCACCACGTCCTGGAATACACCAGGAGCTTCCTGCTTCCCAGGATGCACCACGTCCCTGCTTCCCAGGATGCTGGCTGGTCGTGACCTCATTTGTGGGCGTGGCTTCAGAGTTGATTTTCAGTGTCTTTCTTTACTAAGTTTCACGTCTAATTGTAAAAGGCATTTCCAGTCCCTACACGCCTGTAACAGTCAAACCACTGGAAAGCACCGCGTGCTGAAGCTCCCGTCAGGCCGCGTTGTTTGCAGCCGTAACCCTGCGGTGTCGCAGATCGCAGCCGTGGCGGGCAGGCGTTGTCTGCAGCCTCCCTGTAGCTGTAGGCCGGCCCGGGCGTGGGGACAGCAGGTGCCTTGAGCCCGAGGCCTGCTGCGCGGAGCCCACACACCTGCAGCGGTGCTGGCTTTGAGGCAGGAGACCCGGATGCTGCTGGTTTCCAGGCCTGTGTCCCCTTGGTCATCACCCCTTCTCCTCCCCTCCCGAGCTGCTGAGAACCTGGCGGAAGAGCTGGGCCCCAGGCAGGTCCTGCACCCCACCCCCCAACTCCCAGCCCGGCTGACCCGCCTCCCACCCTCCCGTCTCTTCCAGAACGAGATCACCCACGATGAGCACTGTACTGCCTGCAAGCGAGGGGCCAACCTGCAGCCCTGCGGTACCTGCCCAGGGGCCTACCACCTCAGCTGCCTGGACCCGCCCCTCAAGACAGCACCCAAGGGCGTGTGGGTGTGCCCCAAGTGCCAGCAGAAGGTACAGGAGGCCGTGCTCCTGGGGAGCGGCCGCACCCTCACCCTCACCAGCTCCCGGAACCGCGGGGCCCTCCCTCACCCGGCACAGTGTCTGAGGCCACTCACCGTCTCTGCTTCCTGGGTCGTCCCCGCCGTGAGCAGAGACGGGGAAGGCCGTGGAGGGCTGAGGAAGGAGCTGGGTGAAGAGCAGGCTTTTGCGACTTGGCCACAATTGCCGTTTGGCCCAGGATAATCCATTTTGGGGGCCGTCCTGTGCACTGCAGGGTGTTCAGCAGTGTCCCTGACCTCCACCCACTAGATGCCAACGGCAGCCCCCATCGTGGCCGTCTCAGACACTGCCGGTGAGGACCACGGGTGCGGAGTGAGCAGAGGTTCCCTCTGCAGCTGTCTGACTTGGTGACTCCAGATTTCCCAGGGAAGAACCGCACTAACGACACAAACCACAAAAAACAGTGCCAGTTAGCACGTTTGAGCTCACTGATGACAACATGCAAATGAAAAGCTATCAAATTAGCAAAAACGACAGCACTCCCTTCGGGCGATGGTGCGGTGAAGCGGGCACTCGTACATGTTGCCTTAAAGACGTGTACACTTTTTAAACCCGGCGTCTTGCTTTGGGGAATAGAGTCTAAGGAAATAGTTCTATACAGGTAAAGTTCTGTGCAAAAAGAAGCCCCTCAGCCTTTCTTTATAAAAGGGAGAGAAGGAACCAGCCTGGCTGCCCCCCAGGAGTTGGTGGAGTAGATCCCAGCGCTTTCCTCAGTGAGATGTGGTCACTGAAAATGATTTTTTACAAGGATTTTGAGGTTCTTTGGGATGTGTTCATTATGTGGGATTACGTTTAAAAAAAAATAAAAATAGGACTTCCCTGGTGGTCCAGTGGTTGAGACTTCACGCTTCCAGTGCAGGGGGGAGCGCAGGTTCGATCCCTCGTTGGGAAAGATCCCACGTGCCATGTGGTGCGGCCAAAAATAAATAAATAAAACACAGGTTTTATAGCTGCTGTATAGTTTGATCATCAGCTGTCTGAGAAAAAACAGTGTGCGGAATAACAGAAACCTGGGAGAAAATACCTGTGTTTGGCTGGGTGGTGGGGAAGTTATCAGTGTTTTTAAAAGTAGGCTTTTCTACAGAATGTATTACTTGTAAAATCATTGGGGAGTCATCTTTTTTTCAAAAAACATAACTCTCGGGGCTTCCCTGGTGGCGCAGTGGTTGAGAGTCCGCTTGTCAACGCAGGGGACACAGGTTCGTGCCCCGGTCCGGGAAGACCCCACATGCCGCGGAGCGGCTGGGCCCGTGAGCCATGGCCGCTGAGCCTGCGCGTCCGGAGCCTGTGCTCCGCAGCGGGAGAGGCCACAACAGTGAGAGGCCCGCGTACCGCAAAAAAAAAACAAAGAAAAAACAAAAATCAAACATAACTCTCGTGATTGCCTGTCACTCTGGGTTTTGTGGGGACCTAGGGAGAGGGTGGATATGACAGCCCAGGGAGCTCTTCCCCCACCCCAGCCCCTACCGCCAGCCCGGGTTACACAGCCAGGGCGTGGCGGGCCCCCAGGCTGTCCGCTGCCTCAGTTCCCCGTCTGCCCTCCAGGCCTTAAAGAAAGACGAAGGTGTGCCCTGGACCGGGATGCTGGCTATTGTGCACTCCTACGTCACCCATAAGACAGGTAAGAAAGACACCCTCGGGAGCTGGGAGAGGGCCCCGATTCCCTTTTGTCCAACCCCGCCCCTAGACCGCTGGGCTCACTTTGGGCCCAGCAGAGGCTGTTCTGGGCCAAAGACCCCTGGGACTAGTTCTGTGTGCAGGGCAGTTACTGCGGGGATGGAATTCCAGTCCCTGTGCATCCAGCGAGAGCCACCGGCCCCTGCAGGAGGATGTGGCCAGGATGACGTATAGGCACGGGCCTAGGATTCTTTCTACCTCTCCTGCTCAGCCACGGCCCAGCCCCCTGCTTGCCTGCAGTTCCCTGTGGGGCCTGGTCTTCTCTTTCACAGTCAAAGAAGAGGAGAAGCGGAAACTGCTGCAGAGGGGCAGCGAGCTACAGAGCGAGCGCCGGCAGCTGGAGGAGCGGGACCGGCTCCTGGCCTCGGCAGTGAAGGTGCGCGGGGCGGGGGTGCGGCGTCGGCCCTTAGAACCGCAGGGTGTAGAGCCAAAGCGTCGCTGTCTGCTTACTGAGGCCCCAGGAGGAGACAGACTCACCACCTTCACTTAGCGAGTCAGCAGGTGGATCACCACCATCACTGAGCGAGTCAGCAGGTGGAGAAGGCAGCTGTGTGACTCATTCCACAACTAGTTGTCCAGCAGTTGAGCATCTGGCTCTGTTCCTTCTCAGCTCTGTGACCTCAGCAAGGCCCTGACCATCTCTGAACCTCAGTTTCTTCTTGTATAAAGTGAACACAGTGATCTCTTCTCTGTAGAGTGGTGATAAACAAGATGATGATAATGGTGGTGGTGATGATGGTGATGATGGTGGTGGTGGTGATGGTGGTGATGGTGATGATGGAGGTGATGGTGGTGATGGTGATGATGGAGGTGGTGGTGATGGAGGTGGTGGTGATGGTGGTGGTGGTGGTGATGGTGGTGGTGGTGATGGTGGTGATGATGATGGAGGTGATGGTGATGATGGAGGTGGTGGTGGTGATGGAAGTGATGGTGGTGGTGGTGGTGGTGGTGATGATGATGGAGGTGGTGGTGGTGATGGAAGTGATGGTGGTGGTGGTGGTGGTGGTGATGGAGGTGATGGTGATGGTGGTGGTGGTGATGGTGATGGTGGTGGTGGTGGTGGTGGTGATGATGGTGATGATGGAGGTGATAGTGATGGTGCTGATGGTGGTGGTGATGTTGGTAACAGCAACTGGTAAAACTCTTTAAATGTAGTATCCCATTTAATCCTCTCCATAACTCTATGAAGAGCCTCTGTGATTATTCTTAGAGTTTGGGACTCAGACTCAAGGAGTTTATTTGCCCAGGCAGCAAATAATTAAAACTCTAACTCGAAGCGTCTGTCCTTAACCACTTCACTGTGTCGCTATGATATATAAAAGGCTAGAAAAACCCATGAATACAGCAGGCAAGAGGAAGAGCAGAAAACTGGCCAGCGGCCTGGAGGTCTGCAGGGCTGCACTTGAGCCAGAACAGGCTCGGAGCTTCCTCCAGCAGCAGAGGTCGATGTGGTCGGCTAGGCAGCCTCACAGCCGCGAGGCAGGACGTTCCCACACTCCTGCACGAGCACATCGTTTCCAGCCTGAATGTTTAGAACAGGCTTCTCCTGCGGGCCTGGCTGCCGTTTAGTTCCATTTTTCGCTTCTGCCTGGTGTGCGCGAGGCCCTCTTCCTGGTTCCTTTCAGCCTCTGCAGTGGAAGGGAGGGGCTTTCCGAGAAAGCGCTGAGGGGTGGCTGCCCCAGGTGGCTTGTGTCACTGAATTCTGAGACCCTTCTCTCTGACACCCTCCCCCCTGACAGAAATGCCTGGAGCTTAAGACGAGCCTGCTGGCCCAGCAGAGGGGCACCCAGTCATCCCTGGACCGCCTGAGGGCCCTCCTGAGACTGATACAGGGCGAGCAGATGCTCCAGGTCACCATGACGACCACCAGCCCCGCCCCGCTGCTGGCCGGGCCCTGGACCAAGCCCTCAGCAGCGGCCATGCACTCTGCCCTCCAGCACCCCCCGGGGCACAACTGACCCCAAGGGACCCGTCTTCACACCCACGGAAAGTCACTGGGACCCTGTTCGCAAGACCTGAGGGTTCTGTCAGCCTTAATTCATACACACTATGAATTTCAGACAAAAATAAAACCAGACAGAGACAGGAAAGAAGGGAGAAGAAGCTGAGTGAGAGTCCTAGAGCCAGGATGGGTGGGGATGGAGTCCTGCGCCCTCCAGGTCAGATGGGACGCCCGGAAGCCAGGTCGGGGCACAGAGTCAACTCCCTGCTGTTGGGGGGCTGCCCGGGCCTCCGGCTTCTGGACACAGCTGTCTCCTGGGCCTCGTGCCACCCCCGCGGGAGAGAGAAGGGCCGAGGTGCCCTGTGGGAGGGGAGCTGAGGACACGACGTAGCCAAGTGGTAGAGCTAGTTGGGGCGAGAGGCGGGTAGCAAATCTAGGTAGACTCAGCCGCCCGCCCCCACGGGGCCATCGGGCTCACGCCAGGCCTTCCAGAACGCCCATCCCTGCTGTCAGTGTTATTAGCGTTCAGAATCGCAGCTGTTTAACTTGAAGGACGCTCCCCAGGGGCCGCTGCTGTGGCCCAGCCAGGCCTCCGTCTGCCCCCCGGCCTTGGGGGCGCCCTCGCCGTGCGCCCCCTCCTCCGCTGACTTTCTGGACTCCTCTTGCCCTCGATGTCTTTTTCTCGTGGAGTTTCTGGGCGAGAGATGGAGCTGCAGCCACGCCAGGGAGGCGTTTGGCAGGTTTTCTATTTTGGGTTGAATCGTTCAACTTAACGACTGAAGCCTTTTCTTTCCTCCTTTGGAAGAGCCGATATAGTATTCCATTCCTCTTTTCTTGCCAGTACAGACACTATGCCAAAAAATAACTTTACATTTTTGTATGGCGTTTTTATTGTGAGATATTTAATGTGAAGGGGACACTCGGTGACTTCTATTCCTGTTCACAGTGGTCTCTGCTGCCAGGATGAACGGAAAACCCCTCGGGCGGGGGAGCTGCCAAACTGGAGGGACCCAGAGGGTTTTTTAAGAAGTGGGGGGAGGGGGAGGAAGAGAGGGCAGTGGCCTCGGGAGACTGAAGGGTCCCTCTTGCTGTCTCCATGAGAGCGAAGGGTGCCCGCCGCCCTGCATCCGGGATGGGCCGTGCAGGCTCGTCACGCCCACTGGCTTCTCCAGTCCCGAGGGACTTAGCACAACAAGATGAGCATCCGGGAGCCACAGGACTCCCACCCCCCGCACATCACACGGTGCCGAATTGCATTGAACATACGTGTGCGTGTGCGCACGTGGCCCCAGACACGCATGCACGCACACTGCCAGGTGCAGAGCAAGGAGGCTGGCCGGAATCCTGCAGACTGCCATGGTCCCTCCTGTCATTTTCACGACTCCGGGAGAAACTGTGCTGTACGATACAGATCTATTTTAATACACTTAACACTGGGTTGAACAAGATTTTTATATTCTTTTATTGATGAACAAAGTGAACTGTAAGACACACGTCTTATATATTGGTTACTCTAGATGCCAATTACGCATTACCGCGTGGCTTGCGATGTAAATGTCTTCAGGTTCCTTCTTTTGTTGGTTGGTTTTTCTTCTTGGATGGATTGAATTAAATTTTTTTAAAAATGTAACGGGAAGATATGAAAGGTTGGACCCGGGAGGGGTAGCTGCCAATGTGTCTTGAGACTTAGTTTTTTGGACCAAGGAGGACCGTCCGATGGATAGCGGGACTAGAGAAAAAGTGTTTGTCTTAAATATGCCGATGTAGTTTTCCTCTGTACGATGCATTAAACTCGATGGATGGTTTCAAAGCCCTGTGGTTTGTTTCCCTGCCTTCAACAGAGAGGCCTCTGGGAGCCCATGGGGCAGGGAGGTGGGAGTTGGAGAGGTTGAAAATCAGGGTCCTGCCTCCTGATCAGGTCCCCACCCCAAGGGAGGGAGGGAGGGAGAGAGGAGAGAGCTCTGGGCGCCCTCCACGCACAGATCCCCCCGCCCCGGGAGGTGCAGGCGCACCTGTTAGGGCCAGGATTGATGGTTGCGAGGACCAGAACCCAGGCCAGGTATTGTGTGGAGCCCAGGGGCCGTGTCCACACTGGCCCCTCTCAGCATCAATGTGACCGCTTTCTCTGCCTCCCGGGCAGTACCAAGCTCCCACAACCGCCCTGGGGCTTAGTCAAACTGGAAACAGCCCAACTGGGAAGCCGGACCCTCTGCATCCTTGCTCCAGACATTGCAGACGCCTCTGGTTGGCCCAGTGGGGAGAGGAGCCCACCACTGGACCAGCTGTGGCCAGAGAATGGGACTGGATACAAAGTGACTGCCCCCTGGAGCCCCCAGTGGGAGTCCTGTCCCCCCCGGCCCAGGTAACAGAGTCGGAGTGCTCCAGCTTTTCTGCCTGATCACTGAACGCTCTGGACCCCGGGTCTGTGCTCCCTCCAGTCCTGAATTCTCACTGGCCTTGTCCAGCCTCCTGGCTTTCTGTCTCCGTGCCAGTGGCTCCCCGGTCTTCATCTCCAGCCCTGACCTCTGCCATGGACTCGAGGTGCCCACGCCAGCCCCACTGATGTCAGCAGACATCTCAAACGGCTCGGTCTCCCCCAGGCTAACCCCTCCCTCACCTACCCCATCCCGGGGGGATTCAGCCTTCCTAAGATGTGGGCTAGACCTCCACCCCTGGCCATTGGCCATCTGTCAGCTGTGCCCTCAGAATATTAGCAGGATGTGCCCATGTCTCACCACCCACACCACCACCTGGGTCTCAGCCATCCTCTCCCCTGGATCACCGCATGGTCGCCTTCCCCTTCCCCCGGCAGCCAGTGTGACGGCGCCTCTGTTAAACCCCTGCTACCCCTCCTTGCTCAGCAGAAGCTGAAGTGCCCGAGGCCACAGGACCTGCCTCCTCTGACCCCTTCAGCTTCCCTCCCTGCTCTGCTCCACTTTCATGGCTCTGTTCCAGCCACGTGGCCTCCGGGTGCTACTTGGAACCCACTGGGACTGCTCCCACCACAGGGCCTTTGCACATGCTGTGTCCTCACCCGCCTGCTCCTCCCCAGCTGTCTCCCTCACTTGCTTGGGGACATGACCACAGCCCCCTCCCAGTGCAGCTGTCCCCAGGCTCCCTCAACAAGACCTGGCATTTTCTCTCCTTCCCTGCTCTGATTCCTGGGCCTGGACCTACTATGAGTCACCTTCGTATGGTTTTGGCCACTTCATGAAAGCAGGGAGTTTGGAGACTGGAGGTCCGAGATCAAGGGGTAGCAGCAGGGCTGGTTCCTTTTGAGGCTGTGGGACAGAATCTGTTTCTGGCTTCCGTGGACTCATCACCCCGTTTCTGCTCCACCTGACGTGGCCTTCTCCCTGTGTGCATGTCTGTGTTCAAATGTCCCTTTTTCATAAGAACAAGTCGGATAAGGATCCACCTTAATGATCTCACTTAAACTTAGTCATCCTATTTCCAAATCAGGTCACATTCACAAATACTGGGGGGTTAGGATTCAACCCATAACAGACACCTTTCCGTAGGGTGTCTGTAAGCAGCTTCCCTGCGGCTTCTGCCCCCCGGGACCACCCAGGGCTGCCCCCCTTGCCTCGTCCGTCCCCACAGAACCCGCAGAGTGGAGAGGCCGTGATGTCATCCTGCAGAGGAGCCTGTTCCCTGACGACCTGCCGTGTGCCCACCCCACCTGGCTTCTTCCTCGGACCTGCTCTGACACGTCAGCCCCTCCCAGAGAACCTGAAGCACAGGGACCTAAAGGGACACACCCAGGTCACACGGCCAGCAGGTGACTTTATCCCAGGTGGTGGTTCCCGGCCACTCTGCCTCTCTGGACACTGGACGCTGGGCACATCGTGGGGCCTTTGTGGCTGGCTGGAGGCCACCCCAACCAGGCTGCATGCATGCGCACTCCTGACCCGGCTAGCGGGCCAGTCTGGGGCTGCAGATGGCGACCTGGCCTCTGGGTGACTCCACCGAGGCGTGAGGGGACAGATGAGGGAGCACAGGCTAGCCAAGTGCTACTGACACACACTGCCCTTCCCCACCCTCTCAGCCCAGACTGCGTGTCCCACGGTGGGGGGGGGGTAGGGCTTCTTAGCTAAACTCTGCTCTGCCCCCAACCCATCCCTCAGACTCCCCCATGGCTCCCCGAGAACAGTGCCTGCAGTTTCTGGGGATGCCGCTGGGTGGTTTCTGGTCCCCACCTCGATGTCCCGCCCTCCCCTGAGCAGCAGCTCTGACTGTGACTGGGGGCTCCCCCAGGGACTCCCAGGGCGTCCTGGGGAGAAGTCTGAGCAGGTGGCTGCCATCTGAGAGTGGTGTGAGACCACCTTCCAGGCCACACCGTCCACACCCTGTCCTGCCTGCTCCGTCCCCTGGGAGGACCCACAGAGCGCTGGGTGCTGGCCGTAGCTGCTGCTACATCCACTGGCCACCTTCTGCATGACGAGGCCCCAGCACCCACCCCCAAGGATCCCTGGTTTCCAAACAGAACGGAAGGACTCCCACCTACCGGCGGGGCAGCTCCGAATGGGTCCCTATTGTTGTCAGGTGACAGAGGTCCACTGGTGCTAGTAGCAGCCCGCAGGTCCCTGCAGGGTGAGAAAACCAGGCTGAGGAAGGCTGGCTCCAGAGGGTGTGTGCAGATGTGCTTCTACCCCCAGTTTCTCCCACACCTGGAGTCAGCTCAGCAGGAGAAGCTGTCCCCACGGCCTCCACGGCTGGGGCTCTGGTGCCGCGGAGGCACTGACCAGAAGTGGAGGGGAGGCCCAGCCAGGGACGGGCCACCTCTGGAAGTATGTCACTGGCGCCAGAGCAGGCTCACGCCAGCCGCAGAGAATCACTGTGTGCGTCTCTTCCAAATCCTCATTCACTGACTTCATGGTTTTTTTTTTTTTTTTTTTTTTGGCCTCACTGTGTAGTAGGCAGGATCCTAGTTCCCCAACCAGGGGTCGACCTGTGCCCCCTGCAGTGGAAGGGCAGAGTCCTAACCACTGGACCACCAGGGAAGTCCGTGACTTCATGTTGATAGTTCATAATTGGCCATGGTGGGAGTATTTACACCATGGAAATTGCAAATGCCACAAATCGGGGCTTTACATTCCTGGAGAGCCAGTGGTTAAACATTTAGAAGCAGACTGCTCTCTGTATGCATGCGTGTACACGTGTGCAGATGAGAGAGAAGTCGAGGAGGGTGGGTCCAAAGTAAACTTGTGTCCAGCATTAGCCAAAGTTGATGGGTTTGAAAATGCAACCCTAGATTCCTCACAAAACTTCCAGACAGAAGGAAATTCTCTGGCCTTAGCAGTTCACCAAAAACGTATGTCTCTAAACTGCAACAGTTTCACAAGGAGGCCGATATGTGTTAATTAACACATTTTCCGGCACTGATGTGAATGAGTTTGGCCAAATACTACCAAAATGTAATTTGACCAGTTTTTTGGGGGATCAAGAAAAATTATCCAAAACTTGGAGATAAGGTATGCCTTTAATGTAATTCTAGGGGAGCAGTTCTCAAACCTGAGTGGGAATCAGAATCATCTGAGGGGCTGGTTGAAACTCAGATTGCCGGGGCCACCCCAGCTATGCTGTTTTGTTAAAGGATGGGCCACATGACCCAAGCCATGCAGGGAGAGAGCTCCCCAGGGATTTCACTGACACCATCGGGAAAGAAGCATCTGGCACTCAAGGTCCACGTAAGCTGGAGTACCTGGGAGCCATCTCTTTTCTTTTTTTAAACTTACAGAAGTATTTAAAGCCCCAATTCCCTCTGTATGAGCACCCACCAGCTTCAGCTTACCTGCAACCCTTGGGGTGTTTCCAGTATATCCAGTGACGGTGGATCAGCTCTGCCCAAGCAACACAGCAAACTTCAGCCTCCAGAGGGCTGCAACCACACTTTTCCAAAGGGGTCTGAATCCTAGCCTTGGGGAGGGGTGTTTTCCTTCCAGGTGTCCCTTCCTTGGGTACACTCTCTTGCACTGTTCTTTAGGGATCACTTTATACCTTCATAGCTACTTCCCTGTTACACTTAGTGATTGTTTATACCAAACTTTTCCTTTTAAAATTATTGTGTGGTTTCTGTTTCCTGGTTGAACACCTTATACCCTGAAACCATGTTAAATCACTTATTAGTTATCATGGCTGTTTGGTAGATCCCTCGTGGCTTTCTACATAAACAATTATGTCACCTGCAAATAGAGACAGTTTTACTTCTCTCTTTTCAATCTTTATGCCTATTATTTTTCTTGCCTTATTGCAATAGCTAGGACCTCCAATATAATTTGAATGGAAGTGGTGGGCGTAAGCATCCTTATCTTGTTTCTGATTTTAGGGAAGAAGTTTCAACAGTCTGACCATTACATATGTTATTTAATAGAAAGAGGAATTTCTCTTCTATTCTTAGTTTGCTTAGATTTTTTTTTTAAATCAAGAATGGTTAGTAAATTTTGTCAAGTACTTATACTACATTTATTTAAAAACATGTGGATTTTCTCCATTGTTCTCTATATACAGTGAGTTATATCAATTTTCAATGTTTAACCAACCTTGAATTCTTGGGATAAACTATGTGGTCATGATGTAGTTAGTATCTGTTTTATATTGCTTTATTTGATTTACTAATATTTGTTAAGTATTTTTGTATTTATGTTTGTGAGGGATATTGACTATAGATTGCTTTGCAGTGTCTGTCAAATTGTGTTATTAAACAAGTGGAAAGTATTCTATTTTCTGAAAGAGCATCTTTATATTTGTTAGAATTCACCAGTGAAGCCATCTGGGCCAGGAATTTCATTGTGGAAAGACTTTATTTTTAATTTCAACATATTTAATATACAAGACTATTCAGATGTTATGTTTCATTTTGTGTCATTTTCAGTTAAGTTGAATTATTCAAGGAATTTTTCATCTCACCTATTTTGAATTTTTGGTATAAAGTTTCTCATAATATTTTAATTATCATTTTACCTTCTGTAGACTCTAAAGTGATCATTGCTTTCTCATTCTTAATTTGTGGTTTATTTTATCTTAATATATCTGGCTAGGGGTTCATGAATTTTATTTATCTTTTCAAAGAAGTAAAGTTTGGCTTTGTTAATTTTCTCTGTAGTTGTCTATTTTTTGTTATTATTTCATTCTTTATCATTTTCTTCCTTCTACTGATTTGTGTATATATATATATGTGTGTGTGTGTCTGTGTGTGTGTGTGTGTGTATACACACACACACATATATATATAATAGGCCCAGTAGGTTGAGGACCCCAGGCCTGGATAATCAGCTGTGTCCAAAGGGTGGCGTCAAATATATATACAGGCAGACCTTGCCTTATTGCAGTTTGCTTTATTGCACTTCACAGATATTGCATTTTTTTTTTACAAATTGAAGGTTTGTGGCAACCCTGCATCGAGCAAGTCTATCAGCACCATTTTTCCAACAGCATTTGCTCACTTCGTGTCTCTGTGTCACATTTGGTAGTTTTCACAATATTTCAAACTTTTCATTATTATTATATTTGTTACGGTGATCTGTGATCAGTGATCTTTGATGTTACTACTATGACTCACTGAAGGCTCAGATGATGGTTAACACTTTTTAGCAATGAAGTATTTTTTAAATTAAGGTATGTACATTGTTTCATTAGCCATAATGCTATTGCACGCTTAATATACTATAGTACAGCGCAAACACAACTTTTATATGCACTGGGAAACCAAAAAGTTCATGTGACTCACTTTATCGCAGTATTCACTTTTTTGCAGTGGTCTGGAACCAAACCTACAATATTTCCGAAGTCTGCCTGTATGTATAGTTTCTTAAGGTAGAACATTAGTCATTGATTTTAGACTGTTCTTTTTTATTTTTATTTATTTCTAAAATAAGCATTTAGATTTCTCTCTAGGTATTGCTTTATCTCTGTTTCCCAATTGTCGATATTTTGCATTACTGCTCAGTTCAAATTATTTTCTCTCTTCCATTATGATTTCTTCTTTGACACGTGGATTCTTCAGAAATGTGGCTCCTTTTTCTTCCCAAAATTTTTTTTCACACATTTAGGTTTTTCCTAGATATGCTTTTTATTACTAATTTGATTTCATTGTTGTCTTCACATGATTTCAGTTCTTTTAAATTTATTGGGACTTGTTTTACGTCCCAGAATCTGGTCTATATTGGTGATTATATCACGTGCAATTGACAAGATTGTATATTCTTCTGTTGGTGAGTGTAGCACTTTATAAATGTCCATTAGGCCAAGGTGGTGGTAGTGTTGTTCAGACTATCTATGACTTTACCAACTTTTTATCTAGTTCATCTTTCAGTTGATGCAATATAGTACTAAAATCTCCAACTACAATTACGGAAATCCCTTAAATCTGTTGTGGGCTTTTTGCTTTATGTGTTTAACTTATGTTATTAGGTACATTCGTATTTATGATAGTTACGTCTTCTAAATAAATTGACCATTTTATCATTATAAAAGGTCACCCATGTTTAGTAATATTCTTTGTCTTAAAGCCTATTTATTATTAATATAGACACCCCAGACTTCTGACGCTCACTGTGTGCGTGGTATATATTTTTGCATCCCTTTACTTTTGACCTATCTTTAAAGTGCATGTAGTTATGCCCTTTTTTTTTTTTTCTATCCATTTGGACAATATCTGCCCCTTAACTGTAGAGTCTAGTACATTAACACTAGAGATAATTTTATCAGCACAGATGGATTTAGGTTTACCGTTTATATTATTTTTTTTTCCTTTTGTCCCCTGTGGTTTTTTTCCTCCTGTTTATCCTTTCTTGCCTTATTTAAGCTTTTCTGAGTATTTTTAAGAAGTCACTTTTAACTTAGCTATTTTTAAAGCTATATCTCTTTGCATTATTTTTTAGTAGTTGTTCTAGGGATTGTAATATACATCCTTACCTTTTCAGTTTACTTAGGATTAATATTGTACCACTTCATGTAAAAGGTAGAAACCTTGAAATAATATAAGTCCCTTGCTGCTGTACTCAGTGCTACAGCTGTCATATGTATTACGCCTACATATATTATAAATCCTATCAGACAATATTATATATATTTGCTTCAAACAATCCTGTTTACTTCTTTTAAATTAAGAGGGGAAAGTACTCTTTTATTTAACCCAGATATTTATTGTTTCCAACATTTTTTTTTACATCTTTATTGGAGTATAATTGCTTTACAATGGTGTGTTAGTTTCTACTTCACAACAAAATGAATCAGTTATATATATATATATATATATATATATATATACACATATGTTCCCATATCTCTTCCCGCTTGCGTCTCCCTCCCTCCCACCCTCCCTATCCCACCCCTCCAGGCGGTCACAAAGCACCGAGCTGATCTCCCTGTGCTATGCGGCTGCTTCCCACTAGCTATCTACCTTACGTTTGGTAGTGTATATATATCCATGCCTCTCTCTCGCTTTGTCACAGCTTACCCTTCCCCCTCCCCATATCCTCAAGTCCATTCTCTAGTAGGTCTGTGTCTTTATTCCTGTTTTACCCCTAGGTTCTTCATGACATTTTGTTTTTCTTAAATTCCATATATATGTGTTAGCATACGGTATTTGTCTCTCTCTTTCTGACTTACTTCACTCTCTGTGACAGACTCTAGGTCTATCCACCTCATTACAAATAGCTCAATTTCATTTCTTTTTATGGCTGAGTAATATTCCATTGTATATATTGCCACATCTTCTTTATTTATTGTTTCCAACATTCTTTATTACCTCCTAAACATCCCGGTTTCAATGTGTTGTCATTTCCATCACCTTGAAGAAATTCCTGCGGCATTTGTTTGTGATGCAGATCTGCCAGTGAAAGAAGTTCCTTGGTTTTCTTTTTTTTTTTTTTTTTTTTTTTTTTTGCGGTACGCGGGCCTCTCACTGTTGTGGCCTCTCCCGTTGCGGAGCACAGGCTCCGGACGCGCAGGCTTAGCGGCCATGGCTCACGGGCCCAGCCGCTCCGC
This sequence comes from Lagenorhynchus albirostris, assembly GCF_949774975.1. Lineage (NCBI taxonomy): Eukaryota > Metazoa > Chordata > Mammalia > Artiodactyla > Delphinidae > Lagenorhynchus > Lagenorhynchus albirostris. The sequence goes on from NC_083105.1 coordinate 5,090,105, forward strand.
GGCATGTGGGATCTTCCCAGACCGGGGCACGAACCCGTGTCCCCTGCATCGGCAGGCGGACTCTCAACCACTGCGCCACCAGGGAAGCCCTCCTTTGGCCTTTTATTGTGCCTTTGTTGTATTGGAACAAGATGTTGTTTTACTGTCTTTCGGCCTTAGAGTTTCTGCTGATAGGTCAGCTGACTTCCATCCTTGGTCCTCTGTATGCAATGTCTCCTTGTTCTCTGCATAATTCCCAGAAGTCTCTATATAGTGTGTTTAGGTGTATTGTTCTTTGATTTTTATCTATCTTGGGGTTTGTTGAGATTATTGAATCTGAAAATTTATGTCTTTCACCAAATTGTGGATTTTTTTGGCCATTAATTTTCAAAATTTTTTTGTGCCCTATTCTCTCCCTCCTCTGCCTCTGGAGCTCCAATTATGTGTGCGTGTGAGACATTCTGATATTGTCACACAGGTCCCTAAGGCTCTGATCAGATTCTTTCAATCCTTTTACTTTTTGTTATTCAGACTGGGTAATTTCTATTAGTCTAGATTCCAGATAACTCTATACTATAAACTCCATTCTCCTATTGTATACAAGCAATGGGTTTCTTTTTCTTTTCTTTTTAAAATAATTTTAGATACTGTATTTTGCTCTTATAGAATTTCCCTGTGTTTTTAATGATTTTTATTTTTCACTGAGATTTCCTATCTTTTCATTTACTTTAATCATATTTTCCCTTATATACTTGAGGATGTGTGTAATAGCTACCGTAACATCCTTGACTGCAATTTCTAACACCGGCATCATTTTAAGATTGAGCTCTGTTGAGTGCTTTAGAGTGGGTTGCATTTTCCTATTTCTTTGTATGATGAAAACTTTTTAATTGTATCTTGGATGTTGTGAATTATATTGTAGAGACCCTGGGTTCTGTTATAGTTCTCTAAAGAGTGCTGGGTTTTTTTGCTTTAGCAGGCATTGAACTTGGATGAACTCAAACTGCAAGCTCTGTCAGTCGGTAGCTCAAACCTCAGTTTATTGTTAGCTGGTGTCTGTCCTGCTTGTGTGGCTCTGGGATCAGGCAGAACTTTGAGCAGAGTTTATGCACAAAGTGTAGGCTCTCCCTGTCTGCTTCTCTCCTGTCTGGAATCCTCTATCCACCTTCTAGGGACTCTGGTTGTCCCAAATTCTGTCCTCTGTTCTTCAAGCCAAAAAGACTGTCATTTTCTCCTGTTGACATAGCCATTCTATCAGAATTGAAGCTTTGGCCTGGCTTGGGTTAAAAGCCACATAATGTAACCTTAGCCCCTGCCATTCTACAAGTGTGGACTTCCCTCCAGAATCTGTCCTCGTTCATTCTCCAGTGCCTTTCAGTCATTGTTGGTTTCCTCTTTGTTTACTTTTGTTCTTTTGTATTTTGTCTGGAGTTTATAGATGTTGTCTGTGGGAAAGTCAAATCCCAACAGAGTTACTCAGCCATACTGGAAGCAGAACACTTAGATATAGTAAGAATCCTTAGAAAAACTTAGATAGAATGAAACAAACGTTAAAGACCCTTTTGTTCTTCTCCTCCATGAGGAATTTGGTATGTCTCCTTCCTACTCACTTTTAAAAAATTCCTTCTGTATATTGTTCCAAAAGTGTAATATTTTCAATTCATAAACTATATATAGGATTGGGGAGTTTTAAAACTTTACATAAGTGATAGCGCCCTGTATTTATCATTCTGCAGCTTTTTCCCCTCTCAGCGTAATATTTGGAGGTCTAGCCATGTGGAAACATAGAGATCCAGTTTATCCGTTTTACCTGCAGGACACGATTCAATCACGTGGATGTAACTTTCATTCCTCTGCTGTTCCTTCTCCTGATGGACACTCAGGCTGCCCCTAATTATCTGCTCTGACGACAATGCTGCGGAAACGCTCTGTACCTACGTTTTTGATTATTTCCCTCGACTTACAATTGCCAGATCAGCTTTAACGTCAACAGCTTGCTAAATTGTGATTGTACCAATTTACATCTCTACGAGCAGTGTAGGAAAGTGCCCGTGCCTCCAAATATTAACAATGCTTCTCGCTGGGTGGTAAAATGTTAAAGGATGCTCACTTTGTTTGCACTTTCTGTCAGGGAATTTTTTTCCCCCGAGCAATTATTTTTCCGATAACAAAACAGTAAAGCTTTTTGTTATCAAACCAACAGCAGGGTTCGCCCTGCCTCTTCCATCCCATCCACCCCACCCTCAGGGGCCCACATAGCTCAAGCCTGGGAGCTGCCCGGGACTCTCCTCTGTCTCCCATCTTTCTCCCCGCACCTGCCTGAGTCCTGTGCATACTGCAGTAGCTCTAAAAAGACGTAGTTTGTGCATTTATTTGCTTTTCTTCCCAAGTATTCTGCAAGCCCCTTGAAGGCAGGAAGTGTATCCCCCTCACTTCTATAATTGTGAGACTGGCATTGCCTGGCACAAAGCAGAGGTTGAAAAGCACACAGGGAACCGCAGAGTGGAGGCTGCCCTTCCATTACACAAACAAGAAAAAGCTCAAAGAGCTTACCCCGGCCTCACTCCCACCGTGGAGGACAGAAACCCAAGCTGAGCCTTCCGACTCTGAACTCCCCCGCTAGGTGACATGACTTGCCTAGGGTCACACGGCTGTGAGTTTGAGCTGTACCGGAAGCGGGGAGCCCACTGCCTGCTCCCCCAGTGACGGCAGGCTGGATCCCTTCAGGGTAGACTGGCCACTTGCTTTGCCTACAGACGTTTCTGTTCTGGGCAGGTTTCATTCATTCCTGGGAGATGTCAGCTACAAGTTCTGGGCAGCCAGTCTAATCTCCCAAATCACTTAAAATCTCCGTCATTTCTGCAAAAGTGAATGTTTGGACAATTTCTTTCACACGTCCTGTCAATAGAGACACCCTGGAGCCCTCATTTCTGCATCATGTTTCATTGTTTTAGGCTGATACGCACCGCATGTGTCTCCAACACGTTATCACCGTAATCGCTTTCTTTGGCTGTGGAAATTGTGCTTTGATACAAGGGAAGGGTGACAGGGCCACGCCTGCTGGAGCTAGGATTCCACAATTATCTTTTGTGAAAGGGAGACTGTTATCAAAGCAGCCACAGGAGAACGTCTTGGGGCCACCTCTCGGAGTCAGAAAATTTGAAACATATATTTCACAAATGTGCTTCGCACTGTAAGCCTTTCTGCATAATGCATGAGATTTGATTTAATGTCGTTGTTAATTCTGGTGTTCACAGTGCTGTGCTCTTAGGGGAGCCGTCATTTTTATTTCAGATTTCTTTTTCCTGGCAACAGAACTCTGAGTCTGTTTCAGGGTTGTTCTGAATTGTATGAGAACAAGACACCTTCCTGGGGGCAGGGGAGCAGATGCCAGGCAGGTTTTCCAGAGGCTGGGGCCAGGGGGGACAGGCGGTGGGTTTGGCTCGGGCTCCAAACTGAACCCCTCTGGGCTGGGGGCTGGGCCCCTAGGGCCTGGCTGTGGTTGGCTGGAGCTGGAGGGTGTTTTAAAAAAAGAAAAAAGAATGAAAGAGGAAAAAAAAAAAACGCTTTGTAGCAGAATAGAAAAGAAAGGAAACAATCATCACTTTTCAAGTTGTACAAGAGGATGGTTCTGGCCGGCTTAGTGGTGAGAGAGGAAGAGCTGGAAGGAACAGCAAAGACAGATAAAGAAGATGGACGGAGGGGGAGGGGAGCAAAACCAGAACCAGGAAGCGGGGGGTGCGGAGAGACCGGTGAGGGAGAGGGAGCTGGGAGGAGACGGGCGATACCACTCAGACCAGCAGACCCTGGGCGCCCCCCAGATGCCCAGGACACGGGGCTGAAGAGGTGTGGAGGGGGCGGGGCACACGGAGGGAGGAGTGTGGACAGCCATCCGGGCAACCAAGACATATTTTAAACCTAAAGGTGGGGGCTCCCCTGGCGGCGCAGTGGTTAAGAATCCGCCTGCCAATGCAGGAGACACGGGTTCGAGCCCTGGTCTGGGAAGATCCCACAGGCCACGGAGCAGCTAAGCCCGTACACCACAACTACTGAACCTGAGCTCTACAGCCTGTGAGCCACAACTGCTGAGCCCGTGAGCCACAACCACTGAAGCCTGTGCGCCTGGAGCCCGTGCTCCGCAACAAGAGAAGCCACAGCAATGAAGAGTAGCCCCTGCTCGCTACAACTAGAGAAAGCCCGCGCGGCAACGAAGACCCAAGGCAGCCAAAAATAAATAATTAATTAATTTAAATAAATAAATAAATAATTAACCCAAAGATGTAGATGGTTCTAGAACAACCAGGAAATGCCCAAAATATAGTGTGGCAGCAGACAAATCTTTTTTTCCCAATTTTATGGAGAAATAATTGACATAAACCACTGTGTAAGTTTAAGGCATACAGCACGATGGTCTGATTTGCGTATATTGTGAAATGACTATCGTCATAGGTTCAGTCGGCAGCCATCAGCTCATATAGACAGAATAAAAAGAAAAAAATCTTCTCGTGACAAGAACTCCTAGGATCTACTTTCTCAGCAACTTTCTTATGTATCATGCAGCCGGGTTAGCTACAGTCCTCGTGTTGTGCGTTACATCCCTAGTATTATTTATCTTATAACTGAAGTTTGTAACTTCTGACCACTGTCTTCCAGTTCCTATTCCCCCCACCTCTTGTCTCTGGTAACCACAGATCTGATCTCTTTTTCTATGAGTTTGGTGTTTTTTGTTTGTTTTTGTTCCACATATTAAATGAGAACGTATGGTATTTGTCTTTTTCTGCCTGATTTATTTCACTTAGCGTAACATCCTCTAGTCCATCCATGTGGTCAAAGATGGTAGGGTTTCCTCGTTTTTTATGTCTGAATAATATTCCATTGCATGTATAATCACATCTTCTTTGTCCATTCATCCATCGAGAAACACTTAGGTTGTTTCCCAGTCTCGGCTGTTGTAAACACTGGGCAGACAAACCCCTCCGTCCAGCCTCTAGTTGGCTCCATGCTCCTTCCTACCTTCAGCCTTTGCACGTGCCGTTCACTCTCCCTGAGGGGGGAGGGGCTGGTCCCTCTCTTTTTTGCTGAGTGACTGCAGTAGGCAGAATTCTGAGATTCCCAGACCCTGGGGTCCCAGGTATTCACTCAAACACTAATCCAGATACTGCAGTGAAGGGACTTTGCAGATGGAATTCAGTTCCAATGCAGTTGACCTCAAGATATGGAGATTATCTCGGGTAGGCCTGACCTAGTCAGGTGAGCTTCTTTAAAGGGACTGGGGTCTTCCTGGCAACAGAGATTCATAGCATGGGGGCAGGGATTCCAGGCGTGGGAATTTCTCCAGGGAGGGGTCACACGGCAAGGAAAGCAAGCGGCCTTTAGGAACAGAAATAGGCCCCTGGCTGACAGCCAGCAAGGAAACAGGCATCTTGGAACTACAACCACAAAGAACTGAATTTGGCCAACGATCTGAATGAGCAAGGAAGTGGGTTCTTGCCCAGAGCCTCCAGAAAGGAACACAGCCTGGTCAACACCTTGAGTTTAGCCCTGTGAGACCCTGAGCAGAAAATCCAACCCCCGTGCGCCCGGACTTCTGACCTCCAGACACTTTAGAAATAATAAATTCATGCTGTTTTAAGCTCCTAAGTTTGTGTCTATTTGTTACGCAGCACAGGAAACTAATACAGGGACCTCCAGCCCAGGCGTCAGAGCTCAGGTTCCCCTGACGTCTATGACCAGCTCATCCCTGTGCTTGTGAGTTTGTGGTTGTCACAGTTACAGGCCCCTGGAAGGCAGAGGTTATGTGTTGTGGTCACCATGGCAACCCCAGTGCCTAGACCCGGGCTGGATACAGCTGAGTGCCCAATGAATATGTGTTTAATTCACATATTCATCCAACAAATATATAGTGAGTTCCTACTATGGGCTGTTTTTTTGTTTTGTTAAATTTTTTTTAATAAATAAAGGAATTAATATGTTAAAAAAAAAAAAAAGGAAGACTCCCTTTCATAGTTTCTGTGAAACTGTTTACACACTAGCTTTTTTTCCATTCCTGAAATACATAACAGAACAGGCAATACTACAAATGAAAAGTAGAAACAAATGTCAAAGGAGTGACAGCTCCAAATGACAACCACAGACCCGACAGCCCGACAGCCTTGTCTCAGAGAACTTTTTACGCCTGGAACGTACACTTCTTGGGGCACACTGGGAACCACCCCCAGGGACGCCACTTCCTGACTGACGCTCCGCCCCCTGCAGCTCCTGCACCTGCACCTGCAGGGGGCCACTCCTCCCTGGCAGCCCATTCCTCCGAGGCAATCATCTTCTTCCTGTTAGGGTAGAAGCGGCCTCCATGCACCTGCCCCGTGTATCTGAGCTCTGGCCTCAGGAGTCTTGGAGGAGCCACAGGGCTCTCATCTCCAAGTCACTGAGTGCACCCACCCCACTGGCAATGGTATCTACAAACCAAGCTTCTCTCTCATGCCAAAGGAGTCCCTTCCCTGGTGGGCCTCTTGCAGACGAGTGCTGTGAGAAGCAACACACACGCTTCACCTCATTTAGGCCCCACGACAACCCCGTGCACCAGATACTGTTATTAACCCCATTGGACAGATGAGGAAACAGAGGCCCAGAGAAGGTCAGTCACTCACCTGAGGCCACACAGCTAGCACACCGTGGAGCCAGGATTCAAACCCTGACAGTAGGGTCAGAGCCCATGGCTGGAGCCACTGTGCCTGAGCCCTGCCCATCCCGATCACCTTCCCTGCCCAGGTTCCAGCTCCTCCAATTCCCTGGCCTGTGGGGCGCTCAGGATCCCAGAGAGGCCTCCTGTGGAGGTGTACCTGGCAGCCCTCACCTCCCCTGGCTGGAGACAGCTCTTACTCACCTTTCTCTCTCAGGTATGTCACTGTGTACCTCAGCACAGGGGGGTGAGTTCACCTTGATTTTTGTCTTTGAGGCTGAGGGGGAGAGAAAAGAAAGCAACGGTTTTCACCTGGGTATGATGGGAGATCGTGACAAACACAGGGCTCTGGTCCTCACCACACCTTTGTGAAAACGCAGAACCAAGATGCCGTACAGGGAGAGAGAGATACAGCCTGGACCCTAAGGAAGTAGGTGACCAAAAGAGAGGCAGAAATAATAAAAATGATAGTGCGTCGTCTGAGCGTTCCACCAGAAGGATGCATGTGCTATGGGGGAGATCTGGAGTTGGGAAGGGCTCCACATGGGGCAACTTCAGAACTGGGTTTTGAGGGATGAGTAGGAGCTTGCAGAGGACAAAAGAGGGAAGGGCATTCCAGACAGAAGGAAACATACAAAGGAAGGCCCAAGGGCCTGAGAAGATCTGGCCATGAGAGCAGAACCAGGAGACCTGATCAATCAAAAAAGATGCTTCGGGAATTCCTGGGGGTCCAGTGGTTAGGACTTGGCACTTTCACTGCTGTGGCCCGGGTTCAGTCCCTGGATGGGGAACTAAGATCTTGCAAGCCGTGCGGTGTGGCCGAAGAAAAAAAGATGCTTTGTGAAAACCCAGTATGTTGCCTCAGACAGGCTGTTAACAGTCTCTTATGTGCTCACTTGATACAGAGATTCACATAAGGAAACTTTCAAACACGGGTACTAATATAAAAGAATGACCCTCCCAGCCGCATCCCACCACACCCCTCCCCAGCTGGCAGAGTCAGGATCTGAAGCCAGAGCTGCCCACAGTGATCCATTCTACGGACCCCTGGGCTCCCACTAAACACGTCTGTTTCTCTTTCCTCATCTGCTGGAAGTCAGACATGCCTGACAGGGATCCTGCTCTGCCACTTTTTTTTTTTTTTGCGGTACGCGGGCCTCTCACTGTTGTGGCCTCTCCCGTTGCGGAGCACAGCCTCCGGACGCGCAGGCTCAGTGGCCATGGCTCACGGGCCCAGCCGCTCCGCAGCATGTGTGATCTTCCTGGACCGGGGCACGAACCCGTGTCCCCCGCATCGGCAGGCGGGCTCTCAACCACTGCGCCACCAGGGAAGCCCTCTGCCACTTTTTAATTGAGCAGAATACGTTTTGCTGTTCTTTTTTTTAAAAAATAGATTTGAACACAATGAAATATCATTTCCTAGTAGTGCTGAGCGTACAATTTCTTTTTTTTAATTTTTAAAATTTATTTTTGGCTGCGTTGGGTCTTGTTGCTGTGCGCGGGCTTTCTCTAGTTGCGGCGAGCAGGGGCTACTCTTCGTTGCGGTGCGCGGGCTTCTCACTGCGGTGGCTTCTCTAGTTGTGGAGCATGGGCTCTAGGCGCGCGGGCTTCAGTAGTTACGGCACACGGTCTCAGTAGTTACGGCACGTGGGCTCAGTAGTTGTGGCACACAGGCTTAGTTGCTCCGCGGCATGTGGGATCTTCCCAGACCAGGGCTCAAACCTGTGTCCCCTGAAGTGGCAGGCGGATTCTTAACCACTGCGCCACCAGGGAAGCGCTGTTTCGCTGTTCTTAGGGTGCGTGTTCTTTAAATGTCAGTTAGGTTAATTTGACTGATTGTGTTTCTAGAGTGTTGGTTTTCTGTCTGCTTGTTCCATCAACTATACAGAGAAGGGTACTGAGGTTTCCCACTAGGATCGTGTATCTGTTTTTCCTTTGGTTCTACCAGATTTTGCTGCATGTATTTTAAAGCTGTTACTGGTCCATAAATTCTGAGGGTTATTTCGTCTTCTTTATTATTACAAAATGTCCCTCTTTATCCCACAGAAATCAGGATACATATCAAAATGGTTGTTGTTTGGGCTTCCCTGGTGGCGCAGTGGTTGGGGGTCCGCCTGCCGATGCGGGGGACATGGGTTCATGCCCCGGTCCGGGAGGATCCCACATGCTGCGGAGCGGCTGGGTCCGTGAGCCATGGCCGCTGGGCCTGCGCGTCCGGAGCCTGTGCTCCGTAACGGGAGAGGCCACAACAGTGAGAGGCCCGCATACCACAGAAAAAAAAAAAAAAAAAAGGTTGTTGTTTGAAGCTGTTAAGTGCTAGGGGAGTTTATGACACAGCAACAGATTATGGGAAAACATGGTCACAAGTGGACAAAGCCAGGACTCAGACCCTCGCGTTTGAGTCTAGAACCTTCATTCTTGTATATTATCTATTTAAGTTCCACTGTACTTTTGTTAGCCCAAATCAGGGATCGGAGATGGACACTGGGAAAGTCCAGGCGACCAGCTTGAGGTCCCGCAGCTGGGAGGTGGCAGAGTTGGAGGCAAGGCCGGCCATGACCCAGATCTATGCTCCTTCTGTAGCGATTCATCGGCTGGACGTGATATCAGTCCTATTTTCCATTTTACTCTGAAATTTACAGAACGCCCCAAATCTGGTCCACGTGAATACAATTAAAACTGTATCACCGGTAGTGACAGGCCTTTGCATGTCCCAATCTCCATGGAAGCTGGGTTTCCTGGTGATTTCTCCTATGTTATCTTCTAGAATTTGTATAGTTCTGAATTTTACATTTAGGTTTATGGTTTGTTTTGTGTGTTTGTTTGGACGCGCGGCTTTCGGGATCTTAGTTCCCCGACCAGGGATGGAATCCGAGCCTTCAGCAGAAACTGGCTTCACCATCTTGGCTTTAGTAGGTATAGAAGACAATGGATTACCATCTTTATTGCTGTAATGTGTTAAGCATTATATGCTAGCAGTATCTAGTTTAATTGTTTCAGGTGGAAAGCATTCTTTGAGTTTCCATCTTGAATGTGTTTGGACTAAACAAACAATAAACTACTGACGTCTGCAGTAAAAAAAAAAAAGTCCTAACCACTGGACCACCAGGGAAGTCCCTCCTGGTGATTTCACTGAAGCTGCCCGTCCAGGACACCGAACTACGGTCCATTTGGCAAAGGGGCCCTGGGGACCGTCACTGCCTTCACGAGGCCATGCTACCACAGGAATGTGACCTGGACCCTCCCTACCCCTGCCCCAACGTGATTTCCTGTGTGTCTCCTCTGAGAGGGAGGAGGTGGCCTGGGGCCCAAGCAGCGTCCAGGCGGTCTCCCTCTGCACCCCTGGGAGGAAGGGACATGGCAGACGGGTCCTATTCTCCCAGGACGCTCCAAAGCTGCAGTCTCTCTTTCTCCTCCGTTTCCTTGGGAACCACACAGACTGCACAAGTCCTGGCCCTGTCCTAGGAGCTGGGTGACCCTCAGCCTGTCTCTGAGCCTCCCCAGCTTCAGTGTTCCCACATGGAAAGTGGGGATGCTGGCAACCTTCCTCTAGGGAGCTGCAAGTCATAAACAGTGAACGATGGGAAAGGCTTTAAGCTGTAAGTCAAAGGCACTAATAACTAAAATCACTGGAATGCCAAGGGCTGGGCGACGTCCCAGGCCAGACACAGGTGGCCCATTTCATGGATGGGGAATTGGGCCCAGTGTGCTGCAGTGACCTACCCAAGGTCACACAGCCAGAGAGCCTGGGTCTATTGATTCTGAAGCCCAGGTTAGTTGCTATAACTAACCTGGGGAGGGGGCTCTACTGAGACCTTCCCAAAGGCTGCACACCCATGAGCTACTGAAAGACCTCTTTGCCTATAGCTTAGTCCATGTTTTGTTTTTGAAAGCAGACTTCCAGAGCAGGAAGGGGCCTGGAGGATCAGGGGCAGACTGAGGTCGCAGAAGGGGAGGGATGTGCCCACAGACGCAGGGCTCCCAGCTGAGCACGCTCTCTTCTGCCCGAGCACTTAAGGAGCCGACATCCAGCTCGCTGCAGAATGGGGGCCCTGGCATAAAATCACTGCTTTCAATAGAGCAGAAACCCTCAATTTGGGTTTCTCCTCCCCTCCCCAGCCCCTGCTTGCTGGCTGAGAGACAGGCTTGTTCAATGGACTGACAGAGTCAGTGCAGAGAATGGCAATCACCCCAGGAACTCTGGATTAAAAACAGGGTGTACATCCTGGTTGTGTGGGGATGCCCAGGGCAGGGGTGAATCCTAACACACCACATCCCTCCTGTGCATCTATCTCCACGTTTGTGGCCCAGGGCCAGACCCTGAACTGAAGTTCCGGGGTACGCAGTGGGCAGGGGTGCTCTCAGAGACGGAGCGCAAATCACCGTCAGCACAGCTCGCTCTCGACCAGTCGGCCGCCCCCAGAGGACACTGGGGATTCTCGGCACATCTTCTTGTTTGTATCCCCCACCTTGGGAGATGCGCTTACAGTAATTCACAGCATGAATTCCTTCTCTGGTTGTGCATGCAAAGAATACAAGTAAGGAGGGACTGTGGTTTTTAGAGACAGTAGGGACAGTGAGGGAGGACCAACAACCTGAAATCTCAGTGGTAACAGGGAGTGTGGGCCAGGCTTGCCTCACTGGCCACCCCAGCTCTTCCCAGCCCTCTGAGATGGTCACTCGTCTCACATCCCCTCCCAGCAGCTCACGTAGACAATCACAGGAAGACCGTGTGCTGAGGACCTACTGTGCACTGGCCGCGCTCCTAAGCCCACTGGCTTCATCACTGTGCCCCTGTTTGTACAGACGACAAAACTGAAACTCAGATACAAATTATTTTATCTGAAGTCACACAGCCAGGGCTCAAATCAAAATCTGACTCCGAAGCCCTTGTTGTACCTGGAGCAGACCACAGCCCTTCTTTCTGAGTCGGGGGCTTGGTGTGAGATGGGGGTGCTGAGGTCATCTGTGGCGACAAGGCCCAGGAAGTCTGCAATCCCACCTCTGCACAGCTGGCCCTCTCTGGGGGGTGAATGAAGAATAAGAAACCGCTTTGTATCATCAGCTAGACCAGTCCCCAAAACGCTAATGGGATTGGGAGTTCTGGCAAGTCAGGCTGGCTCACATGACCTAGAACCAGAGCCTGGGGAAGCCTGCTCCCTACCTGAGGCCATTCACAAGTGCCAGGAGCTTATGCTCTCTGGACAGACAGACATCCATGCAGGAGACCACAGATGAGTGTATTTCGAGCTGGCAGGGAAAGAGAACAGAAAGTCAGATGCCCATCTTCTCCTTCTTTGCAAAAGTGGGCCCTGGCCAGCCGAAGACTTCAGCTCTGGGAGAGACACAGAAGCAGAAACAGCCGTGCGGCACTGCTCGTTAATGAACAGCCCGGAGTATCCCTGAATCGGTCACCATCAGATGTTTCCTCCAAACAGGAAAGAAGCAGGGGAGGTGTGGGGAGGGGGACACACACCCACTTCTCCAAAGTGTTTGAAAATTCCACAGTCCTTCTATTTCTTTCTTCTCCCCCAACCCACCCTCTCACCTCTGCATGAAGAAATAAAAAGCACAGGTAAAGGAAACTCCAGAGGTAAACATAAAAGATAGTGTACATGTATTATTGTTTGCAACTCTATTTCCCCCTGATATAAAAGGCCACTGCATAGAGCAAGAATTGTATATTAGTGCCAGTGGTCATAAAATAAAGATGTAATTTGTATGAAAATAATGGCACAAAGGAAGGGAGAAGGAATGGAGCACAATTTCTTTTGTATCCTACTTAAGTTATTATTCATCAGAACTAGACTGTTATAAATTAAGATGTCAATTCTAATCACTGGGGCAGCACTAAGAATACTAAAAAATATATAGCAAAAGAAACAGGAGAATTAAAATGGCACACTAGAAAGGTAGGAATGGAGGAACTAGAGAAACAAAAAAGACAAGACATAGAGATAAGTAGTAAAATGGCAGATGTAAACCTACCTTACCAGCAAACACATTAAATGTAAATGGGTTAAATACTCTAATCAAAAGGCAAAATGGGGCAAAAACATGATCCAATTTTATGTTGCCTACAAGCAGCACACTTGTCATTAAAAGCCACAGATAGATTGTAAGTAAAAGGATGAAAAAGATACAACATGCCAATAGTAACTAAAAAGAGCTGGAGTGGCTATACTAATATCAGACAAAATAGACTTGAGGTCAAAAATTGTTGTGACAATTTTTAAACGTTATAAAATGGTATTCTAGTGACAATGAATACCATTTTATAAAGGCAAAAAGGGTCAATCAATCAAGAAAACATAAGAATTATAAAAATTTATGCAACTCACAACAGAGCCCCAAAATACCAATATATAAAACAAAAACTGACAGAAATGAAGGGAGAAATAATTTAATAATAACAGTTGGAGACTTTACTCCCCCACTTCCAATAGTGAATAGAACAATTGGTCAGAATGTCAACAAAGAAACAGAAGATTTGAACCACACTGCAAACCAATAAGACCTAACAGACATCTACAGACCACTCCACCCAAAAACAGAGTATACATTCTTCTCAAGGCCCATGCAACATTCCCTAGGATAGGCCATATGTTGGATCATACAGATCTCAATACATTTAAAAGGAATTAAATCATACAAAGTAAGTTCTCCAACTACAATGAAATGAAGTGAGAAATCAACAATACGTGAACGTTTAACAACAGACTACTAAAAGCCAATGGGTCAAAGAAAAAAAAAATCACAAGGGAAATTAGAAAACAAATTAAGATTAATTAAAACAGAAAGACAAAACTAACACACCATTTTAAAGCAATTATACCCCAATTAAGATATTAAAAAAAAATAGAAAGACAACATACTAGCACTGATGGGATGCATCTGAAGCAGGGCTCAGAGAAATTAATAGCTCTAAACACTTACATTGAAAAGAAAAACGATCTCAAATCAATAACCAAAACTTCCACCTTAAGAAACTAGAAACAGAAGATCAAATTAAACCCAAAACAAGCAGAAGGAAGGAAATATTAAAGATGAGAGTGGAAATTAATAGGGAATAGAAAAACGATAGAGAAAAATCAATCAAACCAAAAGTTGATTCCTTGAAAAGATCACTGAAATGGATAAGGCTTCAGCGAGAGTAAGAAAAAAAGGGAGGAGATTCAAATTACGACAATCAGGAATGAAAGGGGGCACATTACCAGTGATGTTACGGAAATGAAGGATTACAAAGGAGTACTAAGAACAACTGCACACCAACCAATTAGATAACCTAGATGAAATGGACAAACTCCTAGAAAAACACAAACTACCAAAACTGACTCAAGAAGAAATATAAGATCTGAATAGATTGACAAGTAAACAGATTGAGTTAGTAGTCAAAAAAACTTCCTGCAAAGAAAAGCTCATGATCAGATGGCTTCACTGGTGACTTTTACCAAATGTAAAAAGAAGGATTAACTGTAATCCTGAACAAACCCTTCTAAGAGGGAACATTTTCCAATTCACTCTATGAGGCTGGTATTACCAAAACCAGACAAGGACACCAGAAGACAAGATGACTACAGATCAGTATTTCTTATGAATAGACACAAAATTCTCAATGAAATATTAGCAAAGCAAATCCAGCAGCATAGAAAAAGATTACATACCATGAACATGTGTGATTACATACCATGAACATGTGTGATTACATACCATGGACATGTGTGATTTATCCCAAGAATACAAGGTTGGTTCAACATATGCAAATCAATCAGTGTAACACCATATTAATAGAATAAGGGACAAAAGTCATGTGATCAGATCAATAGAGCAAAAAAAGCATTTGACAAAATCTAACACCCTTTCATGAAAGAAAAAACCCACACTCCACAAAGTAGGAACAGAAGGGATTTTCCTCAACCTGATCAAGGGTGTCTACGAAAAACCCACAGCTAGCATCATACTTAATGTTAGAAGACTGAAGGCTTCCCCTAAGATCAGGTAGAAAACAAGGATGTCCACTCTCATCACTTCTATTCGACATTGTACCAGACAGTACAGCCAGTGCAACCAGGCAAGAAAAGGAAATAAAAGGCATCCAGGTTGGAAAAGAATAACTATCTCTATTTGCAGATGGCATGCTCTTAGATATAGAAAATACTAAAAAAAAAAATTCACACAAACCTATTAGAACTAATAAATGAATTCAGCTAGGTTGCAGGATGTAAGATCAGTATACAAAAATCAATTGTATTTCTATACACTAGCAATGAACAATCAAAAATACATTTAAGAAAACAATTTGATTTACAATACATCACAAAGAATAAAATACTTGACAAATTTAACAAAAAAGTGCAAAACTGGTACACTGAAAACTATAAAACATTATTGAAAGAAATTTAAAACATTCAAAAAATTGGCAAGCTATCCATGCTCTTGAATTGGAAGGCAATATTGTTAAAATGGCGATACTTCCCAAATTGGCCTACAGAGACAGCACAATCCCTATTGAAATCCCAGCTGCTTTTTTTTTTTTTTTTTTGCAGACATGGACAAGCTGATTCTAAAATACGGAAATTCAAGGGACCCAGAAGAGCTGAAACAATCTTGATAAAGAAGAACAAGGTTGGAAGAATCACACTTCCCAATTGCAAAACTCACCGTAAAGCTGTAGCAATAAAGATCGTGTGACACCAGCATACAAATCAGTGGAATAGACTTGAGAGTCCAGAAATAAACCCTTAGGTGTACGGTCAGTTAGTTCTTTACAAGGGTCCCAGGGCAATTCAATGGGGGAAAGAATAGTCTTTTCAACAGATGATTCCCGTCTGTGTGGAGCCATCAGGGAAGGTTTCCTGGAGGAGGGGATCAGAAGGAGGAACAGAGTAGGAAAAGCACTGGGCAGCAGGAACTGGCTCACGTTGTCTGCACACCCTATTAAGATCCCGTGGCCCTGGAGGGCGCGGAGGGCGGGGTTATACCTACGGTTACACAGGAAGAGACTAGGGTGAGAAGTTAAGCCACAAGACTGCCTTCCCAGAGCTGGAAAGAGCTAGAGCTGGGATGTGAGCTGCCTCCGCTCCTCTGCCCTAAGGAGCCCCCTCCTTCTTTCCACTTTCCCGCAGCTGCCCAGATGGGGCTGCACAAAATGCACATGTCCGTTTCCATTGTCCCACTTCAGGGATGGCAGGCAGGCAAAGACTTCTTGAATCTCTGACTTCCCCTTAATATTTTGCCTTAATTAGCTTGTTCTAAGGTGATGGCTTTCTGTTGTGTGCTTTTGAACTTCAGCGAATTAACGCTTGTGAATAGGATTTGCTTATGAATTTTAATGACTTTCATTCATTCATAGTCCAAACAAATTACATATTTGGTGCTTTATTTAATATGTTTATTGCAATTTTATGATAGTCATTTGCAATGAAACAGCATAAAATATTAATTTAAAGAGGCAATCGCGGGGACTTCCCTGGTGGCACAGTGGTTAAGAATCTGCCTGCCAACGCAGGGGACACGGGTTCGAGTCCTGGTCCGGCAAGATCTCACATGCTGCAGAGCAACTAAGCCCATGCGCCACAACTACTGAGCCTGTGCTCTAGAGCCCATGTGCTGCAACTACTGAAGCCCATGTGCCTAGAGCCCGTGCTCCACAACAAGAGAAGCCCGTGCACCACAACGAAGAACAGCCCCCGCTCGCCGCAACTAAAGAAAGCCCCCGCATAGCATCAAAGACCCAGTGCAACCAAAAAAAAAAAAAAAATCCAACATGGGTCTTAAAGATCATCAGATTTTTATGTAGAAACAGATCACATGCAAGTTTCTAACAAGAAGCTACTAACAAATGAAATTGAGCATACGCCTCTCCGGGATCCTCCACCCTCCAGGCCCTGTACATCGTGTAGCTCAGACCCAAGTGCCCAACGGTGGTTGTACGGTTAAAACAACCCCTTCATCTTCCATCATTTCAGGTGCCTCAGCACCTGGCCTGGTGTCAGAAGCAGAAAATAGGAGGAGGACAAGGGGCTCGTCGCTGAGCAGGGAAAGCAGCTGGCGGGACTCTCCACAGCAGCCTGCTCAGATCTGGGTTGCGATAGAGGGGGGCCCTGTATGCAGTCTAGAGCATCAGGGAAGGCTTCCTGGAGGAGGTGAGATGAGTCTTAAAAGAGACAAAGTTGGCATGGACAGTTGGCCCAGAATCGTTTCCAAGGAGTGAAGATTAAAGATCACATCATCCAACTTGCTGATTTTAGAAATAAGGAAACAAGCTGAGAGGGGGAGTGAGTTCAAGGTCATGTGGCCTAATAAGGGTACGATGAGGCAGGAAGGGTAGGACACACCGTGGTAACAAGAGTACCTAAATCCCGGCAGCTGAACCCCACAGAAGTTCGCCCCTCACTCGTGCCCTCCCGCAGCGTGGGTGTCAGTGGGAGGCACTCTGTGGTCACTCAGGGACGCAGGCCAGCGAGGCACCATCTCCACCCGGCTTCCGTCACCACGAGAGGCGAACTATGAACTGGCCCTGAAGCTCCCTCCAGGAGGTGATCCGCCCCGCGGCCACTCCTGTCTCCTTGGCCAGAGCAAAGCACGTGGCCACACTTCACGTGGAAGGTGGTGGGAGGTATCCCAGCGTGGCCTGGGGGTCGCCCCCTCCCTGCCCACGGCTGGGTCCTCTGCACACAGACACACACAGCGGCGGGCACTCCGGCCTCAGTGCCAAGCTCACACTTCAGGTTTCCTGCAGGGTTAAGCTCGGATGCAGAGGCCAAGGTCTGGAGAGAACTCCCCGGCACACGGAAGCATCCCACCCTCCCAGGAAACAAGGGCAGACCACGGGGAGGCTGACTTACTATCGCAGACTGACGCCAAACCGCTGGGTGGGCAGAGGGGCCGCGGCAGGGCCGTCTTTGTGGGAGGGGGCAGCCTGCCCGCGTGCAGGTTCCGAAGCTCCTCGTCGTATCTGTGGACACAGAGGAAGCACAGCTGTGACCCTGCAGGCGAGAAGCCTCGGGCCACAAGGGGCCGGCTCCAGGTGCTGTTGGGGGCAGATGCCCCACAAAGGTCTGCAGGACACCTGAGTGTCCCGTCCTTCTGGGCCCACGTGCCTTATGGCTGTCTTGCACATGCACACACGGGACACACACAAGCCAGCAAGGGTCATCCGACCTCTGTCAAGTGTCCAGGCTCTCTTACCAACCCCTGGCCAATACTTCACCCACGTGTCTACACAAGAGCTTCCCTCTGCAGGAAACACCTTTCCCTGGACTCTCGATCTAGCCAACAGTCCCTCTGAAACTCACTTCAGAAGTCACCTCCTCATGGAAGCCTTCCCTGATATCCCCTCTTCACCGGTCCCCTCCCTAGCTGGGTTCAGCCCCTCTTTCGGCTCCTACTGTCACCGACTCGTGGCCCCACTCCCTGCGAGTGTCCTGTGGGCAGACACACTCCCTACACGGCTCTAATATCCCCAGTGCCTGTGACTTGGCGCCCAGAGGGAGCGCGACATCTCCACTCCCCCTGCGGGGCTGCCGGCCTCACCTGCGTGCAGCTTGGTGAGGACCCTGCACCCTCTCTGGGGGCTCCATTGAGCCCCCAGAGAGGGTGATGCAAAGGGCAGAGGGTGCTCAGGCAGGGCTCAGAGACTGAGCTCCACCCAGAGCTAACGGTGGGTCCGGGACCGACCACACACCTTCCTGGGCTCCCTCCGCCCACCTGACGCCCTGTCCAAGTCGGGGACCACTGCTGTATAAAACAAAGCAGTAGACACGTTAACTAGGCTTCTAGCCGGAAGCACCAGGTGGGCTCTCCTCCAGAACACCTGCAATGGGCCTGGGAACCTTTCATGCTGTCCACGGTGTCATCCACACACCCGAGAAATCGCCCCCGTTCTCTGCTCCAAAGCAAGAATGGTAAACGCCAAGGCAGCGAACAGCAGTTACCGCCGTGGCTGATTTTTTTTTGTTAATCAGTTTTGCAGTGGTGGGTGAGGAACGCATCTCATCCGTGTACACAGCCATCCTCAGCCTCGTTGCTCTGAGTCAGCAGTTAGCATCTTTCACTGTGAATCTTTGTTGAGGCCGCAGATTTCGGAACCGGATCTGGCCGGGCACACGTCTGAAAATTAAGCCTTCAGCGTTCACGGGATGGGACGGAGGCCCAAGGAAGCTCGAGGGCGTAGCCCACGCCTCCCAGGACAGGGTCTCACTCACTGCAGAACCTCCGGGGGGATGGTCAGCTGGTCGTATTTGAGGTGTTCATGGAGCTCACTCAGATAGCTGAAATAGGTGACTTTTTTCCCAAACTTGTGACTAAAAACAACAGAAGCAAGAGAATAAAAAAAATGATTAGATGAGGGGGCCCGGGGGGAGGGGGCTGGCAGCAGGAGCCCTGGAAGAACAGTGCTGGCATTTCTCATATTAAGGAAACATAAATGCTGACACAACCTAAACCCAGAACATAATGGAAGCAGCGCACGTCTGCAGATGTTCCGCTTTCATAAGAGCTCGGATGCATCACACACTCTTGAGAATCTCATCTGCATAAAAATAAATATCTGCTTCCAGTCTGAATGGCCGTGGATTTGTACAGATGTAGGAGAGCGCAGCGCCAGGAAGCCCTGTGCCCACGGCTCCCGGAGGGGCGCGCAGAGGGGCTCGCGGGGCCCGGTTTCTGGGGTCGGCAGTGGCTTCACTTTTGAACATCTCTCTGCGAGGCACATCTTCATGACTGTGGGGACCAAGCAAGACACCCTCTGATTTCTCCCCAGGACGGTAACCCTGGGGCCCACAAAGGAGCACATGCAGGCAAGTCCTGGCCGAATTCACTCACATCCCCCTGAAAGCAGGGGTTCTCCTGCACAAGCAGTGAGACTATTTACATATACTTGTCCACTGCCTGACACCTGGTAGACCCGGGACGATGACTAGTAAGGAGCCTCAGTTTACCCAGCTGAAAAGTGGGGAGAAGAACAGGAGGCTCAGCTGGGTGAGAAGTTCGACGCCAGGCCCAGCCTGCACCTCGTGAACGGCCGCCCCCCGACTGCTCCGCCGTTTACAGCTTCACTGACGTGTCACTGACACGCACGCAGCTGGATGTATGTCATGTGCACCATTCGGTGAGTTTGGACATGTGCGTACACTGTGATACCATCACCACAACCAGGTAACAGGCACAACCATTGCCTCTAAAGGTTTCCTTGTGCCCCTTCATGTGCGATGCTGTATGTGCGTGCGCGCGCGCGTGTGTGTGTGTAAGAACACGACACAAGATGCACCCTCTCCAGGACACCTCAAGTGTGTGACGCATTGTCAGCCCAGGCTCTCCTCTGTCCTGCAGGTTCTCTAGAACCTCCTCACCTTGCATAACCAAAACAGGTGTCTTATCTCAGACCCGCTACAGCCCAGAGCCCACAGGAGGCCGAACCACGGGCACCAGCTCCCCCTACTGCATGAGGCGGGGAGTCAGACCGGGTGCCCAGGCCCCTAGCCACCACCCCTGACAGAGGGTGCCTGGCATGAGCCGGCTGCGGGGACAGAGGTGTCGGCTTTAGAGCTGCAGGGAAGCCCCTCGTGCAAACTCCTGCCCACACAGGAGCCCCCTTCAGCTTTCTCTCTGCGTTTCTGCCTGTTCCCCCTCTGACCCCAAGCCAGCCAGGCATCTGTTGGACACCAGGTTCTGCAGATGCAGGCGGGGCCACCTTCCTGCCTCTCACACCCAGAGAAGGGCCTCTTCGCAGCCCATCTAGATGCTCGGGTGGACGAGCACCCCCAGAACTGCTCGAGGAGAAGACCCCAGCAGCCCCCGCCGCCTGCCAGCATTCGGCCGCCTGCACGGCCGGGATGACACAGTGGGATCTTTTCATTTGCTCAAAAGGATGTCAGCGTCTCCTTAGCTGGTTTGATTTCTAAACAACCTCAGAGTACCCTCCACCCAAAGCACTGACTATGTGACCTGCAGGCCCTTACACGTATTTACCCATTTATTTAATCCTCACAACAACCCCATGAGGCAGGTACTAACATACCCATTTTACAGAAGAGTCAGTTGAGGCTGGCAGAGGAGAACCAGTAAGGGGCAGAGCCAGGATCCGAAGGGAGCAGCCTGGCTCCGGAGTTCACCCTCTGACCCACACTGTCCTGCCCCCAGAAAGCCACGTACCCCCAGCCATCATCAGCTTTGCTGTGAAAATGATGCGAAGCTGACTTCACGCAGTACGTGGTTTGGGTTCAGCAATGTGGAAGCAACTTCAATGCCCAGATCTCCCAGGCACAGGTCCTTTGGACCAAGTCCTCAGGGACAATTCACTGAGCCCACCCTTCCCCGGACGGAACCCAGATGGAGGTCTCTGACTTCACACAGAGAGTCCTTGAGCCGTTGAGAACGCCTCCTCATTCCTGAAAGGATGGTCGCTCTTGCATTTCTCAACTTTTTCAAGAAAGGAGAAATAGGAAGATGTCGTTGCCCGGCTCCCTTATCCACACTGGACACTTGTGGTAAAAGCAGGCACCTCTCCCCTGCCCCCGGGTTCTGCCCACAACGTGCCGAGTTCTTCTTGGGATCTCAACATGTCTGCGTGCGCGCTCAGCGTAGGAAGTCATGAACTAAATCACGGTTGAGCTTCAAGGACAAGGACTGATTTCTTTACCCATCTCAGAAGTAGGAGCTCACATCTGGCCACAGGAAAGCCACCCGCTTGGATGGGGCGAGGGAGGATGATGTCCATGGTGTCACTTTTTCCCTGAAAAGCCATGAAAAAGACTAAGCATTAGGGCTCATCCTATCATGGCCGAGAAGCCCATAGAGCACCTCTGAGTCAAGTAGAAACGGGAGCTCCTTCCTCCAGGCAGACGCCTTCCAGCGCTAGGTGAGAAGAGACCCGCTTGATAGTAGCCCTTCATGTCAATGCCCTTGGGCAGTGAACAACCTACACAACTGTTCACGGCGGCCATGCTCACCACTTCCATCTGGTGGTGAAGGTTTCTGAGGCAGGTGCCTGGAAAGAGCACAATGTATCAGTTGTTGTCAGAGGTACTTTTTTTTGGATTGAGGTGAAATTCTTAACATTCACCATCTTAAAGCGAGCAATTCAGTGACACTTAGTACATTCACAACAGTGTGCAGTCACGACCTCCATCCGGTTCTAAAACCTTCTCATTGCTCCAAAGAAAGTCCACACCCATTAGGCAGTCATTCCTTCCCTGCCCCGCCACTGCCAGTGACCCCACCTGCTTTCTGTCTGTCGGGGGTACTTCTGTCTTTACAAGAAAACAAATCCTCAACTCATCCCTGGCCCAGCAGTGGTACCCTCGGTGAGAGCTGACCCACAGGTCATGGATTATTTGATGTCGCAAAAGGAATAATCTGGCAATGGAACGTGCCCAATCTCAGGACCGCAGGAGATGAATTCTCCGGGGTCGGGCATCCTCTGTCCTGTGTGCTCCGTAAACACACAGCGGGCTGAGAGCAGCGTCAGCTGCTCAGGAGGACGGGGTGGGGAGCGCCTCCGGGGAGGGCAGCTCACCGGCCGGGGTAACGGGCTGCCTGGGATTCCGGCTCGCCTCGCGAATTCCGCGGCCAAGCCCATCACGCGGCAGCAGTAGTGGCTAGATACCCTCTGGGCATCCGCTACCGGCAAGGCTCTTGCTGTCGCCATTCTATCTCCAGCATCTCTTGGAAGATTCTTTAACGAACTAGGTTGGATGCCTGGGTCAGGGGTATTCTCATGAAACAAGCAGCCCAAAGGCTTCCAGATGCTCCTATGATGCAACTGTGCCTTTGTTCGCTTTGAGCCGCGGGCCCTAGGCCACGGCCGCTGGGCACCACGCTGTGGGTGGGCAAGTGGGGCTTCCACGGTCGAGAGGCGAGCAGGTCTGGAAGCAGCCCTGGCAGAGCCCCTGGCGCTGTGGCCCCCGAGCCGGCCCAGCAGCGGACGAGTCTGCCCCCGGCAAGCCTTTCCTCCTCTCTGTCCCTCACAAGGGGACGCAAACATTTCCAGGGATACCCAGACACGGGCCGGGGTTAGGCTGCTTGAGTGAAATGCAATCGGCACGTTGTCAGGGACCACAGTCCGAGGCCCGGAGCACCCACACGAGCCCCACGGGCGCAAGAATGTCCCAAACGTGGGGCGCGAGGCACGCGGGCGCCTGGCCTCTGCAGGTAGCCTGAGAGGACTCGACCCCCAGCAAGAGCTGCTGGGCAGGAGGGCACTTTGCTTGGTCTCAAGCAGCCTCGGTGGCGCTGGACCAGGAGCTGCCCTCCTCCCGGGCCAAGCTTGTCACCAGACCTGAGGCCGCCTGCACACCCAGCTGACTCTGGGCTGCAGTTGGGACTTTGGCAGCTCTCAGGACACCCGAGGGACCCGGCCAGGGAGGAGGCCCTGGGAGCAGCGTGGCCGCACAGAGCGCGCAGCCCCAGCAGAGAGGGGCGGGATGGGGGAGGGGGGAGGGCAGCTGAGGCCACGGCAGGTGAGTGGGGGCCGCTGCCTTCTGAGCGGCAGGAAATGAGGCGAGTGCAGAGGGTGGCCTGCATGGCTTTAAGAGGGAGGCCGGGAGAGGGGGAGGCCTCAAAGGGCCCTGAGGGAGCTCCCTGGCGGCCTAGTCGTTAAGGTGCCAGGCTTTCACTGCCGTGGCCAGGGATTCAATCCCTGGTTGGGGAACTGAGATCCCGCAGCCGCATGGCGAGACCAAATAAATAAGTTAATCAAAAAATTAAAGGGCCCTGAGTCCAGAGTTCAAGTCTGTGGACCTAAAGCCACCCGAGGCGGGGGGAAGACATCAGTCCTGCGGGTGGGATTGGTGACCTGGCACTGACGTGACATCCACCTGACGACCTGTCAGTCTGTCCGTTAGCCTTTGACCTGGCCCATCTGCCCTGCGCTGAGAGTGACGGAGAGGCACCTGCACAGGGAGGGGGACACACACGGGAGTGGGGTGGGGAGGGCGGCCTACGGAGAGGGTGTGTGCAAGGGGGGGCATGGAGGGGGCACAGGGCAGACTTAGCCCAGCAGCCGCCTGTGGTTGAGCTCGCGAAGGGGGGGCGCACCCGGCAGCAGCAGAGCATGATGACTCGGCTTCCGAGGTGGTCCTCCCCTGCAGGAGGTCCCGGCACCGACACCCAAGGCTGCTGTCTCTTGCCACAGCTGGGGGCGATCCCCAAAAACAGCAGCCTCTGGACCAGCCCACCTGAGCCAAGAGGCACAGGAGGCTGCGCTGAGGTGGTGGCAGCACCTGCCGGATGGGCACCGACTACCGGACGCTCTGGGTACCTTAGCCAAGGTCACCTTCACCACCACGGGCATCCCCAGAGGGCCCGCTTGCTGCCCGTGCCTGTGGCTCGGACGGCGTCCAGCAATCATTTACTGATTGACGGGCGGACGGGTTATAGGAAGAGTGTCAGAAGCTGCAGAAAATAGAAGGGTGCCCCTCCAGAAACGTCCGCGATTCCGAACTCACTTTAACTCACAGGGAACGAGTATTTACAACTGTTCTCAGACATTTACTTAAAATGAGGAGAGTGACAGCAGAGCATCCTCATCACCGGCCGGCTCTGAAGGGCGAGTCAAGGTCACACACACGCGCACACACTCACACGTGCAGACACACACACATCACGTGCCCTCGGAGTCCCGCCTGCTGCCCGGCCAGGACAGCTGTTTGTTATTTATGACACGTCGGCTTCTCCCGGGAGCCTGCAAGCCACTGGAACGTTCAGAATTTGCCAGTCGTTTCGGTTTCCAAAGACGGCGGCCTCTTCACAGGTTCCTTGAGAATTCTGGTCATGGTTTCCGTTTGTTTAGGAAGCTCCCGTTGAAAGTGCCGCCCTGGAACCCACACATTTATCTGCTTCCCTGCCAGATGGGTATTTTCGGGCACAAAAACCTACGACGGCTACGCCTGGGAAGTACAAAGTGTTTTCCAAACAGTGTTTCTACCAACTCGGAGGCCAGGGTTCCCCGGCTCACCTGAGCCTGTGCTCATCTGCGAGAGGGAAGGGAAAAGGACGACTTTGCTTCTGAAGATATGAATTGTTTGTGCAGCTACTGAAGGAACATGGAATTGAATGACCCTGGGGCTGAAAGGGAAGTCAGCATCCACGTCGAAATGTCAAAAACAAAATACTGAGGAGCATTTTTAGCACTGGAATCAGGCCAAGTGGAGAGTCTCAGGGACGTGCTAAGTGGTTTGGTGAACGAAAGCCCAGCTCTGGAGCGAAAAGACCAGGTATGGCCCCTGCCTGGCCCCACGGTCCAGGGGAGAGGACAGGGACGGCATGCGGGGAGTGTCTGCCCAGCTCTGCGAGCCCCCCTCTGAGAACCAGCCAGGGCTCTATCAGCCACATCCACATCTGCAGGGACTTCACAGGTGGGGGCTGCCGTCCGCACCAGGCCGGCCCTCACTTCAGACACCAGCTACGTGTCGGGGGTCCCCAGGCCACCCTGCTTCTGACCAGCTGCCTACAGACTCGGAGCTTCTCACTACCCCCGTCAAAACCGATAAATCATTGGCTCACAGAACTCGGGAAAGTGTTATACTTACAATTAGTTTTCTTATAAAGAATACAAATCAGGACCCGGCAAGAAGGGAGATGCACAGGGAGTCGGGTGGGGGGTCGGGGGTCCTGGCCATGGAACCTGTGCGCCCTCTCCCCATGCAGTCGGGACATCGACCACACACCATCACCACCAAACAGCTCCACTGAGCCGCCGTGTCCAGCGCAACTGTTGGGGTTTCATTCCATAGGCATGACTGGCCAAACCACGGTCCAATCAATATGCAGCAACCCATGCATCCACACGTCCATCCATCCATCCATCCATCCACCCATCTATCCACACGTCCATCCATCCACACGTCCATCCGTCCATCCGTCTGTCCGTCCGTCCGTCCGTCCATCCGTCCGTCCGTCCGTCCGTCCATCCGTCCATCTGTCCATCCATCCATCCATCCGTCCATTCTATCCACGGGTACTGCTGATTAAATCATCGAGCTGGTTTACTGAGCTTGGTCTCCAGTGCCCCCGAGGCCACAAAGCCCAAACCCTCTAGTCACATGGGGGGGTCTCTGCCGCACAGAATCCCCACCCAGAGTCGTCTCGTGAGCATGACTATCTAGGGGTCCCGCACGAGTCACCCCGACATAAACTGTCACGAATCACTGAGATACTCCCATCGCGCGGGAAATTCCGAGGATCGAGAGGCTACCTCCTGGGAACCGGGACAAAGGCCAGACACATCCTTTACTGCAGTGTCCCATGACCCTGACCCCAGCCCACTGTCCGCTGTGCCAGGGGGTCCCCACACACCAGGCTGGAGGCGCCGCGAGAGAAGCAGCAGGAGCCAGCGCCTCGGACGGGGCCCACCGCCGACACGACACACCACTGCCCGCTTCGGGGCCCAAACGAGAGACAGTGGTGGGAAGAAGGGAACGAGGCCTACTGTGACACGGAGGGCGAGCGACCCTGGGGAGCCCGCAAGGAGGGTAGGGACACGATCGGGGGTCACTGGAAGGCCCGCCCCGGTACCAGCTGGAGGACGGCCAACGGCAGGTGTCCCGAGTGGAGACTGCCCGGTGGAAGGAAGTGGGGGGAGGCAGACAGAGACCTGCAGGCCAGCGATGGGGGGTGGGGAGCCAGAAGGCCCGTGCGGAGAGTGTGGGTGGCCGGGCCGCTCACTGGGGAGGGAACACAGGAGGAGGCGGGAGGGGGCCCCTGGTGGGGCTGTGGACACGGGCTGGGGCTCCACCGAGGACCCCTCAGGGAAGCAATGGCGGCCTGGCGGTGGACGAGCGGCCGGGAGGCCGGTGGGTCTGGGGAGCAGCTGCTCAGTGCGGTGGGTCGCAGGGAAGAGTGAGGTTCACTGACCAAAACCCCCCACCCTCCGTCCTCTCAGTGTCCTGCTGGCCGCGGTCGAGTGCCCCTGCCCTCAGGCGGGCACCTGAGAAGAGGCGGGCAGCTGAACGCCCACACCCCATGGCAGTGAGAGACGTTGGGAACAGAGCAGCCCAGCGCCCCAGGGACACGGAGAATCCAGGGAGGCGTGGACAGCTTCAAAGAGATGGGGGGACGGGCATGGGGACATGATGCCCCTGCCAGTGAGGGGCAGCATGGCCACCCCCAGGCCAAGGGTGAGCAGCAGGAAATTCCCAACAAGAAGTAGCACGTCAGGCTCTCAGAAAACCCGGGAACCCGGTGTCCAAGAATGAGATCCCTCTGGGTAACGCCAGGACATAGTAGGTGTCCAGCAGAGGTCAGTGCCCTCCCCATACACTCGGGCCCCACTTCCCTCCCACCCACAGTTTCTCAGTTGTCCAGTGGCGGAGGGAGAGGCACCTCAGACCTACTGCTGATTAGGGGGCCCTGTGCTGGTCAGGCGAGGGGACGTGCTCCTGCCCAGACAATGGATGGGGTTTGGAAACAAGGGCAAAACAGGCAGGTAAGGGTCAGAATGATGAATTCCGCCCCCCGCACCCCCGAGGAGTCTGGACTCAGTTCAGCCAGCAATGGGGTAGGAGGGGCTCTGGCCAGGCTGTGAGCCCCTCCTGCCATCTGCAAACGAAAGTAGGGAGGGTCCCTGGGCAGAGCACAGCATGTGCAAAGGCACTGAGGCAGGGACGTATAGGATGCAAGGCCAGCGCCTACGTCGGGCCTGGTTCCTTTCCCCTATGAGCATCCTGTTTACAGAAAACACTGATTTCATTCAATAAACACTTACTGAACACGTACTGTTTGCAAGGTCTACCCACTTGCACGAGGCTGAGCTATGAAGGTCAGCTACTCTTGAAGGCATTTTACCTCCCCCAAAACTGAAAGGGCAACTCACAGCACTTTCCTTCCACATCAACAGATTTCTAAATGTCCTGCCAAACTAATATCACAGCATTATTCAGATTCGACAAACTTTTATGCAGCTTAGAACAAGTGCCACGGTGGGTACATTGGGTTCCTTATGCTGTTCTCTCTACCTCTGATGCATTTGAAAATTTCCATTAAAAAAAATGAAAAAGGAGGGAGGGAGAGAGGAAGCGTCAAGGCTGGGCGCTCTGCCCGTCGGGACAGAACCCCTGCCCTGCGCACCAGCCGGGCAGCCCTGGGCCAGCCTCTCTGCTCATCTACAACGTGGGGATAAGAGAACTGACTTCGCGGGGAGCAGGAAGGACTAAATCCACAGCTTGAATTAAGCCATGCAGAGATGGCACACAGCAGATGCTCAATAAATGTGACCCGTTACCATGTGTCCGGCAGGATGGTGGGTGCTTCCGGGTGTGCTGTTTCATTTGCGGGTGAGGAAGTGGAGGCCCAGAGAAGCCAAGTGAGCCACCAGCTGGCTTCAAGGGCAGCACCCCCAGCCCGGCCTCCACGGCCCCCTCTGCCCCTGGGACCCCACGTTCCGGGTGGGGAGGCCTTCGCGCTCCCGCAGCCCCTGCGTTGAGGCCTCCTCCGCAGCCGTGAGGAGCCCCAGGACGCCCAGCCCTTCCGCTCACTGAACAGTCGCCGGGCATCTGCATTAACAGCAGTCAGGATGAGTAGATACCCTTGCCGCTCGCTGGCAACACAGGCCAGTGTATCGAAATGGGCTTCACGATGATGATACATGGGAGGAAATGAAAACTATCAATAAAATGCAAATTCTACAAGGCATCGGTTTAACTCACGACCCCTTCTTCTCCCCTCGCTGTTTACAACACGACATTGTTCACTGTCTCCGAGACAGGAGAAGCCCTGTTTATGCATAAAGGAATGATTCCCTGAGCTGAGACCCGTGACACGCCCACCACCATCCATCATCGGCTCCAGAGAGTGAAGGACGATTAAAACGCATAAAAAGGGGCTTCCCTGGTGGCGCAGTGGTGGAGAGTCCGCCTGCCGATGCAGGGGACACAGGTTCGTGCCCTGGTCCGGGAAGATCCCACATGCCACGGAGCGGCTGGGCCCGTGAGCCATGGCCGCTGAGCCTGCACGTCCGGAGCCTGCGCTCCACAACGGGAGAGGCCACAGCAGTGAGAGGCCCGCGTACCGCAAAAAAAAAAAAAAAAAAAAAAAAAAAATTGCGTAATAAAGGCATGAGCGATCTCACTGGGACTAATGTGGGAGTTTGTTTAGGTTTTTATTTTAAGGTTGCTAACTGTTTTTTGCATGAGTGAAAGGGGATTTGAAGACTCGTTTTGTCTGTGTCCTGCAGGAAATCCCAGCTGGGGTCTGCGTGGCTGCGAGGGAAGCTCTGGCTGTGAAGGTGGTGCTTGTCAGTCACCCAGCAGGACCAAGGCCGGCACGTCCCTCTGTTCTCTCTTCTTCGCCACTCGCCTCTAAGATTATACCTCCCACCGCCTCTGATCCTGGTGCGGAACTTTCCCTCTGCCCACCCTGCTTTCCAACATCTAATGTGCCTCTCAGCTCACAGACCCAGACCCAGACTGGAGCTTCAGAAGGTGACCACCACTCTTTAAAATATTTTTTATTTTATTTTTTGGCTGTGCCGCATGGCTTGCAGGATTTTAGTTCCCTGACCAGGGGTTGAACCCAGGCCCTCGGCAGCGAGAGCGCACAGTCCTAACCACTGGACCGCCAGGGAATTCCCTAAAATATTTAAATCAACACTATCTTTTTAATTAATTAATTTATTTTTGGCTGCGTTGGATCTTCGTTGCTGCGCGCAGGCTTTGTCTAGTTGCAGCGAGCGGGGGCTACTCTTCGTTGCGGTGTGCGGGCTTCTCATTGCGGTGGCTTCTCTTGTGGAGCACGGGCTCTAGGCACGTGGGCTCAGTAGTTGCGGCTCGCGGGATCTAGAGCGCAGGCTCAGTACTTGTGGTGCACGGGCTTAGTTGCTCCGCAGCATGTGGGATCTTCCTGGACCAGGGCTCGACCGCATGTCCCCTGCATTGGCAGGTGGGTTCTTAACCACTGCGCCGCCAGGGAAGCCCAGAAGAGATACTTTTAAAATTTCTTCTACTGGACCCAAACTTGAGAGGATGTGAGCCTGGAGTTACCCAAGGTCACCACATGGAACTGGAGGAAAATGAAGCCCATGGCAGAAGACAATGCAAGGGATGGAGAAAATGTCCCTAAAACACTGTGCACCTGGATCCAGCTGTACTTGAGTGCAAAGATCCAATAAACCCTCTTTTCTGCTTAAGCCAGTTTGGGTTATAGATGACCTGTCACTTGTAACAAAACGAGTACTGATTTTTTTTCTTTGAAAGATCAGTGGTATTGAAACACAATGAAATCTTCCTCGGTATTCTCTACTTTAAGAGAATGAAACAATCAAGCCCACACTGTTTTTCTTTTTGGTTGTGGCACAAGAAAATGAACTTCATTTCTGAAAACTCTTTGGGGGAGATCTGGCTTAGAACAGAGCTATGACGGCACCAATGGACATCAGCCCTGCCCTGCACTCAGTCCCGACCTCTCTGGTACCCATCATTTGCACCTCTGGTATCCATCATTTGCACCTCTGGTATCCATCATTTGCAGCTCTGGTACCCATCATTCACCCCTCTGGTACCCATCATTCGCATCTCTGGTACCCATCATTCGCACCTCTGGTACCCATCATTCGCACCTCTGGTACCCACCATTCACCCCTCTGGTACCCACCATTCGCACCTCTGGTACCCATCATTCGCATCTCTGGCACCCATCATTCGCACCTCTGGTACCCATCATTCACCCCTCTGGTACCCATCATTCACCCCTCTGGTACCCATCATTTGCACCTCTGGTACCCGTCATTCGCACCTCTGGTACCCATCATTCACCCCTCTGGTACCCATCATTCGCACCTCTGGTACCCATCATTCACTCCTCTGGTACCCATCATTCACCCCTCTGGTACCCATCATTCGCACCTCTGGTACCCATCATTCGCACCTCTGGTACCCGTCATTCACACCTCTGGTACCCATCATTCGCACCTCTGGTACCCATCATTCACCCCTCTGGTACCCATCATTCACCCCTCTGGTACCCATCATCTGCACCTCTGGTACCCATCATTCGCACCTCTGGTACCCGTCATTTGCACCCCTCCACCAGGTACGAGTGGATACATGGTTCTGTGATCCTTTAGTTAATATGACTGGGGGGCTCCCTCACTAACCCCACAACGTGGGGCTTGGACTCGATCAAACGGGATCCCTGAGCACCAGGCCTGGCATATATGGGCCTCCGTAAATGCCGAAATCAAATGAGAATCAACAAGACATTACAAATGGACCCTTCTTCCTCGGCAGTGGGCTTCAGAGCAGCAGCTCCATCACCCCCGACCTGCCTTGCTCTCCACCTGAGTCCGCACATGCCTCAACTCCTTCCTGAACCTCTTGCTGCTAAGCCCTTTCCCTCTGAGCCAGGCTCCGTGGCCCACGGATGGGGGACGTGGGCACCGAGGAGCCACCAGCATCGCGAGGCCGCGCCGGCTAAAGCCACGGACCGGGGCAGGCGCAACACGGCCGGCACGCAAAAGAGGCTTCAAACCACCCGACAGTTCTATGTATAATTCATAGCAAAATGGTTTGTTGCTATGAAAATATATTTGCACATTACACAAATAGACCCTCACAGCAATTATCTTAATGCTGTAGCTACAAATTATCACCTACTTACCTCGGGCAAATTAGCACCAAATTTAATTTGAGTGGCGCGGACGATGTGCGGGGCGCACAGAGCAAGAGCCCTCGGCCGTATCTGTAGGACCTGGCTCTCGGCTTTAGGCTCAGGATGGGGCGTCTGATACAGGGCTCTGCGGGGAAGGGAGGCGGGCTCAGGGCCATCCAGGCCTAACCCTGTATTTACAGGGAGGTCACGGAGACCCAGAGAGAAGGGGGCTGGCACGGGGTCCCACCTGGGTGGAGGGGGCAAGGTCAAGCCATGAGGGGCAGGGGCTGAGAAGGGGGCCGCCTGAGTTGGGATTCCAGAGTCTCCAGGTTGCACCCCATGAAGAGTCATTTTCACCCTTTTGTCTCAGCTATGTCACAAATTTATTTATACAGACCCCACTGCCCACTGTTTATCACAAACACCACTGGGTCCCCGACACTGGTGAGAAGGCAGATGTAGATCATTTGTGCAGGTAGCGGGGCCAGAAGCCACTGGAACCTGGGCGTGACACCCAAAGGTGGCAGCAGCAAGGTGCAAATGAGCTGTGACCTGCTACAGGACTTTGTCAGGGGCCTGCCCACAAGCCCCAGGGACAGTGGGCACTCTGAAAAGACAAGGGGGGGTCTGCAGAGAGACCTGTGGTTCTTGTAGACACCAGCCTCGAGACTCGGGGCCGTTCCCCTCCCCAGCATCCCTGTGGCCCTGCCCACGGAACCCAGGTGCTCGCTCAGGTGTGCACCCCTCACCTGCAGAGCCCTCCAGCTGCAAGGAGCTGACCCACCCCACCTCCCAGCCTGCCTGATTACCTAAGGGGAAGCCCATCTCCCCCCTCAAAGGTTTGTTGAGGAAGCCAAGTTGAGCCAGTCAGCACACGGCAACTTTCCTGGCCACAGATATAGGTTCATTCAGGCCCGTGAGGTATCAGGAAAAGCTTTCCAGGTGCTTCTGGGAAAGAAGATCCCTTGCTGTCCTGAGAGGGCCACTGGAGCAGTTTCTCTCCACACAGCTGTGTATAAAGATGAGGCCTGGGATGGCTGGAGCCAATCTGCTGCCACCCCGAAGATCCAGCAGCCCACGAAAAAGGGCAGGAAATTGCTCAGCCTTGATCGAGCCATACCTGATTTCCAAAGCATCCCCAGACCATTTCAGCTACATGGGCCAATATGGCCGCTTGGACTTCTGGGCTGGTTCAGAGCTGGGTTTTCTGTCTGTTACAGTCAAAAGTGTTAGGATGCTCCCAGACCCCACACCTGCCACAGGCTGGGAGAGGGGCTTCCTCCAAACTCTGGCAGCCCTCATCAGCCTTCACCAGGTGTCCATGTGTCCTTCTTGACCCATCACCGTGTGTTCCCTCACAGCCGGGGCCATTTCTGACTCACGCTTGAGCCCCAGCACTCATCCAACCCAGGACATGAAAGGAACTTGGGGTGTCTGTTGAACAAGAGAGCAGGCAAAGTGTGCACAGCAGAGCCTAGCATTCAAAGCCTTCCTGGCCCATCTCACCAACACCCACCCCCGCCCCAGGTCACTCCCACTGCCCACCTTGCTCGCTCCACTGTCTGCCATCCCAGGCTGCTCTGTCCCGGAAGAGGACACAGCTGGGGCCTCTGCCATAATCTCCATCATCCATACTCAGACCTGTCGGGTGGGGGGACCCTGGGTCCTCTCCTCTGAGGAGTTATTCCCTCTGAGCTTCAGGACACCCTGCTGCTTGATGCCCATTTGAGAGGTGAGAAAACGAGGACCCAACTCAGCCTGGTCTCCTGCCTTTCAGGGACCCAGAAACCGGGACAGTGGCCAGATCCAGCTGCCAGCAGCTCTGGGAGCCTCCAGGCAGATGGCTGGGACGGGACCCTGCAGCGGAGTCCCACATGGACATCTCTGAGGTCATCCCCCTCCCTCAGTGCCGGGCCCAGAAGGGGACCCTCAGATGTACCCTGGGCGGCCCGGGAAGCCTCTGGATACATGTGGCGCATCTTCCGTGAGCATCAATTTTAATCAAAGGATTGAGGGAAAAGTGAAGTAATTTATCTGAAAAGAAACTGAAAGCATCATTTTCATATCCCAAAGCTATTCTCACTTAGATTTGAAGGGCAGTCACTGGCAGGCTTGGAATGTCTCCACCCAGGAGACGGACCTCAGGGCCCGGGGAGGCGGCCGGCCCGGTGGGGAGGGCGCGAATGCTGCAGCCACAGCACCGCGGGCCTGGCTCTCCATTCACCGGCCATGTGACCTCAGAAAGCCATCTAAACAGCCCTGCCTCAGTTTCCTCATCTGTAAAAGGGGACAGTAACAGCCCCTGCCTCGTGAGGCTGGTGTGAGTGAGGAATGATCCAATCAAGTGGACAGTTAGGGCCTGAGAGCCATTAGCAAAGGTGCCCGTGATGCTTTTGGGGAAGGATGGCCAAGGGCGGCCACTTTACAGGTCAGGAGGCTGAGTCCCCAAGAGGGAAAGTGACCTGCTCCAAAACTAGGTCTCTGACTCCCTCTGTGGTTCATTCTCCCCCTCCTGCTGCCTCTGTGCCTTGGTTTCCCCATCAGTAAAAGAGGATAAAATCAGGGAATGGGTATGCATGCCAGGCACTTCCAAGGTGGCTGAGCTCTTGCTGGAAGCCACCATCCATGGCGTGCCCACAACCGACTCAGCTGGGACTGGCTTGTTAGGGAGATGCCAAGATCCATGGGATGTTTAGTCAAGTTTCCAGACCTTAAAACATCTCGCTGCAGCGCCCATCAACAGATGAGTGGATAAAGATGTAGCATATATACACAATGGAATATTACTCAGCCATAAAAAGAAAAGCATCAAATATTGCCATTTGCAAAAATACAGATGGACCTGGAAGGTATTATGCTTTGTGAAGTAAGTCAGAGAAAGACAAATACTTTTTCACTTATATGCGCAATCTAAATATTAAACAAATGAATACAACAAACAAACAAAACATCTCACTGAGGTTGCACTTCAGCAACTCAATGACATCAACCAAGTAAATTCCTACCGGCTTTACCTGACCACCTGTCAGGTTCTCCGCATGTATTTCTACCCCCACCTCACATGTGACTTATCCCCAGCCAACTACAGTCCCCCAGCCTCTGTGTAACCTCAGTGTGCCACACCCTTCCCTGCCTATCTCTCACCCATCTTCCAACTCAACGGTCACTTCCTCCAGGAAGCCCTCCCTGACTTCCCACAAGCCCCTGGCTTCCCTCTGTCACACAGAGGCTAGACTTTGAGTCCTCCGTGGACAGGGGACTGGGGAGGTGGCTGTCCACAAGGACTAGCCCGGCTCAGGCCAGTGCACTGTGTCCAGTCTTCACCTCTCGGCCCCTGCCGTGCTGTTGGTTTGAGAAATGGTTTAACATCACTGCATTAAAGGAGAAACTCGCAAACAAGACCCTAAAACCACCAACAGAGAGAGACCAAAGGATATTTACTGTTGAGTCTTAGATTTTGAGCTCTCACCAGGACAAATGTCAACACTGCATTTCACCGTCAATAAGCAAGGCGTGCTCTGGAATCCACACAGCCTCCGTCACAAAACCTCAAAGTCTGCTGCCTCCAGACAGCCAAGGCCAGGTCCCCACCCCGCCGACAAGGACTGAGGAGCTCCTCCCCTCCCGCCCTGCTTCCTTCTCCGGGAGCCTAGCCTCCACTCTCCACACACCTGCCAGGCCCTGGGGAACCCCCAAGCCAGTGCTGTTGACAGTGGCGCCGGGCCAAGGTTTGGGAAAAGTGAAAGCGTCCAGGGCCTCTCCCCTAACTGGCGATTTTGGAGGCTGATTTAAGTTTGGGGCATATTAAGTCTTGGGGGTCCATCCCCTGTGATGAGCGGGCCCGCACCCCCAGCCGGAGCCTCTGAGTCTGAATCAGCGTAACAACTGCGCAGCCTCAGTTTTCTCATCTGTGAAGCGGAGCGATGCTTCCTGCCTCCCAAGTTGGAGCTGAGGGAAATGATGTGGACCCGGCAGGATGGGAGACCCTGAATTTGCGGAGGAAAATGGGGGAACGGTGAAAGTTTGGGCTGAGACGACCCAGCCGCGGGAGAAGCGAGGGAGCAGGAAAGGAGGGGACGGGGGTACAGGGAGGGTGCGGGGGAACAGGACTGGAGGAGTGGGAGAGGAGCGCGCGCTCGTGCAAAACGGGGGTGGTGTAAGGTAGGGGCTGGGGTGTGGGAGGGGCCGGGAACACGCGGCGGCGAGCGCGGGCTCCGGGGTCCCCGCCCGTCTCCGCACCGCGTCATGCGGCCCCGCCCCCCTCCCCGCCTCGGCTTGCCCGCCTGAGCAATGGGCCCAGCCCCAGAACCCGCGCTGCGTCCCCACCTGGGCCCAGGCTGGTTCCTTCCCGCGGACAATGGTCCTTACCTGACTACAGCTCCGCCGGCGCCTCACCTGGGCTCGGCTCAGCCCGCGACTCACCTGGCCCCGCCCCGGACGTGGCTTCCGTGCAGGCCCCGCCCCTCGCCCCGCCCCGCGCGCTACCCAGCCAGCGCTGTTTCCCTGGAGCACAGGACCTGAGTGGCCCAGAGTCATTGCGGGCTATGCCAGCATTTTTGCGCATGGGCAAAGTCACCGTTCCAGCCCTGAGGCGGGGGTCATGTACTCAGGAAAGACCAGGCTGGGGCCACTGACGTTCCGGGGCCCCAGGCAAGAGGGTGACTGGTCCTCCGATAGGATCGCGTTCCCACCCGGAGAGCCGCTCAGGAGGTGACTTCTAAGGGTGGATTTCTATCAGGCCCGGTGTCTGGCGCCCCCTTCTGGCTGCAGCTCTGTCTCCGCTGCCTCCTCCCCGTCTCCCTGGTTTCTGAAGGTCGGCGCCCGGGACTGGGGCTGCACCTCTTTTCATTTACTCCCCAGCCTCCTGCTTTCAATACAGCCTATACCAGATGATCCCCAAGCGTTGTCTCTCGACTCCAGCCTCCTGCCTCTGACTGCCCACCTGACATCCCCACACGTCCACGTGGCCTTCTCTCCTGGGCTTCCCATCCGGTTCTCCACCAGCCCCTTCCAAACCCGTCGGGGCATCCTTGGCTCCCCTCATTCCCTCACACCCCATGCGTGGTCCCTGGATGAGCCCCGATAGCTTTTCCTTCAAAACATGTCACAGTGCCACCACTTCTGTCCACCCACACTGGCCCGAGTGGTCCAGGCCACCAGCATCTCTACGTGGCTCAGTGCAGCAGAGCCTCCTAATACATCTCCTGGCTTCTGCCCTTGCCCCTTTCCATCTGTGTTAGCACAGCAGCCAGGGGCATCCTTCCATGCGATCCTGCCCTGCCCCTGCTCGTGTCCCTCCCCCTTCCTGCTCTTGGGGGAGGGGGCTGGCGCTAGCAGCTGCACAATCCCAGGCTGCCTTGCGTGGAAGGTGGCACGGCTGCTGGCAGCTCTGGGATCACGTGTGGTGGGCTCTGTGGTCCCCAGTGGCCTGTGTACAGCAGCCAAGACAATCAGGTGTGTTGACCCCTCCCCATTTCTAGAGGGGGGATCTGATTGCAGAGGCCAGCTGGCATAATATCACACGCTGCTACAGTGACTGGTTCCGGTTCCGGAAGTCACTGGGCCCAAGCCAATGACGCAGGCCTTCGCTGGGCCACAGTGAGCAGTTCAGGACACTCCAGTTGGTGGGAGGAGCTGGACTTTGCCTGGAAGATTGGGGAAGAACAAATCCTGCTCTGTCCTTTTCTCTCCCCCAACTTAGATGAGAAGCTTAGTGCACTGGGAATAGCAAGAAGCCATCCTGTGACCACAATGGGATCAAGGCTTGGGATAAAACAGAGATGGCAAGGAACTGGGTCCTTGGTGACCTTGCAGAGACCCTGGATCAAACCCACCCGGGGGGCCCACACTTCCTCCAGACTTTCTCATTAAATGCACCAATAAATTCTCTTATTGTTTGAACTAGTTTGAATTTTCTATTTCTTACAACCAAAATGCCTTCTGATAAAATATCTTTATACCTTTTAGCCATATTACAAAGAGTTTCTCTCCTGACAGCATTAGCAGAAAAAAAAATAAATAAAAGCCCAGGGAAGCCCTGAATGGCTGAGCCCAAGACACATGACCATTCCAGGGATAGGAAGGGAGTTAGACAGACCAAAACTTTATCCTCCCCAAAGTCAAGACAGTCAGCTTCAAGCCAGTCGTGCTAATGGTAGCCATGAACCATGAGGCTGTTTGCTCGCTGCAGTATCTCCAGTGTCTAGCCCTGGGTCCGGCACATGGTAGCCACTATCCCCAATCAGTATGAATGAATGAATGACCACTGTTTCTCTCTACCGTCACTCAAGCAGCTGCCTGTTTCTGTGCAAAGAGTTTGTAACCATCCTAGCACATGGGCCTGTTCACCTCACACAGCACACTTGCATGTTATTTGTACCTTCCTTGCTCCCAGTGGACTTTGGTGGTGAGAAAGCGGAAGCATCTATGGTACTGCCTGACCTCTAAGTCTCATGCATACCTGAGCCCCCCTCGATGGATCAGGAAGGGGGCCTATTTCTGGGTCGAAACTCTTCTTCCCTCTCAAAACTTGATAAGGAAATCGAGAGGATGCCTAATGCCAGGGACTCACACTTGATGGGTTTCGTCTAGTGCTTTGCGCTGGTTTCTCTTTTCCTTTTGTGGAATGTAGACACCTTTTATTATCAGTGTCAGATGGGTCTCATGAAAGCCGGACAATTTGCAGGTTTTCTGGTTCAAAAAGCGACTTTGGACAGAAGTAAGAGAAAACACGCCCCAGATGGTCTACGGCTGGCAGAGTAATTCCGTGGTATCAAGACATGTCAGGGGGAATGCCACCCTCCTCGCATTTGTGTTTTGTGAAAATCTCATACAAATTCCACTACCATAGCTTAGTGATATTTAAATATATACAATAAAGCAATCATACAGAATGATTGTCAGGAAAAGAACGCAGGTGTATCCTGCCTTTCATAATAAAAGGAAAAAGAAGTAGAAAGAAACTGTGAGACCCAGGCCAGCTCCCTTTTTGGTTCTTCTGTTTTTCCCCAAGCGCGTCTAATCAATAACCCACCAGTTAGTCATTTCCTTTTGTAGCTATAACAATAACTCCTTGCATTTCAAATGCTTTGCGCTAGAAAAGAAAGAATAATAATGCAAAATGAAGGAATTACATCTGAATGGTATTATTCTCAGCTTTATTAAATTTGCTCTCGGTACAAATGTTTATGAAGTCGGAGAGCTG
Organism: Lagenorhynchus albirostris; assembly: GCF_949774975.1. Classification (NCBI taxonomy): domain Eukaryota; kingdom Metazoa; phylum Chordata; class Mammalia; order Artiodactyla; family Delphinidae; genus Lagenorhynchus; species Lagenorhynchus albirostris. Next base: position 5,128,549 of record NC_083105.1, read on the forward strand.
CTTTTCCCCCAAGCAGCAAATTCCACATCAATAAGCAGTGGGGGATGGGAACTTGAAGGAAGGAGGAAAGAAAGACCCCTGGTCCCTGGTCTTGGACTTCTCATTTGTTTTTTCCCAAATTAACTCTCCCTGCCAGCTGCTTGAGCCAAGACGTGGTCTGCTTTGAACCTTATTAAAACCATGAAACCAAAATAGGTTGAGCCAGAAGGCATCTGGGAGATCGTGTTCCAACCCTCCCCCTTACGGGCGCAGACCAGCGAGGCAAGGGGTTTTCTCTGCTGCTGTGTACCCAAGCCAGGAACCCCAGCCAGGTTTCCCGACTCCCTGCCCTCCTATTATGTGCCCTGGTCCAAGTTTTAGAGCAAATGCATTTGGTTGTTAGCGTCGACTGCAAACGGCAAAGCACTTCTCTGCAAACTGAGTACAACCCACATGCACGCTCCACGATGTCTTCTGTGATTGCTTGGACCTAATTGTTGAAACTCTTTTGATTTGAAACTGAGCAGGTGACATTCTTGATGCCTTTTTGACATCAGGCTGGAACGCTGGTTGTGTCCCCTGACACTGTGCACCTTTCAAATGCCCTTGCTCTATGGGGATTCCCTGTCCTACCAGTCTCTCCACCCGAGGTGGCCAGACCACGGGTTTACCCAGAGTCCTTTGCAGTCAGGACCCAGACATTGACTAGGCTCCACCATTGCGACCTACACCATAAGAGAGGAGGTGGCCCTGCAATTTATTATGGGAAAGGGCAGCCTCGGATGTTCAGCTGGGGGTGGGGGGTGGGGTTGACACTGCAGTGGGTACAAGTTTAAATACCTGGGACGTGATTGCTATTGGTGCTGGTGACAGTTGTGGGTTTGGTCCAGTACAACCGGAGCATCCTTGTGCGGTGGGAGCATCTCTATGTGGTAAGCGCATCCCTGTGTGGTAGGAGCATCTCTGAGTGGTGGGAGCATCTCTGTGCCATAGCAGCCTCTCCGGGCAATGGGAGTATCTCTGTGGGGTGTGAGTATCCCTGTGCAGTGGTGCGGTAGTGGCAGTTTTCCCACCAGGCCTGTCCTATGCGACAGTTTGAGGCATGTGGAAGGTAAGCCTCGAGCTTGGCTCTCCCACCTCCTGACAGCTCTAGGAACTCCCAGCATCCTTCAATAAACTCCTTCTCTGGGTAATCAGCAGAATCTGCCGCCATTGCTTGCAGATAAAAGCCCTGCCTTATCCTCTGCACCCTCCTATTTCGCGCTACCTGTCCCTCCTCCCCTGCCAAACACAGGCTGACGTAAATCCCCATAGTGAAGAGAAATGCCAACGTGAGAAATTCTTCTCGTGATGACGTCGATGATGCTTTACATTTTTATAGCTTTTTGCAGTCTGTTAAAGCAGTTCTGAGTTTTCTGCAAACATGTCTGTCAATGAGGAGAAGCGTTCTTGGGTGAAACCATCAGTTTATTAAGTCATTATCACCTTCAGGTCAAAATCCATTAAGTTCTTGTCGGGCCCCATACATTGTCATCTGCACAGAGTTTCTTTCTTTCTTTTTATTTTTTGTGGTACGCGGGCCTCTCACTGTTGTGGCCTCTCCCGTTGCGGACCCCAGGCTCCGGACGCGCAGGCTCAGCGGCCATGGCTCACGGGCCCAGCCGCTCCGCGGCATGTGGGATCCTCCCGGACCGGGGCACGAACCCGCGTCCCCTGCATCGGCAGGCGGACTCTCAACCACTGCGCCATCAGGGAAGCCCTGCACAGAGTTTCTTAATCAAGGATGCTTGGTATCTCGGGGTTTGTGATCTTACAGCCCCTGCTCTGCCTGTGTCCATAGTGTACAGACTAGCAGAGAAATATCGTCGCTCACAGAATATTACATCTGGAAAGATCCTCACTATGGATGAGGAATCTGAGAATGTGTGACTGGCCCAATATTACACAGCAAGGTAGTGACCAATTCAGGATCAGAACCCCGGGTCCTGGCTCTGCCCACGAGGGGTATGCAGCACACATAAATAAATAAAATGCCATATGCCAGCATCAGCCTTCTCCCCATCCGCAGATGACCTTCCTCTAGAGTGTTTGGGAAAGAGGAGTGTATCAGTTAGTCACGCCAGGTTATGCTGCAGCAATAAATATTCCCAGTCTCCCGGGCTTACACCAGATTAGGTCTACTTCTCATGCACGCTGCCCGTCCACAGCCCCCGGGGACCCGGCCTGCCGGAGCAGCCCCATCTGGAGAGTGCCCATCACCACACAGAGAAAAGGAGAGCCCTGGAGGGTCTCTGCCTGGCAATGAAAAGACCCAGCGCCAAAGGGGCCCTTTGCCCAGAAGTCGCTGGCCAGAGCTGGTCACAGCACCCCACCCAGCCCCAAGGGGACCAGGAAGTGTGGCCCTTCTGTGTGCTCGGGAAGCAGGGAGCAGGAGACCATTGTGATTTTAGGGACTTATCTTGAGTCTGTGCCCGTTGCATCCCTGGCACATGCTCCTCTGTCCAGCAGCCTCCCCACTTCTCCCAGCCTCCCCAAGAGTACTGCCCACTTCACTGCTGGACACGCCTGAGCTTTGGGAACACGACTCCCTGCTGGAAGGCTGCTCCCCTCCACTCGGGCCCTTGCAGAGGGGCCCACACGGGCCGCCCACACTCCCCAAGGCGAGCGCTGCGGAACTGCAAGGAGAAAGGGAATTCTTCATCCCCCCTCCCCCCTTCTTCCTTTCGTTCTTGTGTGTGTGCACGCGTGCGTGTTTTAATGTGGTAAAATACACGTAACATAACATTTACTGTCGTCACCACATCTAAGTCTACAGTGAGTGTTGTTAAGCGCACGGACGTTGCAAAACCGAAACTCGGGACTTCCCTGGCAGACCAGTGGTTGAGGCTCCGCGCTGCCAATGCAGGGGATGTGGGTCCGATCCCTGGTCGGGGAACTAGGGTCCCACATGCCGTGTGGTGTGCCCCCCGCACCCCCCGCCAAAAAATGTTTTAAAAAAAGAAAACTGGGAAGATCCCACGTGCCGCGGAGCGGCTGGGCCCGTGAGCCATGGCCGCTGAGCCTGCACGTCCGGAGCCTGTGCTCTGCAATGGGAGAGGCCACAACACTGAGAGGCCCGTGTACCGCAAAAAAAAAAAAAAAAAAAAAAAAAAAGAAAACTGAAACTCTGTCCCCATAAACACTGACTCCACATCCCCTCCCCCTGCCCCTGGCCCCCACCATCTACTTTCTGTCTTGATGAACTTGACTCCTCTAGGTGCCTCATGTAAGTGGAATCCTACAATATTTGTCCTTGTGGCTAGCTTGTTTCACTTAGAAAGGTTCATCCCCGGTGTAGCACATGTCAGAATTTCCTTCCTTTTTAAGGCTGAGTCATATTTCATTGAATGGATGGACCACATTTTGCTTATCCACCATCCACTGGTGGACACCCTCCCCTCCTGCAGCTATACATAGTTTTCATTGCTGTCCCATCACATCAAGGACTGTGTTGCCAAGAATATAGGTCCTGGGGACACACACACACACACACACCCCAACAGCCAATTTCCCTTCCTCCCTCCCCCCCAACCCGGCAGGAGTTCCCGACTCTACCAGCAATGTTCCTGGAACCAGCTATCCCTTGAGACTGTGGGCCTCTAGGGTGGTGGGCAGGGAGCCTGTATCCTGTGTGCCCTTTACTCCCTGAAGGGCTGAGTCCAGCTCCTCTGGTGGGGAGCGGAGGCCAGCAGACACTGGAGGGCTTACAAGGCCCAAGGCCCCAGCGGAGGGGAGTGTGGAGGTGGGCGGCAGGGACTGGAGTGCAGCTCTCAGACTCCCCGCTGCCTGGGGAAAGAACTTGGCAAAAGCGACGGCTTTGTGCTGGCTAACTGACCTCGGAGTGGCGGTCAGCCTCTCTGCGACAAATCGGCTTGTCACCAGCAGAGGTGGGGACTGTGCTGACGTCACACCCAGCGGTTGCTGGTTCCACTCATCGCCACCCCGACCCCGGTCAGCAGGTGACCTGCAGGAGATCTGTCTACTGATGAGTTAATAAGGCACCACCAGTCACACATTTTAAAGAGACCTTCAAGGTTGTACGTCAGCATAGTTGGTTTCCTCGTCATCCTATGCATTTTATTGTGAAAACACTATTCTAAGACTGTGTCCCTGGGCTTCCCGGGACGCCCGAAGGAGATACACAGGGCAGGTCAAGACCCCCCCGAGGTGGAGAATGGCCCCCACTCAGTGCTGATGGGGAGTCCCCAAGTGTGTTTTTTAAATAACATCTTTTTCACTTCCCCCAGATCTCCCGGACGTGCAGCTCTCCATGGCCCCTCGTACCCCCTTCACCGTGAGCACATCCTCTCCACAGCGAGCACCCCTGCTGCAGGTTGCTGGACGGACGGGACAGACGTCCTACTCTGACTACAAGGGATGTTCTGCCATCTGCTTTTTGGCTATTTCGCCTGAAGTGCTGTCGACTTTCATTATTTAGCGGGACCTTCCATTCCAGATGCCTTCGGAACACCCGCCTCAGACCCCGAGCACAGCCAGCACAGCTCACAGCACGCAGACCCCCAGCATCTGGCTGAAATGCAGATCCAGCATCAGCAGGCGTGGGCTGGCCTGAGACTCTGCATCTGAGAGGCAAAGGCGAGCGTGGTCATCAGGGTCCCCTGGAAGACCTACAGCAAATAAACCAGAAAAAGACAAAAACAGTGAGCTGGTCTCTTGCACCTCAGCCCTGGAGATGCAGACGGACCATCCTCTGAAGAAGGCTCCCCTGCTCATGCTGAGGCCGGATCAACCTTCAATTAACTGAGCAACCAGCGTGTGCTGGGCACTGACCTGGGGCTGAGGGCTCAGTGGGAACAGGGCAGGGGGGCCTCCTGGCCACATGGGGCTGCCTTCTTGTGGGGAGAAAAGCTAATAACAAATTCATTTCTTCCAGAGGGGTCTCCCATGAGCTAAAACCTCCGAGCCTCTCTCGGGCTCTGGTCCCTTATCCACTGTCTCTTTCCACTCTGCTCTGAAAGAAAACCGCACCACATAAGCTTCCGACCGCACAGTCCGTTTCCACCCTTAATTACAGAGTGACAAGTGCCGTGAATGGGTGGGGAAACAGGAGGTGGGGAGAGGACTCGGGGGTGGGAGGCGGGTGGGCCGGTGGGGCGGACACAGGGCCATAGGCCGGCCTTGGCCACAGCTAGCTTGGGGCTTGGCCTGAGCTCCCTGGTGGCCAAAGTGAGACACGGTCGGTGATGTGACCTTCATTGTAAGGTTTGGTTCTTGGATGGGACATCTGGGTTGCATCTTAAACCAAGGCCCATAGGTCTGTACGTGAAGGTTCTGTAGATTTGGGGAGACCAGCAATAGCTGGTTTTCTATCCGAAGTTATGTGTTCCCTGGTCCTGATTTTTCATTTATAATTTACCAAGTTATAGCAAGATGTTTTGATGTAGAGTACCTCAAACATTTTTCGAACAAGAGTGGGTTCAACACATGGACACGCTCAAAGCCCACCTTGATGGGATACCCCTTTATGGGGGGAGCGGGGGCAGCCCCAGCTGGAGGCCCCGCCTGGGTGTCTGGAGCTGCTGCGGGACCCAGGCTCAGCAGCCACCCCCTCCCCGGGTTCTGTCTCCCCACTGCTGGGAAGGCACGGCTGGCCGGTGTCTGGGGCTCCCCTTCCGCCCGGGGTGGAGGGATTGGTCAAAGAGCTCAGGGCCCCCCACAGACAAAGGTCATGCCTGGGGGTGGGCCGTGCACCAGCAGAGTCCCCAGGTATCAGAGCAGGCCCAGCAGCCCGAGGTGGCAGTGCTCGACAGAGCCCCCGACACTCGGGAGGTGAGGGCAGGACAGGGCCCAGTGCCGGGGCGGTGGGGGGCGGATAGAGCCCAGGCAGACAGCCCCCTGCTACAGCCTCTGCCCTTTGCCTGGTCCTTCCGTCTCGAGGGGACCCTGCCCATAATACTCCCCACCCCACCCCAGGCTCAGCCGGTCCCAGGCCTATCCCGGGTTCCGTAAGGGAGCTGGGAGCCAAGCAGGGCGGTTCAGGGATCTCAGCCCCATCAGCGGAGCTGAGTGGCCACATGCTCGTTGGTCCTCAGACCGGGGACGGGCTTCCGGCCCCATCCCCCACCCCTGGCTCCTCCGAGGCCGGCTCACTTCCGCTCTGCCGGCCACGCCCCTGGGCACCTTCCCCCTGGCCCCGTGCAGTCAGTACGTCCCCAGATCAGACCACGAAGCTTCGCTCCTACCCTGCCATCCCCTGCGCACCCCTCCCTGGGCTGGAGCAGGGGCTCCTGGCTCGCTTTTCCCACTCGACAGGAGGAACTTGTCCCCCCAGGTGGCTCCCCCCGCAGACCCCCGTGGGCTGACACTTCTCACCAGGCGCCCACCTCCCTTCCCCGACCACCCGACTCCCAGCAACCCCCAATCACCGGCTCACGCGCCCTGGGTCTGTCCTGTTATCTGCCCGTAGGGCACCCACACCCCACCTCCAACCAAAGGTTAACTCCACGAGAGGGGAGCCCTGGGAACGGGGTCGGGGGTCTCCCCGCCTAGCCCGGAAGGCCCCCTCCAGAGGCCCAGAGCCGGCCCTGGGAACCTGAGCCCTCTGGGAGCGGGAAGAGGAGACCCCAGTGAGGCCGGGTGCAGCCCGAGGGTGAGGACCCTGGAAGAACGTCCTCAGGGCCTGGCATCGCAGACACAGCTCGAGAGCCGGGCAGACAAGTTTTATTCCACCCGCTTCCCACCCACAGCCACGCCAGGCTGAGCGAGGACGGGCTGCGTGGAGGGTCTGGGACAGAGGTGCACACAGGAGGTCACGCTGTGGCCCGAGGCGAGTGGGGGGCGGGGAGGCAGTTCTGCCACTGACCCTGGGGGGGTCTCTCTGGAGGCCTGGCCGAGCTGAGGGGTTCACAGTCTGCATGGTGTGGACACTGGAGGGCTGAGCAGGCTGGGGTGCAGGGAGCGGCCAGGTCTGCTCCACGCACAGGAGGCTGCCCTGCACCTGCTGAGCCCCTGACGCCCCAGAACAAAGGTGCCGGGGTCTCGGGCGGCGACGGTCTTTTCGACAAAGACTCAGGAATGCCAAAGTGGCTGAGGCCGACGGGGGACTGAACGGGACAGAGTAGAAAACTCTCGCATTCACGCACCGCACAGGCGTACACGCAGGGTCAGTAAAAACACAAGGCCTGGGTCACACGACACTCTGCCGGCCCCCTGCCCCCTCAGACTCAGACGTCCCACAGCCACCGCCCCGCCCAAAGTCAATGAAGATCCCTTCCGAATCCGAGTCGACCGACTCCAGGATCTGGTCCACCAGGTTCTCGGGGCTGGAGGAGGCTGGTGAGCTGCGGGCCGGGCCTGGGCCAGGCTCAGGGGGCTGCGCTGGAGGGTACAGTCTGCTGGGGCAAGGCCCCGACGGGGGCGCTGGGGAGGGTCTGAAGGTCCCAGCAGGGTCCTGGCCGGGTGTGTCAGCAAAGCCCTGGGGCTCGGGGCAGGACGTCATCTCGGAGACCGAGTGCCTGCGGATGCCCGTGCCGCCGGCCACCGCACCCTCAGCCTCGTGCTCCGCCACGGGGTTCAGCAGTGGCGTGTTGTAGCTCTTGGACCGCACCACCGGGTTCTTGGCCAGGATGTCCCCCGATCGGGAGCGGCGCAGGAAGTGCTTCTCTGCATACAGACAGACAGACAGAGCATCAGGCAGGGGGCCAGGGTGGGGCTGGCCAGATGCTAGGGAACACCCACTGCAAGCACCTACTTTGCGCCCAGCTCTGCAGGAAGGGACCGCTACAGGGAAAAGCCCGACCGGTGTAGATCCTGCTGGGGCAGCCTGGAGGGGAGTTGGGGTTTCCACCCCAGCTGATACTAGGTCCAGCCCTACGTGACCTCCTTCTCTCCTCGGTCTGGCCTCTCAGCCTGGAATGGGGGCGGGGGGCCTCAAGTCAACCGCCTGGGTTCAAACATGCACCTTGCCAGGGACCTGTGCACGTGCCTCAGTTTCCTCACCTGCGGAAAGTCAACAAACCCAAGCACTTGCTAAGGGCCAGCACTTTCTTAGGCAGACACAGACCCTGTCTTCAGAGCTGGAGTCCTACTGTGTGTGTGTGTGTGACTAGAAACTCCTCTGGGTGGGCCACAGGTCGGGCAGTGGCAAGTGCCCGGATGGCGCAGCACATGAGGTCAGGGCTGGGGTTTATTCTGAGTGTTGGGGGGTGACCCCGGGGGTGGGAGAGGACGGATATAGGGGCAGGTCTCAGGCTCCCACTCAGGACCCTGCAGTTCCAGAGTTGACCACCAGGTGGCAGGGCTGAGCGGGATGAACCAGAGGCTGTCCTGGACCACAGGACACAGGCTCCCTCTTTGCCTGGCAGGGGTCTCGGTGTCCAGGGCCACACAGACCTCAAAGTTCCTCCAGCTGCTGGAGCCCCGCCGGAGCTGGGACATGCTAGCTGGGCAGGTTTTATAACTGCAGGTGGGTGGGCCCTCTGGACGAGGGGACACTCCTGATGAGCTCTCGTACCGCTGTCCCCTTGGTTCTCTTCATGCATTTCTTCCCAGGCCTGGATCCTCCCTGCCCTTCAGCTCCCAGTCTGGCCTTCCCTGAGCTCCCCGCCCATGGCCCTCATGTCACCTGGGCACTGGTCCCCTTGGGCGCTCATCTGGGGATGGTTTACTCATTGGTCTGCCTCCCCTGGCGGACAAGAGCAAATGAGTGTGGGGCTTGGTCTCTGCTGAACCCTCAGGACCAAGAACAGGGGCTGGCGCACAGTAGGTGTTCAGTTTACAGTGCTGAACGAACCGATGGGGCCAGGCAGCCCCAGGACGCCCAGCCATGCCCACTTCACAACCCCTCCACACCCCCCGTGAGTCCCCAAATAAGCCCGGACTTCTTGGGCTCCGGGCCTTTGCACATGCTGGGTCCTCTGCCTCGTCAACTCCTGACTTTCAGGACTGAGCTCGGATGTGACCTCCGTGGCGGGTGCGGGGGTCTCTGCCGGGCTCTCAGGGGAGTCACTGCAGCACCACTTGTGACGTCAGCCCTTGAAGGAGGGACCCCACGTGACCCGCCCTCTGCCCGGTGCCCCGCACACAGCACGGCCGGTGGATGCTCAGGTCAGGTTTGCCGTGGCCGCACATCTGGTTCTGCATGACTCCCCTGGGAGGCCTGGGCCCCCGACCGGGCAGAGGTGGATGGGGCCAGGGGTCACCCTGCTCCCACCCATGCCCAGGCGACGCCTACCCAGGATGCAGGAGTGTGTGAAGGCACCCTCGCTGGAGTAGAGGCCGTAGGTGCCCAGGTAGGGCGACACCACCTTCTGGATCAGCGTCTCCAGGCGCAGGTAGTCCTTGGTCACTCCCCGGGACTCGTGCACCCCCTGCAAGAGGGAGGGGTGCGGGGGTCCGCTGGTCGGCCTGTTCCCTGCCTCCCTAGCCCAGCCGTGCTTAGCTCAAAGGCCACCACGAACGGCACCCTCCCCCTCCCCCGGGGTCCTGGCCCCCATGGCGGTGGCCCCGCACCCTCCCTTCCCAGCCGTCTCTCGGGTTGGGGCCTCTGAGCCACCCTCCTGCTTTAACGCCCTCGTGGCTGCCCGCTGCACACAGGAGCCCGCGTGGCTGGGAGACCATGATGCCTGCGGGAAAGGGGTCTGTGGCCAGATTAGGCTGGGCACCCTGCACCTCCCCCTCGGGACAGTTGTGTGTCCCCTTCCGTGAGCTGGCTTCCCAGAGGCTCTGGGCAGTCCTGGGGGGCCAAGCTCATTCACCTGGACCCGCACCCTCACTCCCTCGCCCCAAGCAGCACTGTAGGCAGGACAGGCTGCCCCCTGGGCCAGGCCCAGGTCCAGGTCTGTATCCAAGCTGAGTGGTCAAGGCCCGTCCATCTGATAGAGCCGCCCCTCCCCCTCCCAGACTGCTTCCCCGGCCAGGCACCGTCCAGCGCCTCCCAACACCTCCCCTCATTCACAGCTTTGAAGGGTTTTCCACCCCTCCCATTTCACTGGAGCCAAAGCCTGGAAAATGAGGCTGCCCACGGGACAGCCGTGGCCTTGCCCACTCAGCTGCGAGCTGACCAGGAGGCAATCTCTGGGTCCCCAGCGCCCCCGGCAGAGGGCCGGGCACACAGCAGGTTTTTAGCGAGTGCTTGCTGAACGAATGATGTCTCTGAACGAATGAATCATCCCCAAGGGGCTGCCAGCAGTTAAGAAGCAAGATACACCCAGGTTAACGTTGAACGACGATTCAAGACAGCGAGAACCCAACTCTGTGCTGCCTACGAGAAACCCACTTAAACTATTAAAGACACACACAGACGAGAAGTAAGGGAGTGCAGGACTGTATGTGAGAACACGGATCACAGATCACGATAACACAGATCACAGCACGAGTAGCCATGTCGATTTCAGACAGGACAGACTTCAGACCAAAGCAATCTATCAGGGATAAGGAAGGGCATTACCTAATGGTAAAGAGGTCACTTCTCCGAGGTGACATAACAATCCCTAATGTGTACGGACCTAACACAGAGCAGGAAACTACGGAGGCAAAAAGTGACGGGGCTGCGAGGACAGAGAAATCCATCCTCCTAGCTGGAGGCTTCAACACCCCTCTCAGAAACAGATCCAGCAGGCAGAAAATCAGGAAGGACACAGATGAACCCAACACCACCATCAATCAACTGGATAAAACTGACAGCTATAGACAACTTGTCCAATAGCAGAATCTATATTCTTCTCAAGCTCACGTGGGACATCCTCCAAGACAGACCACATTCTGGGCCACAAAACACACCTCGACACATTTAAAAGAACAGAAATCGTACAATGTCTGCCCTCAGACCACCAAGAAATTAAACCAGGAATCCGTAACACAATGATAACTGAAAACCCCCAAACGCACGGAGATTAAACAACTCCCTTCTAAATGACACAGGGGTCAAAGAAGAATTTTTAAATATTTTGAATTAAATGAAAATGAAAACGCCAACGTCCAAATTATCAGGATGCGTCGAAGCAGTGCTTAGAGGGAAATTTATAGCACTGAATGGATACATTAGAATATAAAAAGTCTACAAGCAGTCTTGTAAACTTCCACCTTAGGAAACTAGACAAAGAAGAGCAAATTAAGTCCAAAGTAAGCAGAAGAAAAAAAATAAGAATCAGCAGAAATCAACGGAATTGAAAACAGAAAAATGGATGGAGAAAATCAAGACCAAAAGCTTTGAAAAGATCAATAAAACCCACAAGCCTCTAGCCAGACCAGCTGCGGACAAGAGAGGGAGAAGACCCAAAGGACTAACGTGAGAAACGAAAGCGGGGCCGTCACTACAGACTCCACGGATCCAGCTGTGTTTGGACAAGGAGGGGGTGCCCCCGGAAGTCATCCAGATGGACCTGGAGGAGCCGCCCCCGCCCCCAGCAACAGTGCCGTGGACGAGGAGGACGTTACTGCTGACCTGTGCTGGGCGTTTCACAAACTTTGTGTCCCTTCATTCCCAGAATTCGTTTCTGGGGTCTGGTCTCTGCTCCCCATTGCCCGGTGAGGAAATGCGGGCCCCGGGGCTGCATTATTTGTGTACCACGCTCAGATGCAGGGCCGGTACTCAGCTTCTGGGACCCCGGTGAGAAGGAGCTTTGATTCTGCACGTGAAGCATGGGGCACATAGTAGGCCCTCAAAAGATATGCTGACCAGTAGCTGTGACCTCAGGTCCATCTGGGACTTGAAAACAGTGGGGACAAGTTCACCGCAGGGCTGGGACAAGGCCATTCAAAGTGGAGGCCAAGGCGAGAGCAAAGGGTTGTGGCTGGGGGTAGGGGTCGCACCCAGGAGGGGTAGAAGGACACTCTGGGGGAAAATGGGGCCAAGCCCAGAAGCTGCATGAGGCACAGCGACCACCAGGGGGCAGCACCACCCGGCCTGGCCGCCACCCAGGTGCTGTTCATGGGATCAAGATGAGACCTTATGCCTTGGCTTGAAATCCCAGCCTCATCACTTCCCGCCCCCAAGGGGAAGTGCACCATGGAGGACTCTGTGTCGATTTCTCCTCGTTATCCTTCGAGGAAACAGGCCGAGGGATGCAATGTCCCGCCAGTCGCTGCCCTGCGTGGCCGCCAGGACGACCGCCGGCTCCCACCGAGTGTAGCCCCTCGACCCTTCTAACGTCCACATTCATCAGCCCCTTCTTTGCTCTGGAATCTTCAACCAGCTGCCCTGGGCCCCAGGACCAACCTCACAGACATAAATTTAGAAGGACTTCCACGTGCACGGGTGGGTTCAGGACAGTGAACAGGGTTGGGAGCCTGTCAGCCTCAGGGAAGGCCAGGCTCCCAGCCATCACAGCTCCGGGCAAGTGAGGACTCTACTTCCCCGCCTGTAAAATGGGGTGGTTGACGGTGCTCATCCTGGGGCTGTGACAGTGAGACAGGCTGGCAAACTGTAGGGTGCCGTGCCCGCCACAGGGCTTGGGGCGCAGCAGTTTGCAGAAAGGTCCTTCGGAAATGTCTGGAACTGCTGTGGGGAGCGGGAGGCGGTGGCCCCCAACCTCAGTGACTGACCGATGGGGGAGTAAAGGCCTGGCCCCGCTGCCCTCGAGGGACACTCTGTCCACACTCCTGGGCTCCCTGTGGGCTCCCGGGCCGGCCTTCTTGTGAACGAACCCACACCTTCGTCCAGCTCCTTCTCAGCCCCCGCTGCTTCCTTCTCCCTCCCAGGTTTCTCCTGGGAGTCCCTCCCCACCCCCGCCCTCCCCCACCGTTGAGAAGTCACGTGGCCCCACACCCACATCTCAGGCTCTGTCTCCGGGGAGCCTGGGACATGCCGCCTGTGCCCGTCACCGGGCTGAGCGCAGCCCCCACGGGCCCCGCGCACCTGCAGCACCAACAGCATCTGCACGACGGCGGGGGGCACGCGGGCGCGGGCCCGGGCCAGCGCGTCCTCCAGCTTCACACTGAGGGTGATGATGTTCCGGAAGTGCAGCAGGGCCAGCTGGCGCACCGACGGCTCCTTGCCCTGCAGACGTGGGGGCCGCCGCTATCACGTGAGACCCTTGCTCCCCTGCCCCCACCAGTTCTGGGGCCAGATACAGGGACGGACCACTGACCCCCAGATCCCCTTCCACCCCGTCCTCCTCCCCAGATGACCCTCGTTCTGCGGAGAGAGGGCCCCACACGGCTCCCTCAGGCAAGGGAAGGGTGGCTGTCACGCACAGAGCCCCTACTGCGGGCAGGGCACGGCCTACTGTGTGCTGCTAAGGGCTTCCCAAGGTTCTGAGCATGGAGCTGTCCTTATGCCCGTCTTGGGGGTGGGCAGCAGGTTCTGGGAGGTCCGGGGGCGAGCGCAGGCACAGATGGCCCACACGTGGCAACAAGGGCAGAGGTGTGCCCACCCCCAGGCCGGGATCGGCTGTCCCTGTGGCCCAGGAGCCGCTCACCTGCACCGGGTAGAAGACGGCCTGCAGCGTGGGCAGCACGTCGCTGAAGAAGAAATCCCAGGTCTCTGCCAGCGAGTCCAGCAGCTTCTGTCCTGTGGGCACAGGGACCATCACCATTACCCCAAGGGGCGCCGGCAGATGCTTCCCGCCTTCCCAGGTCACGAGTCACCTCTCCTGGCAGCAGGAGGACGCGGGAGCTGAGGGCCGGGCCCTGGAAGGCCCCCCCCACCTGCCAGGGTGATGGGCCCGGATGCCCAGCTTCACCCCCCTGAGCCTCAGCTGCCCCACTAATAAAACGGGGCTGTAGCAGGGCGAACCCCTCAGAGCCGACAGGAGGAAAGGAGATGAAGCAGGGCCTGGGGCAGAGAGGTGCCGGGGGGTCCGTTTCCTCTGCACACAAGCCCTACAGGAACAGCCCAACAGGCGCTCCACTCACACCCTTGTCTCATCCGCCCTCCCCCTCCTTCCGCCCACCCATCGGTCTGTCCCTCTGTCCACCTGACAGACATTCACACAGCAGCTATGCTGTGCCAGGCCTGGCACTGGGGACCCAGCTGAGCCCAAAACTACTCCAGTCCCACCACGTGACAGGGCGGCAGGACAGTGAACAGCCACCCTGGCGAGGGAGGAGTGACCCCCAGCGGGCAGATCAAGTGCCTGGGCCTCAGAGGTGCGGGTCTCTGCCTCGAGGGCCTGCGTCCCCACCACCCAGGCTGCCTGCGGTGGGATCTGGGGAGCCAGGGAAACCGCATCCAACAGCAGCAATGGTCCCAGGCACGAGGGGGTCACGCAGAGAGAGCTTCCCGGAGGAGGTGATACCCAAGCTAATTCAGGAGGACCGTTTTGCCTGGTGGACTGAAACCCTTGGCACATGAACCATGGAAGTACACGTGTGGAAAGCAGGCATTTGGACAAGCTCTGTGGGCCTTTCTGCTGGCTCTGGGGAAGCAGCAGCGCCAGTCACAAGGTGGACAGACCCTGGGGGTGGGGACAGCTGAGGTGCCCCCCAGCCGGCTCTGTGCTCCCCCCGGAAACGCCAAGTGCTGAACCCTCAGCCCCTCTGCCTGGAAGGAGCGGAGAGCTGGGATGAAAGGCTGCTGGGTCAGGATAAGCAGGCCTCCGGGACATGTCGCCGAGGCCTCTGCTGCTTGGCGGGACCCCACCTGGAAGCCAGACTAGCGGTTGGCTGGAGAAACACGGCCGTGGTGGTGGGCATCCCCTGGAGTGGAGGGGCCAGGGCCACGGGCTGGCCAGCCTCCCAGAGCGCACCGCCCATGCCCGACTCCTCAAGGTTTCCGTGGGAACCAGGAGGTCGGTCAAGGGCCTTTGCCTCTTGTGCTCCCTTTTCCTGGGCTCTGAGCCCCCCAACCCCTCCCCTCCATAAAGCCCCCGGGGTCTGTGTGGGTGCTGGGCTCTGGGAGGGGAGCCTGGTGGGGGTGACCGTGGTGAGGGCGGGTCCACCTTTCTATGCAGCCCGTCTGCCGGCACTGGAGCACCCTGGCTGGCAGCCAGCTCCTGGTCCGACCGGGGGCCCACAGCCCACAGCGGGCTCTATGGAACCCAGGACGGTGGGTGTCCACCACCCGAGGAGCTCTGCCTGCATACAAAGGTCCCTTGAGGTCCCCGCCGTCACCGGCGAGAAGAAAGGCGGCTCAGTTCCCCAGGCGGCCGTGGGGCGGCTCTGGGCGCGGGCCAGGCGGCGTCTGCGGAGCGCAGGCTGCTCTCCAGCCCGCGGGGCGGAAAGGGGATGTCGTACAGTCCAGGCCCCGCCAGAGCCACACGCCGACCAAGGGGCCAGGAAGCTCGGCTCCGTGCCCTGGCTGAGCTCTCTGCTGCCCGGGAACTGCGGTCTGGGGACACCAGGGTCGGCAGGGGTGAGTCAAGCACACGGCATCGAAGTCCCGCCCTGGGGCCCCAGGGGGTCCCTCAGCCCGAGCCTCAGTGTGGTCCTCTGTAAAATGGGCGTGATCAACGTGTCCACACTCAAAGGCCAAAAGCTACCCTGTAGCAAGTGCTCAGCTGTTAGCCTGGCGCTGACTAGCGGGCCCGCGTGGTCTGAGGCCGCGCCGACGCTCAGGAGGACGCACGCCACCCAGGGGCCGTGCCCTTGAGCTGGATCTCCCAGGATGGGGCGTGGGTCAGCCTGTCTGTCTTCCTTTCTTCAGTCCGACTGTGCAGGCCCTGGAGACGGGAATGCACCAGGCTGGCTGATCTTAGCCCAGACCTTAGTGGTGACCACAGGGCAGTTGGAAAGGCCACAGCAGGGGCTTGGAGGAGGGTGGCCAGGCTCGGAAGAGAGCGTGTGAGGGCCGTCGCAGTGCAGTTTGGTGGCCTGACCTTAACAGGCTGGGATTCCTGCAGGGCAGGCAGAGCCCAGGGCCTGGAGCCTGCAGAAACCCTGGGCTCCCCCTCGGAGTCCCAGAGCGTCCGGCTGCTGAGAAGCTACCCCCGCTGCAGCTGAGCCCACCGAACCACCACCTTGAATGTGGCCCCAGGGAGGGAGGCCTCCACCTCAAGGCCCCTCCAGGCCTCCCACTTCCAGGAATCACTGTGCTCGGGTTCAAGGCCTTGCTGGAGGCTGGAGGGGGGCAGGTGGCCATGTCCTGGGCTGCCCCTCGTGGGGCTACCCACCACCTCCAGCAGAGGCACGGGCTGAGGACATGGCTGGCCGCAGGGAGTAGTCTTAAGGAAGAGCTCTCCCTGGGACCCGGTAGTAGGCAGAACGGGGAGGCTCCCAAGGCAGCCCCTCGGGGTGTGATGTCAGCCACTGTCCCCACTGCATTGGCTGAAGGGGGGCAGATGTCCTCTCAATGTTTCGAGGCCTGACTCAAGGGCTGCCGCTTCCACGCAGCCCTCCCTGACTGCCAAGGTGGAACTAGCCCTTCCTTCTCCAGGGCTTCCCTTCACTTTGACATTCATCACAGTGGACTCTCACTGTCTGGTCCATGTCTGTGTCCCCAGCTGGGCTGTGAGCCCCTGCCAGGCAGGGCCTAGGTCCATCTCCAGGCTACCTGGGGCCTGACCTGTAGTGAGCACATGGGTGGAGCCTGTCTAACCCCCTGTGCTAAGGTGGGGACAGAAGGAAATGACAGTCTGTGGCTGGAAGGGAACTGGAGGCCGGGCCCCCTGGCCCCCAGCCTGGGGCTCTGTGCCTGTGCCTGAGGCCAAGGGCGGTTGGATGGGGTCGGTGCTCCCTCCTGGGTGGCCTGGCGGACACGGCCACTGCGGGCAGGACTCCACCAAGCCACACAAAGCGCCTCTTCTGCTAAGATCCCAGCTCCCCTGGGCCGGAGCTGGTGGGAGGGCAGGCGCTGCCGGAATGTGCTGAGCCTGCTGGCTCGGTGCTGCCCCCTCCAGGAAGCCCGCCCTGACACCCAGCGGCCTGTGCCTCCTGCCCCCACGCCTGTGGCCCTCACAGCCCTTCTCAGGCTCCTGCCTTGGCTGCTTCCCCTCGACACACGCAGAGGCGGTGCAGGAGGAACACAGGACACGGGGCTCTGAGGTACGCTGAGCACCCCAAGCCTCGGTCTCTGCCTCTGTGAAATGGGCTACGACCCGTGCTTCCTGGGGTCACTGAGAACTCGAAGAGGAACCTGGAGCAGCACAGAGAGGAGTGCAGGCTCGGGAGCCGGGCTGCCAGGTAGGGCTGTGGGGCTCAGGCGAGTTACTCAGCCCCTCTGTGCCTCAGTTTCCCCAAGTGTTCAGTGGCTACAACAATGGAAGCTTCTTCACAGGGTTGTGGGGTGATCTAGGAGTCAGGCAATGGAAACTCTCGGGACAAGCCCAGCACAGGGTGAGGACGTGCGGCGGCTGGTGCCTGGTACACAGAGGGAGGGTCGTGACCTGCACAGGGCCTGACATACAGCGGGCCCGTAGCAAGATGTGCCGGTTTGAGCTGCGTTTCCCCCCATAATTTGATTTCTCTCTACACCAACTCACTCCTGCCGGGAAGTGTACACACAGTACTTGTCACCCCCAGCCCATGGGCACAGGGAGCCCAAGGGTTCCGGGACCGGGCACATCCTGCCAGGGCTCTGGGCCTGGCAGAAGGAGACAGCGGCCGGCCAGGACCTCCCTCTCCTTGCTGGGGCCCGAGCTGGGCAGCGAGGCCAGCTGTGACTTGTGGGCCTGCCCCTAGAAGGGCAAAGGGGGTGTGTTCTGGAGTCGGGATGCCCTGGGTTCGAATCCCACCTCCACCCCTTACGTGCACTGTGGCTATGGACACGTTGAGGGCCATCGCTGCGTTGTTCCCCATCTGTGAAATGGGTACAGTGACCCAAAGGCCTCACAGGGTAGGTATGAGCATTAAAAGAGATAATTTGCCCAGAAAGCCCCGCACCAAGCCTGGGCCCCAAACCCTGGCAGGGAGCCCACATCCGCTGGGCCTCCAGGCGGCAGCTTCCAGCTCTACCTCTTCCCCCGGGTCTAGGCCAGTTCCCCTCCGGTCCTCAAAGATCCTGATGGGGGTTCTCCCAGGCTGCTGGGACAGGGTTCACGGGGGCCAGAAGCCCTCGTGGGCAGTGAGGTGAAGCAGGGGCCTTCTCCCAGACATCCCTCAGCCCTCCTGGGCCCCAGCAAGATGGGGGGCAGACGCTCTTCCCAGCAGGGTCCCCTCCCGGGGTCAGATCTCAGCCCTGCTGCCCTCGAGGCATTGCTTCTGCCCCTCTGGACTCTCTCGACCAGAAGGGCCACACCACCCACCCACAGCCCCAGGTGGAGCCCATGTAAGGCCACGGCTCCCAGCGGCCACCCCGCGAGCAGCGTGGCCCGGCACCCGGTCCCGGCAGCGGCCACCAGACTCACCTTCGTAGAAGCGGATCTTGTCTCGCAGGATCACCATGCCTTTTGTCAACAGCTGGTTCTGCAAGGCACACGTGGAGATGCTGTCACCGCCCCAGGGGTACCCAGGGCCCCCAAGGCTCCGCCACCAGGCAGCCGAGGCCCAGAGGGGGAAGGACTCACCGACATCCCGGTCCAGTCGTTGCGGAGCTGGAACCTCAGCTCCCCGGGCGCACGTGGGCAACTGACCCAACCAGGCTGTCCCAGATGGGAGGTGGTGCGGGGACCCCACCCTCACCGCCCCCAAGAGACAGGCCAGGCCTGGGCCTCCTGTTTCAGGCTCAGCGGGCGGGCAGGCGGCTGCCCCCGCATCCCACAAGGAAGGAGGGACTTTCGGGCAAGAGGGGCCCCGGGACCAAAGGCCTGGCTTGAGCGCTGCCATCACCCACTGCCATGAGGCTCCAACGGCAGCCCCCCTGCCCGCTCACCCTGGGCGTGGCTGAGTGACACCCCGTGGTCTCAGCAGCAGTCATAGCAGCCCGAGAGTAGAAACAACCCGGGGACCACAGACGGACGGACGGATAAGCAAGACGTGGTCTCGCCGCACTGTGGAATACTACTTGGCCGTAAAAAGGGATGACGTTCTGATACGGGCACAACATGGGCGAACCTCGAAAACTCTGTGCTCAGCGAGAGAAGCCAGACACAAAGAGCAACGCGCTGTGAGACCCCACTGACGTGAAATGTCCACACAGGTAAATCCAGAGACGGAAAATAGACTAGTGGTGACCTAGGGCTGGGGGAGAGGGCAAGGGGGGTTACCCAGCTATAAACATGCGGTTTCCTTTTGGGGTGATGAAAAAGCCCTGGAATTAGCAGTGACGGTTGCCCAACTCTGTGAATACACTGCATACCACTGAACCGCACACTTTCAGTGGGTGTGCAGTATGGTTAGGTGAATTACACCTCAATAAAGCTGTTAAATTAAAAAAAACCAACCCTAAACCCACAGGATGGGAGGAGCCGCAGGCTGGTCCTCACTTCGCCCTCCCCCGGGAGGGTGGGCACGATACTCCGAGGCTGCGTGAAGACGCCCCTGCCTGCAGCATCTCTGCCTTCCTGCCTGTGCGACCTCGGGGGTCCTCTCCCCGCCCCGAGCCCCAGGGTTCCATGTGTTCATCCACTTTGCAAGCCTGCGGCCGCAGCGCCAGCATCATCACCACGCGGCTCAGGGCCCTGGGGTTTGCAGATGAGCCACCCGTGGGCTCTGGGGACCCACCCCGATGCTCCAGGAGGAGGTGGACAGTAATCACAAAACTGACCTCGAGCCGCGCCACGTGCCAGGCAGGGTGGTGAGTCCTCACCCGCATCTCACCGTATAACCTACCCAACAACCCACACTGGCTAGACAGGGGAAACTGAGTCATGGCCAGGCGGAGACCTTGAACCCAGAGCTCCACGTACCCACCGGGAGCCAGTGGCCCCTACCCCCGCCCTTTCTGGCCAGCTCAGGAAGCAACCCCTCAGGAGAGCACAGAGCACCCACCTGTAGGTACTCCGTGAAGAAGGACCCCAGCTCCGTCTTCAGCAGCTGCCTGTGGGCGGGAGGGCAGGAGTCAGAGACCCCACGGTGCCAGTGAGGGCTGGGGGCCGCCTGCAGCGGGAGACCCACCCCCTTAGCCCAGTGACGTGAGGACGTGACTAGATATTTCTCCGAAGATACACAAATGGCCAATAAGCGTGTGGGAAGATGCCCCATCGTGAGTAACCAGGGGGACACGAACCCAAACCCCGAGATGGTACTTCACCTGCACTAGTGCTGTTAGAATCAAAACCCCAGGCGGAAAAGAAAAAAGCCGGGCAGTAACAAGTGTCGGCGAGAATGTGGGGAAATCGAACCCTCACTCACGGCTAGTGGGAACGTAAAATGGTGCAGTCTCTGTGCACAACAGCTGGGCGGTTCCTCAAAAGATTAAAGGTAGAGCCGATATATGACCCAGTCATTCCGCCCCAGGTGCGGACCCGAGAGCAGTGGAAACGCAGATCCACACAAGGTCTCCTACACAGATGCTCCCAGCGGCACTGCTCACAACAGCCAAAAGGCGGAAACAACCCAAATGTCCATCAACAGATGACTGGATAAACACAGCGGTGTTTTTCACACAATGGGGTATTCTCTGGCCATAAAAAGAAACGCAGCGCTGACACCTGCCCCAGCCTGGATGACCCCCGAGTGTGGAGGACCATCACGCTGTGAAAGAAGCTAGATGCAAAAGGCCACACGTACGCAGTACGACTCCATTTATATGAAATGTCCAGGATGTGCAAATCCACGGAGACAAAGTTGACTGGTGTCGGCCAGAGGTGCTGGGGGAGGACGGGTAACCGGGAGAGACCGTTAAGGAGTACAGGCTTTTTTTGGGGCGGGTGAGGAAAATGTTCTGGAATTAAATAGTGAGAGTTATACCAGCTTGTGAATGTACTAAAAACCACTGAACTGTACATTGTAAAAGGACAACTTGTATCTTAAAAAAACAAAATCTATGTCTATATCTATTTGGTGGTGGCCTGGGGGCTGGGGGGAGAGAAGAATGGGGACTACCGGTCTATAAATATGGGTATGGGGTATCCTTTTGGGGTGATGAAAAAGCCCTGGAATTAAAGACAGTTGCACAACTTTGTGAATACACGAAACCACACACACACACTCACACACACACGTATATAAAATGGCAGAAAACGAGAATGACGGCCAGACATCAGAGCCTTGTTACCCTGCACCATCCCCGGCCCTTCTCATGGCTGGGCAAAGCCGAGGGATGCAGAGGCATATTAGGAAAATGGGGCTCCTGGGGCCCCACCCCTGAGTGGCCACATGAGCCCAAAAAAAGCAGGACCCCCTGCAACGGTCACACACATCAGGCCTGGGAGAGGCTACAAGCCCCTGCTGTGACCGCAGGCAGCCCCTTTCCCTCCCTGGGCCTCGGTTTATCTGTCTGTAAGGGCCATTTAGGGTTGGAGTGGGGGGACCCTGCCCCAAGCTGATGAGGAGGTTTGCATATTCTTTTGCTGTAGGGACAGGGTGGCGCATGCCGGGGCGTGAGGGAAAGAGCACAGAGGTGGGAAATGCCTCCTTGCGGCAGCTGTGACCCCGGCCAAGTCTCTCGACCTCTCTGAGCTCCAGCCTCCTCCACTAAAATGCAGGACTAATGCGTCGGCTTCGCAGATTCCCTCAAAGCTGGTCCATCCTGGGCCCCTTCACAAGTGCTCAATTCTCAGCTATTCACAGGAAATGAGGGGTACTCGGCGGGGCTGTGATTGCTTTTCTGGGAACAACACTCCCATCATTAGGCAGGTGGGTCCTTCCTCTTTTTTTTTTTTAAACTTTATTTATTTATTTTTGGCTGCATTGGGTCTTCGTTGCTGCGCGCGGGCTTTCTCTAGTTGTGGCGGGTGGGAGCTACTCTTTGATGCAGTGCACGGGCTTCTCATTGCGGTGGCTTCTCTTGTTGAGAAGCACGGGCTCTAGGTGCGCGGGCTTCAGTAGTCGTGGCTCACGGACTCAGTAGTTGTGGCTCGCGGGCTCTAGAGCGCAGGCTCAGTAGTTGTGGCGCATGGCCTTAGTTGCTCCGTGGCACGTGGGATCTTCCCCGGGCCAGGGCTCGAACCCGTGTCCCCTGCGTTGGCAGGCGGATTCTTAACCACTGCGCCACCAGTGAAGTTCCAGTCCTTCCTCTTTTAACAGAACAAATACTCTTTGTGATGCTTAACACCAGCGGGGCATGTGGGCTGTTATCTTGAGCCACTGTCCCAGTCCCTCCCTGTTTCCCCTGAAAAGGAGTCTTCAGGAGGGTGGGGGTGAAGGCCACAGGACAGGGCCTGGGGTCAAGGTCCACGTGGTGGTCACCGCCCACCTGGGCTCTAAAGGCAGAACCTGAGACTGGTGGACCCACGGGTGGGGGGGGCAGGCCTCCCACCTGGCACAGCCCTCCCACCACTTACAGACCCAGGCCTGGATGGGACAAACGACCACTCACCGGACGCCCTCGTTGAGGCTGAAAAGCTCCTGGTCGGGCAGCCCCTTGCGCTGGAAGACGGCGATCACCCCGTTGTGGATGCTGCGTGGGGGACGGAAGAAGAGCGCTGCTGTCCAGAGGCCCTAAGACCCCTCCCCTCCTTCCCTCTCCCACTGAGCCCCTCCTGCTCTCCTTGAGGAACAGAAGGGGCCCGGTCAGAAGCAGGGCGCCAGTCCTTTCGCTTCGAAGGCAGGCCTGGAGCACAGGGACTGGCCGCCCCATCGGACCCCATCCGCCCCAGAGCCTCAATTCCCACCTTGAGCGCCAGATCCTGGGCTCCCAGCCCCAGCCTCCCTGGAGCCCCAGCCTCCCTGGAGCCCCAGCCTCCCTGGAGCCCCAGCCTCCCTGGAGCCCCAGGCCTGCCACCGGTCACCTCTCCAGGCTGTCACTGGGTTACCTTCCACACACTCTGCCTCCCTTCCCATGTTCTTGAACCCTCTGCCTCCAGGCTGGAAACTAGGGGACACCCTCTGATGATCTCTCACACCCCCAAACATAACCAAGTCCAACTGGCTTTCTCACCCTGTGCTTCCAGGTGCCTGTGAGCCAGCGCCTGCCTCACTGAACTGGGTACCTGTGTTATCTGCACCTGGCCCCACTGGGGAAGCTGCCCTCACCACAGGGCCTTTGCACATGTCCTTTCTTCTGCTTGGTCCCCACCCTCACCCCCCACTCCTGTCTACGTGGATCCTTCCTTCAGGTCACAAGAGGTCACAGCGTTTACAGCACTTGTCAGTGTGCACCTACATGTTTATCCGGGACTCATTTGACTGATTGGTTCCCACGGCCATCTATAAACCTCGGCGCACAGGGCCCTGTGCCGTCTATGACTGTGTGCTCTCACCTGGCTCAAAGGAGCAGCCTGGTAGTTATCTGGTGAAATTCACCCTGACTCTCCCTGGCCCTCCAGGTCCTCCAGACCCTGAAGCCCCAGCAATCTCTACCCGCTAGATCTCTGCTGCACGCTTCTCTCTCCTCCATGCTCGCCTGACCTCTGATCGCACAGGCACCTCCTCACTGCACTCAGTGCCCCCTGCCCTGGGCCCTGCAGGTACAGCCCAAGGCCTGAATGTGGCATTCAAGGCTCGGCTGGAATGGCCCCTCCCCGCATTCTTGGGCACCCAATGCTCACAGAGTACTGGAGCCGCCAGGGGAGCCACAGCTCAGGGTCTTTGTACCCACTGCCCTTCCTACCTGGGGCGGGGGCGCCTTATGCTATCTACTAGGCAAGGAGCTATTCATACTGGAGCCCTGGCTCAGAGGCCACTGCCTTCAGAAGCCCTCCTGACCGCCTCCCTTCCCCGTGCAGACTTAGGTCCCGGCACTCTGCCGATCTACTTTCATGTCAGCCCTCACCACCGGCCATAAGCTCCCAAGGGTGAGAACCAGGTCTGGGAGGCTCCACCGCCCTCCACTCAGGACTGGGTTGCTGCTCTAAACTCACCACTGCAGACGAGCTGTGTGATTCCTGGTGGACAGGGACAGCTGGACACGTGCTGCCGTTCACATCATGGAGTAGGTGGGGGCCACCAAGCTCCTGCTGCCCCTGTCTGCTCTCACCAGCTCCACCCTTCCCAGCAATGTGGACTGGCCGCCCACTTTGCAGATGAGGAAACTGAGGCTCAGAGGGACCAAGCTCTGGGAGGCCACAGAGCTCGCCCAACAGCTGCCCCCTCTCCCCACGGAGCCAGGTGTGGGCAGGGCTTCCAGTTCCGCACCCTGGAAGGGGCAGGGCAGGGGCAGGGCCCCGCACCCCAGGTGGGTGAAGGCAGCTCTGAGCAGTGCAGGGACGCGCCCCAGGGGTCCACAGCTGGTCCCGACCAGGCCAGGGCAGAGCCCTCGTCACCCGACCCGACGATGCCTGACTACCCAGGCACCTGGTGTGAAATGGAGGCCGCGAATGTGCCCGCCCCCAGGCTGCCGTCAGGATGAAAGCCCGGCCGGCGCCGAGCCTTGGTGTGTGGTCACGGCCGGGACTGTGCTCAGCTCTGTCAGAAGTGCCTGGTGAGGGCTTCCCTGGTGGCACAGTGGTTGGGGGTCCGCCTGCCGATGCAGGGGACACGGGTTCGTGCCCCGGTCCGGGAGGATCCCACGTGCCGCGGAGCCTGCGCGTCCGGAGCCTGTGCTCCGCAACGGGAGAGGCCACGGCAGTGAGAGGCCCGCGTACCGCAAAAAAAAAAAAAACAAAAGTGCCTGGTGGGCTCCGGCGAACAGTCACAGTAGGGCTGGTCCCCGTTTACAGTCTGACGGGAAGTCTAACGGCTGCCACCCTGAAATCCTAACAGATGCGGACTCGTGCCCAGCCTGGGGGCTGCTGGGGGCAGAGGTCAGACCCTCCCAAACCTGCAGGAGCCTGGGAGCTGGCAAATGGGGCATCCTGAGCATGGCCCCGGGGGCCCGGCCCCTCCTGAGGCTCGGAGGGGCCTTGCCAAGTCCTCCCTGGGGACCAGGCCTCCACCAGGCCGAGGGGACAGTGTGGGGGACCCTCGTCAGCCTCCCAGGCCTGGCCCTGCTCTTCTCACCAGCCTTTCCAAGTCCCTCCTCCCGCCTCCTCCAGTAAGCCTTCCGGAGGGAGCGCAGCCCACTCTGGTCCCCGGCCCAGAGGCACCTTAACCCACAGTTCTGGATGGGAAGGTGGGCTCTTTGGACAAGTCTTTCCCCGAGGCCCTCAGGGGTCCATCGTCATCTGTGTCACTTGAACCGCCCACCCCTGGGTCTGAGCAGTGCTGGCCTCCTCCTGCCTCAGGGCCATCATCCTTGCTGTTCCCTCTCCCTGAGGCTCACTGTGACGTCAGGTCCCTCGCTCACACCTGTGTGCAGAGAGCATTTGATCCCGGCTCCTTTGCCGGGAGGGCAGGTCTATTTGGTTTACCACTTAGGCCCGGCTCCCCGCAGCCCGGGTCTCGCACCACCCTACGTGTATCTGAGCAGCGCCCCGGCCAGCCCTAGGGTCACCCTTGAGTTCTCCTATCCACACCCCCACCCAGCCCGGCCTCCACCCTGGTGGACCCTGCCCCTGCCCTTCCCACCTCCAGCCCCGAGGCTCGTTCAGGTGCGGGCCTGGGGTTGAATCCCAGCTCTGGGCTTCCCTGCTGCCCGCCTCTGGAGACTGGACCGCGAGTCCCTCAGCTTCCCCCTCCATACAATGGGACTCAATCGCAGCCCTTGTGGGGTTACGTGCGCCATGGCATCATCAGCAGTGACTGCGGGGGGGGGGCAGGATATGTGCCCCCGGAAGCACCCACCATGGCTCAACCATCTGCCCCGGGGTTTCTCCATCTCCTTCTAACCACACCATGAGGTGGGGACTGTGACAGCCCAGGCTGCAGAAGGAAACACTGAGGCTCAGAGAAGCCAGCGGACGGCCCAGAGTCACACAGCTCGATGCCTGGCAGGGCCAGAAGGGAGCCCGGGGCCCACCGTCCTCCTGCCCCCCACAGCTGCTCAACCTGGGCTTGGTGGACAGGCAAGGCCCCGCTCCTTCCCGTTTCTTTGCAGCCTTCTTTCCAAAGTCCAAGTTGGGTCAATAACAAAGCCCTGCTGTGAGCCGTGGGAGAGAGAGGAGGAGGGGTGGGGAGAGGAGAGGCCCTCATGTGACTTATCCCCCCTGACAGAAGTGCAACTCGGGCCCGGGGCCTCCCACATCCTCATCATTATCCCAGGGGCCCACGGCCAGCCCTGAGAGATGAAGCCCTGCTCCGCTCTGCTCCGGTCGCCCCGGGGGAAGCACCCACGGGCCTCCTCTTCACGCCCAGGTGAAGGCACAGGGGAGGCAGGCGACTCGGAACCCAATCCGACCCCCTCCGGGCCTCAAGGTGACCCTCTGGCAGATGCGGGTACTGAGGGCATCACTCTCAGGCCTGCGGGCCGTTCCCATGCTCACCCTGCTTTCAGTGCCCTGGCCCTGGCTTACACGGCCCCCAATTCCCAGCCCTGCTCCTCCCTGGGCTCCAGGCAGGAACTCAGAGCTTTTCTCCAGAGCCCCACCTGCCCAGGGAGGCAGACGCCTGACTGCGCTGACCCCCCGTCCCGACAGGCTGCAGGGGGACAGCGGGGTGCCCACGCCGCCCCCATGGCTGCCTGGCCGCACAGTCCCACCCGTTCAGCTGGAGGGCAGGTTCTGGACGCTGGGCTGGGGGCCGGGAGGTGGACAGCGGATGGCCCTGAGCCCCGACTGCTGGGAGAAGTGAGGGCCCAGGGCGCAGAGCAGGGAGGGAGGGAAGCCCAGCACACGAGTGTCCTCTGGCTGCTGTAACCAAGGCCCACACACAGCGGCTGCAAGGCAGCCAAAGGCTGGCTTTTGACAGCTCTGCAGCCGGAAGCTGTGTCAGTGCCACAGGGCTGGAATCAAGGTGCGGCTCCTTCACGGCTCCGGGCGAGAGTCTGCTTCCCGGCCTTTTCCAGCTTGGTCAGGACTCCTCCCTCCATCCTTACAGCCAGCATTGCGGTGTCCTCAGCCTCTCGGTTCCCATCCTCACGTCTCCTTCTTGAACTCTGACCCCTGGGCCTCCCTCCCATTAGCACCCTTGTGGTGACACTGGGCCCACCTGGACCATCTCCCCATCTGAGGATTTACTTAATTACATCTGAAAAGTCCCTCTTGCCGTGTAAGGGAACGTATTCACAGATTCCCAGACATCTTCGAGAGCCGTGACTCTGCTGACCACTCCCAGACCGCCTCAGAGCGGCAGGGGGCTCAGGACCCAGGCCCGACTCAGAGCAAGTTGTTCGTGAGGGTTGGCCGGGAAGCCAAGCACTGGCCCCCCACTGGCCTCCACCCCCCAACTCCCAACCAACCGGTCACCCTGAGGGCTTCAGCCAACCTCCTCCGGCCCCTGAGACCCCATGAGGCGGTGGCAGAAGCTCTGGACTTAGACCTGGGCAGTGCCCACACCTCTGGACCTCAGTATCCCCATCTGCAAGATGGGGGTAGCAAGTCCCACCTTGAAGGCCGTTGCAGGGATGAAAGCAGCTTCTCCACGCCTGGGGTTGGGACAGGGCCCGGCACAGGTCGGGGTTGGTGGGCACCGCCGTCCGGGGGATAGAGCAATCACAGGCCCGGAGGAGATCTAGGTGCAGGATGCCCTGTGGGCTTTGGCCAGCAGTGGCCCCGTCCAGGACCAGGGACGAGCAGATGAGGAGGGAGGGCTGCACCTCGGGCTCTCACCACCAACCCCCGCCTCGCCCGGCCCCAGCAGACACCAACTCACACGTGTCCCTGGGCAGCGGCTTCAAGTCAGGCCAGGGTTCAGACTCAACGTGAGCAGGGGCTCTTGGTCAAGTCCCTCTCCTTCTCTGGCCTCAGTTTTTCTATCTGGATGCTAAGGACCATCAGCCCCGCCTCGGAGGTGGTCCGTGGGAACGAGAGGGCGCGCGCTCCACCTGCGCGGGGCCTCTGCTCTCACAGCCGGAAGGCGGGTGGGCGCCAGGCTCGCCAAGCCCCAGGCATTCGGGCAGATCCAGGCCTGGCAAGGAGTAGGGCTCCATAATGGTGTACACCCTCTGGCCCAAACGCGGGTACAGGGGACTCCTGCCCGCCCCCCAGCGGGCCCCTCAGCTCAAGAACATGACCTCCGTGCAGCTGGAGGCCTTGCACACGCGTGGGGTGCACACCCGGCGAGGAGCTAACTGGGGCCAACACAGGGTCAGACAGGGACACAACATGCCATGCCCGGGCCCTTCGGGAGGGAGGGGATCAGGGGCTCCAGGTGGGAGTGACAGGTGAGTCTTCTAAGCCAGCCCTGTGCCCTCCCCTGCAGTGCCCTGGGCCAGGCACAGAGGGCAAACCCGCCCTGTAAAGCAGCAGCAGGGGCTTAGGAAACAGCTTCTGACGGTTCTGTTCTAGTTTCCGGTTTGTGAGCGTGGCCCAGCCGGCCGGCAGCCCGGCACCCAGCACTCAGACCTGCCCTGCGCACGTGCAGAAGGGAGCCCGGGCCCCCTCTGTGTGTGGTCAGCACCCACGCTCCCCCGGCTTATCCTCCCCTCAGCGCTCAACACCACCCGCTCGGACCAGTGCCGGAGAGTGAATGAATGAACGAATGAGTGAGTGGCTAGGTGAGTGCACGGATTCCACTATCACAGGAGCAAGCTATGTATTTTGCCCCATGTCCAGATAAGGAAACAGAGGCACAAGAAATTTAGGGGATGGACCCAGGGTCCACTGTAGTGGGTTGAATAGCGTCCCCTAGAAATTCATGTCCACCTGCTACCCCAGAGCTTATGTGGAAACAGGGTCTTTGCAGATGTAATTGGTTAAGAATCTTGAGACCAAGTCATCCTGGATTTGGGGTGGCTGCTACATTACGTGGCCCAATGACTTTCTAAGAGAAAGGAGAGGGAGATTTGGACACAGAGAAGGTGGCCAGATGAAGAGAGAATCGGAGAACGGGGTGATGCAGCCACAGGCCAAGGAGCCACTGGGAGCTGGAAGAGGCAGGAAGGAGCCTTCCCTGGAACCTCCAGAGGGAGCGAGGCCCCGGTGACACCCTGATGTGGGGCTTCCGGCCTCCAGCGCTGTGAGAGAACGAACCTCTGTGGTTTTAAGCCACAAGTTTGTGACAATTTGTTACGGTTGCCCCGGGAAGCTAACGTGGTCACGTGGAAAAAGGGGGTTCATCTTGGACTCAAAATAAGGAGTCTACAACCCAGCAAGGCAGGACCTGTACTGTCCCACCCCCCAAGGCTGTGTCCTGGGGGGCCCTGGCAGGGAGGACTGCGAGGATTGGGGCTGGGCAGCTAGGCAGCGACCAGAAGAGGCCCCGACCTCCCCGTGGTACCTGTGGAACACTGGCGGGGAAGGCACTGCCCCTCCCTGGCTCAGGGCCCCCTCTGCCCAGGGAGAGCGGTGGCTCCGCTCTGCGGCGTCCACACGGGCAGGCTTCCTGGTCCTCTCTGCGTCCCCCTCTGCACCTCTATATGGGGCGTGGTAGTCATAACTCCCTCCCTGGGCTACGAAGGGCACCAAGGGCCGTGAAGGGGCCCGGCACACAGGAGTGCAGCATGGCAGGCGGGGCTCGTGGGTCCAAGGGCCGGGCGGCTCGGGGTCTTAGAGACGCCGGCTGTGGGCCGGGCCGCTGCCCTGCGGTCTGCCCCGCCGAGGCACAGGATGGCACTGAAGTTTGAAAGTTCCTTTAAGTGAGAAGCAGTGGGGGGGACCCAGGTGGCCTCTCCCTACAGGCACCTCCCTGAGCTCCAGAAGACTCCGAGCCTAGCCCAGGGTGCCCCCACCTCTGCCTGGAGAACCCCTCAGCAGGAGAAAGCTGCTGGTGGTGAAAGCTCAGGGACCAGCAGACGCCTGCGGGGCCCCCCCGAACCCTGTCCCTACAGGCCCTCCCTGACACGAGTTTGTCCCCAGCACGAGTTTGAGCTTGAAATATAAGTTACGGAGGCCCTACCACGTGCCAGGCACGTGCTGAGGACTTCAATACAGATCTTCACATTTAATCCCCACAATGGCCCATTTTACAGAGAAGGAAACTAAGGACCAGGGAGGCTAAACAGCTTGCTCAAGGACACGCAGCAGGGAAGAGGCAGAGCTGGGATTTGAACTAAGTCTGTTTGGCTCCTTGCGCTAAACCACGGCAGAGAAACGAGGAGGGAGACCGCTTCTCTCCGCAATTCTGCGAGAGGAGGAAACGCCTCTGGAGGCAGTGTGCAGTCACTGAGCTGATGATATTACCCAGCGAGAGTCCTTCCTTCTCTGTCCCCACACCGGTCCTGTAAGAAGGAATGTGCACGCCCGCTGACCGATAGGGAAACTGAGGCAGGCTTGTCCCAGCACTCAAGCAATTCGCAACTTGGCAGGGGGCAGAAGACAAGCAGGCGACTGGACGACGGCGTCCTGCCTAGTGCACAGAGGAGGGTCTCAGGCTGGGAGCCCTGTGCCCACCATGACGCTCATGAAACGACTGATGGACAGAATAAATGAGTGTCCACACTGAGAGCTGGTTTTCCGATGGCCAAGACCACAGACGGTGGAGCATCTGGCAGGGTTTCACTGCCGGGTGTGTGCGGTGACGGGGGCACAGCGCCCTGGATAGCCTGCCCTACTCTCTTCTCCTGCCCTCCCATTTTCCTTTTGGTGGAAATATCTATTGTTGAAAAGGGCTCATGAGCAAACACGGTGGGGAATCCCACTAAATAAATCGTCTCTTTTCCGGAGATCCCAGCCTTGCTCTTCAAACCAAGTGGGAGGGGGTGGTGGGACTTCCCACGCCCCTGCTTGTCTGGGAAGGGCCCGCGGGGGGAAGGTCGTCTAAAGAATGCCGGGCAGCTGCTGCACCCCTGCTGACAGCTGGGAGGACAGGGGGCCGCTCAAGGGAAAGCCACCCGCCCACTGCCGACCAAAGGGACCTAAACGCAGAACAGGAAGCGCAGCGGCTACCCACCGACTGCGCCCGCGAGGCTTATCTGCGAAATGGGATAAATACTTCCTGCTCTATTTACCTCCCAGGTTGCCATGAGCACTGGAGCGAAGACGTGGGAAGACCCCGGGGGGAAGGCGGGGGAGGCTGGCTCTCGGGATCCAGGCCCACCCCACCACCCACCAGCTGGGCGCGTTGGGACCAGCCCCGGGTCCGCGGTCTCGTCCCTCCGTTCTAGAAACACGTTGCACTAAACTTCCCTTCCCGTCCGCACAACTCCGGCGGAGCAAGTTCTCTACAAACTGTAAAGTCCCGCGCTGCCCCCCAGCACAGTTCCTCGCTGGGGGCCGGCCCTCGCCCGCGGACCTGCTCCAGGGCTCCCCCTCCCCTGGCTCTGGCACCCGGGGCCAGCGGCCCGCGGGCCGGCCGGGAGGGCGCGGCCTTACCTGTTCCAGGTGGCGTTGGCGCAGGCCCGGCGCTGCTGCGTGCCCCGCTCGTCCGCGGCGGCGGCGGCCGGCTCTCTCTTGCCCAGGTCACTGAGGCTGGGCGAACTCATGAACTTCAACCTGCGGAGAGTCCTCATGGTGACCCCGGCGACAGGCTCCGCGCCCACGCGCGCCCGGCACCTCGCCCTGCGCCACGCCGCGCCGCGGGCCCCGGCCGTTGCGGCGCCCTCTACGAGGAGACTTGGGCAAAAGCAGGAAGCCCAGCGGCCCTCCAGGGTCCCGCCCCGGCCCCACGCCTCCGCCCCGGGCCCCGCGCCGGCCGCCCCGCCAGGTTAATCATTGCTCGGAGCGGCCGCAACGTGGAGCTCCCAGAGCGCTGCCAGTAGCGCGGACTCGGCGCTAACGGGCCCGGGGGCGGGGTTCAGGGCCGGAGGCGGAGCATGGTAGGCCCCGGGGGCGGAGCAGGAGAGGGGCGGAGCCGAGGTGGGGCCTCAAGAAAGAGGGCGTGCGCAGAGGCGGGACCAAGCTGGGCGGGGCCACGAGCTGGGGGCGGGGCCGGGGCCTCCGCTGCCTCAGCCGCCGCATCCCACTCGCCCCGCCCCTCCCCCAGGCAACCCTAGTCCGCCCTCCTGGGGTCGCACTCTGGCCCCCTCTGTCCTTCCAAGGGCCACCAGTGCCCACAGGAAATCAACACGGACGACCGCACAATCCAACCCCAAGCACCCACCCAGCGCCCGCTCCTGCGGCCACACCCACACGGTGCTCAGCTTCGTGCCCGCTCCCAGACCCCTAGTGCAGTGGTTATCTTTCCCCTTCTTGCCATCCCTCCCCACAAAGGCTGTGCCCACACAGATCCCTCAGGACCCCGCCACGTGGACACAGACTCCTCCGTGGTTATCATGAAGGCTGGGTCGAGGTCTTCAGCCCATTTTCCAGTTGAGGAAACTGAAGCTCAGAGGGTGAAAGAACGTGCCCAACGTCATGCAATCGACCAATGGCAAGGCTGGGCCTAACTCAGGCCTCCTGAGCACACGGCAGGGCACCCCTCCAGCTTCCGGGGTCCCCGTGGGGCTCCCTGCCCCCTGCCCCCTCCATCAGACAGAGCAAGACAGTGTTGCCGCCCTCCCCTACTTCCTTCCTTTCTTTCCCGAAGCAATGCCTGTGTCACCAGAGCACGGGCCTCATGTCTTCCTATAAATGCTTCCTGCGTGAATCAGAGGGGGAGAGGAGGGGCCGATCCTAGAACCTCAGCATGGGACGTGTGCTCAGAGGCCCCCCAACCATGCTGTACAGAAGAGGGAACGGAGGCCCAGAGGCCACTGGGTTCCCGGGGTCCTCTATGCCAGGGTGTGTGCATGAGATGCTCCTCCCCAAGGGCAGAATCAAAGCACCTGCCCCCAGGGCCTTGTGGGGCTTGCTAATTCAGTCTGACACAGCATAGGTCGACGTTATCGTCCCCACTCGGAGACAGGGATCTGCTCCTCGGTGTGGAGGAGGTGGTGCAGGGGGCCTGCCTCAGCCCCCCAGGCTGGGGCTCTTTCTGCTGAATGCCCCAGGCAGGGTGGGTTGCCAAGGCCAGGCCGAGCAGCCTATGAGCCTCTTTTGTGGCTCCAGGAACCAGGAGAACCTCATATAAGGTGTTTGAGACCCTGGTGAGGAGATGTCCAGTGAAATCAACCAGCATTTTCCGAGCACCTACTGCGTGCCAGACATTACCCTCATCCTAGGGGGGCAGAGTCATGCCCGGCAAACCCCCTGACCCTGAGCTCCAAATCGAGGGAACAGAGACCTTTGACTCCCCCAGAACCCATAATCCCCAAGGCCGAGACCTGCGTGACCCGGTGTGAGTGACAGACCAGGAAGGACTGAACTCTCAGTGAAGCCCCTGGTGGTTTCTCGCCCTTTCAGAAACTTCTGTGGACCCCGTCTACTCCTTCCACTTCCACTGTCACCTTCCCAGGCCAGGACAACAGACACTCCCTGACCTCTCTCCCCGGGGCCACACAGGTCACCGGACAAGCCCATCCTCTGGGTGGTGGCTGGAGTGGTCTTTGGCACACTCACACGCCCCTGTGCTTAGAGCTCCTGCGTGTTCCCACTGCCCCGAGAATCAGGTCCAGAGCCTGGAGTCCAGAGCCAGAGCTTGGAGGGCCTTCCCTGCCTCTCCTGGCTCCCCCTTCTGACCGCCTTCACCCTGGGTTAGGCTCAGGGGTTGCCCTCTGGTCATCTGGTGAGTTTTCCATGCGATGCCATAAGCCAGGAGGGCTGGGACTGTACTAACTGGTTCACCACTACATTCCTGAGCCCAGCATGCAGTAGACACGCAGTAAATATTTGGTCAAATGGACGGATAAGCATCTGTCTCACAGGCAGGAAGGGATTCAATGCTTTGTAAAAGGTGCCACACTGGACAGAGATAGAACCACTGTAACTGCCGCTGGTGCAAATGCAGCAGAGAACCCCCGGGATTGGCTCAGACCCCGGGTGGACGGGATGAAGGATGGTTTCCCAAACTGGAGGCAGACTCGCGGGGGAGGGGCTGGCTTCGTTTGCTTGGCACCCTCGGCTGCGAAACACTCAACCACCGGGAGGGCCTTGCTGGCCAGAGCGGCCAGCTGAGTGCGGAGGGAGGCTGGACTGCTCTGGATGGGGAATCAAGGGAAAAATGGAGGTGCGTGGTAAGGGCAGCCCATGGTGGGAGGGCAGGAGAAGACAAGAAGAGGAGGGGCTGGGAGAAGAGGCCAGCAAGAAATGCCAGAGGTGGGGACGGCTGAGGGATTTAAAAGCCATGCACACTCAGGGTTAAGGAATTAGCTTTAGCTGCCCCCTGAAGCCCGCCGCAGACATCTGTAAGATCCGTCTACACCCAACAGCCCAGTACTGGGGGTGTAGCGGAGACCCAGGCAAAGGTGCCGCCGCCCTGTGTTTGGGCTGGCGACAGGCAGGGAGGGGCACGGGGCGGGGAGGGGGGCTGGACAGCCAGGGGAGCAGCCAGCCCCCAGGGCCAGAATCTGAGGCCGAGGCCAGGAGGAGACAAACCCTCCCACCCCCCAAAGCAGGGGGCAACTGGGTGGCCGATGGCCAAGTCCAGCCCTTAAACGTGTTCCGCACAGCCGGCAGTGCGGGGAAAGAAAACAAAAAACCCCAACTGCATGCAGCCAAGGTTTTACAATGGAGAGGCTGACATAGAAACCCTGATTTCTGGCTTCCTGGGAAGCATCAGATGACCGGGCCTCCGGGGCCTGAGGCCCCACGTGACCGCTCTGGCTGAGCTGCTGCCCCGCAGGCAGGCACGGGCCCTCCACTCACTTACAGAGCCTTCCAGGCCAGAAGAGAGGTTGGGGATTGAGCAACCGTATGGGGGGAGGGGGGATGCTGCGCTGGGCCCATGTGTGTCTGGCACTCAGGGATGGGAAATGCCCTCCATCCAAGGGAATGGGAGACGGGGGTACCCATCATGCACCCCCAAAGCTGCCAGAGTAACCCTGCTCCGAGAACCATGCCAGGCCTGACGGCATCAACCACGTCCTCTCCTTCAGGATCCAAACTTCATTCCAACCCCTCCCCGACCAGTGGGGTGTCGGGAGCTGGTACAGGACCCTGGTCACTAAGCGGGACCGCCCCCCGCAGGGCTCTTCCTTCTGTTGGGAGAGGGAGCCCTCGGTTGGGGGGCCAGAACTGGGGTCCACTGGCTCTGCCACCAAGTCAAATGACCTCTAGGGCCTCGGTCTGCCCATCTGTAAGATGCATGGGGTTGAGGGTTGAGGGACAGGGGAAATGAGACCCCATAAAGCCTTTCAGAGGCCACGTGCTCCCCGTAGATGTGGCAGGAGATGGTGACCTAGGTGTCTTTGGTCCCTGAGGTATGACTGTGCTGAGGAGCTGGCTAGAGGTTTTGTCTTCACGGGCACCGCGCTAGGACTGGCAGTGACCTTTAGGATGGGCTCAAGGCACTGGGACTTTGCATCAGGAAGTCCCCTGGGGCTGGTACAAAACCCCAGTCAGGACCTTTGGGAGTGGGACCTGGGATTTCTCAGGAGCACCTCGGGGACTCCTGCGTGATTCCCTGGGGTCTGCAAACCCCCGAGCCTGGCTCAGCCCCTCACGTCTTGGATGGACAGGCTGACGCCTGGGGACAAGACTGCCGTAAGTCCGTGCAGCTCTGGAACCCAGGCCTTCAGACCCACCGGGGT
The DNA here is from genome assembly GCF_949774975.1 of Lagenorhynchus albirostris. Lineage (NCBI taxonomy): Eukaryota > Metazoa > Chordata > Mammalia > Artiodactyla > Delphinidae > Lagenorhynchus > Lagenorhynchus albirostris. The sequence goes on from NC_083105.1 coordinate 5,163,803, forward strand.
GAGAACACGAGCGGGGAAGAGACAGCCGCCAGCTCTGTCACCTTCTTGTCCCTCTCGGGTGCTGACTTCAGCCGGCCGCTCCCTGCCCGCCCCAGGCCTGCCCACTCTGAGGGGCACGTGCGCCCCCTGGTGGCGAAGGCTGGTGCTCCCCACAGCTGCCTGGGAAAGTCCCTCCTGCTGGTTGGGGACCCCCAGGGCCTGGACACCCAGGCAGGGGCTTGGTAACATGCCGGGCGCAGGGAGCCATGCGGGGAGTGCTCGGCCCATCCCTCCCTTCTCTGGGATGGACAGGGATGGGGACACACCTGCCCCACGATGGGCCGAGGTGGGACGAGATCATTCACGTAGTCGTGGGGTGCACGCCAAGGGCTTGCTTACTGCCGACTGTGACGGTCGCACTGCAGAAAGAGCTTCCTGAGTCAGGGCTAAGCCCACGTCACCCTCGGTGACTCCAGCCTGGTCATCTCCGAACGCTTTGCAACGCGCCGGTTCTGTCCCAAGGCTGGACGGCCGGTCCTCCTCCAAGGCTGGATGGGCGTCGGCCCACCAGAAGCAACATGCGTGGCATTTCGTGAATGGGGGGACTTACAGATGCTTCCCGTGCCAAGCCTGGGTTGGGGGCACCAACACCAAAGGTGGGTGGGTCCTACCCTCACAGTGCTCCGGAGGAAAAGTCCCTTCCAGTGGCTTCAGAGCCAGTGCCAACCGTTATCACCCCGATTTCACAGATGGGGACAGTGAAGCTGAGTGGGGTTAAGCTACCTGCTCGAGCTGTCAGCTAGAAAGTGCGGGAGCGGGGACACTGTGCTGCTGGGGGACGAAGCCCACCTCCCCAGTGCTTTAATAAACGCTGAGAACCTACTACATGCCTGGCGCTGTTCTTGGTGTCGGGAATACAGCAGGGGACAGGAAAGACAGGGTCTCTGCCGTCATGGGGTGAGCTCGCCGTCCCATCCTAGCTCTGTCATCCGACACCTCCTGACATGTTCATGGTCCCCTCAAGTATTCTCTCTACCAGCTGAGCCCCGACTCCCACCCCACGGCCACCAGGACCCCTCCTGGAGCCCCTTCCCCACACTAGTGGTCTCTGTCCTCTGCTCTCAGAACACTCCCCTCTCCTTTCACTCTGGATCCCACTCCTGGGGTGGGTCAGGGGGCTCGGATCGGCAGAGGTCCCTGTTCTTAGACCCCACAGGGCATCCACAGGAGACTCTCCAAGCCTCAGTATCCCATCTGTAAACGAGGTCTCAAACAATCAGTCCTCAAGGCCCCTCCCGGGCGGGTGTTGTGTAACCCTGATTCTGGTCTATAAATAGGTGCCCCGTGGCGCAGTGAGGGGAGTAGAGCACAGCAGAGATGCCAGGCTCCACGGCCCCCCGAACCGGGTCTGCTCCCTGCTCGGCCACCTCCCCTGCAAGCTCCTTAGCCCCCTGAGCCTTGGACTCCTCTGCAGAATGTCCCTCCCAGCGTGAGCGGCACCCGCCCTTCAATTTCCATAGCAGTTCCACCGGGAGGGAGCTGCTCTCATCAACCCAGTTTACAGGTGAGCCAGGGGCGCCCCTGGAAAAAGCGATGGGTCCAAGGTCACGCGGCCTGGCCAGGGATTCAAACCAGCTGGCTTCGGCGTCTGGACGTTTGCTCAGTGACCTCCTACACTAATGAGGATGTGCATGTCTGCCTGGGACCCAGCGCGGAGCAGGCCCCGAGAAAGCACAGCCACTACTTCCTTCCTTTCAGCGATGCCACGAGAAGAGGCAACACTGACGCAGGGGGGCCACCACCACCCAGGTGCCTCCTGTTCGGAAAAGGACCCCACCTGCCCCGTCCAGCTCTGCACCATCAACTTGAAGACAGGAGAAGCAATCTGCCCGCTGGGCTGAGTCCTGGGGTACCCAGACTGCTCACCCGTTGTCGTTGCCCCCAAAAGACACGCTGGAGTCCTAACCCCGGGTGCCTGTGAACTCATTTGGGTGTAGGTCTTTGCAGCTGTGCTCAAGCTGAGATAAGATCATACCGGAGTCGGGTGGGCCCTGCAGCCAGTGACTGTTGTCCTTATGAGAAGGCCACCTGAAGACACAGAGATCCAGGCACAGAGGGAAGACAGCGACGTGGTGGCAGCTACCAGCAGAGGCTGGAAGAGACGAGGAGCGACCCTTGACCTGCTGACACCTTGATGTCAGACTTCCAGCCTCCAGAACTGTGAGAAAATCAACTTCTGTTTTAAGTCACCCAGTTTGTGGCGACTGGTGAAAGCAGTCCTAAGACACCAGTATACTGCCTTTCCCCACACACGGCCTGCACGCCCCCAGACTCCGCCTTTGACCTCCACGTCCAGAAAACTCCCACATCCAAACGTGGAAAGGCCAGGCCCCAAAGCTCAGCACACCGGAGGCACCCTCATCCCCCTACTCCCGATTTCTTTAACAGGAGCACGCAAACTCCGGGAGACGGGCGGTGACAGGTTACTTCTGGCGAAGGCATCGTGGGGTGGCCCCTGAACGAGAGCAGAGCCGGGTCCGCATCTGCCTTTCCTGCCCTGGATAAACGCAGCTGCCCCGCAAGGCGGCCCTGCCACCATCCCCACCGTGCAGATAGGTGGACTGAGGGCACACAGGGCAGGGCTGGGCGGACTGGGCTTGATGTCCAGCTTTATATCCTCCCTAGGCACTTTCCTGGCCAGCAGCCTTTTCTTAGAAGAATCCTTGGAAAGAAAAGTACCGCTCAGGACATCAGAGCTCACACTGATGATGAAAAGCCCCAGGAGAAGGAGCCTGAGCTCGTGGACCAGGTTGGTGGCCGTGGGAGCTTTGGAAGTGCCGCTTCACGTATTCTTCCAAACGGCCCCGTGAGGCAGGAATGACTAGCTCCGGTGGGGGGTGGGTGGCTGTGTTCTTGACCTTGTAAACAAAGCCCAAAGAGCCCAGAGGGGAGGTGATGCGGGGTCAGCTGGGCTCTGCTCAGGCTTCGCTCCCAGGGGAGGGGCGTCCCCCCAGGACGGCGCTCCAGTCGCCATCCTCCCGCTTCTCCAAGGACGAAGTTCACAGTCCACGAAGGGATGCATTTAATGCAGGAGAAACGGTTGCGGAGATTTGCTGTAAGGTTTGGGGGCGGGGGGAGCGTCTCCTCCTAGGGGTGAGAGGTACCCCTTACTGAGGGCTCACCCCGGCCAGCCTGGCCCACGGTGCCCACGGTAACCCTGCCAGCTGGGTTGCCTCTTCCTCCACTGCAGACGGACGTTGAGGCCACAGATCCCGTGTCACCTACCAGGTCACAGGCTGAGAGAGGCGGGGCCAGCATAGATGCAGGGGTCCCTATTCCAGTCCCCGGCTTCTTCCATGGTGGGCCGTGGACTGAACCCAGGCCTGCTCCTGGAGGAGACTGGGGCCTTCCCCGCCTGAAGCCTGGGCAGGTAGCACCCCTTGCTGTCCCCCAGCCCCTGCAGGGCCAGCTCGCGTAGGCCCTGTCCCTGTCCCTGGAGCCTGCCCGCCTCTGGGCCTCGAAGGCTCCAGACTTCACCACCTCCCCTGCCGCAGACACGGCCTCCTGGCCTCACAGCCTACGGGGCCCCACCCTGCTGCTGGTACGCCCACTCTGCCACCCAGGTGTGACCTGTTCGCCTGCTCAGCGGCTTCGGCCGAGGCCCCTCGTCTGCAGGATGAACTCCACGGTTCCGGCAAGGTGTCCAAGACCTCCGCAGTCCGGGCGCGGCACTCATCCTCCCATCTCTGCTGCGTCTCCCACGAAGCCCCTCCAGGCCCCGTCCTGCCACCCCCAGCCCCCGAGGAGACAAAGCAACCACTGTCCTACAGCCCTTCTGCCTGCTTCCCACCTCCGGGCCTTTACCCAGCCTCTGCCCGCTGCCTGGGTGCCCTTCCTCCCTTCCCTCCAACTAGTTTCTTTTTCAGGGATTGTATTAGTAGTAAAAGGCAGTAAAGAATTGTGATTCGGGGCATGGGCTCTGGAGCCAGATGGCCTGGGCTGGAACGTGCCTTCACTAGTGGACGGCTGACCACCTGGGGCTGAGTACTTCTGTTGAATTGTGCCTCAGTTTCCTCATCTGTAAGACGAGAGTCAGAATAACACCTTCCTCCCTGGGAGATCTCAAGGCTGTAAATGTATTCAGAGACGTCCAGCGCTTAGGATGGGCCTGGCACACAGTAGGTCCTCAGCAGCCTTAGCCATTACCACCAGCTGGCCTCCCGCTCTCCACTCCCAGTCCTCTGGCTTCCCCTGGGCACTGGGTCCCCACCCCAGTGATGCAGACCTTTCTCCCCTCGACCCAGCTCAGCCAACAGCCCCCAGGCCGTCCTCCCTCTGTCTTGCATTAGGATCTCGGGACGGTCCTACCTTCTCCATCAGATGCTCTCGGAGGCCGAGGCTTCTGCAAGCTGAGGTGAGAGGCAAACGCCCAGCGGACACGGACAAAAACTTTCTTCTTGACCTAACTGTAACCAGCCTCCTTGGAGCCTCTGCTGGACGAGGCCTGACCTTGGGCTTCCCCCTCTGTCCTTGTAGGATCCACTGTGAGTGAGAATCCTAAGTCAGTTTAGTGAAAATCCTCCACCTGCCACTGTCAGACCCCCTTCGTCCTGCCCCCTGACCCCCCCACCCCCCACCGTCTCACCACCTTGGCTGGCCTTGAGCAAGGATTCGGCTAAGTGGGTCAGCAAGAATCCTCCTTCCCCAGATGTTTCCTCTTCCTACTTTCCCATCCACTGACCCCCGCCCTGCTCCTTGGCTATAAATCCCCACTTCTCCTTGTTGGAGTGACAGTCAAGTCCAATCCCCCACCCCGACTGCAAGACTCCATCTGTGATTCAGAAATGCAAAGAGCTCTGAAAACTCAGATTTTTCAGGGCTCATTCGGCCACAAAACCTGACCTGACCAGAAGTGAGGTTACTTAGAGTCTCTGTCTACCCTACTTAGTGGAGATCCTGTGCAATACTTTCCCCAGGATGCCTCCCTGATCCCTTCTACAGGGCAGCAACAGGCTGTATTATCATTCAAAAACAGTAGGAATTCCAAAGTCACATCTGGCCCTGGGGGTGTCAGTCGGATAAAGGATGGAAGATTTGCACAGACCCCAAGATGTGTCACAGATGTGTCACAGAGCTGGCAGGTATGCGGCTGAGCTGGATTCCACCGGCCTCCAAAGGCGGCCTGCAACTTACTAGGAGAATTAGACAGGTATCTACAGGCTCTGAAAGTGCTTGGTAAGAAGTAGTAATACCGGGAGAGTATGATCATTATTTTGCATTAACCACTGAAAGGTCAATTTAGAGAACGACACAACCTGAAAGCTCTTTCCTACATAGCGCCTAGAAATGCTGGATAAAAAAATCACACACATCTCAATGCATAACTGAGCTAGTAAGAAAATGAGGATGATCACCAGGGGCCAGAATAATACTAGGATTATCATTAAGATAATCTTATCAGTATACTTATATTTAATATTAATTTTACTGAAGGCCAGTATAATGCTTGCAATATGCAATAATTCAATAAGGAGCGATGTTCTCAATTGTCTTAATGTATCAAGTCCTTGTGAAAATTAATAAACAGAAACCTCATTTAAAATGGATCTGGGAGGCCAGAAGGGGGAGCTCTCACACCCCATCACTCCTGGTCAACTACAGACCCAAGAGGAAGAGACATACCTTTGCAGCTCCAACAGGAAGAAGGTTACTACTTTCCTTGCCAGCAGGAGGAAGGAAGAATTTCTCCTCGCCTGGCAACAGCCCAGCCAATGAGAGACTGGTACAATTCAGCCAATGAAAAGCCATTACACTTCAAACTCCCAGTTTCCTCCAATGGACTCTTTGTTTATAACAGCCCCTCCCAGCTCCCCTTCTCTCTTATAAAAGAATGGTACCCTGGACTCGCCTGTGGTTCACCATAGGTTGTGCATCCCGAATTGCAATTCTTTGCCGTTCCCGAATAAACCCATTTTTGCTGGTAAAATAACAGGTGTTTTACTGTTTTCCGTCAACGCCCTCTAGCGCTTGCAGCAACCCCAACTACTGCTATTCCCATTTCACAGATGAAGAAACTGAGCACATCTCATGCTGGTGGAGCTGGGATTCAAGCCCAGGCAGTCCAGCTCCAGAGTCTGTATTCTTAACTATTACACTCTACTAGCTGTACTCTAATTAGCATAACATTTAAGTCACAGGAAAATACCGTGAACTAAAAACCCAGACGTTAAATGAAGGTGCCTTGTAGGGTAGGGAGGGGGATATCGAGACAGAGAGGTTAAACCCAGCAGTCGGGAGATAAGACACCAGCAAGCAGGACGATGGGAGATGCAACTGAGCTCTTCACAGAAAGCCAGGGGTCTCGAGGGGCTGCACCCCTAATAAATGGGTAGCCGGGAGAAAGATCTCCCCATTGACAGAGATGACAAGAAAACTTGTCTCTGACCACCTGAACTCGAGGTAGGAAAAAGCATGCAGGGCTCCTGAAAATCTGTAGCCAAGAGCCTACCTTCACAGGCTGCTGGGTTAGGGTGGAGAGAGCCTAAACTGATTAACATAGACGTGGCCCCGGGCTGTGACAGCCCTAGGCTGCCAAGCAGAGCGACCACAGAGATGCTCTGGAGGGGTAAGCGCACAAGCCAGGCCTCCTGGGGTTTCCACAGATAAAGCCTGGCTGGAAATAAACTCATGATCTCAAATTATGCGACACACGGAGAAACAGCCGCTATGCGGGAAAGGAGAGCAAACGCTACAAATGTCAGGATGACATTCCTAAAACTTCAGCCACGAAACTATTGGAAAGAGACTGTAAAGTGAACTTGCTTAACATAATCAAAGAGAAAAGAAAGCATGAATATAACAAGATGCTATAAAAGCCAGGTACCAGCTTACTGGGCACCCACCAGGTGTAAAAGGGGATGGGGGGCTTCCCTGGTGGCGCAGTGGTTGAGAGTCCGCCTGCCGATGCAGGGGACACGGGTTCGTGCCCCGGTCTGGGAAGATCCCACATGCCGCGGAGCGGCTGGTCCCGTGAGCCATGGCCGCTGAGCCTGCGCGTCCGGAGCCTGTGCTCCGCAACGGGAGAGGCCACGACAGTGAGAGGCCCGCATACCGCAAAAAAAAAAAAAAAAAAAAGAAAAAGGGGATGGGACCCAGGACAAGGGAGCATCGTACGCAGTCTCAGCGTTGATTTCCCTGTCCTTCCCTGGTGTTCTGCAGTCAGTGCAAAAGTCCTCACTGACTCAAGTGCCTGGCGTGTCCAGGAGGCTGTTAGGCACCAGGTCTACTCCTGTTTGGGCCACAGCGAAAACATCTGGCTCTGTACAGAGTAGACAGCCTCAAGATCAATTGGAGATTTCTGCTGCTCCATGTCTTAACAGAAGCCCACCTGGGAGAAAAAATTCTCATGAGCTTGGTTCAGAAGATATGCACTTACCCCTGTCACCCCAGATCAGAGCCTGTCAAGCCAGGGTCCTGGAGGCCTGGGAGTTTTTCAGGATCTGTGAAACCCTGAAATTGTCTGCATAACTCCTGAATGTGAGTGTGCCTTTTGTTGGGGAGAGGAGTGTGGCTTTCATGGGCTTCCCTAAAAGGGCTGGGACCCCACCTTATGGCAAAGCCAAGGAATGAGCATGGCCCATCTGTAGGGAACGTCTGTGGTACCCAAAGATTTTGAGTAGAGGAGGGAAAACATTATTTTTAGAGTTAATACAGATGCCTTAATTATAGACTGAGGTGAAATCCTCACGGATTTTGAAGATAACACATGAAGCTTCAGTCATCTCAAGGTTATGGGCCTCACTGGGTCCCCCTTGCAGACCACCTGAGGATGCCCCTCTCCATCTTCCCTGCAGTTAGGAAAGCCTGAGGGTCCTGCTCCAGATACTAGGTCCTTGGATCAAGCCAGGGTGTTGTTCACATCACACAGGGAGCCCTTTAGGAGGGCACCTAGGAAGATCATCCCTTGGATTTCATTCCCAGGAAAGGCTGTGTTTTCATCTTAAGGGCATTATGAATCTAGTGAGTGATCCACTTTCCCTCTTTGCTTTTGTTGCCAGGAAGCTCAGAGTAAAAAAAAATCAGTCCATATCTCACACATGTACTAGATCTCCTAGCATGTTTTGTTTTTGTTTTTTAAAATCCAGGAACATCTTGATAATGATTATAGCAATAACACAACCATAGTTATTACATTATAAGCATTTTCTAATAGCCAAGCACAGGCGTGAAGGGTGTACCATACAATCATACAGTCCCAATACCCTCTCACACGGGTATCGCCATTCCCGCTTCTGCAGACAGGGCTAATGAAGCTGCAGGAGGGGTGGTGATGTTCCCGCGGCACCTGGAGGGTGAGATCAGAGCAGTGGAGCCTCAGACAGGGCATTTCCCCTGGCAGCCTGCATAGCAGGGTAGCAGCAGCAATCAGGCTCCACTGTCTCGGGAGGGGCTGGGGGCAGGGGTGGACGGGGGGTGGGGGGAGTAGGAGACTGGGAGGATTCCACTCCTAGAGATGTCTGGAGGGAAGGGACCCAGGACCCTGGAGTCCCGGACCCTCCAGCCCTCCGTTACTCTCCCCTCCTCACACACCTGAGTCTGCAGTTCCTACACTTTCTTGGCCGTGAATGTGGTTTAAGTTTGGTAACTGACACAAGCAGCTAAGAAAGAGCATTTAACAAAACCCACCTAGCCCTCCGTTCCTACAAGAAAGGCGGGTCAATACAATAAACGCAGGGGGAAGTAAGAGAAGGGGATGACCTGTCTCTGACGCCGCTTCCCAGGCCCTCTGCACCCCACTCTCTCCCACAGGAGGCCAGGTCCAAAGGCCCCCGGAGTTCATGTAGCTCAGCTGTCCATTTTACAGACAGAAAGACGGAGGCCGGGAGCAGGGGTGGGACATTCAGGGTCACACAAGAGCAGGACTGTCCTAATGTGTGGCGAAAAGAGCAAATACTGAGGTCCTGCCCCCCCCCCCGGGGCAGCCAGGTCAGAATTTCCACCCACATTTTTCTCAGGAGGAAACTGAGGTTCTGAGGGAACTGACCTACCCTGTTGCACGGCAGTGCCGAGATCGAGCCCAGGTCCAACCTGGAGGGCCCGCACTACACGCTGTCACTCCAGGGGACCCCCTCTGCCCCCATCAAGCCATTAGTGATTGTGAGCACCTGCTGCAGGCCGGAACCTGTCCCCAGGGGAGGCCACGTTTCCCCTTCCCTGGAGTCGCAGGAGGCCAGGAACAGAGGAGGCGATGGGTGGAGGGTTATGGGAACCCCGAGGACACCAACTGCCCTGGGGAGCTCCGAAGTGCTTCCAGAGGCAGTGACATTTCAAACGAGCCTGGAAGGATGGCCTCGCCCAGCAGGGCCGGGGCGGGCTGCAGACCTGGTGGCAGGAATTGGACGGACCACAGCATCGATGAGGACACGGGCTGAGCCATCAGTAGAGGACAGGCCCTGCACTCAGCGGTCCCCGGGAGAGACTCTGGGCTCTGGAGGGGACGGTCAGGGCAAAGGCAGGAGGTGGCCCTCTGGCCTCCCCTTCTCTCCTCAGCACTCCTCACCCCCCCTGCAGCTGCAGGCCCCAGACCTGCCCGGGGCATCTGGGTGGGGGGCGTCTGGGGATGGGCCATGGCTGGTGCTCAGATGGGCCGGGTCTCTCTCCAGGCCGAGGGCATCACAGAGGCAGGGCAGAGCACACACAGAGCAGAGGCGGGAGATGCAGCCCGGGGAGGCGGGAGCCAGAGCTCCAGGGGCTGTGAAGGGTGTGAGGCCACCAGGCAGGGGCCCCAAAGGCTGGGAGGACAGTGGGTACCACGATGCCGCCTCGGGGTGCATGAGGGGGTTTGGGGGGAAAGGTTTCAGGAAGACCCCGCGATGAGTCCGAGTTGCCGCCCAGGGATTTTACAGTGTGACCACCCGGCTCACGCCCAGAGATCGGACAGTTAGATAAGGAAGGGCCTGAGCTTAGGATTCCGCCCACAGTCCCCACTCTGCTTTTCCAGGGCCTCTGCTTTCCCCGGGGCACGTAGAGTTGAGGCTGAGAAAAGCCAGTGGCCTCCGCCCCGGACGCCTTCTAAGTCACGGAGGCTGCCGCCCTGCTCTCCACGTGTCCTTCTTGCTGGTGACCTGGGACGGGCTGCCCTTCCCCCTTCCCCCCCTCATTATGCTCCCCCAGCCCCATTTCTGGGATCTGTAAGTAGTGACTCTTGTGACTTTGCTTTCTTTGTGTGAGTGTATCGAAACTGTGCCTTCAGGGGTCCTGGGGCGCGGCTGGATGGGCTCAGAGAAGGGACTCCCCGCGGGCCCGTAAGTCGCCCAAGTGACAGAGCCTGGGCAGATCAATGGCCTGACAGGGCCAGGGCCAGGAGCTGGCATGGGGACACAGCGTCCTGGCACCTGTTCTCCCTGGAGCCCCCCTCTGGGGTGCTGGGCGTGGGAGGGCGGCCCTGCCCAGCCCCCGGCCTGACCCCCAAGCGGCTCAGGTCTCAGCAGTTTCTGTTTTTGAGTCATGGAGGCCTGGGCTCTTTCTCTGTGGTTGCTGGTGTGGGTGGCAGATGCGGGGGGGGGGACCGAGGTGAGAAGTCTGCCTGGGAGCTGAGGCCGCCAGCTCCACTGTAAAGCTGCATGGTACCTCCTGCACTGGCCGGGCCCACGGGACTTCCCCAGACTCGGGGGCAGGTGACAGGAGCGGGGTCTCCTGGGCTTTGCCGCAGGGATGAGACAGAGGGTAAGCAGTCAGTCACAAGCTCCCAGCCCCTTACAGGGAGGCCGTCAGCTCATGGGTTGTCTGAAGGGAGACGAAAGGGAGCCAATAGCCTTCCTGAAGCCTCCCAAACAAATGAAAGCAGAAGTCAGCTTCTTGGTGGAAGGTGCAGTCCTTGGAGGCCAGGCCCAGTTCACGTCCACATGCTTGCCCTTGTCCCACTGTCTGGGATAACCTTTCCCTAAGTCTGGGCTGCTTGGCCAACTCCTATTCATCCTGCAAAACCCTGCTCAGGGTGACGTCACCCACCTAAGCCTTCTCTACAAGCCCCACCCGACCACACATACCCGTGCATTTGGAAGACAGTACTGCCCAGGCCACCTGCTGCAGTGGCACTTTCCCCCAGGAAGCTCAGAGAGTGAGATCCCTCACTATTAAGGACATGCTCCTGTCTCTTTCCTTAGCTGGCTCCTGTGGTCCTAACCTGGCTAGCAGCTTAGTACTCCCCTCCGCACCGGGCCTGTCTGCACAACATTCCTGGGTGGCGTGGGCCTCGGCAGCCCCCTTCCCTGAGGACACGGGGACTCAGAGGGCCACACAATTTGCCAAAGGCCATGTGCACTTTCTCTCCAGGAAGTATTTCATGCGAACCTAATATGTACCAGGCCCTGAGCTAAGCGCTGGATTTGAACCTGACCTTGGCCAAATCTTCTACCCTATGGCAGCCTCAGTGTCTGTCTGGCCTCATAACTGCTCTGGAAGCAAGCTAGAATGTGGGGGAGGGAGGGGGCTGTCCTCATTTTTCCAGCGGGGGACAGAGGCCCACACTGGGCACACGTCCAGGCCCCTGGGGGGCCACCGCACACTGCCTTCTCTGCCCACCTTGCCCACCCAGCTGAAAGCCACAGAGAGCAGGGGCCCCTCACCCTCTGCTGGTGAAGCAAAGGGAAGAGAATGGTGGGCCCTGGCTGGGGCCTGGGCGGGCTTCTCCCTCCCCCCTCCTCCCCTCTCGCCCACCTACTGCCTACAGCACCCGTCAGAGTCCGCTGTATTAGCATACGTGCAGGGAGGAAACCCATCTGAGCTCAGCGACCTCCCCCCTACACCTTGCCCAGCACCAAGGCCTGCAGCCCACAGACCAAGGTGAGGGCCGGTGACCTTGACCATCAGCACGGAGGCCTTTTCCCTTCGTTGTCTGGTTCTTCTCCGCAGCTTCAGGTAAAGCAGAGGACACCTTACCTGCACGGGGGCTGCCCCCTCTGTGGGCAGCTGTGTTCCCCACCTGCCTCTGAGTCCTCAGCTGGCCCGGCCCAGAGCATTCTGAACCGGCTCCCTCGCCACCGGCCTGCTTTGTTTCTGCCACCCCCGGGGCCCGCGGCCCACACTCCCCCGGGGCCGGTCCTGGGACTGTCCACGTTGACCTCCTTTTGGCTGCTTGAAGTTCCTTCCGGTTGGTCTTGTGAAATCAAACTCATTTCCCATTTCTGTGGGTTCTCCTCAGAGCCCTGTCCCCAAGGCGCCTCCTGCGCTTGTGTCTCGTCCCCCTAACCTGCCACCCTGGGCGATGCTCTAACCATAGATGACAGAAATCATGAACGCAGCAAATATTCAAGGGGTGGACCTGACAGTTATAGGAAGGGTGCTCATTTGGTCTAAGATGTCAGGTTCTAATCCCCACTCTACGGATGACAAAACAGAGGCCCCAAGGCTCAGCGACAAGCAAGGGCTGCAGGAGAGGCCAGATGGTCCCGGTTGGGCTCTGGGGACAAACACACCTGGATCTGAAGTGCAGCTTGGTCACTCACTGTACTTGGCCTCAGTTTCCCCATTCTGTAAAGTGGGGATACAGCAGTGCCAGTCCCATAGGGTCCCTATAGGGGTAAGGGTTGCCTGGGCTCCTTAGTGCACAGTGCCTCACCCCACCCCCCAAAGGCTGGTGGGTGGACCCTCAGGGGATGCAGCCATTGTGATTCTAACAGAAGCACCCCCTCCCCCCATCCCTCAGGATCTGGTCCAGACCCTCTCCTTGCAGGGTCTCTCACCATCCTCACCTCACCGTCATCCAGGTCTCCAGCCAAAGACCACTCCCCAGTCCCAGCACACCGGCCTCCCTAGCAACCCACCCCCTGCACACCCCCCGCCCTCCCCCACTCCCCAGCAAGGTCCCAACTTCACAAGCCTGCAGGCTGGGCCAGGGGCCTCCTCCGGGCTTCCCACCAGGACAGCTCCATCACACCATGGGTCCATCAGACCATGTAGGGTCAGTCTGTTGGAGAGGGGCTACCTCTCTATCAGACTGAGCGTTCCAGCAGCACGGGCTCTGTCGCCTCATAGGGTTCAGCGCAAGGCTCTCAACACCCATGGAAAGTCACTGAATGAACTTGAGAAAATTGGAAAAACACAAAAAAGGTGGAAGAGGAAACAAACCACCAGAGAAAGTTCTTGCTACCACCTTGGTGCATTTCCCTCCAGCCTTTTTTCTGTGCCGGTTGTGAGTGTTTGTCGGACATCCCCGTGAGCACCCCACGAACGCAAGCCTGCCGCCTGTCCGCTTCTCTTCCACAAATAAATGCTGGGTTTGCAGAATGGGAGTGAGGCCTGACAGAGGGGCTGAGTCGCTTGGGGTCATGCAGTTCCAAAAGGAGGGGCCCAGCCCTCCCGACCCCCAGGACTCAGCACCCCCTGCCCCACAAGAGTCTCAGCCCCAGAAGCCCTTATTTCCCGCTGTCTAGCTGAACGTCCATCGTCTGTGAAGACCAAGACCTGTCCCTCACAGAAACACAGGGAGTTCACACGTGGAGCATACCTTACAGGTTTGCGGCTGCCCCTTACCACACGTTCCTAAAACCCCAGCCCCGCCCTCATGTCCGACATTCTCTCTTGTTCCTCAGACATCCTTGGGGCTCCACTCTGTGCCAACCCCGAGCTGAGCCCTGGGACCCAGAGATGAATCCAGCAGAATTCCGCCCTTGGAGTCCCAGGCTGGAGGGGAGGAGACCGGGGAGCTGATCCAGTGCTGGATCAAAGATATGAGCAAAGATTCCAGGGTAAAGGGCACGGGAGGGGGGGCGCCTACCCACCCTGCCTGGGGGGGGTGGGACACAGGGCAGCCAGGAGGGCTTCCTGGAAGAGGAGGGTATCTTCCAGCGGGGGCTTGAAGAACCAACAAAAGCCCCCAGTGAAGAAGGGAAGAAAAGAATTCCAGATAGAGGAATGGCAGGAGGAGGGTCCAGAGGAGGGAAAGGCGGACAGCAAGCAGGAATATGAGATGACCTGCAGGCATTGAGCAGGGAGATGACCCGGGCCACCCACAGGGCTCCCTCTCACAGCTGTGGGCAGCTAGTGCAGCTCCAGAGGCCAGTTCCCTTCAGAACCAAGCTTGGCAAAAACTTCCACCTTCAACCATCAGACCTGCAAGGCTCCTGGGGCAGTGGTTCCGGGTTATTTCCTGGGAGAGCCAACCTCAAGGCCTGCCGGGATCTCTCTGGAAACCAGACCTGTCCCAAAGGCCAATCGATGTCCGTCAGGCCAACGTGAAGATGTGACGGAGAACAAGGACACAGGTGTGATCCTCACTTGAGAAAGCGGATTCTACCCCCCCATTCACGAATCAGAGACCAACCCCCCAGAGGTCACAGAGCACGGACGCAAGCAGTAAGTGGGCTCGGGCGCAGAGGCCAGCCCTCTCTGGCTCCGAGGGCGCCTCCAGCCACGGCCTAAGTGTCCCCCATGGGTCCCCAGGGCCTGGAACGCTGGCCCTGGCCAGCGCACCCAGAATGTATTTTATGAATGAGTGAACGAAAGAATCCGAAAGCCCTGTCCTTCCACCCACACCTCCGGCAGCAGGAAGGAGCCGTCTGCTACTGTGTTTTGTTGTTGCTGTCACTCTGAAAATCAAACGCACAAACCTGAATTCACAGCTGTGTCGCTTCGGGGCGGGCAGGACCCCCAGTCCCTGACCCCGGACTAGAACAGAGTCCAGCACCTCGGCGGAGGGGTCAGACGGCTGAGGACCAAATCTCCGCTCGGCCACTAACAGCGTGAGACTGGACCCGTCGTGCCCCTGCTCTGAGCCTCGGTGTCTCCGTCACTAAACGGAGGTGCTGAGGACCTACCCTGCTGGGTGGGTGCAGTGAGGACTAAGGAGCTGGGACCCCGCGGGGGTGGGTGCGGGGGAGATCCCGTCCCTCTGGCCTCCTCTGCCTATGACCTTGGCCGCCGAATGAGCTCTGAAACCCTCAGCACTGACCAAGCTGGATGTCCTGGCCCTGTGTGCAGCCGAATGGCTTACATATTATGAGGCATCCACGTGGCCAAAGGGCAGAGGGGCTGAGGAGGGCTCGGGCTCGCGCGTGACTCAGCGGAACTCGTCAAGGCTGCAGGTCTGCGGTGGGAGGTGCCCCCAGCTGTACGCTGTGCAGGGAAGCCCGGCTGCCGGCATCTCTGATAAATATTTTATCACTGCTCACAGAGCAGGCAGGCCCCAGGAAGGTGCCTGCAGCCTCTGATCCCACAGAGCACCCCTTCCTGCCTGGACAGAAGGAAGTGGCTGGGTGGGGTGCCGGTGGGGTCAGGAGCCCAGACAGCTAGCTCATTCCTGCCCTGCTGTCACTTCAGGTCAGCTCAGCCCAGCAAACGCCCCAGATCCTCAGCCACAATCTGCCTTGCACTGTGTGGGTGCTGGGCTCCACTCTGCCCTGGACAGCTCCCAGGCTCCTCTGCACTGCCCCCAGAACACCAGCACTCTGCACCTTGGCCTGGTCAGACACCCCTTCCTGTTGGCCCAGAGCACTGCCACCTCCTCCAGGAAGTATTCCTGGCTTTTTTCTTCCCACTGTGTGACCTTGGGCAGGCCCATCACACTCTCTGAGCCTGTTTCTAAAATGGGGCTGGTGGTCCCCACTCATGGTGGACCAGATGAGACAGTATAAACAAAGGATCTCCCAGCTCCTTGCCCACATGGACTCATTCTTTTTGGAGGGACCTGAACATTTGGAATCAAATCAATAAATATCATAGGGCACGTCTAGGGGTGGGACACAGGAATGTATAGAGCCTGGCTCCTGCTTGCAGGGCTCCACAATTTAACTGTGGAGAGAGGACCTAAATAATAATAATAATAGTAATAATAATAATAACAGCAACAGTAATAACGGCTACCACATTTCAAGCCCCCACTACTGCCAGATAATTGACATCACATCCCCTTGTCTACTCCTCCCAGCAGCCCTGTGATATGAGGTTCCCACCCTCATTTCACAGCACGGCAGGAACCTGAGACTCAGAGAGGGGCAGGACCCTGCCTGAGGTCACACAGCTTGGGGGGGCTGACCAGCTGTCCTGCTGGACCTCTGGGGCGTGCCCTCGGGGTCAACACCTGCTTTTCACATCCTTGTCCACGTGGGGGCTCCACTGAGAGGGGGATGGTCCAAGTCAAATGATGAAGATGCACAGGATACGGTGCAGCCAGTGAAAAATCGTCACTGCTCTTTAGGAGCTAGTGGACTATTGAGGGAACAGGGGAAATGCTAGCAGTATTACAGCAAGTGAAAAGGAAGAGGATACGGAACTGCGTGTGGTGTGATGACATCCTGTGAAAATAGTTCTACATCAAGATGTACTGATTCAAAAAAGACTGGAAATGATACACAAGATGATAATGTTCAGAAGCTGAGGTTACGGGTAAAATCGGAGCCTATTTTCCAGACTTTGTACAACGTGGCTATGTTGGTTTTCTAATTTGAAATTTTCCTTAGAAATAGGATTGGGGGGGTTCCCTGGTGGCGCAGTGGTTAAGAATCCGCCTGTCAATGTGGGGGACACGGGTTCAAGCCCTGGTCTGGGAAGATCCCACATGCCGCGGAGCAACTAAGGCCATGCGGCCCAGCTAGAGCCTGCTGTGCACTCTAGAGCCCGTGAGCCACAACTACTGAAGCCTGTGCACCTAGAGCCCATGCTCCGCAACAAGAGAAGCCACCGCAAGGAGAAGCCCGCACACCGCAACGAAGAGTCGCCCCTGCTCGCTGCACCTAGAGAAAGCCTGCGCGCAGCAAGGAAGATACAACGCAGCCAAAAATTAAAATAAATAAAATAAATAAATTTAAAAAAAAAAAGTAGGATTGGTCCACCACAAGGATTTATTGAGCACCTAGTGTCTGCCCTCCCTTGCTGAGAGTTTTCTCCTCTCTCAGCCTCAGATCTAGTCAGTGGGAGGAATGAGATGGACACCATTGTAAGTAACAAAGAACTTGGGGCCACCCTCCCCATCTCTCCATGACTGGGCCTGTCAGCAGCTCAAACCCAGCACAGCCAAAGCCAGGCTCAGGATGTTCTCCCACGTTAAGTCAACTGTACCAGGGATCACCACCACCACCACCTACTCAAGTCCTAGACTAACAATCACAGGGGCTCACGAGGTAGTGAGCTCCCTGTCATGGGAATAACCAAGCAAGGAACGTCATGTCTCTCCACCAAGACGTGGCCTCAATGGCTGTCTTTCAGTCCATCTTAATGAGACCCAAAGTCTTACCAGCTGTGTGACACTGGACAAGATACTGACCTCTCTGTGCCTTGCCCTCCTCATCTGTACAATGGGATCATACAATGACCTCATAAGGCCTCAGAGGGTTAACTGAGAGCAAATAGGTAAGATGCCTTCCAGGTGCCTGTCTAGGACTATTATAATTTCACAGCTTTACCTACCCACTTGTGGGAGCTAAGTGGGACAGAAATAAAAATTCCTATTTCACAGACTTGAAAACTGAAGCACAGAGAGTCACCCCCCTCAGACTCAAAGGGATGTAAGTGACTCCAAGCTGATTGTTTTTGCTGGAGAAACTGCTTTGGCAACACAAAGAAGGCCTTTAGCCAGCCCAGCTGATGGCACAGAAAGCAAAACCTTAAGAACCTTCCAGAAAGTGAGCAGGACTTCTGCTGGGGTCAGAGGAGCCCACGGGGGCAGCTCCTGACAGTGAGGCATCTTGGTGACATTCCCTCACCTTAAGGCATGTAGCATTGTGGAAAGTGGGCGCGCACACCTCATGCCAGAGACCCTGGTGTTTGAGCCCCAACCCTGCTCCTTGCTGTCCTGTGTCTCTGGGCAGCCCTTGGCCTCTCCAGGCCTCAGTTTGTCCATCTGTTAACTGGGCATGGCCACGATCACCTTCTGGGCTGCTGGGAGGAGTAAGTGGGACGGTGCCTGGGGAAGACTTCACACAGGGCCTGGCACACAGTAGGTGCTCAGGGAATGGCTGTCCCCTGCTTCCTTCCAGAGGTAAACCCAGGCTTTGGAGTCGGAACCGAGGAGAGCAGCACTCCCCGCTGCAATGAACTACATAGATTTTCCTGAAAATCTTTTCAGAAAGGAGCTGGCCCTGGCCCCTCCCCACTTGCACCTGGGTGTAGTACGTGGTAATGCAGTAGCAAATGTCACCTCTGTCCTCTCTGCTCTCCCTAGAGGGTACAGATGGGCGCCAGCATCACCTGAGGGCTTCCTTGTGCACCGAGGGGCCCTGTACATGGCTTCACCCAGTCATCACGTGACCCCACAAGTGAGTTTCCAACAACAACATTAACATGAATACCGATAAGAACTCCAGGGCCGGTGCCAGGTCAGCCTGACCGCAAGCCACTGTCACTGCAAGACCACACGTCACTGCACGACCACTCTACCACACCAACACAGGGCACTGTCCTTCTGGAAACCTCCCATGAAGCCACGTTGTCCTCACAAGCACCCTATGTGGTAGGTGCTACGATAATCACCACGTCATAGATGAAGAAACCGAGGTGCACACAGACGTTTGGTGACTTGCCAGCATCACATAGCTGGGGAGAGGTGGGGCTGAAATTCGAACCCAAATAGCCTGGCTTCAGAACCCAGGTCTTAATCACCTAAGTGTGTTTTCCAATCCACTCCGTACACATGAGAGCACTGAAGCTCAGCAGGTGGACCTGACTCTGCGGTCTCCAGCCTTTGCGGCCCCTCCCTGGCCCCTGCTGGCTCCCCTTCCAGGCCACCCAGAGTCCAGGGTCTGAGGTTAGAGCCAAGTCCTCTGTGCAGCGGCAGCCGGGCTGCTCCCCTGAGACATCTGGATTCCTGAGTCACTAGAACTCTGCTCACACAGAGTTTCAAAGTCCCTGTGCCTCTAGGTGCTCCCCCACTGAGGTTCGATTTTGAGACATAAAAGAGGGATGTGGTTAAAAGAAAAAAAAGAAGGTTATACTGTCACCAGGAAGTCACCTCCTTGTCTCACTCTCCCATGTCTTCATCACAGCCCACGGTCCTAATTCATTCCTCCCGACCCTAACTCTGGTCCTCCTCAGCATCCGTACCCCCGAGGGCCACCCTGGGCTATGGGGTGAGTCCCGCAGCAGGACATCCTGACTCCGCTTTTGACCTGGAGGACCACTGACAGCACGTCTGACCCAACAGCTCCCCATCCAGGTTGCTTCTGTGGCCTCCCCCTTTCTGCGTGGGTCCCTCTGCCTCCCTGGGGACGCTTGCCATCCTCCAGGCCTGAAGAAGGCCTGGGGGAACGAGTGAGTGAGCGAATGAATGAATGAATGACTTTCCCGTTCCTCTCTGGGCGTCACGAGAGCTCTGCTCTCCTTACAGATGTCCCAGAAGATGATTTTGTTCACGTCCATGAATGTCCACAATTTGGGGAACCTGGTGAGGGCCCGGGGCTTTCGCCCTCCTTCTCCCATCCCAGCCTCTCCAGAATCTGCCGGGAGCCGCCGGGGAACAAGGGTGCTGTCTCCCAGTGCCTGCCTTGAGCAAGAGAGCTGGCACTGGCGCACAGTTTGCGGTGAGCTTGTGATATGTCGGGAAAACGGGTACCCACCCCCACCGCCAGTTTGCGGTGAGCTTGTGATATGTCGGGAAAACGGGTACCCACCCCCACCGCCAGTTTGCGGTGAGCTTGTGATATGTCGGGCGTTGTGCCTCTTTGGATCCTGACGACCCACAAGGAGTTCGTAATTTTAAGGTTCCCAGTTTTCAGATAAGGAAACTGAGGCCCAGAGAAGCAGTGACTTGCCCAGGGCCACACAGCCAGCCAGTGGTGGATGCTGACCCAGGTGCTAACCCAGGTCAGCTTGATTCTCTAGCCCTCACCCACCCCTTACCACTATTTAAACAAATGGCTCAGAATCCCAGACCTTTTGGCAGGAAAGACCCTAGGGAGGCCCTAATCTCCTCTGACTGACGGGGACGTGGGCTCAGAGAGGGCAAGTGGCTTGCCCAGGGACACAGCAAGGCCATGCACCCAGGATGGACTCCTCTTGGGTCCGCTCCACTGCCTGCCAGCCAGAGGGAGCTAATATGACCTTGTCCGATCACCCAATGCCACAGCCAGCGGCACTCACGCTTGAATGTGCACCAGAAGGGGGGGGAGTGGTAAAGTGTAGATTCCTGGTGCCCCATCAGAGGTCAGGATAGGAGTCCAGGAATCTGCATTGTATCAAGCCCTGTCATTAAAGAGGACAGTCTGGTGGTCCCAGGCTCTTCTCCCAGAGCCCCCAGCTTACCCCTCCAGGGAGGGTCTTGGGTTGGGCCTGGTGCAGCAGGTCTGAGAGGCCACAGATCCCCCTCCAGATGCAGTCCAGGGACCGGCCTTTGGGATCCCGGGGAACTCAGGCACAGCCACGCTCTAGCCAAGAGCATCGCTAATCACCTGGACACGCTGGGTTCTCGCAGCAGCTGCACACAGCTCTCAGGGCTGCCCTGAGCCACGGATGGGAAATGGAGCTCGCCCTCAGGAAGCGGCCTGGCCGAGCAGGGCTGAGACCACACCCTGCGACCTTCGGGCCAGGGACCCTCCGCCAGCCCAGCAAGTTCTCCCCTACCTTGGCTCCATCAGAGAAAACCTTAGAAAGCGTCAGGCGCTGCTCATGTGAACGGGCTCTCTGCATGATGAGGTTTTGCCAGAGGGCCACACCCCGGACCGGGCAGACCTGCCCCGTGTGCCACCTCTCAAGGGATGGGAGGGGGCTCACCAGGTTGAGGGCACGAGCCTCTACAGGCTCTGCCTCTGCGCTCAGCTGTGCCTGCTGCCCCAAACGCACCCGCACAGCTCTGCAGGGCCAGCTCCCTGCAGGAAGGTGGCGGGCGGCCCAGGCCAGAGGCCAGAGGGGTGGGGCCGCACGCCGAGCCAGGACAGGGCTCAGAAAGGAGGTGTCTCCCTTCTGACCATCTTTGTTCGCTCTACTGGGGGGGCAGTGGAAAGACAGGGGGGAGCTGCGATGGGGAGGGGCAGTGTCGGGGGAGGGGAAGATCAGGAAACAAGGCAGCTGGACAAGCGGCCGGACGGACACGCAGAGACCCACCCACGGAGACAGAGAAAAACTCAGAGACAGAGAAGAGAAGGGGGGGCGGGGGGGGCGGGGCGTGGGCGAGAGAGAGACTGCGAGAGAGGATGCGCTCCGGAGGTCCCAGGAGACGGGGGTGGGAGGGGCTGGACCCCCAACCAAGGGGAAGGCCCGACCCCCGCCCAACCCATGTCCCCGCACTCGGCGGGGACACGCGCGCGCGCGCGCGCACACACGCCACTCCGCCGGCGCCGCCCTGGCCCCCGCCCTCCGAGGGGCGCGCGTGCCGCCCTCTGCCCACCCGGACCCCTCCTCCGACGGGGCCTCCGGGACCCGTCCCCGCCACTCACCTTGGTCCCCGCGCCACCTCCGCCGCCGCTGCCACCGCGCAGAGCCGGAGCCCGGGGCCGGGGGAGGGGGCCTCGGAGGCCCCGCCCCGCCCCGCCCCCCGGGCCCGCGTAGGGCGCCCGACGCGGCCGGAGCCACCGGACTCCTGGGCTGCTGGAGACGCGCGGCAGGTAGCCACCTGGGTCGCGGGTACGCCCACCCACCGGGGCCCGGCCGAGCCGGGGGCCGGGGGCGCCCTCCCGGGGTCCCCCCACCCGGGTGTACTGCGCAGGCTGTGGGCGGTGCCCGCCGGGGAAGGGGGTGTCCCCGGCCACCCTGGCGGCCCAGATCGGCTCTCCGGCCAGTAAGCATTCCTCCGCGGCCCTCTAACGCCCACGGAGCGCCCCTTCCCCAAGCCCCAGCCTGTGGGGGTCGCCGGTAGCCCGGAGGAAAAATCAGACACTCAGATTCAGTCCCTGCCCTGGGGCTTGGGGTCTTGAGGGAGGCCGAGGGGTCAGGGATGGGACAAACAAACGCTTCCAGCATCTAAATATCCCGGGGCCATGGTTGTCAAAGGGTGGCGCGACTGCTCCATGGGCAGCACCCTGGAACTTGGTAGGATGGAAATTTTCGGGCCTCCCCAGACCTACAGAAACTGGGGATGGGGCCTGGGAATCTAGGTTTTAACAAGCCCTCCTGGTGATTCCCAAGCTCCCGTGAAGTTTGAGAAGTTCTGCTCTGGTGGAAATAGCCCACACCCCATGCCCCACACCCATAGTAGGATGTCAATTCCCTGAGGTGGGGGATTTGTCGCTTTTCTTCCCCCAGAGGGTCCCCAGTGGTTAAGACAGTGTTTGTCTGTTGAAAGAACACGTGGATGAATGGCCCCATCTTGAGCAGCGCTGGTCACTTTTCACTTGTGGCATCCCCTGCCCCCCAGATCCATCCGCTGCTGGCTCTGCGCCGACCCTGGTGGGCTGCATGCCCCACTGGTGCGTGGTTGGGTCTGGCCAGTGGGGGCAACAGCTGGAGATCAGAGGGAGAGAGGATGGGGCATTTCCTCCCACTGCCATGTGCTGTACACTGACACTGTCGGTGCCCCTGAAGCCGAATCCAGCCTCTGTCCCCCGACACCGAATTAAATCTCAGAGACAGAGTTTTGGGTGAAGTAGAAAAGAACGGCTTTATTGCTTTGCCAGGCAAAAGGGGCCAAGCGGGCTCCTGCCCTCAAAACTGTGTGTCCCACCTTGGAGAGGGTAGTGAGAAGTTTAATAGTAATGGTTCAAAGAGGGCTCCCCACCTGTCACGCAGGAGACCGGGGTTCGATTTCCCGACGGGGAGCCAAAGGGAAGGGATGGGAGACAAGGGAGAAACAAACGGTCAAGAAAAACAATAGGGCAGCCTTGGGGCAAGGTCCTGGGTCCCCATCAACATATGCATACAATATCTTTGAGCTGTTTTGCGGATACTGAAACCCCTTCCAGGTGGGAAAAGTGAACAATTGACCAAGGTATGCTGCCCACAAGCAAGTAGACCCCAGACCAGTTGGAACCTGAAGGTTGATGATGCTGACTCCGACTTACCTCACCACCAACCAATCAGAAGAATGTCCACAGGCGGATCACACCCTCTTTGAACCATTACTATAAAACTTCTCACTACCCTCTCCAAGGTGGGACACACAGTTTTCAGGGCGTTAGTCCGCTTGGCCCCCTTTGCCTGGCAAAGCAATAAAGCTGTTCTTTTCTACTTCACCCAAAACTCTGTCTCCGAGATTTAATTCGGTGTCTGGGGACAGAGGCTGGATGCGGCTTCACCTCTCTATGACCACAGCTCCTGCCGGGAGGCCCTCTGTGACTCTAGCTCCCACCAGCTTCCGCTGGAAGCATCATCTCCTCTGCTAGTTCCTCCAGCCCCAGGGATGGTAGCATCTTCCCGCCATTACCAGTCTCTGGGTGCTCCTGAACCTGCCTGCACCTCTGTAAGCAGTCCCTTTGGTCACGTGTCTTATTTGGACCACCTGGGGTAAATTCTTTCTTCTGCTGGGACCGTGACTGAAACAGATAGATATGATTTTTGCCACTTTACAGAATTGGAAACTGAGGCATGGAGAGGTTATAAAACATGCCGAGCCAGAGATCTTAGTAGACACCTCACCAAAGAAGATATACAAATGGCAAAGAAGCATAAGAAAAGATACCTTGCATCTAACGTTATTGGGGAAATGCAAGTTAAAACAACAATGCGATACTATTATACACCTATTAGAATGGCCGAAATCCAGGACACTGACATCACCAAATGCTGGCGAGGATGTGGAGCAACAGGAACTCTCCTTCACGGCAGGCGGGGGTGCAGAATGATGCCGCCATTTTGGAAGACAGCTTAGCAGTTTCTTACAAAACTAAACATACTCTTACCGTATGTACGATCCAGCAATCACTCTCCTTGGTATTTACCCAAGGGAGTTGAAACTTAGTTCCGTGCAAAACCTGCATACAAATGTTTATAGCAGCTTTATTCATATTTGCCAAGAGTTGGAAGCAGCAAAGGTGTCCCTCGGTAAGTGAGTGGAAAAACTGTGGTATAGCCATACAATGGAACATTATTCAGCGCTAAAGAGAAGTGAGCTATTAAGCCATCAAGACAGAGGAAAGTAAATGCAGGTCACTAAGTGAAAGCAGCCAGTCTGAAAAGGCTACACATTGTATGATTCCAACTCTGTGGCATTTTGGAAAAGGCAAAACTATGGGGTCAGTAAGATCAGAGGTTGCCAAGGGTTGGGGTGGGGGGAGGGAGGGATGAACAGGTGGAGACAGGGGATTTTTAGGGTCGTGAAACTTCTCTATGATATTGTAATGGTAGATACATGTCATTATACATTAATCCAAACCCATAGAGTGTCCAACACCAAGAGTGAACCCTAATGTCAACTGTGTGTCAGTGTAGGTTCACCAGTTGTAACAAATGTGCCACGAGGAGGCATCTGGTATCGATAGTGGGGGAGGGTGCTGTGCATTGTGGGGGGGAGGGTGTATATGGGAAATTTCTGTACCTCCCTCTTAATTTGGCTGGAAACCTAAAACTCTTCCAAAAACATAAAGTCTTAAAAAAATGTCCAGGACCACACAGTGAGGAACGACAGAGCCAGTGTCCCAACCCGAGACCCCTGGTTTAAAGTCTATATCTGGCTTTTGGGGGATTTTGAGCTCTTCTCCTCTGAGGGGCCCAGGACTGTGGGGTACACGTGAAGGGGATGCAGGTGATGCAGAGGCAACTGAACCCCAGAGCCCCATCCACCTCCTCCAAGCAACCGGGTGAGAACTGAGTGTGTCCCCGGGCCTGGCAGGAAACCCCAGCACGCACATGTGTCACCTCCGAGCCGCTCTGCGGGTCACGAGAGACTGTGGGAAACCGTGGGAGGTTCAGGTGAGGCCCCAGCCCCGCAGGGGCAGCCAACTTCCTATTTCCTTCCCTGCGCCCTGGTGGAGGCCAGCCCCACTGTGTGCTAGGGCTGTCCCAGCACGGAAGGGCACAGGCTCTGCAGCTAGCAGGCCGAGGCTGAGTCCCTTGTCAAGTGACCCATCCATCCTGAGCCTCAGCTCCTTGTCCGTACAGTGGGGATGGTCATACCTGCCAATTTCACAAGTTTGTTCTTTTATTTATTTGTTCATTGGTTGAGTCACTGAACATTATTTAGTGAGCTTTTGCTCATTGCCCGGCATGTAAGAAAAGCGCTTTGCAAATCTAAGGCCCTGGGCCAAGCTCAGTTCTCTGATGGGTGAGTCTGCCTATTTCTAACACTGCCCCTGTGGATCTGGGGTCCCTTCTGGGGTCTCCTACACCCCACTTGGCCAAGAGGGGCTCTGGTGCCCTTGTGGGATGGGGTAATAGCCCAAAGATTCCAAGGGCTCGCTGAGCCTCTACTCCATGGGGAAGACCCTTGGAGACATCTACCCAGTGACTGCCCACAGGGAGACGGAGGCCAGCAATGTGCAGTGACTTGCCTCAGGTCACCCTGTGTGCCAGGCTTGTAATGGCTCCCCAGAGATGTCCACGTCCTAAGCCCCGGAGCCTGTGGATATTACCTTTCATGGCAAAAGGAATTTTTTTTTTTTTTTTTTGCAGTACGCGGGCCTCTCACCGTTGTGGCCTCTCCTGTTGCGGAGCACAGGCTCCGGACGTGCAGGCCCAGCGGCCATGGCTCACGGGCCCAGCCGCTCCGCGGCACGTGGGATCTTCCCGGACCGGGGCACGAACCCTCGTCCCCTGCATCAGCAGGCGGACTCTCAGCCACTGCGCCACCAGGGAAGCCGTCACCTTGCATTTTAGCTTCTCAGACTTGACCTTTTGTCTTGGGTCTTGCGTTTATGGCATTGAGGGAGCACGCGGATCCTCCTGTCCCCTAGGTAGACGCCTGTTCACTACGGAGCTGGCGTGGCCGAGCAGCCTTGATAAACAGGAGTAACTGTTGGGGTCCCTTCCTTACCTCCTCCTCTTCCCTGGACTGGAAAGTCTTCGAAAGCAGGGAGCCTGGCCTCCAACTCTGGGTCCCTAGGGTGCAGTGCAGGGCTTGGCCCATCATAGGTGCTCAGTGAATGGCAAATGATGGCTGTACCTTGCAGAGAGCGGGGCAAAGTCGGCACCCAAGAGACGTTTTCGTAAATGCATGCCTCACCTGGGCCCTACATCTGGGCATCACACCTGTGTACCAGGCACAGGCTGGCAAGTAGGAAGGACCCAGACTCAGTCAGGCCTGAGGACCTGACACTCTTCTCCGCAGCCCAGGCTTCACCCTTGACTGTGTCTCTCTTAGAAGGTTCCAGACTCTCCCTTTGGACTCTGGAAGTGCCGGCTCCACCCCAGGGCTCATGGTCCGAATGGAACCCACCCTGACAAGCTTGTGTCAAGAGGCTATTTCCTAGTGACCGAACCTCGAACCTCTCAGCTTGGGAATGCCCAGTCCTGCCTCTTGGCCTGTCCACCCAGGGTCCCTGGGGCTTCCGGGCGGCTGCTACACTGCCTGGCAGTCCCTTTGCCTGGCCCCCGAGCCCTACAGGAGATCCAGGGGCCCTGGGAGATGTCAGTGCAGGGCTTGGCCCCTCTGCCTCACCTACACCCGAGCCCTCCCACCCCAGCATGAGGGGCCTTCAGGAACTTTCCTGAACATTTAAGGGGCCTTTTGCTCCACACAGCCCTCCCCCTTCCCTGGGGAGCCCTCCCTCTCCAGAACAAACAGCGTGTGCTCCCATGGAACATAAGCATTTGCACAGAACACCAGACAGAGCTGATCAAAAACGAGGCTTCCGGGGCTTCCCTGGTGGAGCAGTGGTTGAGAGTCCACCTGCTGATACTGGGGACGCGGGTTCGTGCCCCGAGTCCGGTTCAGTTCAAGGAGTGTTTCCACGTGTCTCATCCGTGCTAGGCCCTGCGTTTGGGCCTGGATATACATGGGAGCCCTGGGGAGCTCCGAGGTGGAGGCAGGGGAACCAGAGCCAGGTGGTGGCCAAGGACTGTAGTACTGGAAGCCCAGAAAGGGTCTTGGGAGCTGGAACTGGAGGTACCCCCCGCGCCCCCTCCTGGGAGTTGAGTGGAAGCTTCCCACCCACCAAGGGCAGAGCCCGGCTCGGGACTCTGGGATGAATGTGCGTCCTGCAGGCTGCCACCTGGAACACCCCACAGGCCTGGTCCTGCCTGTGATGGTCTAGGGCTCAGGTCCAGGCGCTGAGCCAAGGCAGGGGTGCCTGAGAGGCTGGGCTCGGAGGACGCAGCCTGCCAGCCCTGTGGGCCAGATTCCTCCTCCAGAGACCCTCTCTCTCACCCCTCCCTCTGGGAAGGGCTCTGACCACACAACTGACACTCCCTCCCCTGGCGGGGATAACTTGCCGATGAAAGGGTCTGGGCTGAGGCCTTCCACACGCAGCCAGCCGCCAAAACCCCACTCCTCCAACGCACACTCTGAGAAGCTGGCAGCCAGCCCCCTGCGCGCGGCCGAAGCACCCGGGGCTGGCGAGCAGAATTAGTGCAACCCCGCAGTCCCGCCAAGAATCTGTCTTCAATGGCTGCTTTCGGATTTCCCAGAGAGAGCAAGCCTGGCCTCCACAGGAAACACAGGCCCAATTTGCCTTGAAATAACTCAGCAGAAAAGGTGCCTGCGGCCCTCTCCCCAGCTTCAGCCTTCCTGGGTTCCCCCGACTCAATGCAAGGACCGGACCTCCCTCACCGGGGAGAGGCCTCGGGGGCCTTCTGTGGATTCTGCAGGGTTTTCAGTGTGGACTACCATGTTGCTGGTACACAGAGGTGGGCTGTGACCATGGGCCAAGCTGGATGGAAGTGGGGACAGTGGACATCCTGTCTCCCTCCTGGTCTTTTGAGAAAAGTCTCAGTCTCCCCGCTTCCCCTGTGATGTTAGCTGTAGGTTTTCTTGCAGTTTCTTTATCCAGTTGGTGAAGTTCCCTCCTATTCCTGCATTGATGAAAATTAAAAACATCTTTTCAGCATGAATGAGTTTGATCATGTGATTTTTGCATCTATTGAAATCATATGATGTTTTAAATCCTTTATTCTGTGAATTATGTGAATCATTATTTATTTATTTATTTGTGGCTGTGTTGGGTCTTCGTTGCTGCACACAGGCTCTCTCTAGTTGGGGCGAGCGGGGGCTACTCTTTGTTACCGTGCGTGGGCTTCTCATTACGGTGGCTTCTCTCGTTGCGGAGCACGGGCTCTAGGCGCGTGGGCTTAGTAGTTGTGGCTCGCGGGCTCTAGAGCACAGGCTCAGCAGCTGTGGCGCACAGGCTTAGTTGCTCCGCGGCATGTGGAACCTTCCTGGACCAGGGCTTGAACCCGTGTCTGCTGCACTGGCAGGCGGATTCTTAACCACTGCACCACCAGGGAAGCCCATTGATTTTGTTTTTGTTTTTTTTTAAAATTTATTTAATTTATTTTATTTTTGACTGTGTTGGGTCTTCGTTGCTGTGTGCGGGCTCTTCTCTGGTTGAGGCGAGCGGGGGCTACTCTTTGTTGCAGTACGCAGGCTTCTTATTGTGGTGGCTTCTCTTGTTGCAGAGCACAGGCTCTAGGCGCACAGCTTTAGTAGTTGTGGCACACAGGCTCAGTAGTTGTGGCTCGTGGGCTCTAGCGCGCAGGCTCAATAGTTGTGGCGCATGGGCTTAGTTGCTCCGCGGCATGTGGGATCTTCCCGGACCGGGGCTCAAACCCACATCCCCTGCATTGGCAGGCGGATTCTTAACCACTGCACCACGAGGGAAGCCCCCATTGATTTTGAATATTGAACGAACCTTGCATTTGTGAGGAAAAGCCCACTTTGTCACATTCATTATCCTTTGTATATATTGCTAGATTCGATTTGCTAAACTTGTGTTGAGGATTTTGCATATATGTTCATAAGTGATACTGGTCTGTAATTTTCTTATAAGGTCCTTGCCACGTTTTGTTATCAGTGTAACTCTAACTTGTTAAAATACTTTTTAAAAAAGTATAAATAAGTGCAAAACCAAAACGACATCAACAACCTACCAAAAACCCTAAATCAAACCCTAGACAGGAATCGTTTCCTTAGATGAATCTTCCACCCTTTCTGATGGATATCAGGCCCCTAATACACTTACCTGAAATGCAAAAAATAATCTGTGAGACACAGAGGCATCGTGAGGTGTCCCTTTTTTTGAACCTGAGTGTGGGCCTGGTGTGGTGTGAGCGCTAGCTGCCAGAGCTGGAGTCCAGGGTCTTTTCTGATATGCCCACCCTCAGAGCCCCATTTTCTTAGATGTCCATAGTGGATGGGGAGGGGCTTGAATTTATTCAAGGTGGATAAAAATGTCCGTATGGAAAACCAGCCAGCAGCACTTCTAATGCTTTCCTCACTTTATCTTAGGTTATTTTATTTAGTGTTATTGTATTTTTAACGCCTGAGTAGAGGTTTACATATTCTATTTCTAATTCAAATAACAGGCATTTTCTTATTTAGCACTTGAAAGACTTTATGTGGCTTTATGTGGGCAGCGTTTCTCTCCAGGGACCTTCCTTTTCTGCCTCCATTTTCTCCTGGCTCCAGTCTCTCCACCGTCCTCCTGGCCCAGCTCCTGTCCCCAAGAAATGGACACGAGCTCTTCTGGAGAAGGGAGGGGTGAGCCCAGCAGCTTTATCGGGGTGCTCTGTGCCTGGGCTGTCAGAGGCTTTGCACATTCATTGTGCCCATCTGTCTGCTGGCATGTGTCACTGCAGCTCCTGGCAACCCCCCTCACACACGCCTGGTTATCTACCAAGAAGCCCAGGCGGTGTAGTCAAGTCCAGAAGGAGAAGTCAGGAGACTAGTGGGCACCCATGTCACCTCTGCCAGAATTCCTCAGTGTGGTCAGGGGCAAGTCGCTTGCCTCTCGAGGAGGGGGTCTCCCTGCCTGTGGGATGGGAGGAACCTGGGAGAACTGGGCGGAGAGCCAGACCCCGGGCAGAGACTCCCCACTGAGCCACCCAGACTCAGCCTGCAGGGGCTGGATGTTGGGGCCCCCCATGTCCTTCCCTGGTGCACAGGAGCTGGAAAAGTAGACTCAGGTGGAAACATCCTCGTAGCCACCAGCAGAAGCCAATCGGGAGAATTTTAAGAGGGCAATGCAGCTTGAGTTCCGGGGCCCCGACCCCTACCTAGATGGGCAGGGGGCGGGGCTGGCCCCTCCAAGCCAGTCCTGGGAGTCAGGTTTGAAGGCTCAGGGAGCTCAGGAGGGTTAGCGCTGCCATGCTGGGGCTATGGGAACAGCTGCAGGGAGGTCGGGTGAGGCTCCTGTCCTTCACGCCCTGGCTCTGCTTGCCTGGGGCTCCCCCTGGGCCACCTCTGCTGGTCTCCCATCCCTAGACAGGAGCCCTGCCTCTGAGCCACACCCCAACCCCAAGACAGAGTGAGCCCCTGGATGTGAGGACCAACGCCAGGCTTGGGGCTCTGTCTATCCCAGGGGACCTCTGTGGGGAGGGTGGGGACGACAGGACTCAGAATCCTCTCTGCCAGAGGGCTGAGGGGTTTACCCCAGAGGAGAGGGCAGGACAGGGTGGGTCAGATGGAGAAAGCAGGGTGAGCTCAGGGGAGAGGTGTGGTCCTCAAAGTCTGCAGCCCCAGTCCCGGGACCTTGTTAGGAATGCAGACTCTTGGGCCTTCCCTGGCGGTCCAGTGGTTAGGGCTCCGTGCTTCCACTGCAGGGGGCACGGGTTCGACCCCTGGTCAGGGAACTAAGATTCCACATGCCGTGTAGTGCGGCCAAAAAAAAAAGAAATGCAGACTCTCAGGCCCCACCCAGCTTTCTGAATCAGAAGTGTCCGGTAGGGCCACAGTCTGGGTGGTAACGGGCCCTCCCTTCAGGGGATTCCGAGGCACACTTGCAGTTTGAGGTGGTGCATGGAGCTAGATAGGGGGCCCCTGGGTTGAAGGGTAAACACACGACTCTCATACAAATATTAAATGAACATGCGCCAAAGATTGTATTTAGCTCATTAATTAGTGAGGAGACCAGTAAGGTGTTAAAATCAATTCAGAGGAAAAAGCCAAGAGCAGACACATGTGTGGGAAATCAGGAAGGCGGAATTGAATTTGCTAACAGATGCAAAACTGGCTACTTCCGTGGGGTAGGGGACCCAGCATCCCTCCACCTGATGAAATTCATTTGCATCTTTATGGATAAAAATCTTGGCGTTACTATCAGTTTTTTACAACTTACAGAGTTGTGAACTTGCTCCAAGAAATGAAAGATACAGACGCTTATAGGATTAGCTAGTGTGCTTAGAATATACCGAGCCGTCTCTTGAAAGGGCATCTAGTGATTCCCTCCCTCCCTTCCTCTTTTCCCACCTCCCCCTCCCCCCACCCCGCCCTGATCCACCCCCATTTTACCTGCTTGGCTACTTTCGAGCTGTAGATCTGCCTCTCTGAGCCTCTGGCTCCTTACGTGCAAAATAGGCAGATGTCACCTTGTCATGGGGATTAACCCAGATCCCGGCTGCAGAGCCTTTGGTGCAGTGTGTCTGGCACCTGGTGAGGGCCCCGAGCGTGTGGGACGAGTGGGTGGGTCGGCCGAGTGGAGCTGGTGGTCCCCGGCACCAGCACAGCCGTCACACACACACCCTGTGTTGTACCTGCCAGCCTGGGGAGCAAGACGGATGAGATCCCTGCCTTCCCACCGAAGAGGTGGCCCCTTTTCAACAGGATTTTTTAGGTAACGTGTTGGCCCGACAGCTCTTAAGACGATGGTGGAGCTCTTGAGGGAAGTGGTGTGGCTAGGAGGGACGGTGTTACAAATGTGGCTGAGTTTTCCGCCGTCAGACAGGAGACGACGGGAGGAGATGGTCGAAGGATGCTGCCTGTGAACAACACGCTTTTTGTCCCCGGCAGCAGGGGCGTGAGCCCTGCCAGACCCCTCTGGGCCCCAGCAACGTCCACGTTTCCTGCTCTGCCCAACCTCTCTCTCTTCTGCTCTGACCTCTCTTTGATCAGCGGAAACTGGGGACGAACTCCGGAGGCCGTGCCTAGGGCTGCAGTTCGGCAAACTGACTAACCCTGCTTCTGACTCACTCTTGGCCTTGGGGGAGCCCCTGCCCTTCTCTGAGCTGCCAGCTGAGAGGGCTGGGCCCAGTCTTTCCAGCTTTAAAAATTTTGAAATCCACAGAAGCTTTTTTTCAAACAATCTTCGGTGGAAATCCCATATGTAGCAATGATACGATATAAGCATTTAAAATGTTTCTCATTAGCTGGTAACAAATTTCCTTTACGAGGAAGGAGGAAATGCCACGGTGAACAGTTGGGACAGAGGTGAGACCCCCGCCAAGGGCAAGAAAAGGTAGGTGGGTCTTCGGTTCTGATGATCAAAAGCATCACGGGCCTTAGAGACGACCCTCCGTGGGTTCCCCACGGTTCTGTGTGTGTTGTGGTCAAGACACCACTGCCCTTTGTTCCTGACCATCTTTTCAAGGCTTTTGGGCAGTGATGTATTTGTTCCCATGGTTCCTGTAATAAATTACCACAAACTGGGTGGATTAAAAACAACAGAAATTTATTCTTTCAGAGTTCTGGAAGCCAGAAGTCCCAAATCGAGGTGACAGCAGGGCCACATTCCTTCTGAAAGCTCTAGAGAAGAATCCTCCTGGCCTCTTCCAGCTTCTGGTGATGGCTAGCAGTCCTTGGTACTCCTTGGTCTGTGGCACCATCCCTTCAATTTCTGCCTCCGTCTTCACATGGCTGCCTTCCCTCTCTGTGTCTATGTCCAAACTTCCTTCTTCTTACAAGGACACCAATCATATTGGATTAAGGCCCCACCCTAGTCCAGTATGATCTCACGGTAACTTGATTTCATCTGCAAAGACCCTATTTCCAAATAAGAACAGGTTCACAGTTTCCTGATGGACATGAATTCTGGAAAGATGCTATTCAACATAGTGTAAGTGAGCAGCCTGGAAATATAGAGCTCCTTTCTCCCTCCAGAGCGAAGGGCAGGCATGCTTACTGCCTCCCAGGAAAGATTCAGGGTCCCTGAGGTCAGGGTTCCTCTCCTGTAACACAACCACTGAGTACGCAGGTGCCGTCTGATCCTCCGTGGGGTTCGGAGCTTGGGGAACAGGCCCATGACAATGCTGATAGCTGGCTCCGGCTGCTGCCGTGAGTCGCAAACCATCCTTTGCTTCTGATCCAGGCATCTCACGTCTTTTCCAGCCTCCATGGAACCGTGGCGGCTCACTTGTCAGCTTGCAAGTAGGGTAAATCTCCAACTGTCCCAGTTCCTGACGGGGTGGAACTTCCAGCTGAGTGAATGGCTCAGCATAATACAGAGGAAGGGGGTGTGCAAATCGTGCGGTGAGAATCAAGGAAGAGAGTAGAAGATGCAGCAAGGTGAGGCCTGGGAGGAGAAAGGAGAAGAGGATGCCCCTGTGAAGATCTGCCCAGGAGGGCCTGGGGGGCCAGGTGCCCAAGTAGGCAGCCCCGTAGCTGAGTGGCAGGCAATGCAAAGCCCCTGCTGGCATCCCCAGGTCTCAGTCAAGCTCTCACCCTCACTAGTGTTAGTGTGCAGGTGGACAAAGTGGGTTGGGGTGGGGGGGAAGGGAGGGCAGCGAGCCTGAGAAGGGGCTAGAATCCGCTTCCAGGTGGACGTGAGCATAGGGTGAGCCCCCAGAAGCTGGAGGACCTGGGAAGAGCTGGCCTCTGGCTTACATGTGACATGGCCCAGAGGAGCTGTTTTGCTATAAGAGGGACCCAAAAACCCCTGCCTGCTTCCTCCACCTTTGGGACCCCCAGAGCTCCAGGGGGTATTATTTGGGCCCAATGGCCTCTGTCTGATTCTGATGTTCTGAGTTTTGAGCAAAAAATCTCCTGGGGACAGGAATGATTACCTACTGTGGAGCCAGCCCTTGCCCAAAGCCTCCCGCTTGCTTCCTTACTGACTCCATATAGCTGTTGTTGGTCCCTGACTGGTTATTGGGTGTGAAATGCTTTGACAAACATTCAATGCAGAAGATGAAAAACTGATGCCTCACTTTTCTCAGCTGTAGAATGGGGTAACAATCCCCCCAACTTGGGCGTGGAGCCCGTCTGGGGTGCCGGGGTTTCTATAGGGCTGCTGTGTGCTCCAATCTTGGCACCAGTCCTGGCAGGCCCTTCTCAGGCCCCCTCCTCACTGGAGCCCAGCATCATCTCCCCTCTGGGGCTGTGGTCCCGGGATCTGATTTAGCTGCTGGTCAACTCGCAGCCCTGACCCCTGGGCCTGGGTCAGTGACGGAACGAATGCAATTTAGGAAAGGGGAGAGAAATGGACTGAATATTCTGGTCAAAGTTTGTTGAATACAAGAAAACGTAAAGACATCAGCAACCTAGGCAAACATGTGAAATGCTTTGGCAAAGTCAGTGAAGAGAGAGCCTGGCTCGTGGACAGGAGGAAGAGCCTCACCTGGTTGGTTCCCCATGGACGCGCGTCCCCCTGGGACCCAGCACTGGGCAGCCGCTCCACGAAGATTTCTCAATTGAATGATGGCTGCAAGGGGAGGGCTCCGCCCAGCGTTGGGTCCAGATCCTGGCTCTGCCCCCAGAGGGCTGTGTGATCTTGAGAAACTCATTTACCTCTGATAAATGGAATACTTTCTGCCTTATCAGTAAACAAAGGATGTCACAGTCATCATCGATTGTAGCCATCGATTGTGAGCTGGTGAGCCCTGAGGAAACTCAGGATGTGAAAACACAGGATACTGGCCCCAGAGAGCTGAGGTGCATATCAAAGGAATGATTTCAGTGAGCCCAGACTCTCCCATCTTCCCATACACATAAAAGCACTACATTCCTTCACTGGACATATCTGGTTTTCTTTAATTAACAATAATCTTTTGATGTTCAGACTACCTGCCCTTTGTTGCAAAACTCCTATATATCCTGGCTCCCCCCTTGCCTCCCTGGAGCGGTTCTCTCAGGGTTACTTGAGATGCTTCCTCCCAGGCTTGAAGTCCTAAAAAATTCCCACCGAATAAAACATAACTCTCAACTTTAGGTTGTGAATAATTTTTTAGTCGACACCTCCTTGGTCCTCGATTTCCTCATCTGTTAAGTGGGGAGAGTAATCCATGCTCTGCAAGTGTTGACACGGTTTTAGATGACAGCAGAACTCCTGGCTGCCGTAGCATCAGGCCTGTGGCAGTTGCTCACCCTTTATTGCTGTTTCCGGTGCCTGGGTGGGCTCCTGGGGTCCTCACCTGGTCTAGCTAGAGGACTCAGGTGTCTCTGATCCCCGCACACAGTACTGCCCACAGGGAACCCCTTGATACCTTGTTACACACACACTGCCCCCATACTTATAGGTGCCTTCCTTGGCTTTCTGGCCCCTGAGCGTCTAGGAGCAGCTTGATTGCTTCTAGAGATGGTGGGCTCACTACACTCAGCTGTCGCTTGAGCTCTCATTGTGGGGTTCAGGTTGGAAGAAGAGCTTTCTTGCCCACCTTTCTTGTCTTCCTCTGCTGTCTCAGCTGGGCTCTCCACCTGGGGCTGGGCTCTTGGGGGCTGGAGGCTGGGTGCCTCAGTTGGGAACAGAATTAAGGCAGGAAGATGAATCTGGCGCACGGAAGTCAGTCAGGGGAGAAACCCTGCCACCTCTTACTCCATTTTCTTTTCTTTCTTTTCTTTTGGCTGTGCCACGCGGCTTGTGAGGTCTTAGTTCCTGGATCAGGGATTGAACCCGGGCCCTCGGCAGTGAAAGCGCAGAGTCCTAACCACTGGACCGCCAGGGAATTCCCCCTTACTCCATTTCCTTTAAAAGCTGGCCTTGGTATTTCTGTGGTGGGCTTGTCTTTTTGTATCCTGCACCCTGTCTCCCTAGAAATCTCCATCTCGTCCTCCAGGACCGGACACAGGTGCACAGTCACTTCTGAGAGGTGCTCACAGCCTCCGTGTCCACCAGCTGTCACCTCTTGTGGCCACTGGGTTGGAGCAGGTCAAGAATGGGGCAGTGACTGACCAGCGGGGACCGTCAGGTCCTGGAGCCGGGCTGGGCCTCAGCCACTGTGTTTCCACATGGCAGCAGAGTCTCTGCCCTGGGTTCTCCCCAGCAGAGGGTGGGCTGTGGAGGTGATCGCAGCCCCACCCCCTCCCAGCTTCCCACAGCTGCTTCCTGCCAGGGCTGCCTGTAGAAACCCAGCCTTCCCCGTCTCCCCCAGGACAGGTGCTGTCACATGTTCTTCAGGTTGACCCTGCCCCAGGGGCTCGGGGGCCCTTGTCGGTGACCCTCAGGGAAGCCTGGAAGCAGAAACATCCTGGCCTCCCTGCCGGCCCCACTGGAACATCGGGGAGCCAGAGAGGCTGGTCTTGGGCTCCTGCTGGTGGCTTGGGTCTGACCCTGGGTGAGCCCTGGCTCTCACTGGACGTTTATCTGTCTCTGCCAGCAAGGACCTGGGACAAATTCAGTCCCCAGCTCACAGAATTCTTACAATGCGGCTCTCCCATAAGTGCTCAGAAAATAGATTTTCAACAACGGTCTGAATGTAATCACATGTTCCGGCGCCCATCTCTCCTCTAGAGCCTGACGGTCACTTGGCAAGAGGGCTTGGTCTGACTTATTTCTCCATCCCCAGCCCCAGGCCAGCCCCACTGCTGAGGACATGAGGAAAGAGGGCCAATGAGTGAGCAGATGAGTGGCTGGGGCCTCCCTGAGCCGGGCCCCCGGCTCTGCAGCCGGGCTGGGGGAAGCTTCTGGAAGCGGGGGTGGGCATCCCCAAAACGGGGCCCTGGACCTCCGAAGTAGGAAGAGGTTCTGAGACCTGCAGATCTTGACAAACCCCATCTGTCTCAGCCTCCAAGCCGCGTGGCTGGTGGAAGGGACGTGTAATTTAAAAAAGGTTTCTCTTGTTAAATGGAAACTTCTGCCAGGGAAAGAGAAATAAATAAGAAGTCTAATGAAGACTAATGAAGTCCAGGAGCCCCATGTGTGCGTTTGATCTGCTGCTGTTCTGGGAAGAGGCAAGAGTGGCTTTGGACCAGGGAATGGCGCGTCCCCCCGAAGCGGGCCTGCAAGGGGACAGGCTGCGAGAGGCAATAACGCAGTGGCCTCTCAGCGTCTGTGCCCGCCGTGCACGTGCCCTCCTGTGACCCTCCCAGTGTCCCCATTTACAGGTTAGGGAGCCGCTGCCTAAGGCCATAGACCTGGATCTGTGGGCTTCTCAAAGCAAGCAGTGTCCACCCGCAGTCCCTTAACGCCCCGACCCCAGCCAGGCCCGGAGCAGTGATGCCCGGAGCAGACGATGCCCTGGGCACCAGGAACATCTGGCGAGAGACACACTCTTATCCTTGAGGGTGTTCGGAGGATGGCTCTCGGGCTGGGGGAGCACCTTCCAGGTTCACGTCGGCAACATCACAGGTGATCACACGTGTGTGTGAGAGATGCTGGCAGGGGAAGCGTGGTACCTCTGGGGGAATGTATTGATAAACGTCTACAAACTTGCTGCAGACCAATTTG
Source organism: Lagenorhynchus albirostris (assembly GCF_949774975.1). NCBI lineage: Eukaryota > Metazoa > Chordata > Mammalia > Artiodactyla > Delphinidae > Lagenorhynchus > Lagenorhynchus albirostris. The sequence goes on from NC_083105.1 coordinate 5,201,104, forward strand.
CCTGTTTATTTCAGAAAGTGAGCTGACTCAATAATTCCGCATCTGGAAACCCACGCTAAGGAAGTATTCCAGAACTTAGGAAAACCTTCCCACTGTTTGTCAGAGCATTATCTGTAGGAGAAGAAGACAGGCGCCATGTCAATGCCCAGCAAAAACGAATCATGAAGTGACTACACATCCTTTCTCTGGAATATGATGCATCCATTAGAATTAGGTTTACGGTTTTTAAAGACATTGGATAATGCTTATGCGATCATATTAAATGAAACCCCACTAAGATTCAAAATATCACATGGGATATCGTCAAGAGGGCGCAAAATGCAGAGATGAAGAAAAGGTCCCAAAGCCACACGATCTGTTGCTACCAGTGGCGATCTTTGGATCCTGACAATATGGAAAGTTTCTGTTCTTGCTAGTTTTCCAAATTAGCATGTTCCCAACATCTGGTAAGAAATATGTATGATTTTGATTGTGGCAGAACCTGTAAGTGCAGTTACTCTGTGGACCGGGAGTGTCCACACCACAGATGAAAAGAACCACCCGTCTTGCATCATATCCAGAGTAACAGAGAAGCAAGTCGTCCGCTGCGGTCTCCTGCCAAAGCGCCGTAATGAGGATGGAGAACCACACTCACAGCTGAACATTTAAACACTGTCTCCCCATCGCTCCCATGCCCAGGATCTGCTGCCATCTCAGCTGCTCCAAGACTCTTCCTCCTTTCCTCCTTAAATCTCCAGCTCCCTGGTCTGAGCCCCTTCTGGGCTTCCCCCGCTGGGTCCGCTCAGTTCAAATCAACCCAGCCTCTCCGGCTTCTGTCTCTATTAGCCCATTTCACAGATTCTGCTGCTGAGGAAGCTTAGACGTCTGGGCGGGGAAGGTGAGCAAATTGCAAACAATTATAATAGCCGTGTGTATTTTGCTTTTAAACCCTGGTCACGTGGAATCTTTAAAAACATTTAAGAAAATGCTCTGATCCCTAAAAGCCAGCCTTTACAGCGGGTCCTTCTAGGGCCCTCATCTCCTGTCGATGCTAAGACCTGCCCCCGCTCGACCCCGCCTTAATCTCAGCCCTTCTTTCCTCACCTACTCCAGGTTCCTAGCACGTGCTGTTCCTTCTGAGGACAACCCTCTCCTCGCTTTCCCTACCATGTCCCTGCTCCGCTTAGCTGGATGCCTCCCTTTTTCCTTCTGGGTTTCACATGGAAAAACACCTCCTGTAGGAAGCCCTACCCATCCCCATGGTGGCCTTGCGGTGAGAAGGAAACCGCGAGGGAACCCAAGCCCACGGCATGGGTTTGCTTGCTCCTTGGACCTTCAGTGTGGGACGAGGTGCCAGGCATATGGTAGGTGCTCAGGAAACATCTGCAGGATGAGCCCTGGGAACACACTGCAAATGAGCTTTGCTGCCACTGATGGATGGACGAGGATGCGCCCAGGGATGGAGATGCCTGCAGGGCTCCCTTTGAAGGGGTCCTTGGTTTATGTAGATGAGTGAGTGGGAGTCCAGACGGAGCCACTCATTTTGTGGGACCTCAGTTTGCCTTTCTGTGAAATGGGCACCATGAACCCTGCCTCACCTACAGTCTTCCTCCTGTGTCTTCCCTTTACGCTCACACCACTGCCACATTCACAGCGCTTCTGACACTGTGTGTGGGTGTGGGTGGGTTTTCCCCACACCCAGCATTTCTGTGACTCCACCTGGGTGTCCTACGATTTAACACTACCTGGAGATGGCGTCAGACCCCACAGGTCAAGGGCTCAGCCCCACGAGACTGCCTCCCCTGCACTTCAGATGCCAATCACAAGAAGTCGGTCCCCAGGTTCCCCACAACCTGTGTCTGACTTGGCTACCAATCTATAAACTGAGGGGTTGCTGTGACCTCCTCCCCCTCGGATTTGATCGTTTGCTAGAGCAGCTCACAGAACTCAGGGAAACACGTTTACCAGTTTATTAAAGGATATGGTCAAGGATACGGATGAACAGCCGGTGAAGAGATGCATAGGGCGCCGTCTGGGAGCTTCTGTCCCCAAGGAGTTGGGGTGCATCACCTTCTTGGTATGTGGATGTGTTCGCCCACCTGGAAGCTTCCTGAACTCCCTACCTTTGGGATTTTATGGGGGCTTCCTCTCGTGGGCGTTAGCAATTATCAGCTCCTTTTCTAGCCCTTCTCCCCCCTCTGGAGAATGGGGGGTGGACCTGAAATTTCCAAGCTTCTATTCATGGCTGGTCTTTCTGGTGACCAGCCCCCATCCAGGAGTCCACCCAGAACAAGAGACGGCCCTAGAATTCTTATCACTTAGGAATTTACAGGGGTTTCAGGAGCTCTGTACCAGGAACCGGGGAGCAGAGACGGATGTATGTTTTCTATGATCTCACATCTACCTCAGAAGGTAGTGGGGGTCTAGTCTGAGAGTAGAGGTGGGGTGGTTTGGAGCTGATCCCTCCAGAGTGTCCTTTGGCTGGATGGGACGTGTGTGTCTGTGTGGGGAGGCGGGGGCATCTATGAGGATCTAGGCAGCTAAGGCCCAGTTTGGGGTGCGTCTGTCTTCTCTCCTGCTCGTGACTCTGAGTCTGCGCCTTCCGCGGCTCAGCCAGGGCCCTTGTTCCACTTGGCTCAGAGCAGGGTCGGCCTGTCTGCCCTGAGGGTGCTCCCATGGGTCCTGCTCTCACTGCCTGTGCCCGTAGCAGGGGAGGTTTGGCTGGGCTGTGAAATCCAGGGCAGAGTGGCTCTGACTCTTACCCCCCTTAACTTAGCTCATTTGGCCTGACCATCCCCTCCCACCACCTTTGTCCAGCCTGGAGCCACTGGAACCATCAGGGAGAGAGAGGACCCAGGAGTGAATGGTGGCCATTCCCTTGTCCCCAAACAGGGTCACTGGATAGACTTTCTAGGCTCTTGAAAACCCATCCACCCACCCATCCATCCATTCACACACGCATCCATCCATCCATCCATCCATCCATCCATTCACACACCCATCCATCCATCCATTCACACAGCCAGCCATCCATCCATTCATCCACTCACACACCCATCCACCCATCCATTCACACACCCATCCACCCACCCATCTATCCATTCACACATTCATCCATTCATCCATTCACACACCCAACCATCCATCCATTCATCCACTCACACACCCATCTATCCATCCATTCACACACCCATCCATCCATCCATCCATTCACACACCCAACCATTCATCCATTCATCCACTCACACACCCATCTATCCATCCATTCACACACCCATCCACCCATCCATTCACATATCCATCCGTAGTTCACTCATCCACCTATCAGTCCGCCTGTCCATCCAGCCATCCATAATCCCTCTGTCTATCCATTCATCCATCCACCCATCACTGCTCCTTGTCTGAAGCCTGCTCTGTGGAGCACCTGCTGGGTGCTGTGTACATAGGGGTATCCTCTGGTCCCCAACCTTGGGGAACTCACATCGGGATGGGGGAGATGGAGGCATACGGGGGCCACCTCAATGCCAGGTGATGAGTGCTGTGACAAGGGGTACCCAGTGAGGCTGGGATGTGACTTCCTGGACTTTCTATGGTTGTGGAGGTTGACTGGGGGATTCAAGTGGGAGATATATGGGGGCTGCCCTGGAGGGTCCCAGACGCTGGATAAGGAGTTTGGGGAGGTCTTTAAAAAAACCCTGAAATCAATTCATGTACCACAAAATTCACCTTCTTTAAGTGTACAATGTGTGCTTTTTTGGGTAATGAATTAATTAATTATTGGCTGCGTTGGGTCTTCATTGCTGCACATGGGCTTTCTCTAATTGCGGCGTGCCGGGGCCACTCCTCATTGCGGTGTGCAGGCCTCTCACTGCGGTGGCGCTTCTCTGTTGCGTAGCACAGGCTCTACATGCTCGGGCTCCAGTAGTTGTGGCACGTGGGCTCCGTAGTTGTGGCTTGTGGGCTCTAGAGCACAGGCTCAGTAGTTGTGGTGCACGGGCCTAGCTGCTCCATGGCATGTGGGATCCTCCTGGACCAGGGCTCGAACCCATGTTCCCCACATTGGCAGGTGGACCCCCAACCACTGCGCCACCAGAGAAGTCTCTGTTTTTTTTTTTTTTTTTTAACAGTGTGGTTTTAAGTATATTGGCAAGGTTGTGCAACCATCAACACTATCTAATTCTCACCTTTGTCTCCCCAAAAGAAGCTGTGTCACTCCCCATTCTCTCCTCCCTCCAGCCCCTGGTAACCACCAATCTGCTTTCTGTCTCTGTGGACTTGCCTACTCGGGACATTTCATATAAATGGAAACGTATAACGTGTGGCCTTTTGTGTCTGCCTTCTTTCACTCAGAATAATGTTTTAGAGGTTGATCCAGGAAGTAGCATATATTAGTATTTCATTCCTTTTTATGGTTGAATAATAGTCCATGGGAGGGATACACCACATTTTCTTACCCACTCATCGGCTGATGGACATTTGGATTGTTTCTACTTTTTGGCTACTGTGAATAATGCGGCTACAAATTTCTGTGTGGACATGTGTTTTCTATTCTCTTGAGCGTGTACTTAGGGGTGGAATTGCTGGGTCATACTGTAACTCTACGTTTGACTTTTTGAGAAACCGCAAGGCCGTTCTTCAAAATGACTGCACCATTTTATCTCGCCCCAACAATGATCAGGGTTCTAATTTCTCCACACCCTTGCCAACACCTGCCGTTGTCTGCTTTCTTTCTTTTTCTTTTTAGTAAAGTCAACCTTGTGGGTGTGAAGCGGTATCTCTGCATTTCCCTAATGACTAAGGACGTTGAGCATTTTTTCAAGTGCTTGTCGCCCACCTGTATAGGTTCTTTGGAGAAGTGTCTCTTCAAATCCTTTGATCATTTTAAAATTGCGTTATTTGTTTTCTTTAATTGTTGACTTGTAGTAGTTCTTTATATCCTTTGAAGCACAAGAGGTTTTAATTTTGATGAAGTCCAATATCTCTGTTTTTTGTTTTTTGGTTGCTTGCGCTTTTGGTGTCGTACCTAAGAAACTGTTGCCTGATCCAAGGTCACAAAGATTTGTACCTCTTACATTTAGGTCTTTGATCTATTTTGAGTTAATTTTTGTATATGGTGTGAGATAGGCATCCAACTTCATTCCTATGCATGTGGATGTGCAGTTGCCCAGCACCATTTGTTGAAAAGACTGTTCTTCTTCACCGATTGTCGTGGCCCCCTTGTTGAATATCAGTTGACCATAAACGTGTGGGTTTGTTTCTGGGCTCTCATTCCATTCCATTGGCCTATACAACTTTCCTTATGCCAGTGCCATACTGTCTTAATACCTATAGCTTTGTAGTAAGTTTTGAAATCGGGAAGTGGGAATCCTCCAACTTTGTTCTTCTTTTCCAAGATTATTTGGCTTTTTAGGGTCCCTTGCTTTTTCATATGAATTTTGGGATCAACTTCTGCAAAACAGGCAGCTAGGATTTGGATAGGGTGGGTCCTTTATCTGGAGGGCCACGGAAAGCCATGGGGGAGTTTTGAGTGGGTGAGTGACAAGGGCAGACTTGGATTTTGGGAAGACTGACCTCAGCGTGGAGAAGGGATTTGAGGAGGGGGTTAGGTCCATCCAAGCAGATGTAAGGAGAGGAGATGGGGACAGGGGGCGGCTGAGGGACTGAGGGACAAGATGCCATGGAGGGGCTGCTGAGGGGTCAGGGCCTGGGACTGGTTAGCTGTGAAAGGAGAGGGGGAGGGGGTCACCTCTCTAGCAGACCCAGCCCCCAGTCCCCAGCCCTGCCCCTGGTTTCCTGGCCTCCTTCTCTTCTCAGCACTGGTTCTTGGTGGGGGTGGTGGCACAGGGAGGGGACTGGACTGGGTGCTGGGACATCTGGATTCAACTCTGCCCCGTTGCTGTCCCATCGTGGCCTCCCATGAGCAATTTCCCAGGCTCCCCCTGCCCCAGCTTCAAACCAGCCCACCCAGTAGAGCTGGAAGGGCCTTGTGAATCCATGCAGGCCCACAGTCCATTTTGCAGATGGGAAAACTGAGGCCTCATGTGATCCACCCCCACGAGTTCTGCACTTCACAGCTCAGCTTTTGCTCTTGCTGGTCGGTCCCTGGCCCTTTCCCTGGGTCTGAGAACAAACTGTCTGCAAGCACATGGCTCATTGGACCGAGAACTAAGATGTTAATATGACCATTCCAGAAAGTTCTTGCCCAGGAAGATAAAATTGCAAAGCACTTTATTGTTTGGGGAACTTCCTGAAAATCCATTTATCTGAACTCTGGGCAAATTCCTCATCCTGAAGTGACTGCTGATTTGCCAAAAAGCGCTCGGAAAGCCGCCCCTTGCTGCATCCACCAACCCCAACCTGCCACGGCAGGAACGTGGCCCTGCCCCAGCCGGTCTCCCCTCGAATCCAGACCCCAACCCTGCAAAGGCCCGCCCTTGACCTCCCCTTTCCAAGACACTCCTGAGACTCCGTCCCGGGGTGTCCCCACCTTACAATGTAGACACTGAACTTGGCTTTGCTGGATCCATAGATCATCTGGTGATTCCTGGCTCCACCAGGTGGGATGGGGTCCCTCGCGCACCCTTGGGCCCCGACTTCCAGAGACGTCTGCGCCTCCTTTATGGTACTTCTCAATCTGACTTAAAACTCTTGTAATCTATAGACTGTAGTTTTTAGAGCAGTTGTGGGCTCACGGTAAAATTCCGTGGAAGGTACAGAGATTTCCCATACACCCCTGCCCCCAAACGTGCACAGTCTCTCGCAATATCAGCATTCCCCATCAGGTGGTACATTTGTTACAATCGGTGAACCTGCACTGACACACCCCTGTCACCCAGAGCCCGTAGTGGACATTAGGGTTCACTCTTGGTGTTGGACATTCTATGGGTTTGGACAAATGTATAATGACATGCACCCACCATCGTGGTATCATTCAGGGTGTTTTCACTCCCTAAAAATCCTCTGTGTTCTCCCTATTCAACAACCCCTGGCAACCACAGGTCTCCATAGTGTTGCCTTTCCTAGAATGTCATAGAGTTGGAATCATACAGTCTGGAGGCTGTTCAGGTTGGCTTCTTTCACTTGCTAATATCCATTTAAGGTTCCTCCATGTCTTTTCACGGTTTCATAGCTCATCCGTTTTTATTACCGAGTAATCGTCCGTGGTCAGGATGCACCACAGTTTACTTATCCAGCCACCTGCTGAGGGATGTCTTGGTTGCCTCTGGTTGGTCTGCCTTTTGATACAGTTCATCGGGTATGAGTCTTTTCTCCTGGAGGCTCTGGAGAGGAGACATCTCTGTGGTCCTGGGTTATTCAGCACATGTACATGGAGGTGACAAGGGAATGGACCCAGAGTCAGGCTTCCTGCATGAACCCTGAAGCCCTTAGCAGGACTGGGGAGCCCAGAGCAGGGGTCACAGGTGGGGCTGCCACTGAGAATGGCTGAGAAAAGGCAGGTAAGGGGGACCACCCGGGCACCCCTGGGCAAATGCCAGCAGGACACCTCTCCCCGGGAAGCTGGCGGCTGTGCCCTAGGGGGCTGGCCTGCAGTGTTGGGAGGAGGCAGGGCTGGGGGTCACAGAGGCTCTGCTGAGGCCGGGAGAAGGTGATGGTGCACGGGGAGAAGACCACTCCCGCAGAGGCACAGCCCGTGCAAAGGCCCGGAGAGGGACCCAGCACAGCTCAGAGGGTCTGGAGCAGAGGACCCGGATGGGGAGAGAGAATGTCCAGGGCTTCGGAGCCCAGAGAGGGGTTTAGGGTCTATCTCAGGACAGGGGAAGCGACCGCGGGGTGTTTAAGCAGGGAGCCCAGACTCTGATTTATGGTTTAAAATTCACGTCGGAGATGGAGATGACCTGACCTTGGGAGGGGCTCTGGGAGATGAGGGGAGGAAGACGGGACCTGCCCTGTCCTGAGCAGTGGTTCAGGAGGCGGCCCCCAGGGGCCACGGGGGCTTAGCGGCATCTCCAGGGTGAACCTGTGGATTGTGGATGCTGGTCTCAGGTATTCCCTGGCACCCCATCGACACCCCTGCCTTTGGGGGGCATTCACTTGGGTGTCACTTGGGGCAGAGAGTGTGCTGTGGGCATCCACCCTCGCCCCCAGCAGACTGCTACGTAGCCAGATGCATGGTAGGTGCTCGGCGGGGTCTGTGGAGCTTGTCTTTGACCCTGAGCTTTGGCCAAGCAGTCTATAAATATTACCTTGTTTAATCCTCCAGGCCGGCCTAGGAGGTAAGACCCTCCACCTGTCTTACAGGCATGAGCACGGAGGCTCAGGCAGGTGGATGAAATCCATCACAAGGTGGGAAAGTGGCCAGGCTGGGATCTGAATCTGGGTCTGAGGGCAAAATGCTTCTTCTGAAGCATTGATCCCCCTGTCCTCCTCCTTCCCCCTCACGTCATTCGTCATCTGTACATTGAATAGGTGGGATTAGAGGTCTATTTTCACTTCTCAAGTCCCCACACCCGTGGGCATCCATGAGGGCAAAACTGGGATCTCTTCCCATGGCGGCTCCTGTCTGTCTACGCAGGAGGGTCAGCCGGTAGGAAAGAGGATTGGAAGCTGTGTTTGAAGACCTGGAAAGAGGAGAGGACCATCCGCTTGGAGGAAGGACCTGATGGAGACGCTGGGGCCCCAAACCCCAAATGTCCTCTGAGCAGCCTGTCACCTCTGCATAGCGGGGCTTGGGGTTTGGCTTAATGGACACCCACCTGAGAGTCCCAGGGGTCCCGGCTACTCACCAGTGTCATGGCCATGTTCACTTCCCCTTGGTCCCTTGTCTACCGGGCGACCAGACAGAGCAGTGACTTGGAGAATGGTGCTGGGACAGGGACAGCGTCTCCCTGGAACTCGCATCCCTATCTTGGTGGCCCTCCCGACCTGGTGTCCCGGTCTCCGCCTCCGTTGCCGGCCCCACCCACCTGCCACCTCCCCAGGTGGGTGTGCGGTCTTTCCCCAATCAGCCGCGAGATGGCAGCAGAGCGCCATAGATCTCATCTTGGGCCGCCTTGTGGCTGGGTGACCTGAGAGCTGACCGCCCATCTCGGGGGCTCCTCAGGAATTGGGCCTGGGCGGGCACCATCCAGGTCTGGAGGATGAACCCCCAGGTTTAGGCCCTTTGGGGGCAGAGCTGTACACCCACCTGCACCCTCTTGGCACCCACCCCAGGGAGGCGCAGGGTGAGTGAGCCTAGGGGAGGCGTCTTGCCAGCCTGGAGATCCGGGAAGGCTTCCCAGCTGCTTGGACACAGTGCCATGGACAGGAGGCAGTGGGACAGCCTCCACCTGCCGGGGAGCACAGGGGGCAGCGGGCAGCCCCAGCTCACCCGGCAGCCTGGGCTGGAGGGGTGCATCTATCAGCTCAAGCGCTCCAAATGGTGGTTCCTACACTCAGGGCCAGGACGTGATCTGTGGGCACGGTGCCACGTGACTGGGAGGGACTCTTGTTCAAAAATGGTTAAATTTAAAGGTGGTGGCAGCAGAGCATAAACCACGTTCTGGCCCTTCTGAGCACGGGGACCTGCGTGACTGCCCGGGCTGCACAGCCAGAAGGTGGCCCGCTCCCACCCCTGCCCCGTAAGGAGACTGTGTGCAGGGCACCCGCCTACCACGCCTTCAGCGTGCTCACAGCACCCCCTAATGGGGGGACGGGGAAAGACGGGGGCTGTCCAGATGCCCGTTTCACAGATGAGGAAACAGGCCCAGGCAGGCCCCCCCCCCCCCCCCCCCCGCCCCCAGATCCCTGTTTCCGTGGGGTGGGGAGGATTCACGGATAAGGCAAGGAAGGTGCTTGCACTCGAATGTGCAGCAGATACTGAGGACGAGACGCACAGTGACGTGGCTGTTTAAACACACGGCAACTGTGCTGGTCCGTAACACGCTGAGAACCTGGATGGCCCAGGATCCTGGCTGACGCAGTAACTGGGGTCCTGGGTTCCCGCCGGATACGTGAAGGGCGCTGTGGCCAGCAGGGGGCGCCGCTGTCCCATCGGAGGGCTGGGAGCCTCGAAACGAGACTCCAGGCCACGGCCCTTCCGCTGCGCCCCACCCCACCCCGCGCCCCCGCGCCTTCCTTGGGCCTCCACTTTCCCCACAGTTGGCCCGAGAGTGGCCAGGCCTGAAAGGGTCCTCGGAGGGAGTCGGGCTTATCTGTGGTTTCCGCGGGCCTGGCCTTCTGGGTGACACCTCGGGATGAGCTGGCGGCGCCGGAGGGTGTCGGCCCTGGTGGCGGCCGTGTGCAGGGCTCGGGCAGCAGGAGCGTTTGTTCTAGAGTCGAGTCGAGCTCTCCTTGTGCCACTCCCGGCCAGGCTGGGCACCCCCTCTCGCCCGCCTTCACCCACCCGTCGCCTTCCGGCTGTTCCCAGGGCTGGTACCTGGACAGAGGCTGCTGCCGCCCAAGGTCGCTGTGTTGGTTGTCCTGGGGCTGCCGTGACACATTGCCACAAACCGGGTGGCTTAAAGCAATAGAAGTTCATTCTCTGGGGGACCTGTTGTCAGAAGCCCCAAATCAAGGTGTCATCAGGACCCCGCCCCCTCCCGAGGCTCCAGGGGAGGGTCCCTCCTGCCTCTTCCTGGTGGTCCCGGGTGCTCCTTGGCTCAGGGCTGAATTGTCCGGCCTCCGCCTCCGCCTTCACACGGCCCCTCCTCTGTGTCTTCTCTCTTCCAGGGACACTTGTCCTGGGATTCAGGCCCCACCAGATAATCGAATTTACAAGCACTTTCCAAATAAGGTCACAGTCACAAGTTCTTGGGTTTAGGACGTGGGCATCCTACCTGCAAGCTCCAAGCAGACCTCAACCCATTACAATCCCCAAACCGGTCAGGGCAGAGCTGGCCCGAACCCAGGAACCTGGCCCAGCCCAGGGCTACATGCTCCTGGGTCCCACCTGGCCAGCTGTGCGGGGGCCTCTGTCCATCACACCCCATCAGCATTGGCAGCTTCCCATCCCAGCCTGTTCTCTGGAGTCCCCTCCCCACTCCGAGGGTCTGTGGGTGGGCTCTGGTGCCCTTCACCAGCCCAGGCCTGGCACAGCAGAAAGCCTACTTAGGGAACCCGCAGACAGACTAGTACCATTCTCCCCTTTGCCTGTCTCTGCTTGTCACGAAGGCCTGGTTTCCGCACTGCCTCCTCCTAGAAGCCCTCTCAGGCCCCCAGGTGCTTCCTCTCTCCAGCCCTGAGCACTCCTTCAGACGGGGTGTTCCCCCAGGCAGGAGGCTGGCCTCCATGCTGCTGGCCTTGGGGAGATGCCCAGAGGATGCCAAAGGATTGAACGGTGAACCAAGTCCTGGGGGGGTGAGCCCACCGCCGGCCCCCTGCCTCCTCTTCTGGGCAGCCTGCTTCCTGCCAGACCGAAGCCCCCATTTCGCCATGAGGATTGGAGGGTGACATGGGCCACAGCCTCCCTGCTGCCTGAGGCTGCCTGCGGGGATGTTGGCAGTTGGCCCCGGAAGGGAAGGGAAGGGAAGGGAGAGCCTCTCTGGGCTGGAACAGAAACGTTCCCTACTGAATGCTTCATCAGATCAAATGGGGGCCTGCAGGTGGGGCTGAAAGTGGGAAGACGCAGTGGCTGGGCCTCCCTCAGGAGCCTGTGAGCGGGGCTTTATACCATCTCCCCGGTCACGCCTGTGTGTTTGTGCCGGGAGATGAGAGGGCAGTGGGCATCGCCCCAGGAGGGCCTGAGCTCCCCACTGGTGATCCTAGCCCACCTCCAGGTCGACCTCTGATGCGCCCCAGGGCGGGGGGCACGCTCACCGTGGGAGCTCCTGGACAAACCCGCCCCTACGTGCACCGCTTCTCCTAGGAGGAGTGCACTGGGTGGGCTCGGGACGCCTCCATGCTGGCCTCCGTGACTACCATCTCAAACAGGGTCCAGGTGGGGGGATGTCTCTTAATGGAAAAAACCCCACGTGGCCAGGAAGCTGGGCCAATGGGAAGAAGGCACCTGTGGGGTGTGGGGAGAGATGGGGGTGGGCTCCGGGCCCCTCCCTGACTCCCACCAGCACGTGCAGGGCTGAGCGGCGGGGGCCTCTGGGCTTTGGGGGGCCCGGTTCATCCTGAGAGAGCCCCAAGGCTGGGGAAGTGGAAGACTTGGAGGGTTCCACGTGGAGCCCCACTGTGGCCCTGGTCAGGGCTAATGGAGAGAGTGGACCCCAGTGGTCCTTGGATCAGAGCCCCTGGACCAGGAGCCATGCAGTCGTGCTGGCTAGGGCCCTGCATCCCGCCGGGACGGCCCAGCAGCTGGAGGGACGGCCCCATCCGGCCCCTCCCCTGCTGCACAGATTGGGCAGGTGGGGCTCCGAGCGCCCTCCAGTCCCTCTGGAAGCTGGACTCACTTTGCGGTTTCATCACGAAGACAGGTCAGGGAGCCGCAGCCCTGAGAGGTCTCCCTCGGCTACTGTCTGCCCATAACCTCCAGCCACTCGACGGAGGGTCTGAGCTCCGTGGCTTGGCTCCTGGCGACCGGGCGCCTGTTGACCACTCAGCCTCCGGTTGGGCTGTTTCTCTCACACCCAACACCCCAGACTTTTAGAACCACCTGAGTTCCTTGAAATGACCTCTCTTGCCTCTGGGCTTTACACCTGCTGTTCCCTCATTCCTGCTGTGAGGATTGTCTTCCTCCATCCTTGGCCAACTCCTACTCAACAGAAAGGGCTTAGATGGATGGCCTCCTCCAGGAAGCCTTCCCTGATGCCCAGAATGTGGTAGGTGCCCTTCTTGTGCTCCCACAGTCCCAGTGCCTGTCTGTCATAGTGCCCTAGGGAAGCTCATGGCTCAGTGCGGGAGCAAATTGCTGCAAGAGTCACAGGTAGATGTGTGTGCAGAGCCCAGGGTGGGCAGGACAGGGCAGCGGGCAATTCTCTGGGGGCAGGAGGAGGGGAGGTTTAGGAAACCCTTCTTTGAAGAGAACTGAGCGCACCAGAGTCTGGTACCTACTATGTGCTCATTTAAATGGGTTAAATCTAAATGCTCATTTAAACTTAAGGAGTGGAAGGAGGCTGGCCATCCAGGTTTCTTGCCTGTGACGGATGTCAGGCTGCAGGATGGCTCTCGCATCTGTCATGCTGAAGGGCCTCCCTCTGTGTGCGGACCACCTCATGCCCTTAAAGCCACCTCCCGCCCATCACCTCTGGGGGGCAAGCCCACTCTATCAGATGTGTCCTGGGCATCAGGTGGTCAGCCCAGGCCCCAATACAAAGCAAATGTCCCAGGACTTCTCTGGTGGTGCAGTGGTTAAGAATCCGCCTGCTAGTGCAGGGGACACGGGTTCGATCCCTGGTCCAGGAAGATCCCACATGCCGCGGAGCAACTAAGCCCGTGTGGCATGACTACTGAGCCTGCGCTCTAGAGCCCGCGAGCCACAACTACTGAAGCCCGCACGCCTAGAGCCTGTGCTCCGCAACAAGACAAGCCACTGCAATGAGAAGCCCGCGCACCGCAACGAAAAGTAGCCCCCTCTCAGCGCAACTAGAAAAAGCCCACGCACAGCAACGAAGGCCCAACGCAGTCAAAAATGATAATAATAATAAAATAAAATAAAAAAAAGCCAACGTCCCTAAGAGAGGTCCCAGAGGTCCCAGTCTACAAAGCACAATCAGTCCTGAGAGAGCTGGCATGCCTGGGGCCCCAGTAGATATATTTCTGAGACAAATGGGGCAGGGCAGGGCAGCCCTGAGCTAGTGGCCAGAGTGGGCTCTGGGGACCGAAGTCAGAGAGGGTGCCACCACACACATTGGCCATTGTATTTGGAAAGTTTTTCTGAAATTTCAGACCCTCAGTTTGACGCACTGTAAAATGGGACAGTACGCAGGAAATCCCCCACACATCAGCTGCTCCCAATTCCTCTTCCATCTTCCCTCTCCCTCCTCCCTCCCTCACCCCCCACCTCTCAACGCCCTGTCTTCCCCTCCCAGACCCTCCTGATTCCCTCCCTCCAGGCTTCCATGAGAAGGGCAGGTCAGGGCACTCAGTAGGACTCTGTTGGTGGCCAGCACAGGCCCACCTCCATGCCTCTGCCCGTGCAGTCTTTTCTTCCTTGTGTTCCCTTCTTCTTCTCTTCCTACTTTATTTCCATTTCCTAATCCCTTTCATCTTCCTAATTTCAGCCAAAAGGGGGCCTCTTACAGGAAGCCTGCCCTGATTTCCTGGTGGAGTATGCTTTCTCTCCCCTTTGAGCCTGGCACCATGGAGCCTGACCCTTCTCATGGAGTGGGGTACTCCCTTCCTCATGTTGGGGTTGTGGGTGTGCTGGTCACAGCTCTCCCTGCCCAGAGCCTGCGTGCCCCCCTCAGGCACAGGGACTCAGAACTCGGGAGCCCAGTACCCAGCCTGGGCCCTGAGCGGGACTTCTGGGCAGGCACCCCAGCAGCATCTGACCCAGGAACGCATCCAGCGAGGTGCTAAGTGGGCATGCGGGGTGAGCTGGGCAGTGCGTGGTCCCTCCTTAGATCCACATCTACCTTTTCCCCCAATACAGCTGGTGGAGACGGATGTCCTGGAGATGACACCAAAATCAGATGATGGTGAATCTTACTTCGTTTGGACACTTTTCTGTACTGCTAAAATTTTTTTTACAATGTTATTACTATTCCATAAATCAATACAATTATCCCCAGTTTTGAAAAAAACCAAAGCCTTGTTCGAGATGGTTCCACTTCTGATTTTCGCAGACCAAGGAGGGTCTCTGCACGTCCCCTCCTGCCCCGGCCTACCTGGCTTGTCCCCACAGGTGGGTTTTCTGAGACAAGGGGGCTTCTGGACACACGTGTGTCCGCAGAGCTGGAGGAGAGACAGTAGGTGCCCAGGACAATGCAACTTGGTTGCTAGGTAACGGTGGTCACCATAGCAACACTATCTCCTTGGAGGGAGCAGAAACCTCAACCGCCCCACCTGCAGAAGAGGGGAGGGGAAGGCAGTGGCGGGGGCTCTTCCCTGACCAACTGGCAGGCCACCTCCTGGGGCTTTTCTTTGCCTTTGCTCTCCTGAGCTCTTCCTCTCTCTGGGTGGGGGCTGTGGGATGAGCCCTAGGCTGTGAGGCGAGGGGCCCTGGGATCTGCCCCCCTGCTCCCTCCTCCACCGACTCCCTTGTGCCCCCGCCCTGAGTCTCGGTTTACCGTCTGCCAAATGCGATGGTGACACTGCCCTTCCTTCCCATTGACAAGTGTCTGCCCCGTCCAGACCTACTCTTGGCCGACCATCCCTCTCCTGCCTGGCATGGTGCTAGGCACACAATCAGGGGTTTGGGGACGAGTTACGAGGGTGTCGTGGAAACTCGTGGGGCCGTGAGGCAGGAAAGCTGGGTTGGGGGCCAGTTCTGCCACTCAAGCTGGGTGACCTCAGCCAGTCCCTTGGCCTCTTTGGGCCTCAGTTTCCCTGTGTGACGGGGTGCAGGCCTCCTTTGCTTGCCTCCTCCAAGTCTGCTTTGAGACAGCAAAGAGATGGTCTGTGACCATGTGGGGAGCATGGGAGGCACAGCCTACACCCCAGGGACTGAGGACAGGCTCAGCTCTCTCCGCCTCTTTCACATGGCTGCCTCTTCCCCTGCGTTAGGCTCCCCCTTCCCCAGCTTTGTTTCCTAGGTGTTTAATTACATGACTTTCCATCACCCCCATCGAAGTCAGTGTGTCCCCTGAACTGTGTCTCAGGACCAGGTGGTCATGCCCTGACAGCTTCCCCACTCCCTGCACACCGTGCTGTGTGACCTGGGACCAGGCCCTTGGCCTCTCTGTGCTTCTGTCTCCTGGCATCAGATGGGGGTGGTCAGAGCACACTCCTGGAGGACAAGTGGTCGGCATAAGGGGTGCCTGGCCCAGCCAGCACTGGGCACACTGGTGGCAAACCAAGGAGCTCTGTTTGGGGTCAGGCCCCTTCTCCCCTCGCAGCCTCGGTTTCCTTATGTGTGGCCTGAGGGAAAGTCAGCCTCCTTGTCACAAGATCAAAGGGTGGCTAGACCAGCTGACGTGCAGTGCCGGCATGTGGTGACCCCTCACTGGGGCAGGTGTCCTCCTGGGGGGCTCAGCGCCCTGACCACTGCCTGGCCCCCACGCCCTTCCCGCAGCCCCTGTCCCACTTTGCTAGCTCTCCAGCCTCAGCCCGTTCTGCTCCAGCTCCCCCAGGGCTCCCAGCGTGCTGGCTGCATGATGGGTCTGCGGGGGTCCGGCCACCCCCAGCCCCTCTTGGGTGGCTGATTCCAGGAGGGGCTGCTGGGACCCAGCTCCCACCAGCGGAGAGGGTTGTGTGAAGCTGCCAGGCTTCCCTCAGCCCCTATCAGTTGCCATGGAAACCTCCCAGCAACCACTCAAACAGGCCGCGTGCACGGGTCCCTCCAGCAGCACAGCGCGCCTGTCACCAGGGTCAGCCAGGGTCACTTGGGCAGCTGAGGGTCAGGCCGAGGACAGGGACCGCTGGGGCCATCTGGTCTGCCCTCCGTTTACTTCATTTTAAATAACAGCATTGCCCTGTTGCTGTGCTGCGTGAGACCTCTCACATGTAGCAGCTCGGAGGGTCGTGGGAACCTCCATTTCCGCAGGATGGGCCTGTGGTCCTGCTTGACCCCTGCCCGACCCCTGCCTGGTAGGGTCAAGCCTGTTTCCTGCCATTTGGTGTTTACTGAACGTCATGAGGCTTGTGGATGAGGACATGGGTCGTGAGAAGCAGATTCCCTCCCAGGACCCACCCTTCCTCCCCCCTACCCTGTGTTCACCCCCAGCCCGGCTCCATCTCCATGAACTTTTCCATTGGGTGTTGTGAGGAGGTGGTCCCTGTGTACACACACACACATGCACACACGCACACACACGCACACACACACAGCCCACAGAAATTCAACCTCACGCAGACACACACGGACACATGCAAGCATATAGACACACACACACTATAGACTTACACAGACACCCACTCTTACAGTCCCCTCCCCCAGCCTGGGATTCCAGCATTTAAGGGGACTTGTGGGCGCCCTGCCTCAAAGGGGCATCAGCCCATTGGAGTCCCCCAGTCCTCTGAAACCATCCGGAGAGCGGCTCCCCTCGGCACCCCTCTCCCACGTCCTCACCCCACTTCCACACGGGAGCCCCTCCTCTGGTCCTGAACGGCCCCTCTGCCCCCCAGGGAACCAGAACCCCACCCTGGCTGTGGCCTCTCCTGCCCCTGCACCCAGCGGTGGGCTCGCGTCTGGCCTGCCCCCCTCCCCACGGACCCAAGGGAGCAGGTGGCCCAGAGAGGGCTTGGGGGGCTGGACACTGGGAAGCCCCAGACGCTGGGTCGGCCTAAGGCCTGGGCCTGCCTGGGGACGCTGGGGAAGGGAGACAGCACAGAGACCTGGGGGCGCTGGCCCAGGCTGGCTGGAAGGACAGAGCTTCCTCCAGGGCTTTTGTAAAGAGCGGCCTCCCGGCAGCGTGATCTCAGTCGTCGGCCCTGCAGAGCTGCAGACACCTCCTCCTGCTGCCCCCCAAAGCCTGGGGTGAGCGCGTGTGAGTTTTCTGTGCATCTGGGGTGAGAGTGGGTGTGAACATGGGAAGGTGTCTGTGTCTCAGTATGGCGTGTGCATGTGAGCACATACACGCCTGTGTGGTGCGTGTGTGTATATTTGGCAAGTGTGCACATGTGCATGCGTGTGCATGTGCATGGAGTGTGGTGTCAGATGTGGAAGGGAGATGCACAGGTCGAGGCCTGTGGGGACAGGAAGTGGCCGTGTGGACAGGGCCCCCTGGGGAACACTGCCTTCCCCTGACCCCAACCGAGCCTTGGTGCTTCCTGTCCTGATTTCCATTTCCCATGTGAGGGGTGAGTGTGTGGGGCGGTGGAAGATTCTAGAATCAGAGGTCAGAGCCTTTCCTGGCCACTCTTTCCTCTTCCCATTTCTTGGCCCGTGCAACAGGGTGGGTGTGGCGAAGGCTTGGAGGTGGCCGGGGTGTGCCCTTGTGGCTGGTGGGCTCGGGAAGCAGGACCCCGGGTGTCCCTGGGGACAGGTCAGGCTCCCTGCAATGTGTTTGACAGCCGTGGGGACCCACCTCCGTCCATGTCCAGCCCAACTGCTGCTACTCCTGCAGCCCTGAACGTGCTTCCCTCTGCACCTGGGCTGTCTTCTCCATCCTCCCTTTAGTGAACCCATCGGCCAGCCTGCGAGGGAGGGCTGAGGTGACACATGGGGGACAAGGAGTCATGCCTGGGAGGGGGAGGCTGGAGGTCCGAGGGCCTTTAAGTCTTAAGGAGAGACCCCTCCCCTCCCCTGAGAGCAGATCCCTCTTCCGCACTCAGACAGGGTGCCTTGGGCCTCAGGCCTCTGGGCTCTGGACCTCCAGCCTGCAGACCGTGGCCCTTCTCAGTCTCCATGGTGACACAGTCAATTCCTCATAGTATATCATGAATGTATATCAGATGGTACATATCAATGCATATATTTTCCTATTGGTTCTGTTTCTCAGGAAAGCCCTGACTAATGCAGTTGTCTTAGGTCTTAGTCTACGTGGACTGCTATGACAAAACACCATAGGCTGGGTGGGTTACACAGCAGACCTTTATTTTCTTACAGTTCTGGAGGCTGGAAGTCTGAGATCAGGGTGCCAACATGGTGGGGTTCTGGTGAGGAGCCCCCCCTTGAGCTGCAGACAGCCGCCTCCTCAGTGTCCTCACATGAGAGAGAGGGAGAGGGAGAGACAGAGAGAGGTCTGATCTTTCTCTTCGTTTAAGGGCACCGATCCCATCATGGGGACCCCACCCTCACGACCTCATCTAAACCTAATCACCTCCTAGAGACCCCCAGCTCCTAAAATCATCACACTGGGAGTAAGGGATTCAGCACATGAATTTTGCAGAGACATGTACATTCAATCCATAACACGTGTGGTCTTTTCTTTTAAATTTATTT
The DNA here is from genome assembly GCF_949774975.1 of Lagenorhynchus albirostris. Lineage (NCBI taxonomy): Eukaryota > Metazoa > Chordata > Mammalia > Artiodactyla > Delphinidae > Lagenorhynchus > Lagenorhynchus albirostris. Next base: position 5,219,951 of record NC_083105.1, read on the forward strand.
TCACTTATTTATTCCTTTCTTATTTCATTATAACCCAAACTGCCTGAATCTCTCCTTCCCCCTCAGTACCTTTCCTGCACAGGTGATGTCCCACAGCTTCTACCACCATAGAAAGCTTTGCCTGTTCCTGCTTCATAGAACTGGAATCACACAGCAGAGTTATTTCTGTGTGAATTCTTTTGTTCATCACTATGTTCAAAAGGGCCACGCTTTTTCTTTCACCTAGAAGTTCTTTTTTTCCCTTTTGCTGTAGTATTCTATGGCATGAATATACCATAATTATTTATCCCTCTCCCCTTGATGGACATTGGGCTTGTTTTCAGTTCTGGGCTCTTTTGAAAAAAGATGCTATGAATATTCTTATCTATGCCTTTTGCTGGGCATGTGATCTCATTACTTTGGGGGCTATATTTAGGAGTGGAATTGCTGGGCCATAGGGTAGAATTATATTTAGCTTTAGAAGATACTTCCAAACCTTTTTGTAAAGTAGTCATTTGGCATCTTTAAAAAATAGACTTTATGTTTTAGAGCCGTTTTCGATTTACAGTAAAATTAAGAAGACAGTACAGAGAGTTCCCACAAACCTGGCACCCAATTTCCCCTACCAATAGCCGCTTACATCAGCATGGTCCATTTGTTCCGATTAACGAACCAGCGTTGATAATGGTCTCATTAACTAAGTCCATATTTTACTCCAATTTTCTTTGTTTTTTCCTAATGTCTCTTTCTGTCCCAGGATCCCATCCAGGACATAACGTCACATGCAGCTGTCAGGTCTCCTTAGGCTCCTCTGGGCTACGACAGCTTTTGTTTCGGCCATTTGTTTTAATGTTACTTTAAAAAATTGAGATAATTGTGGATTCACACGCAGTTGTGAGAAACAATACAGAGGGATCCTTTGTATGTGATGCCCGTTTCCCTCCCATTGTAACATTTTACCAGAACGAGGATGCTGCCATTGACCCCCTCCAATGATCTCATCTGGATGTCCCAGTTTAACTTGCACTCATTTATGTGTGTGTGTAAGTTCTGCACAATTGCATCACCTGTGTCGGTGCCCATATCACTGCCACAGCCAGGACACTGAATCAACATTCTTAGCACCACAAGGACATCCCAAGATCACCCTTTTATAAACACATCCACCCCCTCCTATATCTCTTATCCCTGCACCCACTGACTTGTCGTCCAATTCCAAAATTATGTCACTTCAAAAACGTTATTTAAATGGAATCATACGGTATGTAGCATTTTGGGGTTGCTTTTTTTTTTCTTTCCACTCGGCAGAATTTTCTGGACATTCTTCCCAGCCGTTTCCTGTACCACTATTTCCTTCCTCAGTACTGCTGAGCAGAATTCCCTGGGACGGAAGAAACTGTTTGTTTGATTGTTCATCTATGGAAGAACATCTGGGCTGATTTTGTTTTTTGGCCACTACAAATAAAACTGCTATGAATTTTGGCACGAACATAACTTTGCATTTCTCTGAGATAAATGCCCAGGAGTGCAAATGATGAGTCGTACAGAAGTTGCATTTTAGATTTTTAAGAAATTATTGCCAACTGTTTTCTAGAGCAGCTGCACCATGACATCTGCACCAGCAGCGTCTGAGGGATTCAGCTTCTTCACATCCTCGCCAGCATTTGGTGTTGTCGCTATTTTTAATTTTCGCTATTCTCATTTTGCGTACGTGAGCGATGTGGTCTTGAGTTAATTACCTGACTTCTCTGGGCCCAGTTTCCTGGTCGTAAGCCAACTGATAGGACTGTAGTGAGTTCTAAACAAGTAAATACAGGTCAAGAACTTGAAACAATGTCTGGTATATTGTAAGTGTTCAAAATATTTTCATTATTATTATTATTAAATTGAACTGTATGAAATTACCAACATATGATTTTTTTTTTTTTTTTTGCGGTACGCGGGCCTCTCACTGTTGTGGCCTCTCCTGTTGCGGAGCACAGGCTGCGGAGCACAGGCTCCGGACGCGCAGGCTCAGTGGCCATGGCTCACGGGCCCAGCCGCTCCGCGGCATGTGGGATCTTCCCGGACCGGGGCACGAACCCATGTCCCCTGCATTGGCAGGTGGACTCTCAACCACTGTGCCACCAGGGAAGCCCCATATGATCATTTTTGACCTATAAACATGGCAATTTTATATGATTCACCTAATATTGTTACTATTATTAGGGAAGAAACGCCCACCTGGATTCACGTGTAGGGCCATGTACGCTCCGGCAGGACCTCACCACCCTCTGCGCAGCCCTCACAGCCTGGGGGATCAGGCATCTGTGTGTGCCCAGCACGGCCCGTGGAGGGGGGCTGTTGATTTTGGTCCAGGAAGAGTCACAAGAAGCATCATTTGTGCAGGGCATTGCTGCTCCCAGAACTCTCTCTCCCACCTCATCAATGGCAACTGGAAACTCCCTCCTTAGGGAGGCGTGATACATTCCTCATTTGACAGGAGGGGAAACTGAGGCTCAAGAAAGGTCCCTGGGTGAGTGAGGACAGAGTGCACCGGAGCGCCCCCTCCCCAGGGTGGCAGGCCCGGTGTGCGGAGCGGGGAGGATGCAACCTCGTTTCTCTCTCCTGCTCTACCCCCTCCTCCGCTCTCCCGAGGCCTCAAGGGAGCAGCACGGATTGAGGGCGGCTCCTGGCAGGGGTTGGGGGAGGGGAAGCAGCTCAAAAGACAGGCAGGTGAGCATCTCACGGAGCACCTCCCCCTCCCTCTGGGACCAAGGATGAGAACCAGGTCATCTGTCTGGCACTTGTGGGTCCGGAGAGCGGGCCCCCCTCTCACATCCTCCCCTGCTGGCCCGTGGGGAACCAGGGTGGAGCCACTTTTGAAAGCCATTCAGGAGGGGGGATTAATTCCCTCTGATTGTCATGCAAATCGCCGGGCCTTGCTGATTACCATACATGCATATTAATCCTGCCGGGCAGGGATGGGCAGGTAGTCTGGGCCTCAAAGCAGGAGGCTGCACGGGGCTGGTCTGGGAGCCCTGGAAAATGATGGAAAAGGCACCCGCTCTGTCTGGCCCTGCCTACGTGACACAGCAGAGGAGAGATTGGTCTCTGTGGGCCCTGCCAGGTGTGAGGTGCCGGATGTCTGTGGGAGCCCTGGGAGGATGGGGCACAGGTGGGCACACCTGGCAGGCTCCGAGATGGGACATAAATGTGCAGAGGGCAGAGTGTCCTGTGTGTGGTGACCGACACGCATGGGGAGCACGGGAGTGGGGGCCTGCCCCATCCGGTCTCAACAAGGTTAATGAGGTCGCGTTAGGAACACCCTGCTCTATTTGTCATCGGCCCAGGTGAGTGAGGTCCGGTGGACAGGAGAAATGAGGTGTGATTAGCTGGATCCCATAGCGAGTCCCTCCAGGATGGCGAGAGGCAGCTGCCTGCTGGGGGGCCAGACATCACAGACCTGGGGGGCCTCAAGAGGCCGTGTGAGCTGGATTCAGGAGGGTGAGAGGTTTCGATGCTCACTTTGCAGATGCAGAACCTGAGGCCAGGAGAGGAATGGCAGCTGGCCTCGGTCACAGAGCAGGTGGGTGTGAGAACTTGGGCTTCAAGCCAGGGCGGCCTCTTGTCTCCACTGCAGCCGAGATCCTGGCTGCCTTGGGACGGGACCCTTTCCCTCTCTGGGGATCCCAGTCCCCCGAGTTTCTCCCTGGGGAGGCTTTTGTGGGAGGGGCTACCTCGGCTGGGGGGCCGTGGGATAAATGAGCAAGCATCCTGCTTAGCCAGCTTCCCGCGCTGGGGTCCTTGGATGTCAACTATTTTGCCATGTGGGCCAGTGAGGCGGGAAGCCGTGATGTGGGTGCCGCTGAAGGTGCCGTCCTGGGCTGGGGTGCCTGGGCTCGGGTGCCTCTGTCCCTCTGCTGACCCAATTCCTGTGACCCCCAAGGCTGTCGACTCTCCCTGCAGAGGAGGGGCAGACGTGAGGTGTCTCCCTCCCCGCTGGTGGCAGGCAGGGCCCACAACCCTCCCCCTCCACCGTCCAGAGGCTCAACATTACCCCCTGACCCCCCTGGGTTTTTTTGGGGGGGGCCACACCGTGTGGCATGCGGGATCTTAGTTCCCCGACCAGGGATCGAACCTGTACCCCCTACAGTGGAAGCACGGAGTCCTAACCACTGGACCGCCAGGGAAGTCCCACCCTGACCCCTTTGTTAGTGTGCTGGGGCCGCTTAACAACAGGCTTTACTGTCTCATAGTCTGGAGGCTAGAGTCCCAGATCAGGTGTTAGCGGCGCTGGTTCCTTCTGAGGCCTGAGCAGTGGAGTCTCTTCTGGCCTCTTCCCCGCTTCCGTGGCCTCAGGTGTTCCTGGACTTGTCAATGGCCGGCTCCTCCCTGTGTCTTCACGTTGTTTCCCCTGTGTGTCTGCTCTGTGTCCAAATCCCCCTTTTATAGGGACACGGTCCTATTGGATTGGGGTCCACCCTAATGACCTCATCTTAAGTTGATCATCTGCGAAGACTCTACTTCCAAACAGAGTCCATTCACAGGTACTGGGGGTCAGGACGGCAACATCTCTGGGGGGACCGGTTTCAAGCATAACCCCCTCCTTTCTGCATCGGACTCTGAGCCCCTCTGCTGGCTGGAAGCTTCCTCCCAGTCCATTTGCAAGGCCCCGCCTTGCCCAGCCTCTGCTTCCTCTCTGACAGCCCTTTCTGGCCTCCTCTCCACAGAATGTGTTCCAGGGACGTGCCCTGGCGCGTCCTCTCTCCGTGTCTCTCCCTGGGTCATCTTGGGCTCTCCCAGGCCTCCCGGCGTCTCTGTCACGGTGACTCTCTAACGTGGCACACGACCTGGACCCTCCGTGGCCCACTTCCATCACCCAGCCTCAGCATGCCCATACGGGGGCCCACGGCCCCTCAGCACATCCCGATCTGAGCTTGCCCCCTTCCCCGTGCTGCCACTGCAGCCACCCAAGCTGGACACCTGGGCCTTGTGTTCAGCCTTTCCCACCCCCTCCTCTCCTGGTCCTCCTACACCCAACAGCCCCTTTGTTCCTTCCCTGCTCAGGCCTCACCATCCTCCCTGACTCCTGCCTCTGCTTCCTGACTGTCTGCAGCTCCTACTCTCTCGCCTATTTAAGGAGCATGGCCAGGGCCTGGACGGTCTGCTCAGACAGTGACACTGACAGGGCTGCGGGGGAGGTCCTGCTGCTGCTGGGGCTTGTCTCATGTTCCCAAATCTTGCTTTTTTTTTTCTTTTTTTTGCGGTACGTGGGCCTCTCACTGTTGTGGCCTCTCCCGTTGTGGAGCACAGGCTCCAGACACGCAGGCCCAGCGGCCATGGCTCACGGGCCCAGCCGCTCCGCGGCATGTGGGATCTTCCCGGACCGGGACACGAACCCGTGCCCCCTGCATCGGCAGGTGGACTCTCAACCACTGCGCCACCAGGGAAGCCCCTGAATCTTGCTTTTGAAGAATTGGTTTCCACCTTCTGATCCTCTTAGGTTGCCACCAAAAAGTCCAATATTTGAAAACGTTCTGTGGACCTAAAAGGGCAAGAGACACTTTAATAGGGCTCCACAAATGTCTGTTGAATAGAAAGAAGTAGGAGGGAGGGAGGGAAGGAAGGAAACCCAGGGGGACCAGCACAGGGGAGGGAGAGCCGTGTGGCCCAGGGTCGACTGTTTCGGGAGAGCTGGCAGGGAGGCCAGGCAGGGTGGGCACAGAGGCACAGCCGTTGTGGGAGTGGCCAGTGGGGGTCCTATGACACTCGGTCCCTTCACAGGGCCTGAGGGCCAGCCCCTCTGCCCCAGGACACTCGGCTGCCCGTCTTAAAGGGGCCCTGCATGAACACAGGTCCCTTGAGTCTTGTTTGGGGCTTCAGACACCCCCAGAAGGTTTCCAAAAGTCAAGACAAAAAAACTGGTCCAAAACACCAAGTCAGCATCCCAGTGGGGAAGCAGAGCCCGTGTGGAGCCAGGTTCTGAGAACCTTCGGGAGGCAGTGTGACACCAGGCTGTCGGCGGCAGGGAGAGGGGCACATCTTCCGACATTCCATTTTAATAATATTCAAAGTAGTCTAATTAAAGCCTCTGTGCTCCCTTTGAAATACCAGCAATTATAAAGGTGAATAATTGCAGCATAAATATTAATTTGCATCGTGGTAATGAGGTCTAGGAGCATCCTGCTATGAAGTGAGAGTTTAGCTCTTTCCACGTTTCCCGGTCGGGGAGGGTGAGGGGAAGGGATTCTCCCAGCCCAGGAGGGGCTCAAAGGACCTGAGCTGCCCGGGGCTCTAGGGGCCCTGGGCTGGACGACCCCACCCACTCAGCCTCTGTGGTTATCTCACCCAATGGCAAGGGGCTCAATCCTTCTCTCTTCTGGGACGCAATTTCTCCAGACTTGACAATGACGGACTACCAACTCCGACAGACCAGGAGGTGACCAGAAGTTTCTGAGTTGGTTATAATACGGTCAAGCCCTGCATCTAGAATCCTTGATTACTGGCAAAGCTGCCTGAGAAATCCATGGATGGGAAATCCTTTTCATCTAAAACAGCCCCCTCCTGACCCTACCTTCCTGGTGCTCAGCCCTTCCTGATACCATATCTCATCCCCTGGTTTACGGTCTGCCTCCTACCCTGGGCCGAGCGCTTCCTGGGGGCAGCGATGGAACCGTTTTGCTCCCTGTTATTTCCCCAGGCCCAAGAACTGTGCCTGGCGTTTAGGAGACAACCAGTATTTGTTAAATAAACCACAACATCCCTCCGCCTGTACACAGCATCTTGCAGCTTCCAGGGCTGTTATCTTCTTCGACCCCTGGAAGTCAAAACCGACAGCCTGCCTCCTGCTGGAATAAAGTGTGCTCACCCCAGCCCAGCGCCGGGATAGGGGGCTGCGGCAGCTCGCCACGGAGATAAAATAAACCAAACAACCACGAAGACAGAAAGGGCCGCCCCGTCTACTCCTAACCTCCCAAATAAATGAAGTGGAGCCTTTCATGTCAATTGCTGCTGCTCCTGACTTTCAGGATGTATGTGACAACCTTTGCAGACGTGAGGATCACGGAAGGAAATCGCTGTGTTTCTGTCACGAACAGTGAACCCAGCATGCTTTGTAATCTTGGGTCTTGGTTTTTCCTTTAAATATTGGTTGTGGCTTTTATCTGGTGAGCCATCTTTCATAAGTCTGGACTCCCTTGAGTCTGCAAACTTCTTTGGACATAAATGGTTTCTTGGGTATCTTAAATTGTTAGAGGCTCCATGGAGAAGTCACTAGAATTCCCCTCTGGGCACTGATAATGCATGGTTTCAGAAGTGCATCTCATGGGTTCTGTGTGTGTGTGTGTGTGTGTGTGCGCCTGCGAGTGTGTATTTTTTTGTGTGTGTGTGCGGTACGCGGGCCTCTCACTGTTGTGGCCTCAATTGTTGCGGAGCACAGACTCCGGACGCGCAGGCTTAGCGGCCCATCCGCTCTGCGGCATGTGGGATCCTCCCGGACCGGGGCACGAACCCGCGTCCCCTGCATCGGCAGGCGGACTCTCAACCACTGCGCCACCAGGGAAGCCCTGTGAGTGTGTATTTTTGACAGTTATGAGTGGCGCATGGCTGCTGAATTTTGATGTTGGGAAGCTGGTTTCAGTGGCCTGACTGGCCCTCTGTTGGATGGCAGGAAGTCTGGTTATCTCTTTACGTTTGTTATGTTTGTCTGTCTGTTTGTTTTGAGGATTCTGCCATGTTCTGACGTTAGGGACACCTGTCCCTCTGGCACTAGGTCCCACAACAGCTGGTTGATTGGCTGATGGCCAATCATGATGGTGGGCTTGGGAGGACACCTGTGTATTGTCCTGTTACCAAACCAAACTTGGGTCCACTAGCCTGTGTGCAGTAGGGTCAATCTACTAACATGGAGTCGTGGTGAAGGAAAAGTGTAGCATTTATTGCGGGCGCCAAGCAAGGAGTCCAGACAGCTAGTGCTCAAAAAGCCTGAACTCCCCGTTGGCTTTCAGGAGAAGGGTTTTAAGGACAGGGTGAGAGAGGGGTGTTGGGGGGTGCGTGATCAGCTCGTGGACTTTCTTCTGACTGGTTGGTGGTGAGGTAATCAAGAGTCAGCATCATCAACCTTCTGGTCCAACCAGTCTGGGGTCTACATGCTTTCGGGCAGCAGACGGTTAACTTCTCCCACCTGGTGGGGGTTTCAGCATCTACCATACACCTCAGAGGATGCGACTCAGAATATCATCTCTAGCCCTTGAGGAGGAGCTAAAGGTCCTTGACTTTGTTTAATGGCTTAATGATTATTATTTTGTCTTGCTTGAATGTCTTCCTTTGTTTCTGCATTTTCTCACTTCTCTGATTAAATTTATTCTTTGGAACTCAGGGAAGGCCTAGGAAGCTAAGGTTTTTCTACAGAGAAGAGGCAGGTGGAGGACATGGTGGGTAGGGGCGTGGTCTGTTCCGAGAAGGCCCCATAGGGTCCTGCTGGGTTACAGTCCTATACAACGTGTTGATACTTGGTCAGTCTTTTTGATCATGGATGGAACCTCCTACATTGTTTATCTTGTTTGCACATCCCTATGAGATAAAGTCACTCCAGAAATAAAGTGGTGGGTATGGGAACAGACAGCAGCCTTTCAGGGCTGTGGGCCTCTCACCACCCTGTTTATGGAGCTCCTATAACTGACCAGAGAGTTTTTGTCCTGCATTACTTATGACTCACGGTTAAAGTTGGAAAACCAAGCCCGCGAGTTCTCTTGTGTGTGTAAATGTAAAAAAAAAAAAGCATTTTTTCCTCCTCCCAAGGGGAAGGTCCTTAGCCTTCTGCCATGGTCTGTTTGTAACAGAAACCCCTTTCTTTATCTTGGCCTGTGTGATAGCTCCCTCTTTCACAACTATTGGAGATCAATTGGCAATAAATATTGACCATTTATATGCTCTTCAGGTATTTCTAGCGCAGACAGACTTCTATAACAACGAGGAGATGTATGTCATGTGCTAGGGGCTGAATTGTGTCTTCCCACAAATTCTGTGTTGAAATCCCAACCCCCAGACCCTCAAAATGTGACTGTACTTGGAGATCAGACCTTTAAAGAGGTAATTAAGGGAAAATGGGGGTCATATGGGTGGGCCCTAATCCAATATGACTGGCATCCTTACAAGAAGAGGAGATTAAGACACAGACAGAGGGAAAACCACGTGAGGACACAGGGAGAAGACGGCCTCCTGCAAGCCAAGGAGAGAAGCCTCTGGGGAAACTAACCCTGCAGATGACTTGGCCTTGGACCTCTAGCCTCCAGAACCATGAGAACGTAAGTTTCTGTTGTTCAAGTTGCACCGACTGCAATACTTTGTGATGGCTGCCTTAGCAAACTAACACATCACGATTAAGACAACGTTAGAACGGAGTTTTCATAGCTTGGGGAAGGCTCTACTTGGTTGGTATAACGCCGGTTTGAGTGGGGTGAAATCATCTTTGACTGGTTTGGAACATCACAGCAGCTTAGAAATCAGAAAGTTTCTAAGTGTTGTGACTTATTCCGTAGGCGTATACAAGTGACACGAGGGAAGGTTCACAAGCTGATGGGAAGCTGGCTCTTCTCTTCATATCTTAAATGTTAGTTAGGAAGTGGGGTAGCTTGGGGCTGTGTGGAAGGCAGGATTCTGACACGGCCTCCAAGTTCCTGGCCCTGGGGGATGCACACCTTCTGTTGGTTACTTGACCGAAGACTAATCTAGGTGCTGCTGTGAAGGGGGTTTGCAGATGTGATTAAGGCCCCTGAATCATTTGACCTTAAGAAAAGTATCCTTGGTGGGCCAGACCTAATCAGGTGAGTCCCTCACAGAGACTGGGCTGTCCTGGTGAAAAAGAGTCAGAGTGAGACAGGGATTTGACATGAAGGAGATTCTCCATGGCTGGCTTTGACGATGGAGGGGGCCATATGTCAAGGAATACGGGAGAGAGAGCATCCTGGCTGACCAGCAGCAAGGAAACAGGCACTCCATTCTACAGCTGTGAAGATCTGAGTTCTGTCCCAGCTCGTTGGACCAGGAAGGGGCCCCTGAGCTCCAGATGAGGATGCAGCTGGCCGACATCTTGATGTTCGCTTTGTTAGACCCCGGTCTGTGAACCCATCTGCGCCACCCTGACGTCTGACCTACCCAGCTGTGAGCTCGTAAGTGTTGTTTTGAGCTAAGTTTGTGGTAACTTGTTACAGCAGAGGAAACTACGCAGGCGAGGTGATGTGGCCGAGGTTCAGAGAGGTTTAAGGGAGGAGGGGTCAGGGAGATATGGAGGGAGAGGTCTGCAGAGGTCAGGGCTGGAAGGACCTCCCAGTCAGGCCCTCCTGAGGGCAGTGGGGCCTGTGGAAGGTTTAGAGAAAGATGTGATTTACGCAGGGGAAAGATCCCTGTAGTCATTCTGAGGAGGATAACCAGGGATGGACCGATGGCAAGGGTTCACCCAGGCATGGGGCCAAGGAGGAGCCTGCTGTGGCCGTCCAGGAGAGAGAGGGTGATGGCTGACCACGCCAGCCTTCTCCTGGCCCTGGCCAGGCAGAGCTGGCCCTTCTCCAAGTGGCCCAGGGAGACAAAGAGAAAGTCCCCTCTAGGTCCCTGGAGGCAGTGGGATGGCTGGACATAGAGTGACCCTGGGGGTGAGTCTCAGCTCTGAGGTTTGTGAGGGGTCACTTGATCTCTCAGAGCCTCAACTTTCCTCATCTGTTAAATGGAGATAAATGGGTCCCTCCCCGGCGATGGTGGGAAAGCGCTTTGCAGACTGAAGTGTTGACCCATGTGGTCCGGCTCTGCTGGCTGCTCCGGACTCCCCCCACCACGCCCCCGCTGGGTGTCTGCACTCCTGTCCTGCCAGCCTCCTCACAGAGCCCTCCCCGAGGCCCCGTCTATCTTTGTGGCCCTCACCACGATTGGAATTACCTGCTGCCTGTCTTCTCTGCTAGATCACAAGCTCCATGAGGCTGGGGGCCGGGCCGGGCTGCTCACCAGTCCGCCTGGGACAGTCCCTGGCACAAAGTAGACCCTCAGTCAATGTCTGTGGGAACAAATGCGGCTTCCGGGGTCGGCAGGACCCCCTATTTCAGCTTGCACTGTATTTAAAAGGGCGAGAGTTCTACCAAACGCTGACCAGCCCGGAGGCAGGGACTGGGGAACACTGGGGCCTTCTGCGCAAGGGCAGACCCAGGCCTGGAGGATGCCCGAGCCCTGGGAGCGATCCAGGCCGGGCACTGTGAGGTGCAGATTCTCTCCCTTCCTGCTCTGTGTCACAGCTGCTTAGTGGCTTTTTACCAAAGGCGGGAATTGGAGTCTCTTGGGCTTCAAAGCTACAGAACTGATCATTTCCAAGTAATTAAAACATGATTTGCAAATCAGGGCTCCAGAAACAGCCTTGCCTCTGCCAGGATTTGAAGCCTGGGTCCCACTCATCCAGAAACGAGCATCCAGGGCCAGAGGGTCTGCTTTCTGCGGCTCAGGAGGCCACGTTTCCCCACCGCCCTCGATCCCCGGGACCTCAACGTCCTCAGCCCCGGCCAGCCCCATGGATCCTGTCTTCTAAGTACACCCCAGCGTAGCGAATGCTCAGCTTCTCTGTGGCCGGAGCCAGTCTGCTGAAACACAAGACAGGCCCTGTCATGTCACCCTCAACACCCTCCAGGTGCTTCCCAAGTCCTCACCATGGCCTGCAGGGGCCTTCGTGGCCTGAGCCCCGGCGCCTGGCCTCCCTCCCTCCCTCCCTCCTTCCCTTGCTGGCTCCAACCCAGCCCTTGCTGTCCTCTAAGGCAGGCACATTGCTACCCCAGGGCCTTTGCACTGGCTGTGTCAGGGAATTCCATCATCGTCTCTCACCAGAGAGCTCTTTTCCCTCCCTTCCCCTCCTCTCCCCTTCCCTCCCCTCCCCTTCCTTTTACTAAGTCTTTGATCAGAGCCACAAGGGTTCCTCCGATCTTGGTCTGTAATAAATATTTGCAATATGTTGCTCTGCGATTGTCCCTCTGGTCCCTCTGTTAGGTGCACCAGAGCTGTGTGTCTGGGCGTCCTTTTTCTCCCCCAGTGGGGCTGGGCTGGCCATTCCCTGCTGGGTCCCCGGTGCCGCGAGCAGGCTCTGGCAGGCATGTAGAAAAGTTCAGGGAGCATTTCTGGAATGCATGCTTGACTGAGCCCACAGAATGGGCGTAGTGATGCCTCACTCTCTACGCTGAAAGCTGGGCTCATCTCTTGGCGGGTGCCGAGCCAAAAGACACAACCAAGACGAGGATCGGCAGAAGGAAGGACTTACTACTTGCAGCAAGTCAGGAGAGCGCCTCGGAGCTTTCCCAAAGCACTGTCTCCCCAGACAGCAAACCTGGGGAAGTGTTAAGCTAAGAGTACATGCATATTCATGAAGGGGCTTGGGCGGTTCTTGCATATTCATGAAGGGGGTTGAGCAAAGGAGAATTTAGCCTAGAACTGGGGCAGAGTTTGACAGAAGCCAGGCTCTGGTTGACTGAAATCACGAGGGTCAGAAAAGGTCGGCACCATCCTTCCTTGGGCTCCAGTTGGTCTGCTGGTGGTTGAGCACTAGGCTGCTGGATCCTGCAAAACAGCTCAAGAATGTGCTCCAGGCTAATCTTTACCTTTGAAACAGAGCTGGGCGTCTCTACTTCTGATCTGTTGTCTCCAATACGGTTAGGTTTTCTCCCTGACCTGGCAGTAGCTTTTTGTTCTTATTCTTTGTTCCTTTAAAATCACTAACTCCTGAGGCTTATTCTTCTGCCAGGACAGGTGTTGTGGGCAATCTTGGATCACAAAACGGCTTAGACCTAAGATGGCTTCTCTTATGTCAAGAAAGCCATGACTGGTTCTCCTTCTCTGGGGACCCCCTACCCTATCCTTTACCACCTCTCCATCAGCCTGGCAGGATTTACAAAACCACATTTATTTGCTACTATTTGTTGAGTGTGGTCGGGGGCCAGGCACCTGCCAGCCCCCTGTGCGCACGGCCTCACGGCATCCCCCGCGGCCCCGGGGGCTATGAAGTATTGTCCCCATTTCACAGCTGAGGAAGCTGGGGAGGACCCAGCGTGGTTGGGGGTGAGTGCACTTTGCAAGATAGAAATTTCTCCCCATTTCTCCCTCTTGGTGGTTGGTTATTACCCAAATCCTCAGGATCTGGAAGTTTCCATCGGAAGGAGCCCCAGAGTGCCTGATGTCCGCCCACCCCTATCCGGTCCACTGCAGCCCTGACCCCACTTTGGGGTCACGTTCTCTTCCGGCCCATCCGCCACGTGGCTGTGAGCTTCTTAATGGCAGGGAGGGGTCCGGGTCACTCCTTGCCCCCAGAACTCTTTCGGGAAATATTTGCTGTGGAGACAGAGGTGTGGAGGTGGGTTGTGTCTGAGTTTGTTTAAACTGTGCTCAGGAGATAGGGCCGGTTCTGGTCCCCGGGGGGAAGGCTCTGGACGGAAGTGGGGTGCCCTGGGGGACGGGGGAGTACACAGCCACCTCCCGAGACAGGGCGGTGCGGGGCCGTGCTTGTCTGGGAGATGAGACAGGACCAACTGCTCCAGTGCGCTGCGGATGTTCACCCGCTAAACACGGAGCATCCGTCACCATGGCAACTGCCCAATCACAGGAACAAGCCCCCACGTCTGCCCGGCACCTGGCGTTTCTCATTGTGCTGTCTCAGGCATTGATTCATCTCCCATCCTCTCCATGTCCCAGGAGTTGATTCTGTAATTGTCCCCTACTGCAGGTGGGGTAACCAAGGCTGGGAGAGGGGAGGGGACTCAGCCAGGGTCTCTCGGCCGAGGAGAGGTCATCACTGGACTGATCAGAGTCATGCCTCCCTCGGGTGTGGGCCTGGGCTGGGTGCCCCTCCCCTGGGCTCTGACAGTGGGGAAGGCTCATGAGGTTGCAGGTCAAATGGGGCCGGGGACCTGCTTGATTAACCGGTGTAACTCCTGCCGCGAAGTGAGTCTGCTGTCTCCAGGGAGCATGTCTGACCAGGCCCTGCCTCCAGGGCCTCAGGATCCGCGTCCTCAACTGTGATGGGGGTCGTGACGCCGGCACAAGCTGGCTTGGGCCGTTAGTGTTAATATTTCTCCAGACTTGTCCAGCAGGGGCTGGCCGGGTTTGGGGTGAAGGGGACGATTTGTTCTGGGGGCCAGCGACCCTGGCCACTGGTAAGCCGGGCCGTGCAGGTCAGGCCGGATTGACCACAGGCTCCTCCCTTCATCATTTGGGTGAATTCTTTCCAGGGGTCTCTGGTCTCTTATCTATCAGTCCTCCCGATGGGCCCAGGTTCAGCAGCATTCCTGCTTCACACTCTCCTTTCTGTGATCATGTTGGACCATAAATGCAACGATGTATTTTAAAACCACAAAAGGCTGCTTCAGTGGGTGAAACGGAATTGCAATCACAAGCCAGAAGCTTCCGCCACTGCTCTCCCAGACATCGGCCCCCCACACCCCCACAAGCTTCCCTACCCCCTATCCCTCCCACTCCTGGGGAGGAGAGATTACTCGTGTGCTCAGGCGGGACAGCGCTGGCTGTATCCACCTGACGCTGTCAGGACAAGCGCTAACTGCCTGCCTTGTCAATGTCAGGCTGGTTGTTAAACGACCGGGAAAGGAGCTGGTCCATTAGGCTCAGGGCAGCCTTACTGCTGCAGATAAACACAAACAGCGGCTGTGATTGCTTCCTCCGATCAAACGGTGTGACGTTTGCATCATAATTTGGTGGTCTCCTAGGAGAAGCCGCCAGCGTCAGCGTGGGGTGACAACTGGGGGGAAAATTCTCAGTAACAGCACAGCTGGGCCACGCTGCCTGGGCCCCACCTGAGGGGCCTCAGGGAAGGGTGGGCATGGGGTGGCTCTTCCGGTCACTCCCCAGATTTTGTAATTTTTTTGTCACTCGTTCATTCATTCACTAATTCAGCCAACGTTTCAGTTCATTGTTCTTCTCTCCTCCCTAAACCTCCGGCTTTGAGTCCTAAAATACCAGCCTGTACAGCTCACTACCCCCGCTGGTCACTGTCGTTGCCTCCGCCTTGGCGCCCTGACTTCTTTTCTTTTCTTTTTTTAATAAATTTATTGATATTCTTGGCTGTGTTGGGTCTTTGTCGCTGCACGCGGGCTTTTCTGTAGTTGTGGCAAGCGGGAGCTACTCTTCGTTGCAGTGCGTGGGCTTCTCGTTGAGGTGGCTTCTCTTGTTGCAGAGCATGGGCTCTAGGTGCATGGGCTTCAGTAGTTGCGGCACGCGGGCTCAGTAGTTGTGGCTCAAGGGCTTAGTTGCTCCGCGGCATGTGGGATCTTCCCGGACCAGGGCTCGAACCCGTGTCCCCTGCATTGGCAGGCGGATTCTTAACCACTGCGCCACCAGGGAAGCCTGGCTCCCTGATTTCTGATGGCCCCTCTTCTCTCTTGACACCTCTACCCCAGGAAGCGCCCCCCCCCCGAGCCTCCCAGTTTCCCCCGAATACATCTCTCTAGCCCGGACCTCTCCTTTGACTCCTAAACTCAGAACGCACCTGTCAACATGCTGTCCCCACCTGGGCATCCGGAGTGGACTCACAGGCACTGTGCCATTCCTGGGGTCCCCCGAAACTGCTCCCTCCTTCCGGTGGCTTAAAGTCTTGGGGTCACCCTGACTCCTCTCTTGACACCCACAGTCAAGCCACTTGCAGATCTCATGGGCTCCATCTTCAAAAGACGCCGGAATCAGGCCACAGCTCCCGCCTCCACGGTCATCCCCTGGTCCAGGCTGTCTTCGTCACTGGCTTGTATTATTGCAGTTGACCCAGATAGGCCTCTCTGCCCCTCCCCTGTCCCCGTGCCATGTCCTCCCTACACCATGGCCTCAGCCGGCTCCCTCGACACCTGAGTCAGGTCAGGGGTCGCCCTCCGTCTTATCCGGGCAAAGCGGATGTTCTCACAGGGCGCTGCGCGACCAGTCCCTTCATCTCCTGGTCTCCTTTGAATTTGGTAATGAGGGGCAGCCTGTGCTAAGGTGGCATCTGAGCAAAGACGGAGAGGCAGGGGCTGAGTTGTGAAGCTCCCTGGGGGGCTGAGGGGGGCGGGGCCTGGGACCTCCTACAGACTTTGGCTTTTACTCTGCCTGAGGCGAGAAGCTCCTGCAGGGGTGGGATGAAGTCGGCTGCTGGGATGCCACTACCGTGGGTCTCATGGGGTCAAGAGAGTCGGGGTTGGAGGCGGGGAGGGTACCATCCATGGCGAATGCTGAGGGCTGGGGCCGGGCAGGGACCACGGACTTGTGACAAGTGGCTGGATTCCAGGTACCTCCTGAAGAAGGTCCAAGAGTGCTTCCTGACTGATTGGATGTGGGGCACGTGAAACAGGAGGGGAGAATGATCCCAGGGGCCAGGGCTGAGTGATGGCAGCGTGGGTTCCGTTTCCTGAGGTGGAGACAGCGGAGCACCGAGCGCTGTCTGCAGATGCTGATTGGGAGGCGCTGAGGGGGCGCTCAGGCCGGTGGGGGGCTGCGAAGCCTGCTCTGGGCCTGGGGGCTTCCTGGATCTCCTCATCTGTTGGACAGATGAGCTTCCTGGGGTTTCCATAACAAAGCGCTACAGCAGGGGTGGCTTAAAGCAACAGAAACGCACTCTCTCACAGTCTGGAGGCCAGGAGTCCAAAATCAAGGTGCAAGGTGCGGGCAGGGCCGTGCTCCCCTGGAGGCTGCAGGGGAGGCTCTTCCTGCCTCTTCCAGCTCCTGGTGTGCTCGCTGGCATCCTTGGCCGGTGGCAGCATCAGCTACTCCAGTCTCTGCCTCTGTCCTCCCTCTGAGGGCCTGTGTCCAAATTTCCCTCTTCTTCTAAGGACAGTCGCTGGATTAGGGCCCATACCACTCCAGGACGGCCTCATCTGAACCTGAATACATCTGCAGAGACCCTATTTTCCAAGTAAGTTTCCATTCACGGGTTCTGGGTGGGCTTGAATCGCGCAGACACTAGTCAATCCGGGGGAGGGGTCAGGACCCAGTGAAAGCTGACAAGAGTGTCGCCCAAACACTCAGGCTTCACAGCCCCTGAAGAAACAATAAGAAGGTCACAAACCTGCCCTGTTCCCCAGCTGTCATTCCCGTTTCTCCCCGAAGTTCACCTTCACACTGATTTTGCAAACCCCCCAGTGGCGCTGAGAGGGTCCCTGAAACACCTCTCTCGGCCCTCACGTGCTGTACCTCCAGAAGGGGAGCCGGACCCCGGGCTGCCCCGAGCTGGCTGACCACAGCCTCTCTCAGAGATGTCAGGGGAGCTGGCATGGCCGACAGGGTGGGACAGCCCCTCCGCGGGGTGGGTGCTCCCCCGTAGAACAGCCCAGGCCCAAGGGTTGGCCCCAGGAGCCCCCCTCCCCCCTGAGGGGTTGATGCGGCCCCTGCATGGCCTGGGCCCTACCTGCCCAGGACCCATGACTCTGGCGTCGGGAAAGGGGCGCAAGCTGGCTGGCCTCTCCCAGCTGGGGTCACCACCGGGCCCCCTGAGAGCCAGGGCACCAGACAGAATCTCGGTGGGAGGCCCAGGGCAGAGACTCTCTGCCTCCTGTGGAAATTCATGGCTGCAAATCCTTATGAGGGATGGGGGTGGTTGAAGGCCTCCTGGGGTGAGCCCCGGCACTCTGGTACCCAGGATGCCCGATTCCGGTTGCCGCCCCAGCTGAGTGCCTGGTGCCCGGCGGGTGCCCGGCTGCTGCTGTGGCCTTGCCGTCCTTGTTGCTCAGAAGACAGGGTTCTGGCCACGCCGGCCCCTGTGGGGAACCCTTGAAGGTTCGAGCGTTGCAGCGACCTTGCTGCTGGGGGTACAGGGAGAAGGGGCGAGAAGGACGCAGCTACTGCAGGAGCTCAGGACCTGAGAGGCTGCCGAGAGGCTCCTGGGAGGGGGGAGGGGGAGAGATTCTGGAGGGGCTTCTGAGGACAGCCGGGGAGGGGGACCGCTTTGCGGTCAGCCTTGCGGGAGGGGACAAGCGCTTCCTGGGCTTCTGTGCCAACAGTGGGCGGGACTGTAAGGGCCCCCCACTCCCCGCCCCCAGAGTCAGTTCTTTGCATTGCAAATCCCATTGCATCACCCCTCCGAGGACAGCACGCTGGTGGCTGTTTCCAAGAGCCTTTCGTTCAAGACCCAGACCCTTAAATTGGACCCTGAGGCTTTCGTGGTCCCCCTCCAGCCCTGCCAGCTTCTGCTCACACCCCTCCTCTCCTGTCCCAGCCACCCTGGCCTTCCCGCAGTTCCAGAACATTCCATGTCCACCACTCACGGTCTCCGAAGCACTGGACAAGGGACTCACGATGAGCTCCTCATTGTGAAGGGGGCGAGAAGGTATCACTTCAGAGGCTGTTGGAAAGTCAGGGGAGGTGCCCTGGGTGGGCATCGATCTGCCAGGCCCAGAGCCTGTGTACATGACGGTCATTGTTCTGTTCTTGTGTTGATTTCACCCGTGGGTCTGGTTTACGGATGAAATGAAGTGACGTGTGTGAAGGAACCCCTCCTGGGGGGCTGTGGTCGTCCCCTCCCCTTGGCCCGGCCTGAGAGGAAGGCACTTGTGTCCCCAGAGTCAGACCGTGAGCATCTTCCCGACAGCCAGGACGGCTACATAATTCGCGGCGTGTGGTGCAAGATGGAAATGTGGGCCCTGCGTCCAGAATTAAGAATTTCGAGATGGTGACCCCAGAGCGTTAAACCGCTGGTCGTGTCCCTTCTGAGTGGGTGGCCGTGGGTGACGGCACAGGTCTCACGTCCATGAGGTCTGCTCTGCTGGCTGGGGTGGGGGTGGGCATCTCAGGGCCTTGATGGGGTGGAGAAGCCAGCCTCGTGGTTCCACGTCACCTCATCTGTGCTGGGCAAAAGTCACTCTCCTTCCTCTTCAGCCTATTTTAGGCTCAGCCTAGCATGCATATTTTATCGGGAAAGTCATTTTTCTCCTTCAAACCCCGGAGGTTGAGAACCCCGCTGCAGGCAGGGGCTGGGGAGCCGGCCAGGTGTCCCCAGAGGGACAGTGGAGGCTGGGTGCTGGGGGCTGGGCGGCTCCATCCTCTGCCCGGCTCTCCTGGGCAGGGCACCTGGATCTGAGGCCCGCAGGGTGGAGCTGGTCCCAGTGGGGAGACCTCGGGAGGCAGGTTCTGTCCGGCACGAGGGAGCCTTCCCAACGGGGACCAGGCTAGCTCTGGGAAGCAGGCTCCCTGTGCCCTGGTGTGGGCTGAGCAGGTGGGTGTTTGAGCCTCAGGGTGGCGGGAGGCCTGGTGGCCATGGTAATCCCTTCCAGGGTGTTTCTAAGCACGACCCTGCAAATTCCAGAGCCTCATTATGAAAAGACGACCCCCACAGATACCTTCTGCATAAACCAGTTCTTCTAGAAGGATGCACTGAGTCAGAAGTCACCTTGGATGCTACCCCAGGACCTCCTACTAATGCTGGTGGTTAAGGGCACAGACTGGGCGATGGTCTGCCTGGGACCCTGGCTCAGCCACTTCCCGCACGGGGCTGGCGCAGGTGCTTCACCACCCTCTGCCTTAGTTTCCTCAGCTGTGAAATGGAGCCAGTGGTACAGCTGCCCCAAGGGTCATTGTGACACTGAATGAGCGAACGTGTGTTAAGTGCCTGGCACTCCTTCATCCTCATGCCATCTCCCCTCCTATGAGAAGTGTGATTGGCCAAATAATGGCCCCTAAAAATGTCCCCGTCCTGATTCTTGGAACGTGTGTGTCATCTTCCATAGTCAGAGGGACCCTGCAGATGTGCTGAAGCTAAGAATCTGAGGTGGGGAGACTGTCCTGGATTCTCCAGGGGGCCCAGTGTCATCACAAGGGACCTTACGAGAGGGAGGCGGGAAGGCCAGGGTCAGAGAGGAGTTGTGAGGACGGAAGCAGAGGCTGGAGGGATGTGAAGCCCGCAGCCAAAGCACATGGGCGCCTCCAGAAGCTGGAAAAGGGCAGGAAACGGATTCTCCCCTGGAGCCTCCGGAAGGAGCCGGTCCTGCCCATACCGTGATTTTAGTCCCAGGAAGCCGATGTCTAACTTCTGACCTCCAGAAGCGTAAGAGAATGCATCTGGATGGCTTTAAGCCACTGCGTTTGTGGTCCTTTGTTACAGCGGCCACAGGACACTCACCCAGGGGGACCCCCATGGGGCAGGGTGGGGGGCAGAGACTCTCTCCCCAGACCGGCCCCCAGAATCCCTCCCCCAGCCCCAATCCCGGCTCAGGCTCAAATCCTCTCTGTCAGTTACCTGGCTGCCTAGTCTGGGTCAGGACACCTCTGCTCTCAGAGCCTCAGTTTCCTTTTGAAAATGGGGTACAGCAGTATCCTTGCAATGGTAGTTGGGGTACCCTGAGCTCATTGCAGGCGTGTAACAGACCCCGAGAAATGCCAGGTTCCTCCTCTCCCCCATCTGAGAAACAAGGGGCTGGATTAGCTGCTATCGGGTGGAGGCTTTGTCCAGCTGGAGTACTGCGGCCACTGCTGGAGAGAGGGTCCCCCTCCCCTGCCCCCGCCCTAGTCCTCACCCGCACCTCCCCCACCCCCGCCTCGTGCAGTGTTGGCCCCCAGGTGCCTCCTGCTGCTTCCTCTCTGCCCCCATCTGCACATCCAGAGGCAGCAGGAAAGGCTGCCGGCTGCCAGGTGGGGCTCGCAGCACACAGCGGAAAGGGAAGCGCTTCCTCCCACGCCCGGCTCCCTCTACCTGCCTCCGTATTGTTGCTCTGGAGTGGCTGGCAAAGAAAACAATGTCGTTCCAAAGGGTTGTAATACCAGCTCGGGAGGCTGTCGCCTGGGAGGCCTGGGGTCTCAGTGTCCCTGGGGCGGGAAGGTGTGGAGGACGGGGGGCTGGGAAGGGCCTGCCTGGCGCTGCCCTGGCTTTGGGGACGAGTAACTCCAATCTGTGGGTGGTCAGCTCATCTGGCCTTCCAGCCGGATGGGGAAGGATTTGTCATCACTCAAGTCCTCCAGGACTGGGACACGCCACTTGGTGTGTGTGGGGGGCTGACCTGCCTGAGGCGCGGCCACTGGTCCGTTGGCTGAGGACCGAGTCCTGCCGCCTGCCGGCATCCTCCTCGAGCTGCAAGGCTAGGAGACCTCCTTGGGGTGTGGGGGGGCACCAAGAGGTGACAGCAGCATAACAGGACCCCGACTGGTGAAAGAATCCCGCTCATAGAATGGGGCTTCTGCCTAGCTGTCATCAAAGCGGAGGGACCTCCGCCAGGGCTCTTGTTAGCGGCCCCGCCCCTGGGCCTTCGGCCCTTCCCACCCTTAGGGACTTCCCACCTTCCTTGGGGACAAGAGCCCCCTGCCCGGAGCTGGGTGCCTGCTTTGCCCCTTGCAGCTGCATGACCTTGGAGGTAATGACGCTTCTCTCTGAGCCTCAGTTTCCTCATCTCTACTATGAGCATACTATATTCTTTTCCTCCCCGTGTTGAAAAGAACTGAGATGAGATAGGCTGGGCCCCCGGTGCCGCTGTCCCCTACTCCTCCTCCTGGCTTGCCTTTGGTGCATTCCCACTTCTGGGCGATTTTCTGGTACTTTACCTGGTCTCCTCTCACTCAGCTTCCAGCTTCCGAGGAACCTCTCCTGGACACTCCCTGAGGTCTCTTTCTGTCTCTCCACCTGTATTGACCCAGATGAGGTTCCCATCTGCTTCCAGCCCTTGATCTTCCCAAAGCCTCAGACTCTGTGGAAAGTTCTAGACAAAGGGAGGTGGGAGTTGTGTCCACCAGCCCAGCGGGCATCCCTGGTCTTAACGCCGGCCCAGGAATTCCACCACCAGGCATTTATCTGCTCCAAGGGTCAGCCTGCGGTCTCGTGTGGTCTTAATCCCCCTCCCCCTTCCCCCAAACCCACAGTCCCCAGTTGACGGTCTGAGAAGGTATTTTCCTCCTTCACTGTCTCTGGTGAAAATTTCAAAGGACTAACAAATATACAGGTTTCCACCTAACAGAATTCATCACGTTAACACCTTGGTATACTTTCTTCGAATTTCTTCTTCTCCCTTCTGTCTCTCCTCCTTCCTTCCCTCCCTCCCTCTCTCCTTCCCTTCCTTCTTTTCTTCTTCCCTCTCTTCTTCCCTTCCTTCCACCCTTGCTTCCCTCCTTCCTTCCTTCCTTCCATTCTTCTTTCCTTCTTCCCTCCTTCTCTCCCTTTCTTCCTTCTCATCGAAAAAACTATTCTGTTGTTTTTATAAAATGATACATACTTATTGTATCAGTCAGAATAACCTAGGTTATGCTGCAGTAACAAACATCCCCTGAATAACAGTGACTTTAGAGCCTGTCTTTGAAGTGACAGCCCTCGCTTGCTCACATCCCATAGGCCAGAGCAAGCATGTGAGCACGCCGAGGGTCAAGGAGACAGGGAAGTGAAATTCTATCACATGCCTGAGGGGGTGATCTGGGACGAGCAGCCTGCATTACCACCACCCTCACCAAAGAGGACAAATAAAGCACAAAAAATACACTGTTGAAGGTGTACAAAGCAGCCACATCCTACTGTCCAGAAGTAATCACCCTGCAGATTAAGTGAACATCATTCTAGACAGATAAAGGAAGAGAGAAATAGACTTTAAGAAAATATTATCTCACTACACAAGATTTTTAATGAAAATATTATCTTTAATTTTTACATTCAGGTAAAATTAAGAAGAATGGAAGGAATTAAACTGTGAGTAAACTATTTTCTAAAAGATTTCTTTTAAAAAACAAGAGATTCTGAAAAACACTAAAAAATTAAAATGATTATAGGTATTTATTCACCTACTTGTGCCAATTTCAGACAGGTTCCATTAGTTCCTTACTATGGAATATGAAATTAGCATGCCACATCCCCTCCCGTCTCCTTCCTTTCAGCTCATGGTTTTTATAGTTATATTATTATTATTTTGGACAGTTTATGACTTTCACCTTCTTTTCTGTAACCATAATTCCTATAATAGCTTACTCTCAAGTGCACATTTAAATTGATTGGATGTTCACCCATTCTTTAATTACCTGGAGTTTTTGTAACTTGTTTATATATTTTTTCCCCCAGAAGGGCTCATGGGTGTGTGTTCCCTAAGTCCTTCCTGTCCTTGAATGTATTTACAAACAGCATCCTGGGTGTGAATAATTTTCTTGAGTCACACTTTCTTTCCTTCAAAACCTGGTGCTTCATGGCTTTATGAAGTGGATGGTTGCTGCAGAAGCCTTAAGCAGGCAGCTCTTCTCCTTCTTGTAAACAGTTTTCTTTTCCATCCTAAATGCTTGAAAGTCATAACTTTGCTAAGAAATATGTGTGGAGCATTCTGTAGCAGCATTTCTGAAGCATGGCATGCTGTTTTGAATTTTGGATTCAATAATTTCTTTATTTCAAGGACTCTGATAGCATGTTTACTACATGATCTGTAGCTATTATTAGGGCTCTGAATCAGGGCCACCAATTATCCTTGTGGTGTACCGTTTTCTACATCCGTACACTTTTCTCCAACTCTCTTTTATCTCTTTATTTTCTCCAACTGCAATCATTGTGATTATCTCAAGGTTTTCCTCTGTATCATTAATTACATTTTCATCAGTGTCTGTTCTGCCCATTCATTCATTTACCTCATATTCATTGATGGCTTACCGTTTGCCAGGCATATTTCTTGGTATTGAGGACACAGCAAGACAGGTAAAACTTTCCCTCTTGGAAATTGTGGGGGGAGAGAGATGAGTGGCCAAATAAATAGATCATAGAGTATGTGAGAAGTTGCTAAGGGCTGTGAGGAAAATAAAGCAGGGGTGGGGGAGGGTGGTCAGATCTGTCTCGGTGAGAAGGGGACATTTGAACCAAGTCAGGAAGGAGGCGAGGCTCTTGCTGCTTCTCATCTATTACATCCACAAGCATGTTTTCTCCTTAATTTCTTTCCTCAGGTCTGACATCTCCCTTCCATCTCATTCTGTTGTCTAATGACCCTCTCTGTGGGTTTTATTTTGTGGAATTTGTATTCACGGTCAGGTGTCCTACAGTGCGAAGCAGTCTGTTTCTTGGCTGACTTCATTTGGGTTGGGCTGTTGGTCTGTCTCCTGTATATGCTAGGGCTCCCCCTCCCTTTCCCTTTCTCTGCTGGGCGCCATGTGTTTGGATGGTTGCCATGGTGTCTTTTCATCTTGCTTATGCTTGGGTGACTGGATCCTGATCGTTTATTTGTTCTGGAAATTGGCATCCTTGCTTCCAGTTTCTCGTTTTATTTGTCTCACTTGTTTTTCTTTGAAAATCGCGTCACAGTGTTTGCAATGATACACACTTCCCGTGGGTGACTTTGGGGTGCCCCTGTGACTGGCTCCCCTCTCCTGAGGCCAGTCTCTATCTCTTCTGGCTTTGGTCCCCCGTGGGCATCTGCTTGCAGCCCCTGCTCTGGGACATAGCAGAGGTGATGCCATCCTGGTGAGAAAACCTGACTGTTTTCTCCCCTGAGATGGTGTTGAATGTCTACCCCGGGGCTCACCCACCTACCTAGGACCCTTCTGTAGGGGCAACCCCACGGTGCACTTTGCAGCTCCAGAGCCTTCATGCCAATTGATGAGACTTATTGTCTTCGTGCCACCGCTACAGCCATGGCCGCTCCTCTGTGGTCCCAAAAGGATGGAGCTCAGAGCACCACCCACCTTGCTGTTTGCAAGATTTGCTTTGCTCCTGAGTTTCAGAGTGAAGGGATGGTGGGAGTCAGGGCACCAGAGGGGCGAGCTGGAAAGGTGGGTGGTAGCGGGATGCTTCACACTGGGAGGAGTGGTGGGCTCGGGTGACTGGGGTTGACACGGTGTGGGCTGGGCACCATGCCTGTCTGATGGGTCACCACCTGTGCCACGCTGGTTGCTGGGGACCTGACGTCACTCCTGACCCTGGGAATGGGTGGCTGATGTCAGGTGGAGGAAGGATCATGGAAGGAGAGGGGCCCAAGATCCCAGAGGCCAGGCTGCTGGGAGGATCAAGTCCATGGGCATTGCGATCACCAGGAATTCTATTAGGAGTGACACTGGAGGGGGCGACAGTGATCCAGGGCCTAAAATCTCCAGCAAGCAGCAGAGTGTGACCTGGAGAGGGGGGCACCTGCGACAAGGAGGGTTAGGAGGGGGAGAGTGGTCTGGGGCAATGGTGGGGAGCGAGGAGGCCACGGTGCTGTGAGGTGGGGAGTAGGGGCCCCACTGGGGGAGCGGCGTCCTTGGGGGACGGATAGGGTCTTGTTGCAGTTTGGAGGTGAAGGTGACATTCACTCGGAGCTTGAGGGTCTGGGGATCTTGCTGACGGTTGACTTAAGTCCCAGGGATGCAGTGGAGGGAAGGAAGGGGAGCAGAGTGAGAGGCAGCTGGGGAAGGGGATGCACAGAACCTCACGGGGATGAGGGGTGACGGGGACTGATGCAAAGGGCAGAAAGAGCTTGTTTATGGCCTGCAGACGTTCTTACCTGTCTTCAGGTGAGAGGTGGCGGCTCTGGGGGTCCCTTGTTGTCCCTCTCCACTTCCCACTTTGTTCCCTCTTTCCCAGCTTCCGGTTTCCTATCACTGCATCTTTATCCCATCAGCCAGCATTCATGGATGTTCTTTACTAGTGAAACCATGACCTTTAGGCCTAAAACTTCCTGAATGTACTATTTATTGATCGCGAGAAAGAATACTCGCCTGTTCACAGTGTGGGCCTCAGATGGGTTTGAAGGATGGTCTACTCATTACCTGTGTGACCTCGAGCCAATCGCTTGGCGTCTCTGAGCCTCAGTTTCCCCACCTGTGGGAGGGTGGTGGTGACAAGCACACTTCATTC
Organism: Lagenorhynchus albirostris; assembly: GCF_949774975.1. Taxonomy (NCBI): domain Eukaryota; kingdom Metazoa; phylum Chordata; class Mammalia; order Artiodactyla; family Delphinidae; genus Lagenorhynchus; species Lagenorhynchus albirostris. The sequence continues at coordinate 5,245,668 of NC_083105.1, forward strand.
AGCTGTCACGGGAGTGAGCCGTGAAGCCCTCTGTGCTGGGAGCGGACCCGAGCTCATGCGCTGCAAAGGCTGACTGCCCCCGGACCAGGTGCCAGGCTTCCCCCTCCCTGGCCTCATGGCCCTTATGGGGGCCCTGAGGTAGGTCCTCGCCCCCCACCTGGCAGAAGAGGAAGTGGGTCTCCCGAGGCCCACATCTGGGAGAGGGGGGCCGCCATGGGAACCGAGTCTGGCTTCTCTGGAGACACAACGGTACCCCCCCACTCACGCCAGAACACGGGGATGTCACCCCCCAGCCAGACAGCAGAGGACCTGGAAATCTGTGTTCAAGTGCTGGCATTTGCTCAACATGAGTCTAAATCCACAAACCTCTCCTCCAGGCAGCCTCCCGGTTTGCTAGCCAGGCTCTTAGATATCCTGGGAGCCACAGTCCCTGCCCACCCCATGCTACAACCCCCCGACCTCCAAGTTCACCCCGCCTGCATCTCCATCTTCTTCGGGTCGGCAAGCATTTAGCGGGCACCCACTGGGTGCCAGGTGCAGTTCTGGGGGCCAGGGGAGGTCTCAGAGGAGGACAGATGGAGACCCCCGCTGCATGAGGTTGACATCCTAGCGAGGGCATCAGATGATACCAGGTACCAACAACGTGTTAGGTAAAGCATATAGCGGGGTGGACGGCACTCAGTTCTGTGGAAAACTATGTCACTCTAGGGTACCAGCGTGCTGGTAGAGCTAGCCACTTATTTATTTATTGGCTGTGCCACGCAGCTTGCGGGATCTTAGTTCCCGGACCAGGGATTGAACCCGGGCCCATGGCAGTGAAAGGGCTGAGTCCTAACTACTGGACCACCAGGGAATTCCTCAGCCGGCAATTTTAAACGGGATGGTTGACAAGGTGACATTTGAGCAGAGACTTACAGGAGGTGAGGGAGAGTCCCTGTGGATACCCAGGGGATGAGTGTCCGCACCTGGAGCTGCTAGAGCGAGGGTCCAGAGGCAGGAGACTGCCTGGAATGAAGCGAGGAAGATGTAGGAGCTGAGGTCGGGGTAAGGGTCACATAGGAACTGGAGGGGCTGGGGGGCACTTGAGGGTCAGGAGCAGAGGACCGGGTGGGGATGTGATAGGACCTGCATTCTAGGGTCACTCCAGCTGCTGCATTAGGAAGAGACCTTGTGCTCTGGTTGGGTTGGAGGTGGCAGGGAGACAGAAACAGGGAACAGTAAAGACAACTCAGGGGTGTTGGGGTACTCAGGAAAGTCACTGAGGCCAGGTTCCTTCTGGATTCCTACTCTGCCACTCTCAGCATGTGTCTCCTCATAGTCACAAGATGGTTGCTGTGCATCCAGACATCACATCCACGTTCTAGGTGGAAAGAAGAGAAGAGAGTGTTGCTGGTGGCTTTGACCAAGGCCATCACAGTACAGTGTAAGAGAGAAGACCAATGATGTTCAGAGCCTGTGAAATCCCCCATGTCCTTGTTTTGCCCTCTCTGAATAGCTCACTTAAACGAGGACCCTGCAGAGTTACTCGGGGTATTAACCTTTCAAGGTTCCCTGGGAGGCATGAAGTTCCATAGCCTCTTGCTCCATCATCCTTCCCGTTCCACACGTGACAAAAGCGCCTTGGTCCTGGACTCAGAAGTGCAAGTCCCTGGCTGTGCACTGATTTACTGAGTGATTTTTGGTGTGTCGCTTGCCTTCTTGGAGGCTCAGTCTCCCCATTTGCTTGAAGTTCCTTCCAGCTTGCTTGGGACCCGTGGAGGGAGGAGAGAAGTCATTAGCACCAATTTCCTGTTTTTACTGGGTATATTATTACTGGAAAAACCCGGCAACATCGGTGCCGGCCTCTGCTGATACAGAAGAGCCCCATCCTTGTTTATTTCCAAGACCAAAACACAAGCAAACCTCCTCCTGCAGCCGTCCTCTGCCTCCTGCTTCACTGAGCGCCGGGGATGGGGAGGGAAAGGAACCACCGTTTCAGATCTGACTCAGCCGCATCAGCAGTGGAGCTCTGTGTGTTCGCTGAGGCGCACCCTGGGCCGGGTGCTGTGGACAAAGCTGAGCCAGTCCTGCTCTGGGCGTGGGGCTTATCTAGTGGGAAACACAGGAGGTGGACAAGGCAACTCCGACATCGTGGCGGGTGAGAAGAGATGTGTGTGTGTGCGGGGGGGTTCTCTGGGGGGCTAGACGTGGAGGTCAGGGACTGCTTCATGGACGAAGTGGCCTTTTAGCTGGGTCTTGACTGTTGTTTTAGGTTTGGACAGCTAGGAGTGGCAGGGAAAGGAGAGTCCAGGCAGCACAAGCAACAGGAGCAAAAGGAGGCAGGCATCAAAGAGCAGGAGGTGGAAGGTTGGATTTGAGAGTGCATGGGAAGAAGAAAGGGGCTGCTTAACCAGAGGTGATGGACTTGAAGAGCCTAGTCTAACCCCCTACCTTCCTCTAATGTAGACTGGAAAGCAAATCAAGTTCTCAGCCTCCCTTGCCACTAGACATGGCTGTGTCACCAAGTGCTGGCCACTGGGAAGTGGACAGGACTCCCCAGAGAGAGCTTCCATCTTCTAATAAAAAGGCAAAGCCGACCAAGCAGACAGCCTGTGACTCTCAGCCTTTGGCTCCACTCCTCTTTTTGCCTAGAATATGGATGTGATGTCTGGATGCACAGCAGCCGTTCTGTGACCAAGAGGAGACAGATGCTGAAAGTATCAGAGTAGGAAGCCAGAGGGAACCCGGCCTCAATGACTTCCCTGAGTACCCCACGAGCCCTGAGCATTAGGGCTGTATGTGTGAGTGTGAACAGGGGCTGGTGGAGCCCAGAGAAGCCCAGACCCAGGAAAAATTTGGGAGCAGGTGGTGTCTAAAGGTCGTTTAGGGTTCAGCCAGACGGCAAACCTCCCCCCAGTATCTACCACGTCCTTCTCCTGGGACGTGGATCACTGGACATCCTCGGTGACTGGCCTGAACGGTGGTAGCATCAGTAGTTTGAGTGTGGGAGCTGAAGCAGGAAGAGGAGGAGTGTGGTGTGGGGGCAGCTGTTTGAGGAGCGGGGAGATTTCTGGTTCTGTTTGACCAGGTTGAACTCTGGAGTCTGGGCTGGAGATGGACGTTGGGGTTCATGAGCTGAGAGTAGACGGCAGAAGATGGAGGAGAGGAGAGAAGCCTGCTGAGGGCTGCCCAGGTGTAGGGCTCAGGTCGTGGCCCAGGAGGCAGGGATGGGATGCGGGCCAGCAGGCAGGAGGGGACCCAGGAGCATCCCTCGAGAAAGACCTTCGCTGTCTGTGACCGTATTAGTTTCCTGTGGCTACTGTCGCAAATTGCCACAAACGGCGTGACTTAAAACTAAAGAAATTAATTTTCTCAGAGTTCTGGAGGCCGGAAGTCTGAAATCAAGGAGTCGGCAGGGCTCTGCTCCCTCTGCAGGCTCCAGGGGTTGATCCTGGCTGACCCTGCCGGCTCCGGGTGGCCCTAGGCACTGCGTGGCTCGCGGCTGCCTCCCTGACTCCGCCTCTGTCTTCACCTGGCCCCTCCTCTGTGTGTCTGTGTCTCTTCTTAGGAGGGCATTGGTCATGAGGTTTAGAGCCCGTCCTAAAGCCAGGATTTCATCTCCAGATCTTTAACTAAGTATATCTGCAAAGACCTTATTTCTAAACAAGGTCATATTCTGAGGTTCTGGATGGACATGAATTTGGGGGGGGACGCTTTTTAATCCCTCAGGGACCTTGTTCAGGTGTGGGCCCCAGAGGCTGCTCCACCCCCCACCGCCCCCTGCCAGGTGAAGGTCATGCGAGCTGGGCTCATGGTCCCTGGGCGGCTGCCTCTCCGGGCTTGGCTGTTGCCAGGAGCCAGCTGGCGCTGACGTGGGTGCCTACCGCAGCTCTGCTCCAGGGTTTCCCATAATGACGCTTTCAGGCCGGAGATGAATTCCCCTGCTCTTCTAGAGACGTGTGCACGGCGCTGATAATGAGCGCTACCATTGGCAATTACCTGCTTCTGGGTTTAGAAGTAATTTTCTGTCTGGGAATAATTGCCTTGAGGACCTCAGAAAAGCAAGCTTCAAATGGGGAAACTAGGTGGTTGAAGAGTCTCTTTGAAAAGGACCGAGAACAAACCCTCCTCATGCGGAAGGCGTGCCTAGCTCAAGCCCTTGGCCACGTTGGTGCGTGGGGCTATGGGAACCCAATTACCCTCATGGCTCCTCATGCCACCCCCCAGATGGCCTGGCCACTTCCACAAAGTTCTGCTCTGCAGTGCAGCCTGCGTGGAGGCTGCCTGCGTGGAGATGCTCCGTGGCAGGGAGAGCCCAGGCTGGGCTGGGGATTGAATCCCGACTCCAGCCCGTGAGAGCAGGAGGCGTGGCCGGCCTCAGTTTCCTCTTCCTCTGAAAGGGGGTAAAGTGACCCACCCGGGCATCAGGCAAGGGTCACGTGGACAATGTGCGTGAAGTGTGCGTGTGTACCTGGCACATAGCATGTGCTCAGGGAAGGTGGCTCATCCTCCCGGGAAAGTGGACGTGACGACTGAAGGAAGGGCAGCGATAGGATGAATGGGGAAAGGTATAAGGTCTGGGTTCGATCCTTTCTAGCAGTTCATCGAGCAAGCCGTCGAATATCCCTGGGTGAGTGCGAAATGGGGTCAGAATAGCAGGGCTGTTAAGAGGTGAGATGTGCAAATATCAAACTGTAAAGTGCTGTCCGTCTGCTTTGCTTTTTTTTTTTTTCGGTGCACGGGTCTCTCACCGCTGTGGCCTCTCCCGTTGCAGAGCACAGGCTCCGGACGCGCAGGCTCAGCGGCCATGGCTCACGGGCCCAGCCACTCCGCGGCACGTGGGATCTTCCCGGACCGGAGCACGAACCCGTGTCCCCTGCATCGGCAGGCGGACTCTCAACCATTGAGCCACCAGGGAAGCCCCGTCTGCGTTTTATACATAGTAACAGGAAAACCCCAATCACCACACCCCGTCTGCTAGACCGGCATTGATCTTCTGGTTACCCCAGTGGTTCTCAAAGTGGGGTTCCTGGGCCCAGCCGGCATCAGCTGGGAACTTGCTCGAAAGGCACATTTCAGGGCCTACCCCAGACCTAGTGAATCAGAGACTCTGGACTGGGGCCGGAGGGTCTTCCAGGGGATTCTGCGTGTGCTAAAGTTTGGGAAACACTGTTTCACGTGGGCTCCCCTCTCCTGTTCAGAGCCCCCGACATGCTCAGCTTCTCAACTGTGCTTCCCCGCTTCCCATGAGCCTCTCGCAGAGCCCCACTGCTGGCCTGGTATCTTCCAAACCCCTAGATATCGGCACCCCTGGTGTGTTCCAGGCAGAAGCACTGAAATCCCGAGGCCTGTGACTGTCCCGGCGCCCGGCCATTGACCAGAGCAAGGTGCTCACTGCCGTGTTCGTGGGTGTGGGTGTGAGGGGACCCCCATATCCTCTAGGGACCCTTTGGAAACTGGCCAAGGAGTCGGAATCCAGGATCTTGATTTCCCCTCTGTCACCAGCCCCCGCCCCCGGGTGACCCTGGACAGGACTGGTCCTCTGGGTCTCAGTTTCCCCGTCTGTGTCATGGGAACGCTGCTCTGGAGGGTCTCTCCATCACTTCTGAGATGTCTTCCCAGCGCAGGCCTGGAACCATCTCCCCTGGTTTTGCTTCTGCCCCCGAGGTGGGGGACCCTTGAACGTCTGGACTCGGTAGAGGCGGGGGTGTCTCCCCTGCTCTGGCTCGTGCTGGAGATCTGACGGGGAGGGAGATCAAGACCCAGGAGGGCGGCGGCTGGGTCTGCCGCTGAAGAGTCCTGTGTGCGCCCGCGCCCCTAATGACATGCAGATGACTCCAGTTGGGGGGGACACAGAGAGGAGGAGCCGTGTGCGCATCCATGGCCCCTGCCCCAAAGGGGTCCTGGCATGAATTCTAGCTCTCAGCAGAGGAGTTAAGTATAATATTGACCCCCCCTCCCCACATTTGGCTCGTGCTCTACAGTTTATAATCACATCCAGGCACTGACACAGAGCCTGCCAGGGTGCTCCTGTGAGCAGGGTGCTTGGGTGGGGAGGGGTTGGGACTGGGGTCCTTGGGACTGTGTTAGATTAGGTTTCAAACCCTGGTTGGCTACTTCCTAACTGTGTGACTTTGAGAAAGTCACTTTACTTGTCTGAGCCTTACTTCCTCAGGGGAAAAACGGGTCTATGTAAATGATATCCCCTGAGGCTGTGCCTTGCGACCTGTAGAGCTGTACACGTCGACCCGCCCCATCCTCTCTTTAGAGATCCCTGCCAGTTCTCCATGTTCCAACAGCTACTCTCAAATGGGTTCTGTGATTCATGACTTGGCTTTACACAGAAAAAGGGGCTTTGTGGTTAAGTGCAGTTAGGGGCTGCTGGGTTGCCAAAGGGATGTCCGCGTCAGGTAGGTGAACCACAGACACTGGGAGGACCCAGACCCTGGTCTTCTCCGGAAGAAGACCCTGAGGCAAGATCTGAGGGCCTTTGCACCGGCTCTTCTCTCTGCCTAGAAGGCCGCTTATCGCCCCAGATCTCTCGGGCTGGCTGCTTCTCATCTGAGCATCCTCCCAAATGCCAACTCCTCGTAAGGCCTTCCCTGCCCAGCCCGTCTCAAGGGGATCTCAACCCCTCCCATCTCTGGTGACCATCACTCTCGTCTCTTCTTGCCTTAGCACGTGTCAGTATGTGAAGGCTTCATCTCCTTCTTCTTCTCCTCCCCGGCCCCTCATTGTCTGAATCCCTCAGCAAAATGTCAGCTCCCTGAGAAGGCGGCCCTGTCTGCCTTGTTCGCTGCTGGAGGCTCACCACCTAGCACGGAATTCGTAGGCAGTAAGCGCTCGGCCAGTGTTTGCTGGCTGAGTGGCTGAACGTGCCTGGAGGTCGGGTGAGCCGGAGGGTCTTGGCACCAAGACTCGACTAAACTGGGTGGACCGGACGAGTCACGGCTCCTCCCTGAACCTCAGGTGCCACTTCTGCAAAATCTAGGAAGCAAACCAAGCCGATGTGAGGACTCTGTTCTAGGAGGGCAGTGCCCCGCCCGGCACACAGTGGGAGGACCACGCAGATGGCACCCTGACTTCTCAGCCGGGAGGGCAGCAGCTCACTCTCTGCTGGGCTTTCAGCCTCCCGCCCACCACTCGGGCATCCACAGCACGTTTAATTTGATTGAGGGAGGGAAGTCGCCTCTATCTTTTGGGTGGTGGTAGCACTGACGGTCTATTTCCTGCTCAATGCTGGGTGCCCAGTTGGCGCTAATGTAGAAAAATTAGTATTATCAGGAATGCATTTGGAGCGATCTCTGGCACTGGGGTTCTTGACACGTTAATTAAACTTGATAAATGCTCTTGTCTAAAGATAACTTTTGAACAATGGATCCAGTCACCCACTTATTAGTTGCATACCTGCTCCGGCAAATTGCTGAGGCGGTGTTCCGAGATCCCTGGGGCCCGCGCTGGGACTGGGGATGCTTGGGGAGGGGTCTGCTCAGCCGCAGCTGCAGGACCCAGCACAGGTCTCCTGGGCTTTGGGGGTGGTGGGCACCGTGGAACAGGGAGAGCAGAGGAGTGTCTCCACCCCAGCTCCGAACGGGAACTCTTCCTTCTTCCACTTGTAATGCCCATCACAAACCCTTTCTGCTCAGCACCCGTCCCATCACCATGACAACCCAGCCCATGACGAGCACCACTGGGGGAGATGGGAGAGCCTGGAGATACGACCCTTGCCCTCCACCTGGAGTCATTGTCCTGGGGGCCCATCCTGGGGTGGCATGATTTTCCCTGCCATTCTGTTCCCCCCCAGTCTCCCCACATCGCTGGCAAAGCCGGTGTTGCACAGAGCTGCTACCAGGATCTCAGCAACAAAACGGCCTTCCTAGAGTCCGGCATCAGGACACCCGGGTCACATCACCATAACATCCCAAATTCTGTCGAACTCTGCTCTGGGCACCAGCCAAGATGGCCAAGTGCAGAGACACGAGGGAGCATGGGATGTCACAGGAGTGACTGCACCACCCCTAGAGACCCCCAAAGGGACATGGGACACTGTTTAGAAGAACAAGTGAAGAAAGATGCAGGTGGTTGGAACAAGTCACCAAGACTTTACGGCCTCGGAGAAGGGGTCCTGCCATTCTCAGCCTAACGCCTCGGGAGCAGTCCCCTTATTGGACCTCCAGCAGGTGGCTGTGGCTTTGACCCTGGCCTGACTCAGAGCCCCCCGGGCATGCACACTCTCCTGGACAGCAGGAGGAGGTGGGCAGGCTGGGTTTGAGTCCTACAGTTTATTTACAGCTGTGTGGCCAGAGACAGATCGCTATGCCTCTCTGAGCCTCAGCGTTCTCAGCCGGCCCTGCCTCCCTCAGGGAGTGAAGAACAAATGGGACATCCATGGGCATCTCGTCGGTCCAGGACTTGGCGGAGGGGAGATGCTGTGGCGCTGGAAGGATTGCGCAGGAGAAGCAGCCCTGCCCAGTGCACGAGGGAGAAGACAGGCCAGGCCAGAGCCACTGGCCGTGAGCCCAGCAGCTCTTCCTGCTGTGTTTACACAGCACAGGCTGGCCAGCAGCCCCGACTAGTGAAGGGGGGCCCTTGCTCTTGGCAGAAGAGGTCGCCCCAGTGGCTGGGCTGTTGTGGCTGCAGCAAGGCTCCAGAGAGTTGGAGAAGCAGAGCACTGCAAAGAGGCAGTTAGGCCTGGGGTCTGGAACGCACCACGCTTGGTCCCCAGGCTCCTCCTCCTTGGGTCCACCCACCTCTCTGGTGGTTTCTCGTTTTTCTCTCCTCCTCGCTTGCCATGTTCCAGCCACACTGTCTGCATTTCACTTCCACACCTGGGTTGGGCTCCCACCTTCCACATGACCTTTGAAGGTGCTGTTCCTTCTTCCTGGGTTGCCTTTCCCTCCTTCCTGTGCCTGTGAACTCTTACTTAACACTTACTTCTCAGCTCACAACTCACTTTCTCAGGAAGACCTTCTCTGATCTCTCCCACCAGCTCAAGTCTTCCTTCTGTAGGCTGCATTGGTAGGAACTGAGTTAAGCAGCTAGAAGCAAGAGACTCAGCCACAGAGGTTCAAGCAAGTTAGGGGTTTATAATCTCCTACAAAAGAAGTGTGGGGGTCAGGAGTGTAGAGATGGGATAGTGAGTCCACAAAGTCAACACAGACACAGGCTCCTTCTGTCTTTCTCCTCTGTGGCTTCTAGTCTCAATGTTGCCTCATGATCACAAGATGGCTGCTGGAGCTCCAGTCATCTCATCTGTGTTCCAGATAGGAAGAAAGGGAAGGGAAAGGGACAAAAGTGGAAGTTTTCCTAGGTGAGTCAGCCCCTTTTAACAACATCTTCTAGAGGTCACACCCAACAACTTCCATTGGCTACTGGCTACAAGGAAGGCTGGAACAGATAGCCTTTCAGCTGGTTTCATTATGACCCCTGCCCCGCCGTGAAGGTAGAGTCAGTAACTAAAGGAGAGGGAAGAAAGGATATTGGGCAGGCCCCTAGCAGTCTCTGCCAGACAGGCTCTCACAACCTAAGTGATTCTCATTTGTCTCAATTGCAATTTTATAATTATTTTTAAAATTTTTAAAATGTATTTTTTAATTTTTAAAATTGAAGTATAGTTGATTTACAATGTTGTGTTAATTTCCACTGTACAGGAAAGTGACCCAGTTTTATATACATATATATATTCTTTTTCATATTCTTTTCCATTATGGTTTATCACAGGAGATTGAATACAGTTCCCTGTGCTATACCGTAGGACCTTGTTGTTTATCCATGCTATATATTACCAGTTTGCATCTGCTAATCCCAAACTCCCAGTCCATCCCTCCCCCACCCCCCTCCCACTTGGCAACCATCAGTCTATTCCCTATGCCTGTGATTCTGTTTCTGTTTCAGAGATACGTTCATTTGTGTCATATTTTAGATTCCACATATGAGTGGTATCATTTGGTATTTGTATTTCCCTTTCTGACTTACTTCATTTAGTATGATAATCTCTAGGTCCATCCATGTTGCTGCAAATGGCGTTATTTCTTTTTTATGGCTGAGTAATATTCCATTGGTTACATACACCACATCTTCTTTATCCATTCATCTGCTGATGGTCACTTAGGTTGCTTCCATGTCCTGGCTGTTGTGAATAGTGTTGCTATGAACATTGGCCTGCATGCATCTTTTCTAATTAGAGTTTTCATCTTTTCTGGATATATGCCCAGGAGTGGGATTGCTGGATCCTATGATAATTCTATTTTTAGTTTTTTGAGGAACCTCTGTATTGTTCTCCGTAGTGGTTGCACAAATTTACATTCCCACCAACAGTGTAGGAGGGTTCCCTTTTCTTCCCACAATAAGTAAACGTTTATATCCCGTTTTAAAGTTGGGGCTGGGACCTCCAAGTCTGGCCTCCAAGGCCTGTGTGCTTTGCACTGTTCTGTAGGCCCTATTAGCGCCCACCGGGGGCTGCTCGGCTATGATGTCGCTCACTAGTCCCCAGCCCGGGGTCCCAGCTCCGAGCCAAGCGCGCTGAGGAGGAAAAGCATCGTTATCCTCAAGTCGCAGTGGAGGAAGTCTTAATTTCATTCCGAGGCTCACATCTCAGCACAGAACTGGCTCCCCCTCGGGAGGCGGGCTGTGCACAGATTGTCCTTGAGGTGGCATCTGCATCGGGAGGTGACGAAGCTCCTCTTATCTGAACAGATCGATTCGGACTTGCTATTTCTCTCCCGGGAGCAGCCCCGGTGCCCGCAGGCAGAGTTGGAGCGCCTCCTCCAGCTGGACTGCCCTGTGTCACTCCCATTGCCGCCTCTGGGAGCTCTACGGTATAAGGAAGGAAACAGAAGCCACGCCTCTGGGTTTGAGTCCTGCTTCTGGGCACTGGGGACACGGCCGTGAGCGAGGCTGGCCTCCAGCACATCACGGGCTGCGGTGGGGGGGGCGGTGGGTGCCCACGTAGGCGGTGGTCATGCAAAGCGGGAGGAGGGACTACTTCACTGGGACAGGAGTCATCAGGTAGGGCTTCCCAGAGGAGGGGACAGGCAGGCAGAAGGGGACATCCAAGGGCACTTCTGGGCAAAGGGAAATGCACGGTGTTTTTGGGGTTACAGGGGTAAGAGTGGGCATGGGGTGGCCGCAGACATGCTGGAGAAGCCGCCTGGCACGGGGTCGCCAGAACCCTGAGAGTCTAGGTGGGTGCTGATTTTCAACTGCTATTTGCTTCCCCACTCTGAACCTCAGGCTCCTTTTCGGAACTGTGGCCAAAGTGTGACCTAGTAAGGTGGCCCCCTGTGGTCCTTGTGAGGGTGCCATGGCTCCCAGTTGGTGCTAATTGAATAATGGCTATTGCTATAACCAGGGTTATCATGACATCGCATTAATTATTAGTGTACAAAGTTCTTCACGTGGTGTGTCCCAAAGGTTCAGTTCGAGAAACAGAAACCACTTCCTTTGGGAGGAGATTTCATATGGGAGATTAGATGCTTTCCAAGACTTGAAGGCTGGGGATCGAGGGTCAGTCCACGGACACTGTGCGTGTCCCGGTTCTGCGATTGTCCTGTGGGCCCGGCTGGGTCCCTGATGGCTTTTATGTGGGGAGTGGCACAGCCCCCTTGGCCTCAGCCCTGCTGCCTCGCTTGGAACGTGGGGTCCACTAAGCCCCTGGGCTCCTCTGGGCACTTCCCAGCCCCAGCTCCAGGCCAGGCCTTCTGGAGTTTATCTTGTGCTTTCTGTTGAAGTTTCTAAAAAAGCCTTTTGAATGTAAAATGAAATACCAATATAGAAAACCACATACGACAAATGTTACCGTAACCACCTCCCGGGTCAAGAATGAGAGCCTCGTCCGCCGCCCTAGCCCCCTCCACGGGCCCCAGGCCCGTCACAGCCCCTTCCTTCCCCAAAGTAACCTCTGTTCTGACTTCTGCCGCCATCACTTTCATGCCTTTCTTTGTGGTTTTATCATCCAAATAGAAGTCATTCGTCCTTTAAAACTTCCTGTGTCCTTCCTGTCTCTTTCGATTTATAGGCACCTTCATCCCTCTATTTCCCTTAACGTGTCTGTTGAAGAGCGGGGGCCGCTTGACTGTGGCCTTCCCCACGGTCAGTAGTCTGCCCGCCGACTGTGTCGTCCTGGTACCATCCCGCATGTGCCCCCGAAAGGTTCTCTGCCCTCCTTTCAGACTACCTGGCTCTTGAAGGGAATTTCTTGCAGGTCAAGCCGGAAAGCCAGCACCTAGGGGAAACCCTCCTTCCCAGGCATCTTCTCACCAACCCCCGTGGCCTTTGCCACAGGAAGGCTCTCTGCTCCCCATGTCCTGCTCCCTGCGAGGGAGCATCGCCAGGGCGGGCACTGCCATGACCCCTCCCCACACTTCCCTGCCTAGCCGGGCACAGCTGCACTGCGACACAGCTGTCCCCGGTGACACGCACGCAGTACGCCGGGCGCTCTGGGCCGTTCACATCTGGCGGGGTACCTCTGCCATCATTTTGCGGTCAGGCCCTGGTGGACAGGATTGGAGAGCTCGCACGCCTGCTCTTAGGGCAGCGTCAGGGGTAGAAGCTGGATGGCAGCTGCACCTGGGGGCCAGCCTGGCCTGGCACCTACTTCCGTGTGACCCCCAGCAGAGAGCTGCTTGGGCTCTCTGAACACCCGTATCACCCCCAGAAATGTGGTTTTTTGGTCATGCCGAATGGATGGTGGAAACTGACACAGGCCTCATCAGCTGTGAAGGGCTTCCCCACGGGAAGCCCCAGGCGCTGGGTTCTGGGTGGTGGGTGCAGTGGGCACAGGGCGTGGAGACAGATCTGGTCCAGCACCTGGCTTCCCTGCTCACTGGCTAGAGCTGGGTGGCCTTCCCAGAGGTCCTGCCTTGTCTCCAAGGAGGGGGCGATGTGACTGTCACCTTGGAGGGCCGTGGCGAGGGCAGGACCTGAGGGTGAGGGGAAGCCCGGGTCCCTGTCCTGTTCGTGGTTGGCATTTGATTGTTCAGGCGCTCACGGAGTGCCGGCTGTGTGCCAGGCCCGGGTGTCAGGCGTGGGGGGTGTAGACGTGAGGCCAGGAGAGAAGAAACTTACCAAGGTCCCTGTGTGCCCACCTCTGGCCACGCCCCCAGGGGAGCCTGGGTGCTGTGGTTCCCAGCTGGGCACCTCGTCGTGATGCTGCCCCCATGGAGGGGTCCTCAGGTGCGCCAGCCGTGACTTGGCGCCTCCAGTGGGTTTCCCAGCGAGGCCACATGTTCCTGGATGACTGCATCCTGCGACAGCCTTTGCTAATTTCTGATGTGCAGACCCCTGACCTGGGGAGGGGATTGGGGTCCTGAGGCTGGACGCACTCAAGGCCTTGGCCCCTGGACCCGGGGCTTCAGGGCTCAAATCATTGCCTGCAGACCCCCGCCCAGTGCCCCTCCTGTCATCCTGTCAGGATCACATCCAACTCCAGACCCTGCCCTTGGGCCACAGGAAAGTGTCCATATCCTGACCCCATACTTACCACTGTGAGGCGACGGGCCTGCGCTGTGAAAGGTGGCAGTAGCGTCTGATCCTCATGTAGTACTCCCCACCTGCCGGGCACTGGTCCAAGCTCCCGAGGGGAATTACGTCACTCTGTTTTCACAATAATGAAGATCATGAGGCAGGTACAGTTTTTTATCCCCATTTTACAGATGAGAACACTGAGGCCCAGATTGGATATGGTACCTGCTGAAGGTCAGCAGCCAGTACAGGGCAGAAGCAGGATTTGAAACCAAGGAAGGCTGACTCCAGAGCCATGGGCCAAACCTCTGGGTGGATGGAGGGCCATCTCTAGATGACAGGGACACAGCTCCCTCATCTGTAAATGTGCAGGGTGGTGGCAAGAGTTCTGAGGAGTGAGGCTTGGGGAGTGTTGGCCCAGGTGTATGGATGGGGTGTCAGAGGACGTGGCCACTTTCTCTTCCTCCCCTGGGCAGGCCGATCTCCAAGGAGCAGAAATCTCCCCACGTGAAGAGGAGAGGGGGCTGACGGGGCCATCAGGGCCTGTGGCATCCTTAGGAGGGTGGCACACGGCAGACCTAGTGTTCCTGGATGGCCACAGCTGTCCCCAAGGCTCAGGCCTCACAGTCCGGACCCTCTTGGCGTCCCTCCCCTATTCCCCTATCCCAGCCCCTTGCAAACCTGATTTCTTTGCCCTTTTCTCCCCTGATGAAGCTTTGGAATGAGCTGCTATGTTTAGCATCTCCAATCAGGCCAGCATCACGACTGGCTATTGTTAGCATCTCAGTGCGACACTCAGGAACTGATGCTGCCTTCAGGAAGGGGTGAGCTCATCAGCCCAGAGGTCCACGGTCACCTTTCCATGAGGCTCAGCAAAGCCTGGGCCCTCCCTCCCAGCCTCCACCCTGGGCCCAGGGCAGGGACAGAACTGAGAGTCAGGACAGGATTGGGAGTCGGGAGCAGCCTGGGAACGGATGAGCAGTGAGCATCTTCCATGAGCATCTTGTTCTGTTCTTCTATGAGCATCTTCTCCATGCTGGACACTGATTTCCACACAACCCTGCCCATCAGCAGCCCTTCCCCTGCTCCAGGGCCACGTGAGGTTTCCTCTGGGAAGCAGCTCTCCCCGTGCATAATGCCATGCTGATCCGCGCATCCCTCTGCTGTGGGAGTGGGCACATCCCCTGGGCCGCCCGTCGGGAGCTCCCTTCCTCCAGGTCCAGTGATTGACTCGGGAATGGGCCCAAGCAGGATGTGGGAATATCCATGCTCCACCTTAAACAGAACCTGTTCTGTTGGAGCGACAATGTGCCCACTTAAAAATGGATGTTATCAAGTCCCCTTGCAGTTAGGAGAGGACATGTGATGTAAGAGGAGGTCTGCTGACGTACTTTCCTACCTAAGGGGATGGTCTCAGCCAACACAAACCCTTCTTCTTCCTGCCTGGAATGTGGATGTGGTGCCCAGAGCTGGAGCAGACATGTTGCAACCATGAGATTAAAAACTGTATCATAGGACTTCCCTGGCAATCCCGTGGTTAAGACTTCACCTTCTGGGGCTTCCCTGGTGGCGCAGTGGTTAAGAATCCATCCGCCCATGCAGGAGACGTGGATTCGAACCCTGGTCCAGGAAGATCCCACATGCCGTGGAGCAACTAAACCTGTGCGTCACAACTACTAAGCCTGCACTCAAGAGCCTGTGAGCCATAACTACTGAGCCTGTGTGCCGCACCTACGGAAGCCCACGTGCCTAGAGCCTGTGCTCCGCAACAACAGAAGCCACTGCAGTGAGAAGCCCATGCACCTCAAGGAAGGGTAGCTCCCACTTGCCTCAACTAAAAGCCCACGTGCAGCAACGAAGACCCAACACAGCCAAAAATAAATAAATAAATACATAAATAAATTTATTGAAAAAAAAAAAAGACTTCGCCTTCCAATGCAGACAGTGGGGGTTCGATCCCTGGTCGGGGAGCTAAGATCCCATATGCCTCACGGCCAAGAAACCAAAACATAAAACAGAAGCAGTACTGTAACAAATTCAATAAAGACTTTAAAAATGGTTCACGTTAAAAAAAAATTTTTTTAAATAAAACAACTGTATCACCCATGGCAGAACAGAGCAAGGGCTGGGCCTTCTGGGAAGGGGACGGTGGCCTAGACACATACATATATTGTATGTGTCTCTTCTTCAAACCTCGCTAAAATGATGGGGAAGATCACTCTAAAGGCATCATTCTCAAATACAAAGAGAAAAGGAGAGGAGACCAGAGCAGTACTTTGGAAGCTGGAAAGCCAGTGGGTGAGCGGTGACCCACTAGGCAGGTCCGAGGGTAGTGTAGAAAGCTGAGGGCAGCAAAGGGCTCAGAAACTGATGCCACCAAATACCTCTGGAAGCGAGTGAAGGAGGATTATTTGAAACGAAAGCACTTAGTCTCCCTCCTCTGCTCGCAGGGCTGGGCGATTGCCCATCGTCAGCAGAAAACCTGAGATTTATTTTTGAGAGAGGACTGTCCTAGCTCAAGCTGCTATAACAGAACCACAGACTGGTGACTTATAAACAACAGATATTTATTTCCCACAGTTCTGGAGGCTGGAAGTCCGAGATCAAGGCTCCAGCATGGTCATGTTCTGGTGACGACCCTCTTCCTGGTTCACTTCTCGCTGTGTCCTCACATGACAGGAGGGATGAGGGAGCTCTCTGGGGTCTTTTTTATAAGGGCACTAATCCCATTCGTGGGGGTCCCACCCTCATGACCTAATCACCCCCCAAAGGGCTCAACTCCTCATACCATCACATCAGACATTAGGATTTCAACATATGAATTTTGGGGGGACACAAACATTCAGACCAGAGTGAGGGTAAAGCAGGGGCCTCTGGATTGGGGGTACCAGGTACATTTGAATATGGGGGACCACATGGAAGCAGAGGGACATGCTACATATTAAGACCTCTTGCCCTATTCCTTCCTGCAGCTGCTGGAAAACTGGCAGCTGGGCCTTATCCCAGCAGGCAGGAGTTCGGAGATCATTTCAGTGAACCCAACCTTTCCAAGTGGAAAGATCTGATACTCTGACCCGGGATGGTCCCCAAGGAAAGGGCCTGGGAGGATACCCCTGCTGTGAAGACCGCAGTCAGCAACAGCTACTCAAGGGCTTGGCACTTCCAATCAGATCCTTCCTTCCTCCCTTCCTTCCTTCCTTCCTCCCTTCTATGAGGTTTGCGAAGTGCACAGGTCTTCAGAACGCAGTTTGATGACTTTTGAGAAATGTATGCACCCACATGACACTCACATGTCTCAAGGTGTGAAACCATCCCATCAACCTTTCACCAGTCCGCCTTCACTGTCAGTCCCTGATCCCAGGACCCCCTGCCCCGTCCCGCCCAGGCAACCACTGCTCTGATCTCTGTCACCACTGATGAGCTCTGTCTGCTCTAGAAGATCGCATAAATGGACCACACAGCACACGCTCCCTTGCAGCCTCCTTCCTTACCTGGCACAATGCTTTTGAGCGTCAACTACCTAGTCATACAGGTCATCACTTTGCTCCTTCTATGACTGAAGAGTGTCCCACCCTTTGGTTGTAACATGGTCGATCAGCCCATTCTCCAGCTGGTGGACTTTTCAGTTGACAAACAAAGCTCTATGAACATTCTTATACAAGTCTTTATGTGGACACGTACTTCCAGTTTTTAATTGGACAAATGACTAGGAGTGGAAGTGTGTGGTCACAGGCCAGGTGTGGTCACGAGAAATGGACATATCAGTTTTCACTGATACTCTCGGGGAATAAGGGGTCCTTGTAACAGGACCAGATGCCATAAAACAGGGACACTCAGAGAACTAAAGAGTTCATAGAAAATAAAAATATTACAGCAGAAATGAAAAAATAGATGAGTTAGAAACCGAACATGATCTAATCTTATAGAAAGCAGAGCGTCCCTTATTCACCTCTTCCTTTTCATCTCCCGAGAAAGGATTCCAGTTTTTTTTTTTTTACTGTCCACGTCCACACTCTGCTAAGCTCATGAATAAGTATTTCATCCTTTTTCTTGCAATTGTCAACAGGCTCTTCTTTCTCATTGTATTTTCTCTCTGCTATAGGTGGATGCTACTAATTCCTGCACTTTTATCTTGGTTTTACTTTCTTCTGAAAGTTTAAGACCTCTTTATTTTTTTTGCTGTTTCTCTTATTACATAACAATTTTTAAAACTATAAGGAAAAGCATGAATTTTCCCTGAGTCCCCCCACTCTGATTAAAAATATAAGAAAGAAGAGCAAAACAAGGCACAGAAATAGAAAATAGAAATGATAATAATACTAGAGGGAGGTCCAGGAAGTAAACGTCCAAATATTGAAGTTCTGCAAGGTGAGAACAAAGAAGGCCGAGGGAAGAAATGATCAATGAAACAACTGAATAATTTCCACTTGCCGAGACCACTGCATGCCCAGAAAACTGAAGAAAATAGGCCAGTACCAAAATATATCCCCTTGACCTTTCAGGATGTTTGGGACAAAGACATAAGCCCGGTGGGTGGGGAGAAAGTTACACGTCAAGGGTCAGGTTGGAGCCTGTCTCAACTTCTCAAGGGTGACTCTGGGTCCCAGGGGATCACAGTGGTCCTGCCAGGTTCTCTGCCCATGGTGCTGAAAATTGTTCTGCTGGGACTTCGGTCAACAGAACCCCCTGCGCCGGGTGGCTGGAATTAGAGTTGGCCCAAGGAGGATGGTTTTTGCAGGACCGGGGCGGCAGAAGCGGTAGTGGCGTTCTTTCCTGAGAGTCTTTGCGGTTGGACACTACAGCAGAGATTTGCAGACGTGCCGAAGCTTCTAGCCTGTTCTCAGTGTCTTCCTATTCGGACACACTCTTCTTCTCCCGCCGGCCCTGCTGACCACCAGCAGGGCCAAGCCCACCCCCGAAGGCCACGGCTTCCCACAGACCTCACAGACTACCCCTCCAGGCCCTCGGATTTGCTCTCACTTTGGTGGTGGGACACACCTGGCTCCAGGGAACCCCTGTGAGCCCTGACTTGTCCACTGTGACCTGCTTCAGGAGATCGGTCACCGGCTCCTCATTGGATCCTCTCCACTCCCCCTCTAGACTCCACTTCCCAGCTCCTCCTACAATTGTGCAAGTTCCTGTTTCTATAATAGATCCGCATAGCACCCACAGTAGCTCTGCTTCCTGACCAATTGCTGTCAGATACAATCTGGACACCTGAAGTGGTTCCGGAAACACACATCAAGATAGAATTGGGTTTCCATCTGACCAGATGTGCGAAGCACAGGCACCCTTTCTTCTGTTCCCACTAGTGGCATGAAATGCTCACTGGTCATGTGCTTTCTCCTACACCTGGTCATCCCGGTGGCGCTCGTCACTGAACGATGACGAAATACAAACGGGAAAAGAGTGTGTGTTTCTATGGAAAAGAAATTCCAGTATTTGAAGCTTCCATAAAGGTAAGACACTAAAATTGTACTGCAAAAGGGTTGTCAGGAAATTTGAAATCCAAAAGGAGTTCTGTACTCTGACTGCTTTGGATGTCTCTTTAAACTTCTCCTTTAGTAAGAAACCTAAACCAGAAACTAGAAAATTCACCAGGAGTTAGGTTCTCGCAACAAACGCTCCAAGAAATGCTATTTGGAGGTAATGCTAACCACAGCCAAAGAAGAGTTCCCACGTCAAAAGGATGCACCATTAGATAACTTCAATTTGAAATAAGATGGTTGAGTTACATACGTGTCATTTTGTTTTAAAAGAATGGAGGTGGGGCTTCCCTGGTGGCGCAGTGGTTGAGAGTCCGCCTGCCGACGCAGGGGACGCGGGTTCGTGCCCCGGTCCGGGAAGATCCCATATGCCGTGGAGCGGCTGGGCCCGTGAGCCACGGCCGCTGAGCCTGCACGTCTGGAGCCTGCGCTCCGCAACGGGAGAGGCCACAACAGTGAGAGGCCCGCGTACTGCAAAATAAATAAATAAATAAAAGAATGGAGGTAAAATTCGCACAGAATAGTGTTAATCATTTTAAAGTCTGCAGCTGAATGGCATTTGTTGCATTCACATGTTGTGCAACTTTCTAGTTTCAAAACATTTCAGCACCCACTCCAGAAGAATCCATGTATCATTTAAAAATGATTCTCTGTTTTGCAATACCTTTTTGAGTGACGGACATTGGTTGGGAGAGCTGTGTGCTGGGGAGAGAGGCTTTGGGCTTCTAGCTACTCCCTGTCCCTCCATGTGGTGAATTTTCTGAAGCATGAAGCCACCAGACAAAGGGATGTAGAGTTGGGAGGTGGAAGGAGAGGCAGACCCTGTAGGCATCCTGAGAGCTTCTGGGTCAAGCTATGCCTGAAGCTGGCTCCAAGCCTGGAGCTTCTGCATTTGAGGAGCCAGTAAGGTCTCTGCTTTGTCAGTGTGAGTTGGGTTTTCCCACCTGACCTGTAACAGACATGATCCCGCTGAACCCTTGCAGCGACTTGGTTCGTAGTCACCTGAGCTCTAGTTTACTGACCTGGACAGCAAGGCTCAGAGAGGAGAGATTCAGTGGCTGAAATTCTCTGTCTCCTCTTTGCTCCCATCTGTCTCCATGACCCTCAGATATGAGGGAGGAGTGGTCAGGTGTGAGCAAAGCTCTGTCTGCCCTGAGGCCCAGGACCCTCCCCTTGACCACCTCTCTGCTCTTCTGTCTGTGCAGAAGCCTTTCACAGAGAGAAATGGGCAGGGGTCCTCACTGGGGTGGAAGGCCTGCAGAGCTGCCAGCCTCCGTTGCTGTTAATGCCAGCCCAAGACGCCTCCCACTAAGTTTTCTTTCTTTCTTTTCTTTTTATTGGAGTATAATTGCTTTACCATGTTGTGTTAGTTTCTCCTGTACAACGAAGTGAATCAGCTCTATGTATACATATATCCCCTCCCTCTTGGACCTCCCTCCTATCCACCCCCATCCCACCCAGCTAGGTCATCACAGAGCACCGAGCTGTAAGATGTTTTCTTTGCCATCTGAGTGGGACATTGAATTTTGTCTATAAGCCTGTGAGACAGCTCATCTTCACAAGTCCATGCTCGCATGCCTCTGTGTGACCTTGAGCAAGTTCATTAACCTCTCTGTGCTTCACTTTTCCCAACTATAAAATTTAGTCGTTGGACTGCACCAGCTCCATCCAATAGAAACATAATGTGAGCCACATACATAGTTTAAAATTTCCAGGTAACCCACATTTAAGAAGTAAAAAGAAGTAGGTAGGGACTTCCCTGGTGGGGCAGCGGTTAAGAATCCACCTGCCAATGCAGGGGACACAGGTTTGAGCCCTGGTCTGGAAAGATCCCACATACCGCAGAGCAACTAAGCCTGTGAACTACAACTACTGAGCCCATGTGCCACAACTATGGAAGCTCGCACACCTACAGCCTGTGCTCCGCAACAAGAGAAAGCCCACGCGCAGCCATGAAGACCCAACATGGCCAATAAATAAATAAATAAATTTATTTAAAAAAAAGAAGTAGGTAAAGTGTTTTAATAATACATTTTATTGGGTTCCCTGGTGGCGCAGTGGTTGAGAGTCCGCCTGCCGATGCAGGGGACACGGGTTCGTGCCCCGGTCCGGGAAGATCCCACATGCCGCGGAGCGGCTGGGCCCGTGAGCCATGGCCGCTGAGCCTGCGTGTCCAGAGCCTGTGCTCCGCAATGGGAGAGGCCGCAACAGTGAGAGGCCCGCATACCGAAAAAAAAAACACAACATTTTATTGAACTCAGTACATCCAAAATATTTTTACAACGTGTCATCAATATCAGTTGTTAATGAGATATTTTACAGGTTTTTTGTATGGTGTCTTCAAAATCTAGTTATGTGTTTTACAGTAACCACACAACTCTAGCAGCTCCTGTATTGGATGGTTCTGGACTAGACTCGGTTTCAAACTTTCAAATTTGTGATTTAAGCCACTGGTCTGTTTTTCCAAGTGAGACCCTGTTCGGCATCCCATCCTATAAATGGACAAAGGGAGGTTTTTCTCTGGTTGTTCAGGACCTTGTACATCCTCCTCCCTCCCCACCGCCTCCCCACACCCCGACTCCTCGTTTACTACCCACCTCCAGCGGCCCTGAGCCTCCTTATGTAACACAGGGCCTCCTAGAAACCCTATTTGGAAATCACTGTTCTAGGTGACCCCTGAGGGCCCTAATTATTTTGGTCTTAGCTGACATTTAGATATAGAGAAAGGCTGTGATTTCTCCCTCCCAAGCTCCATGTTGCTGTCTCCAAAAACTCCAGAAATCCACTTTTATTCTTTCATTCATGGCATTAGTCGGTCTGGGAGAGACTATGCTGCAATAACAAATAAGTTCTCAAACCTCAGTGACTTAACACAAAGTTTATGTCTTCCTCGTGAGAAGTTCAATGCAAGCTCGTAGCTCTCCTGGGCGATGTCCTCCACACAGTGACTCAGGGAACCAGGCTGATTCCCTCTTCAACACGTGCTCTTCGTGGAAGGAACGAGAGTGGGGGCATCACCCTGGACACGCTGTTTTGCAAAAATTCCACTGGCCAGAATGAAGGAATGCGGCCCCAACTTAGTGCAAGGGGGCTGTGGTCCTCCCAGGAGCCCAGGAGTAGGAAATGATGCTTTCAGCTTCGAGCAACCTCCCTCCCATTTCAGGGCCTGTGCCCGTCTGTCTCCTCTGCTTGCAATGCTCTTTACCTCCCTTTACTTTAAGTTCTGATGATCTCAGTTCCAATATTACTTCAACTTCAGAGAGGGCAGAGAGGAGCCGCTGCAGGGCATGGGCTGGAGCGCCAAGAGGGAGGGTCCTGCAAGGCTGGCCCCCACGGCGGGGAGCTCAGATTTCATCCCACGACCCCGTGACCAGTGTGCAGAAATGGAAGGGTTTTCAGCCAGGCAGGGAGAGGATGGGATTTGCGTTTGAAAACAACCTCTTTGGCTGCCTGGAGGACTGAGAGCTGATAATGATACTTCTATTTTTAAGAAAGGCCAACTCCCTTGGTGGCGCTCTGAGGAAAGGGCAACCCTGCATGACTCCAACTTTGATGAATAATCTCAACTCCATGGAAGTATTTTACCAACGCTCCATGTAAGAGGCTTATACATTATTTAGCCTCATAGCTATCTCGGCAGAGGGGACCCTAATGAGCAGCTGAGGGCCCAGGAGTGGGCTGGGGGCACAGCCTTTGGATCTTTTCTGCACCTCAGCCAACGTTTCGACCCCCACCACTTCCAGAACCAAACCACCTCCTTCATGTCCACGGACCTTGATGAATGCTAACTGTGGGTGGCCCAGGCCCCAGGCTGGCTTCTGGGGACACAGAGATGAGCCAGTTGCAATCTTTGTCTGGTGGAGAGACTGACACCCAGATGGTTGGGGGGGTACGGTGATTCTCAGGAATAAGGGGGCTGTGGGAACCCAGGTCTGGAATGGCTGCCTGGAGCGATAGGAGAGGTGATGTCCAAGCTGGGTTTTGAAGGATGAGTAGGAGTTCACCAAGTGGGTGAGGTGAGTGAAAGTCATCATTGCCTCTGGAAGGCTGTGAGAGCATAGAGTTTGGTGTGGGTGGTGTAGGATATGCAGCTGGGGTTGTAAACAGGGACCTGGTCCTGAGCTTTGCATGTCAGGACTAGTTTTGATGCTGCCCTGGAGCCCTGTGGAGCTGTTGAAAGGAATTCAGCAGGGGAGTGACACAGATCTGTAATTTACAGAATGGGTCACTCAGCATGCACAAGAGTAACTGTGGGCTGGATTTCATAGCTGAAAAAGACACAGCCCTGCCCTCAGGGAGCTCCCAGTCTAGTGGGGGAGGACGGAGTGGCCTGCATACCCTGGAAGTTGAGTAATATTACCCCTTTTACAGACGAGGAACTCGAGGCTCAGAGAGGTGAGAGATTGGCTCAAGACCACACAGTGCATACGGCAGCCGGGAGGATGGCCCTGGTCACCCCCATCAACTGGTTTCCATCCCTGTGTCGTCTCTGTCCACACCAGGGTTCGTCTGTGTGACCAGCAGAATTCAGAATTAGTGATGGTATGTGACTTCCAAAATTAGGGTATAAGAGACCCTGCATTTTCTGCCTTGTGCTCTCTATGATCACTTGTTCTGGGAAGCCTGCTGCTGTTGTGTAAGGACAGGCCATGTGATGGGGAACTGAGGTCCTTGCCAACAGCCACATGAGTGAACTTGAAATAGGGTCCCCAGCTGAGTCAAGCCTTCAGCTGACAGCGGTTCCAGCCCACAGTGTGACAGCAGCCTTACCAGAGATCCTGAGCCAGCACCACCCTGCTCAGCTACGGCCAGACTCCTGACCTCCAAACACCGTGGGAGAGAGTATGTCTACTGTCTTAAGTGGCAAATGTTGGGCTTATTTGTTATGCAGCAGTTGGTGGCTGAAGCACACAGCTCTTTAGTGGTGGGGCCAGGTCTGCAGGGTCTCACGTCCTGGCTTTTTCTCCACGACTCAGCCCTCTATAGTTTCATGCCTTTGCCTTGGTTCCTCCTCCACAAGTCTGCCAGTCACCCCCATGGATGCCCATTTATCCACTGGTGACAGGAGCCTGGGGCTGGGGGAGGGTGGATGTACTCACCAGTTAGGGACCTGCCTGTAACATGTGAGTTGCCTGCATCTCCCTACCTGCCCTTGACACTGTTTCTGTACCTGAGACCCCCTCACCTTGTCTGGCTCCCATCCTGACCCCTGGCAGAGAACCCCGAAAGGTGTCTGCTCCTCAGCCTGCACCCCATTCCTCCTCCCCAGCTGCAGCTCCAGGAGGGAAGAGGTCCTGCCCGCCTGCCTTGCACGCGGCTGGATCCCCAGTGTCTGGAACAGCACCCACGCCGCACAGACTGTAGAATGAGTCACAACCACTCTAGGCACGGATACAGCCACAGGAGGCTCCCAACACGTGCCTGGCTCTCAGAGCTGATGGCAGTCCAAGGCCCTAGTCCACCCCTTGATGACCAGGCTCAGATCTATTGATGGGGGTGGGGATATCTTGATCCAGGCAGTGTGGGCTCGAGCTGGGACAAGCCGGTCTGTGCGGCTGTGCGGGTCACAGGCACCTGCTTTGCCCAGCGTGGTACCCAGGGCACCAGCAGAGCTTGGTGGGAGACATCTGGGCAGGCAGGCCTGGCCTTCCCCAGCATCCTGTCCTCCACCGTGTCTCTGCTTCTTCCTGGGCTATGGGGTCCCTCCAAGGCTTTAAGCCCCTTCAGGAAGCTGAAGACAGCCACCCCCGTTACTACCTGCATTCTGACCTCTTCCCTGTCTGCCCGCCCACATCACCAGCCCGATGGTCCCCAGGCCTCTCAAACTCAACAGCTCCAGGGCAGAGCTCATGACGGGAGGGGCGTGGAGGGTCCTGGCTTAGAGCAGGGACCCCAGAGTCAGGCTAGCTCTGTTTCCAGCCAGGCTCTGTTGTTTCCTAGCTGTGTGACCTTGGGCAAGCTACTTAATCTCCCTGTGCAAACCAAGGATGTGTCAAGAGGTCAGGGCCAGGAGGCCTGGGAGCAGACAGGCTGGGTGGAGTGTGGAGGACAGTGCGGGGCGGGTGGTAAGCAGTGAAGACTGAGGTTGTGACACTTCTGGGGAGTGAGGGATGGCAGCTGCTTCATTTGGGGGGTGGAGGGGTCATCCATGGGATCAGGCAAGCAGCGGAGTCAGCAGCAGAGCCCAGGCTCTGTGATCCTCTGAGCCGTTCTCTAACTGCAAGTCACACTGTCCCCAGGGTGCATCTGCGGGTTCAGCCCAGCCCTGAGAAACTCTTGGTGGTTCAGTAATGAACACGCTGCAGCGAAGTCTGGCTCCAGCATCTGTGGGTGAGGCTGGCGGAAGAGGTGCCCTTATGTATGGTGGCTGCGGTGTGAGATGGTGGTCCCCTTGGGAAGGGAATCATCCACCACAATTACGGGGCGCACACGCTGACCCAGCAATGCTGCCTCCAGGAAGCCGTCCGCTAGAAAGCCCTGCCCACTTACGAACAGTCAGTTCCGGGACACGCACACAGCGTGGACAAGGAGAGAGCTCCAGAATGCGCTACGGAGTGAGAAAAGCCAGTGCAGACCGGATATGCGATGCTACTTCTGCGTAAGAATAGAGATTTGCTTGTATTTGCATGAAGAAGCACACTGGAAGCATGCAAAAAGGAATGAATGGAAATGACAACATTTGGGGCGGGGACACAGATGTGAGGGAGGCTTCTTTGGTTACAACCTGTGCATTTGTGTTTTGAATGGGGTTATGATTATTTATTACTTATTTTAAAAGAGTAACATAAGAGAACTTCCCTAGCGGTCCGGTGGTGAAGACTCCGTGCTTCCACTGCAGGGGGCACGGGTTCGATCCCTGGTCGGGGAACTGAGATTCTGCCCGCTGCACGGTGTGGCCCCCAAAAGAGTAACATGATAAAATCCATTCGAAGGCTCCTCACACGGGGACAGCCTCGCCGAGGCAGCGATGTTTCAGCTGAGCTGGCGATGCTGCTGGGAAGATGGCAGTACTGACTGGGAGCTTCCTGGGTGTCGGGGACCCGACAGTCTCCCGTTCAAGGAGGCACTGTGTGCACCCATTTTACAGACGAGCAAACCGAGGCTCCAAGAGGTGAAATACTTGCCCAACGTTACGTGGCTGGTAAGTGGCAGGGTGATGGTTTGAACCCAGAGCAATCTTAAGCCATAGCCTGCGCTGCTGGCCAGGGACGCAGGAACCCAGGGGTTATGTGCAGGGAAGGGGACCGCTCCAAGCAGCCAAGCTCACCCCCCAGCCCACACCACCCATCTGTGGGCACGTGAATTCTGCCCCAGCCTGCTCAGGCTCAGAGCAGAGGCCAAGGCTCAGAGGCTCCACTGCATCTGGCGGGGGGGAAAGGTTGAGCCAGAGAAGGTTCCAGAGCTGGAGGGGTACCACTGTGGGCAGAGCTGAAATGAAGGGGCGAGGTTGCACAGTCACAGGAGCTGGGCCTCGGGGAGGAGGCTGAGGCTGGCTTCCCTGCCGAGGTGGGTGAAGGGCTGCTGCCGATGCTCCCGTCCAGGGGCTGAGGCCAGGGAGAGCCAGAGCAGAGCCTGGCTCTGGGCCTGCCTCCCCGCCTCCCCATCTTTGGAAGCTCTATTACTTTTTTCATAAATCAGAGGGGCTCCAGGTCGCTGTCAGACACAGGTGGGCTGCAGGGCTTTATGGGTAGACACAGGGGAGACGGTAGTGATCACGTGACAGGAAGTGCAGGCCACGCCCCACCAGGTGGGTGTGCTCAGGGGTGGAATGGAGAGCCACGTGGATGCCATCCAGGTGGGAGTTCCAGCAGAAGGAAAGGGTGAGGTCTGGTCATTGAAAGGATGTGCCTCTATCTTCCTCACGGCTGTAAACAGTTGGCTATCTGTTTAGTCCATGGCTTATGTAACCAAGTGTCTGTTATCGATGTGGTTAAACAGCGGGCACTAGGGCCAGGCAAAGTGGGTTCAGAGCTGGGCCCCACCAGGTACTAGTCATAAATCTTAGACAAGTTATTTAACCTCTTGGGGCCTCAGTTTTATCTGTAAACTAAGTTCACACACTGCACACAGACCACGCAAGGTTGCTCTGAGAATTAACTGAGTCGTTATTTGTAAAGCACTTGCCAAGTGCCCAGAGTACAATAAACATTTGAAACAAGTTTTTCCACCCTTTCTAGGTTGGTTAAAAATTTCCCCCATTTTAGGGGCTTCCCTGGTGACGCAGTTGTTGAGAGTCCGCCTTCCGATGCAGGGGACGCGGGTTCGTGCCCTGGTCCGGGAAGATCCCACGTGCCGTGGAGCGGCTGGGCCCGTGAGCCATGGCCACTGAGCCTGCGCGTCCGGAGCCTGTGCTCTGCAGTGGGAGAGGCCACGACAGTGAGAGGCCCGCATACCGCAAAAAAAAACCAAAAAAAGAATACAAAAATTTCCCCCATTTTATCAGTCAGCTTTTGCTGTAATAATGCTGTGTAACAAGCCACCCAAACCTCTCAGTGGCTTTCAACGAGGGTGATACTTGTCTCTGGGCTGTGGCTGGGTTTGGATCTGCCCCACCTGTTTCTCCTCTCATTTCAGAGCCCAGGAGGAAAAAGCAGGACCATCTGCGGCATCTCCCCTGAGGGTGGAGGGCAGGAGGGGGCATCTGAGGCCTCTTAGGGCCATCGCCTGCACCCCAAGTACCGTCACTTCTGCCCACATTCCAGGGTGCAAAGCCAGCCTCGTGACCAAGCCTGGGGTCAGTGAAGCAGAGAAGCTGGCTCAACCCACAGGGAACCATGGTGGGGATGCAGAGGGAAGGGAGACTGTGAAAAATCATACGATTTCCTACTTACTCCAGATAACCAGGTTATAAGGTCCCCCCTATGGGAACATTTGTCCCCCACCTGATTAAATTCCTGGAAGAGTAATACCTGGTGAATGATATGGGCATTTTCCTGTGGCTTCAGAACACGCTGCTCAACTGCCCTCCAGAGAGACTGAGCGAGTCATCTTCTTACTAAAAGTGTACAAGCCTGACCCCCAGCCCCCAGCCAACACTGTAAATTATTATTTTCCATCTCTGCGGAGTTGATAGGTAAAGATGACAATGTCATCATTGATGACAGTGATGTTGACAGCATCCTATTATATTACCGGCTTGGACTCTGATGGTGAGGTCTGCAGCGTGTGATGTCAGAAGGACCTCGGATTGGTGTGGTCACCATCCCCGGCTCCCTCCTCACTTTCCCGCACCGCGCTGTCGCTTTCGCTGTCGCTGTCGGAGACGAGCCTTCCCCTGGCCTGGGGGCTAGGCTGATGGAGGTGCCCTGCCCCGGGCAGTAGCTTAAATGTGCTCCACTGGTTTGCTCCCTCCTTCCTCTGCCCCGCCCCTCCCCTCTACCTGGAGAACAGCACGTCCTGTCCTGGACAGAGGCTGCTCCTTCTTCTGGGTTCTGGAATAAGAAGACACACAGAGCCCATTTCAGCTGAACCACAGCTTTTGCGAACAAGAACAAGAAACAATATATATATATATTTTAAACTGGGAATCATGTATTTTATCCGGCAAATTAGTTCAATTGTTGCTTTATTTTTTTTAATTAATTTTTTTGGAGTGTAGTTGCTTTACAGTGTTGTTAGTTTCTGCTGTGCAGCAAAGTGAATCAGTTATACATATACATATATCCCCTCATTTTTAGATTTCCTTCCCATTTAGGTCACCACGGAGCACTGAGTAGAGTTCCCTGTGCTATACAGTAGGTTCTCATTCGTTATCTATTTTATACATAGTAGTATATGTCCATCCCAATCTCCCAATTCATCCCACTACCCCCCTTTCCCCCTTGGTGTCCATTGTTTGTTCTCTACATCTGTGTTTCTATTTCTGCTTTGCAATTAAGTTCATCTGTACCATTTTTCTAGATTTCACATATAAGCAATATCACACAATATTTGTTTTTCTCTTTCTGACTTACTTCACTCTGCATGACAGTCTCTAGGTCTATTCCCGTCTCTGCAAAAGGCACTATTTCGTTCCTTCTTATGGCTGAGTAATATTCCATTGTATAGATGTACCACAGCTTCTTTATCCATTCCTCTGTGATGGGCATTAGGTTGTTTCCACGTCCTGGCTATTGTAAATGGTGCTGCAATGAACATTGGGGTGCATGTGTCTAATTCGAATTATGGTTTTCTCTGGACATATGCCCGGGAGTAGGATTGCTGCGTCATATTTTTTTTTATTTTTATTTTTTTGAGGAACTTCCATACTGTTCTCCATAGTGACTGTATCAATTCACATTCCCACTAACAGTGTAGGAGGGCTCCCTTTTCTCCACACCCTCTCCAGCATTTATTGTTTATGGATTTTTTGATGATGGCCATTCTGACTGGTGTGAGGTGATGACTCATTGCAGTTTTGATTCGCATTTCTCTAATGATTAGTGATGTTGAGCATCTTTTCGTGTGTTTGTTGGCCATCTGTATGTCTTCTTTAGAGAAATGTCTATTTCGGTCTTCCACTCACTTTTTCATTGCATTGTTTGTTATTTTGATACTGAGCTGCATGAGCTGCTTGTATACTTTGGAGATGAATCCCTTGTCAGTTGTTTCATTTGCAAATACTTTCTCCCATTCTGAGGGCTGTCTTTTAATTTAGTTTATGGTTTCCTTTGCTGTGCAAAACTTTTAAGTTTAATTAGGTCCCTTTTGTTTATTTTTGGTTTTATTTTCATTACTCTAGGAGGTGGGTCCAAAGAGATCTTGCTGCGACATATGTCAAAGAGTGTTCTGCCTACGTTTTCCTCTAAGAGTTTTATAGTGTCTGGCCTTACATTTAGGCCTTTAATCCATTCTGAGTTTATTTTTGTGTATGGTGTTAGGAAGTGTTCTAATTTCATTCCTTTAAATGTAGCTGTCCAGTTTCCCCAGCACCACTTATTGAAGAGACCGTCTTTTCTCCATTGTATATCCTTGCCTCCTTTGTCATAGATTAGGTGACCATAGGTGTGTGGGTTTATCTCTGGGCTTTCTGTCCTGTTCCCTGGATCTATATTCCTGTTTCTGTGCCAGTGCCACACTGTCTTGATGCCTGTAGTAGTATATTGTAATCTACAGCAGTAGTATATTGTAATCTACAGCAGTAGTATATTGTAATCTACAGCAGTAGTATATTGTAATCTACAGCAGTAGTATATTGTAATCTACAGCAGTAGTATATTGTAATCTACAGCAGTAGTATATTGTAATCTACAGCAGTAGTATATTGTAATCTACAGCAGTAGTATATTGTAATCTACAGCAGTAGTATATTGTAATCTACAGCAGTAGTATATTGTAATCTACAGCAGTAGTATATTGTGGTGTAGTCTGAAGTCAGGGAGCTTAAACCCTCCAGCTCCGTTTTTCCTTCTCAAGATTGCTTTGGCTATTCGGGGTCTTTTGTGTTTCCATACAAACGGTAAAATTTTTTGTTCTAATTCTGTGAAAAATGCCATTGGTAATTTGATAGGGATTGCATTGAACCTGTAGATTGCTTTGGGTGGTATAGTCATTTTCACAATATTGATGCTTCCAATCCAACAACATCTGCTTGTGTGTCTTTGATTTCTTTCATCAGTATCCTATAGTTTTCTGAGTACAGGTCTTTTGTCTATTAAGTAGGTTTATTCCTGGTTATTTTATTGAAATAATATTTCTTGCTGCAAAGAATCAGCATTGTTTAACTGCAGCAAAACCTGCCCGATACAGTGCGTGATTTGAATCACATCTCCCCCTCGCCACGGGTGTGAAGCCTCTGGGTTTACAAGTGGAAGGACCTAGATGATAATAAATAACTCACTTCCTTAGGCTGGGCTCCTGTGTGCAGGGGGTTGACTGCGGACAGCTCCAGCCAGAGTGAAGGATGCCGGCTTGGATAGAGGGAGAGGTCGGTCTGCAATGGAGCCATGGTGGGGCCCTCAGCTGATATGGAGAATCCTGAACCAGGAGGGCCCTGAAGACACAGCCTGAATTGAGCCCTGCGGGCCAGCCCTGTACATCCATGCACCGACCAGTCATGGGATGCAGGCTTCCCTTCGGGAGGGAATGACCTCGTCATGGGGACTCCCTTTAGCCAAGTCAATGTCTGGAGAGATGCAGCTGGGAGCCGTCAGCGGCTGCAGCAGTGAATGCCGTGCCCCCGGAGGGAGGGTCTGGGTGGTGAACCACGTGTCCCCTGCATAGATGAAGCTTTCATAACTGAGCAAGTACTGGTGCTGGACATATGTTACCAGCCATGATCACAAGGGCCCTGGGGGGTTAGTGTCAACATCTGTCGGGGGATCCCAAGGTCAGGCACCTGGAAGGAGGCCAGGCAGGGCTGGGGGCCGGGGTCTGTCTGACTCCAGCACCAATGGTCTCAGCTGCTAAGACTGAGTCAAGGGGGCATAACTGGCTGTGAGTTAGGGTCACACCTCTCCAGGGGGAGCGGGATGCCCAATGGCATCATCACACCAGTGGGTAACAACCACATAGAATATTCTAGAATGGCCCCCACCGGGCTGATGAGATGGACTATTGTGTTTCAGATCAGCATCTTCTTTTGTAGCAGAAGCTTTTACTCTTTTGAGAGGGAAGCAATTTAGAAAATGATTCAGCAAACAGTTTGACAGATGTTTCCTTGGGCCACTGGGTTTGTAGAATGTGCCTCATCTTTGGAATTGATCAAATCTGGTTGGAGTCCCAGCTCTGTCCCCCTCCCACCCACATCTCAGTTCCGCAGGGGTGCGGTAAGATGACACCCCTCCTCCCGGGGAGGATGTTGGGAGGATGAAATGAGGCAGTGGGTTTGTGGAGTGTGAAGCTCTATGTGGGTCAGGGAGGTGCCTTTAGCTCTGGGCCTGGGGCTGTGGAGGTGATTGGTGTGGTTCTTGACCTCAAGGAGGCCACGGCCCAGTGGAGAACCATCCACACCCAACCATCATAGGGCTGCGCTGGGCGTGCCAAGACGCAGGAGGGGCATGGGGCAGGGTCGGGGGTCTGCCGTCAGGAGGGACACGGGAGCTGGGTTTTGAACGTTGAATAGGAGTTCACCAGCTGGCCAGGAGAGCGTGGGAAGAGCATGTGCAGAGCCGGAGGGGGTGTGGGTCCAGAGCATCTCAGGTGAACGCAGCGAGCGGGTAGTTGGAGATATTTTGCTCTGTGGCCAGGCTGTCTGACATCCTCCACATTTCCGCTGGGTCCTTAAGACAGAAGGCTCTGCCCTGAGGCCCAGCAGGGGCAGCGGTTTCTAGCAATGGGCCGAAAAGAGAAGCAAGGGAAAGGGGAGACCCCCCGCACACACCCTGAACAGGACCAGAGGGGTCTCCTATGCCTGGAGGCACTGGGGGAGACCGGTGTGGCGTGGCCCTGGAGGGGGTAGGATGAGGGCGGGTATGGGGTCACGTGGATGTAGAGTCAGCGTCTCCAAGGGGTCGGGTCTTACCTCGGCCAGCACTCGGGGCCCGGACCCGAGCCCATCTGCTCACAGGACGTCCGCATCTCAGTTTCCTGGGCCCTCGTGAGACCCTCCAGAGAGAGCATGGGGTATGGGAGGGAAGCCTGCAGGCCAGCGTGTGTGAGACCCTCCCTGATGAGACAGGGTGAGGTCCAAGGGGCATGGAGGTAACGGCCAGAGAAGAGAAGAGGTCAGCAGGGCCCTCGCCATCTGGGGAGTCCTGTGGGCGAGTCAAGCTCAACGCTGTGCAGAGTCACCGAAGACCTGAAAGCGGAGCCGTGACGTGGTCCAGCTGTGCTTTTTTTTTTTTTCTTTTCTTTTTGCGGTACGTGGGCCTCTCACCGCCGTGGCCTCTCCCGTTACGGAGCACAGGCTCCGACGCGCAGGCTCAGCGGCCATGGCTCACGGGTCCAGCCGCTCCGCGGCATGTGGGATCTTCCCGAACCGGGGCACGAACCCGTGTCCCGTGCATCGGCAGGCGGACTCTCAACCACTGCGCCACCAGGGAAGCCCCAGCTGTGCTTTTGAAGGATGATTCTGGTGGCTCTGTGGGGAACGGGTGTAGGATGGGAGGAGACCCAGGCTGGGAGCCCACCTCCTTGGCGCTTGCATGCACTGAGGTCTGAGCTAGGGCCAGGGCAGGAGTGGAGACGAGTGGCTGAACATAAGAGGACCTCAGAGACCCTGCCAGCAGCTCTGAGCCCTTCCCTCCCCCCGGTGATGGGGAGGTAGTTGCTACGGGGCGGGGTGGGCTGCTCTGAGCTGGGCTGTGTCGCCATGCAAGTCATTTATTCATTCAACAAACATTCATGGAAAGCCCACAGCAGATGCCATTCATCAGGTTTGCCCTCCCCTGGAGAATGGCCCAGAGTGAAATGCCAGACTCAGTCCTGGGCCCTTAAGCCCAGTGCAGACGCCCAGCCCCGGAGCTGGACAGACCTCACGTCACTCTCCACGGGCAATGATGGAAATGCCGACCCTCCTCTCAGAGGCCGAGGCCTCCTTCGCTTGGAGAGTCAGAGCAAGCTGGAGACATATACCTGGTCAGCAGACCAGGCTCTGTAAAAGGGGCCAGGCCACCCTCCATGCCTGGCTTGCTCCTGAGGGGTCAGCGACGATTTGGATTCTAACAGGTTACACTGGTCTAGAGTTCGGCTCTGAGTCTGCACTTAAAGAAACCAAAGTCAACTCCGGGGGGCTGTGGGGTGTCTAGGAATGTCCACGGCTCACCCCTTACGTGCCAGGATCTGAGCCAAGCGCTAGACACAGTTCTTGCCTTGAGACTCATCCAGCCCAGTGGAAGGACAGGTTTGCAAAAATGAGTGCAGCACGTAACTACAGGCATTCTCAAGATGCCTGGGGAGCACACGGCCGAGTGCAAGCTATGCTTCAGGCTGTTTGAGAACATTTCCCCAAGAAATGGACATTCCAGCTGGGCCATAAAAATGGGCACTCAGGACATGTGACAGGGTGACGAGTATCAGCCTTATGCCCCCACGTGCACCAGTAGGCAACGGAAAAGGTATGCGAGCTGCAACTTCTGGGCCTTGGATAACGGCGGGGCAGGATTGCAGTCCTTAGCAGGGAAACACAGAAAGTTAGCTCCAGCTGCCCCCCAGCTTTCAGCCTGGGGTGCTTGCCAGAGTAGAACTCAAACAAAGATCAGGTCTTGTTGTATAAAAGAAATAGAATGTACAATCTGGGGCTGTCGAGGTGACCGGGACGTGCAGAGCATGTTACTAAAGAGGGGCAGCGTGTAGAAAAGGACCCCCAGAAAACTGCACAGGGTCCCTTGGCTCTCCAGGTAAATACCCAGGGGACAGTGCAGGGTGAAATTCCACAAGGTCCAGCACAGAATCACTGCCGGGTGCTGGGGCCTGGGGGCTGGGTGGGGACCCTGGGGGGCACAGCGGCTGGCATCCGTGGGCATTCCAACCAGTCAAAGTGGGACAGCTTTGCCCAAGACCCTGGGCACTTGTTCAGCCAAGGCTCCAGAAAGGCAGCACCTTAGGACTATTCCAGACCCTTCCTGACAAATCCTTAAGACTTGAGAGAATCAAGGGGAAACCCCAGTAAATTAAATGTCTCCTAGAACAAAACATCACAGCTTTTGAAGGGCAATAAAGGATCCCGACTGTCAACGGCACAGCCACCGTGATGCCCAGCACAGAATAAAAAATCACCCAGACAGGTGAAGGGCCAGGCGAGCTGTGGTCTGTCCATAACGCAGCATCGCTCGGCAATAAAGAAGAGCCGTTGACACGTGCAATGTGGATCTCGCCTAAGAGAGAGAACCTGGACACAAAAGACCACACACATAAAAGATGCCATTACAGGGAGTTCCGGGACAGGCAAAGCTAATCAAGGTGGTGGTCACCTCTGGGGCAGGCCAGGGAGTGACTGACCAGGGGCCGAGGGAACACTGTGAGGTGATAGAAACATTCCATATCTTAGCAGGGCGTTGGCTTCATCGGGCGTATTTATTTGTTAAAGTCAATTGCACTTCAGATGTGTGCCTTTTACTACATGTAAATTACACTTCAATAATAAGCCGAAACAGGCGTGAAAAGTTTGCGAGGTGAAGTAAGGGCTTCTGGCAGGGGAAGGTCACGGCAAAGGCATGGCGGCTGCAGGAATGGCGTGATCGGTGCAAACTGAATGCTCTCGTTGGGCCAGATCAAGACATGTGAGTTAGGGGTAATCCAGCTGGAACCTCCCATTTTACAGATAAGGAAACAGATCAGAAGGAGAGATGCCTTGTCTGCAAGTATGAAGTTTGTCAGTGGCAGAGCTGGAACTCAAATTCAGGGTTGGGGCACGCATGCGTGCGTGTGTACGGGGTGGGGTGGGGGGCAGTGATTCCCTTGGGGTGATATTCGTTGAAGGGGAGAACGATTCACTTCGATCTGCATTCATGTCACTCAGACATGCTAGCTGTATTAAAACAACTCTTAATAAAACAGACAAAGTTTTGTCCCAGTCTGGCATGCCAGGAGGGCCAGCTGCCCCTGTCTGCTCCCTCACGTGAGTAATAGCACCAGGGCCTGTGCTAAGCTCTTTACCTAACTCACCTTTGCAGCCCTGGCAGTAGGACTGACGGGGTGATTATCATTCCCTCGTTTCACAGACACGGGCTCACGGCTCAGGTGGTAGGGGGCGGGGAAGCTCTCTGCCTGCGGTCACGTGGGCAGCAGGCGGCTGTCAGGTGTGACAGGTGGGTGGGCCTTGAACCCTGGTTATTGGGGCCTTTGTACTTGATGCTCCTGCTACCCAGAACCTGGTGCCCCCAGGTATTTACGTGGTGGAGCCTTCTCCTTGTTCATGTCTCAAATCCAGCTCAGGGACATCTTGGCCATTCCAGCTAAAGTGCAACCTCGCTCTGTCTCCAGCGCTTTCCAATGCACCCCCCTTTTATTGCCGTCAGTACGCTTGTTTTATTAACTCATCCTGTCTATTTTATGAGGTTATTATCTGCCCTCCCTGTTAGAATATAGGTTGCAAGACAGAAGGGGCCTTAATATACTCTTGTATCAACCGGTATACATTGAATGAACAAATACACAAATGAATGAATGAATGTCACAGAATTCTGTGCTCTTCTACTAATTTCTAATAGTTCATCATTTCCCGCTCTAGCATTTTGCTTGGGCCCTTGGGTAGTTTCCAGTTTTCACTAGTATCTAGATTATTGCAATCCATCATGGGATCATGTTTGTGCAATTTGTAAAATTATGGATGTGTGTGTGTCAGGCGAATAAAGAAGTTCAAAAATATTGAGATGAAAGCATTTATGATGGTTCTTATCACTCTAAGCCTCCCTTTTTTTTTTTTGCGGTAGGCAGGCCTCTCACTGCTGTGGCCTCTCCCGTTGCAGAGCACAGGCTCTGGACGCGTAGGCTCAGCGGCCATGGCTCACGGGCCCAGCCGCTCCGCGGCATGTGGGATCCTCCCGGACCGGGGCACGAACCCGTGTCCCCTGTGTCGGCAGGCGGACTCCCAACCGCTGCGCCACCAGGGAAGCCCTAAGCCTCACATTTTTGGACGCTGGCTATGTTCCAGGCTTTGTGAGCCCGCTTTGCCTTTCTGTTTCATCCTCACCTTCCCTGCCTGCTTGCAGACTCAGAAAGGAGAATCTTTGATATGCAAACAGCTTGGTTTTGCCGGAAAGATGTAGAAAGAGCCCCCCAGCAATTGGCTCTGCTAAGTTCCTAACATGAAAAGCTCTGCTCTTTGGAAACAAGAGCCAATAGGTCACCGTCCCTGGAAATGAAGTCTGTGCTCCTGGTAGCAATTAGTGAGGCTGTGACCAAGCTGGGCACCCGGGGCGGCCCTCATGTCATGGCTCTGCCACTGATCATCTCATGGGGCTGCGTGGGTGGCTTCCGTTTCTGCACCTCCATCTTGGCGTCAGTAGAATGGGGACATGGTGGCAACTGCTTCAGAGGATCAAATGAGATCATCAGAGTGCCTGGCCGCCTGGCATGCCACAAGAGCATCTGTGATGATGAGAGACACTGGTCCCTGGGGCCGTCCCTCACATCCTGCTTTTCTGTACCTACCCGCTACATCAACGGGTCCCGGGGCCCTTGGGGGCCAACGGAAAACGCCTTAGAAGGGTTGACACTACCGTGACACCACACTGAGATTGCAGTGCCAGGGCGGATATGACGGCAGACACCGTTCCTCATTCAGTCACGGATGTACCAGCATGGTTCGCAGCCCTGGTGCCCATCGGTCCCTGGGAGACACAGAGGCCACCGACTCCAGGTGCTGCCCTGATCAGAGCAGGGCAGGGAACCCTCAGCAAGAGGGGGCAGCGTGTCTCTGGGCTGCATTTTCACATCATTTCTCTCTAATCGTTTCCTTGAGATAATGTACATTTATTATCATTACAATTTGCTGGGCTTTATTCCTAATTCACAGAAATGCATCAGCGGCCCAGAAGTGGTTCGTTCCAACGTGAACGTGTGGTCAAGACAGAGAATGGTGACCAGAATGTAGAATAAGTTCGCAATCGTGAACCGGCAGTAAGAAGGGGCTGTGCGGGTCCTGGGAAAGTGAATCTGCCTATACGAGGGTTTTGCACAAGCTGCCGAAAAGCACGAGCATGGATTCAAATACGTAAGTTCAAGTATCTGAAAAATTGATTTCATCGCACCAGCGAGCTCTTGTCCCCAGGCCTTGGAACATTGCTGGTGTCAGGGTGTCAAACAGCGGCCCGAAGCAGAAGATTTCACTTCTTTAAAAAAAAAGGTAGAGATCCATCTGGTGAAGCAACAGAGTTTTTTGGAACAAGTGCAAAACGAGACCTGCCAGTGCAGAATTGAGTCCTTTTACTAATAAAGGCTGAAGTGACACGAGAACTCCATCATTCAAAGCTGCCCTCTCCGTAGCAACAGCAGAGGAAGTGAAGTTACTGCTTCTTAATGAGCCCCGGGGTGAGCGCCAGATATCACACTCAGGGAGAACACCAAGAGAAGCGCCTGCAGAGTCCTCTATCAGATGATGCTTTGGGATGTTGTGTGACGGCAAGTACGTGATGCGTAACAGCCATTCCTGTGCGTTGCCTGCCGGCACATGCTCTTCTTCACTCAGGAAAATCCTCGCTGTGATGAGGGCGTATCAGCCCCTGGCAGGATGGAGACAGATGACAGCCGTTACGAAGGCAGTCCCAGCCTCCAGGGCCACATTCACTGGGCATGCGCTGGGGCTGGGAAGCCCTCAAGGCACTTTACAAGAATCAAGCAAACTTTACTTTTATTTATTTTTTATTATCATAGCTTATTTATCTAATAAAATATTTATCTAATAATAATTATCTAATATTAATAATTAAATATTAATATTTAATTAGATAATTACATATTATCTAATATTAATATTTATCTAATAAAAATACTTTTATTATGCACATTTGGCAAGCCCAAGGCCCATGCGCGTGTGGAGCTGGCTCCAGGGGACACGGCTGATTAGCAGAGGAGAGATGGCCGCCAGGATGGCTGTGTCCACACACACCCTTACGGCCATGCCAACCTCTGCCCAAATGTGAGTGCCAAGTGGATTTTTCCTCATTTTTTTTTTTTTCTGGCCACGCCATGCAGCTTGTGGGATCTTAGTTCCCTGACCAGGGATCGAACCCTGGCCCATGGCAGGGAAAGTGCTGAGTGCTAACCACTGGACCGCCAGGGAAGTCCCGGATTTTTCCTCCTTGACTGTAGGTCCACATTTCAGAAGAAGGGGCTTCTCACGAAGTTAAATTAATATTATTTTCTGGTAGCCATGGTGTGGATTGGAAACGGCACGTTAGAATCAGTTCTGACCTGGCACCAGCTCTGAACAGCAAGAAAGGAAGTCGCTAAGTGAAGAGGTTGCCAATACACTTAGCTTTTATTTATTGCAAAGAGTTAATCGTCCAACCGTGGCCTGGTCCTGCCTCACTATACAAGGAAAAATCACAAATAATCAATGCGACCAAGCACAGATGCTGAGCTGGCGTCTTTCACTCTGCTGAATTAATTAAAACTCTCTCATGGGAGTTTTGAGATGTGAACAGAGGTAAGACTTTACTTCTTTTTTTTTTTTTTTTGCGGTACGCAAGCCTCTCACTGTTGTGGCCTCTCCTGTTGCGGAGCACAGGCTCCAGACGCGCAGACTCAGCGGCCATGGCTCACGGGTCCAGCCGCTCCACGGCATGTGGGATCTTCCCGGATCGGGGCACGAACCCGTGTCCCCTGCATCGGCAGGCGGACCCTCAACCACTGCGCCACGAGGGAAGCCCAAGACTTTACTTCTTGACACAGATAAAGCAAGTAAAGGCCATTCCTAGGATGTCAAGTGGATCATTTTCATACCTTGAAGTTCTGTTTAGTATCTATTTAGCATCATCACAACTCTGGCTCTGTCATTTCAGGACAGAAAAGTCACATATGCCTTACAGAGACCACCATCCTGAGAACTGTTGGAAAAAGGAATCGAGGATTGGACACATTTAAAAGATCACATCCACAAGCTGCGAAAGGACGTGAAACATTTCCGGAATATTTCCTGTGTGCAGGAAACAAGTGCGTCAGGGGTCCACTCACTGCTGCCTCCTGCACTAAAAAGCCCCACTTTCCAGTGTCTGGGGGTCCGGCAAAGTGGTAGAGTTCATTTTCTGGGAGGTTTAGATTAGGTTTGTATTTACGCTGCATATAATATATCTGGAATCTCTCCATAACAATCTGCCTGGCCCCGTTTGACTTGAGCCTCCATAATCGTTAGAAAGAGTCAGCGTGGGCTCCCTGCCGTCGTCAGAGCCTGGTCCTTCTGAGCTGAGATTTTCTAATTCAGTAGAAATAACAAACTAGGAAAAAAAACTAAACGAGTCAATCTCTCCATTCTCCAGAAGGCGATGGCCACCTTTATAGAAATTTAGAATGATTTAATCTCTCAAACTTACAGGAAACAGTCGCTATTATTAACTTTTATAGCATTGCCTGTGCTTTACTTGCTTTTAAAAAGTGGGCTGATGTTCTAGAGAAAACAGCTCCCCAGATTGTTGGGGAGGGGGATCTGCTCCCCTTTTCTCCTTCGAGCCCCCCCTCGGGGCATCACAGCTGGGCCCTAGCCTCAGGACCGGGGGTGGGGTGGTTCCCGAATCTGGTCTGGACTGGTCCTCCCACCCCCAGACTGACACCGACCCCCACTCAGCACTTCAGTCTGGAAGTCAGACTTGACATTTGTCTCTCCCTCGTCTTCTTTTCCTAATTCATCACCAGATCTTGAAGACTTTACCTCTTCACAGTATCTGGAGTCTGACCCTCTCCTTGCATCTCCATGGCTGCCCCGATCTGAGCCCCATCCCTCTGCCGGACCATGCAGACCGCATCCTGCCAGATGTGCTCTGAATGCCCCCAAAGCCGTTTCCAGTCACCTGCCTGAGTGGCTGTTTCTAAGTGAGAATCCGCTCTCTCCTCTGCATGGGAAAGCTCTCCATCACAGGTCCTGCTCTAGACTCTTCTGTATTAACACATCGAATCCCACGGCAAGCCTGTGAGGAAAGTGGCTCTGTTTGGGCTGCCTTGAAAGCCGAGGTGTGGTGCAGGCTGGCTCGCAGGAAGCGGGGGGGGGGGGGGGGCGTGGGGAGAGTAGGGCAGGCGAGGAGGGACACCGCGGGCACTTGGGAGCTGCCCACCTGGACGACAGGAAGTGCCCCTGCCCATTGGCTGAGGACTGTCCTGAGGGGCGGTGACTCCCCTACATTTGCAGGCTCCCCAGAGGGAAGGCCAGGTGAGTTCCCCCCACCCCAGCTTCAGCGAGAGCCCTGAAGGGCTGGTCACCAGCAGTGGCCTGGCTGAGACTGACTGAGGTTGTGCGGGGGTCTGGGGCAAAACGGTCTCTTGCACCAAAAGATGCTGCTGTGATCTCCATTTTGCAGATGTGGAAACAGAGGTCCAGGGCGGTCAGTGGCTTTCTCAAGGTCATGCATCTGGTAGAATAAAGACCCAAGCCGTTCATCAGGTCTGCAGTATTCCTGGCCCCATCGGACCTGCTGAAAGATTCATGCCCACAGGGAGCAGCCCTCACCCAGTGACCGGTGAGGGGTGGTGTATAAATACCCCACCTCCCTCACCCCCCTGAGGCATCACTGGGACATGTGATCTAAAGCGGCTCCCACGAAATATAAAGCCACTTAACTGCAGCCTTGATCGGGCTCCTCAACAACAGGCCATCCCATGGCTGCATCTTAGTCACCGGTCCCTCTCGGCCCTTGGAGCTGTCCTCTTAGATGAGTGGGCCAAGGACCCGGGCTCAGGCCTCTTTGGCGCCTCTGTCAGTAATAAACTGTCTGACTCAAAAAGTGGCTCATTGTGTCCACAGTGGCTGAATCTGTCCGTCAGGCCTCAACCAGTGTGCATCTGAGAAGCCCAGACTAAGACAGCCTCCTATGTGTTCTGTACGCACTGTTCTAGAAAAATAGAAACAGAACCACATTCCCTGGGGCTAAATCAAGCACTTGAGGTTTTTATTATAAATGAACTTTGACTTAAAGGTAAATGTTAAGTAGTTCATTGAGTAGTGAGCTGAGAGTTGGTCCATGGATGTCGAGGGTGGGCTGGTACCTGCGTCTGAGAAATGCCCGCCTCCTGGTCCGAGGGGTTCCCATCGTCACTGCCGTAGCTGAAAATCCCAAAGGCCTCCCATTTCCCTTCTAATAAAGCCCAACCTCCTTACCTGGTTTGCATCACCTGCTGCCTCTGCCCAGATGTTCCTGCCCTTTCTTCATGTTGCTGACTCCTTACCACGCCCCTCTTAGGTGGCACATTTCCTCCCCAGAGACCTTCCTGGCCACCCACCCTAACCAGGCTTACCTAATGACACACAGGGCGCCTGGAACTGTCCATGCCTCCATCTACCCTCAGGCTTCTTCCCCAAAAGATTTGAGGTGGCACACAAATTCTATTTCCTTGTCCCTATGGTGGCCCCAAGCATAAGGTGCTCCACTGATTTTATAGTAGTTTTTCAGGAAAATCACAAACACTACTATAAATGAAAGAGTTGAAAAAAAAACCTCTCTGACCAGTTTATACCCCACCTACACCATCCTATCCCAATTTCTGAATTGCTTTCTGTTTACCACCGTCAAAATTGGACGCTAAAATTCCTTCTGAATCACACTTGGCTGTCATGGTGGCGAATCACAGCACACTGCTGCTTCCCAGATCCTGTGCTTGTGATCGGACCTCTTCCTTACTTTCAGAATGGCTGGTTTGAGTCTGTGCTACACCGAGGATTCCTAGGGTTTGGAGTGGGAGCAGAGTTTCATTTTCCGCCTTAATTGAATGACTTATCACTAGGAGTTTTAACAGCTTCTTCTGAAAGGTAGCTGGAAGCTATCGACAGAGGGATATTTGGCTCCTGAGTGATCTTCCTTTTGAGAAATGAATTGGTCACCAGAACATCTCCAAGCCTTGGAGCGCCTGGAATCTCTTCTGAGAGATTTGGCAGTGTCCTCTGTCTTTAATGCGTTGACAGGTATGTGAGAAGAATGGGACTTATACACAGAATTAACTTTCAGTCTTTTTGTCTGTTATTGCAGCTCAGGGAAAAAAATCACAGAATTTGAAGGGTGTGTTTGTGATGGTGTGACACAAAATATATTCTAAGAAG
This sequence comes from Lagenorhynchus albirostris, assembly GCF_949774975.1. Taxonomy (NCBI): domain Eukaryota; kingdom Metazoa; phylum Chordata; class Mammalia; order Artiodactyla; family Delphinidae; genus Lagenorhynchus; species Lagenorhynchus albirostris. The sequence goes on from NC_083105.1 coordinate 5,288,196, forward strand.
TAACGGCAAAATTCATTTTGGGGCGGCGAGTAGGGGAAGTAGCTCAAAGACAGAGGCAAACATTGTCTTGAATAATTGAAACGGAAGCATTCCTGCAGGTCTATGGTTTTGCCAATTAAGAGAGACAGGCTGTGAGTATAAAGATGCTGAGATAGATTAGATTACTGTTCCAGAATCTTCAGCCCCTGCCCCAAACCTGTGGGTGAGTATACTTCTCTGCCTCATTGATGCTGAGCTGATCATGTGACTTGCTTTGGCTCTGTAGTGAGTGATCCTAATTCTCTGCTCCTTGACCTGCGGAACTGTTTTGGTCAAAAGGATATTAGTGGATGTGCTGCAGCAAAGCCTTGAATGTGCTTGTGAAGTGTGTTACTTTGGAGATTCTGCCATCCCATGAGCAGAGCCTCCCCTTGGGTAGCTGCTGCCTCTTTAACCTGCACACCTGAATGAACACATGAGGGGCACACCTGCATTCAACCTGCAGCTTAGGGTTAAACCCAGCCCAGTCATTGCCAGCTGACCTCCCACCAATCACAGGCACATGAGAGAAAATAAAATGGTGTTTAAGCCATGAGTTTGGGAGCAGTTTGTTATGCAGCATTATTATGACTATAGCTGACTGATACAAATACCGACACAGCTTCAAATATAAGTCTCAAATTAAAAGACACAAAACAAACCCACCAAAGTGCAGCCTTGACATGTGATTGAGCAGCTGACCATGCGGTCTACTCTGCAACAGGCTTCATTTCTATAAGAGTGATTCATGATTCTTCCAGGCAACATGGAGGAACCGACTAAGGGGGAACTTTTGTTTTTAATGCTTCATCATCTTGTCCTAGTGTAATGTTGTGATTTATAATAAGAAATATATATTTGATCTTCATACCACTTCCTAGCACAGAGCTCCTAAAACTCTTGGTATTTCCTAAGTGATAAGAGTGTTAAAAGTGAAAAGAGGGGCTTCCCTGGTGGCACAGTGGTTGAGAGTCCGCCTGCCAATGCAGGGGACGCGGGTTCGTGTCCCGGTCTGCGAAGACCCCACGTGCCACGGAGTGGCTAGGCCCGTGAGCTGTGGCCGCTGAGCCTGCGCGTCCGGAGCCTGTGCTCCGCAACGGGAGAGGCCACAACAGTGAAAGGCCCGCGTACCGAAAAAAAAAAAAGTGAAGAGTGTCTTTCATTATTCATAAGAAGCTCCTTTCGACCACACTTGAGTTTATACTAATAGGGTGGCTTTTGGAAAGTCCCTAATAATAGGGGCTGGTGATCAGAGGGTTGGAACTTTCAGCCTCTTTCCACTACCTTTGACCTTCAGGAAGGGGAGACGAATTGAAGCTTGGGTTAATCACCAATGGCTAACGATTTAATCAATCATGGCTATGTGATGAAGCCTCCATAAAAATCCCTAAAGCATGGGCTTCCAGGATGCTGAATGGATGGAGGTGTTGGGAGGATGGTGCCCTAGAGGGGGCATGGGAGCTCCGTGCCCCTTCATCCCCACCTCGCCCTTTGCATCTCGGCCGTCTGGCTGTTCCTAAAGTGTATCCTTTATCATACACCAGTAATCTAGTAAGTAAACTGCTTTCTGAGTCCTGTGAGCCCCACTAGCAAATTCTCAAACCTGAGAAAGGAGTCATGGGAACCTCCAATTCATAGTGAGTCTGTCAGAAGCACAGGTGACAGCCTGGGACATCTTGGGGTGGGGGACAGTCTTGTGGGACTGAGCCCTTAACCTGTGGGGTCTGTGGTCACTCTGGGTAGAGAGTGTCAGAGCTGGGTTAAATTGTAGGGCACCTAGCCAGTGTCTGCAGAGAACTGGAGAACTGTTTGGTGTGGAGCAAAAACCCCACACATTTGGAGGTCAGAGTATTAAGACGCACAGAAGGAAGCAGAGTTTCCCTTTAGAGTGTGGAGAGAAGAAACAGAAGGTTTTTACTTTCATTTTTTAAAAAAAATTAAAGAGAAATCAAGTGTGCACATTTAGGTTCAAAGTGAAATGCTTGTGGTGATACCAGTATCCACAGATGAACTAGGTGACAAGGACAGACTGAGGTCACAGCTCGGGCCTCTGCAACCAGGTCACCTCTGAGCAGGGGGATGGACTCATTGGATTTTAAAATGGAAAGTCCCACATCCCAGGAAGCCCTCAGTCCTGGGGAAAGTGGGACAGTGGTCATCCTATGCCCCACCCTAGGCTGGGGGACGGGGCAGATCTTTGACACCGATTGTAAGATGAATTCACTCATTTTGCAAACGTTTGAAAGAGTACGTGTTTCAGGATGATAGAAACATTGTGCCTACAGTAAACAAGATGAAAATAGATGAAGACATTAGGATAGAAATTAAGATGCTGAACGTGGTTTATGAAATGCACACTACTTCTTACCTTCCTTCTTCAAACCCACTAGCATGGCTTTAGAAAATGTGGATTTTTAAGAGATATTAATCCACGAGGACAAAGAGAAAAGGAGAAGAAACAACTGAAATAAGATCTGGGAAACAGGAAGGAAAATGGACATGAGCATACTGATCTAACCACAATCACAGTAGGAACGGGAGGAAGAGAGGAAGCTTGTGTGCATGTGTGTGTGTGTGTGTGTGTGTGTGTGTGTGTGTGAGAGAGAGAGAGAGAGACAGAGACAGAGACAGAGACAGAGACAGAGAGAGAGAAGATTGTGTGGGGTTTGCAGCCACGACAGGAAACTGAATCATCATCTTCCATAATAGGACTTTGATAGATAATCCCTAAATCTAAGTAATCAGTAACAACATAAGGGTACTATTTATAGATTTGAAGGTAAATGTAAAAAAAACCAGGCAGGAATCCATGTCTTGTGGAAGCAGGAATCCCGCAGGGGGTAAGTGTTGCTGTGTTTGGGAAGGAATCATTGTACAAAGACTTGATTCTTTTTTTTAAATAAATTTATTTATTTTATTTATTTATTTCTGGCAGTGTTGGGCCTTCACTGCTGCACGCGGGCTTTCTCTAGTTGTGGCGAGCTGGGGCTACTCTTTGTTGTGGTGCGCGGGCTTTTTATTGCGGTGGCTTCTCTTGTTGCGGAGCACGGGTTCTAGGCACTCAGGCTTCAGTAGTTGTGGCACTCAGGTTCAGCAGTTGTGGCTCATGGGCTCTAGAGCGCAGGCTCAGTAGCTGTGGCGCACAGGCTTCGTTGCTCCGCGGCATGTGGGATCTTCCCGGACCAGGGCTCGAACCCATGTCCCCTGCATTGGCAGGCAGATTCTTAACCACTGCGTCACAAGGGAAGTCCAAATCTTGATTCTTTAATCTAGGTTCATATAAAACAGATAAAAGCAAAAGCATTGAGTAGAGGACCACAAAGGAACACATAGAGATGGTGCAAAAATATGGCGATCCATTGTGGATTTAACTTACATTTTCTTGATTGCTAGGGTGAAATAAAATTCATGTTTTATGGCAAGACAAGAGCAAGTTAAACATAAAACATTTTTCTCCGCTCTTTGGCCTCCTCTCTCCCCACACTGTGCGTTGTGTATCTGCATTAGGCATCGACCAAACCTCCCCAACAGCAGAAATATATGCTCAATGGAAAACAGAAACCTCCCCAACAGCAGAAATATATGCTCATGGAAAACAACATTCTCCCAGAATCAACAAGACAGCTCCTTAAAAGACAACATTCCTGGGCTTCCCTGGTGGTGAAAGGAATACATAAATAAATTTATATAAAAACAATAACATTCCTTCTTGATCTTGATCTTGCAAGGGGCCACGAGGATGCTTAGATCCGAATCGTGTCAACTGTCAATAATATGTCGTTTAAGTTACCACAGAGCACTGAGTAGAGTCCCCTGTGCTATGCAGTAGGTTCTCATTAGTTATCTGTTTTATACACAGTAGTGTGTGTATATATGTCCATCCCAAATGGGAAGCAAATCCAAAAAAGAGGGGATATATATGTATACGTGTAGCTGATTCACTTTGCTGTATGGCAGAAACTAACACAACATTGTAGAGCAATTATACTCCAATAAAAATTAATAACAAAAACAAAACTCAGATTGCCACGTCACGGGACAAACAAACATATACAAGTTATGCTGTTTCCAACCTTAATTACTTCTTAAAAGTTTTATCATGAAATACATTCTGAAAAGAATGTACAACATGTTTGTGGTAAAATTTCGTAATAACAATATATATGTGCTTGGAATCATCATCAAGATTCATAAAAAATAACAACACTTCATTTAACGTTCAGCCTTCTGTCTCACAAAACCTACCTGTGTCTTAACTTCTAAGGGGCAGAACAGTTCTCAGCGCTTTCTGGAGGCTGCTCCTGGGTTATAATCCTCAATTTGGTTCAAATAAACATTTCTATTTCTTTCTTAGATCAACTGATTAATTTTTCGTCGACACTAGTGAGGCTGAACATTTCTTTATCTGTTTGCTGGCCTTTGGGTTCCCCCATCTAAGAACCGACTCTTCACTGTCTTTCCTCATTTTCCTGTTGAATGACTCTTTTTCTTATTGATTGGTGGGCATTCTCCATACATTCTGTCTGCTAATCCTTCCTGGTTATAACTTACGCAATTATCTTTTCTCATCTTCACTCTGGCTGGCCTTCATTTTATGTTGTGTGTGCACGTGTGCGTGCGTGCATGCGTGTGTGTGTATGTGCAGGAGTGCAAAGAAGTTCACCATATCGATGAACTGAATTTATCAATCCCCTCCATGTAGCTTGAGTTTTAGTGTCTCGTTTAGGGGATGCTTCCTAACTCTATGGTAAAAAATGATGTACTTCTACACTTTCTTCTAAAGATTTCAGAATTTTGCTACTCACTCTTAGATCTTTAATCTATGTATAATTGATTTTTTTTTTTTTTTTGCGGTACGCGGGCCTCTCACCGTTGTGGCCTCTCCCGTTGTGGAGCACAGGCTCCGGACGCGCAGGCTCAGCGGCCATGGCTCACGGGCCCAGCCGCTCCGCGGCATGTGGGATCTTCCCGGACCGGGGCACGAACCCATGTCCCCTGCAACGGCAGGCGGACTCTCAACCACTGCGCCACCAGGGAAGCCTGTACAATTGATTTTTGCATAGTGTATAGAAATAAATATGCCACAGCCTTCAATACAGCAGGGAAAAGTAAAAAGAATTAATGAACTTGAAAAAAAGAATTAATGAACTTGAAGTATGCCTGAAAAAATTATCCAGAACACAGTGCAGTGGGACAAAGTGACAGAAATATGAAGTAGACTGAGAAACATAGATAATGTACAGAGATCGCAGACTGAGAAGGAATAATAGCCTGGTCGCTGTGTTCCAGAAGAGCAGTGAGTGTGTGGGGCTGAGCAACGCTTGGGATGTTTATTGACAAATTTCCAGAACTAACGTGAGAGATCAATCCTTGAAATCAGGAAACCCAATCACTTCCAAACAGAAGAGGTAAGAGAAATTCACACTCAAAGTGGGAAAACTGGAGGGAGGGGGAGAGAGAGGGAGGCAGCAGGGGAGAATGAGAAGAATGGCTGGTTCTCACTAGCACAAAGCATGGTCTGAAGACAGCGGCAAATACCTTCAACATGCAGGAAGAAATGAACTACCTCTCCAGCAAAAATGCCTTTTAAGAATGAAGATAAAATAAAGACGTCTTCAAACATTCGAAAAACCGCAAGGGTTTGCCCCCACGGGCCTTCGTTAGAGAGAATTCAAGCAGAAGAAAGTGCTTTTTAGTGGAAGGTCAGATGAATGAGAAACAAGGATGAGCAAACACAGAGCTGAATATTCGGGCAAAATTGATTATGTAGAAGAACAACATTTCATGGGGTTGTAAATTTTGTATGATTTTACATTATCCGTTAATAATAGAGGCCAGAAAAGGAGTGATCACGGTTAAAATGGTTTAGGTTCTTGTGTTGTTTAAGATAAAGAGTAGAGCTTGCGATGAATCTCAGAATTCCTTATTAAAATTACTAGAGTAATGATTGAAGGAAGAAAAATAGGAATGTAACTTCCAAATGAATAAAGGGAGAAAATGGAAAGAGGAAAAAGAACTTAATCCAAAAGAAATCAAGGAAGGATCGAAAAAGACAGAATTGGTGGGACAATTTGAAAGCACCTAATGTGTTGGCAGAAATGAATCCAAATAGAATTATAATTACGATAGATACAAATAAAGTAAACTTGTAAACTCTACAGTTGAAAGATAAAGATTGTCATATTGGATTTTTAAAAAATCTAGCTATGTGCTATTAACAATAGATACACCTAAGACATAAGGGCATAAAAAAATGGAACGCCACTCACTAAAAGAAAGCTTAGAGGTGTATCGATACAAGGCCAATTGATTTTAATGTAAAACATTTTACTGGAGATTAAAAGTGCCACTTATAATGATAAACAGTTCAATTAACTAGGAATATATAACAATTAAAATGTTGTGCGTACTTAATAATAGACCAACAAAACATATAAAACAACAATTGACAAAATTATAAAGAGATAAATTCACCAATGTTGGGAACTTTTAAGATACCTCTCTCAGCAATTGTTAGATTAAGCAGATGAAAATTTAGGAAAAGTAGAGAATAGTTAAATAATAAAATCACTAAACCTTATATAAAGTTTCATATATATATATAACTATATATATGACTGTAGACATATATATAACTGTATAGACAACTGTGGAATACAAATTCTTTTCAAGCACACTTGGGCATTTATGAAAATGGACAATGAACTGGATCATTCTCTGATCACAATGCCTTTAAGTTTGAATAAATAATCTCTAGATAATTAGAAAAGATCTAGATTTGGAAATAAAAAATATACTTCCACATAATTCATGGCTCCAAGATTAAACTATAACGAAACTTATAAAATAATTGAATGAAGACAAAATACTAAATATCGAAACTTGAGGGATGCAGTGAAAATAGTATTTAGAGGGAAATTTATAGCCTCAAATGCTTATCTTATGTGGAGGGACCAACAGGATTGTCTAGCAAATGGCTCTGGACATTCGTGTGATCTACTACAGATATTCCTGTGAGCAGGGGCTCTCCTTCTTCCAGCAGCACAAATTCAACACCTCACTTGATCCCCAAGGCTAGCAGCTAGCATTCCAAGACAATCCCCTGCACAGATAGTGTTTACTCTGGGCTTCTTGCTGCCTAAGCCCCAAGAGTGCATTCTCTGCAGCCATACTGGTTTTCCATGTCTGACTACAAAAAGATGGAGAAGCGGGCAGGGATCATGCCTCCCATAAAATGTAATCCATGGCGTGTCCAGCAGCCCAGCTCAGGGCTGAGAGAGCCCCTGTGAGGCTACCAGAGTACCAGGCACTGTGAGTCTTTTCTTACCAGCCTTGGACTTGAGAGATTCCTCAAAAAATCCTGTCCTTTAATCCCACACAGATGGAATTGTGGTATTTGCCTTCTCCCTCTTTGCCATAACTCCACAAGAAGAAAGACGAAAACTGATGAGAACAAATTAAATGAGAGCATGTAAAGGAAAGGGAAATTGATCAGAATTTCCGCCCTCCAAAGGGCGCTTAACGCCATGCAACAACCACCCTCTGCTCACCCAGACCGCGATTCTCCGACTGTCCTAGAAAACGGTTCTGCACTTGCTTCTCTTCCTCAAATCTTCATCTCCTCCTCTTCACCTCTTTATCCCTCTCAGCTAACGAACTTCCTTCTTGTTAGGGGCTGAATTGCGTGTCCCCCTCCCCAACTTTGTGTGTTGAAATACTAACCCCTAGGACCTCAGATTGTGACTGCATTTGGAGATAGTGTTTTCAAAGAGGTGTTAAGGTTACATGAGGTCATATGGATGGGCCCTCATCCAATATGAATGGTGCCCTTATGAGAAGAGGAGATTGGGACACAGACATGCTGAGTGAAACCATCTATAGCAGCTGAGGAGAGAGGCCTCGGAAGGAAGCAACCCTGCCGACACCTGCATCTCACACTTGCAGTCTCCAGCACAATGGATTTCTGTTGTTTGACCATCCGATCATGTGGTACCTTATTCTGGTCACCTGAGCAAGCTCAAACACTCCTTTCACCAGGAGAATAGAAGCAACAAGAGGAGATATGCCATGAGCTCCTGCCACCTCACCTGCCCACATCCCACACCTCTGCTTCTCTCCTGTGACTGTGGAAGACTTCCCATGCTCCTGGTGGACCAGCTCCTCCCCCACTGTCTCTAGATCCTTCTCCTACTGAGGTCCCTCCCCCACTCCACATCCTCATTCTGGCCATTCTACCATCTTTCTCTTGCTTCATCAATGTTTCCTTAGTCACATAAACATACAAACATCATGTTATTTTCCCATCTTATAAAGTGGTTCTTGAGCTCGCTGTTTCTCCCTCCCCCGGCCACTGCCCACTCTCCCCTTCCCTTGCACAGTAAAACTCATGGCAAGAGGTGTGTTCATACTCACTGTCTCTTAGCCAATCTCCCTCCTCCAATTTTCTCTCTGCCCAGGTTCCCTTCTCTTTTCTAAAACTTTGTGTTGAGAAATATAATACACATACAAAGCACACAAAACACAAGTGTGTGCTTTATTAAATAACTATGAAAGGAAACGTCCGTGTGATTACTACTCGGGTTGAGAACCCCTCTGTTGCCTGTAATCTAGAAGACTAGGCACGTTCTCTCTTCCTCGTGATGGACCCTCTCCCTGCCTTGGGGTATTATTATCCTGAAGTTTGTAGTAGTAATTGTCTCATTTTTCTTAGCACACTTATCACCTAGTATGTACCCATAAGAAACAAAGTTTAGTCTTTCCTGGTTTTGAACTTTGTATAAAGAGATTATATGATACACGTTCTTTGTGTCTTCTTTCACTCATTACGATGTTTGGAAGACTCATCCTTGTAGGAGTAGCTCATTGATTTTCATCGCTCTGCAGGAGCAGTTCTCAAAGTGGGTCCCCAGAGCAGCCGCATCAGTGTCACCGGAAGCCTTGTTAGAAATGTAAATTCTTGGGTCCATCCCAGACCTATTGAATGAATCAGAAACTCTGGGGGTGGGGTCAACCCTCCCAGGAGATTCCGATGTACGCTAAAATTTGAGAATCATTACTAAACATTATTCCAGTTTATTTTTGCAGCCTACAGTTGATGAGCTTTTGCGTTATTTCCAGTTCTTTTGCTGTTATGAACATCACCGCTACGGACAGTCTTACACAGGGTTCCCACAGCACTTGTGCATGAGATTTGGGGGCAGGACTTCTGCTCCGTCCATTTTCGCCTTTCCTGATACATGCCAAGATGTTTTCTGAAGGGATTAGTATCAGCCTGGATCTAAGCAGAAAACAAAAGACACACTCAATCCAGGTAAATGAGGAGAGTTTGATAACAGAGATGATTTATAACAGTGTCCTGAGAAAAAGCCGTGTTTTCATTAAACTAAAAAACCAGTGGAGCACGGATGTACTTGGGATTGGTTGCAGCGAACATGTTATTCTTAGTTGCACCCAAATAATCTGTGATATTTTATCCATCAACAATGAGAAGTATTTTCATACATGCCATTTGAGAAATTAAGCTACAAAGATTTTTGTGACAAAGTTAGTATTGGATACAAAAACAGACCTCAGGCTCCTGGTGTTTCCTTTCTGGATTTTCTGCAGTCATTAATCAGTCCCTTGAAATGTTGGCGCCTTAGAAGACCTACTTTGTACATCAACCTAGTGCCTTAGAATGGGATTGAACTTTCTGTAAACGAGTCTTCTAATTATTTTGTTACACTGTGTTCAGAATCTGCTGGAGATCTTTAATCAAAGTATTCATTAAATGGGTGTCAAGAATTTTGAGCTTTGAAACTTTAGCGAATTGTAATTTTTAGAAACAATCCTTGCCAACGGGGAAACATTGAAATTCATCTCTACAAAAGCAAGGGAGGAGCTGAAGGAATTAAATGCTGAGCATTCCAATGTGTTCAAGTTCTGATTTTCACATTCCATAATTGTTTTTGGAATATCTCAACAATATTGGAAGAATATGGAATATCTCAACAATATGGGAAGAATCTTTTGGTGAGATTCCTAGTTTTAATTGGATAAATTTATATTCTGTACTGGAATGGGAGGAAATCAAGAAGGCCTACAATTTTGCAGTCTTTAAATTTGATGAAACACTCAAAAGAATAATAAACAAAATTTGAGGGAACGTTTTGGCTTATGAAAATATTTGTCATAGAACGGTAGCCTATTCTGTCAAAACTGAGTTAAAATGACAACTTATGGAGCTATTTGAGCTGGAATATTTATACATTCAATTAAAAAATAGAATTGAGGGACTTCCCTGGTGGCACAGTGGTTAAGAATCCGCCTGCCAATGCAGGGGACACGGGTTTGAGCCCTGGTCCGGGAAGATCCCACGTGCCGCGGAGCAACTAAGCCCGTGCGCCACGGCTACTGAGCCTGAGCTCTAGAGCCCGTGAGCCAAAACTACTGAAGGCTGTGCGCCTAGAGCCCATGCTCCACAGCAAGAGAAGCCACAGCAATGAGAACCCCGCGCACCGCTACGAAGAGTAGCCCCCGCTCGCCGCAACTAGAGAAAGCCCGCACACGGCAACGAAGACCCAACACAGCCAAAAATAAATAAATAAACAAGTAAACAAACAAATAAATTTATTTTAAAAATAGAATTGAGAATATCTTCCATTTACTAAAGTTTTTCTGAGTTTACCTGGTACCTTAGTACCCATAGGAAGAGGACTTTCTCAATTAAAATCTAGTCTACAAAGAAGAGTTGGTGGAAAATATCAACAGATTTAAATTTATCATCACAGAATGCAACTCGAAGTAAGACTGCAAGCGATGTTATGACAAAACAAAGAATAATAAGACCATATTGAAAAAAAGAGCATTCTTCACAAAAGTATCAGTGTCATGGCCATAGAACAATATAATAAACTAATTCGTTGGGCCATAAACAAAGTTTCAGAAAACGCATTAGTTCAATTATCAACTTGTTCAGCTCTCAAAAGCATGCCGGTTTGAACGATGACCATACCCATGAGAAGACTTTGACATGGTGGCCACCTCTCCTCCTCCCTGAAGCCTATTCTTGGCTTCCACGGTTTCCTTCTTCCCTTCTGGCCACTCTTCAGCAGGTCCCCCTCATTTCCTAGACCTCTAAACCATGGACTGCACAGCTCTCAACCCTTTGCTACTTTTTGTTTATGCTCTCTTCCTGGTCTGAACCACCATCTGTCTATAAATAACTTTCCAAGGGACCTTTCCCCAGAACTCCAAGATCACATCCAGAGCCAGCTGGATATTCCACTAGAAGGTATGGAAAACGTCCCCCCAGCTCCACTCTCAGTGATGTCCTCCCTAGCAAAGCCCCCTTCACGTGCATGTGTAATAAACAATACAGAGAGAACTGTGTACCCTTTACTCCATTCCCCGCAATGGTAACGTCTTACAAACTCATGGTGCACCATCACAACCAAGATATTGACCTTGATAGAGTCAAGAAACAGAAGATCCTCCTGTTGCCCTTTTATAGCCACACCCACTTCCCTTCCACTTCAGTGCCTCCTGACGTTTTCATTTCTCTGGGATAAGTGTCTGCAGTGCAATCGCTGGGTTCTATGGCTGTTGCACTCTTAGTTTTGAAAAGAAATTGTCACAGTTTTCCAGAGTGGGTGGGCAGATTTGCATTCCCATCAGCAACGTATCCGGGTTATCTGCATCCCCACTGACATTTGGTGTTGTTACTATTTTTTATGTTAGCCATTCTCATATGTGTGTAATGGTATCTCTTTATGGTTTTAATTTTCATTTCCCTAATGGCTAATGATGGTAAACATTTTTTCATGTGTTTATTTGCCATCTGTATAGCCTCTTGGGTGAAATGTCTCTTCATCATGTATTTGGCCCATTTTCTAATTGCGTTGTTTGTTGTTTTACTGTTGAGGTTTTTTTTTTTTTTTTGCGGTACGCGGGTCTCTCACTTCTGTGGCCTCTCCCGTTGCGGAGCACAGGCTCCGGACGCGCAGGCCCAGCGGCCATGGCTCACGGGCCCAGCCGCTCCGCGGCATGTGGGATCTTCCCGGACCGGGGCACGAACCCGTGTCCCCTGCATCGGCAGGCGGACTCTCAACCACTGCGCCACCAGGGAAACCCAACTGTTGAGTTTTGAGAGTTCTTTATGTTTTGGATACCCGTCTTTTGTAGGCCATTTTCTCCTAATCTCTGGTTTGTATTTTCATACTCTTAACAGAGTTCTTCACAGAGCAAAAGTTTTAAATTGCAATGGAGTCCAATTTATCAATTTTTCCTTTTATGGATCATGCTTTTGGTGTCAAATCTAAGATTTCTTTGCCTAGCCCTGCAAAGATTTTATCTATTTAAAGTTTTATATTTTACATTTAAGTCTGTGATCCATTTTGAGATAATTTTTGCATAAGATGTGAGACAGATTAAGTTTTTTTTTTTTTTTTAAACCTATGAATGTTCAATTACTCCAACACCGTTTGTTGAAAAAGCTATCTTTCCTCCATTGGGTTGCTTTTGCATCTTTGTCAAATATCAATTGGACATATTTGTATGGGTCTATTTCTGGGTTCTCTATTCTGTTCCATTGATCTATATGTCTATCCCTCCACCAATATAATACAGTCTTAATTACTGTAGCTATATTACAAGTCTTGAATCGGGCAGACTGATATATCTCACTTCATTATTCTTTTTCGAAATTGTTTTAGCTATTTTCTTTAGCTAGGTCCTTTGCCTTTCCATATATATTTTAGAATAATCTTCTGTATATCTACAAAAAATCTTGGCTCATCGCCGCGGGGCGCGCCTGGGGTCGGGGGAGAGCGACCCCAGGGCCCTTTCGCCTGCCCACAGTTCGCCCAAGACTCGGGGCCGAGAGGAAGCGCTAGAGCCCAGAGTTCTCCCTGGAGTTCGCCCCGCGCCGCCTGCAGGACGCATCTGCCTGGCCCGGCGACCGCCGCTCCCGCCCACCGCCCTGGAGCCGCTGAAGGACGTCCACCTGGGCCGGGCCCCGCCCGGCCGCGGCCGCGCTCGCCTGGCCCTCCTCTCGGGCCATTACATTTACTACCATTACGGCTGCGACGGCGTGGACGACCGGGGCCGGGACTGCGGCTACCGCACTCTGCAAACGCTGTGCTCGTGGCCAGAGGGCCGGCCGGCGGGCGTACCCGAACCGGCTGCAGTGCAGGCGGCCCTGGAGGACATGGGCGACAAGCCCCCCGGGCTCCGGGGCTCTCGGGGATGGATCGGCTGTGTAGAGGCCAGCCTCTGCCTCGACCACTTCGGGGGTCCCCAAGGGTGCCCATGTCACGTGCCCCGTGGAGCAGCGCTTCTGGGGGAACTGGAGAGGCTCTGTTCCCACTTGGCAGGGGCCTGGGGGGGGCCTGTAATGGTTGGAGGGGATGCGGATGCCCAGTCAGAGGCGTTGCTTGGCCCAGGCACGGAAGCCTACGTCCTGGTATTGGACCCTCACTGCTGGGGTGATCCGAAAAACCCCCGTGAACTACAGGCTGCTGGGTGGGTGGGCTGGCGAGAGGTAAGCTCAGCCTTTGACTCCAACTCCTTCTACAACCTGTGCTTGACCAGCTGTGACTCGGAAAGGCAGCTGCCCTCCCTGGATTGAGGTTAAGGACCCAGAACTGAGCCGGCTCTAGCGCTAGCCCGTTGAGCTACCCCATCTCAAAGGCAGAGGCTGCCTGATGTCAGACCCCCAGGAAGTCCCAGCAGAGCCTGGGATCTTTGGTGTCAATGAAGTGGCAAGGCCCAGCACACCCCCCCCCCGCCCCAAAAAAATAAATCTTGCGTGGGCTTTGATAGACACTGCATGAAACCTGCATATCATTTTGGGGAGAACTGACTCTTTATTGTGTTGATTCTTCCAAACTATTTCACCGTGCATCTCTTTCTCTATTTAAATCTTTTAAAATTTAATTTTTAATTTAATTTAATAAAATTTAATTTGATCAGTGTTTTATTGTTTTCTGCATACAAATCCTGTACAAATTTTGTTAGATATACATCTATGTATTTTTGAGTGATTGTATATGGTATTGTATTTTAAATTTCGCTGACCTTGTGTCCATTGTTAGCATATACAAATAAAATTGATTCCTGTATATTCACCTGCATCTTGTGACCTTGCTGAATTCACTTATTGTTCTAGGAAGTTGTTATTGTTGTTTTGGGTAAATGCTTTGGGATTTTCTATGTAGACAGTCGGGCCAACTGCAAGTAAGGACAGTTTTATTTCTTCCTTTCCAATCTGAACGTCTTTTATTTCCTTTTTTTCCTTTCCTCATTGCTCTGGCTAGAACTCCCAGCACTATGTTGAATGAAAATAGTGAGAGGGAACGTCCTGGCCTTGTTCCCATTCTTGGGGGAAAAGCACACTCAGTCTTGACCATTAAGTATGAAGTTAGCTATTGGGTTTTTGTAGAAACTCCCTATCAAGTCGAGGAAGTTCCCCTCTGTGCTCATTTTTCTGTGACTTTTGATCATGAATGGCAGCTGGCTTTTTTTTTAAAGATCTAACTCACATACTATAAAATTCCCTTTTAAAAAGTATACAATTTAGTGGGTTTTAGTATATTCACAATGTTGTGCAACCATCAACACTAACTCTGGAATATTTTCATCACCCCAGAAAGAAACCCTGTCCCCTTCAGCAGTCACTCTCCCTTTCCTCCTTCTCCCCAGAGCCTGGAAACCAGGACCCTGCTTTCTGTCTCTATGGGTTTGCCTACAGAGGACATTTCATAGAAATAAAATCATACAATATGTAGCCCTTGTGTCTCACTTCTTCCACTTAGCATAGTGCCTCCAAGGTTCATCCATGTGGTAGCACACACCAGTACAGTCAGCCCTCTGTGTTCGTGGGTTCTGCATTTGTGGATTCAACCAACCGTGGATCAAAAATATTTGAAAAATTTCCAGAAAGTTCCAAAAAACAAAACTTGAATTGTCTGTGCATGGCAACTATTTAGATAGTGTTTACACTGTATTTATCACTATTTATATAACATTTACATTGTATTAGGTGTTATAAGAATCTAGAGATGATTTAAAGTATATAGGAGGATGTGTATAGGTTATATGCAAATACCATGCCATTTTATATAAGGGACTTGAGCACCCACAGATTTTGGTATCCATGGGGGGTCCTGTAACCAGTCCCCCATGGCACTGAGGGACAAGAGTGTTTCACTCCTTTTTATGGCTGATTAATATTCCATTGTACTGTGATACCACATTTTGTTGATCCATTCATCAATTGGTGAACATGCAGGTTGGTTCCTTTTTTTTTTTCTATTATGAGTAATGCTTCTGTGAACATTCATGTACAAATGTTCATGTAGACACGTGTTTTCAATCATCTTGGGCATATGCCTAGGAGTGGAATTGCTGGGTTATATAGAAACTCTATGTTTAGCTCTTTGAGAAACTGTTCAACGGTTTTACAGTAGCTGCACCATTTTACGTTCCCACCGGCTATGTATAAGAGTCCCAGTTTTTCTGCATCTTCACCAACATTTGTTATTGTCTGCCTTTTAGATTATAGCAATACTGGGGAATGTGAAGTGATATCTCATTATGGTTGTGATTAGCATTCTCCTAAAGGTTAATGATGTTTAGTATATTTTCATGTGCTTATGTGCCCTTTGTATATCTTCTTGAGAGAAACGTCTATTCAAATACTTTGCCCATTTAAAAAACTTGGGTTATTTGTCTTTCTTATTATTGAGCTGTAAGAATTCTTTATATATTTTGGGTAGTAGACCCTTGTCAGATATATGATTTGCAAATATTTTCTCCCATTCTGTGGGTTATCTTTTCACTTTTTTGCCAGTGTCCTTTGAAATAAAAAGTTTTAAATTTTGGTGAAATTCAATTTACCTATTTTTTTCTTTTGTCACTTGTACTTTGGTGCCATATCAAAGAAACTGTTGTCCAATCTAAGCTCACAAAGAAAATCCCTAGGTTTTCCTCTAAGAGTTTTATAGTTTTAGCTCTTACATTTAGGTCTTTGATCCATTTGAGTTAATTTTTGTATAGGGTGTGAGGTAGGAGGTCTAACTTCATTCTTTGCTATGGATAACCAGTCTCAGAAAAGACTATTCTTTGGTCACTAAATTGTTTTGGCACCCTCCTTCAAATAAATTGACTAAATGTTAGGATTTATTTCTAGTCTTTCAATTCTATTCCATTCTTCTATGGCAGATCATACATTCTTGATTACCGTAGATTTGTAGATAAATATTGATATTGAAGGCTCTGTTGTCAAGTGCATATATGGTCATAATTGTTGTCTTGATGAATAGATCCTTTTATCACTACAAAATATCCTTCTTTTTCTCTAGTAACAATTTTTGTCTTGAAGTCTGTTCTGTCTGATATTAGTGTAACCATTCCAGTGCTCTTTTTAGCTTGAGTGGTATATCATTTTTCATTCTTTTGTTCAACTTACTTGTGTCTGTGAATCTAAAGTGTGCCTCCTGTGGATAGCATCAAATTGGGTCATTTTAAAAATCCATTTTGCCAATCTCGACCTTTCAAGTGGAATGGTTAATCCATTTACATTTAATGTATTATTGATAATGTAGGATTTACATCTGCCATTTTGTTATTTGTTTTCTATATGTCCTATTTTCTTTGTTCCTCTATTCCTCCATTACTGCCTTCTTTCATATAAAATAGATATTTGTTACTGTACTATTTTAATTCCCTTGTCATTTCTTTCACATATTTTTTGAATTATATTCTTAAGGTTGCCCTGAGGATTACAATTAATATCCTAACTTATAAAAATCTAGTTTGGATTAATACCAACTTAATTTCCAACGGTTTAGAAAACTTTACTTCTAAATAGCTCCATCTCCTCCTTACCCGCTTTGTGCTATTATTATCAGGCAAAGTACATTTTTAAAAATAAATTTATTTATTTATTTAATTTATTTTTGGCTGTGTTGGGTCTTCATTGCTGCGTGTGGGCTTTCTCTAGTTGCAGCAAGTGGGGGCTACTCTTCAGTGCAGTGCATGGGCTTCTCATTACGCTGGCTTCTCTTGTTGTGAAGCACAGGCTCTAGGCACGTGAGCTTCAGTAGTTGTAGCACGTGGGCTCAGTAGTTGTGGTGCACGGGCTTAGTTGCTCCGCGGCATGTGGTATCTTCCCGGACCAGGGCTCAAACCGTGTCCCCTGCATTGGCAGGTGGATTCTTAACCACTGTGCCACCAGGGAAGTCCCTACATTTTGAATATATTGTATGCTCATTAGTATAGATTTGTAATTTTTGCTTTACACAGTTGTCTTTTCAATAATACAGGAGAAAATAGAGTTACAAACAAAAATACACTTATACTGTCTTTTTAATTTACCTATGTTTGTACCTTTACTGGGGCTCTTTATCTTTGATATGAATTCCAGTTACTGCCTAATGTCCTTTCATTTTAGTCTGAAGGACCTCTCTTTATTATTTTTTGTAGGGCCAGTCTGCTAGTGATGAATTCTCTCCAGTTTTATTTACCTGGAAATGTCTTAATTTTCCCTACATTTTTGAAAGAGAGTTCTGCTGGGTAAAGAATTCTTCATTGATAGTCCTTTTCTTTCAGCACTTTAATTCTATCTTCCCATTGCCTTCTGGCTCCCATGGTTTCTGACGAGGAACAAACTGTTAATTTTATTGATGACACCTTATATAGATCACTTTCTTCTCTCTTGCTGCTTTTGAAATTTTCTCTTTGTCTTTGACTTTCAAGAGTGTGATGATGATGTGTCTAGGTGTTTGAGTGTATCCTACTCGGAGTTTGTTGAGCTTCTTGGATGTGCAGATTAATGTATGTCATCAAATTTGGGGAAATTTTTTGATTTCTCTGATACCATCCCTGGCAGGGGGTGGGGTGGGGAACGTCATTTTAGCTTGACAAGTGTGGAAGTCTCAGCTCCTTACTTAGCCTTTGCTGGCACGAATAGTGATGGGGCCACTGATTTTTCTGCAGCATTTGGCTGGAGTAGAGTGGTTACTGTCTAAGTATTCCATCTTCATAGGCTATCTCTTTCCTCATTCTTTGGCTTGAGAGGGCAGGCTTTTTGGAGGAGCTTTTTTTTTCTGTATGCCTCTTCCAGATTGCCAGCTTCTTTGGCTGCAAATCTGAGCTATATGATACAAAAGAATACCGCAATCTAGCCAGTCTGCCTTTTTTCTTCCACCTTTTTTTTCAGTTGTTTTCAGTTGTGCTTTGCTGAAAGAATAGGGAAGCATGAAACTACTCCATCTTCCCAGAAATGGAAATTGACTATATTTCTTTTTAGAAGGTACTTTTTCATAGCCACCTTATCTTGTTACATTTCTGCTTCCCCCACCCCCATTGTCTGTTCTTTTCACAAATGTTATTCCTTCATTAGTCTCATTGAGTATCCTAAGTATGCTTACTTAAAGTCTTTTTTTCCAGACTGTTCTATTATTTAATTTCACCTGGAGTTAATTCATATTATGATTATTGATTTTGGTGGCCATTATTCTTAGCATTAGATGTCTTCATGGGCTTCAGAGTTTTGATTTTTAGGCTCAATTTTGGGTAAAAGGGTATCTTTCACTTTCTTTCCCTCTTTGTGTACTCAACCCCCCTCCATCTTGAGGCCCCTTCTCCCCCTGGTCTAGCAGTTTGGGGTCACTCCAGTGATGCCTGGTCTGCAGTACAGAAACGTGTTTTATATTGGTGGTTCACAATTCCTGGCCCTCTGGGGTCTACTTGTCAGCCATGGGGCATGAGATTAATGATATTGGATGTTCTCCCTTGTCCTAGGGCCACACCTTCACAGAAGGTGTTGCCCCATGAAATGGTTGAAGAGATTTTTCAGACTCCTCTTTGACATAGGGGTGAACACTCTCTCCCCTCATTTCAAATAGGAATCCTGACTCTGTTTCCAGCCTTGTGTCCTCATTATGCCTTGGGATCCAGAGTCCAGCAAGCCCATGGCTTTGTCCATACTTAGCAGTTTGTGTTTCTGGACCACAGTGGAGTTTATATTGCTTTTGAGCCCAGCCAGATCCTCTCAACACTTTATTGTATAGTTTATTGTTGTGTGTTTGCGGCAGAGAGCAACAACTCACAGCCTGAATCATAGCATTATCTGGATCTGAAGCCAAATACTCTGTTTTTCTTATTTTAATATTTATTTTCATCTTTATTTAGCTCTATTTTATGCAATGCCACTTTGTATCCTGTTTGAGATAGGTGAAATACAAATAAATTATATATTTCTTCAAGTTCATGTTTCATCATTTCTCAAATCAAGGCGCACCTTATATTAAATGCATCTGAGAATTTAAGATGTATGGTGTCAACCACACCTGGAAATGCAGCAGACACTTCACTCATATGCACAGAAACCAGTAACCTGCGGAGGTGCGATCCGGGCGCTGAGGGCAGAAAAACCGGTGGGGTGACTCACAGGAATGGATTCCTCTGTGTGTTTGGAAAAAGTGGGAGGGGTAGAGGGGTATAGGACAACTTCTGCATTTGAAGTCACCGACCTCAGGCAAGATGAATGCAGCTCCTGCCTCCTCGTGAGGTGGGAGAACTCACAGAAGCAGTTTAAGGAAACATTGTCTCCTTTCTTTCCCCTCTTGCTTCATGTACTAGACATTTTCAGCTGGTCGCAAAAGGTGCACTTTTTGTCACACTGGGGTACACACAGTTGTGGCCACAGCTAGACTATCTCTTCCAAGTGCTGACACCCTCATGTTCCAACTCCCATTTTATAGAAGCAAAAACTGTAAAGGCATGAGTGAAGCCGACTCTGCCCAGGCCTGCCAGAGGGGTGCAAGTGGCTGCCAGTAGTTCAGCCTCCTTGAAGACGGTGTCCTCGAAACACTGGCAATGGTGGGCGTCTTTTCTCTCCATTCATGCTCCATCCTGGAATCGACCATTTAGAAGCAGCTCAGCAAGGTCAAGTGGGAAAGGCATCCAGTTCCTGAGTCAAATAGCTCATACACTTTGGCCCAGTAATTTCACTCCTGGGCAATTACCCTGGCAAAGCTGGCAGAGGAAGGGGCTAGGATTCATACACAAGGGAGGTTTATAAAACTTCCACATGTAAAATAAGATGGAGCTCTATCAAAAGGGGCATATTAAATAAACTGGGTACACGATTTCATTGGAACATAGGCAGTAATTGAAAACTATGCTTTTGAAATAGTTTTAATGGAAAATGCTCAAATTCAGTGTGCTATTAAGGTCGCAAAGCATAAGGTACCATAATTAATATTTATTTATTTAATTATTTATGGCTGTGCCACGCAGCTTGTGGAATCTTAATTTCCCCGCCAGGGATCCAACCCGTGCCTCCTGCAGTGAAAGCATGGAGTCCTAACCACTGGACCACCAGGGAACTCCCAATAATTGATATTTTGTAATAGAATATATCATAGAAAAGTGACTGGATGGAAGTAGAGAAATATCACTATTTGTTCTCGCAGGTGGAGGGACTCTGAATATAAACTTTTTCAAACAAGACTTCTCGGATATCAAAATTTTCTACAGTGAATATACACTACATTGAACTCATTGAAGTTACAGTATGTAAAGCAAACTTCGTTAAAAAAAATTACAACCTATACAAAAAGAGCTTTACTAGCAGTCTTAGAAAGAATTTAAATAATTCTTAAGTATTTAAATAATTTAAATTTTAATAATTCTTAATTATTCATAATAATAAAATCAGTCATCACTGATTGGCTGCTGAGGACCGGCACAGAGCAGTTGCCCAGGAGGCGGGGCTGGGCGCGCCATTTCCGGGGCGGGGCCTCGGCCGCGCGCGAGCCGGTGGTCTCCATGGCAACCAGCGGGGCCCAAGCGAGGCGAGCCTGGAGCCGCCACCGCAGCCGCGCAGGCCCCGCCCGCACCCTGGCCGCTCAGCCACTAGCCCTCCGCCGCGACCCCGGGCCCGGTCCCAGCTCGGCTGGTGTTCCCGCCAGAGGCTGCCCGCGCCTGCCTCCTGCCGCCGCCGCCCGGGCCTGACCTGACCGGGAAGCAGTTCCGGCGGGCCGCCGCCGTGACTCATCTGCCTGCCCGCATTCCCCGATCGGGCCATCTTGGTCGCGGCCGGCGCGGCAGACGGAGCCGCGGAGGAAGCCGCGGAGACCCAGGTACGCGCCCGCCGCCCGCCCCAGGCCCCGGCGCCGCCGCGGGTGCATCGGCCCTTTGTTCTGCCCCAGGTGGGCGCCGGGCCCAGCGTAGGGAGGGGGCCTCGGCGGGGGCGCCCGCCTCGCCGCCCGCTCTTTGCTCCTCCCACGCCGCGTCCCTTACTTCTAACCCCCGTTTCCGCAGTCGAAACCGTTTTTAAACCATGTTTTCGTCCTTCAGGGCCCAGAACAAGTCCACCCTCCTGTGCAGCCCGCCATGGCCTTGTGAGGGCGGCGATCAAGGAGCCACATCCGGAGCTGGGGATCCCCGAGGGTCTGCACCCCTTGCCTGGTCTGGCTGTGCTCATCTGTCGGTCCGTCTGCCCTGCCTTCTTGTTTGGGCTTCTGAGCCACGCTGGGTCTTGAACCCTACCCTTTCCTTGATTTCTCTCTTGGTCTACCCAATTTTAGCATTACAGGTGCTCAGGTTCTGGGATACCCAGACCCCCTTCTCCCGCTTCATCCGTCTCAGCCTTAGGCCGACCTCTGGCCACCATGGTTCAACCCCAGACCGCAAAAGCTGAAACCCCAGCCTCTGCAGCGTCTACCAATGCCCAAATGGATGACGTCATCGACACCCTGACTTCCCTGCGCCTCACCAACTCCGCGCTGAGGCGGGAGGCCTCGACCCTGCGGGCAGAGAAGGCCAACCTCACCAACATGCTGGAGAGCGTGATGGCGGAGCTGACCTTGTTACGCACCCGGGCTCGGATTCCCGGGGCGCTGCAGATCACCCCACCCATCTCGGCCATTACCTCCAATGGGACCCGGCCGATGACGACGCCTCCCACCTCGCTGCCCGAGCCCTTTTCCGGAGACCCTGGCCAGCTGGCGGGGTTCTTGATGCAGATGGACAGATTCATGATCTTCCAGGCCTCGCGCTTCCCCGGAGAGGCCGAGCGAGTGGCGTTCCTCGTGTCCCGGCTGACCGGGGAGGCGGAGAAGTGGGCGATCCCCCACATGCAACCCGACAGCCCCTTGCGAAACAACTATCAGGGATTCCTGGCCGAGTTGCGGAGAACCTACAAGTCTCCGCTGCGGCACGCCCGGCGCGCCCAGATCAGAAAGACTTCGGCCTCGAATCGAGCCGTGCGGGAACGGCAGTCGCTCTGCCGCCAGCTGGCCGCCACGGGCACGGTGCCCTGCCCTGTGCACCCAGCCTCCAATGGGACCAGTCCAGCCCCGGCCCTGCCCACCAGAGCTCGGAACCTTTAGGAATCGGCCACCACCCTGGTCCGTCTGCCGCCACCCAGGTAGCATACCCCTTTTGCTGCGTAGAAAGAAGTGTCCGTACCACACAGCATCGCCCTTGTTTGAAGACATCCCTTCCCGCCTCTCTCGTTCCATAAGGACATCTGTCATTGCTCCTGGGCGCCCTGTGACCCACCTTGCTTCCTGGTATCGCGTGCTAGCTTGGAACCTCCGTTGCATGTTTCCCTTCTCTCGCTTGCAATTCCAGCTCTTCTAGTGACCACAGCTCTGCTGCTGGGTCACGCTGACCCCGCAACACACTTTGGACCATTGGGGCTGACCTTTCCCAGCCTGACCAGGTTCACAGACGCTCGTCTTCCACCCTCTGCGGCCCCACGGCAGCTCCCCACCTGGCTGCCCTGTTCTCAGTAGTGAGCTTGCTGATGGCAGAAAGAAGCCCTTTTGGCCAGGCGGGTGGCTTGATGGGGGTACCTGGAGAGGAGAGCCTGGCATCCTGCGCGTAGGTGATTGCCAGCCCTGCCAGGGCCCAGCGTAGCAGGCAGGGGCCTCGTCTCTGCTGTCCGCGGCCGAGGATCAGAGCTGGGAGTGGTTCTAGCGTTTCCGGGGGGCCGGCTCCACTCTGCACATGAGTATGCAGTCCTCGTGCCCCACGGCTGCCACTGGGAAAGACTGCTACTGCGGCCTTAGGGGGGGCCCCCGCAGGCTGCACCCCCATCAATGCCTGGCTTTAGCTGCCAGTGTTCTGATACGCCAGGACTGGGGGGAATCCGGAACTCGCCTGCTAGGCAGGTCGTTGTGGCTTGGGATCACTGGGCGTTTCCATCAGGCCTCCACAGGCAGCACATACACGCCCATCCCTGCCTGAGACCCCCGGCAGGCTGAGGGTGGGCTCTAGAGGCTCACTTTGCTGCCCTGGACCCCCCGTGGGAATCAGCAGTCCCCCCTCCTCTTTGCCCACTGGCACTTGGTGGTGCGCTTGTCTAGCTTGAGACCTGTTCCCTTCTCCCTGCAGGGGACATGTGGCCTTCACCTCAGCCCCTTGAGCCACACATACGGTCTCTAGGTCTCCAAAGCCTCTGTGTAGCGTGTCCTCCCCAGGCCTGGGCTGTCCATCAGACGTCCAGCCTTTGTCCCAGAAAACATGGACTCAGGGCTGGAGACCCAACTCCTCTGGGATGCGTCACTGAACCCTTAAGGAGAGAGGGTGTCTGCCTCTGCAGCCCCGGCCAAGGCCTTGCTGGCGTTTGCAAAGGAAAAGAGCTGCGGACTGCCTTGGTCCTAATGCGGTGACGGTGCAGAGCTGGTGCCCGTGTTCTGATTCTGAGGGACGAACCTGTGCCTCTTAGTGGTGGGTGGCCTTCACGGGGGACGCCCAGAACCACTTTCTAAATGAGTCTTGGCCAAGCCCTTTGGACCGTGGTGCTCCCACCATATTTCAATGCCAAATGAACCGCATTTCCATGACCACCCGGGCGGTGGGAGATGGGCTGTCCTACCTTGGGTTCATCTGCCCCTGTTCTGCTGGTCCTGGCCCGACGGCCGGAGGACAGCCTCTGTGCACCCCTGCAGGCCTACGTCTTGGGACCCCCAGTGGTTGGCTTCTAGGGCCCATCCCCTCTTCCTAAGAGTTTCCATGATGCAGGGGAAAGTGACTGCGCTCCTGAAGCAACCACCGCCTACAGGGTCAAGGGTGATCAGTGGTTGCTGGGGTTCGTGGCCCACTGCTGCCCACTCATCATAAACTCCGTTAGCCCAGTTGCCCTGCTGAACCACTGCCTGAACCCAGGCTTCAGGCCCCCCTGGATTCCAGCCGAGGCTGTTCAGGCGGGACCATGGTGCTCATTAAGCCTGAAGCCGGGGAGGGCGCACAGTGGGCCACTCTTCTGGGGGGCGGGCCCTCCGGTGTGGGGTTGCGCAGATCACTTGCACTTCCTGCTCTGTTCTCTTCTGCCTACCTGCCAGGTGGAGGTGCCCACAGCTGGAGGGGTACAATGACACCCGGGGAAAAGGAGGCCTGCAGGGGTAACTGACACCTTGAAGGTTTCCACGTGGCCCAGCCCAGCCAGGGTAGGAGACCCAGCACGGGAGCAGGGCAGGAACTGCTCGCCAGCCCCTGGCTGTGCCCAAGTGGCGTTAGAAGTCCTGCTGTGTTTGCATTCGTGCTGCATTTCAGCTGCTGCACATAACCAGGCCAGAGCCACTAGGCAAGGCTGGCCATGCTGCCTGCCTGCACCCGTGACCGGCCCTCTGCATATGGGTCGTCGTGCCCAGCCTGGGCTGCTGCTGCAGCTGCGTCTGGGTTGGTGATTTGCTTGGGTTTTGCCTGTTGCTGCGCACGGCACGGGCTGGGGACTCTGCTGTTGGACGCCTGCGACCTTGTTGATCGCTTCCTCGACCTTGGAAACCGGAGTAGATGCGAGGCTTGGGGTTGGACTTGGAAGAAGCCCCACGTTGGGAGCCCCTGGTGACTCTAGTGGAAGACACCCTAGTCCCCAGCTAGAGAGGATGAGACCCAGGCTTCATGCAGCCTAGAGCAAGGGCAAGTGACTGGGAGGACCGAGCTGGAGAAGGCAGCGGGGGACGGGAGCTGCTCTGTACATATTCGGGGTTTATAATTTCTCTGAATTTAAGAGAACAGGTGTTGATTTATTAAAGGGACAGGGAGTTAGTAGTGTTAAACAGTGCATGTGAGGGAAAGTTTTATGTTTTTCATGGTGTTGACATTATTTGGACTATATTGTGTCTGTCTTCTGGTCTCCGTGGTACCCCATCTGGTAAGGAAGCTTCATTGCGTAACAGGGCATCGTTCGAGATCAGATTTAGAAGAAGGGGTGACCTCTGGCCTACTGTATAGTGTGACCTTGGGATTGACTTAATGTCCTGAAGCATTTCGGTGACTTCTAGGAAAAAGCCAAGACCCATCTCGCTGGTCCCAGGTGAGTATATGAGGAGGTCATGACACGGAGCCCAGAAGCACCCCATGAAGACGCAGGTAAGATGCACGAGCTGCTTCTGTCAAGAGGGACAGAACTACCTGCTGGACCATGATCCTGGCAGTTCGGCCTTTAGGAGGAGGAACACATGTGGGGAGAGCTGGGCAGGTACTTAGGTTACCTTAAGGGAGCAGCCCCGTGACTGTGAACGAGCACACACACAACGGGGCCAGCTACCAGGGGTGGAGTTTGGGCGGGAAGAGGGGAGAGATCTTAGCAGCCGTCCCTACCATCTTGCAACCAGAGCTGTAAGCCTGAGATCCCCTCTGCTCGGAAAGCCTTAGGTTAGGGGCTTAGAGATGAAGACACAGATGGGGCTCTGGAGAAGGCAATGCAGCACTGATTGTTGGGCCGGCAGCGAAAGCTTGCCTGTGTGGGGAGAGGGCTGGGGTTTAGGATAATTCCATCACCCACCACGTGTAGACAGAGCTGATGACGGTTGTGGTCTTGGGGTCCCAACGTCGGGTGTGGCCGTTGGCAGAGCACGAACGCAGTAAAGGTGGTGGGGTAACACCAGCTCCTCGCCGCGGCATCAGTAACTCCTTTGCATAACCAAGTAACAATGTCCTGGTTGTTTTCATTATCAAAGCCAACCTACACATCGTAGAAATTTTGGAAAATAAAGTAGTAGAAAGAAGTACGATTTTAACATTTTGGTGTTTCTCCTAGTCTCTCCCTGCCCCCCGCCCCCCACGGTTTCTCTGCTTTTTGTTTTAACATAGTTGTGATACTACCTACTGTAATGATATGATATCGTGTATTTTCATTTACGTCACGGGCATGTCCCCGTGTTATTTCTAATTTTATGTTGAAAGGCCGTGTGCTCCTCCGTCAAGCAGTGCCAATGGTTGATCACCAATGCTCTTACTAATTTTTCACCATTAGAAATCGATGAAGATCTTTGTGCATAAAGTTTTCCCCAATGTCAAGTTATTTCCTTAGGGTAGAGTCTCAGAGGTGGGGTTTATTGAGTTAAAGAATATGAAAACGTGTGAGGCCATGATTACATACTGACAGGTGGTCTCCAGAAATGTTTGTACCCCTTTACACTGCCACCAGCAAAGATAAACGTGCTCATTTTACCATCTTGCCAGTGCTGAGTATTCTCATCTGGCCAAATACTTGCTAATCTGATCATGAAAAAAATAGCATTGTATTTTAGTTTGCATTTTTTCGGTTTCTAGCGAAGTAGAACATCTCTTCGTGTCAAGCAGTTGTATTTCTTTTGTGTATTGTTGGTGTCCTCTGCTCTTATCTACTGGGGGTCTAATAAATTTGTATGAGCTCGTTATATATTAAATATATTAACCTGCTGTGTGTCATACTCGTTGCACATGTTTCCACCTCTTTGCTTTTTTGTGTGTTTTACTGAAGTTTTAACTTGATATGTAGCTGATCCGTTCCCTCACTTGGCCCTGTGCCCACCAGCTCTTAAGGCAGGCACGCATATACGGCTGTACCACTGCGCTGGCAGCAATGGCTGACGCATAGTGGGTACTCCACAAACGTTTGTGAGACTGGCGTGGATGGATGTGCTGGGCATCCATGGTGCGTCACACACACCACCCCCACCCCCAAAGTGCTTGTGAACCAAGAACAGTTCACAGACCTTTTGGTCCCAGAATCCCTTGGCACCATTAAAATCCTTTAGGACCCCGAAGAGCTTCTGCTAATGTAGATTTTGCTTATCAATATTTACCATGTTACAAATTAAAATGGAGAATGTTTCAAAATACTATTTTGAAAATAAACTCATCACCTGACAACACGAATAGCATATTTTAAAGAAAACTATTTTCTAAAAAAATTCAGTGAGAAGAGTGGCATTCTTTCATCATTTTGCAAATTTCTTTAATGTCTGACTTAATATCAATAGAAGACAGCTGGGACCTCAGACCTGCCCCTGTACTTCATCTTTTGCAAGATCACACATCACGTAGCCTCTGAAAAATTCCACCGTACACTCAGGAGACAGCAAGAGTGGAAAACACACAGGATATTTCAGTAGTATTACGGAAACAGGAATGCCTTCCAGAACCGGAAAGGGTCCTGCCCACTTTGAGATCCCCTGGTCTGAGAAGAGACAAGAGTAGTCCTTGCTGCAAACACCTCCATCTGTCCTTTGTGGTTTCCTTCACTGCTTTAAACTGAAGGTCTTTGTTTCCCTCTAGCATTAATAAAGGCACTTCTGGAATTAGTTTGGCTTGTAGTGTGAGGTGAGGCTCCAGCTTGACTTTTCCCCAGTTTTTTCTTTATAAATTTATTTTATTTATTTATTTTTGGCGCGGTGGGCCTTCGTTGCTGCACATGGGCTTTTCTCTAGTTGCGGTGAGCGGGGGCTACTCTTTGTTGCGGTGTGCGGGCTTCTCATTGCAGTGACTTCTCTTGTGGAGCACGGGCTCTGGGGCACGTGGGCTTCAGTAGTTGTGGCTCGCGGGCTCAGTAGTTGTGGCGCACGGGTTTAGTTGCTCCGCGGCATGTGGGATCTTCCCGGACCAGGGCTCAAACCCGTGTCCCCTGGATTGGCAGGCAGATTCTTAACCACTGCGCCACCAGGGAAGCCTTCTCCAGTGTTTAAACCCGAGATCACCTACTGACTTCTTTCTCCCCATCATCCATGTGTTTCCTCCAGCACATCTGAAAATCTTATCTTCTGTGGCGCCGACTTTCCCAATATCTAGTGATCCATCTATCTCCCCCAGAACTTCCCTTTTAAAAATGATTTCGGGTTTATATTTTGTATTCCTAATAGGGGGTCTTCTCCTTCAGGTTTTCTTAGCTGTTCTCACCAGGTGAACATAAAAATTAATTCTAAATTTTGCCCCGAATCCCAGCGCAGACGCAGGGCTGGCAAACTGTGCGCAGGCCAGAGCCCTGGAGGGTGAGGTGACCGCTGCTTCGTGTCCACGGAAGGCCTTGCCCCTGGGGTTTCAACCAACGTTCCTCTACGACTGGTGGCTGGTTTGCGATCAGGGGTGAAAATCTGTGTCCCAACTGGCTAGCCTGCTGCCTAGTCAGGGTCTTCTGCTTGGAAAAGTCTAGAGTGCACACGATGCCCTGCCGGCTGGCCCCGGACGGCTGGTCCTAAGAGGTTTACAAGGGCCTCGCTGTGTCTTTCAAAAGTTCTTCCCTGGGTTCCGGAACATCTGGATGTAGCTGGGGAGTCTTCTGGATTCCAAACGGTATTGCGTCCCCAGAACCCTGCTGGTCACACTTCAAGCACCACATTTGAAAGCAGTAGAAACTGCTGACTCTCAGATCGTATCTGAGCAATTCCAAAGACAGGAGTCTCATGTGATCTGCCCGTGAGCTTCCAATGGCCACCAGGCTCTGGGCATCTGCTAAAGCCTCTTCCTGTCAAGAAAAGTTAATTTCTAGGCATACGCTGTAGCGGGGTATCGAGCTGGGCTTTTCCTGTCGTAGCCCAGACCCACATAAGAGAATGAAAGCCTGTACTCGGAACGTTGACGGCTGCTGACGGTCCGTCAGTCCCCGCACTTGAAGGGATGTCTTAGCACTGTCAGTCTACCAGCACCCAACGGTTACATAGGCTGGCTGGTTCTTTACCAAACCTGTTTTCTCCTCTTTCTGGGCAAAAAGCTAGACGACATTCCCCAGCCTCCTCTCCAACCTGGTGGGGCTCAATGATGGGATTCTAACCAGTGGAATGCGGGCGAGAGGGATGCTCCCTGTTCTCTCCCCTTCAACCATTTGATCCACGCTGATAGCCAAGGAGACCTTGGAAAACACAGAGTGAAGATGGCAGACCCATACAACTGAGACCCCAAGCCACAGTCTGTGGGAGAGCTGCCAGGATCCCCATGGGCCTGGGGCACTGGGCATGACTGGGGGTCAGCTCCCAGCAGTGAGCAAGTGGGAACAGGGAGTGGGGGGAAGGGGGGCGTGGCGGTGGCCCCAGGAGGAGTGAGCTCCCGCGGTTGCTGCAACCTTTCCGGGAACCCCATGTCCTCTTTCTCGAGTGGCCCTGACACGAGCACCAATGTGGCCCGGCGAGGGAAAAGCAAAGTCCAGTTAAGAGAAGGCCTCTTAGCCCCTCCAAAGCCACCAGGGTCACAAAGAGCTCCGGCCAACCCTGGGGAGAGGGGATGAGACACGCCCCAAATTGCTGGAGCCAAACATTCTTCAGAAGCAAACAGGGCTTAGTCTTAACAAGAGACTGTTCTACACACAAAAATGACAAGAAAACCTTTTCATGTGGCCAAGATATCGTTAAGGGACCTCCTACCTAGTGGGAAGGGGTTTGACAGATCCCACTGGATTGGGGTCTGGAAGAAATCAAAGTTTTTCTATTTCTATTCCGAACGAGTTGAGATGCTTCAATAAACCAGTTACACTTCATTCACTTAAATGATGAACCCGTCCACAAAGCTATGAAATAACAGAACAGGAGAAGCAGAGACAACTCTGGTAGTCTCAGCCTTAAAGGAGCTTCAGGGCACAAAAAGCGGTGCGTCAGAGCGATGCTGCTCTTAGCACGCCAACTGCCCAGAGGGGTTTAGAAGAACCTTTGGAATCTGAATGAGGAAAGGACCACAGTAACCCACAGCTGTGCACCTGCTGTCTGCCAGACATGGTTCTAGAAACCGAAGATGTAAGGGTGAACAAGACAGAGACTTTGCCCCTGTGGAGTCCTCCTTCTTCCAGGAGAAGAGAATGATAAACCCATGTGTATCTCATGGGGTCCAAGAAGATCTCTCCAAGGGCTTGATACGGAGCAAAGCCCCCAAGGAAATGAGTGAAGTGGGCTTAGACTCAAGCCTGACTGTGGTCCCAAAGAGGAAAAGTTATTCAAATCTGTGTTTAGTCTTAAAATCTATAGTGCCTTAGACTCAAGAAAGTATTTTTTTTTCAGATTTGAGATGACACTGAATATATAATTTTCTGTTCTCCATAAAACTGACTTAATATGATACACAGTTTATCATGTTGTTAAAAAGTTTATTTGAAAATAAGCTAACGATTTCATAATATTTCCTTACATGGAGGTATATATATAACTTGCGTAGCTGTTCTTCCCCGGGCTGGCTTCATTTTTTAAAAATCAGGATATCATTTACACCCAGTGAAGTGAGCCGAACTGAAGTGCATACTTCAACGTGCTTCGACAAATGTATGCACCCGTGTCGCATACCCCAAATCAAGACGTAGAACGTTCCCATCGCTCCAAAAATTTCCCTTGTGGCTTCAACCTCGCCCCACCGCTGCTAGGCAACCGCTGTTTTAATGTCTATGCCCATAGATTAGCTTCTGGAACTTCATATCGATGGATTCATGAAGTGTGCACCCCTTTGTATTTAAGCTTCTTTTGCTACTATGATGCTTTGAGATCCATCCGTGTTGGTGTATGTATTAGTAGTTCATTTCTTATTATTGCTGATTAAAGGTCCACTTCATTCTGTAGACAGACCCTAGCTGTTTTGCCATTCGTCTGTTAATGGACATCTAGGCTACTTCCAGGTTGAGCAAACACAAATAAAGTTGCTATGGACGTCCCCAGAAAAGTCTTTTTGTGCACATATGTTTGCATTTCTCTTGGGTAAATACAAGGAGCGGAATTGCTGGGCCATAGGTAAACTGTGTAACCTTATAAGAAACGGCCAAACCGCCTTCCAAGGTGGATGCGCCATTTGACGTTCGTGGTTGTGTGTGTGAGTTCACGTTGGTCCAGCTTCCTCTCTTCCCTTGCTGTTGTCAGTCATTTTCATTTTAGCCGTTCTGGTGGGCGGGTAGCAGTATCCCATGATGGTTTTACTTTACGTTTCTCTGATTTCTAATGATTCTGAGCCTTTTTTTTTTTTTGCTAACCATTAATATATCTTGTCTCCCCCCAGCCCCGATGTTTTATGAAAAATATCAAACACACATAAAAGTTGAAAAAAACTGTATCATAAACATCCATACATCCACCAGCTACATTCTACAATGAGCATTTTGCTAAATTTGCTTTATTGCATAAGCATCCATCCTTCCGTCCATCCTCAATATGTCTTACTTTTAATACACAGGGCAGTAAGTGAAAGATATCAGTCGACTTTACCTCTAAGCACTTAGCATGCATACCGCTAACTAGACTTCCACACTTGTTTACAGTGCTTTTTTTTATTGGCAGAAGGGGGATGAATTCACGTACAGTGGAACCATCTGGGGAGTTTTGAAAAAAGCATCCACCACTGTCACGCAAACCCCTCTCAAGATACAGAACATCACCACACAGAAAATTCCCTGGTACTTCTCCCAGTCCTAAATACTTTGGTCAATCCCCAAGACACAAAAATATTCTGTAATTCCTTCTAAAAAATTAAAATTTAAACTTCTGAAAAGATTTTATTGAAATATAGTTGATTTACAATGTTGTGTTAGTTTCAGATATACAGCAAGGTGATTCAGTTATACATATATGAATAGCTATTCTTTTTTAGATTCTTCCAGTATTAACTTTTACATGTAGGTTTCTGATTCATCTCAAAAAAGTATTTTGTGGATGATATGAGATGGGGTTGAAATTTGTTTTTTTCCCATATGGACATTCAATTGCTTTAGAATAACTTGTTGAAAGATGCTCTGTTTCTCCATTGGGTCGCTTTGGTGACTTTGTTTACATCAAACGACCTAATAGAGTTGGTCTACTTCTGGACTCCTTCTGTTTCAAAAATCTATTTGTCTATTTCCATGCCAGCACCATGCCGTCTTGATTACTGTGACTTTGTAGTAAGCTTTGAACTCAGGATGTGTAAATGCTGCAATGATGTGCTTCCTTTTCAAGATTGCTGTGGGTACCGTACATCTGTGCTCTCCAGCTAGTAAGTTGCTAGACACATGTGGCTGTTTAAATTTATTAAAATTAAGTAAAATGAAAGATTTAGTTCCTTGAATATAATAACCATATTTTAAGTGCTCACTAGAGCATTTCTACTCTCATAGTTCTATGTTAGGTTCTTTGCAATTCCATATAAATTTTATAATCATTTCATCAATTTCTATTAAGGAAGCCTGCTGGGACTCTGATTGGGAAGGAATTGAATCTACAGATTGAAGTGGTTGGAACCTGACATTTTAATAATGTTGAGTCTTCCAATACATGAATATGGTTTATTGCTCACTTTGTTTAGAATTTCTTTAATTCTTCTCAGCAGTTCTGTAGTTAATGGCCTATCACATCTTTTGTGAATGTATTCCGAAGGGTTTTATGATTCTAGATGCTATTTTAAATGGAATTTTTTAAACAATTCATTTTGCAATTGTTTCTTGCTAAGGTATAAAACCCAAACTAATTTTTACATTTGCTTTTATTCTGTGACTTTGCTAAATTCATGTATCAGTCCTGGTAGATATTTCCCAGGCTCCTTAGGATTTTCTATACTCACGATCACATTGTCTGTGAATAAAGAGAGTTTATATCTGTCTTTTCAGTCTGGATGCCTTTTATTTTTCTTTCTTGCCTTTTCGCGCTGTCTAGGACTTTCTAACACAGTGTTAGACGGAAGTCACAGAGCAGGTAGCCATGTGTTATTCCTGACCTGGGGGAACGTGGTCGATATTTCACATTTGCTATGACGCTGAGGAGTAGGTTTCTCATACATGCCTTTTAACAGATTCATGAGATTTCCATCTAACTCTCATTTGTGAGAGTTCTTTTTTTTAAATCAAAAATGGATGTTGAATTTTGTTAAATGCTTTTTCTGCAATTTAAACAATCATACTTTTTCTCTTTTATCCTGTTAACATGGTGAATTACACGGACTGATTTTCCGATGATAAACCAACCCCGCATTCTCGGGATAAACAAAACTTGGTAATTGAGTATTATCCTTTTTATAAAATAGTGCGTTTGCTTTGCCAATACTTTAAAGTCCCTTATGTGTTTTTTATCAGTAGGGATATTGGTCTGTCATTTTCTTTTCTGCAGCATCTCTGTTTTTAGGGTTTATGATTGCCTCATAAAAGGTTGGGAGCTGTTCCTCTCGGCTGTTTTCTGAAAGAGTTTGTGTAAGATTAGATTATTTCCTCCTTAACTGTTAGGTAGAAGTAAAACTCCCTGGGCCTGGAGTTTTCTCGTGGTAATAAGGTGTTTGCTAGGGAGTTCAGTTTCTTTAGGGGCTCGATGGGACTGATCAGTCATCTGTTTCTTCTTCAGTGAGCTTTGGTAACGTGTCTTTTGGGGGAACGTGTCCGTTTTATCCAAGTTAGCAAATTTACTTGCATAAAGTTGCTGGTAATACTCCTTAATTACCTTTTTGAAGTCTGTGGAATCTCGAGTGTTTTCCTCTCTTCTATTGCCTGATATTGTGGCTTTTTTAAACATTCTGATTAGACGTTTATCAATTGTACTGATCTTTGTAAAGTACCATTTTTTATTTCATTGATTTACTCCATGTTTCTGTTTCCCATATCATTGATTTCTGCTCTTTGTTTTATTTTTTTAGTTGAAGTATAGTGGATTTGCAATGTTGTGTTAAGTTCTGCTGTACAGCAAAGTGATTCAGTTATATATATATATATATATACACATTCCTTTTCATATTCTTTTCCATTATATTTTATCACAGGATATATTGAATCTTGTTCTCTGTGCTATACAGCAGGACCTTGTTGTTTATCCATTCTACATGTAATAGTTTGCATCTACCAACCCCAAATTCCCAGTCCATCCCTCCCCCAACCCCCTTCCCCCCTGGCAACCACGAGTCTGTTCTCTATGTCCCTGATTTCTGTTTCTGTTTCATAAACAGGTTCATTTGTGTCATATTGTAGATTCTACATGTAAGTGATATCATATGGTATTTGTCTTTCTCTTTCTGACTTACTTCATTTAGTATGGTAATCTCTAGTTGCATCCATGTTGCTGCAAATGGCATTATTTTGTTCTTTTTCATGGCTGAGTAGTATTCCATTGTATACATATACCATTGTATATACATATACCATTTTATATACCATTGACTATGCATATGCCATTGTATATATGTACCACATCTTCTTTATCCATTCATCTGCCGATGGACATTTAGGTTGTCTCCTTGTCTTGGCTACTGTGAATAGTGCTGCCATGAACAGTGGGGTGCACATATCTTTTTGAATTATAGTTTCGTCTAGATATATGCCCAGGAGCGGGACTACTGGATCATATGGTAGCGTTGTTTTTAGTTTTCTGAGGACCCTCCATACTGTTCTCCATAGTGGCTGCACCAACGGTGTAGGAGGCTTCCCTTTTCTCCACGCCCTCTCCATCTGTTTTTATCTGGGTTGTTCCCTTCCTTCTGCTTTTACTCTGGGTTGAATTTGCTCTTCCTTTTCATATTTTGCAAGATGGAAGACGTCTTTTGCTTGTCTTCTTCAGAAGCAGTGGGTCTTCCCCGGGCCTTGCAGTTGGGAGGACTTCCTGCTGCTCCCCGGGGCTTGAGGCTTTGTTTGGTATAAGAGGAGTGCGTGGAAAAAGGAGTGGTATTGCAAGTCTGTGTATCAGAGGAAGCACAGCTTTCTCTGGCCTCATGTCCTGTCCCCACTGTTCCTTGTTGTCACCAAGCCTGGGCCGGTGGAAAAAAGCTGGTGAGTGAGCATGGCCTCCGCTGTGTCTGGGGCTCCTGGTCATTCTAAATGGTCACAGCAGCCCATAAGCATTTAACAATTTATTAAAAAGTTAGCTGTTTTCTCCTGACCTGTCGTTGTGGTGCCCTTTCACCTGTGCTTTGCTGAAGGTGGAGAAGCTGGTGACCCCGTCTCCCTTCAGAGGGGCTGCCACTGTTTAGAATTCCCCTCCCTTCGTCTCCTTGTGATCTGAGCCCTCTCATGGGCTCAAGAAAAATCGTGATTTTTTTGGAGATGACACATATATTCAGACTCATAAAATATTTTAATTATTTTTTTACCAGAAGATTATTGGAAAATATAAATCCATTTTTTTCTTTTTTTTTAAATTATTTTTTGGCTGCATTGGGTCTTCATTGCTGCGTGTGGGCTTCCTCTAGTTGCAGCGAGCAGGGGCTACTCTTCGTTGCAGTGTGTGGGCTTCTCACTGCGGTGGCTTCTCTTGGTGCAGAGCACTGGCTCTAGGTGCGCGGGCTTCAGTAGTTGCAGCATGCACGCCTAGAGTGCGCAGGCTTCAGTAGTTGTGGCACGTGGGCTCAGTAGTTGTGGCACGTGGGCTCAGTAGTTGTGGCACATGGGCTCTAGAGCGCAGGCTCAGTAGTTGTGGCACGTGGACTCAGTAGTTGTGGCACGTGGGCTCTAGAGCGCAGGCTCAGTAGTTGTGGCTCATGGGCTTAGTTGCTCCTCGGCATGTGGGATCTTCCTGGACCAGGGATCAAACCCGTGTCCCCTGCATTGGCAGGCGGATTCCTAACCACTGCACCACCAGGGAAGTACTATAAATCCATTTTTATTTCTGCTTGGGTGCAAGTTTCCTGCTCACATGCATTCTCGTTATTCAGTCAATAACCAATTACATTGGATTAAAGTCACAAGAACACATTGTGAATTCACCTGAACCAAAAACATTTAATTAAAATAGTGAACACTCTTTTTGTAAGCCTCACCCTTACTAGTAGCCCAATAGCTTCATTTTTTTCCTTGGGGACTATAAAATATTTTAAAATTCTGTTAAAGAATACACAAACAGGAAATGTTAGAAGAAAATTTATCTGAACAACTTAAAAGAGAATACAGTCTCTGATCAGCAGAAGCTTATAAGTCAGTAAAAGACTCAAAGAGTAGGCATAAGTGTTGATAAAGCCATAGGACAGAGGAGAAGGAGAAATTAATATTTTCTGAGGAGTTCAAGAGATACTCCCTAGGGTCTTCATGTATTTAACTCCTAGATATTGGACTGACTTGGCTTTTTAAAAACAACTATGAAGAGAAAGAAAAATAACTTCTTTTATTCATGATTCATATTGTTTTCAATTTAAAATAGTTGATAGAGCACATTTTCCCTCACCACTGTACCTTTTCAAAAATGTATTGGCTATTCATACCCACTTTTTATTTCTCATGAACTTAACTTTCCATAATGTTTACCGATTTGTTCTGTTTTATAAAAGTAATACGTGATCATTGTAGAAAATTTAGAAAATAGAGTATAAAGTATAAGTAGAGTATAAAGGAAACAATAAAATGAAAGAGATCAGTTTTAAATATAATTAAGTACAAAATAATGTATACATATAAAAAAATTAAACAGTGCAGAAATATATAAGGTAAAACTCAAGGTAAGCCTTATATGCACAGTTAGCATTTTGTGTGTCCCTTTCAGACCTTTTGCAACGTAAACACATATGTGGAACCTAAGGCAGCTCCCTCTCAGCGTCCTACAAGTGCAAGGTCACCTGGGGATGGGGGGCACCCCTTAAACCCTGCACCTCTCTGCTCTCACCAAGTCCAGCCCAGCTCTTCAATGAAGTTTTGGGTTTCCCTTTACTTGGGTCTTGTGCCTTTCTTGTTGATTATTACTGGGTTTTACCCTCTTTTTCAACTTAGAGACAACAACTCTCAATTATCCGTGGCTCCAGTAGTTTCCTACTGGTGCTTCTGGGCTTCCAGTAAGACCAGCATCTCCTGGGTAGATGAGAAGGTCTGTCTCCTCACTGAGAACACCACCTACTGGTTTATCTTCCTGTTAAATTTAATTGGCTGGAATTTCTGGTATTAGGTAACAGAGGTGATGAATGACATTTTTATCCCAGATTAGCTTACTTCTGCTTTAATCCTTTTTGGGGACCTTAATAGAAAATGGTCCATTTCATGGAGATTTTCAGATTTACCAGCATAAAATTGTGCATGG
Source organism: Lagenorhynchus albirostris (assembly GCF_949774975.1). Taxonomy (NCBI): domain Eukaryota; kingdom Metazoa; phylum Chordata; class Mammalia; order Artiodactyla; family Delphinidae; genus Lagenorhynchus; species Lagenorhynchus albirostris. Next base: position 5,325,380 of record NC_083105.1, read on the forward strand.
TATTCTCCTAGGCTTGGAAAATCACCTCTGTAACTGTAACATCCTTTTTCTTCTTCTTAATCTATTTTCCTTTTTATGAGTTGGTTGGCCAGAGATGGACTACTGTATTATTTATTTTTAAAGAATCAGCTGTTGATTTAACACATTGCTTTTCTGTTTCATATTCATGAATTTCTGCTTATGTTCTTATCACTTCCTTCCTTCAACACCAGCACTTCCTAATAAGTCAAAGAATCCACTTTCCAGTTTGCACATTAAAAAAATTTAAGTTTCCTGGGCTGTAGACAGGTATCGGGAGGAAACAGGATTCTGAAGCAATTAAGTCTGGGAAACAGTGGGTTAAATACGGTTCACTCAGGACTTCCCTGGTGGTGCAATGGTTAAAAATCCGCCTACCAGTGCAGTGGACACGGGTTCGATCCCTGGTCTGGGAAGATCCCACATGCTGCGGAGCAACTGAGCCTGTGAACCACAACTACTGAGCCCGCACGCCACAACTACTGAAGGCCGCACACCTACAGCTCATGCTCCGCAACAAGAGAAGCCACCGCAATGAGAAGCCTGTGCACTGCAACGAAGAGCAGCCCCGGCTCGCCTCAACTAAAGAAAGCCCACGTGCAGCAACAAAGACCCAAAGCAGCTAGAAAAATAAAAATAAACAAATAAATAAATACAGTTCACTCCTTTCCCCACTCCCCCACCAGAATTATTCTCAGAAACCTAAAAGCACCAGTGTTCATTTAGAATGTCAGAGGATAGTCAGTTTAAGTTCTGCCCAACTAATTTATTAGAACACAGAATGCTTTTCTTCCCTCTGATCTTCTTTTAGGCCTAAGCTGTCTCAGAATTCACACTGGGAAATGCTCCTCTAGTGCTTAATTGTTCCATTTGATGTGTCTAGTGTCTCTGTCTCTGTCTCTCTCTGTCCCTTTGTCTCTCTGCCTCTCTCTCTGTGTCTCTCTGTCTCTTTCTCCCCTTCCCCTGCCCGCTGAGCGCATTAAAGATCACCTTGGATCCTGATTCTGCCATCTCCACGCGTCACTGAGATAGATGAGAAACATGGTCGTGGATGTTGTGGACAACACACCTGTACAAGAGCTGCTGGTTACAAGGCATGGCAGGAGCATGCCCTGCTGATACCTTGACTTTTGCCCAGTGTAACCCATTTTGATCTTCTGGCCTCCAGACCGTACAAGAATAAATTTGTGTTGGTTTAAGGCCCCAGGTTTGTGATGAGTTGTTACAACAGCTATAGGAATCTAACTAGAGGTCAATATGGGAACAATTGTGCCAATTTAACATGAAATTTTACATGAAATGGATAAATTTCTAGAAAAATACAGTGCTTCAAAGTTGGCACAAAAAGAAAAGGAAAATCTGGATCTGTAAAAACCTTCCTACAATGAAGACTCCATGTCCAGATGGTTTCACCAGAGAATTCTACCTTACATTTAAGGAACAAGAATGCTACCCTTACACAAACACTTCCAGAGAAAGAGAAAAGGGAAGATTGCCCAACTCACTTTGTGAGACCAGTTTTAACTTGATATAAAAAAGGGAAAAGGATAATATGAGAAAGAAAACTTACAGGCGAATCTCGCTCATGAACATAGATGCAAAATTCTAAAGAAAATATGAAAAAAACCCCAACCAAACTACAAGGTAGATTTAATATTATGAAAGCAGATATTATTTGTTAAATTAGCAGATTGGAGGAGAAAAATTATTTGATTATATTAATGGACGTAGAAAAGGCATTTGATAAAGTTCCATGTCCACTCATGAAAAAAGGAACTCTCAGAAAACCAGGAATATAAAGAAATTCCTTAATCTGTTAAGCGGTATCCACCAAAAACCTATAGACGATACATATTTATTGGTAAAATGGTGAAAGCTTTTCTTTTAAGATTGGCAGCAAGGCAAAGAGGCTTGCTGTCCCCACTTCTCCTCAACACTGGACTGGGGGTCCTAGCCAGTGTGATACAGCAATGAAAAGAATGAAATCACAGGGACTGGAAATGTAGCAACGATTTGTCTTTATTCACATAGAATGTGACTATATATGTCTCAACTTCTAGAGATGCTATAGGTAAATTATTAGAATTAACGAGAGAGTTTAACAAGTCAACATACAAAAGTCAACTGGATTTCTATATACCAGAAATGAACAGAAAATGAAAAGTTTAAAAGATACCATTTAAATACTATGAAAAAGTGTATGCTGAGACAACTTAGACGAAATGGACAGATTCACAGGAAGATACAAACTATCGAAATTGACTGGAAGAAATAGAAAAGCTGAATATATAAGTAAAGAACTTGATGTTAGCAGTATAGAAAACTTCCCGCAAAGAAAGCCCAGGACCAGATGGCTTCACTGGTGGAGGAATTAATACCAATTCTTTTTTTTTTTTTTTTTTTTTTTTTTTTGCGGTACGCGGGCCTCCCACTGCTGTGGCCTCTCCCGTTGTGGAGCACAGGCTCCGGACGCGCAGGCTCAGCGGCCATGGCTCACGGGCCCAGCGGCTCCGCGGCATGCGGGATCTTCCCGGACCGGGTAACGAACCCGTGTCCCCGCCATTGGCAGGCGGACTCTCAACCACTGCGCCACCAGGGAAGCCCAATACCAATTCTTTATAAATTCTTTCCCAAAAAAATCAAAGAGGAAGGAATACTTCACAACTCATTTTGAGGTCAGTAATACACTTATACCAAAACCAGACAAAGCTATCACAAGAAAACTACAGACCAATATCACTTAAGAATATATATATATAAGAATCCTTCATTAAATACTAGCAAACTAAATCCAGTAACATATAAAAAGGATTGTCCGCCATGACCAAGTAAGACTTATTCCAATAATACAAGGTTGGTTTAACATTCAGAAATCAATTAATATAATTCACCACATCAATAAAATAATAAACAAAAACAAAACAATCCTCTCAATAGATGCAGATTAAGTATTTGACAAAATCCAACACACTTTTGTGATCAAAAACACTCAACAAACTAGGAATTGAAAAGAATTTCTTCAGTCTGATAAAGGGCATCTACAAAAAGCCCATAGCTAATATCACATGTAGTGGTGGAAGACAGGATGCTTTCCCCCTGAGATCAGGAACAAGATAAGGATAAAAAAATATATATGTAAAAGGAACAAGACAAGGAGATCCACCCTCATGATTTCTATTCCACATTGTACTGGGGCTCTAGCTAAGGCAATTAGGCAAGAAAAAGAGGCATCCACATTGAAAAGGAAGAAGTAAAATTATCTCTATTTGCAGATGATGTAATCTTGTATGTAGAAAATCCTAAGGAATGTACTATCCACTAAACTCCATTATTAGTTAAATTAGTTATTAGAACTAGTAAATGAGCTCACCAAGGTTTCAAGATATAAGAGCAGGGAATTCCCTGGCAGTGCATCCCAGTGGTTAGGACTCTGCGCTTCCACTGCAGGGGGCACGGGTTTGATCCCTGGTCAGGGAACTAAGATCTCGCAAGCCACATGGTGCCGCCAAAAAAAAAAAAAAAAGATATTGATACAAGATCAATATACAGAAATCAATCATATTCCTATACACTAGCAATGAACAATCTGAAAATAAAATTAAAGCAATTCATTTACAATAACATAAAAAAGAATAAAACACTTAGGAATATGTTTAACAAAGGAAGTACAAAATAGCATGCTCTGAAAACTTCAAAACATTGCTGAAAGAAATTAAAGTAGAATAAATAGATGGAAACAATCTTATGTTCGTGGATCAGAGTAATTAATATTCTCTACACCCTCTCCAGCATTTGTTGTTTGTAGATTTTCTGATGATGCCCATTCTAACTGGTGTGAGGTGATACCTCATTGTAGTTTTGACTTGCATTTCTCTGATAATTAGTGATGTTGAGCAGATTTTCATGTGCCTCTTGGCCATCTGTATGTCTTCTTTGGAGAATTGTCTATTTACATCTTCTGCCCATTTTTGGATTGGGTTGTTTGTTTTTTTAATATTGAGCTGCATGTACTTTTTATATATTTTGGAGATTAATCTTTTGTCCATTGATTCATTTGCAAATATTTTCTCCCATTCTGAGGGTTGTCTTTTTGTAGTTTGTTTGTAGTTTCCTTTGCTGTGCAAAAGCTTTTAAGTTTCATTAGGTCCCATTTGTTTATTTTTGTTTTTATTTCCATTACTCTAGGAGGTGGATCAAAAAAGATCTTGCTGTGATTTATGTCAAAGAGTGTTCTTCCTATGTTTTCCTCTAAGAGTTTTGTAGTGTCTGGTCTTACATTTAGGTCTCTAATCCGTTTTGAGTTTATTTTTGTGGATGGTGTTAGGGAGTGTTCTAATTTCATTCTTTTACATGTAGCTGTCCAGTTTTCCCAGCACCACTTATTGAAGAGACTGTCTTTTCTCCGTTGTATATCCTTGCCTCCTTTGTCATAGATTAGTTGACCATAGGTGCGTGGGTTTATCTCTGGGCTTTCTATCCCGTTCCATTGATCTATGTTTCTGTTTTTGTGCCAGTACCATACTGTCTTGATTACTGTAGCTTTGTAGTATAGTCTGAAGTCAGGGAGTCTGATTCCTCCAGCTCCGTTTTTTTCCCTCAAGACCACTTTGGCTATTTGGGGTCTTTTGTGTCTCCATACAAATTTAAAAATTTTTTGTTCTAGTTTTCACAATATTGATTCTTCCAATCCAAGAACATGGTATATCTCTCCATCTGTTTGTATCATCTTTAATTTCTTTCATCAGTGTCTTATAGTTTCCTGCATACAGGTCTTTTGTCTCCCTAGGTAGGTTTATTCCTAGGTATTTTATTCTTTTTGTTGCAATGGTAAATGGGAGTGTTTCCTTAATTTCTCTTTCAGATTTTTCATCATTAGTGTTAGGAATGTAAGAGATTTCTGTGCATTAATTTTGTATTCTGCAACTTTACCAAGTTCATTGATTAGCTCTAGTAGTTCTCTGGTGGCATCTTTAGGATTCTCTATGTATAGTATCATGTCATCTGCAAACAGTGACAGTTTTACTTCTTCTTTTCCAGTTTGTATTCCTTAAAAGGGAACCCTCTTGCACTGTTGGTGGGAATGTAAATTGATACAGCCACTACGGAGAACAGTATGGAAGTTCCTTAAAAAACTAAAAATAAAATTACCATATGACCCAGCAATCCCACTTCTGGGCATAAACCCAGAGAAAACCATAATTCAAAAAGACACATGCACCCCAACGTTCATTGCAGCACTATTTACAATAGCCAGGACATGGAAGCAACCTAAATGCCCATCGACAGACGAATGATTAAAGAAGATGTGGTACATATATACAATGGAATATTACTCAGCCATAAAAAGGAATTAAACTGAGTCATTTGTAGAGACGTGGATGGATCTGGAGACTGTCATACAGAGTGAAGTGTGTCAGAAAGAGAAAAACAAATATCATATATTAACACATATATGTGGAACCTAGAAAAATGGTACAGATGAACCAGTTTGCAGGGCAGAAATTGAGACACAGATGTAGAGAACAAACGTATGGACACCAAGGGGGGAATGTGGCGGGGGGGAAGGGTGGTGGTGTGATGAATTGGGAGATTGGGATTGACATATATACACTAATATGTATAAAATGGATGACTAATAAGAACCTGCTGTAAAAAAAATAATTAATATTATTATGATGTCGATACTCCCCAAATTGATCTATATATCCAATGCAATCCCTATCAGAATTCCAGCTGGCTTCTTTGTATAAACTGACTGATCCAAAATTCATACAAACACTCACGGACCCAGAATATCCAAAACAATCTGGAAAATGAAGAGCAAAGTTGGAGGATTCACACTTCCTGATTTCAAAACGTACTACAAAGCTACAGGAATAAAGACAGTGCAGTACTGGCATAAGTAGAGACTTATAGGTTAATGGAATAGAATTAAGAGACCAGAAATGAACCTTCACAATTACAGCCAATTGATTTTGGCAAGGGAGCCAAAACCATTAAATGGGGAAAGAATAGACTTTTCAACAAATAGTGCTGGGACAATTGGATATCTACATGCAAATGAATGAAGTTGGATGCCTATCTCACACCCTAAACTAAGAAATTAACTCAAAATTTATCAAAGACCTAAATGTAAGAGGGAAAACTGTAAAAGTCTTAGATGAAAACACAGGCCTAAATCTTCGTGATGCTGAACTGAGCAATGATTTCTTAGATATTTGCACACACGCGCAACTAAGGGAAAAAAAGGTAATTTGGCTCTTCATCAAGATTAAAATTTTGTACTTCAAAGGACACTGCCAACTAAAGAACGTCACTTGCCATCCAACTCTACAAGGATTAGGTCATCAGGAATTCAGGGTAAAGATCAGGAAAGAGGCCCTTTGTGCTCTGGGAAAAACTGGCAGAACAGACCATCAGATGCTTAGATACTTTCAGGAGGAAATTCTATGCACCCAGTTTCTTGCATCTTTGCATACCTAGAAGAGCACTAAAATCATGAACGGAGACATCTGTTCTTCGTGACTAGCAGCGACCTTCTCTTGAGATGTGTGCCTGATAGCACGTACACCCTTCACCAAAATCATATTTTTACGGACCTTCCCCCCACCTCTTTGGAGCAGGTCCTCAGAGCCATCTGAGAGGCTGTCTCCCAGGCTCTAGTCCTCAGTAAGTCCCCAAATAAAACTGAAACTCACAGCTCTCATGTTGTGTGTTTTCTTTCCCCCCAGTTGACAACACCATTGAGAAAGAGAAAAGACAAGCCACATGATGAAGGAAATTTTTGCAAATCATATATCTGATAATGGCTAATATATAAATTATATCAATGTACATATCACACTTTGTTTATCTATTTATTACTTGATGGACATTTGGGTTGTTTTCACTTTTTGGCTATTGTGAATAATGCTGCTATGAACGTTTGTGTACAGGTTCTTGTGTGGACATATTTCTATTTCTGTTAGGTAGGGGTGGAATTGCTGAGTCATATGGTAACTCTACGTTTTTTTGTTTTTTTTCGGTACGCGGGCCTCTCACCGCTGTGGCCTCTCCCGTCGCGGAGCACAGGCTCCGGACGCGCAGGCTCAGCGGCCATGGCTCACGGGCCCAGCCGCTCCGCGGCATGTGGGATCTTCCCGGACCGGGGCACGAACCCGCGTCCCCTGCATTGGCAGGCGGACTCTCAACCACTGCGCCACCAGGGAAGCCCGGTAACTCTATGTTTAACCTTTGGAGGAACTGCCAGACTGTTTTCCGGAATGCCTGCACCAAGTTACATTCCCGCAGGGTATGAGGGTTCCTGTTTCTCCACATTCTTGATAGCTCTGGCAATGATCTGTCTCCTTAATTGTAAGTCTCCCAGAGCCCATCTCACTGTGTTCTGATTTGCATTCCTCTGATGGCTGATGACGTTGAGCATCTTTTCCATTTGCTGAATGTCCCTTTGTATGTCTTCTCTGGAGAAATGTCTGTTCACAAACTTTGCCCATTTTTTTTTCTTTTTTCTTTTTTACCGTTGTCTTCTTCGGATTGAGTTGTAAGAATCCTTGATGTGTTCTAGATTCAAATCTCTTATCAGATACATGATTTGCAAACAATGTCTCCCATTCTGTGAGCTGTCTTTTCACTTTCTTGGTGGTATCCTTTGAAGCACAAAAGTTTTCAATCTCAGCGAAGTCCAATTTATCTATTTTTTCTTTGTCTGTGTGCTTTTGGTGTCGTATCTAAGAAACTATTGCTCAATCAATTGTGGGGTGTGTGTGTGTGTGTGTGTGTGTGTGTGTGTGTGGATGGATGGATATAATTATTTTTTAACAGAAATGAGGCCATGTTTTTAACCACTTTTCACAACCTCCTTTGAGAACTTAGCACTGTGTGTTGAGTGATTTAGTTTGTGAGTGAATATTGCCATGTTGCCAGGCATCACCAGTTTTAGTGTCAGCCATTCAGTTCCTGGGCACATTTTCGCCATTGTGCGCAGTGTGGAGGCAGTCGGCTCTGCCCATATGCCCTTACTTACGTGCTCAGCATGAATCTCCGGAAGCAGACCTTCTGAGTGGAAGGACTCGCACGCTTCTATGACTTCCTGCTGTGATTATTGCCATCGCTTTGTGCCTGGGGGATGTGTGAACAGATTCAGTTGCTGCAGGCGGGCAGGGGCACAGGATCTATACATGCAGAATGGATGGCCCTTCCTGGTCTGAGCTCTCAGAGCATCTTGGATTGGCTTCTGTCTGCCTCCAAGCCTGGCGGAAGAGGAGCACGACCGCATTTCCGTGCTGAGCTGAAGGTGTTTGCTGACGGCCCCAGACACCTGGGACCAGCCTCACGGCCCCGCCGGCTCCCACGGATGCTGGATCAATTGCACACCCCAGGGGCCCAGGGCAGGGGGGACCCACATGCAGGTCTTCTTCCAGCCCTGTCTGCCCTCCATGCAAAGAATCCCTTCTGTAGGAATAGCCTCAAATCAAAGAGGGTGCTGTGGGGGCTTCCCGGGTGGCGCAGTGGTTGAGAATCCGCCTGCCGATGCAGGGAACACGGGTTCGTGCCCTGGTCTGGGAAGATCCCACATGTCGCGGAGCGGCTGGGCCCGTGAGCCATGGCCGCTGAGCCTGCGCGTCCGGAGCCTGTGCTCCACAACGGGAGAGGCCACAACAGTGAGAGGCCCGCGTACCGCAAAAAAAACAAAACAAAACAAAAAAACAGGGTGCTGTGACTGGAGGAGAACTTCAGGCTGGACTTCGTCCCTTTGGTGGCTCACAAATAGACCAGCCATTATGCAGGTGATATACTAACGTCAGGATTCGTGTAAGATGGTAACTGACTCTGAGGCCAGAGTGGGCACCTTGCCTTTGGGAACTCCACCTCCCCAGATTGGGACCTCGCATCCGTCAAACCCACACGTATCTAAAGCAAAGCGTTTGCACCTGGACAAGGCCATCCTTCAAGCAAACCCACACAGAGATGGGGAGAGCAGAGGTCTCAGAGATAGCCAGAGAGAGCCTCTCAAAGAGGAAGCCAAGGGCTGAGCCAGAGATGTGTATTCATAAGTGCGTACAGACATATCCACCTGGCATCTGGAGTGGCAGGCAGGAGATAGATGGAAGATTTTGGAATACAATTAACGTAATGGTAGTCCTCCGGCCCCACAGAGTTCAATTTGCAGAAGCAGCGTTTCAACCTGGGCTGTTTATCACTCCACGGAAGCCGGTGACACAGAGATAACGGAAAAGCTGTTGTGTGGTCCAGGCGGTGATCTGTCTTGGAGACAATCCTGATGGTTTTGTATAAGGAAGCATCATTACCCAGAAATGTGGTTCGAATGAGAGTATCCCATTTGATGGCTGGCATTGAGCCCTCTTGATAAGAATCTGAGCGTCCTGGTGTGTCTGTGAAATTACCAGAGAGTCTGCCCCTGAAGCAGGAGTTGTGGGCTCCAGAGCCCGAGCCTGGGAGTTCTGCTGCCTCCTCTCAGGGTCCCAGCTGCAGTCTGGCCACCCTGGGGGAGAACAAGCTCCCTGTCTTTGAGGTAATCAAAGCTAGAGTGAACTCTTAGAGGTGGTAGCTGATGCTGCCGGTCACCTAGCTAATAGCCACTCTCCCTGATTTTGGTCAGAGCTGCAAAATGCCCATTTAAACCACTTTCTCTCCCAGCCTCCCTTGTGGTTAGCGGTGGCCCAGCGGCACCATTCTGGCTAAAAAGGTGTGACAGTCACTGGGGATGGCTTCTGGGAAAGCTTAAAGTACCAGAGTTAGGCACCACTTCCTCTTTATTTGGATCTTTGTGTCCTTCCTCCTGTCCAGAATGCAGGTAGTGGCTTGATCTCAACAGCCATTTTGTGACCATGAGGATCATAGTCACAGGCTGAGGAGCACAGGGCAGAAGGACAAAGGAGCCTAGGCATTGATGACATTGTCAGACTGAAGCAGCTGAACCGGACCTCTGGACTTTTTCATGAGCCATAACAGGTCCAGATGGGGAATGAGTTCTGCCCTCAAGCATCTGGAATCCGGGCAAGTGTGTGGCTGTATTTTTTAGCCTCAGAGCCTGTGGGGAGGGTGGAGGGACAATAAGAGGAATGAGGCTTGGGTGAGGGGAGAGTTCTAAAGGGGCGTTGGGGAAGGCTTCCTGGAGGAGGTGGCATATGAACTGGGCCTGGGAGGATATGAAGGGTGAAGATGGGCAGACACAGGCACGGAGGAGAAGAAGGGGTGGGCTGGGAGAAAAGGCAGGGTTCGGTTTGACTGGAGAGCTGGGTGCTGTGGATGGAGAGATGGACAGAGAGAAAACAATTGGACAAAGTAGGTTGGGAGCAAGCCTACTTGTAATATCTGAGAAAGGACCCAGGAGAGGTATCTAGAAAGACCAGACAATAGGCTGACACAGGTGGTTCTCCTGGGAGGACCATGAATCATGGGGCTCTTAATCCTGCCAACAACAGGTGTGTGCCGGAAGCTGACCCCCAGAGATGATTTCCGAGGGTGGGCATGTGACCCAAACTGGCCAATCAGGGTCTTCTCTGGGACTTTCCCTGGCTTCCTGGGTGAGGCTCAGCTGGACCAACTTCCCAGCCATGGAAGATGACATCTGCAGAGCAAGACCAAAGCACGGGGGAAGAAGAGGAGAGAGGAAAAGGGAGAGAAGCCAGATGCCATTTGGGCCCTGGAGGAATCACCCTACTGGAGCCAGAGCTGTTGACCATTTTCTGAACCACCGCAGCCAAAGACTGTCCTGTCTGATGACATGAAAACAGATGCCTGGAGGCTGCAGTTCGCGGGGGATGCAGCCCTCTGTGTGCAGCAGGCAGGGCAGAGGAAGGAGCTGGCAACCAGGGGCCTCTCCGGGGCCACCAGCCCTGGTCCCACGGGAGCGAAGCAGCTGGCTTCGCAGAAGCTGGAGCTTTGGGGGTTTGGTAGAGAAACATCTGGAGGTGGGCCGATGTGGCTGCTTCCTTACAGCACCGGTAAAACTCCCGCAGAGACAAGCCTGCAAACAGAAAAGAAAGTACAGCTTTGGTCAGAGGCGCTCCTTCTGCCTGGGGCCTCAAGTCCAGGAATGGAGTGCTTGGCAAGGCTGCAAAAGCGAAATTCTCTGCCCCAAGCTGGGGTTCCCATGAGCAGAGGTGGGAGGCGGGAGCTGCAGTGGGGGAGGGAAGCTGGGGAGCTGGGGGGCCGTGCCAGGCCCTCCTGATACCCCTGCTCTACATTCCTGGCTGAGCCGACACAAGTGACCCCAATACAAGAAATCCACCGGAAAAGTCCCCCCACCAGGTACAGGCCAGCCTGGGGTGCGCACTGCTGTGGCTGCAGCCCCGGCTGACAGATAACCCAGGCCTGGAGGCAGCTGGCTGGGGAAGGTGGTTGCTAAGAGACAGAAATCTCAAGGCTGACGTCCGAATTTCAGGCCATGACTCAGAAAGAACCCTGGCTTTTGTCCCTGGCCCACGGCATCTTCAGGAACCATATCCCCAGGGGCCACCTGAGGCCCGAGGGGGACAGGTGTCTAGACCTGGAGACAGGTGCGGGGGCTTAGCCCTGATACAGGCCTGGACCTTGGACAGACAGAGCCAGTGCTCCCGGGTCCCCCCTCCGGATGCAGTGGTCAAGGAAGATGCTCCCAGGGTGGCCACATGGGCTCCCGCAGGGCTCACTCCACTGCAGGAAGGATGTCCTAGGGTGTCAGCTGGACTCTGAATGTGAATACACATTCACACACTCAGGATGCACACACACGGACACACACACATACACACACGTCGATGCAGCCACACAGTTTGATTTATGTTCCAAGACACCATTCTTTCTCCCTTCTCAGCTGCCCTCTGCCTCGGTCCAGCAAACCCCTAAGATTCCATCTTAAATGTCAGTTTATCAGAAAGACTGTCCCTAAACCCCTCCAGCAGGAACCCATGTGCTCCCCTTACAGAGCGCCGTGTACGGCTGCGGCCGTGGATCCAGTGACCCAGTGGACCTCTGGAATGGAAACTCCTTAAGGTCAGACATCGAAGCTTTTTCATTGTTAACGTACTCAGCACTTAACTCGTAGCAGGCTTTCACTAAATGTTTATTAAATGCAATGGAGATTTTCTAAGTGCTGGACCTGCCCCCTCTTGCCTCTCCTTCTGGAAAGGATAAAAAGTTTTCTTTGCTCACTACGCTTATTTTTTCATGCATTTTGTTATTTTTAATCGAAATAATATAATATTCCTTTCTTCAATTTTCTTCAAAATGATGACTTAGGGTGCTCCAAGTCCCAGTGCATAGGAATATTTCTATAGGGTCTCAAATGAAAATTAGGAATTTAATATTCTGAGATGTTTTCGCTACGATCAAGTGAGGAAGAGTAGCTTGACATTTTGAGAATTGTTCGGCACCATTGCTGGGGTCTGTGAGAACTAGATGGTGGGGATTCTCCGGGAAAGCCTGAGGACACACTTCCAGCCTTCCCAGAGTCCCTGCCCACTGGGGTCCCTTTCCTGGGGCTCCGAGGCCTCCACCGCCTCCCTTCCAGCTTGCACCCACGGCCGTGAATACCTGGAGGGGTCCTGCCCCACACGTGTGCCTTCCCCAACATGCTTTGCTCTGGCCTTCTTTCCGGACAGGAAAACATTCCAGAACCCAGTTTCCCAGGAAAGAGTGGTTCATATTCCCTCTAGGTCTCTGGAAAGACACACGTCTGACTCTTCAGGAGAAGGTTCACGGCGTCAAGAGGAAACTGATGCTCCAGCCCTGCTGAAGGTAGCATCTCTCTAGATACAGAAGGTCTAGGGCATCCTCCAGCCATGGTCCTTTCCCCGAGGGAGAGCTGTTTATTTCCTAACTAGATTGAAGCTACAGACCCCTCCGACCTCTGACTCACTCACTACCCCCAGCGTGGGTCACGATGCTCTTGGGACTAAAGGCCAACGATCAGGTGGACAAGCTGAAAACCCCGGACCAGATGCCTTGGTTTGATTTCTAACTCAGTGACCACGGGGATAAGTATCTCATCTGAGCCATGATTTGCTCGCCCTGTAAGGTGGGCATTTTCATCCCCATTTCACAGATTCGGAACACTGAGGCCCAAGGACGTGAACTGCCTCATCCAGCTAGGAAGTGGGAGACCCAAGAGTGGGCTGAGGAAGCCTGACCCCAAAGTCCACGCCGTCCCATGGCTTTGCTGACCACACCAGGGGAAACTGAGGCGCAGAGAGTGAGCGATGCTCCCCACGGCCCCCAGGAGGTGGTGGCCTAGCCGGGGTCAGACCTCAGGGGCCCCTTCCCCGCCCCAGTGCTGGGGATGACGCTGAGCCTGGCGGCCTTCCCAGGAAGGACATGTCAGACAAACCCCCTTGGATCCTAGAAGCAAGGGGACCCCAAGGGGTGTTCATACACGAAGTGTGGGGCACGTGCCCTGAGGGCAGAGTCTGACTCCCCGCCTCCACCAAGGACTGGCAGGAGACGTTGCCAAAGCCTGGCTTGTGGGGACATGAAGGGCCCAGCGTTCGCCTCCTGCTGGGCATTCTGCCTTCTCAACCCAATTAAAGGCGGCACCAGCGGGGGAGCATGAAGTTGATAAATGTGCAGACAGCAAACCCAGAGCAGCCCTCTTCACCGTCACACAGATCCAACCAGCAGAGCATGTGGCTGTCAAGAGGCGAGTTCACCAGCTACGGCGCACTGGGACCCTCAGGGCAGGAGGGTGCATGGCCCCCAGGTGTGGCCCCTCCCCTTGACGTGGCCTGAACCACCTCCACTGGGACGTCCCCACAGAGGTTTGGGGTTGTTTTGGTTTTAATATAAGAATTTGTCCTGGGCCAAGATGCTTCCCCTGTTAAAAATGGTTTTAGTTCCTGACACCTGGATGAGGCCTCTGAGGACGGGTGTGTGGGCAGCTGGGATGAAGAGGGGTTATCTTAGTTGAGCGAGATGCTGCTATGTGCCGGAACTGTCATTTCATACATGACCTTGTACGGCCATCAGCACAGTGGTTTATCCTCACATGATAGGTTTCCCTGTGTAAGTTGGGGGAAGGGGTTAGACTTGAGCAGCTCTAAGCACCGCACCCACAGTCTGGCATCAGGGATGGCACATCTGGGGCGGGAGGGCAGGTGCCCAATTAATAACTGATGAATTAATCAAGGCTGACTTGTAACCTGCACTTCAACTTGACAATAGACTTGCATCAGTCAGGTGTTCCACTGAGAGTGCGCCCGGGGGCCCCAACCTGGTGGACCCTGGTGTCCTCTACGGCTCAGGGTCCCACGGGTAACTGAGGTAGGGCTGGGATTTGAACCCACGTCTCTGACCCCGGAGCCTAGTTGGATCTGCCTCTTTCCTGCTCACACCAAGTCCAGGGCTGCCTCCTATGAATGGTTCTTCTGCATTGCTGACATCCGGAAGCTTCTTTATCTGCTGGGGGGCCCTTGCCTGAGTCCGTGCAAGGGAAGCAGCGGGAGTGAAAATCCTATTGCCGCAGGGCATCAAGGGCTGACCACGTGCAGACAGCCTGGCTTCGCACGGTCCTCCTGGCAACCTGGGGGGAAAAGAGTCCACGCAGCGGGCGCTCGCCACGTCCCAGGCTCCGCGACAGCACGCCCACAGGAGACACTCAAGGCTCACAGGAACGCCATGGAGGGTTCAGCCTATTTCATTTTACAGCCGGGGAAGGTGAAACTCAGAGAGGTCACTTGTCCGAGGCCAAGCCCGGATCTGTATCTTTCCTCTGCGTCAGCCTCCGACAGGCTGGGATGTGTCCTGGGAGCACTCCCAGAGCCAGGGCTTGGGATGTGGGCAGAATTCTCTGTGTGTCCACAGGTACCACCACACCCTCTGTGGAGAGGATCGGTGTCTGGAGGGAACAGGGCTGGAGACCCCAGAGGGACCCCCAGTCCGATGCGCCTGGCCCGTTGGGGCTGAGCTGAACTGTTCCCGCACTTTCTCCTTTTGGTGACTGTTGCTACCACCCCCATCGCCCGGGGCTGGGCGCATGTGTCTCTCCCTGGGCCTGGGGGCAGGTCAGCGCTGGGGTGACGTGACAGGCTCCAGGGATCTATGCACCCCACCATCCTGGCCCCAGGAGGATTCCAGAGCTTTTCTGGAGACCTTGGCCAGACAGCAGCTCCTTCTGCAGTCCCAAGAATACAGGAAGGATGGTGCAGAGGGCCAGTATCCCCGGCAAGGTTCTTAAGGGGAGTTCTCATGGCCATCACCACGATAATGGAGGTTCCTCCTCTGAGAATTGCCCAAGCTTCTTCTCCCTCGCCCTCCGCCCGCTTCCTCCCCCTCTCCATCCCTCCATCTCTCCATCCCTTCAGCCCTCCTCCATCCTTATCTCCCTCCTTCTCTCCATCCCTCCTCCCTCCATCCCTTCACCCCTTCATCCCTTCATCCCCCATCCCTCCATCTCTGTATCCCTAATCCCTTCCTCTGTCTCTCCATCTTTCCTCCTCTACCTCTTTTCTTCCTGCCTGCCCTTCCTCTCCCAACAGTAGATGACCACACCTGCCCTCTGCTTCCACGGGGCTTGCGAGATGCCGCCTTCTCTTTGTGGCCTTGGCACCTGGCCCTGCAGCCCTAGATGGGAGACTTAAGGGACAGCAAGGGATGGGGGTTCACATGGTATGTGGCCAGGCAGAGGCCAACTCACCCGCCTGCCATCCCAGGGCCTGTCACCGGCTCCAGACGGAGGCGACCTCAGCCACGTTGCTCATCTGATCTGGGTTCTGAGAGGAATATTCGGGGAGGGAGCGCTGGCAGGTCTGTCTTGCCACGGTGCAGACCCAGCTGCTAGCGGCATTTGGCGCTTAGTAGGAGCTCCAAGAGGGACGTTGCGCACACGTCTTCCTTGCATTTGTTCTCAGTGTCCTGGAAGGCGCAGGTGATGTGCCTGGAGTGGGAGGCAGCAGGTGCCTAAGCACGTATGCGGTGTGTCCCCCATGCCCAGCTCGTCTGCACAAAAGGCTGAGAACCCAGAGGAGGAGAGAGGAAGGGCGCTCCGGCCGAGTTCTCCCGGGACGGGGACCTGAGTGCTGAGCCTGGAACGGGAAGCGGTCTCCTGGGCTGCAGAAACAGGGAGAGCACCTGCACCCCAGGTGGGGAGAGCCACGTGGGCCAAGGGAAGCAGGCGTCGGATGAAGGATGTATGACACGTGATGCGAGTGGGACAGAGCCAGCGAGAGTGTTCGGAGGGGAGATGGAGATCCTGAGTGTTGAGACGGGAGCTCCAGCCTCATCCTCATAACCCAGGCTCACCCCTACTTTCCAAAGACACCTCCTGTCTGCACACAAGAGAGGAAAAGCCTCCTCCCCCGAGATCCTGCAGGAAGCAGGGCCACGGCTCAGCTCTCACCTCCTGGAGAAATCATCTCTATTTCTCTGAGTTGCCTCCAGAATTGCTTTTCCCCAAACCCTAGTTACGGAGAACACGATCATATACTACGTGCTTCCCAGGCGTCCTCAGAGAAGACTCTGACTGCAGCGCGGCCGCGCCCGGCAGGTTCCCCACTCTGGGCGGCCACTTAGTCTGTCAAAATCAGAGCCAGCACGCGGCTTGTCCCCGAGAGCTGGCATGAAGAGGTGCCTGGTGGCCCGGGGACCGGAACATGCCGCTCGCAGATAAATTGAGTTCTGCAGCTAAACTGTCCAATTCCTCAAAGAAACTGTCAAACCATGTCAGGGGAAATCCCAGTAAATCCTGAAAACCGCCGCTGGATGATAAAAGTCAGAGACGCTGAAGGTTATTAGGAAAAGTACTCCTCCGCATGACAGCCGGGGAGAGCCTTGAGGAGGGCTTGAGGCGGGGCTGACGGCTAGGAGGGGCTGAGGAAGGCGCTGCTGGCCCGTGGGGTCTTTGGGCTGGAGTGGGGTCCCTGTGCAATCGTCTGTAGGGGGTGCAGCACTCCGGGCCAGTCAGCCTTCCCCCGCTACCCCCATGCGGCTCTGTTTCACTTTGCTTTCCCTTCTCTGTAATTCAAGAACAAATAGGGCTGAATCCAGCAGCTTGTCTCCGCAGCCTCAACCCTGTGCATAAACAGTCTCTCCCCTTCACGACAGGAGCTCCCTAGGGATGGGGAAGCGCTGGACCATGGATGCCAGAGAGTGGAACTGACAGGGAGTCAGAGCAAATTCCTGGGAGGGGTCACCTGGGACTCCTACGACAGGAGGATGGAGGATGCCACATGCCAGGGCCAGGCGGGGCATGCGCGGGGCTGGGGAGGGAGAAGGGAAAAGCCCCCTCCACTCACGCCCAGCTCTGTCCCTCCCCACACCACTGTGCTCAGGAGACCCCCTCCGCATACCCACCCCCCCATCCACAGTGTGTCTCTCCTTCTTCCAGCCGGTCCTCTGGGAATGTTGTCTACACTTGCCAGCCGCACTGTGTACTCACCACCTCAATCCTCAGGGTGGGCTTTGCTGCCATCCCTCACCCAGGCGGCTGTGGCCAAGGTCGCAGCGAGGCAGTGAACCCTGGGACCCTGGGGTTGTCTGCTCTCAGCAGCATTTGCCCGTTAGGCCTGAAGGACGCTGTGCCCAGATCCCCAGGCATGTCCTCTGAGAGCTGAGGTCAGCTCTAAGTCTGTGGGGACCCGGGAGGCCTGGAGTCAGGTCAGGCCCCTGGCCACATCTGAAGCTCCTCGGGGCCCCTACGTCTGCCCCTGCAAAGCAGGGCCCGGGTCACCTGCCTCCCGGAGAGCAGACTGTCAAGTCTGCCAAGTCCAAAGCAGAAGGTGGGGTGGAGGTGAGCAGGGGGGGCCGCCCTGGCCCCAGGGGCTCCTTCTTTGGGGATCCCTGCCCTTTGCAGCTCTCTGGCCCACAAGGCCCCTGTGGGGTGCTGGGACTCAGGGTGGACGGAGGGCAGGGGCTCAGGCCTCAGACGGGGGTCTGTGTTGTCTGCCTGGACGACACCCACTGTGCCTGCCCCTAAGCTTACGGTGCACGATGCCCCCACGGCAGATCCGTCCTCTGCCTCAGGCTGCGTCCTGCCCTGATGTGGGCAGGTCCATCCCCAGGGCCTGCTGCCGGGTATCTGAGGCCCAGGGCTGGGACTGAGGCCAGCTCCTGCCCTCGATCCAGTGTCCCACAGAGCACTGTCCCAGGAGCCCAGAGTCGGGGGGGCGGGGGACCAAGACCCAGAGGGTTTGGAAGGACAGCTCGGCTGCTGGGCCCCAACGGACAGCCCCTGCCCTCTAGGGGCCTGAGCCAGAGTCTTCCGGCCGTTGCAGTTGCTTTGGAAACCGAGACCCCAGGCTTTCATGTTCACCCACCCCCCACAGAGCTGGGGCTGGAAGGAAGGTGGGTAGGTAACGTGGGGAGGACCTAGGCCAGGGCTGACTGTATTCAGTCCTGCCCTTTGGGCCCCAGTGCTCCCATGGAGGCAGGGAGAATCTTCAGGGGCCCCGCCCGTGGCAGTGCAGGTACGCTGGGAAGGCGCTCTGGGCCACCCAGGGCTGCACAGTCCAGCACAGGGGCCATCTGGCCCGTCTGCCACAGCCGGGGGGCAGGAAGGAGGGACGCTGGGGCCCGGGGGCTGCCAGAGACTCAGGAGGGATCTAGAAAAAGAAATTTCCTCCTGGTTCCCTCACCAGCCTCTTGTCCAGCAGGCCCACACCACTGCCTAAATGCTTGGAAGAGGGAAAACTTGGGTTCCCCCCATGCTTTGCCTGGCCTTCCCCCAGCACCCCAATTCTGAGATTTTCAGGGCCCTGGTTTCAGACAAGCTCTGGAACAGGAAAGGGGAGAAGGAAGGCTCTGGAAGCTTCTCGGCACAAACCCTGGCCCGAAACCCCGTCGGCTCTGCCTGCAAGGGTCTCAGTGAGCTCAGCCACTCCCACTGGCCTTATTCACACCCGGACCCTAACTGAGCTTGAAAATCCTGCTGGAATGGAGGTCCAGGATGCAAGAAAGCAGGTATGCACTGCACTCGGAAGATGGCAGACCCAAGACCCCTCAAAGCTGGTACCTGGCCATGGAAGCCCAGAAGCTCAGCTGCCTGGACAATTCTCCCCACCCTGGGCACAGCCCTCTACAGTTTGCCAGTGCTTTCTCATTCATGCTCACATTCAATCTTCCCAACATCCCAAGGAGGCAAGCAGAGCAGACGTGGTCATTCCCATTTTACAGGTGAGGAAACTGAGGCTCCGCGAAGGTTTTTGA
Source organism: Lagenorhynchus albirostris (assembly GCF_949774975.1). NCBI lineage: Eukaryota > Metazoa > Chordata > Mammalia > Artiodactyla > Delphinidae > Lagenorhynchus > Lagenorhynchus albirostris. Next base: position 5,344,535 of record NC_083105.1, read on the forward strand.
CTTGGACAGCATTGCGCGGTAGAGCTGGAGGTGGGATTTGCACCCGGATCCAGGGCCCCTGGGGGACATGTGGCCCCGGGCCCATGGGGCCTCTTCCCATGCTGACTCACACGGTGATGGTGACACACAGGCTGGAAGGTCCCGCTTCCCCTGGGAGTGGCTGGACAAGTGAGCGGCGGAGCCTCTGGTGAACAGCTGGTGGGGGGAAGGTATCCGTGTAGGCTCCTCCTCCAGACACGGGGCCTTCGAGGACCGAGGCAGTGATGCCTGCAGGCTGACCCTGATGAACAGACGGAGAGTCGGCACGTGGATTTGTTCCCCGGTTCCTGGTGAAGAGCGCTCCCGGGAAATGGTCTGAGGAACCCGAGGCAGCACCCCGCTGGGCTGCCAGGGCCCCCAAGGCTCATCTGCTCCAATCCTGGAGATGTGGCACAGAGAGGGGGGTCGTCCTGCCCAAAGCCACACAGCATGTCAGGGACCAGCAAGACTGGGTCTGACTGCTGGGGTGGGGACAGCCTGGACCCCTCAGGCCCTCACACCCCCAGGCCCTTGCTGGCTCCCAGGGAGCTGCTCTGGATCCTCTCTGGCCCTCCAGGCACGCCTGGCTCCTGGCAGGTGGCCTTTTGTCTGCCGGCCATTGGCCATAACCCTCCCGGCTGTGCCGCCGTGGCCAGAGCTCTTCTGCCCGCTCACCCTCCACCGAGCGTCCCCGGGTGTGGGTGTTTGGACAGGTCGACAAGGCAAGGGCTTGCTCTGATGGAGTTTGGGGTCCACAAGAGAACGGGTGCTTGCTGGTGACTGCTCTCCTCTGAGCACCTGGGAGCCAGGTGGGCAGCGTCCTGGCTGAGGCCACAGTGGCTGAGGGAAGCTGGGCGCTCAGCTGCAGAGCCAGGGCTGGGAGGCTGAGAGTCGGAGAGAGAAGCGGACCCAGTGGGCACCTGGCGGGGGGTGGCAGCCGGCGGTGCCAGGAGATGGTCGGCTCTGGGTGGGCTCTCCGGGCAGACAGACGCACGGACACCGCTCACAGGAGGAGTGTGCCTCCGGGGGAGGGCCAGGCAGTGGACCCCTCCTCCCCTTCGACATCTCACCCCTATATTCCTCCCTCAGCTGAGCCTTCAACCTGGCTCTGTCCTCCCAGTGGCTAAGCCCGTCCAGGTGTCCTCGGTCTCACAAAGCACTGTGGCAAAGGGAAGGGCCAGTGTGGAGCCCGCCGGTCCCACCCCACCCACGCCGCGCTGCTTGGCCAAGGGGTCCTGCTTCGAGTCCTGGCTGTGCCTCTTCCCAGCCTTGTCACCTGGGGCAGGTGAAGATTTCTCTGGGCCCCAGTTTTCTCAGCTGAAGAATGGGGACAATAAACGTATAGGATTGTTGTCTGGATTAAACGATGGTTCTTAGGACCTAGAAGTGTGCGTGGCACAGAGGAGGGCCCAGCAAGGGCTACTCTCGCTGCCCCGTAACACAGGTGCAGAGACTGAGGCAAGGAGCGTCTGTAAGTGACCCAAGGCCATACGGCAAGTGACCGGCGGAGCTGGGATCCGAGCCCCACACCCTGGCCCACACCACGTTCCAAGCAGCTGCACACCCCGGCCTCGGACTTGGGGAGTCGTGCTCCTGCGGGCGTCGCGGCGAGGAGACCGTCAAGCCGGTGTCGGTGTCACCGCTCTTAGACCCTCACTCATCCAGCGGGGGTTTCTGAGCACCTGCTCTGGGCCAGGCCCATACCAGGTGTTAGCAGCCCCTACGATAGACAAAACCCTCCCTCCAGGGAATTTCCGTGCTGGAGCTGGGGGCGGAGGGCACCCAGACAACAGATGAGCACATGAATAGATGGACAGAGGGCTCGATGATGGGGAAAGTGAGACGGGGTGATGGCGGGCGGAGGACGAGCAACCTGGGGGCCGGAGGGGACCAGACAGGAGCCTGGGCCGGGGGCGCCAGTTTCATTCAGCGAGTCCTGGGAAGCCACTGGGAGGTTTAAGCAGGGGTTAGGGGGGTGGGGGGTGACAGATCACAGCTCTGCGAGGAAACCGTTCCCTGGGGAGGCTCTGAGCTTTGGTGACTTTTGGTGCTGAGCCCAGGGTCGGTGGACCCCGAGGGCCCCACCACGCAGGGTCTCCCCCCACCGGTGGATCCCATCACTCCCTCCCAGAGCCTCAAGGGAGGAGGGCCTGGGCTGGGCCCACCCGGAGAGGCCCAGTATTATCGAGAACATCATTATCATTGACTCCAGCCTCTGATGCCCGGGGCAGGACCCCCTCACCGTGGGTGGGAATGGGATACGATCCATGGGCTGAGGGTCACCCGGACCCGGCTGCAGGTTTGAGGCCAGCCTTCCACTCCCCACACCTTTACAGGGGATGCTCTTTCGACCCCCCTTCCCCCGTGCAGCCCTCTGTACCTCCACCCTGCCCTTGTTCTTGGACCCCGGGCCCCAGGGAAGTGGCAGAAGAACTCAGATGCTTCCTATTTCTCCCCATGAAGCGCAAGCCTTGGAGGTGGGAGAGGCGGCGTTTGCTGGATAGATTTCCCGTCCAGAGGAGCAGATGAATTCCCATCTGTGCCTTGTCACTTCCAGTTTAACATGACCCCAGGTAATGCTGCAGCCCGCCCGCCACACGGCTGCCTGCCAAGCTGCCTCCCCTTTTCCATCTGTCTCCGCTTGTCGAGCCCCTGGAACATGGCTCCCCTCTCCGCCAGGTGCGGTCCTGAGAGGCTGGGGCGCTGGGGGCCTCTCTACCTCTCACCGGCAGCGTGGCCCCAGCCTGGGCCCCCTCCCTGGGCCTCCGCTCCCTCCCCTGCAAAGCGTGCCTGGAGGGCCAGCTCTTGGGCTGCGGGGAACTGTCCCTCTGCCCCCATCAGGGGACCCAGGACCTTCCAGCTTGTCAAACCCTGACGCGTGAACCCCAGACGGGCTCTGCCCTTGCCCAGCACGCCTGAAGCCCCTCAGGGGCCTCTGTGTCCACTGGTCCGTGGGAGACTGCAAGCCCCCTCCCTTGCTCAGGGGCTGACCTCTCTCGCTCCGGCTAGGCCAGATTCTACTGAGCTCTCCTGGGCCAGTGAAAGGTCTGGGCAAGGACTAGAAACTTCTGCAAGTAAAGCCTGGGCCTCTGAGCCCTGGGCCAACACCCACACGCTTGAATCCCAGCTTCCAACATAGATGGAACGGGGGGCAGCCAGGCGTGTGTGGCGGGGTAGAGCCTCCCCGCTGCAGCTCTCTCCCTCCTGTAGCCCATCCCCTCCTTCTGTGTGCTCTACTCCTACTCCTGTAAAGCTCTGGCTGCCCCTGGGTGGGGACATGGGGACAGGAGGCCAGTACAGGACTCCAAAGGGCCAGGCCTGCACATCCGATCACCGGCAGCCCATTTCTCCCTCCCTCAGTGTTCCCATCTGTCCAATGGGGCTTGGAGGGCCTCCCTTGCAGAGGTGGGGTGAGTTAAACGAGGGACATGAGTGAGGCCTTTGGCTGGCTTTCTGCCAGGTCACCGGTGTGCCCCTCACGGCAGCGTTTAGGGATCATCCTCTCTGTGCCAGGCAGTGGCCGGTCAGGTGCCCCGTCGGAGCGCGCAGCAAGTCCGGTAATTACGGATCCTTACTGAGCACATGCCGTGCACTGCCCTGCTCAGAGCCGTCCTGTATGAACGCGTCCCCTTGCCTCAAGCCTATGACAAAGTGTCCATTCTTGTCCCCAGTTGACAGGGCTGCATAGGGGCTGCTTCTGCAGGTACCCCCACTCCTTCTGTGGCATCTGACACATTCTCCAGGGCTCGTCAGGGTTTGTGTAGTAATGTAATAACTGGGCAGTGTCTTTTCTTTGTCAAGAACAAAACGGGATGGAATATTATTCAGCCTTGAGAAAGGAGGGGGCTCTGACATGGGCTACCAGCTGGGTGACGCTTGGAGACAACCAGAGAGCTCTGCTCCTCAGTCTGGGGGTGTCCACCTGGGGGTCCTCACTTTGGAAAACTTCAGGGACCTGGACACTGAGGTTTTGTGAACTTTTCTGTGTGTTTGTTATACTTTAGTAAAAAATTGTCAAAACCAAAAGCAAAGCAAATGCTGCATCTTAGGAATGAAGGAGTCTCAGGAGTTCCACGTAGGAAGTTGCCCCCCACCCGGGAGGATACAGGAAGCATGGGGCAGGAGGGGGGTCACGGCCCCTGAGTCCAATATCCTGGGTAAATCCCAGCTGGGCCACTTGTCTGAGTGTTAGTCTCTCCCTGTGAAAAAGGGGTGAGGATTCTGTCTCTGAAGGAGGGGGTCGTTGAAGCCAAGCGTGTGGTTTGCTGCACCCACATTGCCAGCACATCCCTGCCCCCAGCCTGCCCCCAGGTTCCCAGGCCGCAGTGAGCCCTGGGGCAGCTGGTGACACAGTGCCAGGGCTCTGGGCCCTGCCAGCTGCGTCCCACGTTCCCCAGCTGGGCACCGTGTCCAGAGCTCAGTGCTGCCTGGGGGTCCCAGGCAGCACCGCCGGGCTGTGCATTCGAATTTGTCCCTAGCTCAGCAGAAAGCTCTCCTCCCCGTTAGCCATTCTGCTCTAGTTACTAGCAGAAGCTTGTGTGCTGATGGATTGATCCAGGAAAGGGGGAGTTTGGTCGATGCAGGAAGCGGTGGTGAGGGGGGGAAGGCTGTTGAGGGGAGGGGAGAACTCGGTCTGCATCAGGGGCGGGGACATGCGTCCGCCTTACAGACCTGCGAGGAGAGTGGGCACGTGGGCTGGGCAAGGACCGGCCTGACCTGGCTGCTTCTGGTTCCTCAGTGAAGAACGAAGCAAGGTCGCCGGCTGAACGTGAAGCGTGGGAGGTGGGAAGAAAGAGGGAAGGTGTGAAGCAGGCCTTTTGGAGAGTGGGGAGAGGCACGCTTCCATCCCGTGTTCTCACTCCCACACGCTCGTACAGAGCTGGCGCCTTCCTTCTACATAAGTTCATACTAGAAGTATGCTTTCTGGATCATCTTACTGTAACATCTCACGGCATCTTTCCCGAGCAGGATAAATAGACCCACAGTCTCTGCACACGTGCCGCGCAGCTCCTTTCAACAGTTAAGTGGTGTCGGCTTCTCTCCATGACAAGTGATGCTGTAACGAAATGCACAGTTGTCTCGGGGCACCTGATGAATATTTTTTATTATAAATTTATTTATTTTTGGTTGCATTGGGTCTTCGTTGCTGTGCGCGGACTTTCTCTAGTTGCAGCGAGCGGGGGCTACTCTTCGTTGCGGTGCGCGGGCTTCTCATTGCGGTGGCTTGTCTTGTTGTGGAGCCCGGGCTCTAGGCGCGCGGGCTTCAGTAGTTGTGGCTCGCGGGCTCAGTAGTTGTGGCTCGTGGGCTCTAGAGCGCAGGCTCAGTAGTTGTGGCGCATGGGCTTAGTTGCTCTGCGGCATGTGGGATCTCCCCGGACCAGGGCTCCAACCGATGTCCCCTGCATCGGCAGGTGGATTCTTACCCACTGCGATACCAGGGAAGTCCCCTGATGAATATTTTATACTAGGGGATCTAACAAGTGGACTTTCTTACTCAAGAGGGTGCTTGCATTTGTGATTTTGACGCCCTGGCCTTTCACAAAAGCGGACCCTATTGACCCCCCAAGCCCGGATCATTGAGAGAGCGCCAGCTCCCCTGACTGCAACGTCATAACCCTTTCTCTGTTGGCGTTCTGATGGGTGAGAACTAATACGGCATTGTGTTAACTTTCAGTTCCCTGATCACTGGTGAAGGTGAATTTCTTTATTTTTTACTCGTTCACTACTTTACCTCTTTTTCTATTGTTTGTGTCTTTCTGACTGTTTTCTAGCGCACTTCCTGCAAAAGAAGGCTATTAAGCTTCCGTTCTATATGTCGCAAGAGCCTTCTCTTCCTTCGGCGTATGTCTTTTTCACTTTGCTTTCATTCTTTGGCCACATAGGAGTTTCCACTTTTATGCAGACAATTTTGTCAGCCCCTCTGTGGTGGGAACTGTCGCGTGTCACCCAGATGCTCCTCGGGACAGGCGTGCCCATCCCTACGGTTGCCACAGAGAACTGGCCCCTCCAGTTCTCACCCCCTCCCAGCTGGCGGCCCAGGGACTGACCAGCTGATGCCCTAGGTTGGGACACCCCTGAAGGTGCCCCCAGAGCGCCCTGCAGCGTCGAGGGGTAGGGGAGCAGCCCTTCCCTCTGCCTGTCCTCCTTACTTCCCTGCAGAGACAGGGTGTGTTGTGCCTGGGGGCTGCCACAGTCCAGCACCACAAAGTTTGTGTCTTAAAAGAACAGAAAATTTTCTCTCACAGCCCTGGAGGCCAGTTGTCTGAAGTTAAGGTGTCTGCAGGGCTGCACTCCCTGCAAACACCAAGGGGAGACTCCTTCCTGCCTTCTCCAGTTTCTGGGGGCTGCCAGTGTCCCCTGGTTTGTGACCACATCATTCCAGTCTCTGTGTCTCAGGCCATATGGCCTTCCCTTCTCTGCCCGTGTCCTCTCCTCTTTTGTTTCTTATAAGAACACTTGTCATTGGGACTTCCCCGGCAATCCAGTGGCTAGGACTCCGAGCTTTCACTGCCGAGGGTGTGGGTTCAATCCCTGGTCAGGGAACTAAGATCCCGCAAGCCACGTGGCGTGGCCAGCAAAACAAAACAAAACAAAAACTACGTCATTGGATGTCGGGCCCTCCCAGGCCATCTGGAGATCCTTAACTCAGTCACAACGGCAAAGACCCTTTTTCAAATAAAGTCACAGCCAGAGGTTCCAGGGGTGGGGCTGTGGATGTATCTTTGGGGCCACCGTTCAATCCACTGCAGACATCTACTGAAAGCGCTCTGCCTACCCGGGCCTTCTGTGCTAAGTCCCCGTCTTGGTTTCCAGGGAAGCCAACCCCAGATGCCGCCCCTCCTCCAAACTTTTGGGACTGAGGGACGCTCGGGAGAGGAGGGTCCAGGCCCCAGGCCCTCACCTGTCTGGTTGTGCGAATTTGGGCAAGTCCCCTCCCCTCTGGGGGGAGCCCAGGTCCCTGCTGTAAGTGAAAGAACTGTGTTAGATGCTAATTAGGGTTTTCTGGCCTCCTGTGATCTGACGATGCTCACACACTCCAGCATCATCCACACTCGGGTTTGAGCAGCTCCTGGCTCCTGGGGGCGGTGGGAGTGAGACTGGGGAGAGGAAATGCCCCCTGGCCTGGCCCCTGGAAAGCCAGCCCCGGCTTGGAGAGCTGAGACCAGGCTCCTCCCGGCCTCCGCTGGCTGCCCCAGAATAGCTCTGATGTAATTCATAATTGTCCCTTTCTCCTACAATGAAAGCCACCAAGAGAGAAAAAGCGGTTTCTTTTCTAAGATTGCTTTTCTGCGCTCTTTGACAGAGCCGTGTGCCGGCATGTAATTAATTCACAGTCCAGTGACCCGGACAGCCACTTGGCTGGGAGAGAAATCTCTAGAGAAAAGTGGAGACGCACAGTTACAGCTGAAAATGAGATCGCCTGGCCACCAAGACCTGCCGGAATAAACACCTCCAGATCCCGCCTCTCGGAAACACGGTCTCCGAGGCTTTGAACTTCTTAATGCGCATCAGTGCGGAGACGCAGGGAAGTTCAATGAGAGGAAACCTTTTAAGGTTTTCCCATGATTTCCCAGATCTCCCAGAGGCCCGGACGCAGGTGTTTCAAACCAAGCATGGCAGCAAGTCTTTTCCAGGTCACGCGGTGAGTCCTGGTCCGCTGCTGGCTTTCTAGGTGACCTTGATGGCGTGAAATAGGCTGGATTGTTTCCTCTTCTGTTAAACAGAATAACACTTCCTAAACTGCAAGTCGATTATAGAGACCAAAGATCTGCTGATCGTTTCTCTCCAGCAATTACCTGTAAGGACTTTATGCTGGGGACTCACTGGTGATATGAACAAGGCAATTCTGTATAACATGGAAAAGTGGAAGCAGCCCGAATCGCCACCTATAAGGGCTCGTTAGGAAAAGGACAGACCGTTTATGTGGCAGGATACTATGCGACCAAGAAAAACCATCTTGCAGAAAAATGCTATGGCTGTGAGAAAAGTAAGCAAGACCCTGAGCGTGGTGATCCCATCAGGGGCCACGGAACTGACAGAGGTGACCCCTCACGCCCACCTGGAGCAGCCGTCTGCAGACCCTTCCCCTACACACGCTCTTGGAAGCCCCAGAACAGGGTCTTCTACTTTCAGCGATTTTTATTTGCCTTATCTGAACGGGGGATAGGGAGAGGGCAACAGAACAAGATCTGGACTTTACCTGATTTATATGGAAATAACAACAGCTAACGTTTATTAGCATTTACTACGAGCCAGCCACGGTTCTAAATGTTGTGCGCACCATATTCCAGTAAGTCAAAGATCCTTGCCCATCACGAGGCCCTTGTATTTTAGGTACCACTAAGAATTTTTGAAATACTGATAATTTAACTGTGACCCAAAAAGATGACTCCTAGCATCAATTAAATATCATCTACTAACGCGTCTATTCTTCACGGTATAACTTCAAGGCAGGAAACGTTACCCTCATGCCACAGATGAGAAAACAGAGCATCAGAGACATTCAGTAACTGTCTGAGTTACTTGGGTGGCAGAGCTGGGACTTGACCCTTGGCCACTGTGGCCTCTGTGGTGCTCCCCCCTCAAAGGGCACCTCAACTTGGGAGTAGGCAGTCAGGGGATTGACGGGGTTGGAGGAAGCAGAGAACCCCGGCAGCAGACCAGGAGCCTGGGGGAGACGATGCTGTCACACTTCTTTAGCATCCCTCCTCTTCTCTCTCTGCTCAGGGCTCAAGCCTTCTCCAAAGGAGAAGGTCCTCCACCCGTTGCCAAGGGGTTCCCTCTATACAGCTACGGGTCGCTTCACACCAGAGCTAACATTTTTCTTGGATTCTTTCAGAGTTGGAAGATTTAAGGCAGGGCTGGCAAATCGCTTTCATCTCAAATGCCAGCCCTAATCAATCAGCAGAGGCTGCCTGGGAAAGCGTTGAGAAGGATTCCGAGGCCCAGCTGGGATCCAGGGAAAGCTTCCTGGCCCCGTCTCCAAGGGCATCAGCAGAGGAGACCAGTGCCCGGCGCTCCCCAGGCCTGGGCTAGGAAAAAGCTGGAACACCTTGACTACTAGAGGACCACCTGACACCTCCACATTGCGCCCAAGAATAGCTAGATGGCCTCCCTAGCATCAATCTTATGCCCTAGGCCTCTCTGTAGCTTCACCAGCTGAGCCAAGGCGGGGAAGAGGTGAGAATGGAGGGCTGTCCAGAGTAGCCAGGGCCCTCCCAGGATCACCCCACAGCCTGCAGGTGCCCCAGCCCTCGGGGAAGGGGGTCTGCAGCATGCCAGCTCGTGTTTCACAGATTATACTATGTGGAGTCAGCTGCCCCTGGTAACTAGTTCACTTCTATAATTAGCCCAAAGTTCCCTCTGCTAAGGAGGAGAAGGATGGGAGGTGTGAGGGTGAAGTGGTGTGACCGAGAGCTTGACTCACACCCCAGAAATTGCCCACCGCAGGGAGTGGGTTCCTTTCCTCGTCCCCGACGGGCTGCCCACTTGTTCTAAGGCAACCGGGGCTCCAAGTCACTTTTCCGTGATGCAGGAACCGTCCCCGTCGCCATGACGATAAGCACGTGCTCGGCACGTTTGAAGCAGCTCTGCGCACCTTTTCTCCTTTGTCCCCACCGTGGGCTGTGAGATGATGCCTCACCGTCATCCTCACTGCCTGACGGGAGAATGGGGGTCTGAAGCACAGGTGGGATTTGAACCCAGGACGGGCCCCCATCCCCTCCCCCATATACTCAGTGCTACCCACTGTCTTGCGCTCTTCCCAGACAGGGCCCGGGAGGCGTCTTGGCAGAAGCTGGCTCAAGAACGTTCCAGAGATGGTTTTAGGGGACACAGTCTCATCTTTAAGAAAGAGTTGGTGAGAATTCCCTGGCGGTCCAGTGGTTAGGTTTCTGTGCTCTCACTGCCGAGGGCCTGGGTTCGATCCCTGGTCAGGGAACTAAAATCCCACAAGCCGTGGCGAGGCCAAAAAAAAAAAAAAAGAGAGCTGGTATTTTTGAGGACGGGCAGACTTTTGAGGGTCCCGTCAGCCAGTCCTGGGTGGCTGTGTCCACCTCCCCGCTTCGCTCAGGGCCTCAGCAGAGGAGGGGGCGGGATGGGTCAGCGGGGGTGAGGGGGGGGTTGCGGGGGAGGTCTCTGAGTCCAGCCCTAACTCCCCACTCACCACCACCAGAGGGTCTTAGGCTGAGATCAGGCTTAATAGCAGGAGAGACTTCTGACTTCCCGACTGCCTCTGGGAACGGAGGGAAACTAATGTCAATCATGGGCAGAATTGCCAGCCGGAAGAAAGCTCTCGCTCTCGGTTTAGACTATACAGACAGTTAATTAAGCCTGCAGCGTGGAGCGCGCCCGTGGGCCTGCCCGCCCAGGGAGAAGGGTGCGGAGCAGGGGGCGGGGGAACCCTCCTCAAGGGGCTCCAAGGCACATTCAGGTCCTCAGGCCTGGGCGCACCTTCGAGGCATGGGAGCCACTCTTGACGATACTGATGCCAGCCGCTCCCGGCGATTTCTGTGTCGTTGGTCAAGTAGGGGTGGGGAGAGCCCAGGCACTGGCATAATTTTGTGGAAACTAGGGATTCCACTGTGCAACCAGGGAGCTGGGTGGCCTAGAGAACTGACCTCCGCCCACTGGTGCCGGACCTGCCGGGCTCCCCTCCCCCGTGACCTTCCTATCTCCAGGGGTCCCACGTGAATCCCCCTCCTTGAGGCTTCGCCCCCATGTGGGCTGTAGGATGTAATGCCCAGTCTTGGTTTTCTGATCTCACGGCCTCATTCCCATCAGTCACCGAACCCCTGGGACCAGGGACTCTGGACCCAGCTCCTAGCCTGCACCACGCGTCCTGCTGGGCGTCCCCTGTTCCAGCCCTGACTGTGGCACCCTCAACTGTCTCCTTGTCTTGGACCCAAGGGTGGGAGCATTATTAAGCCTTTTGATAGACACAGCCTGATCGGGGAAAGGTTTTGTTTCATTCCACCTGGAGGACAAAGAGCGAGAGTGGGGAGGGAGGGAGGCTGCTTGCTGGTGGAAGGTGGCAGCACAGCAGATGGCGGAAGGCGTGAGGCGCAGGACAGATTTCTACCTTCGCGTTCAAGGAAACGACTCTTCATTCAGGAAATAAGGGTGCCAAGCCGGTGTCAGAGGAAGGGGAGGGGCCAATTAAAATCCTTAAAAGGAGTCAAGCGTGCCATGTCTGAGCCTGGTCCCCAGACACCATGGGGAAGAAGACAGATGCACTTCTGCTCCGTGGGGCGCATGTTCTGTTTGGAGAGACAGAGAAGAAACAAATAAATCCGTTAACAAGCGTGATCATTTCAGATGTCCATCAGTGTTATAAAGAAAATAAACAATGGGGAGGTGGAGAGGACTGTAGTTTTTGTTACAAAGACTGGCCTGGGAGCCTGGGAGAGGCTCTCTGACACGGTGATTTGGAACTGAGACCTGAATAACCAGTCATGCAGAGATCTGGGCTCAGAACGCTTGGTAGAGGGAACAGGTGCAAAGTCCCAGAAGTAGCAAAGAGCCTGATGTACTTGAAGAATAAAAGGAAGGGCCTCTGTGCCCGGAGATGAGGTGACAGTGGAGCGTGAGGGTGAAATCTGAGAGGGAAGTAGGGATGGCAGAGCCTTGAAGACCAAACACGGAACTGGAATTCTATTCTGGGTGGAATCAGGGGCCAGGGAATGAAGCCATTTGGCCAAGATGGAATTAACTGGCACTCAGCTATCCCTTCCGTGGTCAACAGTTACGAAGTTGGAGTCATCTGTGAGGCAACCTTTGGCAGGCAATGGGCAACAGGCAGTGCAAGACTGTTACCCTTGAGAGAAGGAAAGCCCACAGGGGTGCCCACGATCACCAGTTCTCTTCCAGGGGATAATTTGCTGGGTGCAGCACAGGGGCCTGGGGCTTAGCCGAGCTCAGTGGCCATGGTGAGCTGCGAAGGCAGCAGCTGGAGGTCAGGGCAGCTGGGACCGGCGGAGGAAGGCATCACAGAGGAGCTGTGCAGAGGGCGGACCCCGGAAGTCGACGTGGGGTCTCCCGATGAGTCCACGGCTGGAGGATGTGCTGTACACGCTCAGAGCGAGACCATCCAAGACTTTCAGAGACTGGACCCTACGGGACTGAAAGCAAATTGGCAACACTAGAGGTCTGAGCTGAACTGGGGGGAAAAACAGAGGAACACTGAAATTCCTGCTTGGTCATAATGGAGAAATCTCAGCAGTTTGTTAATACTCTTGACATCCAGCTGAGACCCCAGAGAGGCTATGTCTTAGGAGTAGGAACCACGTATCAGGGTAAGAGTTAAACTGGACCCCTCCTAATACAACCTAAAACTAAGCCCCCAAAAGATCTGCAAGGAAACCAAAGTTCAGAGGTAATTCCTGCCAACTAAGAGGAACTGAGGAAACACATTGGCTTTCTCCATATTCACACGAACAAAGTGTAAGCTGAGTCTCTCCAAGTTCAAAGTCGTCAGCTGGTAATTGAACTGCCTGCTAAAACAAGAAACACTCTTTAGAGGATGATAGCAGAGTCCAATATCTCTACAATACATTGTTCACTATGCCCAGCATCCAATTAAAAAATCACTAGACACACAAAGAAACAGGAACACGAGACTGACAGTTAAGGGGAAAAAAGCAGGCAATAGAAATTAAACTTGAGATGTTTCCAATGTTAGGCTTAGCAGACAAAGCCTTTAAAAGAGCTATTACAAATGTGTTCAAAGAATTAAAGGAAAAACATCTTGAAGAAATTGAAGAATATGGTATTAATGAGTGAACAAATAGGAAAACTCAGCAGAAGAAGGAAAACTGTTAAAAAATGCAAACTCTAGAACTAAAAAGTACAGTAACTGCAATGAAAAGTTCACTGGACCGGCTTCACAGTGTGTTAGAGATGACGGGGGAAAATACAGGAACCTTAAAAACAGACCAGTAAAACTTATGCATACTTAAGAACAGAGAGTTTTTTAAAATGAAGAAAAATGAAAGGGCTGAGAAAGGACAGTCTTTTCAACAAATAATGCACCTTTTCTGACCTGGACCCCATTCTGGCCCCTGGGCTCCTGCCAATGCATTGTTGGTCCCCCTGCCCCCAGGCCCCCTCTTTGGGCTAGATGACCCCGACTGAGCTAGGGTGGGCTCAGGGCAGGGACGGGCTGAGCCATGGAGGAACCACCTGTGTGGGGGGGCCCAGTAGGGCAGGGAGCCAGGAGAAGGGATGTCCTTGTAGGACACGGAGGCTGTGTGTCCTCCCTCTTCCTCCAGATCATCAGATTGGCAGGAAACGTCCCCTGATCACTTGGTATGTGCCAAGCAATGGTCACTGCTGACCATACAGAAGTGAACAAGACAGACGGGGGCCCTGCTCACTTGGCCTGACCTTTCAGAATGGGGGCAATTCATAAGTAAACAGACAAACTGTTTATGATGGGGATTGAGAGTAACATGCGAGCACTCAAACACACCTGGCAGGAGGGAAGTGCTGGCGATTCTCACTCAGGAAAAGGGGTTTAAAGGCACAAGGGTGAGTTCTACTGAAAGTTTCAAAAGCCCAGGTGCATGGCCATAAGGCACAGAGGTGGACCAGAGCCCCCAGGACTGTGGGCAAAGCCTCCGCTCCCTGAGCCACTGAAACGTGAAGGGATAGGGGCACAGCTGGAGAGCGTGCACTGTGTCCATGGAGGGGTCATGACAGATAGTGAGCTCCCCATTACTGGAGGTGTGCAAGCATGCACCACCAGGAAGGCTGCCAAAGGGACTAGAGTGGCACAAAGGAATAGACAGAGGCTGCCAGTGCGGGGGTTGGGGAGCACAGGCACCTAACTCTGACCCTCCTGGCTTTGGTTTTCTCATCTGTAAAATGGACCACCAGACAGCTCTCAGCTGGAAAACCTTCTCAACCCAGAGCCCAAGTTCAGGTGGGCAGGCACTGCAGGTCCTCCTCTGCCATCGCTTTCTGGGCTGCAGACTCTGCTCGCTGGCCACTCGCTGGTCCGCCCATGGGGCAGGGGGCGCTCCTTCTCAGACCCTCTTGGCCCCCAAGCCCAAGTGTCCCCCAGCATCCTCAGAATGAGCTTGCTCGCTGTGGGTAGGCGAGGTCAATGCCCCACCCTCCCCTTCTCAGCTCATCCTCACCGGCCTCGCGACCCCACAGAGGGGCCTGGCGGACATGCCAGGGACCAGAGGGGATCAGGCTGGGCATGGGGGACATGCCCGGGGGGGGACCTGGGGGACAAGGCAGAAAGGGGCAGAGTGATGGATGCTCAGAGCCTGGAGGGCTCCCTGGAGGAAGAGGTAGTCTCTCTCCCTTCCTTCTGTCTCTCCCCCTCTCTCTCCTCTCTTAGGACCCCTGGCTGGCTGTCCCTCTCAGCGTCTCTTGGCCACCTCTCTGTTCCAGCCTCTCCCACGTGCCTCTCTCTGTCTGTCTCCTGCTCTCCCTCCCTCTGTCTCCACCTCTTTCTGTCTGGACGTCTATCTCTATCCCTGTGCTCCTTTCCATGTGTCTCTCGCCTCGTCTTGTGGTGTCTCCGTCTATCCCACCCCCTCCTCCCTTCCCATGAGTGACGGGGAGGCAAGATGGGGCCTAGAATTAGACCAGCAGCTGGGATGCCAGCTGCCATCTCTCTCTTTTCTCCCTGCTCGGGGCCTCCATCCTGGGCGGGGGTGGGGGGTGGATTTTCACAGTCCCTTGGAGAAGGGAAACCCAGTAGTAGAAACCCTGAGTTAGCCCTGGATGGGAGTGCCATGGCGTCAGATCACAAGCAGGTGGGGTGTGTCCTGGCTGGGGTGGGGAGCAGTGGAGAGAATCTGGTGGCCCACCAGGTGCCCAGACACAGAGCCGGCAGGACTCACGAGAGGGGACTGGTGCTCGGGGCTCTGTCCCTGGAGGGTGATCGGCCCCCGGGCTCCTCCAATGCTCAGCCCAGAGCACAGACCCTGGGGCTCAGCCTGAGTCCCATGAACAAGGGCCTCGGGCCACAGGGCCGGTAGGGACGCTGCTGGCGTGTGGGCCGGTCAAAGCAGATCAGGCTGGGAGCTTGCAGGTGCAGAGAAGAGAGCCTGCACGCTGTACGCGCTCCACAGTATTTGTCGGCTGCAGGGAGGAATGGCGGTGGATGAAAGAACCCATCCATCCTTTCACCAAATGGTCACTGTCACAAGCCCACGTGTTGGCAGGAAGCAAGGGACCGGGCACGCAGGTAAAGGGCTGGGCTGGGCGGGGTGACTCCCCGCCTGGATGGAGGGACCGTATCCATCGATGTACATCTTCACAGTGACTGTTTGGAATCTACTGTCTTCACTTTGCTCAAGCTGTGAACATTTGCCCAGAATATTAAATATTATTCAGAAAACCCGTTGGAAATGGCTGCATAGCGTGACATCACGTGGACGGCTCGAACTCACCGAGCTCTTCTGTGGGTGGATTCGTTCATCTGACCGACGAATAGGAACCGAAGGCCCTCGCAGCCCTGCATAAGCAGTGGTCCTGCCCGCGGGGAGTTTCTACCCGATGGAAGAAGCAGGCGTGAGTCAAGTCGGGACACAAAGCACAGATTCTCCTGGACAGGCGCCTGGGAGAGCGGAGGCCCCGAGAGAGAACTGGGGAGACCAGCCTCAAAGGGGTGTGCTGGGGCTGCCAGCAGACGGCAGCCTGGCTCCTCCAAGGGACCACTGGCTGCTCCTGGTCAGCAACCCCGGGGGTGGACGGTCCCGGGTAAGATGCCAGACCCTCTCCTGCCTGCGAGTAGCCCTGGGGCCGGCCCTGGTGGGCTTACATCTGTCTTCCGGGGAGGGGACCCCGACGGCTGCCGCTGCATCGCAGCCTCCAGGCAACCTGCCTCCTGTTCCCCAGGGCGGGAGCATGGGGGGTGGGCCTTTCCAGTCCCCAGGCCTCTCGGGACCCTGGGAGACCAGCCAGCCAGTCCCCAAGGTACAGAAGAGGTGGTGGCACCTGGGCGGCTGCAGAGGAACGGCGGGCACCCCGGGCACAGGTGGGTAGAGGCAGGACAAAGGGGTCTGCATGTCTGGAAAGGGGCTATCCCCACCGGGTGAGGGGCAGCCTGACCCGCAGTCCGCAGCGAGGCTAAAACACATTCAGCAAACACACACGTGCACACACGCACGTGCACACGCAGACACACACACACAGAGCAGGACGCTGCTTTCCCTACGAGCTAAGGCAAAGCGGATGAGCAGACGCTGACGGCCCACCTCGTGCCCGGCACCTTCCCCTTCGGCCCTGCAGCCCCGCCAGTTCCAGCGGCAGAATCACTGCCCGGCCTGAGAGAGGGGAGAGCAAGGCCCCGCCCGACAGGTCGAGAGCTGTGCTGGGGCCTCCCATGTAGAAACATCCAGAACTGGGTTGAGTCCTCCCTTGGGGGTACCGGACAGATTCAGAAGGCAGAGCCGCCCACAGTGAATCTTACCAGTGGCTCTGGGTCTGCAGAGGAGATGAGGTTTATGGGGCCCGGGTGAGGCAGCCGCAAAGCCGGCAAAGCGGAATGTTCCACGGTTGGCCGTCAGACACAGGTGGGATGCGGAGCCCTGGCACTGCCACCTGCTGCCAGGGGACCTGAGCCAGCTCCTTTCCTGTCTAGACCTTGGGCTGCGCGTCTATCAAGCGTACTTAGTCCCGTGATCTTGCAGGTCGTTGGGAGGCTAACAGTGCTATCCGGAGATGGGCATGTGTTCCCCTCCTTACTAAATATTTTCTGAGCACCTACGATGTGCACCAACTATGGAATAGACACGCTGAGGTTATGATGGTGAAAAAAACAGACAAGGTCCCTGGCCTCCTGTGACCTCAGTCCGGTTGAGGAGACGCACAGTGGACGGTTATGGCTGTCCCGCGTTCCAGCCCGTTCTCTGATCCCAGCCCTGCTCCGGGCAGGTGTGCCTACTGCCATCGGTCATCTTCAAGAGGAAGAAACTGAGGCAGCCCAGGGAGGGAAGCTCCTTGCCCAAGCTAAACCCCCGCGTGGCGCCCGAGTTGGGGGCCATCCTCGTCAGAGGCTCTCGGAGACCCCCAGTCCAGCCCCGGATTTCTTGGAGGAGGACCACAGCCTTTAAAGCCTCCGTCTCTCTCTTCTAGAACATTCCCAGTAAGCAACAGCTCAGCCCAGAATGGGCTAGTTTGAGCCGCTGGAAATCTCAGCTGGGATCCTGGCGCCTGGGGAAGGGCCGGGCTCTAAAAATAAACCAGTCGCCTCAGCCTGGGAGCAGCCGGCGGGCGCCTGGTGAGGGAAAGCTGATGCCTGGTGTTCCTGGCAGATGACGGCGGGCCCGCCCGGCTGGAGCATCTCCCCTCAGGCAGCTGGCCCCCCGGGAACGGGTCGGCGGCAGGTGGCAGCCAGGAATATTCGAGCCCAGCTCCCAGAGGCACCCCACCTCACACGCACACAACCCATGCCCCAACCTGGGACGTGCGCCGCAGAGTGGGTCTGGGACTGCTCCCCAGGAAGGGGCCAGGAGGTACCGTCCACGTGCTGGAGAGTGACAAGCCTCCGTACAGGTAAGGGGAGACGCCTCCTCAGGCCCTGGGGGAGGTGAGCTGTGGGCCTGGGGGTGGGAAGGGGCTCTGTGTCTGCCCTCAACTCCTGGGAGCCCTGATGGGGCATCAGCTCTCCCCTGGAGGGGGCTGCGATGCGGCTTCCCTCCCCCCTCCATGCCCCCAGCCTGGTGGGGACCAGCCTGCCCTTTGCAGCTCTGAATACTCTCAGCGGCGAGGAGGCATCAGAGTCCTGGTGGCTTAATTAGAAGCCCACTGCGGGTTAATGGGTTTGCAGAAGCCAGGTTGAAAAGTTTCCAGGCAGGCGCCCTGCAGCATTGTGAAGAGCCTGGAGGCTTCGGAGGAGAAATGCATCCCCTTCCTGCTGCAGGGTGGGGGTGGGGGCAAGGACGGGGGACTGAGGTCCTACCCCCAGTGGGAGGCAGCCAGCCAGCCTTCTCGGAAACCCTGGGGAACATTCTCCAGGAAGATGGGGAGAAATCCCAGGGACACACATTTCCCTGGGGCAGGACTTGAGATCCCCGATTCTGTATCATACTTCAAGAAAGGTTTTTTTGGTTTTTTTACCAAAACAAACCTTTTAGTAAAAGGTGGGTGCTGCTTTGGGCCTTGAGCTGGTCCTGGTGGGTCCTGGAGCTTTGCACCTTTGTCCCCGGCTCTCAGAGGGGCTATCAAATCTGATTTTCTGCTTAAATGGATTTCTGTGCCTAATTCCTGGGCGGGATATTCGCCTGAAGGCGAGGCGATTGGTGCTAATGCGATCTCCTCCTGTGCTCAGGATGGGGAAAGCGGGGAGATGGGCTGGGGGGGCGGGGGGATGCTGGCTGCCTTCCCAACCCCGTTCATCAGAGGAGGGCAGGTGCTGGGGGGTCTGGGGACAGACCAGACCCTCGTGAGGGCTGCCAGGGCCTTTCGTGGGCACATGGCCGGGAATCACTTGGGAAGTGGAATTCATCAGGATGATTTCTCACGGCCTGAGAGGGAGCTGGCCTCTGCCACAGCGGCATCCTGCAGCTGCGCTGGCTCGGCTGGAGCGTGGGGACTGTCGGGCGAGTGGTCCAGGTATGTGGCTGCAGGAAGGAGGGCCGGGCCGGCCTACAGAGGAAGGCGCTCTGTGCTGGTCGGTGGAGAAATGCTGGGTGGCCGCTGGGTTTCCCCAGAACGTCCTTCCTGCAAATACCCAGGGACCCTCCGTGCCAGGCGTCCAAGCCCGTCTACCCGCCGTCCTCTCCCCCTGCACCTTTCCTCGGAGTCACCTCCCAGGAGCTGGTGCCCTGCAACCTTCTCCCACCATCCCCCAGGCCCCTGCTCAGGGACCGTTGCCTCTCACCTGCCCAGCAAACCGTTCCCACCTCCCCCGGCTTCTGTACGACTTCTGCTCCTCGTGTGTGGCCTGCGTCACCGGGACCAGCACCTGGGTCTTGTCACCTTCGGGCTGGAACTCCGACTCGGGTTTGCTCCGACGTTACTGCTCCCCAGCGGTGTGAATCTTGGCAAAACACTCGGCCCCCTGAACCTCAGTCTTCTCACCAATCAAATGGGTTGATGCTGCCTCCATTGTGGGGCTTAGCTGGAGGATTAGCAGAAATCTTGGGCAGGAAGCAGGACGCAGAGCCTGGGGCAGCACGCAGGGGAGGGCAAAGTCTTCAACACCAGGATCCTTTCTTCCACGTTAGACCCTGTGCCCTGAGAGCCAGTACTCGCCAGCACACAGTACGAGTGCAACAGTGCTTGTCGGTTTCACACACACACACACACACACACACACACACACACACACACACACACGACAGCACAGCCTCTCTGGCTCTGACATACACACCCAGGTCCTAGCCTAGGACCTGGGTGACAACACGGAGTATATCCTCTCGCCCCTCCCATCACCCCGCCCCCGCCCCACAGGGTCCTGGTCCACACAGCAGGCTGGTGGGTTTGGGTCCAGGGCACTCTGTTCACCTTCTGGAGGGGTGGGTGCAGCCGCGGGAACGTGCAAGGCCCTGTCATCGTAAGAGCCAGTGGTTAAGGCACCGACCTTCCCGCGGGAACCTCATCCCAGTTCTGGCTTCTGGCTAATTTGGCTTCTGTCTTATGTGTGCATGTGGACGCCCAGCCTCAGCCCCCGGTGCCTCTGAAGCCGGCCTGTCCCCAGGAGCTGCCTCTGTGAGGCCCAGGAGGCTGGGAGTGTGGGAGATGGTGGCTCTCTCCAGACCCGCGACGAGGTCACGGGCAGCGTTGTATCAAAGGCCTGAAACCAAGCATGTTCCTGCATTAGTGACAGTGACCCTGCGTGTAAGTGACCGAATGCCAGGCCGGGGCCGCGTGCTTGACAAACACTGTCTTACACATCCAACCACCTGGCTCTACTGCAAAGAATAAAATTCTGGAAAAAGACGCAACTCAGCAAATAGTGCAACCGTGTGTGTACTTGAATACAGAGAGGGAGGCGGCCTAAAGCAGAGGTGCCTGCTGGCCACACTGACAAGCCTGCGGCTGGCGCCAGAGCTCTGCTCCCATACCCAGAGGCCGTGCTCCTGGTTGGTGCCCCCCTGAGGGTAAAATCCGCCCTAGGGGTGCCCTGCTGGGTTTAGCCCTTTGTCATTTCTTCCAGACTAATGCTACCCTCAGGGTTGCCTCTGTCTTAGTGTTTTTCCTGCTTTGAACAGATGCATGTCTCTGCTGTATCGGTCAGCTCTTGCTGCAGTGATACTCTGTAACAAATATCCCCAACTCTCAGTGGCTCACAGCAAACGAATGTGTTTCTCTCGCTCCAGGTCTGGGCTTTGGCTGATCATGGTTGTGTCTGGCTGGGCTGGGCTGCGATCAGGGCCACGTGGCTGCAGGCTGTAATTGTTTTGGGTCTGGTCCACACTCTCAGTCTGGGGCCTGGTCTCCTCCGGCTTGTGGCAAAGGAGCAAAAGGTGGGCTTCCCTGGTGGCGCAGCGGTTGGGAGTCCGCCTGCCGATGCGGGGGACGCGGGTTCGTGCCCCGGTCCGGGAAGATCCCACATGCCGCGGAGCGGCTGGGCCCGTGAGCCATGGCCGCTGAGCCTGCGTGTCCGGAGCCTGTGCTCCGCAACGGGAGAGGCCACAGCAGTGAGAGGCCTGCGTACCGCAAAAAAAAAAAAAAAAAAAAAAGAGCAAAAGGCCAAACCGACTCAGCTCATGAAATGTCTCTGCTCACGGTACCCGGCCTCAGCTGTGTGGCCGGGATTGGGGATGGGAGGGAGGGAGGGCGACTGCCTCCAGGTCCAGGTGGGTTTCTAGAGGTGAAGGCCCTGCGGGGGGCTGTCAATCTGTGTACCCCTGTGAGCGGGAGACTTCAGGGGTGGGGGTCCCCTCCCACTTTCCCCTTCCATCTCCTGCAAGCAGAGGAGCCCCCAGAAAAGATTTCGTACGAAAATGTGCCCAAAGAAAGCTCAAAGGTACAAGGCTGCAGTCCCTGCACCAGGTTGCCCTGGATACCAGTCAAGGTCCCCGAGGATTGGAGGAGGTCCTCTAAGAGGCGGACCTGGGAGACAGTCAGCCCTTCCTGGAGAGCCCCGCAGGTACCTGGTGCCGTGCTAGTGCTTCAAGCAAATTAACTCATGCCATCCTCCCGGTGACTCCATGAGACCCCCATTTACAGGCTGGGAAACTGAGGCATGCAGTAGCGAAGCCCCTGCCAGCGTCTCATGACTAACGTGGCAGGGCTGGAGCTTGAACCCCGACCCTCTGGCCCCAGACACCCCTGCAGGGCACACAGTAGGCTCCCAGCGACGGCCCCTCCTGAAGAAGGGCAAGGACGGGATTGAGGAAGGGAAACCCATTCTCACGGCAGACGGTGATGGACAGCTAATTAATGTTTTTCCTGAACTGGCTTTCACATTATGCCTCTTATGGGTTCAGTCATTCTTGGTTTAAAAACATGGACTCAGGTCTCTCCTTTCTGAGCTGGAGACAGTGTTGAACTGGCCTGGGACTCCCTGGTGGGGGTTGGCGGGGTTCCCCTCACGTCCCCAGAGGGCATGAGGACCTCTCAGGGCACCCCCCTCCCCCGTTCACTCCTGCAGGGAGAGCTGGAGGGCCCCTCTCTGTAGGCGACATCTGTGGTCACTGGGTCTCTGTTTCCCTCCACAGTCCCAGCCACAGGCCCGAGGTGACCAAACTTACCCGCTCCCTAGTTCCCTCTGGGACCCTTCATTGCTCCCCCGCTCCGGCCCTGTACACCCGCCCCCCAACCACTGAGTACACGGGCTGCCACCTCTCCCTGCATTTTCATACCCATCTTCCCCCTTGATTCTCCCCACCCTCTTGGAAGATTGGCCCAAGCAGGGCTCATCAGCCCATTTTACAGATGGATCAACAAGGCTCTCAGAGGCTAAGGGGTGTGCCTAGGGGCACACAACTACAGCACCGGAACCGTTCTTTAATCCAGGCCCTCTGTCCCCTGGTCCGCTCTGCCTGGAAGGGTTGTGCGGTGGCGGGGAGGGAAGAGACACTTCAAACAGATGCCTCGTGTATAAGATTGATTTCTTTCAGTGTCCTCTCTGCCCAGGGTCTTGAAATCTCCGGAGACAAGGGAGTATTTAACTTGGAAAAATAACCCCTCTCCCCTTCGTGCTTCGAACTGCTGGTATTTAAACACCTTCATAGCTTCGGGGCCTTGGGACTGTGAATTCTTCATTTTGCAAATTAATGTGAACTGGAGTATTTGTGAGTGACCTGTAAGCTGCTGGCTGGGTAATTCTCCAGAGGCTCGTGTCCGCAGGCGCTGCCACCATGAATGATTAAAGAGCAGAGGACAATTACAATTCAAGTGACGAGATCGGAGGTTCCCGGTTAGTACTTAATTTAGAGCTGGTGCCAAGGAGCTTAAGGAAGTTCTCAGGGAGGAGCTGAGGCAGCAGAACTGCCTTTGAAAGCGCCCTGGGGCTGCGCCCTCGTCGGTGTCCGGGCCCCGCAGGCTCAGAAGCGGCAGCAGCGCCAGCCAGACTCCGTCTTCTGCTGTCCTGCCCTCAGGCCTTTGCCTGGGCAGCGCCCCCTCCCGGGACGCCCTGTGCTCCCCGTCCCCTGCCTGCTGAAATCCCTTCACGGGGCCTCCTCCCCTGTGAAGACTTTCCTGTCCCCTCGGTGACGCGTAAGTGTCCCACGTCTCTCCTCCATTCCCCTTCCTGGACCCCCTTGGCCGGCAGCAATGCCATTACCCGGGTGTTAACTCACCCCACTCGATCCTGAGCTTCTCCTCGTCTCAGTGATATTTGCATCATCAGGACCACGCAGTCCAGGGAGAATCAGTCACTGCCCGTCCTCAGGGAGCACCCGGGCTGGAGGGGGACGGTGCGTGAATAAATCGGAGGGACCCTGGGAGGTGCGTGTTGATGTGGAAGACGGGGCCCCTCTCCCCTACCTCTGCCCCTCCCTCCACCCTGGGACCTTGCGGTGCCCCGCAGGAGAGTAGGTGGATGCTATAGCCTCGCCTTACCGACCTGGGGCTCGGGAGATGGGCGACCCAGGGTCCGCCTGCCTCAGCCTCCCGTCCTTCCAGGGAGCGTCCCTGAACCTGCCCTGGGCGGGCTCCCACCAAGCACCCCAGGAATGGAGACGGATTCCAGGAGCCGCCAGCCGGCTGGAGCCCCCAAGTCCCCTTGGGGTCTCCCGGGGGCCCCTCTGGGCCTGCGCCCTCCGCGCCCTCCCCCAGCGTGGGTCAGTCCCGTCTCTCCCCAGCCCACCCCGGTCTTCTTTCCTCTCCAGACCCTCTGTTTCCCTCCCTCTTTGCCTCCCTCCTTCCCTCCGCCCGGAGGGGCCCTGAAAGGAAGCTCAAGTGTCCTCTTGAGCAATTCAAATGTATCAAATATCTTCCAGCACGAGTGGGGGATTTTCTCTTTCTCTCTCTCTCTCTCAAAAATAGACAACAAAGGCCACCAAGTCACGTTATTGATTCTCTTCTGCTGCTGCCCTCCCTCCAGAGGCCCGGGATCCTGTCGTCATTCACACTAATACTATCAACTGGGCAGAAAGGCACTGAATGCCTGGAACCTGCATGTCGGGGTCCTCGAGGCCTCAGCGGGGTCCGGGCAGCCTTGACGGCCCCCGAGCCCCCTCCTCCCCTTGGGCTCCTTTGAGATCTTGTCGCTCCAGGCGATGGTCACGCTGGTGATGGGGATAAAGCGAGGGGGCCCCTCCTTGGCTGGGCCCATCCCCCTAGTCCTTCCCTGTGCAGCCCTGCACTGGGACACAATGCGGTCATTCTCTGGGTGGGACACTGGGTTCTGAGGGGCCAGGGGACACGGCCAAAGCCTCCCGCCCCCACAGTGTGTAACAAAGTCGTGGCTTGAATCTCTGCACAGAGAAGCATCAGAAGCAGAGTGACCAGTGAGGATCCTGCCGCATGATTTCTCCACCAGGTGTGGCCACCGCACTGCTCAGGCCCCGGCTGGACGCTTGCTCCCAGAATGTTCTATTTGGTTATACGTACTCCGCAGATGAGGCCCAGAGGGAGGACGGGCCTGGCTGGGTCACTCAGCTGGTGGCAGGCCCAGAGCAGAGCTTGCACGAGGGGCTGCCCAAATGTATTTGCCGAGCGTGCAGGGTGGCCCAGAGCTGGGTAAGCCCGTGCGTTGCTGAGGGGACGGACAGCTCTCCCGAGGTGCTTGGGGGGTGGAAGGGGGCTCAGAGGCATGAGGTCTTGCAGACCTTGGAAGCAGGCAAACTTGGGCATGGACCCCTGTCAGACCCCCTGAACAAGGAGGCCTTGGCCAAACCCCTGTGCCCTTCGCTGTACAAGGGGAAGGTGACACACACCCGCACAGAGGCAGCTGGTGCTGCTCATGCTGTGGGGGCGTCAGCTGGAGCATCAGGCCTGCTGACACACAGGTGCCCAGGCGCCCAAGCACCCCAGGCCCTTTCCCACGCCAGTGTCTTTGCACGTGCTGTTCCTCCCGCCAGGAACACTCTGCCCTCCTGTCCCCACCTCGGCTACCGCTAAATGCCACTCCACCATCCCCCCACCTCCGCCAGCCTCCGCGTTGGTACTCAGCACTCGGCTGGGCTCATGCCGTTCCCTTTGTTCCAAGGGCACCTGTCTTCTTGGCAAATATCTATTCCGGATTCAAACATCACCTCCTCCATGAAGCCACCTTGACTTCCTCCCTCTTCCCCACTGGACATGTGCAGACTTCCAGGAAGGCACTGGTGACAGTGGCCCCATAGAGGACATGTGTCTTTCTCTGCCATGAGATGGGACTCCATGAGGGCGGGGACAGTGGCTGATGGAGCCTGACACGGAGGAACCCTTCTCAAGTAGTGAGCCTTATCACCATGACACAGCGATGCTACCATGACAGGGGGAAACTTCCACCCTGTCCTCCCAGCTAAAGAGAATGCCGTCCTGCCCCACTCATCTGCTCCATCTTTGAAATCCCTAGCGAGAGTCCAGAGGAACCAGGTGTTTCCCGGATCTCTGAGCTACGGAATTGGGAAAGTTGAGAAAGACAAAGGGGGAAAGAACTTGACCACCAGGCAGCTCCTGTGCTTTCCGGTGTTCTAGAGAATTCTGATCGTGGGCAGCGTGGAGAGGAAACTGTAAAACAGTCTGAAGCAAAAAATAATGAGCTGCGAGCCTGGGTGGGAGGAGAGATGGAGAAGCTGCAAGGGCGGAAAGAGAAAGAGGACTTGTTAGCGCAAGTTCACGCGCCTGCGGCACAGCGAGGCCAAACGCACCAGAACGTTGGGGTTTGGAGCAGAGGAAGTTTTATCGCAGGGCCGTGCTAGGAGACAGGGTTGCTCACGCCCTAAAAGCCCCGAAATCCCTGAAGGGTTTCAGCAAAGCATTTTTATTCTTATTATTTTAAAAAAAATTTTAAAGTCTCACTTAGACTTTTATTGATTAATATTTACTTATTTATTTGGCTGGCCTGGGTCTTAGTTGCGGCACACGGGATCATCATTGTAGCACACGGCATCTTTAGTTGCGGCATGCGGGCTCTTCGCTGCGTCATGCAGGATCTAGTTCCCTGACCAGAGATCGAACCTGGGCCCCCTGCGTTGGGAACGCAGAGCCTTAACCGCTGGACCACCATGGAAGTCCCAGCCAAGTATTTTTAGAAGCCAGGTAAGGGAGGGGGGTCCGCAGGCTATGGGATCAGGTCACGCACAGCTCTCTGATTGGCTGATGGTGAGGTAACAGGACGGTGTCACAGGGGTGAAGTTATCAGTCCTCAGGCTCCAGGAGGCCTGGGCCCATGTGCTCACGGTCATCAAGTAGTTAACATCTTCCATTTGGTGGGGAGTTTTCACATCTGTAAAACAGCTCGGTAATGTGCATCAAATACTGTTATCTAGGTACTTCAGAGAGGAGCTAAAGCAGAGGATATGGGGGAAGGCCTGTCCCGGGAAGGCCCCTTAGGGTCCTGCTCGGTTACAGATTTAGGGTGGAAGGTCATTCTTCACAGAGACTGGGCCACGTGGGGCCATGAGATTCTTTTGAGTTACATCGTGTTGTTGTCAAAAACCAGGAATTCTGCCATCTCGACGCATCCCAGCCTGCGCTGAGCCCCGAATGTCTCTGTTGGGGTGAAGACCCAGAGCCCTCTGGACCAGGCCAACTGACTACCAAGCTGAACCCCCCTTGCTTCCGGGTTAGGAGCATTGAGGCTAGAAATCCCTTCCTGCCTCTGCCAGCGTGTCACAGCCTTCACCTTGTGGCGGACACTCTGAGGTTTGTGTCTCAAAGTCCTCTAAACGCAGCTCCCAAGCTGTGTGATCTCTCCAAGATCAGTCACTTGACGGGACACGCTGCTCCTCTCAGGCTCCCACACCCGCCTGCCAATGAGCTTCCGCCAAGGTCTGCAGAGAAAGCACCTCACGAATGATGAAAACTGGAAGACAATTGAGGCTTCTCGGGCCTCCCTTCTGATGCTGTTCTGCTCCTGAGAAGAGCATGCATGTCATCTGGCTGCTTCACGGAAACCTTCTGCGCTTCTGAGACACGCTTTCCCAGGACCTGCTATCCAGAATCGAGGAACAGGGTGGGCAGAGCTGATGGGATGCGGGGGGCAGCCGCAAAGACGCCAGCTCAGTCATCAATCGATTTACGGGCCCTGCTCAGAGGGCTGTGGGGCGGGGAGAGCTCAGGCTGTAGCCTGACTCAATCAAGCTGACATCCCCCGCTTAGATGTGTGACCCTGGGCAAGTGACTACGGCGATCTGAGGTTCAAGCGGTTCCCGTCCGTAAAGCGAGCCTTAGGATGCCTGTACCGTGGAGTGGGTGGGATGGAGGACCGAGCGAGAGGACAAGGCAGCAGGAGGGCCTGGAGCACAGCAGCAGCTCAGGGAATGGTGATGGCTGTGAACAGGGGCCACACTCTAGCCAAGTGGGATCAGCCGACCTGGCCAGGAGTGAGTCTTGGATGTAAACCTTGCTCACCTTGTGAGCTGGGGCTGGTCCCTTGACGTCTGGAAAACAGAACTGATAATTCTGTGCAGGGCTATTGTATGGGTCTTATGAGATAATACAGGTGAAGATGGATGGCGAACTGTAAAGTGCTGTGCAAATATCATAGACAATTGCTAACAGTGATCTGTGTAGCCTAGGATGGCTTTGGTGCTAAGATATGCTTTGTGTTGGTGTCTGATTGCTCAGTGGGCTCTCCCCTGGAGGTACAGCCAGTGGTTAGGAGGATGTACTGTGAACGTGGGCTGTGTGATCTTGTGTGAGTTACTTAACCTCTCTGGGCCTCAGCTGTAACATGGTAAAGCTATCACATTTGCCTTAATAGCTGTACAGAGCCTTGCTCTTAGCAAGTGCCTGATAGACATGCTTTAACAGTCATTATTCTGAGACGTTATGCATTTCCTCTTTGGTGCCTTTGGTCTCCATTGCCAAGGTTAAGACTCATAGCCCCCTCTAGCCTATCCCCCGCACTTCAGCCAGTGTCTTCATTCCGGAAGCTCTCCAGCTGATCAATTTAGCGTGACCCACCCCAGTCCCTTCAGATATGGCCCAACTCCATCCTGGCGTCTCCTGCTTCTGCAGCCCCAATCCTGCCACTGTCTGCTGCCCTCCAGCGAGACAAACCCATGGCGCCGGGCCTTTGCACATGCTGTTCTCCCCTCTGGACCTCCAGCCATCCCCCTGCCGGAATCCCCACCTGGGCTCATTCACACTTGCTGTCTCCTCAGTTAACTAATGTCTTCACATCCATTTGCAGCTGAGGAAACCGACGCTCAGAGGGCAAGCAGCTTGCAAAGACCCTGGGACCCTTAGATGTTGGGAAGGGGTGCAGATCCAAGCCTACCTCACTTCTGTCGGGGAGGAAGGAATTTCCCTCTACCCTTCTAGGTTCTTCTGGCTGGTCTAAGAATTAAACCAACATGAGACAGATCAACAGGAGAAAATCAGACAAAAGTTTAATAACATATGTAGATGGGAGAGACCCAGGAAAACTAAGCCCGCAAATGGCCAAAACCCTTAGCTTAAATGCCGTTTTCAGCTAAAGACAAAAAAGGATGTTGGGGGTCGTGGTTTGGGACTTCAAAGGGGAGGAAGGCAATTCACAGGAAGAAGGAAAAGCAAATGTTTGGAAAACAAATGTTTGTGGGCCTCGCAGAGACAATGGGACACGGAGTGGACTCTGATGTCTAGGCCCCTCCCAGTCAACCCCCACACCTGGCCCATGTTCTTTGCAGATATCTCTCGTGATGGCTCTATTCCAGGAACAGGTCCTTTATCTAAATTTTTTAGGCAGCTAAGAGGCAGCAAAAAGAAACTTCCCTGAGTCTTCTATTTCTTAAAAACAATCAGTCTGAGTTAATCCTCCCAAAGAGACACATTTTGGGGTAGAAAATTTTGCTCCCTGCACTTCCAGTACCCCAGACCCACCTGGCAGTGTGGACAAGCGCCCAGGGCTGAGTGCAGTCCCCAGACTGAGGACCGTGGGTGACCTGGCACCATAATATTTGTGAGAGTGCCAACCCGAGTCCCAGGCGCCAGCTGGATCCCAAAGGGACAGGCCCCGGAGACCCCACCTCTCCCCATTTACCACCATCTAACTGCAAGCTACAGTTAGTTATTCCAAGGCGGGATTCCTTACGGGCGACCCCAGCACCGCAGGCTTAAGTCCACACCCCTGATCACGCGTATCAGCCTCCACAAGTTGCAATTACACGAGACTATGTCCTGGTCCCTGAGCTCTCTGTGCATCCGACAGCTCTCTGCTTTGCCCCGTCTGTTCCCTCCTCCTTCTGTTAAAATCCCACTCTTTCCTCAAGGGCACAGCCCAGCAGTAGGAACTGACCCTCCATGTGTGACCCCAGCAATTTCTTCAACTTCTACGTTAATGCTTCTGCTCTGTCCCCCAGGCAGGGCTAGGGGCTGGCCCCTCCCCTGGTTCCTGCGGCCACAGGCCTGGCCAGATGCCCACGGAGAACAGGGCACCACAAGACAGGACAACAATCTCACAGGATGAATTGGAGGGCAAGGAGCACGCTTGCTGAGGAAGTGACGTTTAAGCTGAGACCTGCTGGAGTTGGCCACGGGAGCTCAGGGAATAGCACCCCAGGGAGAGGGAAGAGCAGGTGCAGAGCTGGGGGTGGGATGCTATCAGCTCACCTGCTGCAACCAGGATTCTCCAGTAGGTGGGGCTCGAGAGCCCTGGGAAGCGGCTATTCTATGTCATCCTGTTACACAGTTGAGGAGACTGAGGCCGGGGATACAGAGTGACGTGTCGAAGGTCACACAGCAGAGGCAGAGGGGGCACAGACACAGGCCTTGGGCCGCATCCCGTGTTGTTTCCACCCCAAGGCACGGCCTGCATGGTGTTTGTGTGTGGAGCTGGGGAATATTTGGTTTTCTGCTCTTAGAAGGGGAGAAGCTCCGCTCTTCTCAGGAGGCTGCAGGTTCCTTGCTCGGTTGGGGCGCCCGTGGGCTGTCTTGAGAACCCACTGTTTAGCGTCCGTTATGTCCCGACACGCTGGCCCATTTTGCCTTGGTGAGCACTTCAGAACTGTGTCCTCAAGCAGCTGGCCCAGAGGAGCCAGCAGGCTCGATTTCTGCCTCACTCCATGATGCTGCGTTTCTGGGTTCTGTTGATTTTTTTAATGCACTTATAATCGAATTGAATTTCAAACTCTGGGTGCACCGGTCCAGGACCAGAGAGCTTCATTGTAGGATCAGGGCTTGTATCTCTGCCTTCACCTGCTGGCAGTGAACCCTGGGGACAGCCAGCCACGGTTCAGGGAACTGGCCCTGTCCCAGGGCTGGCCCTGTCCCCTGCAAGTGGTTGTGGTGGAGAAATGGCCATTGGGCTCCCGGGGTGCAGATCCCAGCTCTACCATTTACCAGCCCTCCAACTCTGGCTGAGCTAATTCACCTCTCTTAGCCTCAGTTTTCTCATCTGTAAAATGGGCAAAATTATGCAATTTTTTTTTTTAATGAGCAGTGAATGAAATACTCCACGTGCAATGCTCAGCATGGGGGCGTGGCACCGAGAGAGGGTCCCTAGGTGTTAGCTGTTGCTGGGATGTTATTCGGGATCACAAGGGTAACTCATCGCCGTCAAAGGGCCCACAGCCCCGGGCCCTGAGTGAGCCCTCTCCCACCCACCTCACCTGCCCACCCACTGCCTCCTCGCTGGTCCTCACACGTCCCTTGTCCCATCAGGCCTCAGCGTTTGCTGTTCCCTCTGGTAAGGAACAGTGAGAGGCCCGCGTACCGCAAAAAAAAAAAAAAAAAAAAAAAGAGTGACCTATGAACGTGATTATGTATAATGCATATGCAAATCTTATAGAAATGTGTAAAAGGAAGGGTAAAAGCCGCCTGCACTCCCATCCTCCTGCACAGACCCTCTCCCATGAGCCAAAGGCTGTTCTCCATTTCCCTTTATAACTTTTTTTTTTTTTTTTTGCAGTACGCGGGCCTCTCACTGTTGTGGCCTCTCTCGCTGCGGAGCACAGGCTCCGGACGCGCAGGCTCAGCGGCCATGGCTCACGGGCCCAGCCGCTCCGCGGCATGTGGGATCTTCCCGGACCGGGGCACGAACCCGCGTCCCCCGCAGCGGCAGGCGGACCCTCAACCACTGCGCCACCAGGGAAGCCCTCCCTTTATAACTTTAAATAACACACTTCCACCTCTTTCTTATTGACTTCACACCATATCTGTGGCCCCTGCTCTGAAATGCAGCCTCATTCGCCCACCCCCCCGCTCCTGCCTCTCCACCTCCGACGGGGATTTGCTTCTCGGTACCGGCTCCCCCAGTAGCGACCCGGGAATTTACAAGGTAGACTGTAGACAGTCGTTGTCCTGGCCCTGCCATCGCTTCTGGACTGTGGCGTCTTCTGCCTGTATCTTCCCCATCAAGCCAGCAGCCAGTGAGAGCTTCCCGGCTCAGGACCCTCCCCTGCTTAAAGCTCCTGACACAGGATGGCATCTACGGGCAAGCCCAGAGTCGGCCATGGCCTCCAGAGCAGCACGACCTGGCCCTGTGGTCTCTCTCACCCTCCGTGTCCCTCTCCCCACTCTCTGTGATGCCCAGCCCAGCATCACTGGCCCCTCTAAATTCCTCAGTCCTGGCCCTGCACCGGCTGTTCCCCAGGCAGGAAGCTGGTTCCCCTGCTGGCCCTTTTGGCCACCCACTCCTAGCTTTAAAACCAGCCCCCAGAGCCCCCCAAATGCATTCTGGGGCACTCCCCGCTGACGCTCTCCACCCAGCGACCCTGGGCAGTTCTTGGCCGCCCTGGCATTTCTGTTCTGTGTTACTGGGTTTCCCGTCTGACCCCTCTCCAACCCCCATGGGAGGAGGAACCAGTTTGCTCTTTTTTTTTTAACATCTTTATTGGAGTATAATTGCTTTACAATGGTGTGTTAGTTTCTGCTTTATAACAAAGTGAATCAGTTATACATATACATATGTTCCCGTATCTCTTCCCTCTTGCGTCTCCCTCCCTCCCACCCTCCCTATCCCACCCCTCTAGGTGGTCACAAAGCACCGAGCTGATCTCCCTGTGCTATGCAGCTGCTTCCCACTAGCTATCCGTTTTACGTTTGGTAGTGTATATATGTCCATGCCTCTCTCTCACTTTGTCCCAGCTTACCCTTCCCCCTCCCCATATCCTCAAGTGCATTCTCTAGTAGTTCTGTGTCTTTATTCCCGTCTTACCCCTAGGTTCTTCATGACCTTTTTTTTTTTTTAGATTCCATATATATGTGTTAGCATACGGTATTTGTTTTTCTCTTTCTGACTGACTTCACTCTGTATGACAGACTCTAGGTCCATCCACCTCACTACAAATAACTCAGTTTCGTTTCTTTTTATGGCTGAGTAATACTCCATTGTGTATATGTGCCACATCTTCTTTATCCATTCATCTGTTGATGGACACTTAGGTTGCTCATGACTGCAGAGCTCTTGGCCCTCAGTGGGAGCTGGGCAGAGCTAGCTGAACCAACGAGCAAAAAACGTCAACCTCAGCTTCTCTATTTTCCAACTCTGGGCGGCATTGAGCGGTGAAACGCACCCTCCTGCCCCTCCCCCTGCTGCTCCCCTGCTGGGGCTGCTCCACTGGCCGGGGGAGGGTTGAACAAACAGCAAGCACCCATCTGCGCTTTGTCAGTGGACCGAGTCTAGAGCTGGGGGTTAATAAAGAAGGCTTATGAAACTAGCACTATGCAAATGCTACTCCCCGAGGAGCCATGAAGCCTGATTGGACCTGCACACCAGGAGGTGTGATCCCAACTCTTGAAAACGTGCCCCTGGGAGGAGAACCTGCCTGACGCCGAGTGCCACGTGTACCTGGTGCGCTACCTTTGGGTCTCTGCTGCTCCCACGGCCTCAGCTGTCCCAGGCCCATTCACGCTGCCTGCTCACCAGAACGCAGGTGTGCGCGCGGCCCAGGCTCAGGTGTGCGCGCAGGGCTTGGGGTACCCCGGCCGCCTTCCTCCTCATGCGCAGAAGCCTCCGGTTTGCCATCGTCCCGCGGACGGGTCAGCTTGTTCAGAGCTCTGTTCAAACCTCTGCCTTCCGACCTTCGAGCACTTTGCTCCACCATCTTCCTGCCTTTCTGGTTGATCGGGAGAAATCTGATGCGGGTCTGGCTCTCGTTCCAAGTCTGGGCTACTTTCTCCCAGAGGGAGCTTGCAGGGTGTTCTCTTCTTGTTGCCGTTCTGAATTTCACCAGGAGCGGGTATTTTTCCACCACCAGTCCTGCTCCACACTCATGGGCACGTTTGAGCTGTAAATGTGGGTCTTGCTGCCGCTCGCGGGGAGCTTTCCTTCCATCATTACTTCTTTCTTAAACTCTGCTTTCTCCTCCTCGTGTCCCCGCACTCTCCCGGGAGCTGCTCTCAGATGCTCGTGAAGCTTGAGATCAGATGTCCACATCCCTGAGTCCCTTTGCTCATGCCCATCTCTTACCGTTTTGTCCGGTATCCGGAGGTTCCTTCTCTGGAGGTTCTTCCAGAACCCCAACCCGATCTCTCGCTGAGCCTGTGTGGTCCTTAACCCAGCCGATAGACTGCTCCTGGTAACGTCAGCCATCTCCAGGGTTCGGAAACCCACCTGTTCTCTCCTGCCTTTCTTCCTTCTTATCACTCAGCACACAGGCAGGACCTGCCCAGGGACTCTGCCCATGGGTTGGGGGAGGGAGGCTCAAAGGTCATGGTCACCAGCAACTCTGGTTAACGAGAGAGAGGAGAGACCAGATGAGAACGCCGCCATCCCAAATGGGCCCCCTGATTACTGCCCCCTGACCACTGCCCCATGACCAGTTCCAGCCTTCGTACTTGGGCTTCTCTGGGCCCCGCCAGGGAGACCCACACTTCCTCTCCCCTCTGTCTGAGGTCTACTCTCCTCCCATCTCTCCAGCCTGATACTGTCCAGTCTGCAGGGGAGCCGACTGGGGTTAGGTGGTCATCTGCTCCAGCGCACACTTTCTGCTCTTAGCAGCCCGGGGTGGGGAGGCCAGAGCCCCAGAGCCCAGTGAGCCACCCGAACAGGGTGCCTTGGCTATCTTTCCTGCCAAGTGGATTTACCATGTTTTTGTTTCTTTCCCCTGAAGTAAATATTAAGACATTGCTTTTCTCCCTGGCGTAATCAGGGCACCGGGTCCTCTGTCACCAGTTGTCTGTCAGGCATGCGTGGTTCACCCGCTCCCTGGCAGCTCTGGGGAAGCTGGGCTGGGGCGGTGCGGGCAGAAGGAAACTTGATGTATTTGTTTGTCTTCTGGGGCCGTGGCTGGCTGCGTCGTTACTCTGTCTCCCGGCCTTTCCAAGCCAGGGGTGAGGCATTGGCTCCCTTGCTGGTTTGCGCTCTGCTCTCGGGGCTCCCGGCAGGGTTTGGGGAGCCTCCTGCTGCCCCTCATTGGTGGGACCCGTGCTGCACCTCATCACCTGTTCCCAGGGCCCTGAGTGCGTCTCCTGCACAGGACTGGCGAGGCCCCCAAAGGGCGTGTGACTTGGGCCAGCCTGCCCGGTTTCTCAGCCTCTACAGCGCCTGGGCTTGGAAAATGCCTTCGGGACAAGTAGGAAATGCCTTCAGGGCCGTTAGGAAAAGCCCTGTTCCCGCCGTCCTGGAGTCTGCAGTGGGACAACCGGGTCCTCATGGAAAACTACCCAGAGAGACAAGAGGGCGAGGCAGGAGTACCTGCCAAGCACCCTGAGAAGAGCCCGCGCTACTCCCCGAGTTCTTATCACCCACCTTCCATATGAGGAAACGGAGGCCTAGGGAGGCGAGCACCGCGCCCGAGGCAGCAGGCAGGTGGCAGAGCTGCCAGGCCCAGGTCCATCTGTCAGCCTTCAGCTCCGTCGGTAGAAAGAAGTCTACGCAACTGACGTCTCATAGAATTATTTATGAGTGCCTGAGACCCACAGAAGGGACAGGGGGCCGCCTGGACTGGGCTTATGGAAATGGCAAACAAATGGTGTAGCTGGAACGCAGCAGGCAGGTGGAGAAGAAGAGGCTGGAGCTGGGCTGGGTCTTCAGAGCCCCAAGTGACACAATCACGTTTGCATCTTAAAAATCACTCAGAGTGCAAAGGGGAGAGTCATCTATAGAGGAGACGCAGGCGTCAGCCAGTACTCAGGACTCTGGGGCGGCCAGACCGGGAAGCCTGCCTCCCATTTCCTCCTGCCTTTCCTCTCTGCCCCTCTCTTCCTTCCAGTGCCCACCTCTACCCACCCTGCTTCCCAGGGGAAAAATCAGGTTGTAGAGGAAAGAGAAGGTGGGCCAAAGGTCACCAAACTCTGGTTTAAAACTGACTTTCAACATGCTGTGTGACCTTCAGGAAGTCACTGGACTTCTCTGAGCCACGGCTCTTTCTTGTCTGAAAATACAAACAATATTCCTGCCACCAGGACATGTGGTGAGGGCCCAACAGGTGATAAATGAGAACAGAGACTGTGAACAGAAGGCAGGCGGCTGCAGGGAGGCAGCTCATCACGGCCACATTAGCATTCATCAATTCTCTGTCTATATGGATGTCCTGCCCCAGGGAGAGAGGGTGCCCAGCCACCCGCCTCTGACCCCCCATTGGCCACGGGCTCCGAGTTCAGGCCATCAGCCTTCAGATGTTGATTTGATTAATGTACCTTCCGCTCAGCGTCACTTCACCGAGGGGAATGTGGTCGGGAGAGTGATTATAATCAAGGTTGAGGAAAGCTGATGGTATTAATAAAAATCGTTACACTCCTAGCAGCTAATCCCAGCAAAGGGAGGGACTGACTGTGTTTGAATTCCTCCTTTTACTGTTCTGCTGTCAATCAGGCACACTTTCAAACGCCTTGTGGGGAAGAGGCCGGTTTCTCGTACCCACGCCGGCCCTTCCCGGCATTGCAGGCAGAAGAGGAAGACGCCGGGCCTGCCTGCTTTTCCCGGATGCTCTGTGAACATCCTCTGGGTCTTTCTCCCGCCGGTCTCCTCGTCTGTCTGTCTTTCTTGGAAAGGCTGGTAAAGGTCTCTGATAAAAGCACCTGCCGGATGCTGGGGTCCAGGCCTCCTCGCCAGCGCTGGACAGAACTTCCCAAGACCCACATCAGCCCAGGTCCTTCCCACCCGCTGAAAACTCTTCCCTGGCTCCCCAGCGTCCCCGGGGCTAAAACCCACACTCCCGCGAGGGCCTGTCTGATCCGCTCCCTTCCCCCATGCCCCCTCCACTGACTTCTGCCTCCCCCTCCCCAAACTCTATCCCATGTCTGGGCCTCAACCCTCAGCTCGGCACACCCAGACGTCCAGAATCAGCCCTTGTGCCTTTGTACACGCTGTTCCCTCCGCCCAGACACCTTCCCTCCTTCGTCTCCCTGGTCAACTCCTACTCATCTTTCGACACTCACCTCCTGCCTCGGTCTCCCTGGGAAGCGTGTCCCCAGGTGCCCCGCCACCTCCACGGCCATCGGTCGCTCCTCTGTGCTCCCTGGGCCTCCCGCATCTCCCCCGAGCTACAGCTCGTCTTTTCGACTCATACTACGTGTCTGTCTCCCCCGAGGGACTCGAGTTCCCCAAGAAAGAGCCCTGTGCACCCCTTCCGCAGCCCCAGGGTCTGGCTCGCAGTGGGTGCTCAGTAAGGAGCTGCTGACTCCTAAGTCTTCACCGGCCAGTGGAGACACATAGACGTGCAAGTCCCCAGCAGCCGTCACCTGAGGTCAGGGCGGGAGGAAAACAGTAGAGTCACGGTGGGCCTGGCGTGGGGCCCCTGCAGTCCTGACATCTCATGGCTGCAGGCAGCTCTGCGCTCAGCCTGTCCCTCACCCCCCCCACTGCCCTCCCACCGGGACCACCCAAAGGGCACGAAGGGCAGGTGTCATACGCCTCACCATCTACTCAGGGAGGCTGTTCTTACGGAGGACAGCTTTGCCTTCTAGAAAGTTCCTCCTTAGGTGGAGCCACTCCTGGGGAGCTTGCCCATCACGGTCCTCCTGGCACAGCTGGGCCCCACCTCCCCGGGATGGCCACCTGATGGGAAGGCATACGTGGGCACGCAGTTTGCAGCATCGTTCTCTTTCTGAAGGATGCCCGCTGGTGGGGGAGACCCTCCTGCGCTGGGGTAACAGGACCACCCTCATTCCGCACCCACGGTGGCGAGGGGAGGGCTGCAGACTTCGCACAGGCTGACGGTTCCCCGCGCAGGGCCTCACGCCGAGCAACTCCCCAGCCTGGGCTTCTCGTGCTCCCCAGTGGAAACCATCCTCCGGGAGGAAGTGGGTTTGACTCTCACCTCTGCCACTTACCGACTAAGTGAACTCCAGGAAGTGTCCACAGTTCTCTGAGCTTCAGGGGATGGTAGCACCATCTGGGGGCCTGTTAACAGCAGGCAGCAAGTGTGTATGGAGACCCAGCTCTGGTCCTGTGCCTTTCTAGGTGGGGATGGGGGGAGTTAAGCACCTAGTGTGTACCAGGCCTTGCCTGGGAAGTTGTCAATGCCCCAAACTGGCATGGGCCCATGGGCATGTGGCCCAGGGCAGGAGCGGACATTAGCTACCCAAGAGGGTGAGCAGCTACAAGGCAGATAACTGCTCTGAGCCCACCAGGGAGGGAAGGAGGCTTCCCTGAGCTGGGATCTAAAGGATGGACAGGACTTAACTAGGAGGAGAGGAGGGGAAGGGGGAGGAAGAGCATTCCAGACAGAAGGAACAGCATGTGCAAAGGCCCTGGGGTGGAAAGGAACCTAAAGTTTATAGGAAGAAAAAAGTTCAGGGCTTCCTTGGTGGCACAGTGGTTGAGAGTCCGTCTGCCGATGCAGGGGACGCGGGTTTGTGCCCCGGTCCGGGAGGATCCCACGTGCCATGGAGCGGCTGGGCCCGTGAGCCATGGCTGCTGAGCCTGTCCTCAGCAACGGGAGAGGCCACGACAGTGAGAGGCCCGCGTACCGCAAAAAAAAAAAGTTCAGAAAACAGAGTGGAGCAGGATGTGAGATGTGGCTGGAGAGGTGGGCAGTGGCCCGTCCCCACCAAGCCTTACACAGAGCTTTAGCGTGAGGGCGACCACAGTTTCCGGGCAGCTCAGGGGAGTCCCATTTACACCCGTAATCCTGACGTTGTTAACATCTCTCTTTTACATTCAAGAGTAAAGACGGGTTTGGATGATGCATTATAAATCTGTGGGGGATTTGGGTGTTCATCCTAAAGGAAGGCAATGGTCAATCTCATCATGGAGCTGACACAGTCAGGCAGGTGTTTCAGGAAGAAGCCCGCTGGCTGTGTGCAGGGGGATTCGGGGGACCAGTGGACCAAGCTGAAAGTGGTGGCGGCTCAGCCTCAGGTGTGGCAAATGGGGTGGAGGGAGGAGATGAGAACACACTCGGCCCCTCCCGCTTGGATCCCCAGGCCCGCCCCCCCATACGCACGCACCTACGTGTGCATGCACACGCCACACACGTGCTGGGCGCATATGCACCTGCCCTTGGACTCATCAGGGCGTGTTCCTTACTGGCGAGCGGGTGGTCTGCACCCCCTCGGTTGCCTGTGGCTTGTCTTCCACATTTCTCCCCGGGGTGGACTCTCCGTGTGGACCAGCTGAGTGGCACTGGCTGGATGTGTCCCCTTCACTGAGTGACTGAGACTTAGCTTGGATCAAACTCAACGCCACCCATGCACGCAGGGCCAGGGTCCCCGTCCCCACTCACCCCTGCCCCCCAAGGCAGAGGGCAGGTGGGCCGCCGGGGAGGTGAGGAGCCGCCCACACCAGCGAAGCTCAGTGACCCCTGGGCCAAGCAGCCTATCCTCCTGCGCCAAGATTACAACGTCTGCATGGACCGTAGTGCGCTCTGCCTGGGTGCAGCCCTGCGCAGGTCACAGGACAGTTGCAAGGTCATACAGCCTTCAGCTGAGCTGGAACAGGGGCCCAGTCTGGGGAAGCCCTGCCCTGACCTCCTTCAGATCCACTTCCCTCCCAGGCCAGCCGAGGTCCTTTCCCCAGAGGAGGGGAGGCGGGAGTCAGCACCCAGGAATCACTACATAAGTTATTACCTGCCGGCCAAGACTCCAGACAAATGAGGGTGTCTCCCAGCGGCCCTGACGACAGCGGGCGCCACAGGTAAAATACACACACATACGTGCACACGCTCACAGGCGCTCCTGGGGCATCTGCCGGGAGCCCCGCTCTGCCGCGTTCCCGCTGCTCTCCAGGGTCTGAGCCCAGGGACGGAGGAGCCGTGAGAAACCCCAACACTGCCAGTGTTCAGGCCTTGACAGGGCGTGTTTGTGCATGTACACGACACGTGCATGTACGCGGGAGCTACGGGGACAGAGGCCACGTGTCTCTTGGCAGACGGGGAAACCAGGGCAGGGACGCGCCTACCTGCTGGTGTACAGGGGTGGCCTGAGCACGGAACTCAGCCTCCCAGCCAGCACTCTGGGATGTCCTGAGGGGCCCTGGCCTGGCAGACAGGGCTCCGTTTTGAGACGTGACTTTGCCACCTGCTGGCTGTGTGACATAAGGAAAGCACCTCTTCTCTCTGGGGAGGATGTCGTGAGGGGATGCCCAGGGGGCTGGAAGATGCGTTCATGTCCCCAGGTGGGGAAGAGGCTCCCTCAGTGGGCAGGTCCTCCCAGTGTTTCGACTTTGGAATAATTGTATCTGAAAACTTGGGAAAGAGAGAAAAGCACAGAGAATGAATCTTCCAGAAACAACCAGAGGCGGCTGCTGCAGACGCGAAGGTCCACACATCTGCCATGAAGGGAGCGTGGGCCTGGCGCGCAGGGAGACCTCAGAGCCGACACTTGTGGGTGGGCACCGTCTGCATACAGTGGGGATAAAGCCAGGGTTGGGGGGCTAGCCAAGGGGGGCGTGGACAGAGGGCTCGGGGCCAGCACCTTCTGGGGGCTCTGCCACAAGGCTAGGGGCAAAGGGGGCAGGGGCAAACACCCCAGCCCCTAGAGCAGAAACACAGGACAGGGACGGGTGGCCAGGGTCACCGCCACTTACAGCTATGGGACTTGGGCTGGTCCCATCGCCTGCTGGTCCCCAGTGCCCTCATCTGAGAAATGGGGTGATGTTGGGCCCCTCTACAGGCCAGTGCAAGATGCTGAGAGGGAGGGTTAGCTGACGCCCGGGAAAGCATGAAGCCTTGTCATGAGACCCCCAGTCGGAAGTCCCATTGTCGTGTGGCTCGGAGCAGTTCCGGGGCTCCACCTCGAGATCCAGGAGGTGGACGGACCTTCCCTGAGTGCAGTTCCGACCTCTGACCTCTGCAGCGACCCCAGTAGGCTCAGCTGAGGGCTCCTCCCTGGACGGGGCGACACTGAACAGATATCAACTGCTCCCTGATTTCCCCTCCCCCATCTTC
Source organism: Lagenorhynchus albirostris (assembly GCF_949774975.1). Classification (NCBI taxonomy): domain Eukaryota; kingdom Metazoa; phylum Chordata; class Mammalia; order Artiodactyla; family Delphinidae; genus Lagenorhynchus; species Lagenorhynchus albirostris. The sequence goes on from NC_083105.1 coordinate 5,384,311, forward strand.
CCCAGCACCTCTCCGTGCAGCATTCCAACCATGAGCGGGTCCTGCAGCCCTACCTTCAAAGCACATCCTGAATGGCCTAAACGGAGACGTGTAAGTCAGGCAGACTATGAATGAGGCACAACGACACCAGGGCACTGCAGCGCTAAGCAGTGGCGGGGTTGGGGGTGGGAAGGGCAGGAGGAGGTTAATAACCGCCGGCGTTTAGTCTGTGCCTGGAACCGAGCCGGACTCTCCCCTCTGCTTATCTCCTTATTTTCTCAGCAACACCTGCAGGCACCTGTTACTTTATACCATTTACAGATGAGGACCCTGGAGTTCAGGGAAGTTAGGTGACCTGCTGGGAACAGGCAGAGCCGGACTCCAGCCCAAGGCTGCCCAACGAGAGCCACGCACTCAGCCTGGGAGTCGGGCAGACGCTGGCCGGTGGGCGTCTGATGCACATCGAGGAAGGTCTGGACGCTATCAGGAAGGCAACGGGAGTCACTGGAGACTTTAGGCAGAAGAATGTCAGAGTCGGACTTTTCAAGGTTAATATGCAGGGGGATGGGCGTACCAGGAGGGGCCAGATCAATCTGTCGCTGAAAGCCCCGGAAAGGACATCCCTGGAGGTCATTGGAGCTGTTTGGGGTGTGGCCAGGGCTCACCTGTCACCTGCCCCCCGCCCTGGGAGGCACAGTCGCACCTGAGCTAGTCCGGTGGCCGATGGGGGAGGGAGCAGGGCTGCCACCACTAAGGTCCCTAACAATGAGGTGATTAACAATGAGCTTTGCTTGAAAAACCTTAATGGATTTTTTCTCCACTCCACAAAGCCGCTCTGTGATGCAGGAATGATGATTGAGATCCCGGAATGATGATTGAGACTAATGCCGCTGAGAGAGCATCCACTCCCCACCTCCAGCCTCCTGGCTGCCTCTCTTGATGGAGGACAGGAAGTTTCCAGTGGTGTGAGGTCCGAGCTGTCCATCCAGGCCCTCAAGCGTGTGACAGTAATCCTAGCCAGGGTCCCTCCATGCCAGCACTCTGCCCAGGCTCTGCAGACAGGAACAAATGCAGTCCTCACGGCAGCCCTGCAGGATGTTTGCTGCTACCATCATCACATTCTCAGGATGCCTGTGGGCTCATCCTGTGTACCAGCCACCCCTCACTTCTCAGGAGGTGGGAGGGGGGACCCCTGACCCAGGAGCCCCACCCCTGCCTCCAGCGCCGAGGCTCGCACACCTCTGGTGATGGGGTGCTCACCACCATTCTTCACAGTCCTCCTTGTGATCCAGCTGCTCTGACCACGTACCACGTGGGTGCAAGATGTCACAGCTCGTGGCCTCTCCCTGTCTTTGTCTCTGCCCTCCTCTCTCAGCAGCATCACTCCCTGCCTGGCCCAGGAGGCCCTGGGGGGAGTGAATGGATGGATAAGGGCCACATGTCTCTTGCACCAGCCGTCCCTGTGCTTTTCCCCCACAGGGGTCATCCTGGGCCCCCGCTTACCAGTCCAAGGGGTTTCAGAGGGAGTAACACGAGGGTGCCACCTGGCAACTGGATTCCTCTGTCCTAGAGCCCTGTCTCCTCTGAGCCCTTGCTCTCCTCCCCACACTCCTTGCCAGGAAGTCACAATGATTAACAACAACCACCACAGCCATGATAATAATAACAGCAGCTAACACATTTGCAGGTGCCAGGCCTTGTTTTCAGCAGTTCACAGATAGAAACTCCTGGAATCCTCTCACTATTCTATGCAGAACACACCATATTGATGCCATTTTACTATTGAGGACACTGAGACTCAGAGAGGTTAAGATACTTGCCCGAGACCACACAGCTCCCTAGATGAGGGGGACTAGGGAGAATTGCTCTCATTCTCTTGGGATCAGGAAGCCACAGGGCCTTTTGGTCCCTGAGGGGGGCCTCTGACTAGGGAGCAGTGCCCCCCTCCCGGGGTCTGGGACACACAGATAACTGGCGCTCCTGATGCCAGCTCCTTTCTCTGCAGAGCCGAACACCCCCAACCCCGTGCCTGTCACCAGGCCAGATGTTTACTAGAAAGAGGCTCTACTCAGGGCCTGTGCAATGCTGGGACCCCTTTGATCCCCGAGTATTTACAGAGTTCAGAGGTCCCTTGCTCTGTTCCCCGGAGTCCAGCAGCAAATGGGTCCTAGGGGACAGGAGGGCTCAGGGTCCCACGCTGGGCCCTGCCACCAGCCCCATGCAGGTGACTTGGGCAAGCAGCTTCCAGTGCACAGCGCTGTCAGCCCCGTCGGCCTGGGAGGGCGGGGTCGCTGTTTCCTGCACACTTGCTGTGCGCCAGGCACCTTCTTGATCAATAGTCCGGTGAGGTGGGTGATGTTCCCATTTCGCAGAAGAGAAAAGTGAGGCCTGCGGAACAAGAATGGGGTCCGTTCAGCCGTCGTGCTGCTGACCCTAATCCCCGGTGCCGTGGGGGTTCTGGGGTTAAGACCTCCCTCGTTCCCAGACCAATAGCCATCCTTTTACTCCCCAGGCTCTCTGGCTGTATTCCTCCCAAGGCCCCGTGTGACCCCGGGGCACAGAAGGAGAGAGAATTGGAGCCAACATTTGGGTCCACTTTCTTCTGGAATTGGCTGGATGAGTAAAGAATGCACCCAGTATGCTGAGAATCATTTTTATTTTGCATCTTTGAGCGCTGGCCAAGTTTTAGCTTAAAGAGTACAGAGTCGATTCACTCACCAGCTCTTAACACGCTGCTGTGCCATTAGCCCCCTGTCTCCCTCCCCTCCCAGGCCACCCCAGAAACAGTGTTATTTGTAAGCAGAGAACATCTGGCCTGCAGAAGCCTCAGGCCTGCCAGGAAGAGGAAGACAGAGACAGGCCCGCCCTGGAGATGCCAGGCACGACATGCTGGGGAGCCCTGCTTTGCCAGGACACAGAACCTCTGTGGCCCACCTGCTCACTCCTGAGGCCTCTTCTCCGGCCCAGGCCAGTTTCTGTCACTGGAAGCACAGGTCGTAGCGTCGGATCTATGTTCGCATCATGGCCCTATGTGATTTGGGGCAAGAGGCTTCATTTCTCTGTGCCTCAGTTTACTTTTCTGTAAAATGGGTTAGCAGCACATGCTTTGCAGAGCTGCATTGGGAATTCAGAGAGAGCGGTTGCAGAGTTCAGCACCTGGCAAACGGCAGGTACTCTTTTCATCCTACCCTGACCTGCCCTCACACCTGCCACTTTCTGAGCCCATTTTCTTCAAGGGGTCACACTGACACCCCACCCCCACGAGACAGCCCCCTTTCATGCCCTCGTATGCCTGCTTGCCTTTGCACACCGTGCTCAAATGTACATTTGTGTTTGGCTTGATAGTGGGTCTGGAATCCAGTTCTGTGAATTCCAATTTTGTTCTCCTTTCTTGAGAATGTTTTGAACGTCATAGATCCTTTTTGCTGGCGTATACATTTTAGGATCAGCTTATCAATGCCCGCCCCCCACAAACATACCTACGAGCCTGCTGGGATTGGGACTGGGATAGCATTCAGTGCACAGATCAGTTTGGGTTGATTTCAAATCATTACAATATTGAGTCTCCTTATCCATGAATATGGCTTATCTCTCCACCTTTTTAAAGATCTTATTTGATTTCTCTCAATAATGTTCTCATTTTTCCATGCAGATGTCTTACGTGTCTTTCATTAGATTTGTTCCTGGGTGCTCTGTGCTTTTGATGTTATTGTAAATGATTTCTTAAACTGCCATTTTCTAATTATTTGTGAATGCTATAGAGAAATATAATTGATTTGGGCGTATTGACTTTGTATACAGCAACCTTGCTGAATTTATTAGCTCTAATAGATTATCTGTACATTCATTCTTTTGGATTCTCTATCATAACCAACTATGTCATTAATATATGCTGACAGGGAATGCCGGCCCAGGAGGCTCCCAGCCCCGCCAGTCCTAGTTGTACCCGGTCTGCTTTCCTGCTTCCAAAGCACTGATGTCACTACGTTGCTTTGGTGACCTTCACCAAGGGACAATGAGATTTTTTTCTGCCAGATTCCTTGTTATTGCACCCCCCCCCCCACCACGTTTATTAGGAATGGATTCTCAATTGCTCCGCGAATTTCAGTTTCTGGATGGTAGGGAGACAGGATGCTGTGCGGGTCCGAGCTCGCAGCTGTTGTTGAGTTAGAGGCGGGCCGGGAGCAGGGGCACCTACTTCACCGTCGGGGGGCGGGGGGCACCTTTACAGGAACGTCACCGATGGCTTCACCGAAGTGATGAGATCGTGGGCCGTGGAAGATCACTTGGCATTGAGCTGTGACGTTGCCAAAGAACATGATGTTCAAAATACATTTGAAGAGATAGAGAAAAATTTAGGTCGAGTTAATTTCTTGGTAAATGCAGCTGGAATTAACAGGGATAACCTCTTAGTAAGGACAAACGCCGAAGATATGCTATCTCAGCTTCATACTAACCTCTTGGGCTCCGTGCTGACCCGTCGAGCCGCCGTGAAAACAATGATTAAACAGCAGACAGGGTCCATTGTGAATGTGGGAAGTACTGCGGGTGTAAAGGGCAGTCTGGCCAGTCCGTGTACAGCGCCAGTAAAGGCGGGCTAGCTGCGCTCTCACGCGCTCTTGCTAAAGAAGTAGCAAGAAAGAAAATTAGAGCGAATGTAGTTGCACCAGGTCAGTGGAAACTTCTTTTTCCTTTTAATTTATATGCATCTATGGCTTTTTACAATAACAGTAAAGACTGTTCTTGTGTCTGTAAGTACGTCATCATCATCAGGCACTTCTCAGAGGTGCTGGGACAGGAGCAGGGGACCCGCACTGTTACTCAGTCCTGGAGCAGCGCCGCCCGGGAGGGCATGACCTTGGTCTGATGGGACTCAGGGGGCCGGGAAGCTGCATCTGTACCAAAACCACAAGAGAAACGTCTCATTTAAAAGTGAGTTGTATTGGGCTTCCCTGGTGGCGCAGCGGTTGAGAGTCCGCCTGCCGATGCAGGGGACGCGGGTTCGTGCCCCAGTCCGGGAGGATCCCACATGCCGCGGAGCGGCTGGGCCTGTGAGCCATGGCCGCTGAGCCTGCGCGTCCAGAGCCTGGGCTCCGCAAGGGGAGAGGCCACAACAGTGAGAGACCCGCGTACCGCAAAAAAAAAAAAAAAAGAAGGGGAGTTTAAAAGTCAGTTGTATTTAAGTTAAGACCTCTCAGGAGCTGGATGTAAGAATTTCATGTAAGTGGGGTGGGGAGTGCTGGTGGCGCACACCCTGCCGTGGAACGGGTCCGAGTTGTGTCTCTTTGGAGAACTGTTTCCATTTTGTCTTTCTCCTCTTCTTGAGATGTTTCATTGATTTGCTGCTCGTTGGGATACAGTATTTGTTAATTTAGACTTTGTCAGTTTGTCAAAGCAGAACTTTCCGAGTAAGGCATCTTTTACCTGATGTATTCCATACGTCTAGATTAAAGAAATACCACATCTTTATATTTAAAATATCTGAATAGCTCTATCATACAATGTGCTTTTAATAACAGTGTGAACCAGAGGAGATAATCCCACAAGGCTATGTAGATGATGTCATTTGCACATTTCACGCAGTAATCCCCTACAATAACTGACGTACTGATGACCTCAGAGACACCGCTGTTTCGGTTCCAGGCACCGCAGTAGAGTGCATGTTACAATGAAGCGAGTCAACAAACCTTTTGGTTTCCCAGTGCATAGATAAGCTATGTTTCCACTATACTATAGTCTCTTAAGTGTGCAGTAACACTATATCTATAAAAACAGTGTTCATACCTTAATTGAAAGATACTTTATTGCTAAAAAATGCTAACCATCATCTGAGCCTTCAGTGGTCAAGTTGTAGTGCTAACATCGAAGATCACTGATTACAGATACCACAGCAAATACAGTAATGATGAAAAAGTTTGAAATATTTTGAGAATTACCAAAATGTGACACAGAGACCTGAAGTGAGCAAATACTGTTGGAAAAAATGCTGCCGATAGACTTGCTTGATCCAGGGTTGCCCAAAACCTTCAACTTGCAAAAAAAACACAGCGGGCCTTCCCTGGTGGCGCAGTGGTTGAGAGTCCACCTGCCGATGCAGGGGACACGGGTTCGTGCCCCGGTCCGGGAAGATCCCACATGCTGCGGAGTGGCTGGGCCCGTGAGCCATGGCCGCTGAGCCTGCGCATCCGGAGCCTGTGCTCCGCAACGGGAGAGGCCACAACAGCGAGAGGCCCGCGTACCGCAAAAAACAAAACAAAACAAAAAACACAGCGTCTGCAAAGCGCAATAAAACGAGGTCTGCCTGTACTGCAGAAAGCCAGTGTTTGTACAGAGAAAGAATGACCAGAGGTCACCTATGTTTGTTTTCAAAATGGAGAAGACGCCTTTCACTGGGTGTCACTGCGCCCCAGAGAGCTACCCCGTATTCACGTGAGAATTTCAACACAAAGAAGAATTTGAAGGAAAAACGATATTTCACAAAGACTCAGGAGGAAGAAACATCGTTTGAAAAGTCACTCTGGGAAGTAGTAGGTTGTAACAGTGATTTTAGCTGTGGTTGCCTCTTTAGTGAGCAAAGGGGGCGCTCTGAGGCCTGCTGTGTGATGGTGCGGGGTGGGGGGGGGCAGTGGCGGCACCTGGTAACAGAAGTGAGGGCACGCAGGCCGGCCGCCGCAGGTTCTAGCCCGTGTGCGGGAGGTATTCCTCCGAGGAACTCAGGCTGCTAAAATCCGACCTGTTTGGGAGTGGCCGACAATGAACGTGGTTAGAGAGGTGGGAATTTAAGGAATCTTCAGGAGTAGAAGTCACGGGGCGGGAGGCGGGGTGGGGGGCGGTGCGCGGGGGGTGGGGCTCGCAGTAGAGCTGGCTGCCTGTGGAGAATCCATCAGGAACACTGGTGTTCTTGTGAAGCCTGTAGGAAGACCAAGCCAGCAGGGCGCAGGTCCCCTGGAAGACAAAGCGAAGGTGATGTGGGCTCGGTACCGCGGCAGTCAGAGCTTCCTGAAGAAGGCGAGGGGGGCGTTTCATAAAGTGCACCTGTTCCTTTCACTGTGCTGACTTGGGGCACTCCACACGAGTTGGAAATATTGATGGATTAACTAGGACGCAAAGCCAGTTTAGCCTGGTTGGTCTGTTACAGGTAATTGGAAAATATTGAAACAGAATGATGGGAATTATAGTTTAGGTTGCTAAAGGCTAAAGAAATTCTCCAACTTGTGCTAAGACTTTTAAAATAAATTCGAATGTACAACTTACAGCTTGGTTTGTTGGTTTTCAAATTAGTTGCCCCAGTGTGCAAACAAGTTTATTCCGTTTGGTAGCCATCTGCACGCATGAACACAAAGTATTCTACAAACGACTGAAGCCCCATTTTAAACTTGGATTACACGGTGTGCCGAGTGACCTTCAGGGCAGAAGGGAGAGGGGGTGGAGTGACTGTGGACGCACTCCTTCAAGGCAGAGCTGCAGAACCAGCCTTTGCCTGGACCAGAACAGGTGCAGGATTAGGAGGAAAAACTTCTGCTGAAGCGCAATTCAAAAAGGTTAAATTGCCCCAAAGCTCCAGTTTTAGACACACGTCTCCCTTTCTGATGGGCACATGTTTTGAGCGCCCCAGGAGTAACTGAGACAGCCAGCGAGCACGCAGGCACCAGAAGACAGCACCGTGGGTGCGCGGAGTCCACAGGATGGTGGGAGCAGCTGCGAGCGCTTCAGAGTATGTATGTGAAAACGTATCAGATGCTCCCAAACGTGAAAGGCAAAGTCCCCGGGACTGTCCTGTTGGAATAGGCCAGAACCACTGAGGGTGCGAGTACTAACGACGGTGCTTCTGAGTCAGAAACATACCAGGTAGAGTCCCTAGGTGTACAAACCAGTTAAGCACGTACAAAGTTAGTACTGGTCCAGTTAGAAATACAAAATGAAAATTATGGAAGCTGCCTCAAATATCTGGGATGCCACAAATTTACAAGCAGACCTGGGTAAAAAAGTTGACTCTAGTTTTAAGAAAACATTGCAGTTCAAATACAGTCTCAGGTCCCAGGGGTAGCCTCAGAAATCACGTGTCTGGAGAGTAGAACCATTTATATATTTGTACAAATTTGCAGATAACAAAATAAACAAAAAAGTAGAAAAGAAAAGAAATATATATATATGCTGACAGGTTTTTTCCCAAGTCCTTATACTTTTTCTTGTTTTACTGTACTGGCTTAACGTTGAACAGATGTAGTGACAGTGAGTACCCCTGACCTGTTCCTAACTTCAGGGGGGTATGTTTTTAATCTCTCATCATTAAGAATGATGTTTGCTGAAGGCACTATAGATGCCTTCTAACAGATTAAAGAAGTTTCCTTCTATTCCTAGATTGCTAAACATTTAAAAAAATCATGAATAGGGCTTCCCTGGTGGTGCAGTGGTTGAGAGTCCGCCTGCTGATGCAGGGGACGCGGGTTCGTGCCCCGATCCGAGAGGATCCCACATGCCGCGGAGCGGCTGGGCCCGTGAGCCATGGCCGCTGAGCCTGCGCGTCCGGAGCCTGTGCTCCGCGATGGGAGAGGCCACAACAGCGAGAGGCCCGCGTACCGCAAAAAATAAAAAATCATGAATAGTTGCTGAATTGTATCAAATGCTATCTCTATGCCTACTGAGATAAACATATGATTATGTATTATATTGTTCTAAAGTGGTGAATTTCACAGATTGACTGTCAAAAGTCAAGTCAGTTTTGCATCCCACAGTAAACCCAACTTGATCATCATGTATTGTTCTTTGTCTATATAGCCAGATACTATTTGGCTAATATTTTGTTTAAGATTTTTGCATTTTTAATTTTTGGCCTTTAATGTTTTCCTTTTGTGTTAGTTACATATTATTGAATAAAAACTTGCACTAAAGAATACTGGTTAAAACACTAATCTTATCTCTAATGGATTCTGCGGGTCAGGAATTCAGATGGGGCATGGCAGGGACAGTTTGTCTCTACTCTACAATGTCTGAGCCCTCAGCTGGAAGACTTGGAGGCTGGGGACAGGATTCACATAAAATCTCAGTCACTTACAGGCTGACGGTTGACAGGGGACCTTGCTTGTGCTCCCTCACAATATGGTGGCCTGAGGCCAAGAGCAAATGTCCCAAGAGGGAGAGAGGAAGAAAGAGGGAGAGAGAGGCAGTGAGGCATATGCTCTATTCTTTTTCCTTTGTAGACCTAGCCTGGGACCTGACATAACATCACGTCTGCAGCTCTCCATGGGTCAGGGAGGTTACTAGACTCCTCCCAGGTTCAGAGAGAGTGAGAAGAGGGTCAACCCCCTTGTAAGAAGACAGGGCAAACATATTGGTGTGTCTGCCTTTGGAAAAGACATTCTTTCCCCTTTCTTGTAAAGTTCTTCTCAGTTTTAAGTGTGAAGGCTCTGCTTTGCCTCTAAAGCAAGTAGGAAAAGATTCCCACTTTTTTATTCTGCGTGTAATTTGTACGTGACTCATGTTATTTCTTCCTTAAATGTTTGGAAGCATTCATCACTGAAGCCATGTGGGCCTGGAGAGTTCCTTGTGAGAAAGTTTTAAATTATAGATCAAATTCTTTAATAGCTATCGGACTATTCAAACTTTTTATTTCTTCTTGGTTAGTTTTGTTTTTCTAGGAGTTTGTCCATCTCAACTGAAATTTTAAATTTACTGCCGAAAAGAGGTGTTCACAGTATCCTTTTTTAATGCTGGAAAGGTCTGTAGAGATGTCAGCTTTTAATTCTTGATACTGCTTTCCATGTTCATGATCTGTCATGTTAGGGATGTATAAATTTAATTATACATTTGAGAAACAAACTTAATACTTGGTGGATTTTCATATTCCATGTTCATTTTCTATTTTACTATTTAAGATCTCTCTCTCTCTCTTATTTTTCCCTCTTATTTCTTTGAGTTTACTTTGTTTTTGTTGTTTTACTGCTTCTTGAGATGTTTATTTAGACAATTTCTTTTCAGCCCTTTTCCCCCTAAAATATAAGTTTTGAGACTATCAGTTTTTCTCTGAGTTCTGCTGGAGGTTCATCCCTTATTTTGATGATTCACTTTTATTATTGTCCATTTCAAACTACTTTCTCATTTTCATTGTGATTTCTTGTCCAACTCACTGAATTTAGAAGTATATTTAACTAGTTTACAAACGGTGGGCATAGTCTAGTTGCCTTTTTGGTTTGGATTTCAGTAAAATTCCACTGTAGTCAAAGAACATATGATTTTAATTAAATGACATTCGTTGAGACTTGCTTTATGATCTGCATGTAATCTAGTCTTGTATATGTACCAGGTGCGCTCGATAAGAATGTGAATTCTGCTGTTTATTTTTACAATGTTCCTTATATGTCAGTAGATCAGGTTTATTCATCATATTGTCTAAATTTTGTATATCCTAAGTTTTTGTCTACTCATTCTGTTAATTACTGAGAGAAATGCACTGTGCAACCCCCCACAAGACCGCTGCTTTGTCTATTTCCTCTTTTGGTCCTGTCCAGTTTTTGCTTTATTTATTCTGAGATTATGTTATAAAGTGCATACAAATTTACAATAGTTTATCTTCTTGGTTAATTGTCCCTCTTTACCTCTATTTATGATTTTTGCCCTAAAGTCTACTTTGCCTGATGTTATTATAGTGAAACCCACTCACTTGGTTAGAGTTTTCACGATCTTTTCCTGTTCCTTTACTTTCAGCCTATCACATAAGTCCTTTTATTTAAGATGTCTCTTCCAAGCAGCATATGGTTGGGTTAAAATTAAACCAGTTTAAGTGAGATGATATTTGTCTTGTAAGAAAAGTATTTATTTTCTACTTATCCCACCTCTTTTATATTTCTTCACTCACTTTCTTAATTTTAGAATAATCAAAAATTTTTTATTATTCAATTTCCTCCTTTCCATTAGCTTGCTAGTTATCCTTTCTTTAATTGTTCTTTCAGTGGTTACTCTAGAGATTATACCATGCAAAGTCAAAGGACTTGTTATAGTCTAATTTAAGTAACTATTTTTACCACTTCCTAGAAAATGCAAAAATGCAAGGGCCTCAGAGCATTTTAACTTTATTTGCTCCTTCTGTATATTTTTCTTATTGTTCCGCTGTACCCACATAGTCACACATTTACCTCTTCTTCAGCTTTTCATTCTGCCTATATTGTTATGTGTCTGCCTGAAGAACTTCTTTTATGGTATTTCTTTTCTCGAAAGTCTACTGAGAATAAATTCTTCAAGTTGTATTTTTCTGAAAGGATCTTTATTTCACTTTTGTTTTTGAAAGGAATTGAATATTTTCATAAGGTATATAATTCTCGGTTGGCATTTATATTCTTTTAGCACTTTAATGAAAGATGCTCTTCCATCGTCTCCTGGGTTGCATCATTTAGTTGAAGGGTCACCTGTCGGTCTTATTGTTGTTCCTTTGAAGGTCATGTGTCTTTTTTTTCTGGCTGCTTGTAAGCCTTTCTCCTTGTCTTTGGTTTTGTGACAGTGTGTTAGGGGTGATTTGGTGGCTCATTAAGCTTCTTGAATCTTGGCTTAAGGTCATTCATCAGATTTGGAAAATTCTTGGAAATTATTTTGTCATGCATTGTTTCTGTCTAATTCATTTCCCCTTCCTCCTTCTGAGATTCCAATTATATGTATGTCAGATCTTTTAACTGATTTCTGTGTCTCTTATCATCTTTTCTGTATTGGTCCTTCCGTCACTCTGTGCTGTAATATAGATTTTTCGCACTCACTCATTTTCCAGTTAATTAATTCTCTATTCCGCTTAGTCCACTTTGCTCTCAACCCCATCAATTGAGTTCTTATTTTCAGTTATTATGTTTTTCAGACGTAGAGTTTCCTTTTGCCTCTTTTTCTTTTTTTTTTTTTTCTTTTTTTTAATCCTGGCTTTTGGCTGAAATTCTCCGGCTTGTCACCAATTTTCTTGAATGTATTAATCACAATAATATTCATCTCTTTGTCCGATAACTTCAGGATTTGCATCATCAGTGGGTCATTATTTTGTCTGTTTTTTCTCTTGTTCCAGTTATTGGGATGCCTGGGAACTTTTAAATGAATATTGAACATTTTGTACAAACTTGCAGAACCTCTGTATAATGTTATAATCCTCTCAAGAGGCTCGACATTAGCTTCTGGAGGCATTTAGAGTATGGAGAGAGAATATGAATCCACTCAAGGCCTGAGCTGATTCTCTGCTGGGGCTTAGACTTTCTCAGGCTGTGTTTATCTCTGACTTACCCTTATTCCTAGGACACAGCCACCTTCATGGGTCCAACTGTGTTGACACTCCTCCTTGGTGGTCCCTGAACTCCAATATTTTTTTTCTTCTCACGATCATAAGTCTGCTGAAAGTTCTGCTTAGGTTTTCAGTCTCTTAGCAGCCACTTTCTGCCAGCCTCATTCTGCTTAGGAGTCGGCAAGTTTCTGGAAGGGGAGGTGGAGAGAGTGAGTACTGCGCTCACTTCTCTGTGCTTCTCATCTCCTGGAATTTAGATACTCAGGTCCTGGGTACCCTGACAGCCCTCAACTCCAAGTTTCATCTCCCCAGCCCCGTGAGATTTCTAAGAGCTCGGATTAGCCGCCACTGTCTGCCTATTTTTGTTTTGTTTTGTTTTGTTTTGGCTTAGCTCCTTGGCCCCTAAGAACAGCTGCTACAACTTGTCAGCTGTCTCTGGGGAAAATCAGGGTAGACGATCACCTTTGCCTTAATGAGTTTCCCTTCTCTCCGGGATTTGGCCCCTTCAGTCCTGGCAGCCTCTGTAGCTCTCTCAAGCCTTTAAACAGACGTGTCTTGCATTGTATCTCACTTTTCTCTTTGCTAGGAGATCAGGAAGGAAGGTAGGCAAGAGGCAATGCTGGCCTCAACTCAGCTGGTGGCAATGGAGATGGCAGAAGAAGATGAATTGAGAGAGATGCAGTTGTGGGAATTTATTACGGGGGGAGGAGGAGTGCTAATAAGCGCAGATTGTTTGTGCCTCTGAGAAGCTGGGCACACACTCACCAGCACCAGGCTTCTGCGGGCTCCCCTCTGGATGCCCAAACCTCTTCCCTATGCACCTCCCCCATTATAGCCCTGACCCCGCCGTGGGCATCTTTTGTGTCCTTGTCCACCTCCTTCACAGCTGGGAGCTCTGTGTTCCCAGCGTTGTCAGCACTGAGATGGTCACAGGTCACTGAGGGAATGAATTAATTAAAGAAATGCGAATTTGTCTAACAGTGACCTGGGATGAGACTGGCATCTCCTGGGTCCAAAGCCATCTGGCTCCAACCACTGTGGGCCAGCTGGGTGTGCAGTGTGGCGAGGCTGGGTTTTCCTAGGAAGTGCTCCCTGGGCCCCAGCCCTTCTGTTCCCCCCTGGCAGCTGGCATGCCCGGACCCCACGCTGACTGGGTCACTGGATGAGTCCCACGGCTATTCCCAAAGCAAACCCCTGGGCTCCCAACTGTGCCCAGCCCTCATCCTTGCCTGGCCAGGCCACATTCTCATCATCCCCACTCCTTCCTCAGGCCAGAGGTTGTGTGTGTCAGAGGCAGGCCTCTCCGTGGCAACGGGAGGGCTGGGGGAGTCAGGGTTTACAGCAGCCTGGAGGAATAGAAGAGATGAACACTGCTGGTTCCCCCCCTTGGCCTCTCTTTCAGTGTAGGCTTTAGACCGACAACAGAGACCACCCCTTGATACCCAGAGCTTCCCCCCACCTTGCCAGCCCCTCCCTGGCTGCCCATTCCTCTCTGCTGATCACGTAGTGAACACCTGGCCCAGCAAGTTGCCACACGCCTCTGACCATCCGGGCTTTCTCTGTGCAGGGGAGCGACGGTCCCCACAGGGCAGGGGCCGCGGGACAGAGGAAACTCACGGGAGAGCCAGCTGGGCTGGTACAGTGTGAGGGAAACTCCTTTTGGCCTCAGATGGAGACTTTCTGAGGAGCTGTGGATGGGTTTGGGTGGGCAGGGCTGGGAGGTGAGGTCGGAGGAGGGGTATATGAGGTCATGTGGCCTGAGGGTACTGGGCTAGGGTCTCAGGTGCTGGATTCCGGTTCTTTCCCGAAGCTCCAGCAGCTTCTGGCTCCAGGTCAAACTCCTAACCACTGCCCACTGCCTCTTCCAGACCCTGGCCACCCGATGGACTCCTCTTCACCCCTCAAAACTGCAAGGCTGCCTCCTCTGGGAAGCCTTCCTCAGCCTCACCCCTCCGTCCCAGAGAAGGAACCATTCTTTCTCTAGGATGCCTCCCTGATCTGATTTCATGCTGGGTGGGTTGTCCTGGCATCTGTCTGCTCGGCCACTGCCCAGATGTGGGCACCTTGAGAGCAGTCTGCCTCAACCATCCCCGTGTTCCCAGCTCCCAGCTCCTTGCTTCTCTGAGGCTCAGCCACTCCCCTTAACTCACGGGTCACCCACAGGGCACGTCAAGGCCTTTGTCCCCACCGTGAGTGGCAGAGCCACCTGGATGGTGACCATCCAGGGCTTGTTTGCAGGCAGTGGAGCTATTTTCTAGGAAGCACATCTGGGGCTTCTCAGAATCAGAAACCGGAACCCAGCCAGGAAAGGGGCCAGGAACCAAGGCAGCCTGGTGGCTGGGGAGCCAGGCAGATCTGGCCGTGGAGCAGCCGGTCACGTCCCCCAAGGCCACCCTGCGAGGCCTTGTACAAGCTGCACTCCTCACTTGAGCCACTGCAGCCGGTTCCCGGCCACCGAGTGGCGGCAAATGACCCCCAACATGCGAGGCATCAACGGGTCAGAACCAAAGCCCATGCCTGAGGCGTCTGGTTTGCATATTGCAGGAGAAATGCCCAAAGTGCCTTCATGATGACGGGGCTTGGGGTGCCAGGTGACGGGGGCTGGTGGCCAGAGAGAGGCTCCAACATCCAACCCAAGAGCCGTCAGGCCTAATGACATCACCCCACATAAAACCTCCAAGCACTCTGGTTACCCTGGGGTAAAGACCAAACATCTCAGTGGGACCAATAAGGCCCTGTGGGTTCTGGCCCAGCCCTTGACCACCCAGCACCCCTCCTTCTCTCAGCTTGGGCCACCCTGAGAATCCTTCATTACCTCAAATACATCTTGAGGTCCTGCCTCAGGGCCTTTGCACAAGCTGTTTCCCAGCCTGAGAATGCTCTTCCCCACCCTCTCCATGTGGCCAGTTGATTTCTCCCCACCTTGGGGTCTCAGCTTGAATGTCCTTTGCTTAGGCCAGACTCCCCACTCTTCAGTTTGCAGCCACAGCTTATTGGTAATGACCGTTTGATGCCCCCTCAAGGGACTGCAAGTTCCACAGAGAGCTGGTTCGCCGCCATATTCCTCTGACGAGCCCTGTGCCTGCCACATAATTGGTGCTCCACGAATGTTTGCTGAGTGACTCCGTGAGGGCTCTCTGGCCTTGGCAGGCTTGGATCTGCACTCCAGCCTTCCCCTGCCCTTTACTTTTTATATGATCTCAGGTTTTTTTGAGCCTCAGTTTCTCCTACTGGCAGAATAAGGTTATTAACCCTGGCCTGTCTGCCTTGCTGAAAAGATGGTTTGGGACACACAAATCGTCATATGAAGGACTCATTCATTTACCCCATGTTATGGAGCACATGCAATGTGCCGGGCACTCTTCTAGGCAGTGGGGACAGAGCAGTAGGACAAAACAGACAAAGTCTCTGTCCTTGTGAAGTTAACATCCTTGGGGGCGGGACAGACAAAGAACCAAGCAACAGATGACATGAGAAGTAATAACAGTAAAGCAGGTGAGGTGGCAGGGGGGAGAGGGGCGGGCAGAGTGGGCTGTGAGGCCTCGTGGGAAGGTGCCACATGGGTGCACACCTGCAGGGGGCGCTCTTCCCAGCTGCCGGCGTGGCTGGGTGTACAGCTGCCTTTGGAAAGAAGATCAAAAGGCTGACAGTAGGGCATCCAGGCAGAGGGAGCAGCGAGGGCAAAGGCCTGGGGGACGAGGCCAGTGTGGGCAGCAGGCTGTGGGGTGCATCGCGTGGTGGGCTGCACACCGGGGCTGGCTGAACCTGCCAGAGGCCTGAATGCCCTGCTGGCCGCTGCCCGCACCGCAGGTGGGCCGCTGCCCGCACCGCAGGTGAGCAGCTGAACTTTGCCCGGGGGGTCCCTTGCAAGCAGCTCTGTGCAAGACAGCCCGAGGAAGACTTCCGTCTCAGCCGCCTGAGCCGTCTCAGCGCCCAAAGCTCCCTCCTGGGGAGAAGGAAGGGGATTCGCGCCGCCCCCCACCCACCGCCGTGTTCCCTGTGCCCCTGTGCGTGCAGACACACACCCCACCCGCTTCTAGCCGCCTGCCCATCTTGCACTCTGCCCAGACAGATCGAGAAGGGCCCCAGCTGCGGCAGGGGCCTCCAGGTCCCCCCAAGGCGTGGAGGAATTAATCAGGTTGGAAGCAGCTGATAAACGTACCCATGGGCTGAAGAGGCCCAGACCCATTGCACAAACCACCCCAACTCCCCGTCCTGGGCAGGTGAGGGCCCTGAGCCGCTCCCACGCTGTGCCATTGCCAGAGGCAGCCCAGCCTGCATCAATTACCTCAAGCCATCAGCCCAAGGAGCGGTGGGAGGCCAGGCTCCCGCTGACAACTGCCCCGGCCCGGAAGGGTTCCCGGCTCCCTCGCCCCAGCTACTGATCATTCTCTGGGAGGGGCTGCAGGGGAGGAGCCCTGGGGGCTGGCTGTGCAGCGGAGTGGGGTCTGTCTCTCTGCCAGTGCGGGGAGGGGAGTGGCATCGACTCTGGTACGTGTGACACTGGGAAAGGCTCACTTTGGTGTGCGATCCTACGTGCTGGCTGGTTGGAGTCCCAGCCCTGACACGGACCAGCCAGGACTTTAAACGGCCCGTCTTGTCCTTCTGAGGCTTCCTCTGTAAAATGGGCTCCCACTTGCCTCCCTGTGTTTCCGGAAGAGTCAAATGAGATTCAATGACTTCCTCTGGGGCAGGGCCTCCCGATCTCGTTCTTCCCCACTCAGGGAACCTGACTTCAGGGCATGGGGTGGGTCCTCAAGCCAGATATCTGTCTGCAACAGTGTCTAGGTGTGTTTTTCAACTCAGGACTTTAGGGAGAAAATGAAAAGTGTGCTGCAGATCCTTGCTCTAGAATAAGAAACATGTGTCTGGTGTATTAGATAATAAACTGAACTATCTATATAAATATATACGGTATCTTATCATATGCCATATGTAAATTCATACAGTAAGATATAAGGATAGATCATGGGGTTCTGTATCCCTTCCCCACTTAGGGCTTGGAGAAACCCCTTAACTAAGAGAATTAACTCGGGGTCAAAAGAGAGGCCACAGTGTCCTTTGTCCTGAGCTATTTCCTGTGAGACTCGTTGCTTCCTCCAGCAGGACCCTTCTTGTTGCAGAGAATGTTCAGGCTCTTGGTCAGTTTTCCTTGGTTGTCCCTGAGGTCATCACCAACCACATTTCTAAGACTTGTCTCCCCTCGCGGAGTCTGCAAAGTGCCTGCCTCCCAATCCAAGTCTTCAGGAAGGACGTGGGCTCTCTGCATCTGGGCAACTTTGCGGGTCAGTCAGCTGCTCTTTGAGGCCTGTGCTGGGCAGAGGGGGTTGTGGCAACTTAAACTTTTGGTGCGTAAAGAGTAATTTCCACACCAGTCTGCCCTGAAAGCAACTACCCCAATGCACAGAAGTCTTGAACACTCACACCAAATACCCAGCGTCCAAATCAAATATTAATGCCTGCATCAGTCAGCTTCTGCTGTGTAACAAACCATCCCGACTCTTTGTGGCTTTAACAACTGTTTGTTTAGCTCACGATTCCATGGGTTGCCTGAGAAGTTCTGGGTCTGGGTTGGCTTAGCTCACTTCTGCTGGGCAATCTACGCCTTGTGTTTGTGGTCAGCTGGCAGGTAGGTTGGTGATGGAATGACCTAGGATGGCCAACTCACATGTTTGGTAGTTGGCAGGCTGCTGGTTGGGGCACCTTGGTCTCCTCAATGTGGCGTCTCCAGCAGGCTGGCTCCGGCTCATTCACCTGTTGCTCTCAGCCTCCCAAGGGCATCACCAGGGCAAATCCCAAAGCCTCTGCTTGCATCATGTGAACGTCCCCTTGCCCAAAGCGAGCCCCATGGGCAAGTCCAGAGTCGATGCGGGAGGGACTACACAGATCAAGGCAAGAAGGAGGGGAAGAATGCGGCCAGTTTTGCAATTTAAGATCACTGTTATTTGTATAAGGAAGACAGGATTCATACAGCGGGTGGTGAGCAGTTCTCCCTGTGGCCATGCGCACCGTCTTGGTTGGTTGGTGGTGCTGGGGGCAGGGACACATGCTAGCAACCCCCCAGCCAAGGTGCCATTAAAAGCCAGCCAGTGTTACTAAGTGAAAGAAGCCAATGTGCAAAGGTTACCAACTGTAGGATTCCAAGTCTATGACATTCTGGAAAAGGCAATACTATGGAGGCAGTGAAAGATCAGTGGTTGCCAGGGGGAGGGGGGAGGGGAGGACAAAGAGGGGGATCACAGAGGATTTTCAGGGCAGTGAAGCTCCTCTTATGATGCTGTGAAGGTGGATGCATGTCGTTATATATTTGCCCAAACCCACAGAATGTCCAACACCAAGAGTGAACCCTAATGTCAACTATGGGCTCTGGGTGACAGTGATGTGTCAGTGCAGGTTCATCAGTTGTAACAAATATACCACCTGAGGGGGGATGCTGGTAATGGGGGTGGCTGTGCATGGGGGCAAGTGAATCTATTAACTAAAAACCCAAACAGCCAACTCCACTTCAAGAGGACATCCAGTGTGTGGTGAAGGCAGTGCTGGGCAGTGCTGGTGAACAGAGAGTGAAGCCAAAACAGGAAGGAGCTGGGGGCTAAGAGGGGTGAGAGAGCGCGGGGCCCTTTGCAGTAGGGGAGCTGTCACAGATGCACAGGATGGGAGCGGCTGTGGCCCCGCCAGGCAGCCGAGGGGAGGGGGAGGGGGCTCTGCCGTCTGTCTGGCTGCCTTCCACTCTCTGTGGCCAACCCTCACTCTGCTGTGTGACCCTGGGGACTCCTTCAGCTTCTCTGTGCTTCCGTGGCCCTCTCTGGAAAGTGGGCCTGGTGATAGGCTCCACTGAAAGGGCCCTGGCGAGGATAAACAAGTGGCTACCTGGGCGCTAGGAGGCGAACCCCGCCCATTGTGCAGGTGCTAGAAGGAGCCAGCTTTATCACTGCGTTATTCTCACTGCTCTTCAGAAAGCACCTGCTGGTTCATTCCCTCATCAGTTTGGTGTACGTCCTTCAAGCTGACTCAGACCAGTGCCTGCCCTGAAAGAGCCCCCAGCCGCAGTGCCAGGGCCGAGATACAGGGAGCCCGGGGCTGGGAGGGGAGCCGGACGAGGGCCACCCTTTCCCCTCCTAAAGCAGCAAAGGCCTCCCAGGGGCCGAGGAGTCTCAGAAACGCAGAGCAGCCCCGTGTGTGACCCTGAGCAGTGTCTCCTCTTGAGGCCTCAGGTGGACATCAGGCAGGAACAATGCATCCCTTTACCTGACCCTCCTGCACCTCGTGCTGAGGACAAGGGACCGTGGCGGGAATCAGGTGCAGGGGAGCTGGGAGCCCTGCAGGGAGGCGGCTGGAGAAAGCTCAGCCGGGCTGGGGACTCCCGAGCTGGATCCACAGACATGAGGAGACCCAAAGTCCCTTCCTGCCGACCTATGACCCACTGGGAAGGCTGGGAGGTGTGGATGCCTGCCCGCCGAGGCCCCGGGAGGGCACCCCTGGCCGCCGTCTGCGTGAGCCAGGGCTTGAGGCAGGAACACTTCTCTCTCGCTTTACTTAATTTCCACCAGAAACCATGCTTTTTTTGGATCCACTTGGGCCAAACTGCTGAATTTCTGAACCGGCTTAGAACAGTGAGGGAACTCCGGTTTCCAGTGTGCCCCGCCCTCGCCCCAGGCAGCACGGGGCACGGCCACCCCCTCCTCAGGACAGCTGTGGCAACGCGGGCAGTGTGCGTGTGCGTGTCTGTGTGTGCCTGTGTGGGCATGCATCTGTGAATGTGTCAAGTGTGTGTGTCAGTCGATAGCTGGTGTGTTGGTCCACAGGCTAAGAAACAAAAGTGCAGATGGAAGCCCAAAGCATCCCTTTCTCAAACATCAGAAGGCCACGTCGTTATTTCAAAATCTGTCTCAAGTTTTCTGATGGCAAAAGAGCCCTTCCAGATGTGTGCTGACTCGGCTTCAAAGGCCTCATTACAGCGGCCCAGCTTCCGGGACCTCTGGACATGGAAGCGAGTGCCCCGGAGCCGGGTGGGAGCAGGAAGGATGCACGTGGGCGCTGACCTCTGGGAGGGGTGTTTTTAACCAGTGCACGGTCAGGGACCCTGCTGCGGGGCTGGGTCTTTGAGGCCTGCAGCATTTTGCCCAGGCTCAGCCCACAAGCCCACGTGCCCCCTGCACAGGGCTCTATTCCCTCTTCACCCCCCGCCCAGGGGAACCCCGTCCCCTTCCCGCAGGTCTGCTCTCCAAGCCCCAATCAGCTGGCTGAAGGCTCTTCATCACCACCACTGCCCCCCTCAACAGACACGCCCACCACGCACTCAGCGTGGGTTGGGGGCTTGGGGGTGGGACCAGCTTCATTCTCCATTCTGGGCCCTCGCTCCCACCCGGCAGACTCTTCCCTCCCTCGCATGAACAGCGAGGGTATTTCCTATAGTTTTTCCAGGCACTTTTGGGTAATACGAAGTCCAGGCAAGTCTAATAATAAAACTTCAGAGCCTCGTGGAATTTAAAGCTCCTGCCTGGCCCCGCTCAGCTCAGCGTGGTTTAGGGGCCTGGGACGTGGTCAGTTTCTCCTCTGTCCCCCCTTCTCCCCCATTGCTGGGGTGCATCTTTTTTTTTTTTTTTTTTGTGGTACACGGGCCTCTCACTGTTGTGGCCTCTCCCGTTGCGGAGCACAGGCTCCGGACGCACAGGCTCAGCGGCCATGGCTCACGGGCCCAGCCGCTCCGCGGCATGTGGGATCTTCCCGGACCGGGGCACGAACCCGTGTCCCCTGCATCGGCAGGCGGACTCTCAACCACTGCGCCACCAGGGAGGTCCATTGCTGGGGTGCTTCTTACCCCTCGGAGATGGGCTCATGGCAGGGCTAGAGGAGGGGCAGGGAGGGTCTCCTGATGGGCGTGGCCGTCTTCAGAGACCCTCCCCAAGGGCCCCTCAGCCTGCGGCTCCCTGGGCAATGCCCTGCCCTCTGCCCCAGCTTCCAGGATCCATGCTTTCTTCAGGGTCTAACTTGGACCCAAGAATGAGCCCCGTCGTCCCACTGCTCCTCATGCGGTCCTGCCTCTTGGCTCCCCTCCAGCAGCCTCTTGTCCCCAGGCCTGGATTCCCAGAGGACCCCAGGGGACACTGGTCAAGTCTGGGGGTGGTTTGCTTGCTAGCCCCACCCATCTTCCTCCAGCAGCTACTGCTACATGCCGTGCCTTTGTGCAAATTACAGCCAGGCCCCTTCCTCCAGGCTGACCCCCTGGCGTGGCTTGGCTTCGAGGCGTGGCTGGAGTCCACCCTCATTTGCATCCCCAGGCACAGCGATGGCTGCCTTTGGGGCCTGTGCCGGGGTCCGGGCTGGCTTGGGTGTGCACCACCTCCAACGCCTCCACCCTGGGCTCTCTTGTCACCTTGTGCCCCCCCATCTCAACACTGACCACCTGGCCTGGAGACCACCGCTCCCACACAAGGTCTTAAAGGCAGACACTGCTTCCTGGACAGGAAGGCCTGGCGCACGGTGGGACCCCCAGAATATCAGAGTGACTTGGTGAGCAGACAACATTCCATGAAATGGGGCCCAGGCCCATCTTGGGCCAGGAAGTCATAACCCTGGGGGGATGGGAGCAGCTGCTGCATCTCCGGGGATTGGTTTCCCCATGGGAAGCCACCCTCCCTACCCGTCCTGCTGCCTTGGGGGGAGTCACATGACCCTCTTCCCCACACCCAAGGTAGAGGGGCCCTACCCAATTCCTCCTTCCTTAGGCCAGCCAGTCTCCCCGCAGGAGGTGGGATACGGCTGACCCCACTGCTGCCATCAAGAATAAGGGCAGGACGACGGCAGCAGCTGCTGGAGGGGAGGCCAGGGTGGAGGCAGGGCCCTGAAGGAGCACAGCCACCCTGGTGACTGACAGGCAGCATCCCCCGCTGGGCTCAGTCTCCTCATCTGTGAAATGGAGCGGTGAGTCAGGCCCATCTAACTAAGGAGGTTTCCGGGTCCGGGTGCTCCGGCGGCCCCCACACACTCTGTCCCTCCTGTGATGCTTGGTGGCTCTATCTGTGGACCAGCCCAGAGCAGGCGGCTGGCGCAAGCACTGGTTCCAACAGCGTCAGACAGGGAGCTCAGCGGGGATCCGGAACGCCCTGGAAGAACGCTGGGTGGCGTCCAGGCGCCGCCAACCCGCTCCACAGGGAGCCCTCGTTACCGCTCAGCTGTGTCCTGATCCCGCGGCCGGCCCTTGCACAGGGCTGGGGCTGTCCTGGGCAGAGGGGCCTCAGGATGTGGGCCTGCGCCGGCTCCTTCTCTGAGCCCTGGGCTTGCTGACGAGGCTCCCTAAGGCAGCTGCTTGGCCAAGGAGGGACGGGAGGCCCAGGGAGAGTGGCCACGCCTGGAGGCTGCCGGTCCTGTGGCCACTCATCAGCCGCTCACAGGACGCCCTCTCTGAGCCAGGCTCCAGGTGGAGTCGTCCCCGCCCTCCCAGAAGTCCACACCACTAGAAACAGTGTCCAGTACTGACCAGTTCAGGCTGGTCCTCCCTGCCTGTCCCGCAGCCGCGCAGGGGGCTCGCGGTGGGGAGGTGAACTCGGAGACGCAGCAGGGAGCGGTGGCCTGAAGCGAGATCTTGATTCCCTGCCCAGCCTGGGAAGCCTGGATGAAAAGCAGGAATCCCAGCCACCACACCCCCTGGCTCTTGCCTCCAGTGAAAAATGCATTTCTCACGGAGGCAAAACTGTAAAAACAGGTACAAAGTTTATTATTAGAGACACAGCACAACAAGTGGGAGAGCACACAGAGAAGCAGTTTGCTTAGTTAAGACAGAAGCAGGGCAGAGATGCACACGGGGAGAAAAAGGGTGTGGGCATCCCCCCTAATGAGGAGGGGCCCAGTAAAGAGGTGGTGACGTCATTCATGTAGGGCAGTTCTTCCGGGTTTGTTTACCTTTGGCCAATTACCTGGCTTCTTTTTCCACACGTGACCTGCCCTAGGACCCTCCCCAACACGCGTGCGCAAATTTTTTCCAAGGTGGGTTACAGCCCACAGGCCTGTGGGACGGCCTTAGCATCACCTATTATGGGGCGGTGCCCCCTCCTTTTTGACCCCCAAGGAGCCTTCCTGCGCATGTGCAATGTCTCCCTTGCCCTAAGGATGGGAGATTTTGACCACTTGATCTTTTAACAGGGTTTAGCCCCTCTCTGTCCCTGCCACAAAAGTGTCCAATGTCCAGTTATCTACCCTATTCCTGTTGTTGTTTCTTATATCGAAGTGCAGATCTTGAAATACAGACAGGAGCCTGGTCATAAATATGTAGTCTGGGGCCCGTTTGTCTCTTGCCTCTGGATATATAAACAGGGGGCTGGTAATGAATGTCTGGCCTGGAGCCCATCTATCTCCTGCCTCAGAGGGAGCCCACTTTCCAGCTGAGGAAGGGAGCCCGGCCAGGCGTAGGGACTCACTCCAGACCCCACAGCTGCTCGCTCCAGCAGTCACTCAACACGTGTGCTGAGAGACAGGGTTGCCCAATGGTCACACACTCTGCCGCGGGGGCCAAAGTACCATGGGTGGATCCTGGTGTCCCCACGTCCAGGCGTTCACCTTGGGCAAGTCGCCTAGGCTCCCCGGGCCTCAGTCTCTTTGTCTGTGAAATGGGCCCGATCGCAGCCCTTGCCACAGGTTTTGGGCACGAGGTGGGAGTGCAGAGTGGAGCTAGCACGCTGCCAGTGACGTCAGCATTTGCTGTCAGTCACCTGCCGTGCAGAGCCTGTGTTAGGTGCTGGGAGGGAGACAGAGGGAGGGACGGAGTCTGCCTTCAAGACACCAGGACACAAACCAGCAGGTGCCAGAGGAGAGGCCTCCTCCAGGAGGGGACGTGGATCAGGCCTCGGCGATCAGACCCCAAGACCTTCCCTCCCTCTCTATGGCAGATAGAAAAGGAGCGCTGCAGGAGCGGATGAGAGAGAACTCCTCTCTGATCTCTAGTCCCTGAGCCAGCAGAGATGCCCTCAAGATGCCTCCCTCATCACCGGCTCGCTTCACTTCCCGTGTTCCTTTTAAAACTTGTCTTCCTTTCTCACATGGCCCTGGGCATGATTTTTAGCCTCATAAAATAGGGATAAAAATATCTATCTTACGTAGGATGCTAAGAAAAATAAACAAGATAACTATCAAAAGCGTTTATCAGAGCCAGGCCTCATACAGCCGTTCAGAACCCATTAGTTCCCTCCTCCCGTTTCCCTCTGTAATTTTCAGACGCACTGAGCTCAAGCAACTTTAGAGTCTGTTGGGTGGACCCGCATGGCTCACTTAACTGCTTCTCTGAATGATTTGCTACCATGAAGACCACAGCAAACATCTCTGTGCCGAGGGCTTCCCCATGGACCGTCCCTGGAGGCGGGTGCCGGGGCCTGGGTGCGACAAACTCCAGCTTCGTGCCTGTCGGGAATGGTGGAAGGCATTTCCTTTGAGAAAAGCATCTGGGATGCTCTGAGTGAGAACGGTTGGGGCCGGCTCAGGTTGGCCCTGAGGGGCCCAGGGGCTCCACGGATGTCATGGACTGTCCCACGGCGTGTACTGGTAGGTTGCAGGTGAATTCAAGCCCAAGAGGCTCTGATGGCCATTTGACTCTTCTAACGTCAATACTGGTTGTGATCGTTTGCTGGGGCCCCTGTCGACCGGGCGGCCTAAGCAACAGACATTTATTTTCCCATAGTCCCGGAGGCCTGAAGTTCAAGCTCGAGGTTTCCGCAGATTGGTTTCTTCTGAGCTTCTTTCTCTCCCCGTGTCCTCGTGTGCTCGTCCCTCCGTGCGTGTCTATGTCCTCATCTCCTCTCCTAATAAGGACAGCAGTCCTACTGGATTGGGGCCACCCTAATGACCTCGCGTAAACTTAATCCCCTCTTCAAAAGCCTTCTCTCCAAATAGTCATCTGCTGTGGTACTTCAGCATATGGATTTGGGAGGGGATGCGATTCAGCCCAGGACACTGGTGATTCATCATAATTCTAGAATTTAGGGATCACTACCCTGGTAACTCCTATAAAAACAGTCCCCCAACGCCAAGACTTCCGCCTCCAACGGGAAACCGTGGCTGGAGAGACTGTCACTTGTCCATGGTCACACAGCCAGCCGGGGGCTGAGAAGGACGTGGGCCAAGGCCTGGCTCATCCCCGAGTCCGTCAGCTTTCCACGTGCTACAACAGCTTCGTAAAAATGGTCAGGGAAAGTTCTGGACTTCCGACAAGCCGCCTTCAGGGGCTGGGACACGGTGAGTTGCTTTATATCAGGTTGTCTGTTGCAGCCGGGGGCCCAGTCCTGGAAGGCGCTTGAGGAGACAGAACTTCAGACCTATGTATCTCGGCACCGCGGTGCCCCACCCCTGCCCGGCACACAACAGCTGCTCGGGGATTGCTGGATGACCTGAGGATGACGCAGGCGCGGTCGCTGCCCTGGGGGAATACACTCACTCCGCAAGAGGGCGGCGAGCCAGCCGCACGTCCCAGCAACGGGGACATGCAGCCAAGAGCCAGGCGCTTCTCCCCTCTGGTTTGGGCCCCGCCAACCTCATGCAATGGCCGCTGCGCGTCTGCTGGCGGGGCTCAAGCTAATTCCGAAGCGCTCAGCTGTCCCGGAACTGAGTCACGACGGAGGTTCGTGGGATTCCTCGGCAGCAATCTGGCCCCCATGTGTTTTTGCCGGTCCCCAGCGGTGCCAGTGGCTCAGCTCTTTGCTACACCACCCAGAAATACCCAGAGAGGACGCATCCTCTTGGAATGAAAGGCCCCGCTGGCCCCAGCTCTGAAGTCCTCGCCACTTGTGGTCCCAGCCTGCTGCCAGCTGTGAACAGCCTAACAAGACGGCCCCGTAGGGCCGGGAGCTGCAGTAGCAGAGAACATGTGTCTTTGTCCCAGTTGGAATTTTCTCCCCAAATTACATTGGATGCAGTGGGCCTATATGTGGCAGCTCAGCTTACAAACCCCCAGGCTCCGGGGCAGCGGATCGGAGGAGGGTTCATAACTGTCAAACCCCTCGTATGTGCAGTCGCTGCTCCTGTGTGTTCTCAGTCAGCACCAGGGGCCCCACCTAACAGATAGAGAAACTGAGTCAGGGGGTCAAAGCACAGCCCCGATCGCCTTCTTCCTGGTCCCAGACATTGGACTTCCCATCGCCACGTCCCGGGACATCTCCGAGCCCTGCCCAGTCCCCAGAGAGAGCTGGATATTCACACTATGGCACTCGACCTCTTTCTCCTAAGGGTCTCCCCTCCACCTGACAGACTCCCTCCTGGACCAAACTTCCATCAGGCTTCCCGAGCCCTTTCCTCCTTGACCCTGACCTGCCAAGCCCAGTTTCAGCAAAGAATCCTGCTAAGCCAGGTTATCAAGGATGCCCTCCCCCATATCTCCATTCTCCCGACCCTTGGTATCGAAGTCCTTGACCCTTTAGCCAGAATCCTTCTGGGCCAATTTAGCAAGAATTCCCCTACCCGGGAAATCTAATCAAGTCTCTCTTAGTAATTTTCCACGCGCTGATCCCCTCACTCTGCTCCTTGGCTGTACGTCCCCAGCTGTCCTTGCTGTATTCGGAAATTGAGTTCAATCTCTTGCCCCTATCGCAGTAGCCTTGAATAAAGTATTCCTTGCCATTTTTAGCAGAAGCCTGGTGCAGTTTTTCTCCTTATCACGCACCCTTTAGCCCCCACCGATCTGGCCATCCTCCCAAAGCTGCTCAGCTCTGAAATCTTACTCTGGGTCTTGGTCCACAGCAAACTTGACAATCAGAGACCCGACTTCACTTCCTGCTGCCCTCCCGGGGGGGGGGGGCTCTCTCAGCTCTAAGCTCCCGGCACCGTAGTTCACGTCTGTAAAATAGGAACGGGGGAGAGGAGAAATCACACTCACCGCGCACAAGGCAGCTCTCCGAGCAGAACATGTGTTCAGCAAATGGGCGTTTCTTTCCCCTCCTCTGGCTCCTGTTTACAAGATGCCTTCAATCTGGCAGCAGAGAAAGATTCCACGTTGCTGGGATATTGTCTTCCAATGGGGAGAACAAAATCCCAGGTGGCAGGCGAGGGGCGACTCTCCGAAATGGTGACATCTGTCCAGCTCCAGCGTCCCCATTTATCGCTCTATTTCGGCGCTCAAAAAGGACAGGCAGGTGGCCAGCGGCAGAGCTGAAACTGAATAAAAGGACCGGGAAGCTACTGGATGGTCCAGGCTCGGCCCGGCTGGGCGTGCGTCTTCAGAGAGATTGCTTTGGCTATTCGTTTTCTCCTCGACTGGAACAGCAGGGCAGGGAGTCATGAAAGGTTTTAGATGTTTGTCCAGAGTTTCTTTTCTTATCCTCAGGCATGCAGCTCTCAGAACTGGCCGAAATGTCGGCCACAAGCCTGCCCTGCTCAAGTGCCTCATGGGACATCTGGGTCCTTACCTTGGTTGGCTTTGAGGATGGGGCCTGGGTACTGGAGACACTTAGCAGGGTGACTACTCCAAGCTCTTCTGGGGGATAGGCCCTTGGTGGCCTGCGTTTTTCATGCAGGGAGGCAGAGGCCCAGAGAAGGTCAAGGACCAATCCAAGGTCACACCGTGCATCGGTGTGGGAGCTGGGAACCTGGATGCCCAGATTCCCTTCCTTTTATGCCCTTTTCAAAAGTCACCTACTCTGTGAAGCCTTCCCTGCCTCCATCACCCTATCCGGATAGGCCGGATCTGGGGCCCTCTGGGCCGCCGCAGCCCATCAGCGTCCTGTCATCAGAGCCCAGATCGTGCTGCACTGCGATCACCATTGGTGCACCTCCCTCCTTGGGGGCAGATGCGTCCAGGCACAGAGGTGGCAACAGCGACTGTGAATGGATCACAGTGCACACATCTGGCCCTCTCCTACAGGCCGTCTCCTCTCCTGCACACAGCGGTGAGCAGAGGCCCCACCACGAGGCTTTCTGATCTCCACGACAGCCAGCTCAGACCTGCCAACTGACAGCTAATTACAATCATACTATTAATAACAACAATAATAAACATAACCACAGCACTGCCGCCACCAATTACCAAGCCTTACCACGAACCAGGTGCGTTGCCACTGTATTTAATTGAAGGCTTGTGACAGCCGTGGGAGGTGGGTATTATTATCCTAATTTTTCAAACTAGGAACCAGGGACTGGAGAGCTGCCTCTTTGTTTGATGAGCGAGGGTGTCCCTCCCAGACAGACAGTTCCAGACTCGGTGGGGCTGCAAGTGGAGCCGCTGGGGGAGGGCCGGGGGCCGGCCAGTTCGAGCTTGGCAACGGCGTTAGTGTCCTGGGGCTGCTGTGACAAGGCACCGCGGACTGGGGGGCTCAAAACCACAGACATGTGTGCGATCACAGTCTGGAGGCCAGGATCTGAGATCAGGGTGTCTGCTTCCTTCTGAGGCTCTGAGGGGAGATTTGGGCCAGGCCCCTATCCCATGTTCTGGGGGTTTCTGGCCACCTTTAGCGTTCACTGACTTGTAGACCCGTCACCCCCATCTCTGCCCCCATCTGTACATGGCCTTCTCCCCGTGTACATGTCTGTGTCCAAACGTCCCCTTTTTATCAGGACACCAATCATGTTGGACCAGGGCTCACCCGACTCCACTATGACCTCATCTTAATTATATCTGCAACAATCCTATTTCCTAATAAAGGGCCACATCCTAAGGTGCTGGAGGTTAGGACTTCAACATGTAAATCTGGGGGGGGGGACACAGTTCAACCCATAACAGCACCAGGGGCACCCAAAGGATTGCTGCTGGTAATTCGGGCCAGCCACAGGCTCAAGGAGGCCAGGCTGCGTGCCACGTGGGCCCTGGGGACAGGCCAGCTGGAGGAGGGGTCCGATGGGAGCTCTGCAGGCACCAGTGTGCATGAGGAACCAGCAGCTGGTCATGGAAGTGTGGCCTTGGTTCCCCTCCTACCCCGCTCCTCAAACCAGAAACCTGGGGTGGTCTCCGCCCCTCCCCCTCCCTCGGCCCCCAGATCTGACCCCCCACCCACATAAAGAACTCTTGAGTCTGTTTGCTCTTCACAAATAAGCAAGTGCATATATAATATAGCAGACAGCAATAAATGTCTCAGGGAAAAAACGCTGAGAAGGCAGGTGGGAAGCTTCAGGAGGTGAGGGGTGCTCTAGAGAAGGCTCTTCTTGAAAATGACATTTCAGCCAAGGCAGGCAGGAAGGAGAACGCCAGCTCCGGGCATATCTGGGGACAGCAGAACTATCTGGGAAGCAGGACCAGCCAGTGCAAAGGCCCTGAGGCAGGAGTGGGCTTGCTGAAGCAGAGGAAGAGTTGGTGGGAAGGGTCGGGGGAAGGGTTACCTCGTGTGCCCCTGGCCCAGGACTCAGCCTCTGACCGACCTGGTTCTCCCTGTCAGGTGGCAAGAAAAGCCTCAACATTCGAATCCCAGTCCTGTCACATCAAGACCCCCAGGCCAGCCCTCTCTGCACAGCACTCCTGGCTCCCAAAATGGCAAGAGCAAACAGTGCATGATTTTCATTATTGAAATCACTTTATATAACAATATCATGAAACCCTGGGGAAGAGCAGTGAAGAAAACCCCCAGAAATAATGAGATAAAGACGACGAAGGCCTCACTATGAATAGAAACCCCATTTGCAAAAACCGCTCAAGGGATCACAGTATTTCTAAATCTTCCGGTAGCTTCTGTCTAACTGCTACGAAGTGCTGTTTTCTTCCTTATGGTTTGATCAACCAGTTTAGATGTATTACCGCGCTCGACTCCGCCTTGATTTCTGATAACTGAAACAAAAATATTTTAAAAACACTTGCACAGTTGAGAGCGGCGTGCCCAGATCCCTGCCCACGTCCTGCCCAGATCCCTGCCCACGTCCTGCCCGGTGTTTCTGCAGAATCCTGGTTGGTTCGTTCATTTGGCAAATTTTTGCTGAGGGCCTACTGTGTGCCAGGCCCCAGGGGCACAGCAGATACAGAGCCCAGCCCTTGGCTGGTGGAATTTCCAGATCGAAGGGGATTTGTAACAACAGAACAAAGGACCAAAGCGTCCAGACGATCAGAAGGCACTTTGCCCATAGCGGGAGAAACAGAAACCGAACTGAGAAAAGGAATCTTGATGGGGGACCGGCAGTGAGACCCCCTGAGGCCTTATTGAAGAGCTGATATTTCAGAAAGGATTTGACAGAAGTGAGCCAGTTTCTGTATGGGTCCCAGGACCAGTGCCCTGCGGGGAAGGGTGCTGTGAGGAGGCTTTGGTCTGGGTGCCGTGGGGCCCTGGAGGGTGTGAGTCCCATGGCTATCATTGACTGGCCCTGGTGAGTTCTCAGAGGGACAGACGGGCATCCACCCACAAAGCACCTGCCACACACCTGTTGGGAGGCAGAGGGAGTGGAGGTGGGGGACCACCTGGTCTCCACGAACAGGGATTGAGCTGCCAGCAACGTGTCCTTCATGAAGCTCAAATCTCCCCCCACCCACCCCCTGCCTCAATCCCCTGCCTTAGACACCTGGGGCCAGACTCTGGGCTGGAAAGGGACCCTGCCCTGGCCCTGCCCACGGTCTGGAAATCTCCACGGCCAGCTCATGAGTCTCCATGTCAACACAGGCATCTCCAGGTCCCTAAGACCCAGGCCCAGGCAGGAGAAGGCCCAGGGCCCCGCACATCCCACTCCGATGGGCAGCGAGTGCCACCGGCCTGGCCACAGGGCTCCATGGTCTGGGCCAGGGACAGGGCCGCTCAGCCTGTGGAGGGAGAGAGGGATTGCGAGCCCCGGACAGAGGCAGGACCCTGCTGTGTTTCCCCCGGAGCGAGGAAGTAAGTCAGCAGAACCGCAGCCCCCTGGGCTCCTAACGCAAACCCCAGCCCAGCTGCCGCCTGTCTTGCAT
This sequence comes from Lagenorhynchus albirostris, assembly GCF_949774975.1. Taxonomy (NCBI): domain Eukaryota; kingdom Metazoa; phylum Chordata; class Mammalia; order Artiodactyla; family Delphinidae; genus Lagenorhynchus; species Lagenorhynchus albirostris. The sequence continues at coordinate 5,415,369 of NC_083105.1, forward strand.
CCCCCAGCCTCCGTCGCCTCCATCGTGGTGGCTTCTCAAATGCGGATCCCCACCCCCAGGCCCTGATGCTCTGACATCCGCCCCTGGAAGACTCACTGTTGGGGTCCCTTGTTCTCCCAGGTGGGCTCTGGGCGCCATGCCTGGTCCACAGGACTCAGGTAGGCACCTTCGCAGGGACAACCGTGGGGGCGTCTCCATGTCCATCCCTGCTGTCTCTCCTGGCCTCTCCTGGAGGGGATCCCCAGGCACCCCAGCTCCAGCAACACGGGACAGACTCTCCAACCGGCCCCCGCCGGGCTGGAGGTGAAGGAGGCGGCAGCCCCCTCCCCTCGGGGACTCACAGTAGGACAGTAAGTCCCTGCAGCCTCTCTCTGTCCTGTTATGGTTGGGGACCCTGAGGTTCGGGGAAGGGTCCCTGCTCACTTTCTGCGTCCGGAGAAGCTGCACCACTGATACCTCACTGACATGTCGGTTAGAACTTCAGCCTTATTTGTCCAATGCTGGTGCTGGATGGACCCTGCACTTGGTGGCGGGGGGAGAGGGGAGAGGATGACCCCAGGCAGCTGCTGCAATTGTCAGTTATCCAGGTGAGAGTGACGGTGCGGTGGTAGTGGATGGAAGTGGACAGACTCCAGCAATGGTTAGGAGGTGGGGCCCACAGAGTCTGGGAGAACCAGGGAGAGGCATCTGATTGGAGGGCAGGATGCAGCAGGTGCAGTGGAAGGGGACGGGCTCGGGGCAGGAGGACGCAGAGTTCCACCACAGACTTCCCTGCAGACCCGGGGGCCTGAGGACCTGGTGATGTGGTTTTGCACTCAGGAGAGATTTAGACCCAGAGATTTGGTACTTGGCGGTCCACAGATGGACAAGAGAGGGAGGAAGAAGAAGTGGCAAGGTTATAAATATAACCAAGAATCAATCCCTCCCTACCAGCTTCTCTCCAGGTGGAGCAATTCCTGATCTGTAGTATTTACCGCTAAACCCTGTTGAATGAATGAATTCTTATTCCAGGCCACGGTGGGAGGGTTTTAAGCTGAGACCTAAATGCAGAAACTGGCCCTCATTACATTGATTGTGTAAAATGCCCCCGAGAGCGCTGGGTACGGAGATTGTCAGAAGGCTGGAGGAGCACACGGGTTGGCTGCCTTGGGAAAGCACAGCGACCTGCAGGGCAAGGACCCCGTGGGGGCGGGCAGACAGCTGTGCACTCTCCTGCAGCGGGTCCACAGGAGGAGGAAACCGTCCGTGCGTTTGCCAGCAGCTCAGGACTGTGCAGCTCCAGGGCCGGGAGGTGGATGGGCCAGAGAGCTACCGCCGGAAGCTGCAGGGCAGCCACACCTTCCCCTCCGGGAGCTACACAGTCTGTCTCTACCAGACCCAGATACCGCTAAACCCCAGCGTCATGAAACCCCGGGGCAGATACCGATCCACGTACGTGTGAGTCGCTGTTGCAATCTCCCCAGGAAGCAGGGGACCAGATTATTCTTGCTTGTCCCTAGGAATGGGGAGCTCTCTATCTGAGGGGACAGCCCATCCTGCCTCTCTCATCTCTGATAGCTGGGGCTATGCCTCCATCCAAATCTGCTCACACGGTCTCCCTGCCGGTCCCAGGCCTCTCCCTCAGAGTCACAAAGAGCACTTCCATTTCCTCTCCTCCCCAGACTGGCCTAAAACGTCATTCCCTGTGCCAGTCACCACGCCCAGCACTTCCCACAGGAAGCGTGACGCCAACACCAAGCACCTACTATGTGCTTCCGAAGCACCTACCATGTGCCATTTTTGCGCGCGTATCTCCCGCCACAGCACTGTGCCCCTGAGATGGGCCATAACCCCCATTTCATAGCGGGGGAAATGGGCTGGGAGAGGTCAAGTGACTGGTCCGAGGTCACATAGTCTGTGTGTGGTTTGTCTGGGGTTTGCCCCAGGCTATCAGGCTTCAGAGCAACGCTCTGAGCTGCTGGACGCTCCTGCCTGTTCCCATGGACGCAGGGGCGGCCACACGGGGCGCCCTCTCGGCAAAGCTAGACGGTGGCGGGCAGAGGCCTGGGGCGAGGGTCTCTGCCCTCCAAGTGCACTGGCGGGGGCCAGGATCGGGTGGGGGTCCCCAGGCCAGCTCCACACCCTGAAAAAAGGCATGTGAGTTTCCTCACCTGGAAAACAGAGACCAGAGGACAGGCGGCTGGCTGAAGGTCTCCCCCTAGTAAGTGGCCGATCCGGGACCTTCCCCTGCTCCAGGCAGGACCTCCAGGACCGCAGCCAAGGGCTGGCTCAGCACTTTGGTTGATGGAAACCCTCCCTCCCTCTGGCTCTTCTCCTCCCAGACAGCTGGCAAGGCTCAGCCATGCCCCAAAGATGCCAGCAGCAGCTGGCCACGCACCCCCCTCTGCCACCTCGCACACACGCACACACGCAGGGGAGGGAGGGCGGCAGCACGCTTGGCTTCCCAGGCTATTCTTAGCTCCTCGGGACCCACAAGAAAGGTCACCCTGTTGTCCGCGAGACAGAAGTGACTCAGATTCAGACACCCTGACAGAGGGCCTGCCCTGCTCTGGAAGGCGAGGCCTGTTCCTGGTTCCAAGAACCGACCGGGGCGAGCAGCTGGTGTGAACCCGGCCGCGAGACCCTTTCGCTGGTCTTGGTCGCTGTCGTTTAGTGATTCGACCGCGGATCACCTTCCTCCTGTAGGTGCCACAGCCCTGACCCCCGGGACGCCTGGAGTCACTGATGTATCCCAGCACCCAGGACAGCGCCTGGCACACAAGAAAGGCTCCGTCAATACCTGTTGAATGAACTGACTAGTCTGTGCACCAGCCCAGTCTTATTTTTGAGAAATATACTGTCAGGTGGGGGGAGGCAGACACTTTATTAGTAATGATCATAGCAGCCATTCGCAAGCACCCCATGGTCAGGTGCTATAGTGAGCGTGGCCGCCTCATCCATCCTGGTGACAACCACCCAGGCGAGAAGTCTTGCTGAGATCCTTGTTTTACACATGAGAAGGCCGGCCACGGGGAAGCCAGGGGTCGCTTCCTGCAGGGACCCCAGAGCCCAGCTGGAAACCGCTGTGGTGACTTGAAGATGGTGGGCAGTGATGGGAACCCCAGGGAAGAAGAGATTTCACTGGGCCTCCAGTGGACGGGGGGGACTGGCTTTCCAGAAGGGGCACTGCATAAACAATGACCCAGGAGCCTGAAGGCACCCGTCATGGGAGGAAACCAGGGCCCTTTAGTGTGTCCACAGGCACTGGCTATGGAAGGCTGGGCACACCAAGAAGGCTGGGGGCCCATGGGCGTTCGGGGTCAGAGGAGGATTTGGGGCTGTTTTAGCGAGATCCCCTTGGCTGCCATGTGGCGGGGACACAGGAGGGCCCAGGACGGCTAAGGGGAGCTGGGGGCCACATCCAGCCACAGTTGTCGTGGGTGTAGACAGTTGGAGCTCCGAGGGTTGGTGAGATGGAGGGTGAGACAGTGGCCAAGGTTGACGCCAGGGTCCTGAGGTGGGTGTCTAGGGAATGGCACGCCCTTCCCTGGGGTGGAAACAGAGAGAAAATATCCAGGCTGTTGCCCATCGCTTTGACCTCTCGTCCACTGCTCCCTCCACCTCACCTCCCAGCCCGCCCGGCATCGCATCTGCTTGACTGAGCTCCTGCCCACCTCTCATCACAAACACACACCAGCCGGGCACCTGCCTGCCTGTCTACCCACCAAAACACCCATTCAAGCATCCCTCATCTCCCAATCCAGCACACGTTCCCCTCTAGTGATAGTTACAAGCATTAAATGAACTAATGAATATACCTGGAACAAATACTTGGAACAGTTCCTGGAACCGCAAAAAATATTAGCTCTGGGCAGAATATTATTATTGTTGTTATTGTCTATCCAAAGACTCACCCACCCTTCATTCACCTGTTAACCCATCTAGCCACATATCTATCACCCATCCACCCATCATTCACTTATCCATCTATCCATCCAGCCCTCCCTTCATTCATCTCTCTGTGAAGCTCTCCATCTAGCCAACCATCTTCTTGCATATTCATCTTTCCATGAACCCACTCACCCATCATCCACCCACCTACCCATTCGTCCATCCATCCATCCATCCATCCATCCACTCACCTACCCACTCATCAATCCACCCACCCACCCACCTACCCACTCATCCATCCATCCACCCACCCACCTACCCACTCATCCATCCATCCACCCGACCACCTACCCACTCATCCATCCATCCATCCATTATCTATCCATCTACCCACCCACCTACCCGTTATCTACCCATCTATTGATCTATCCATTCATCCATCCACCCACCCACCATTTTTTCACTCATTCCCACATTCCTTAATGCATCACAAGTACTGGTCACCGAATGCCCAGTCCTCTGCTCACTTCCCAGGATGCAAAGACACGGAAACTTGAATCCTACACGAGGACTCTCAGTGTCATTGGGAGGGGCAGGCCCACACAGAGCAATCACCTATCAGAACAAGGGTCTCTGCTCTAAAGGCCAGAGGGAAGCAGAAAAACCCAATGTGAGTGGACTAATCAGGGGAGTCTTCCTGGAGGAAGGGGAGTTGCCTGAAACTGTGATTTGCCAGGGCCCTCGGCAACACCAGTCCATCCAGCTAGCTTTGCACAAACCAGGCTGCGGTGCTACTCCACTCCACTCCCTGCCCCTCCGCTTGCCTCTCGCCTCTTCAAAAATTATCTTGTTATTTTTTCTGATGACAAAACTAAGCTGTTAAGACAGCAAGCTCGTGCATGGCTTTATAATAACAATAATAAATTAACACTCCATCCCAAAGGTTCTGAGACCACCTGCTGGCCCAGGGGAGGGAGGAGTAGAAGTGGGAAGGGCCCAGGAGGTGCGGAAGAGAGGATTCTAATTACACTGTGCAATGAATCCCAGGCACCTTTAAGGAAAGGACTTCACACATCATTATCTGCTGTGGGAAGAGCAGCTTATATGGGGTGTGGGGAGAATTAATTAAGGGTGGGGAGGTGCTCAGAGAGCTGAGAAGGAAAGGCGTAAGGCCAAATGTGCTTATTAATAAAATATCGGCGCCAAGTTGCCGACACGGCCAGACTGGGCACTGGGTGTCCTGGCAGGAGCGGAGACAGACGTCAGTCGCTCTTGGCCTCCTGGGCTGAGCCTGTTAGAACCACTTATGCAACTTCTCACCCCGAGGCCCGCTCGGGGCTGGGCCCTGTGGTGGACAGCGTCGGCAACACGGAGCTGGGTCAGACCCAGGCCAGCCCTGAGGGAGCTCCTGGTGGTGACAGGAGCACAGACAGTGTCACTCAGTGTGGCCAGGGCTGTGATGGGTGGAGAAGCCCAGAGGAAGCAGAGATCCAGCCTGGCTCAGAGAAGGCTTCCAAGAGGAGGAAGACAAATGACCTGGGTCCTCAAAGATAAAAAGAAGTAAGACAGGCAGTCCAGGAAGAGAAAACAGAGAGAGCTGGGGTCTGCTGACCTGAGAACACGGTCTGATCAGGAAAGTAGGGAGGCAGAGCAAGCCTAGGGTGCCCTTGTGGCAGGAGATGGAGCTCAGTGGCAGGTGGAAGGCAGACTTTATCTGGAGGCAAGTAGGGAGCCGTAGAAGGGCTTTGAACAGCAGAGCAATGCTGTCAGATTTGGGTTCCACGTGGATCCCTTTGGCTCGCATTGGAGGATGGCCCACTGGGTGGGAGAAGAGAGTCAGGGAGACTGCTGGCTACTGCACGCGTCCAGGCAGGAGACAGTGAGGCTTGAACCAGCAGCTCCAGTGAATACTGGGAGGAGCGGCTCAGGGGCTGCCGGTGGAGGGTTCGGGGGGCTCTGCCCGACGAAACCAAGACACCTGGTGGCTGGTAAAGGTGTGAGCCTGCATGATCAAGGGCAGAGTGCCCACACAGATTGGTCCCTGCGTCCACGGCACCGACCCCATCCTGCTCTGAATGCCACCTGGGCGGGGCCTTGGCCAAGGGCATTTGTGGACCATCAGCCCCGTGGACTCTCCCTCTGGGGTGGTGCCCAGCAGCCTGCAACCTGCAGCTGTTGCCCACCTACATCCAGCCCCACACACTCCCCACGGGGTTTGGCGATGACCCTCCTTCCTCCTTCCTCCCCAAGCCAGCTCAGGTGTCCCCTTTTGGGTGGAGGACGAGACCTCAGCTTTTCAGACAGAGGTTCTGGCCCAGGTTTGAGAGCTGGGCTCGGGGGTCAGGCAGACCTGGGTTTTAGGAGTCTCAGGTAAGTTACTTCCAGCCTCAGTTTCTTTGTCTGTGAGATGGGCGTGGCCACAGCCCACATCACGTTAGCCCATATGATGCTTGTCAGATGCATAGAGCAGTGCCCAACACGAGGCTCAAAGACGTTGGTTGTGGTTATTTCCACGACGCTGAATATGCAAAGCGCGCAGTGTAGTGAGTCACACATGCTAGGTGGTTAAGACCTAGTAACTGTTATTATGACCAGTAAATACCAGACTCTAGGCACTAGCTACCAGCGGGGTAGTGGTGGGGATAGCCAAGTAGCGGCCCTACTGTGTGCCAGGCTTTGTGCTAAGGCACTTACTAATATGGCCTCAACTGACCACGTATCACAGGGCCCCTGAAAGGTAGGAACTGTTGCCCCCATTTCAAAGATGAGGAAATCGAGGCTCAGAGAGGGAAAGTGACTTCTTCTGATGCGAGGCAGACCCAAGAGTCTGACCCTGAAGCTGGGGCTTATTTTGTAATTTTCACATTAAAATAGGACCTTAAGGTGGCGAGAAGGCTTAATGTGCGAGGTGACCTTGGCCCAGTCACTGGACCTCTCTGAGCCTCAGTTTCCTCATCTGCAATTAGGGCTCATGCTGCTGACCTTGGAAGGTTGCTCCAGCAGGCCATGATTCTGGGGTTCTCTCTCTGCAGGTGGTATGCCAGGATATTCCCATGATGCCCTGGGGGCAGAAAGCAGCCCATCCTCTCTTCGGCTAGGCTCCAGTACCAGGCATGGTGCTCTGAGGAGGCCTTAGAGCAATATGTGAGGAAAACTGACTGCAGAGGGCCTGGCCCCTCACGTGGTCTGGATCTCAGATGGGGAGGGCTGAGACAAAATCATCTGGACACCAAAGTGGGGCCACATTTTCTCTGATCAAGAAAGTGATGTAGGGCTTCCCTGGTGGTGCAGTGGTTGAGAGTCCGCCTGCCGATGCAGGGGACACGGGTTCGTGCCCCGGTCCGGGAAGATCCCGCATGCCGCGGAGCGGCTAGGCCCGTGAGCCATGGCCGCTGAGCCTGTGCGTCCGGAGCCTGTGCTCCGCAACGGGAGAGGCCACGACAGTGAGAGGCCCGCGTACCACCAAAAAAAAAAAAAAAAGAAAGTGATGTAAATGGTATAAAGGGTTCTGAACTTGGAAATCTAACATACGGCAGGCAGCAGCTTCCACTTACCCACTGTGTGACCCTGGGCAAGGTACTTAACCTCTCTGGTCCTCCCTATCTTCAGCTGAAATGGGGCAAAAATAATAGTGCCTTGCTTTTGGTGGGCCAGTGGGGCTCAGGAGAAAATGTTTGCAAAGCCCCAGGCCTGGCACGAGGTACCTGAATCCAGGCTCTGAAAGCTGGAATTTCCTTTCCCTTTCCCCTCTTCCAATGGAACCAGGGCTTGGCTGGCCCCGGTCAGCCAGAGGAGACCTCAGACAGGGCCGAAGGCACCCCCACTTCATTCTTATTCCAGCCGCTTCCCGTCAGGCCCCTGAGTAGCCCTTTGGAGGTTCTGATTCATCACAGATGTTGACCGGTGAACAGGCTGTAGCTGGCAGGCAGCCAGACAGGCGGGGGCTACCTGGCCAAGGCCACGGGCTCCACCCTGCGGCCCAGGCCGGGGCTGGCTTCCCCACAGCTGGGAACCTCACCAGAATAGAATTCAGACAGATGCCGGAACCCACCACCAAAGGCTCCTTTTTCCCTGGGTTCTGTGGAAACATGAGATTTTGCAATAACAAAGGTCGCTCTGTGAGACCGAGCCAAACCGTTTACAGCATCGGGAGAGGCTGCTCAGCAAAATCAAAGAAGCTTGGAGCTGGGACCCCAGCCACGGGAGCCTGATCTGTCAAACCCCGTGCAACCTGCCTCCCTACGGCTGGGCTAAACCTGCAAGGAGCCAGAGCTGGGCTGAGTCTGCCAGGGCCTCACGCTCTCTGAGCCAGAGGGGCCTGACCGGCAGTGAGAACGGAGCAGCTGGGGAAACTGAGAAATGGGGAAGCACAGCCAGGACGTGCTCCCATTCCAGGGCCCTCAACTCTGTTCCTCCTTGCATCAAGGTCAAGAGCACGGGCCTGGAGCACGGGCAGGGGAGGGACAGACCCAGGTTCAAATCTTAGCTCTGCCACCTCCTGGCTGTGTGACCCTGGGCAAGTCACTTAACCTCTCTGGGCCTGTTTGTCATCTGTCAACAGGAATAAATAGAAGCAGCTCCTGGGACGGTGGTGGGGATTCAAGGAGACCACCCAAGTGACACTGGGGGCCACAGAGCACCCAGTGAGTGGGAGAAAAGGTTGATCTTTTTCGAGAGAAAAGGTAGATCCTCATCCCGGAGAAGTTAGGCAACTTGTCCAAGGCCTTATTGCTACAAAGCTGCGAATCCTACCGTAGTCTAGGTTGCCCTGCCCTTGGGGATTTAAAATGACTGATCTTTGGAGCAAAGCCCCCACTCCAGTCCCCTAGACAGAGGCTTCTGAGAAGGGGCTTCCAGAGCAGTAGAAAGAGCACTGGCATTGGAGTCCTCAGATTCCTGCCTCTCGCGAGCTGTGTGACCTCAGGTCCATCACACAACCTCTCTGGGCCCCCGCCCTACAGCTCTGAGATGAGGGTAGATCCCTGCCCTGACTCCCCGCATTCTTTTCAAGGTGTACATGGGTGTGGAGGGCATGTGACTGAAAGGCTCTGCTTACGCCAATTATCCTGATTACCATTGTTGTTATTATTCCCCGGCTGCCCGTGGGGAGGGCTGGGCTGTGTGGAAATTAGGCCTCCATCTCGGGGTGCTTGGCTCAACCTACCAATTTGCACCATATTAATTCTCATCATCTGTGCGCTGGGTTTGAGAGGCTGGGGAGACGCAGGGAGGCCATGAGAGCCGCCGCCAGCTGTGGCATAATCCAAACCCGGGATAGACACAGGGATGGAGCCGTCGCCGTTCCTATAAGCTGATGCCCCGAAGGTTTGGAGCGGGGGCGAGTGCCCCGGAAGTAAGGGTGGGGGTCTCTCACTCCACCCCAAAAGCACTCCTCTGCCTTCTGCCATCAGCCTCGCGCCGTGCCTCCCTAAGCCAGGAGGCTGAGGCCGGCGTCATCCCAATTCCGAGGAGGAAATGGTCTTCGAGAGGTGAACCGATCTGCCCAAGGCCACCAGCTGAAACACAGGGAGCCAGGACTCAAGCCCGGGGGCTGTGAAGCCAGGGCTCTCTCAGTCACCAGCTCCCCCTGCAACCCGGGCGCTGGGGTCACAGCACATCACCACCTGCGAAACTGTTACAGTGACAGATAGGATACCGGCTCCTACCCCATAGGCTTGTTATGACTGAGACCAGAGCCTGGTGCCACCTGAGTGGAGGTTATTATCAGTGACAGTGTACGGATGAGGAAACTGAGGCTCCAGGAGGCCAAGGGCACACTGAGTCCGCTGGGGTTTCTTGTTTTCCAGCCTTGGGAAGGGTGATTGGGTGCCCATCCCCCTACCCCCTCCACTCCAAGCCTTCCTAGTTCCTGCTGCCCTTTTGCATCAGACATGCTCCCAGGAGCCCTGGTCCACACAGCAGGCTCTGAGTCTTAGGGTCCAGAGGCAGGCAGGTCTGCAAAGGGGGTGCGGGTGGGGTCTTCCGAGTTTTGCCGTTTCCCGGGGATTGATTTCTGTTGCCGTAATCAGCTGCCCCAAGCAAGTAGCAGGGCCCTTGCTTCGAACTCTCTCCAGACTGATGAGAACGGTGTCTTTTCTTCCCCGTTTTGAATTTTCTAAAACGTGGAATTTGCAACTGTGCGTAGAACATTGGCTGACGTCTCCCCAGTATCCACACAAGCAGCTATCGGGGGTGTATTTAAAGAAACGGAAACACTTGGGAACATGTAGGTGCTGAACTTGAGTACGGGGAACCGTGATGATCCATGACATGTGCCTGATGAGAGACCCGGGCTGCTCTCTGAACAGCACACGTCGGGCAGGGCCACTCGTGGGGACGTGGGGGAACAGGGTTCAGAACACAGGGGGCCTTGAATGCCAAACCAGGGGCTCAGACATCACGCTGAGAAGGGGCAGCCATGGAAGGTCTGCAGGCGGAGGGGCGGCTAAGTCAGGTTGTACAGTACAAAGACCAGCCCAGGGGTCTGCAGGGGGAGGGATGGGCCGTAAAGACCTTCGCCCCCTAAAAATAAAGGAATTGGCACCAGCGGTTGCTGGGTATATTGGTTTCTCTGTGGCTTGTAGCTAATTCAGCAGCTTAAAACCGCGCCCATGTATTTTCTCACCGGTCCGTGGGGCAGAGTCAGGGCGGGCTCCACGAGTCTCTGCCTAGGGTCTCACGAGGTGGAAATCAAGGCGTCAGCCAAGCGGGGCTCTTAGGGGAGGATCGGGGGAGACTCCAGGCTCCTTCAGGGTGCTGGCAGAATGCAATTCCTGTGGTTGCAGGACTGAGGCCCCTGGTCTCTTCCTGGGTGTTGGTTGGGGGCTGCTCTCACCTCCCTGCCCTGAGACCCCTCCATCTCAGCGCCAGCCTCGCTGATGTCAAATCCCTCCTTTGGCCGCCATCTCTTTGACTTCCTTTTCTGCTGACAGCGGAGAAAAGTGTCTGCTTTCGAAGGCCTCCGGTGACTGGCTTAGGCACACCAGATAATCTCCTTATCTCCTGATCTTACTAATCAACAGATGAATAACCTTAATTACATCTGCAAAACCCCTTTTGCCACAGTGGAGTAACAGCAGGGGGAAGGTGATGAGGCCCTCTTGGAACTGGGTCTGCCACGCGCCTTTCTGATGCAGACGGGGCGCAGACGGAAGCCCCGTTTCCTCCCGGCTCGGGAGGGCTGTAGGTAGTTCACACCCAGGACCAGGAGGGAGGCAGGCAGGAGTCGGGAGGAGGCCCCCCCCACCCCGGTGAGTTTACAGCCCCTGGCCCAGCGCAGGTTGGAGTCAACGGGGTGTGTCTGGTCAAGGAGGCTTCTGGACCAGATGACCTACTGGTCTCCCAGATCTCCAGGACAACAGGCAGCCGTAGCAGCGGGTTCCACACACGGAGCACCTCCTATGTGTCTGGACTGGAAGAGTCAAAAGCCACAGCATCTCACAGAAGAGCAAACTGAGGTGGAGAGCACGGCCCAGGCCGCTGTGGGCTGCCAGCTCAGTGCCCGGCTCCAGAGCCAGTGTTCTAACCACTGAGATGCCCTGCCACCCACGTGACCCAGCCTTGCAGCCGCGGGGAGGCTGCGGCCTTGTTGCCACACGTAGCTCCCACGGCCAGTTGGGAGAGCCGGAGCAGCAAGGGCATAAGGATGGCTGTGACCTAAGCCTCGAGCTTCAGAGGGGCAGGGCTGGGCAGCAGGGGCCCAGCTGGGGTCGGGCTCCTCCAGGGGCCTGTCTCCTCCCAGGTAAACGGGGTGTAGCTAATGCCTCCCAGCGGCGGCAGGCCGCAGCCTGGGGACTTCAGCCTCTTTGGACTGAGAGGGAAACAGGCTCAAAGAGCCAGGCCTCCTGCCCACCACCTTCAGCCACTTCCTCCTCGAGTGGCCAGCTGGCCCGGAACACGAGCCCCCAGGCCAGGCCAGCACTTCACACTCCAGCTTGGCCACATCCTCCACGGTGACTTGGTGGCGGGGGAGCCCCAGTTCCTTATGTCTTGAATTGGGGAAATGGGGGCTTGGAACCCTGAGGTCTTGGGTTGGAGGAGGAGGGACTTGGGGGGCTCCTGGGGGGCGGAGGGCTGCTCCCCAGAGGGAGGTGGGGGATGCTGATGCAGAGGCAGGGTGCCAGCCGGTCGTGGCCCCTCCCCCTGCCCATCCCAGAGTCTGCCTCCCCCCTTCCCAAAGGGGCTCACAGGCGTGGACCTCGCTGCCCCCAACTTCTAATTAAACGGCAGCAACTTTGACGTGGCAGGTGATCTTCTCGGGAAGCCTGGCTTTAAATTTAGCTCCCTCCCCAGCCAGCTCTTTGAAAAGGCTGCTCTCGGCAGTGAGGGAGAGAGCGTGAGTCATCCTCCAGGCCGCCAGCCCGCCGGGGGGGGGGGTGCGGGGGGGGAAGCATTTGCGGGGGAGCAGGCCTCCCGAAGGCAGAGACATAGTAAATAGGGAAGGGATTAAAGGCGACAGAGCGCGGAGCACCCCGCCACCTCGACTCACAGTAGGTGCTCAGAAATGGGGGCAACGTTTCCCACGCGGTCTGGGTAATTACCTGCACAGCCCTGACCCCCTTCACCTCTCCCCCAGCCCCGACCAGAGTGGAGACACACATGTTTGTTGAATGGGTCCACGTAGGCTAGTCTTCATGCTAGTCTCTGCTGATTCTCCCAGCGGCCCTACCAGCCCAAGCTGCCCTGATCGCAGATGCACAGGGTGTGGGAGGCTGAAGATGCCCCCCACCCCAAAAGAGACCCCCGTCCTCGTCCCCGGAATCTGGGGACCTTATCGTATGTGGCAACAAGAAAGGAGCTTCGTAGATTTGATTAAGGTCAGGATCTTGAGATGAGACATTATCCTGGATTATCCGTGGGCCTTAAATGCCATCACAAGTGTCCTGAGAGGGAGCAGAGGGGCTCTGACACACACAGGGGCGCAGCCACGTGAAGACGGGGCAGACAGAGGTGGGAAGATGCTGGCCTTGAAGGCTGGCGTGACACGGCCACAAGCCAAGGATGGCGGCAGCCACCAGGAGCTGGAAGAATTCTCCCCGAGCACCTCCCAGGGAGGCGGCCCTGTCCACACCTTCAGCCCAGTGAAAATGATTTGGGGATTTCTGGCCTCCAGAACTGTAAGAGAATAAACATATGCTGTTTTAAGCCACAAGTTTGCGAATATTGGTTATGGCAGCCCCAGGAAACCAGTGCACAGGGGTTGGGAGAAGCGAACTTGCCCAAGGTTACACAGCTGGTGAATGGCCAGGCTGAGATTCAACCCTAAGTCCGACCAGTTCCAAAGCCTGCGCATTTTTCTGCCCACTCTACCACCTCCTGGAAGGACGGAAGGGCCACTCCTGCAGATCAAGGCCCTCATTTATTTGGGAAAATCAACAGGACCGTCTTCTGTTTGATACAGCCTCTTGTTTAATCTTCATGCTGACTCTGGGGTGAGTGGAATCATTTCAATTTTGCAGATGAGGAAACTGAGGCACAGGGAGGCAAAGTGGCTTTGTCCGAGGTTGGGGAGCCTGACTGTAGGGAAGGGAAGGTACAGGGCCCTGGGAGCGCACTGAGCGCAGCCCAGCCTAGCGCAGAGGATGGTCAGCTCTCAACCCAGTCCCACCCGCCTCCAGCACTGGGCCCTTCGGTCTGTTTCTTAACCTCCTTGGTCCTTGGTTTCTATCATCCGGTGGGATGATCAGGTTCCCCACTCTTGGGAGGGTTTGCAGAAGCTGGGTGAAGTGCTTCAGATATCCTGCCTCATTTAATCTGCGAAACGTCTTGTGAGGGAGACGCTGCTGAGATCTCTTTAGGGAAGAAAACTGTCACAGGTGGGGAGCCTGGGCTTGGAAGTCGGGGGCATCTGGGCTGGAGCCCTGGTTCTGTCCCTTGGTGGCTGTGTGGCTCAGGGCAGGTGCTCTAACCTCTCTGAGCCTCAGTTGCCTTACCTGTAAAACGGGGAAGACACTCCCCAGCACTGTGGTGAGATCTAAGTAAAATAAGGTGTATGAAGGGCTCAGCCTAGTTTCCGGGGAGGTTCAATCAACATCTGTAAAAATGGCGCCAGATCCAATGACGTGGGAGACACAGAGTCTGCCCCGCTGGGATCAACCTGCCTTCCGGAGCACTCAAGACCACGCTCCCTAACCCTGCACGACATAAACCATCCTCATTGCCGTCCCCTCCCTCTGCGGGGCCTTTGAAGAGGCTGCAATGTCCCCCCACATGTACTTCTTTACCACCAGAGGTCACTGGGCCAGGGACAGGTGGGGGTGAAGGTGGGGAAACTGAGGCTTAGTGAGGTTGGCTCACTGGCCCCAGGCCACACAGTGAGTCTAGCACGGGGTTGTCCTGCAGGTGAGGGGTGAAATGGGGGTGGGGGTGGGCTGCTGGGGAGGAGAGGTGGAGAGAAGGGGGCCCGGAGCAGGAGAGGGGTACCACCGCCTGGGGAAGTCGGGTTTTCTCATTGAAAACTGCACAGAAGACCTTGTCTGATGTGAAGGATTCTCCTGCCCAAGTCTGACCCTGCCATGGACCACCTCCGCCTGACCCTGACTTTGACCACCTCCCGCGGTGGCGGGGTGGGGGGGGGCTGGCTGGAAGGAATGTCTTGCTTAGCACCGCAGGGGGAGGGGCACTGCAGGTGGGGCCCTCCAGTGGCAGGCTGCGGGAGGGGCGGCAGGAGGGGCTGGCAGGACAGCGGCCACCTGGCTGGAGCGGGCTGGTGTTCCCGCAGGGAGGGGCTGGGGGAGCCCGCCTCCCAGCAGCCGGGCCTGGCCGAAGGCTGGGGAGCCTCCAGAGAGGAGGCAGGTGAGCTCGTGCGGTGGGGCTGGGGAGACAGAGAATCAGAGATGGGGTGCCGGGAGGAGGAGAGAAAGCAGAAAGGGAAGGAACAGGAGGAAAAGAGGGAGGAGAGGGGAAAAGGAAAGGAAAAGTAGAAAGGAAGGAAAGGAGTGGGGGGGAGGAAAGAAAGTGAGAAGAGAGTGGAGCACAAAAGAAAGGAAGGAAGAGATTGCAAAAGGGAAAAAACGAAGACAACACACACGGGGAGAGAGCGCGCGAGAGGGGAGAAAGAGATTGCGAAAGAAAAAAATGAGAAGAGGAGGGCGAGAGAGAGAGGGAGAGGGAGAGAAGAGAAAGAGAGAGGGAGGGAGGGAGAGGGAGGAGGGCGCCGCGGGCGCTGGGGAGGGAGCGCGGCGCGGCGGCGGCGAGGGCAGGACGGCCGGGCGCCGCGAGCCGGGAGAGGGGGCAGCAGAGGGCGAGCGGCGAGCGGCAAAGAGTGAAGTGGGCACCGCGGCTGCGGCGGCGAGCGCGGGGCCGGCGAGCATGAGCGTGGCGGCGGCGGCGGGCGCGGCGCGGGGCTCGGGGCCGGCGGGCTGGCGGGCGGCGCGGGCCGCCCAGTAGCGGCGGGCGCTTGGCGGGGCGGCCGGCGGGGCATGCGGCCGGCGGCCGGTCCGCGAGCCGGAGCGCCAGCCCGAGCCCGCGCCCCGCGCGCCTAAGAGCGGGCGCTCTCCCGGCGCCGGCCCCGGAGCCCCGAGTCCCCGCGGCCCCGCAGCCCCCGGAGCTGGGACAACTGTTGCGGCGGCGGCTGGGGCACCGCGGGGGCGTGAGCGGCCCCGCGCCCCGGTAGGCGGCTCAGCCCCGCGGGCGCCGGCTCCCGGCGGCGGAGCAAGGAGCGAGCGGGCGGCGGGCACAAGGTGAGCGGCTCCCCGGGCGGGCCGGGCGGGGACCGCGCGGGGGAGGGGAGCGCCGGGCCAGGGTCCGGGCGCAGGGGTTGGGGAAAGGGGTCGGGGCGGAGCTCCTGGCGGAGGAGGGTCCCGGCCAGTGGGGGGCGGGTCTTCGGCGCCCCGGCTTCCGAGAAGGTGTGCGGGCGCCCGGGGCGGGGAGGGGTGGGCCCGCTGGGAGAGGTGAGTTCGGTGCATCGGGGGTCAGGGGTGCTGTGGAAAGGGACGGGGTACGCCCGGGGAAGACTCTGGGGGCAGGAGCCTTATCGGGCAGCCGGTGCCCTGGCATTGCGGTCCGCGCCAGGGCTCGCCAAGGTCGGGGTCTCTGGACCTTGGAGAGGACCGGGCCCGGGTCCGAGGACCAGTCCAGGGCGCACCGTGCAGGGACGCGGCAGCTGGGACCGGCATCCGCGTCCGAGGTGGGGACCGGCGTCCGAGGACCAGTCCTGGAGCTGAGCGAACCGGGAGCTCCGCGCGCGCCGGGCAGGGTTCCGGAGCCACGCTGGGGACCCGACTGGTTCCGGGGGTCCCAGCTGGGCGGCGCGGGCTACCAGGAAGACCCCTCCAAGTGCTTGCCCCTCGCTCCCCAGCCGCCGCGGGGCCCCAGGGGAGCCGCCGCCGCCGCCTCCCGGGGCCGAATCAATATTGATCCCGCGCCTGGGGCCGGGTGGCCTGGCGGCGGCCTCCGAAGTGCCTTAGCTCCAGCGGTTGCCATGGCAACGAGACCCCAAGTGTCTTCAGGTTATATTTATTCTAATTATTATTATCATTGTTAGTATTAGTATTTGTTACTCAGCCAGAGGAAACCAGAAAGGAGGAAAAAAAGCCAGCGCGTCCCGGCGCCTCCAACTGTCATCTCTTTAGAGAGAACTGATGCCGGCTGGTGGGTCAGGGCCGTCCGTCTGGGTCTGGTGCCCTGTGCAGTTGCCGGGGTGGCAGCCCTGGGGCGGTGGGGCTGGGCAGGGGAGTTATATAATCTGCCGTGGGAGTGTGTCTGTGGGCCTCTGGTGTCTCCCCTGCCTCTCTCGGCCTCTCTGATCCCTTGCCTTAGTGACGGCTCCTCCCGCCCAAGGGAGCCCAGGGAGCCCAGGCCGGGATGGGAAGAGCAGAAAGTGCCTTGCACCAGGAATCACAGCCGGCGGCCTCCAGCCCTCTCTCCCCCAGCTGTGTGACCTTGAGCAAGGCGCTTGACCCCTCTGAGCCTCTGTTTCCCCATCTGTAAAGTAGCATGGGCGCCATTCCCACCTCTGAAGGTTGCTGCGAGGTCACGCCAAGAAAGCTCTGTGAGTTCTGACGGTGTGACCCTAGGCAGATGCCTGTCCTTCTCAGGGCCTGTTTCCAAGTCTGTGGAATGAGGGCCTGGACCCCAGGGTGTATTGAGTCACGGTCGTCCTGTGAATTTCACTCCGGGCTGCGATTGAAATACTGTTGAGCCAGCAAGTTGCGTTCAGACCAGGCTTAGGGGAGCTCCTCCGTCACCCCCTGTTCCCTCACCTGTCAGGTGGTCTGAAGGTGGTGGGGAAACAGGCAGCCCAGCCTTGGTCCTTGGTGTCAGCCAGGACAATACCCATGCTGGTCAGGGTGGCCCGGGATTGGGGGTCAGTCCCCCACCATCCCCTAGACCTGTGACAGCTCAGGGTGGGACACCTCCCTGCGCGAATCCATCTCCCCAGAGAGGCTGTTGGCTGTGCCTGTCCTGGCTGCGGGTTGAATGTGGAGCAGAAGCAAGAGGTGGCCAGAAAGTTCGCTGCAGCTAGGCAGCCCCAGCGCCTCATGGCTCCAGCTGAAAGCCCCAGGGAGGGGTTTCTGCCTGTTTCTTTACTGTCACCAATCACACGGAATTCTTGACTCTGTCTCAGGCATCTGGGAGGTATGATGGGGAAGCTGGGGGAGCAGATTGGCTTGGAGCCATGTGGGGTGTGTGTGTGTGTGTGTGTGTGTGTGTGTGTGTGTGTGCGCGCGCGCGCGCGCGCGCGCCCCACCCCCGCTCTCCCAGGCCCCCAGCCTGGAACTTATCGGGGCAGCTGGATTGGACAGGATGGGTGGGGGCAGGGCGAGTGCTGCTTAGACCTTTGTGAGTGAAAGAGAAAGGGAGTGAGGCCTGTCCCGAGGGAGATCGGGAGATCAGGAGACCGGAAGAGAGCCACTCCCTCGGTCCCAGTCACCCATCCATCCCTCCATTTATTCATTCTTTCACTCACTCCCCTTCTTCAGCCAACTCGGCGAGCCCCCTGCCTGCTGCGGAAGGGCATCAGCTCTGCTCTTGAAAGCTTTTAAGGAAACAGCCCCCGACAAGCCAGTGTGGCTGGAGCCCTGCCTGGGGGAAGCTGAGTGGCAGGGGTGCAGGTGGGGAGCATCTTCCCAGAGAGCCTGAGGTGGGTTCGGGGCTGGGGGAGCCTGGTCCGGAAGGCAGGCCTGAAGCAGCCAGAAGAAGAGAGGAGCAGCAGTGTTCCGGGCAGAGACCCTCCACGGGCAAAGATGGGGGCCCACAGGGGGCAGGGAGGGAGGCATCTTGTGGACCGGTGGGCGGGGCTTGGAGGGGGGCGTGGTGGGGCAGGGAGGGGCTGCAGCCGGAGTGAGCAGGGGAAGGTGGCGCAGCTGGAGCAGGGCTAGGGCAGGAGATCTGGGCACCACCACCACCCAGCCTGGGTGTGGGTTAGCTAGTGGGGGTGGGGCAGGGAGGAGGGGCGGATGGTCAAGTTCAGCACTTGGACACGTCCATGGCCCGTGGGTGGAGCCTGTGATTGGGGTGAAAAGAGGGAGGTTTGCGAGAAGGAGAAGAAGAGTCTGGTTTCCAGCTCTCTGGGGCAATCGGCCAGCCCTTGCCAGATGCTCCCCACTTCCGGCCACATGGGGGGAGAGGACTGCCTCCCCGCCAGGCCCTTGGCTGCTAGGAGGGGAAAGTAGCGAGTGGACATCAGGTCAGGCTGCTTTAACCGTCCGAGTCTGTGATAAACGACTTCACTGCATGAGCCTAAGGACGCACCTGCATGGCAATAGGATTGCACTCGACCACAAAGGCCCAGAGGCCTGCTACGTGCCAGGCGCCGTGCGGGGCAGGCACTGAACCCCATCATCCCATTTAGTCCTCACACCAACCCTGTGAGCTGGCCGTGATCGATCCTGTTGTACGGCTGAGAAAACAGGCTCAGAGAGGCTAGAAATGAGCCAGCTACTCTCACGCTCCTAACCGCTGCACTCCACCACCTGGAGCCCAGCCCGTGCCTGATGGCAGCCATGGTAGCTCTTCAGACGCCGTGCAGTGAGCCGCTGCAGGTCAGGGTCTGCTGAATCCCACATCCTACTCATTGTTCTGTTTTTTCTCTTTTGGACGGATCCAGAGCGTGGCCCGTGTTAGGCTCAGATGAAAGATATCACCTCCCTTCTTGGGGATGCTCTACCTCTATAAATTCAGCCTCTTGCTTGAGCTTTGACCCAGCTGAGTCACACGACAGATTCATATTGATCTTAGAATGAACTCAGAGCCCATCTCCGGCTCTCCGAGAGTGGCTTTTCCCAGCCCAGCCACTCTTTCTAGAAGTTACTGAAGCAGTAGTCAAGCCCTAAGAACTGCGGGGCCTTGTTTCCTAAACAGTCTTCTGTAAGGTGGGGTCCTGAACGTCTGGAGCCAGTGAAAGTGAGAAGGGTGACCAGGGGCCCTGCCCACCCTGGGCCACGCTCTCCTGGGAATGCCGGATGTCACCCACTCTGTTGGTGTCGGTCTCGCCCTGCACAGGGACTGGCAGGGAAGAGGTCCTGTCTCCTCCTCCCCCCTCCCCCCTCCCTTTTTTTCCTTCCCTGCCTTCCCTCCTCCAGCACACACATTCCTTGACACACGCCCATGGTTGACCCCCTAGAAAGGTAAAGAACAGCCCAAGACCCCTCAAACCCGCCCCTAGACGTGACCAAGGCTCAGGATCTGTTTGACAACTGACTATGTGAGTAAGTAACTCTCTGAGCTGAGACCGTGGCTGTCCCAGCACCCCTGGCTCCACTAGCGTACCCCCTCCCACACGCCAGCTTGGCCCACTTGTGACAGGCTGCTCCTTCCTTTTCCCCCTTAGCTGTGAGCGGGTTGGGAATTTTCCGGAGGGCCTCCTCTGGGCATCCCGGTGTTACCACTCACCAGCAAAGCCCTTGCCCTCTGAGCCTGGGTTTTCCCGTTCAGCAATGCAGAGACTTGGTGCCTGTCTAGTGGGTTTCATGAAGGTGGTGGTGGGAAAGGGGCTGGCAGAATCTTCGGTGTGAGGGCCTCCACCCTCCACATCCTGTAGCTGCGGGGAGGGGCAGATAGAGTCAAGGACCCCAGCATCTCCGAGGCCCCTGTGCTGTGCTGTGCCGTGATGGTGGGAAGCCCGAAGAGCTGCTGCTTCGGGGCCTGATAGGGAGCTAGAAGCTTGTCCGCTTACCCATGTACGGTTGGGGACACAGAGGCCCAGAGCGGGCTGGTGGCATATGCTCAAGGTCACAGTGAACTGGGCGTCCTCGAAGGCCAAGGATGTTCATGACAAGATGCAGACCCGGTGGGTGTCAGCCAGAGCCTCTGAAGCCGCTGCCCAGGGTGGGGGAGGGGTGTAAACAGCTCCTTGGATGGTGAAATTTGCCCTGAAAACCCCAAGGCTCTCCCATCAGGAAGAGGCTTCGGAATCTCTCCCTCCCTGACCATCCAAGCGGAAAAGCAGAAGTCGAGGGATGAAATGCAAATGCCTCCTGTCCCGTATTTCCGGCCATCAGACATGAATGGAGCGTTCCCTTTTGGCGTATTTTGGACAGGCTGCCCCCTTCCTCCCCTGTCTGGGGCACACACTCCCGTCACCGCCCATCTGTCTGCATGCACACCTACCCCAGCAGATGCGTGCAAACTCGCCTTTAAGAAATTAAGAAATAATGCATGAGTTTCCCGAATTACACCAATTTAACACTGCATTAAGTTCTGGAATCTCTTAACAGAACCCTGGGAGGGGCAAAAATTTTTTTTTCTTTTTTTTTTGGTTCACACTTCCCTGGAAAATGAGACAAACCGTGATCTTTTAAAACCCAGCTACATAATCTGATTATTCCTTCCTGGCAAGCGTCTGAGAAATGCCCGGCGGAGGGCGGAGACGTCCGCTTCGCTGAGGCTGCGAGATTTGCATTGGGAAGTGGGGCTGGGAAAGTTTGTCTCCTGTGCCAGGTCTGAAGCTCCTCGGCACACGATGGGCTGAAAATAAAGTGCCGCTTTCTTAGATATTGGCACAAATGAAAAATAAAGGCCAATTCCTTCCGTAATCCGGCGCCATAATTTCCTCCGCGGCTCCCTGAGCAGGTTACCGAACCGATGGTGATTCGCTTTCACTTTGAGTTCCTTGCCTTTGTCGGGAGAATCGTCCATGTGCAGCTGGATTTATAGACCAACAGAAAACGCATTTAAGCGTTGGCTCAGTCCACATTTCCGGGGCACCCACCCTGTGCCAGACATAGTGCCAGGCTCCGGGGACAAGAGACAATTAAAACAGGACCCTGCCCTGGTGGGTTTTGCGGTGTATTTGTTGGGGGCAGGAGAACAGAAGAAAAACAGTCATCTGCAAGGTCCCACCCTGCCTGAGGTCAGGTCAGGGAGGGCTTCCTGGAGGAGGTAACTTTAGGTTTGAGTCTTGAAGCGTAGATAGGAGTGTGTCAGGCAGAAGTGGACAGAGGGCATTCAGGCAGAGGAGCAGCCTGAGGAAAGTCTTCAGTGGGTCTCAGACAGGCATGGCCTCCCAAGGGCATCTTCAGATTTTAAAGTTTGTGGGTTCCTTTATTACAAAGCCCTTTCTTGTCCATTATCTTCCAGCACCCTCAGGCAACCCCAAGGCCAACCTCCAAGTCTCCCTTTCCCTAAGGAGAACACAGCCCAGAGAGGGGAAGCAGGTGGCCGGGGTCCCAGCCAGAGCTCTGAAGCCCAAGGCTCTGGGTCAGATGGGCTCTCTGGGGACAGCAGAGCAAGTATCAGTATCGTAAGCTGCTAAAGGGAAATTCTAAAAATTAAATCAAAGAATTACAGACAGTAATACCAAAGTCTGGAAGATCCCCTTTCTCCGTCCACCCGAGCCCTGCTTCTCCTTCTCGGCTACAGCCCAGGCTGGGTTTCCGGACAGGGGTCCCAAAATGTCCATGCCAGAGCTGCCGGGCTCGGTCTCTGCATCCAGAAAATCGGGGGACGGAGCCTCTCTCTACCCATTTGCGGGAAGCCTGGCATCCTCACCGAGCCCCGGAGGCCCGGCCAGCGGAGTCCAGCCTTCAGCTCAGTGGGAGCACGGCACGCCCTCCCATGGGCTTGCTTCTGAAGGGCTCTGTTTAGATTTTTCCGGGAGCAGATCGGGAATATGGCATCACCTGGGTGTCGCTGCCCGGAATCTTATCCCTGGGACCATGAGGCCTTTGGGGAACGAGCAGAGCCTCTGAGCTGAGGCCCATCGTCAGGGCAAGAAGCAGAGCTGCAGGGAAGCTCCTGGCGCAAATCGTGGGGGAGCAGCCTCGGATCCACCCTGGACATGTCTCCCCTCTGCTTGTTCCTAACTCTGTGACCCTGGTCGAGTTACATAACCTGTGAGCCTCAGTTTCCTCATCTGGGAAACGGCTTATTGCACGAACCGGGTAAGAGGAATTTGCAGCTTCCTTAGTGCATCGTGTCTATTCAAAGACAGGTCAGCTCTTTGTAGTCTCACCTTATTAACTGTTACTCTGCCAGCATTGCCCCAGCCCTTCGGGGAAGCAGCCCAGCAGGAACCAGACCCGATCATCTGGGAATCCCCCGCGCAGGGGATTCCAAGACTGCCTGTGGACTGAGTGAGGACATGAACCAAGTGAACCGTTAGACCGCTCTGGTGCCTGCCCAGTGCCATGGCAACCACAGAGCAGGGCGGCAAGGGAGCCAGCTCTGGATCTCACCTGCCTGTTTTCACACACGAGCTCCACCCCCTACCTGTGGCCGGTGCTGGGCTGCTTATCTCACTCTCTGAGCCTCAGTATCCTAATTTTTAAAATCCGCTTGAGAAAGCTGATAATAATAATAATAACTTACAAAGGTGATTTTGAGGATTAAAGGTAAGGACTGTGACATTCCAGGCCCCTGGATCAATTACAGCGATAACCATTATTTATTATCTTATCCCTGAGTTCTGAAAGGGGCTGTCAGGATTTGAATCCCAGTTTCCACCGCTAATAGCTGTGTGACCTTAGGCAAGTTATGTGACCTCTCTGAGCCTCAGTTTCTTCCTCTAAAAACGGGGATAGCACTTACCTCGCAGGGTTCTTGCAGGAATTAAAAGAGTTGATTCAAGGAACGTGTTTGGTGTAGAGCCTGGCACATAGTAAGTGCTCAGCAAATAATACTGTTAGCATTATCACCACATTTAATAACAGAAACACCCAGTGGGCACAGAAGCAGTGGAGTTTCTCTCTGTCCTCAAAGGGTAGAGACCACCTTGTTCCTGGTTTAGCTCTGTAGCCAGCTTCTAGCTCAGGCACGCTTCGGACACGTCTGTGAATGAAGGGATGGACTGATGGACAGATGGGTGGATGGATGGATGGGTGGATGGATGGATGGATGGGTAAGTAAATGAATGAGTGAGTGAGTGAGTGAGTGATGGCTGTCAGGAAACTTCAAAAGCCTAAGTTCGGGGAAGCTCTGGAAGGCGCCCAAGGACGGGGGCAGAGGCTTCTCTTTGAGGGCCGTGAGCGATGAGATGGAGTGAGTTTCTAGCCAGGTATGATCTCTCTTCTCTGCATGAGCTTTTCCCCCACTTCCAGGGACCAGGGATGGTGACCCGAGTCTGGGGCCCTAGGTTGCTTGGTGTCCCTGACAGTGTGGTTTTGGTGCAAGAAGGAGCTGCATTCAGACTGTGACCTCCTCCCCTTCAGGGCAGGGAAGTTCCATCTGAACCTCTCTTTCTTCCTCCATAATACGGGAGAATGCTGTCTTCCTTTAGGGGGACGGTGATGTGCAAAGACCACGCACTGAGTGTGGTCTGTGATCTGTAAATGTGCACGGGAAGTCAGAGGAGGTGTTTGGGCTCCACGCGGTAAACGGCAGGTTGCAGGGAGGTTCTGGAGCTGGGGACGGGCATGGTGCAGGCAGCGTGGACCACCAGCCTGTGGGCCATCTGATTCCTTCCCAAGGGGGCTCCAGGCACGGAGTCGGGGAAGGAGTGAGGGCGGAGGGCACCTCCAATCTGCTGAGGCCACGGAACGGCCCCAGGGATGGGGTGCTGGGCCCAAGGGTCCCCAGAGCCCTGAGCTGCTGAGAGTTCCTCCCGTCTACACCGAGCCCTTTCCTGGGTGCTTTACAAACACTGCCTGCTTTAATTCTCAGAACATACCTGAGCAAGGATGGATTGCTGTCCCACCCAAGGCTCAGAGCAGGGCTATGGCTTCCCCAGGGGCACACAGCTGCTAAGTAGCAAAGCCAGGACTTGGATCTTCTCACGTGGGGTGGGGGGAAGGCAGAGTGCCCTCAGTGGTCAGGAGGGGCGCATGCGTGGGGGTACGGGTCACCACACTCCTGTGCCCACCCCTTCACATGTGGGTGGCGTTGCCCAGCCACCTCCCTCCTCTTTGCCTCAGTTTCCTCCTCTGCAACGTGGGTCCACAGCAGACCCTCCTGCAACGCGTCCAGGTGAGGGTCACGGAGGCAAAGCGCTCCAGGAGGGAGCCCTCCACGCGTCCCCACTCATTTGTCACTGTTATTTGAATTCCTTCTCTTTGGCGGAGAGAGACATGGGGTAGCGAGCCCCTAAGGACGGGCGGGGCCTGGCAGGAGCCAGTGAGGGTCTGCACTGAGGCTGCCCCAGCGTCGTCTGGGCCTGGAGCTCGAGGGTAGTGGGGTCCTTAACATCTGGAGTCTGGTTTCTGCTGCCGCCTGTGGCCTCCTCCAAAGGGGCTGGCTGTCAGACAGGAGCGGGCAAGCCATTAGCCTGGGTATGTGTCATGTGATCATTCCCTCCAAAGACTGCACCCAGGGCTTGCCCTGGTGGGGCTCCAAGTCCGCAGGAAGGCTCTTCTGCCCGGGTTCAAGTCCCACGTAAGGGATCGCACCGATGTGGGTGAGAACAGGAGGACAGGGCAGGGACTCTCCCTGGGGAAAAGGGGCCAGACATCAAGGAGGACTTGTCAGAGGAGGTGGCACCCAAGGAGATGGAGGATGAGTCGACCAGGCCGATAGGCAAGGGGTGGGGTGATCTTGAGGTAGAGGAAACAATGCATATGGAGCCCAGAGGAAGAGGTTTGAGAAACTTCTGGATAGCATGGCTGTCCCATGGTATTTGTGGAAAGCTGTGGAGGTGAGGCTGTAGAAGTCGGCAGTGGCTTGGTCTCCAAGGACTCTGGCTAGTTAAGGAGTTTGGACTTTACTCTGTAGATGCAGGATGGCAGCTATGTGGCTTGTGTACCACCACCAGCCACTGCTGTGCCTAGGGCAGACATTGCTAATCAATCCATCACAGCATGGAGTCAGGATGTGCCTCGGCCCAGCCCCCCAGGCAGTCCCAACCAGTCGATCCTGTAGGCACCCAAGATGACACCTGTTTGCCCTGCTGCCATAGTCAATAGGAATAATGACAGCACTTCACAGTTGCTTATATTGTGTGGCTCATCCAGGCACCCAGAGTACTTTCCTGATAGGGAGGAGGCAGGTGGCAGCCTCTCATTCCACCTGGGCCACCAGGCTCCTGTGTGGCTCCAATGCCTTACAGTGCTGGGCAAGTTTGGTCCTTCCTGGGAAAACAAAGCCTTTCTTTCCAGTGGGTCCAGGCATGAGCACCATCTGGGAATGCAGACCCGCCTATCCCGGTGAGCCCCTGTCCATCACCTACAAGTCCACAGGCCAGCGGGCAAGTCCAGGTCAGCCCCAGACATCCAGCTGGGGTCTGGCCGAGGAGTGGGGTCTCTGGGGGAGGCCTGGGGCCAGGCAGAATTCTGGGCAGGACTAGGGAAAGATTAGGAGACTTTTCTCCTGAAATTTAAACAATTGGACAATCTGTTCTGGATCAATTTAGAAGCAGTGAAGTGAAAAAAAAAATCAGAAAATATAGTGTGAAAGCTATTTTCTATCTCAGTTGGGAAGAGCGATGAGCTGGAGTTTATTCGTAGACTGTCCGAGGCCGTGGCCGGGGCCTTTCACCCCCTCACCGCCCGCTCCGCCACTGCCCTGGCCCCCTCCTACCCCCTGCCCAGTGCTGGGCTGGGCAGCCAGGGGTCTCGGAGGGACGTCCTCCCCGGCTGCAGCCTCGGGGAGCCAGCAGTCTGCAGGGGCCTCAGACATGGACGTACCAAAAAGGCAGACCAAGGCGTCTCCATGCCAAGGACCGGGTGTGTCTGGTTCACTCCTGTATCCTCAGGGCCTAGAGCCGGGACTGGCACCTAGTAGGTTCCCTGCCTGAATGATGGATGGAAGAGAGGGAGGGAGGAACAGAGGCTTTGAATGAAGCGACCACCAGTTTGTTAGTGGTGGAGGTGGGATTGGAACCAGAGCTGGATGTAGACCTGGATGTAGCCCCCCACCATCCCTGGGGCCAGGAACCAGGTCTGAGAGCCAGGAAGCAGGGCCTCCCCTCCAAGGATGCTTTCTTTTCCTGCCGACACAACTCCTGAAGGGGTCTTTCACCACTGGGGCCAAATGCTGACTGTTTTAAAGTAAGCTTGTTCAAAACAAATAAAAAAATAAGCTTGTTCAGTGTGGGGCCTGAGCAAGGGGGACTGGGGAGGAGGGTAGGGGGGCAGCAGTACAGATCCCCGCTCTCCGCTTTCCAGTCTGAATTGTCCCCCAGAGGGAACAGACTCCCCGGGGGCTGTGGTGCATTGAGTTCCAGAGGGAGTTCAACCAGGGGCTGGACTTTTGGGGAAGTCCTGAGTGCGGGGGGCGGGGGGGGGGAAGGGGAGGGCTCCAGTGCTGGTGGGAAATGAGACCAACAGATTCCCGTCCCCAGAGAATGGTCTCTTCTGTTTTCCTCCAGGCATTGGGAGAGGGGGAAATTCCCAGTGGTTTAGTTTGGGGCAGTGGCAGCTCCCTCCTTCCCCAGATACTCAAGGCCAAGAGCCTAAGGCCCAGAAAGAACCTTGACTTAGAAACCAGACCAGCTCGGGCCCAAGTCCCAGTAGCTCAGCAGCTGTGTGACCTTGGGCAGGTGACACAACCTCTCTGAGTCTTAGTTGTCTCATGTGCAAACTGAGCGGTCATCCCCCTTTTTTTGAAAATTAAAGGAGACCATATTTGTCAAATGCCTATCATGGGGCTGGACAGCACATAGTAAGTGCTCAAGAATGGTCTCATTCTCCCGTTTCCACTGTGTGGAAGCCCAGTCATTAGACACTGCTTAACTCTCATTTGGGTTCTGTGTCTGCACCCTGGAGCCCAGTCCAGGGCAAGTCGCCCCCAGCTGAGAAGGGGGGTTATGCCACAGCACAGAGGGCCCTGCGAGCCCCAAATGTCTTCGCGCCCACCCTTAACCATGCCGGGGATGTGCAGACTGTGCTGGGCGAGGCCAGCTTGACATAGTGGGGGGAACCTGTGCTGGGATTCTAGGGCCCCAGGTGCTAGTCCCAGGTCTACTCTGTCTGAGCTGTGTGACCCTCAGAAACGACAGCCTCTCTGAGCCTCCGCGTCTTCAACTGAGGCTAATAACCTCCCCCGGCCACTGCTCAGGATCACGTGCAACTCACCTAAGAGAACGGATGTGACAGCATATGCGACAGCTCTAAGCCAACCCCCAGCCAGTCAGAGGATGGGAATGGAAGCCCTGTTTACTGAGCACCTACTGAGCTCCCAGCTCGGGGGCCAGGTTTCACTTCTACTGTCTCATTTAATCTCACACCACCCACGTGAGGCTGGGGTTAGCACCCCACTTTCTGGGGAGAGGCCCAGAGAGGCTAAGTGGCGTGCCCAGGGTCACAGGGCAACCGTGTCCCCTCCTGCAAGCCTGCCTGCACTCTCTGTCCTCTCTCTGGCCGCCCTCTGCCCGGCACCGGCCTAGCACCCACCTCCCCTTGAAGTCCCACCCTCGCACCCCAGTTCTGATCCGGTTTCCTGTCGGCAGGGCTCTCCCGTAAATGCTTTTTGATGTTACCTCTCCGTTCCCCAGAAATTTTAGAGCCAGCATTCCCCACAGTGGCACACGAATTAGACCTCCATAATACTGTTTACCTAGACGTCAACTTACAGTATAAAATTTATCAATTTTCTCTGCATGATAAGCAATGCTCAGTTTTGAAAAGGAGGAAGCCTGCCGTGATGGGCCCGGGAGTTGCGTTTGGCCCCTGTAGGACCCAGTGCTAAAGGCTCATCCTGGCGCCAGCCTCTGGCCCAGTAGCTGGGGCCACCCCTGCTGGGAGGGGCGCTGTCAGCCTGAGGGTGGGGTCTTCCCTCCATCAGGGGCCCGTGTTCAGCCCCTTGCTCCCTGCTCCTTCTTAAGTGTCTTAGGTGTCAGAGCCCACCTGGGGCATGGTCAGAGGGCTCTGGCCTCTCTGAACGCCTGCCCGAAGGCACATTTCTTAGCAATTCTTTTGTTTCCAGAGTGTAAACTCAGAATTGGAATGGGTCACCCATGTGGGGAGGAGAGAGCAAAAGCAGAGGGAGTGTGGGTTGCTACTGGCTTTGCTGGGGAGGTGCCCCAGGCTGGGACGAGGGGCCAGCAGACAGGAAGAGAAAAATGTCAGTGAAATGGCTCGGGGCAGTTTGGTCAGATTCCAGAATCCAGCCTCTAACCAGACACCTGACAGCCCCTGGACATGATGACCTCGGGCCTGAGAGCTGGGCTTCCCTCCTGTCTCCTAGGACATATGACACTGCCGTCGTCCAAGACCAGGATGAGGACTCAGGGAGCGCGCCCCGCCCCTGCCCCTCACTCCACTCCGGTGGCGGCCACTCACGCTTCCTGGGACATCAGCTAAGGGAGGGGCCGGCAGAGGGAGGCAGCAAAGCCCAATGGGCTAGGATGGCTGAGGAGTTCAGTTTGGGGTGCAACAAATGTGGGGTGCCGGGGCTCCCAGGAGTGGAGATGGGCAGGAGGAGGCCACTGTCTGTCCAGGTTGGGGCCCGGGAGAGCTGGTGGCGGTGAGCCAGAGTTTGCAAGCGCTCGGGGAGGCTGGCTGAGAGCCGCCTCCTGCCCTCTTTGGGAGTGTCCTGTGTTCCTCCATGTTCAGCCGTTGCCGCCAGGGAGCCCTCCTGGTGTGCAGCACCCCCTGGCCGGCTCACTGAGGGCCAGGCTGGCGACCCAGGCCTGGCGAGCCACCGCTTTCAAACGGGGGCTGGGGGGCGGGCCCGCTGTCTCCGGGTGGCTGCTGGTTCACCTCCCTCTTGGCTCAGCCGCTCTGGCGCCAGTTTACAGAGAACGTGGGTGGCAGGCTTGTTAATCCCCAGAAGTGGAGCTGGTCCATGGGAACGTGGCCGCGGGCCCTCCAGCCCGGCCGTGGGGGGTTGAGGGTGCCGCGCTGGGTCGGGGAGCCTACTCGGCACCGTCCCTGTGGTCTCTGCTGCGGCCCTATTTGCATAATTTTGAAGTTGATTGGCCTAAAGGCAACTTCGCTTAATCACAGCTAAGTCTCTGGTTGCAACGGCAGCTGCTTCCAATTAGCCGCGTTGGTACCATGGTTTGTTAGACTGGCTAGGCAGCCCCTCTCCCAGCTCCCCCGCCGCCCGGCCCCCCTTAGACCCAGAAGGAACCCGCAGGGC
The DNA here is from genome assembly GCF_949774975.1 of Lagenorhynchus albirostris. Taxonomy (NCBI): domain Eukaryota; kingdom Metazoa; phylum Chordata; class Mammalia; order Artiodactyla; family Delphinidae; genus Lagenorhynchus; species Lagenorhynchus albirostris. Next base: position 5,444,631 of record NC_083105.1, read on the forward strand.
CCGTAGCTACCTGCAGAACTGAGTGTGGACAGGTTAGCACACAGCCTGGGATGCAGCAGGTGGAGGCCCTGCCAGCTCCCTGGAGATGCTGCCGCGATGGGCTGCGGACTGTACTTTGGGTACCAAGGCACGGGGGTTAGAAAACGGGGCTGCCTGGCTCTGTTAGTAAAGTTTTATTAGCACACAGCCGCTGCCGTGCAGCCTGTATTGTCTAGGGCTGCTTTCTTGCTGTAACGGCAGAGCTGAGTCACTGTGATGAGCCCTCCTGGCCCACAAAGCCCGTGATATCTAGTGTGTGGCCCTTCACAGGTAAACGTCCCCACCTCCGACCTAGCCCACTGGTTCTCATACGTGAGTGTGCGTCAGAATCCCCTGGAAAGCTGGTAAAACGCATATTCCTTGCCTCATCCACCCTTGTTCTAATCCGACGGGTCCCGGGGGGCCCCAGACCCCGCGCTGCTAATGAGCTCCCAAGCGGAGCGCGGGGCCACACTCCAGGCAGCCCCGGTCCAGCCACCCCCAGGGTCCCTCACAACAGTTTCCATACTCCTTAGACAGAAGAGAAAGCCAAGGCTCTGAGAGGTCCCTCGCTTCTCCGAGGGCCTGAGCTGATGCACTCTTCTTCCCCAGCACGTGCTACACCCTCGACCCAGGCACCTCACCCCGGGCGCACCACGCGCCGCCGGGGCACAACAGGCCCAGCTCGGTTACCTGGCCTGGTCGATTCCATGTCTGGGGTCCACACCGGGCTCCGCCGTCGGGGACAGCGACGACTCTTCGGCAAGTCAGAGTGTGTTGCCTTCCTTGGGTTGGGGGAGTGTGATGGCGGGAAGGCAGGGTGTCAGGGGCACAGCTGAGAGCGCTTGGGCCCTACCAGGGGCTCTGCTGCCTCCCCCACCCCTGGCATCTGCAGTTTGCGGTGCATTCAGTTACCAACGTCTGTTTGGTTTCATCCCCTGGCTCAGGCAGAGACCCGGCTGCCACCCCCGAATCATCTAATGTCACTTTGTGAATGATCGAGGGTACCTCCCACATGGCACCCTCTTCATCTCTCATCTTCCCGTGACCTGGGAGGGGTGGGAAGGGGCAGGACATCCACTTACAGAGGAGAAGCTGAGCCTCCCCGAGGCCAGGTGACCTGCCCGGGCAGCTGCGAGGTGGCGGTGGGATTCCATGCCTGGGTTACCTCACAGGGGCCCACCTGGTTGGGGCGCGCTGCCGGGCACAGGAGGACCTTTCAGGGCCAGCGTCCCCAATTTATAGGCGAGGAAACCGAGTCATCGAGAGCTCATGACCAGGAAGTACTTGACGGGGCAGAGTGTCTGGGCCTCCCCGGAAGGAGGAGATAAATCCTTGCTGGAATCAGAAGACCCCAGCACAGGGATAAACATCCTTGAACCTGCCAGCCAGCATTAACAGCTGGAACGCCCACCCCCGTCCCCTTGGGGCCACACCTCCTCTCTGTGCCCTTATCACGGCTACACGCCTGCTACATTTTTAAGCGCTTTTTAGCTTCCTAAAGTGGATCGTGCAGCGTTTGATCTGGGGACCGAAGTTTCTCCCTGAGCCCTGGTTGCTAAAATGCCCTGTGACGTTTGGTGTGGCGACGGTTCAGTTTGGCCGCTGTAGAGCATTCAGTGTTTGGACATCCTGCCATGCGTTCTCCCGCCCATCCAGCTGGGCCACCTCCAGGGTTTTCCTCTCAAAAATGGCCTCTGAGAACGTTCTCGTACCTCGTGCCCGCGGGGGTCAGCAGGGCCTTTGCTGAGCCCAGGAGGGGTGTTAGTGCCACTCATCCCACAGTCACTGAGGACCCACCGTGCGCAAGAGGATGCCATGAAATTAGCCTCCGCGAGCTCGCTGTGGGGTTGTGCTCTCTCCAGCCCGGCCCCGGCCCCCCTTCCCCCGCCCCCCCCCCCAGCCCGCCAGGCAGGCTGGTCTGTGCTGGGATCACAGGCTCTAATAGAGAGGAATAGAGGAATTCCTACTGCATGGGGTCATCACCAGGAGTAAAGGCAGTGATACAGCTGCACTTTCATATGACGTAGGGGCCCGGGGTCTGGCTGAGGCAGCCCAGCTCAGAGAGGGGAAGGCACTTGCCCAGGGTCACACAGCTGAGAAGTGGCAGAGCCCAAGCGTTAGGACCCCAAGGTCAGAGCCCTTCCTTCTTGTTCTCTGCTGCTGTGCTGACCCTCAGACCACAGGCAGGATGGGAAGCCCCGTTACCTGGGTGAGCACTGCCCCCAAACTGGTCCCATATTTATTGCACTGAATGAACCCTCACTTTGCCGTGTGTGTCTTAGTCTCTCTGCCGGGAATGCCCTCCCACACTTACTGGTCCGTCAGGAGTTACTGCCAGACCCTCTGGTGAGTTGAATCCCAGCTTTACCACAGCTAGCTGGGTGACCCAGGGCAAGTTACTTAAACTCTCCGTGCCTCAGTTTCCTCATTTGTAAATTGAGGATAATCACAGCACCTCCTGATCGCGTGAGGATTAACTAAATCCCCATCCCCCCCCATCCCACCAGACGGTCGGGCACTTCTCCTGGGCTATCATGACGCCCTGGTTTCCCCATCACAGCCCCAGTCACCCTGGGCTGCCACTGTCCACCTGGATGGTGACTAGATAAGGGGCACCCAGGCCTGCCTGGACCTGGCACTCTGTCTGCCGTAAGCAGAGCACCTGTGACTTCAGGGGATGAGAAAAGAGGTTTATGTCTGGCCCAAGGCAGGATCCAGCGATGGGAGGGAGGGAGAAGGAGCCAGCCTCCTTTGTGGCCTGGCTTTAAATGCCACCGTGACACTGGCCACGACAGAAATGCCAGCTATGGGGGCACAGGGGGCCCTGAGTGTGGAGATGGTGGTGGGCGGGGCAGTGCCTGAGGGCAGGGGAGACCTGGCTGTAGAGGCCTAGGGCCCTTTGACTGTGTCCAGATGGTCACATGATGTGTTGCCAACAGCAGCTGGAGCGGACAGCCCTCCGTGGTGGACAGGTCTTCTGCTGCCGGCTGGAGATGGGCTGGGGGTGCGTGGGGGGCAGCCAGGAAGGCAGCCCAGCTTTGGAGGCAGGTGGACAACACCCTCTCCGTGTGCCTCGGTTTCCTTCCTCAGAGGGCAGGGGGCTGAACGCACTCACGAACGCACTTCACCCGGGCAGTGCCCGGGATGGAGGACGGTCTCCAGCAGTGGCATCACTGACCCGCATCTGACCAAGGACGGATGTTGAGGGCCTCGGGGGGAATCCACACGCATGGTCTCTCATCCTGTGAAGTGTTAGCCCAGACGCGCCCCTGCAACCCCAGCTCAGCCGCTTCCGAGCTGTGAGACCTCCCAGAGAACAGCCTCAGTTTGCTCACCTGTAAAATGGGACTTTTGGTGAGGCGCTGTGAAGACACCAAGGCAGGGGGACCTGAGCCTGGCCCCGGGGACAGTCCCCAGGTGGCGGCCCCAGGCCTCGGGCTTGAGCTGGGTCCCCAGCGGTGGCGTAGGCCTGAGGCTCTCTGCAGCTGCTAGCCTCCTCATGGCCCCAGAAGAACCAGCTGAGTTCCTGTCCACACAGGCCGGCAGCCGTGCTCCTTTGCCGATACAAGGCCCGACTGAGTCACTCTCATTTTATTGGGGTGCAGGGTTGATCGTGGTGGGGAGTGGAGGGCCAGCGGCTGTGAGGGACAGGGTTCCTGGTCTCTGCCATGCAGAGCTGGGCAGATCAGGACGTTCCCAGATCCACGGCGTGCAGAGGCACGACTTCCTTCGGGAGCAATAAGGGTGAGGGGCTCACCCTCACTGAGCCCAGCCGCGAGCCCGGGTCCCTGCCCTGGACGAGCGCACAGCCTGGGGAAGGAGCCAGGCGGGGCCAAAAAGTGACCCTCAGTCCCAGAAGGATGTGAGGGGCCCCAGGGGAGGCTGTGACGGGCAGGTGTGGGGAGAGCAGGCTCTGGGCACAGAGGCTGGGAGCCCTGTGTCAGGAGAGCAGATGCTGGCCCCGGACCACCTGCTCAAGTTCCGGCTCCTCTGCCTGCAGGCTGTGTGATCTCGGGCAAGTTGCCGACCATCTCTGTGCCTTAGTGTCTTTGTATCAGGAGCTGAGCACACAGGGTGGGTGAATAGAGGGGCAACGGCTCCGACAAGCTCCGTGCTTTGCGGTCTAGCGAGGAAGCTGGGATGGGAGGGAAAACAGGGAGTGCGGGGGAGGCGTGAGGGTCCGACCTGGACCACCTCCAGCCTCCTCCCTCACCCCCACTCCATTCTCCCTTCAAGCTCTTTCCCAAAGTCAGCTGCCCTTGGGGCCCTGCCCTGGTGACCTGGTGCCCTTTCCCACCTCCCCTTTGCATCCAGCTGCCCCGAAGGTCTCTTCCTGTGCGCACACCCAGCCGGCTGGCCCGGCGTGGCCAGGCAGAGGACAGGGTGGGCAGAGCCCGGGGACGCCCTGAGGGTCATGGCTGGCCCCCGTGTGAGCACGGGCCAGCGCCTCCCTCCTCCCCTCCCCCGGCAGGTTCGGGCGTGAGACTGCACAGCTGTCCTGGTGCGCAGTAGGTGCTCAAAGGGCTCTACTTGTCCTTGGCTCTGCTCCCCGCCCCTTCCTCAGCTGAGAGGGCCAAGCTGCCGGTTTCTGGTGGCCCTCGTGACCGGTGGGGGTGGGCGCCAAAGAGGCCGTCAGCACCCGCCCCTTGCCAGCAGCGCCACTGCCTGCCGGCCGCGCCCCCTCCCTTGCCCTCCCTGGGCTCGGCCCCACCCCTTGGCCTTTGCACCTGCTGGCCTCACTGCTGGCGCGCTCCCCCCCCAGGCCCGCCTCGCCTGGCCCAGCTGAGCCTGCCTGAGATCTGACCTGTCAAATCTCGTGTTGCCTGGGGACACCCACGACCCAGACCAGGTCAGGGCCCTCTTCTGTGCTCGGGTGCCCGGAGTCGCCACGTGTGGTTGGCTCCACAGGGGCAGGAGGGGTCTGTTTAGCCCACCACTGTGTCTGCAGTCCTTAGCTCAGGGCTGCCCGACATCACACTCGGCAGGGAGTGAATGAATGAATGCCTCCATCACCTCCACGGCCCCTCCCAACACGCCTTCAAGGGGGGCGTGTTATCCCCACTTACAGATGGGAAACTGAGGCTGGCCTTTGGTTTCTGTTCTCCCCAGTGAGGGAAGGTTCCTGGGGCCAGAGCCCCCTCCCACGGAGGGAGGCTGGAATAGAGGCTCCCAGAGTGGGGAGAGAAATCCAGCGCTGCCCTCTGACAGTCTGTGGGCCTGTCTTTCCTCTTCCTGCCCTGACACTTCAAGTGATCCATTCTTCATGTGATATTTTCATGCTTCTCCAGTAGGAAGAAAATGCCGCTGGGATTTCCAGGGGTTGTTTTATCTGAATGGTGTAGCCAAATAATTCGGGAGAACACATAGGGGCAGAGGGCCTCACGAGCTCTCAGCTAAGCCCTCCCCTTAACTGGGGGAGCCATGCGCCTGGTGATCTGGTGTGGCTCTGAGCAGGGAGCAGAGCGTCCGGGCCTTCAGCAGGACTGGAGTTTCCAGCCCAGCCTCTCTTTGCTGCGTGCCCTCGGGCAGATCTCTTCCCTCCCTGGGCCTCGGTTTCCTCACCTGTGAAATGGGAGAGCAGCAGTGCCTACCTCAAACATTCAGGAAAGAGACATGCACGGAGGACCCGGTGAGATTCCCAAGAAGGGATGATGGAAACAAGCCAGGTTTGGAACTTGAACCCAGAGCCCAGTTGGCAGAGGTTGGGGTGGAGATGTCGCTGAGGAAGGAGAACCCTTTTGGGAATCAACTAGCATGTCCTCTTGAAGGAGGGACTTGGGGGGCAGGAGTGGTTTCCAAGTTGGTGGTGACCTGCACACCATCCCGTGGTCACACCCACGCCGACACCCCACACCGCACTTTGCAGAGCTCACCTCTCCCCTCCTGAGTTGACCCTACAGTAGCCCCATGGAGCGGGGGACACTGGGTGGGGGTCAAGGGGTGTAGATCCAGGACCCTGCGCTGTCCCACCTGGGCTCCCCTGGACTCCGGAGTTGGGGTTTCCTGGCTTAGAGGAGTGGCATCCACCACAGGCTGACGCCCAGGTTCCCTCCTGGTGTTGGCAGTGAAAGCTGACACCCCGTCTCAGTGCGAGTTGCACTCGGGCCTCTGCCTGCATCTCTGCTGTTCCCATCAGAATGTTTGCTCTTTGCAATAAAGTGGACCCCGCATCCAGGCCAATGAGTGTTGACACAGTTCCCACTCTTTGAACAGCAGCACCTACTGTGTGAAAAGCATCCTCTGTGGGTGACAGAGACACAGAAGGCCTTGTGCCCTGCAGGGAAGCAGTGAACAAGCAGGCGGGGCAGGAGGAAGTCAGCGCTAACTAACGGCATAAGCCCTGCATGAAAGGAGGAGTTCAAACACACTTTCCTCTGCGCAGCAACTTCCCAGGGACCTAAACCACCGGCTTTGGAAACAACAGTGGGCAACACCAGATAAAAGCCATTTACGGAGCACTTGCTCGATGTGCCGGGTGCCCCGCTAGCGCTCCTGGACCTTTTCACCTTTCTTTAGGACCCCAGCAAGGGGTGGGGGTCATGGTTCCCATTTTACAGACGAGTAAGCTGAGGCCAGTGAAATAACTTGCCTAGAATACTCAGCTACTTAGCAGCAGGGCTCAGATTCCAGGCCGGGGGAGACTGACTCCAAAACCTGTGCCATCACCCCAGCACCCACTTTGAGCCCCTGCTTGGAGTCAGACAGACCTGAGTTCAAGTCCCAGCCCTGCCAGCCTCCAGTTCTAAGCCAATCACTTAGGCTCTCTGAGCTGCGATTTTTTTATCTGAAAAATGGAGCTGGTAAAGCCTGCACTCGCTCAACCAAGCCAACACGTGTTTATAAAGTGCCTACTGTGTGCCAGGGCCCATGCTGCATTGTGAGAATCCAAAAGCGAGTCAGCCAGGCCAGCTTCGCGGCGTGCGAGCCACGCTCAGAAGGGCCCGTGCTTGGTTTCATGCTCCGCCGTCGCTGTCTAGAAATGCTTATTGATTTTTGAACAAAAATGGTTCTCTGCATTTTTCATTTTGCACCGGGCCCTGCAAATTATGCCGCCGGTCCTGGGTCACAGCCCTTGTCCAGCTTACAGTCTAGGGGAGCGGGAGACGCAGCTCAGAGAGAGCCACTGTGCAAGCGTGCGACTATAAACCACTATCTGTGTGTGAAGGAGAGGTGGACAGGCCGTGAGCACGCACGGCAGGGTCCCCGACCTCGTGTTGGGGTCAGGGGACGCCTCTTGGAGGACACAGGCACTGGGGGATTCATCTGAGTCTACCGGGTGAAGGGAAGCCACAGGGTGGGGTGTGGGGCATGGTGAAGGGGCTGCAGGATGGCCAGTGTGGCTGGAGGGTGGGCCTCCCTGGCCGGGGAGGTGCCAGGACCCTGGCAGGAGTCTGGCCTTCCCCCTGCCCATCCCCCCACCCCGTGCCCTCGGAGGGTTTTAATCAAGGAGTGATGCGATGGGATTTGCATTTTGAAAGGCAGCTCTCTGGCTCCGAGGTGAGGGTAGGTTTCGGGGACAGAAGTGTAGGGGGGCCCCATGTGCTTGACTGATTCATGGGGTGGGGTGCAGGCCACCGAAATGAGAGCAGCGTGGACCTCAGGGCCGGCGTGAGGTTGAGAAGATGTGGGAAGGGAAAGGGGCTGACCGACACAGGCTGGGCCCCGGCTGGGGTGCGCTTCACGGTGGCCGTGCCTGCTGGCCATGCAGCCCAGAGCCCGGCTGCAGGCAAACCTGTCGCAGTCTGGCCCGGTTCTGTCTTGTTTCCTGCTTCCCCACCCGCCCGCCACTCCCTCCGCAGGCCCCAGGGGTCAGGAGGACACACTTTGATCCTGCTTCACACCGGTGTCTATTCCTGGAATTCACGTTTCAGACTGAGATTTCATAACCTCCAAGTGTGTGTTGCCCTAAAAATAAAAGTTCACAAACTCAGGAATAGGTCTGCATCGCCAAAGAAAGGCCCTGGAAACTTGGGGACTTGCTGGAGGATAAGGTCGCCGCGGATAACGTGTGTGCCCGTCACATGTATGTGTGGGCAGCAGGGGGTGGTGCATGCATGTGCACGCGCGTGTTGTTGCAGACATATGTGTGCAGGCGTGTGCTGCCTGGTGAGTGAACACGCCCATCTGCCCATGGAGACAGGGCACAGGAGCAAAGTGCGGGCTTGGCATCCTGGCTCTAGCCCGCCCGTCCCTCCATCCACACCCCGGGGAGGGCAGTGGTACAGCCTAAGGGTGTCAAGAAGTCAGTGAGCACATCATAGTCAAGTGCTCTGCGGGCCTCCCGGCCCAGGGTGGGCACCCAGTGGCTGTCTCCAGGGTTATTTCCAATACCTGTCTATCGGGCACCTGCTCTGCCCACAGGACTGTGTGTGAGGCCCCAAAGGGCTCTATCCTTGTTTAATTGCTAATTCATAATGCTCATACTACTATTAATAAGAAGAAGAATGCCCAAGCTTAATTACTAATTCATCATGGAATCAATGGCTTCCTGACTGTTGCCCCCAGGCCGTCGTCCCATGGCGACCAGACCTGGTCCATCTCGTTTGTGGCTGAATCCGACCGCCACCCAGCGCTGGGTTTGGCCCCCTGCAGAGGCCCGTTAGGTATTCACCGGTGGGCATGCGGAAGAGGACCCACTCACTGGACGTTGGGGGTGGGGAGGACAAGTAGCGGAGGCAGCTTCATGGACCAGGTGGCATTTGAGCCGGACCTCGTGGAGGTCTGATCTGGACATCTGAGTTGGAGGAAGAGATGCCCGGGGAAGGGCTAGCCCGAGCAAAGGGCCCGACTCCTGTGCTCTACCACCAGCACCCAATGCCCAGGAGGCTGGGTCGGGACCCATCCTCAGCCCACCCGCCGCGGGGCTGACTGCAGAGCTACACCCTTGCAGGGGTGGGGCAAGGTGGGATGTGTCTGGGTGACAGGTGCGTAACTAGCCACGTGCCCTTCTTTGTTCTTGCTGCTGGGACATGCGGGGCTCAGGTGGCCGGGTCTAAAGAGGTCAGGCCCCTACAGCAGGGGTCTGGGCTCTCAACGCCCCCGCCTGCCACCCGTTTTCTCTAACCCATTTGCTCTCAAGCTGGGACACAAACTAATCAGGCAGCATGGTCCCGCCCCTGCCAGCCTCGGGAGCCCACCCAGGGGAGTGAGAGAATCAGAGGGAGAAAAGCTTTGCTGAGAGAGGGGCGCCGCAGCTGAACCTCAAAAGCTGGGTCCAGGCTGCCCGCCTGCAGGACAGGGGAAGGGTGTCCCCAGTGTGGGGACAGCGTGTGCAAAGGCCCAGAGGAGAGGCACATCCTGGAGGGCTGAACCTTGAGGAGTAGAGAGAGACAGAGGGGGCAGCAAGCCAGACCACCTGGGGCCTGGGAAGTGAGCATGGACTTGAACCTGGAGCTGCCAGGACCCCTAAGGAGGTGGGTGGGTGGTCAGATGGGCATTTCAGGAAGTCAGTAGGACCTGGATTGGTGGGCGAGGCTGGGGCAGAGGTATCTAGCGGCACGCAGCAGTCCCCACGGGTATTTTGAGCTCCAGCCCCATTCCAAGCACTTTGAGGCATCACTTCATTCAATCCTCACAAGGACTCTGTGAATTAGATACTATTTTCATCCCCCTTTTAGGAACGAGGAGACTGAGGACACTTGTCCCAGGTCACACAGGGTGTGGCTACAAAAGGTGGAGCCAGGCAGTGTGGCCCAAACCCAAGGCCCACCCTCCAGGCCACCTGGCCCTCGACCTGGTCCAGGCAAGAGGGGATGCTCTTGGCCACGCCCAGGGAAGGTCACGGTGGGCTAAGCAGGGGTCTGGGGTAAGCCGAGAGAGGATGAGGAACCCCCAGGTATTGAGCCGGGGGCCGCCAGGCGTGGGGGGTCCTGGAGGGTCCGTGGCAGTGCCCCCTGCCCCACACCAAGGGCCCGCCTCCCTCCCTCCCTCCCGAGCCCTGCCTAGCCCGGCTGATGGAGAACAGATCTGCTGTTGTTGCCAGTGGGGTTTAATTCATCTTCGCCGGCTCTGTTTCTCTTCACATGCCCTCCATCCTCTCCACTCAGGCCTCGCCAAATTCGGTGTTTAAAAATAATCCTCAAATCTGGGAACAGCAGTCCCCGGCTGACCCAAGGAGTGGATGCAGAGATGCGTGCTTGACTTGTGGTTCTAGAGGCAGTCAGCCTGGGGGGTCCTGCTCATCCAGAATGTTCCCCCTGTTATTTGAGATTTATCATTGGCCACCAGCTACCATTGTGGGTAGTTTACCAGTGTTCAAAGAAATAGAACCCGGGTCAATAAATCGAATCTGTCTGTGGTAAATGTGTTTTCTGAGGAGCGAGGGTCGGGGGCTCCGGAGGCTCTGGAAACGCCTATAGTGCCAGGAGGGAGAGTGAGTTTCGAGGCTGGGCTTGCTTCCTGTCTGAGACACTGAGTGGCTGCGTGACCTTGGGCAAGTCACTTCACCTCTCTGAGCCTCAGTGTCCTACTTTACCAGATGGGAGTTTGATATCTGCCTCATCAGGCTGTCGGGGACTATCTGAGATAACATGGTGAAAAGCCAGCGTCCGGCACCTGTGAAGAGCCCAGCTGGTCTAAGCCAGTCCCAGGGCGCAGCCCCACGGCCGCAGACCCCAGAACCAGGGCTGGGCCCAGGGGGCAGGATGAGGGATGCTCACTCTTTCAGCCCCAGCTCCTACCTCTGCTGGAGGGGCTTCCCCCAAATGTCACCAGTGGGGGAGGGTCCCAGGTGGTGGCACCTGACAGCGTGACACGCCCGGGTCCCCCTCTGCGGACCCCACAGGGGGGCTAAGGCGAATATGGGGGCTGTTGATGGTGTGCCCTCAGAAGCTGGCCCTCTCATGGAAACCTCACAGGGATGGCAGCCGCGGAGTTTCCAAAGCAGCTCTCCCACCGAGCCAGGAATAGAGATGCTGGCTTATAGCTTTCCTGTCTTCGGTCATTAGAAATGGAATTTTTATGTAACTTCCCAGTGACACATGGTGGGGTTTTCTTTCCACCCCGGGTTCAGCCTTCAGTGCCAGCACCCAAGCTTCCCCGGGGGTCCGAGGAGGTGGGGCAGCCCCCACCTCCACCTCTGTCCCACCAACAGGGCTGTGGCTTTTGTCACCCGTTGACTCATCCTGAGGCAGCCGTGGGTGACCAGGCAGGGCGGAGGGCGCACGGCCAGGCAGAGGGGACTGAGCAGATCGCAGGGAGGACCCTGCTGGACAGGGGACAGACGAGTCACAGTGCATCACTGTGACGGGGTACACCTGTGCTGAGCGGGACCCACACATCCACAACAGGCCCTGTTGCTTCAGCGCCCCCAACGGGCCAAGGGCTTGAGGCCGGCGCCAGTCGTGCTGGGAGTCTCACCCAGTCTTCGTGACCCCCAGTTGGCCAGGCCCTGGCCCAGGACTCTCACAGTCGGAGAGAGGAGGGCATGAGGACCGGTCCCATAAGGTAGAGCTGCTGGGCGCCCTCACCCAGGACACCCTGAGTCCCTAGAACCCGGCCCAGTCCCTTTCCGGGCGTCAGCAAGCAGATAAGTGGGGGTCAGCAAGTGGATGTTGAGAGAATACATGAATGAATAAATGAATTAACACATTAAGGAGAGAAGAGATAGAATATGATACGCCTCAATGGAGAGACAAACTTCTTCAAGCTGATGGAATCAAGGCAGTCTTCCTGGAGGAGGTGGCATTGTAACAGCTTCTAAGGTGGTGCAGGATTTGGACTCACAGGAAAGAGAGGAGGGCACCCCAGGTGTGAGTGATAGCCCCCCTCAGTATATGCAGGACTTTGTAGGGAGTGGGAGCAGCAGGAAGGAGGGCTGGGCACCCGGCAGAGGTGGACCCCCACCCCCACCCAAGCATTTGTTCCATGAACCCACCAGCTCTCAGACTGGAGCCCCGGCTTAAAAAGTGAGAAGTGAAAGCCACCTTTCAGGGGCTAGAAGGGCTTGGAATCTGGACACCCGTCTTGGCCCTCGGCTTCCCCATCTGAGGAATGGGGCCACATGGCAGGGAGGACTCATCTCAGAGGACCTGTCACTCCCCACCCCCACAGTGCATTTTCCAGGACTGATCTTTAGGTTTCCCCAGTATGAAACCCTTTCCTAAGCCCTTTCAAATGCTTTAATCTCCTTCATCCTCCCAGGAGGGCCCTGAGGGAGGCAGGGAGGAGGCCCAGGCTCAGAGCGATTAAGGAGCTCACAGCCCTTGGGGGCAGGGCTGCTCCTGGGGGAGCAGAGCGGCCTCCACAGAGAGGTGGGCGGGTCCCCCCAGGGACTGGCAGGGACCGACACCAACATCACCACGAGTAAGCGTCGTAGTAAGGCGTTCAGGCTTCGTCCAACAGCCCTGCCACCCCCTTTTCTTATTCCGGCTCACCAGCCTTCCAAGCAGCACTGACACCCTGGGTGCCTCCGTGCCGCCCGTGCTGCAGGTGCGAAGCCCCAGGCCCCAGGGCAGGGGCAGGGCCTGGCTGTGAGCAGCCTGTGTTTGGCCGTGAATCTGGCACTGTCTCCTCGGTCCGAAGCTCTGGCCTCTGGGTTGCCCCCTTGGCTTCCTGCCCTGCCTGCCCGCTAGTCAGCAGGATTCGGAGCTGCCTTGGACCCAAGCTGGGGTCCCGGAGCTCTCCCTGATCAGGGGTGCCGTGAGGGTAGAGGGTAGTGTGCAGGACCTTGTTTGGCCTGGAGCCTGGCACATAGTAGGTGCTCAGCAAATTGCTCCCCAGCCACATGCAGCTACAACCCTGGTGGGGCTCTAGCAGGCCGCACAGAGGACACTTGGTCCTCCTCTGCAGCCTCCATTCCCAGAGCCCGGGGGCGGGGTGTGGGGGTGGTGATGATAGTGAGGGAACCCGTCCCTCAGGTTTGTCCTGAGGTTTCAACAACCTGATATAAAGTGGCCACTGAGGGCCAAGGCCCTGCCTTAGGCGGTCTGTTGCTACCCACCCCTCCCCCCATCCTCCACTGGCCTCCCTGCTGCTCCCACCTCAGGGCCTTTGCACCTGCTGCTCCCTCAGTATGCAACGCTTCTTCAGTCACCACCATCCATCTCCAGAACTTTGTCATCTTTCCACACTGAGACTCTGTCCCCATGAAACACTCACTCCCCCTCCTCCAGCCCCCGGCACCCCCCATCCTACTTCCTGTCTCTATGGCCTTGACTGCTTTAGGGACCTCGGAGGAGTAGAATCGCACAGTGTTTGTCTTTTTGTGTCTGGCTTATTTCACGGAGCGTGATGTCCTCAAGGCTCATCTGTGCTGCTGCCTGTGACAGAATTTCCTTTCTTTTGAAGGCGGAGTCATGTTCCACTGTAGTACGTGCCACGTAGTGTTTATCCATCATCCGTCGATGGACATTCGTGTCGTCTCTTCCTTTTGCGATCGTGAATCGTGCTGCTATGCACATGGCTGTACAAGTATCTGCTTGAGTCTCTGCCTTCAGTCTTTGGGGTGCAACCCCAGGGACCTCATAGCCTCTGAACTACTCATCTGTGAGCTGTCAGCCCTGGTCACTAGAGTGCAAGCCAGGGCAGGGACAGCTTCTACTGAGTTCCATCTCGAGTCTGTTTAGTTCACTGCCGTGTCCCTAAGGCCTGGAAGGTACCAGCTGGATGCATGCTGGTGGGGGTGGGGTGGGGTTAATGGAAGCCACCGTTAGCGACACAGCAGGGAGACGGGGTCCCGCCAGCCCCCTGCAGGTTCATGAGCTCGCCTCTAATCCCCTCTCTCACCGCCGTTCTCATTCCCGTGCCCACCGGCCTCAGCCCGCTGGTTATTTCCACCACCTGAGCCATCCGTCCTCCTTTGATTAAGTCTCATTTTGCCGTGAAAAGAAAGGGAGATGACAGCTGACTGGTGGGGGAAGGTCATTCATCCCGGAAAGGAAATTGGATGGCGGAGTTTCCATCATCCGCGGCCCGGCCCCTGCTCCCGGCAGACCCGCTTCCCTGCCCGTGCCCGTCCGGCCCGGCCATGGGCAGCAAAGCCAGTGTCTGCACCGCAGACAAAACAGCCCACACCCGGCCTCTCCCGGCTCTCGTTCGACAGGCAGCGCTCGACGAACCGATGCAAGCCAAACGATGACCAGTTGTGGCCAGCAGCCCTTGAACGTGCTCGCCGTCCTCTCGTTGCTGATTTCCGCAGGTAGAGCCTCCGCGATGCTTGGCGGGAGGCGGGAGGGGGAGGTGGTCCCTTCCTGGTGTCAGGGCTATAGCTCAGCCGGGCTTCTGGGTGCTGAGGGGCTGCCTGCCCTAGTGGCATCAGCCTCGTGAGGGGCTCATGTTTGGTGAGAACCTACTGTGTGCTGTGCCCCACGTGCCTGCCTCGGGGAGCTCAGCTGGAAGATTCTCGCGGACACCGTGGGGTTAACGGTGGCTGCCGTTAAGTCCTGGGAGAAGCCCTTACGTGCAGTGAATTCTCCCTGACCCCAGCAAGTCAAAGTCAGGCGGTGTCGTAGTCATCCCATTGTACAGAGGAGGAAACTGAGGCTTGCAGAGGGAACTGACAGCCAGAGACAACACAGCTAGTGTAGGGGCTGGATTCCAACCCAGACAGAGTGGTGCTGGGGCCCCGTCTCCCAGCACCCGACCAGTCCCCTAGGCGGCCCCCTGATCCCAGCAGGGGGGCTTTCACACTCCTGTTCACAAAGATGAACATGAACCAAGTCCTTCGGCTGCTCCAAAGCGAAGCTGGCCGACTGGAGAAGTGCACCCTGCCTCCTGCCAGCAGGGCTGGCCCAGCGCGAGCCCTGGTCTCAGCGAGGTGCCTGCTCTCGCTGTGTCTCTCCCTCTGTCTCCCTCTCTGTATCTCTGTGTCTCTGTTCCTGTCTCTGTCTCTCTCGTGCGTGTGTGCACCTATGCCCTCGTGCCCTCCTGCTCTGGCGGGGCTGTGGACACCGGCCTGCACCTTTGGGCCCCTTTTGCCCCTTTGCTGGGGGTCGTGGTTCAGGAGGACGCCATGAAGGGCCCTGGGACGGCAGAGAAAAAGCCAGGCCAAGACCATGGGTCTGGGGGCCCCTGTGCACAGAACTCCTTCCCCGCTGCTTTCTCATGCAGTAGGTCATCTTGTCCCCTGGGAGAGAGGAGCTCCCCACCCATTTACAAATGAGGAAGCTGAGGGTCAGACCAGGAAAGAGACCTGCCTGAGGTCACATGGTCAGTGGACACCGTCACCTGGCTGTTAAATGATGGCCACGCAGACCCTGAGCCTCGCAGGTGTGTGTGTGTGTGTGTGTGTGTGTGGAGGGGGTGATCGGGGTCCTATCTTGGACGCCAAGACCCCGGGACCCAAGAGTGGCTCTCCCCCCGGTGTTCCCTCTCCACGTGGGCCGGTTTTCCTGGTGACTCAGGACACGCTGGCCTCCTAACGACCATCCCCCTGCCCTCGGGCCCCAGGCACAGCCCCAGAGCCACGGTGCACCCGTGCCTGGAGGCCGGAAGTGCTGTCCTTTATCGTCCACTCTTTCGCTTACACCCTCCCTGCTCTAAGCGGGCCCTGCGCTTTGCTGCTCACAAATGCTTCTCGGAGCCCCCAGCCCCCGAGAGGCCACTGGTCTTCCATCCTTGAGGGTAACGAGGCACAGAGAGGCTGTGATGGCCCAGGTGATCCTGTGCGCTCCAGGATTCAGACCAGCTGTCCTGGCTCCGGGCCAGGACTCCTCGGGCTCCGGCACATTCTTCCTCAGGAAGCAGCAGTGGCCTTGTCTTCGCACATGGTCAGAGCAGATGGTGCCGGCTGTCCAGGGGTGGCCGGGATGAGCCACTGGGGACTTCTCCTCATCCCTTCCCTGGCTGGGCCTCCCTCCCACTTCCATCTCTGCACATCTGGCTCCTCTGAAGCCCAGCTCAAAGGCTCCCCCCACCACTCTGCTCCTTCCCTCCCTGGGTCCTGTGGCCTCAGGGCCCCAGCTTGTCTTCTTGACCAGCCACTGGGTGTTGCTGACACATCGAGCCTCCTGCAAGCGAGTGTGAGCTGACCCCCCCCCCAATCAGGGCTTTCTCATCAATCTGGACGGGGGCTGGTCAGTGGCTGGAATTCACTTCCTGCCTCTGCCTCTCACCTTTAGCCTCTGGTACGTTGTGCCTCCAGGCCAGTGGGTCCCAAACCAAGTCTATTGGCATCCCCTGCAGGGCTTTCTAAGACTCAGGCTGCGCCCCCCACCCCCAGAGTTTCTGATTCAGAACGTCTGCTGTGAGGGACGCAGACGCAGCAGGTCAGGGACCACACTTTGAGCCTGGTGCTCTCAACCTTAGTTTTCTCCTCTGTACAATGGGAATACATGAGATCAAATGAGACGGTGCATCCCCCTGGGGCTTCCTTAGTGACCACGGCATCCATAAGAGGGTCTTCTGTTTCCCAGGGTCGAGGCTGAGAGCTCCCCTGACTCCTGAAAGGCTGAGACCCTTTTCCCGCAGTGATCCTACCCGTCCCCACGAAAGAGGGTGCTGTACTTTGGGGAAGGGGCCCAGGATTTCATGAAGCCACTCAAGCCAGCCTCGGCGCTCCAGCACATGAGGCCCACCCGCCCACCGGCCAGCGCAGCCCAGCTGCGATCCCCTCGGCAGCCCCTGGCGCTGGGAGCTGTGTGGACTGGAGTCTAATAACCTCTCAGCAGAGACAGAGCTCTCAATTAACTGAGGCGCTTCTGCAGAACTAGAGCCTTGGTGGTTGGAGAAATGCATTCAGCCTTGGAAGCCCCTTTTGAGCGATACAAATTAGATACAGCAGTCCCTTTCATGAAGACACTAATTAAGCTAGAGACAGCGGGCTCCAAGTTGCTTTCCATTGTTATGTTTGTTCAGGCTTTCACTCGTCTTTATCATCAGCAGCACAACTAGTAAATACTGTCCTGGGTTTTCAGCGTCATCAGTGGCTGAATAGGGGCCTCTGGCCTTGAGCCAGGAGAATGAGGGTCCAAGGCCAGGGCAGCTTTGTCGCCATGAGCTGGGGCCACCGAGGCGGGCCCTCGGGGACCTCCGGGTATAGGGCATCAGTTTAGTAGAAACCGAGATACGAGGGGACACCGCTTTCTCTACAAGTGGGACCTGGTTCTTGCACCCATGCCACTCACCACCCAGGCCAGCCTGGACTTGTCGGTGAGTCCACCATCAGTCCGCACAGTGATGGAGGAGTGCAGAGGCTCCTGGACCTTGGATCCAGGCAGGCCTGGGTTGGATTCCTGCTCCACCACCTCTAACCGGCTCAGGTAGGTCACTGTACACCTCTGAGCCTCGGGTTCCTCCCTCTGTAAAGTGGGATCCCAGACCTGCCTGCTGGGATGGCCAAGTGGATCAAATCTGCTAGGGCCTGCAAAGCACATAGTAAGTGCTCAGTTAGTGTTGCTTCCTAATTGAGTGCCAGTTGTGTGCAGAGCCCTTGGAGGGGATCCACGTGAGGCCTAAGATCAGCCCTGCCTGCAAGAAACTCCCAGTCTGAGCAGCACAGTAGAAGCAGGATGGTAGCCAAGGGGGGCCTGGGAGGTGACAGGAGCCAGAGCAGTCCTCCTGGCAGAGGGGAGGCTCACACTGGACCACAAAGCCTTCCTGGCAAAGGAAGAGGTGGACACAGCCCTAGAATAGGCCAACCGGGCTCTGCCCGTGGTCCTCATGGACTGGTGGGGGTCTCGGGCCAGCTGGGCCTGAGGAGGGACCCCACCAAGCCTGGTGACTGTCTTTTCCAGTCTTGTCCGCGCATTTCCGTGTCTGTGAGCCATACACGGACCACAAAGGCCGCTATCACTTTGGCTTCCACTGCCCCCGGCTCTCGGACAACAAAACCTTCATCCTCTGCTGTCACCATAACAACACGGTTTTCAAATACTGCTGCAATGAGACAGAGTTCCAGGCGGTGATGCAGGCAAACCTCACGACCGGCTCCGAGGGCTACATGCACAAGTAAGTACTGCGCTGGGGCCACAGCCCCACTGCC
This sequence comes from Lagenorhynchus albirostris, assembly GCF_949774975.1. Taxonomy (NCBI): domain Eukaryota; kingdom Metazoa; phylum Chordata; class Mammalia; order Artiodactyla; family Delphinidae; genus Lagenorhynchus; species Lagenorhynchus albirostris. Next base: position 5,462,572 of record NC_083105.1, read on the forward strand.
TTGGGCCCCAGTCAAGTCCGGGTGCTGCCAAAACACCCCAGCCTCCAGGCCAGCTGTTGGGCAACCAGTGCAAGGATGGGTGGACGTGGAAGGAGTGTGGGAAAGTCTTCAGGTGACAGGTTTTCTGACCTGTTCTGCCCTCTGGACTTTAGCCTTCTTATCTGAGAAATGGGCATGTGATACCTGCCTCTCAGGGCTGCTGCGGTAGTTAAATGAGGTCAAGGGTGTGGAAGACTTTCAGGCATGAAAGGTGCTTGGACCTGGAATCCACGGGGCCTGAGTTCCTTTTTCATTCATTATTTGTTCAACACATATTGGTTGACATTCCTGACCCAGAGATTAATCCCATGCAGCCCCTTTCCCTAAGGTGATTAAAACACATGAGACCAGGGCCCTGATGGAGGGGATATGAGTGTAAAGAAGGAGGAGGGGTTTGCTGGTAGAAAAGCAGTGAGAATATGCTAAGTAAAGGCACATAGGATCGAAATAGCATCCACTGATTTCTCTTACTATGAGTGAAACTGAGCATATTTCACATGCTTGAGAGTCACTTGTATTTCTTTTACTGTGAGCTAACTGTTTATGTCCTCTGCCATTTCCTATTGAATTTTTGGCCTTTTTCTTATTTATTCACAGGAACTCTTTACATATGAAGGAAATAGGATGCATTGCAAATATTTTCTCAGTGTGTCTTTGAATTTGTGATGCTTTTTTCCTCATGCTTAATTTTTAATTGTTATGTAATCAAATTGTACCCATTTTTTTTCTTTTATGTCTGGTGGGGCTTGTATCATACAGAGGAAGTCTTTCACTACTCTGAAATTGTTAAAAATCCCCTCGTGTTGTCTTTTACGTCTTTTATGTTTTAATTTTTTGCCTTCAAATCTTTGATCTGTGAGGAATTTATTTGGATGTAAGATTTTTTTAAAATTTGGATGTAAGTAATTTTTTTGGATGTAAAGAAGGAATCCACATTTATTTTTTTCCCACATGGGTAGACAGTTATCCTAACAGCAATCATTGAATTGTCCATCTTTTCCTCACTGATGCGAAATGCAAACTTATTGTATACTATAGTATACTAAATTTGAGTATCTGGGTAGATTGTGATGGCTTTCATTGGTCTATTTATACATTTGCTAGTACCTCATTGTGTTAACTACTGTTGCTTTTGATGTGTTTTAATGTCTTCTTAGTCTATTCCCCCAGGTCTTTTGTCATACAAACTTTAGAATTGGCTTTTGTAGTCTCCCTGCCAAAAAAAAAAAAAAAAAATCTAGTTAGTACTTTTTACTGAGATTGTGTTAAATTCATAGATTAATTCAAGGACAATGGACTTTTCATGACGTTGAATATTCCTATCCAAGAATACAATGTGTCTTTCCATTTGTTCACATTTTCTTTTATAATGTTTTGGAGTTTTCTTCATATAGATATTGCACGTATCTTTTGTGTTTGTTCATATTTATTTCTTTTCAAGCTGCTATTTTATAATGGGGTTTTTCTTCTACTATATCTTCTAACCCAGGGGTCCCCAACCCCCAGGCCACGGATCAGTACCGGTCCACAGCCTGTTAGGAACGGGGCCGCACAGCAGGAGGTGAGCAGCGGGTGAGCGAGCAAAGCTTCATCTGCCGCTCCCCATTGCTTCCCATCGCTCACATTACCGCCTGAACTATCCCCCCACCCAGTCCCTGGAAAAATTGTCTTCCACAAAACCGGTCCCTGGTGCCAAAAAGGTCGGACACCACTGTTCTAACCAACTGTTGTTTAAATGATAAAACCTAATGATTTCTAAACACGTATTTTTTTACTCAGCCACCTTACTGAAATTTCTTATCTTTGTAATACTTTTTTCAGCTGATTCTCTTAGGTGTCCGATTATGCCATTTGCAAACAATGATAATCTCATCTCTTTCTTTCCAATTTTTGTGCCTCACTTCTTTTTCTTGTCCAATCGTGTTGGCTAGTACCTCTAAAACCATCTTTAAAATTGTCAGGCAATCTTGTCTTCTTCCTGACTTTAATGGGGATGCTTCAGATATTTTCCCAGTAAGCCTGAAGTTGACTCTTGGGGTAGATGTATTTTTTTCATGGTAAGGAAAAATCCACTTGGAAGGAGTGTTTGTTGAGTGACTGTTGAAGAGATTAGTGGCACCGCTGGGAGTGGTGGGGTGGGGGTCTGAGCCTCCATCTCTCTGTCTGATATCGGGGCTTGGATGTTTTGCCACCATGCCATGCTCACTGGGGGGAAGTTGCCTCTTCCCTTTGATCAGGCAGGAGATGCAAATCCCTTGACTATCTTCTGAATCTCTCCTCCTCCCACCAAGGCCAGCTCCCCAGCCTTCCTTCCTCAAATGCACGGGTGCTTCCCCTGAATATCTTGCCATCTGCTCAGACCTCAGAATAATTCTGTGTGAAGTAGTTCAGCAAGTCTTTTCTGTCACGAGGACTGGAATCAAGCCTGGAACTTGACCCAAGCCTTTTATAAGACCAAAGACTAATTCCCTGAGGGAGGAGGGCGGTGCCAGGACTGGGGTTAGGACCCTGAAGTGTTGTCATTGCCAGCTGAAAGCCAGACAGAAGACAGAGGCTTGGCAAGACGGCCAGACTTCTCCGAGGCTCTGGCGACTGGTGTCTGGGATCCTCATTTCGAAGCCCACAGGTTTCTGTGATCTGCACATTTACACGGGATTCACACGGAATTCTCCATCGTCTAGGCACAGTGGATCCCGGCTGCAGATAATGAAGAGTTGGACCACAGAACAGAGCCCTTCCCTGGGGAGGCATGGACGCATTGAGGAAGTTTAGCTTGGCTCTTCTCCTGGCACCTCGGCAAGCATTTATGGAGCTGGCGGCACGGGGCCAGCTCTGTGCCCAACCCTCTGAAGCCACTTAGCAGCCCACCCTTGGCCCCCTTTCCACACAGGAAGGTGAGGCGTGGAGAGATGATAACTTGCCTGACTGAGGCAACCAGTCGGGGTGGAGCCGAGAGCCAGCCTGGGTTCAGAGCTGCTTTGATAAATCTGGGACGTCCACTGATGGAGGGCCTAGAGCCGGGACCCCCCCTGCGGCCCGGTGGACACCTGGAGCCTGATCCTCCTTTCTGGGGGCTGCTCTGTGCACTGTGAGACCCTGGCCACCATCTGCTAGACGCTGATCGTGCCCCCTCCCCACTGACTGGCTGTGACAACCAACCGTGTCTCCTGATGCTGCCAAGCGTGGGGCGCGGGACTCCCCCGGTTGAGAGCACTGCTCTGGAGGGATCCCTCCTGATTATTCTCCACCGAGCTTCCTGCCATCGCCCTTCCCGCAGACGTGGACGGAGGCCCAGAAGAGCTGGGCTGAGCTCCCCTCCCAGGCTGTTCTGCTCTCCTGGGCTTCACGAGGGAGGCGTGGCGCTTGGTGTCCTGTATCCGAAAGTGTTGAAGAGGGTGGGAGCCACACAGTCCAGAGGAATGAACGTTTCCAGACACAGTTCCCTGCAGCCTGAGTGTGAAATGCCAGGGGAACCATGGGGCAAGGCGGCGGGGGCTGGCGGGATGGGGTGGGGCCTCGTGGACCGTGGGCTTCCTCTTGAAGGTGGTGAGGGGTCCCGAGAGCTTTAAGCTGGGCTTGTGCTCACGGATGGTGCCTGGTACAAGGACCTAGGACGCTGCAGAAGTCATGAGGATGACTTGGCCAAGACCGGGGCCCTGTGGAGAGGAGAGGCTGGGGTCACCCAGGAGACAGCCAATCCAGAGCTCAGATAAGAAGCCCTGGAGGCCCCCGTTTAGCTGCCTGAGCTGGGGCATCTTGGGGAGAAGGCCTGAGCCCAGGGAGTGGGGCCAGGGCCTTGCGTCCGGCCAGAGCTTGCGGCAGAGAGGGGACAACTGGAGGATGGGCCACTGGGTGTGGGAGGATAGGTTAGTGAATGGGTTGGGACAGGCCTGCCTGGCCAAGAGGTCCTGAGTGCTCCGGGTGTGTGAGGAGAGCCAGGTAAAGTCCACCTCTGGGACCGTCCTGCCCTTTGGAGCTCTGACCCTTCTGGGCAGGATGCCTTTGTTGTCTCATTAGTCCTCACAGCTACTCTGAGAGGAAGGGAGAAGGGGCTGGGCCCAGGCAGGTGAAGTCACCTGTTCCACCCAGTCAAGGCCAAGGGACACCAGGGCCCTTGTTCCGGCCAGTGGGCTCTGCCACTCCCAGGTGCATCTGGAAAGCCAGGACTTGTCTGATGCTGGGGAATGTGTCAGACCTCAGCCGAGAGGCCAGGTGTTCCAATATCCCAGGAGGTTAGCGCCCCCTGGCAGCCCCTCTAGATGGACCAGCGCAGCTGTGACCCCCGTTGGGGCTTTGCGAAGATGCATGGGGCCTGTCAACAGCAAGGCTGCCTGACATTCGCCTGCCCCGCCAGTGAATCAGCTGGGAGGCGGGGCTGGTGGCAGGGAAGAGGAGAGCGCTCCTGATGACTTATTTATTTGTGTCTCCGGAGGAACAGAATGGTCTGTTTTGGCTCTAGCTGCCTGGCAGAAAGGCGGACAGAGCTAGGGAAGCAACCTCGCCAAGCCTGCCGCCACAGTGAGATGCCACTTCTAGCCACTTGGGCAGAGTCCCTGGTGTTCAGGAGTGTACTGCACACCCTCCCATGCCAGCTTCCGGCTGGGACGCTAGCAGCAGTGACCACCCAGGGCCCTGAGCAAGCGGTGGCAGCCTCTATCCAGGGCACAGGGTGGCACGGGGTATATGGGGTCAGCGGTCAGCTCTCTCTGGGGTCAGCGGTCAGCTCTCTCTGGGGGCAGAGGTGGTATGGACTAGAGGCTGGTGCAGTGCGTGGGTGCTCCTTCACCAGGCAGATGGGCTGCCAGGGGTGGGAACCTGGGGCAGGAATGCTCAGAAGACAGAAGGGTCTTCAAGGCCTCAAAGCGGGAAGTGATGGGCTGTCCTTCTTCCCTCGGCTGCACTGAAACCTCTTTCCTCCAGTAGCTTTCCTTTCCCAGCACCCAGAGGTGCTCCAGCCACACCAAGAGCTGACATGTGGCGGTGGGCCAGGCCTGAGGACCTGAGAATCCCAGCACCCTGGGTCTCCTCTACCTGGGCCCTGTCCTGCAGGCCTTCCATCACCGTCAGACATGCTTCAAGCTCGGAATCCAGCTCCTGAGTTGGGTCAGAAGTTCCTGGATGTTCTTGTCAGTTGCTCAGCCCTATGAAGCCCCTTTAGGCGTCAAACATACCGACACACTGTCAGCCTCGTGACGCTCCAGAGGTTCTAGAATCCGCGAGGCTTCCTAACCTGAATACACCCCTCCACGCCAGGGGAAGGGACATATATGAACGTTTGTGAGCATTTAGTGGAAGGCAAGGGGCCTTACTTGCCCTGACTCCTTTAATCCGAGTAGAGGTATTTATGAAGAAGGTCCCGCTGGCCTCACTGCACCAGGACTGAGGCTCAGAGAAGGTGAGCGCTTTCCTGTAGTCACACAGCATACAAGTGGCACAGCAGGGTTTGGGACCGGTGTGTGGGTCATCTGGGCTCAGTTAAGGAGCAGCCCCAGAGTCCCTGGGAGTCGAGACACAAAGGCTTATTTTTGTTTGTTTGTTTGTTTTGCGGTACGCGGGCCTCTCACTGTCGTGGCCTCTCCCGCTGCGGAGCACAGGCTCCGGACGCGCAGGCTCAGCGGCCATGGCTCACGGGCCCAGCCGCTCCGTGGCACGTGGGATCTTCCCGGACCGGGGCACGAACCCGCATTCCCTGCATCGGCAGGCGGACTCTCAACCACTGCGCCACCAGGGAAGCCCCAAAGGCTTATTTTTGACTCACACTCCATGTCTTTCTTGGGTCACCTGGGGCTCTGGGCAGGGAGCATTCTGTGACCCGAGCTGATCAAGCAGTCCTCATCCAGAGCAGGATGTCTCCATGGCAGAGGGAAAAGAGCCATGGTGAAATTACAAGGTAACTCCTAAGCTTCCACCCAGAATCAGCCTGATACTTCTGCTGACGCTTTTTTTGGCCAAAGCACATCACTTGGCCAAGGCTGTTACCAGCAGGGCCGGGCCCTGTAAGCAGGCCTGCAGGGAGAACAGTGAATGTTTTGGTATTACTGGACGCTACTTCATTAGCCCCAAGCCCATGCTCCTCCATGGCACTGGACAACCTCAATCTGGCTGTGTGACCTTGGGCAAGTCACTTTGCCTCTCTGGGCCTAGATCTATTGAGCATTCCCTCTGTGCCTTAATCACAGGAGCCAGCACTCACTGGGTCCTTTCTCCTTCAGGCCCGTGTTATCTCATTAAGCCTCACAATTGCACCGCCAAGTAGGGCATATTGTTATCCCCATTTTACAGATGAGGAAAGTAAAGCTCGTTTTCCCCAGATCACGGAGAAAGAATTTTGCCGAGCTGGGATTTGAATCCACACAGGCCTAATCTCCTGGGCCCAGAATTCAGTCACCAGGGTTATCAACTTGTCACACTGACTGACAGGCCCCCCCTGTGAGCGGGTTCAGTTATTTTAGGTGAAGTCGGCTGAGGGGCCATGAACCATCTCCCAGCAAGCCTGGGGCCAGCTGTGAGCTCTGCAGCTGATGCTCCTTTCTGACAGCATGGCCTCAGGAACTCTGTCCTCCGTCCTCAACTGGGACTGCCCACGGGTGGCGATGGGACCTCCATCTGGCCTCCGCCGGCTGACATACCTGCTCCTGTCCCCGGGAGGTATTCAGTGACATTCCTCTGTCAGAGAAGGTTTTGTTTACTGCTTGGGAAGCAGCAAAAGAATCTGAATCATTAAATCTTCCAAAAGATACTGAAAAATTGCTATCTGTGGCTTTGGCTGGCTTCACATCTTGTCCCATAAAACAGCCTCTATTTTCTCTCCTGCCCTTTATAAAACACCCACACACACACTCAACAAAGACCCCTGCATCTGGATGAAATTAATTTCCAGATCACATTTTTAAATTAGATTAAAAAGACCAGAATGCTTCCAGCCAGGCAACCATGGAGAGAGCAGGCCCTGGAAGGCAGGGAACTGCCTGGAGACGGCGTCCATGGCCCAGGCTTCCCAGCCGGCTGCCGCCTCCAGGGTGGCCTCCCTTGCGAGGCAGAGGGAGTCAGCAAAGGTGGCACTTCCTGCGGGTGTGCCCCTCCCTTCTCTGAGCTGGGGGGGCGGGGTGTGGTGAGATCATGGCGGTGAGATCATGGGGGGTGCTACCACCCCCCAAACCCCATGCCAGTTAGAGCAAGCTGGCTGCGGAGGCCTGCAGGCTCAGCAGTGCCCATGCACCCCGTGATGGTGACACGCTGAGATGCAGGATGCTGTTGCAGGGGAGGTTGGGGCCTGTCCGCAATTCCTGGTAGAGGATGAGCCAGGACAGGTGGGCCAAGCAGATGTGGGGAATTCCTGCCTGGACATCTATCTTAGACCTGACCTTGGGATTCCCCAAAACTCAGCATACTCTGAGGTCAGATAGACCTGCTTGTAAATCCCAGTGCGGCCACTCCCCAGCTGTGTAGCCTCTGGCCACCGACTTTGCCTCTCTGGGCCCCATTTCCTCATCTGTAAATGAGGGATACTGGCTCCTAACTCACAGTATTGTTGCAAAGATTCGGAAACACAAGGCACGGGCACGTTGTGATTGCTAGTATCACTATTAACTACTAGAGAATATGCATAGAGAAGGCAAAGTCTAGTGAAGAAGTTATTCCTATCAAGGCTGCCACTGACACCAGCTCGCTATAAGCACGCAATATATATTAGCTTAAGGAACATTGAAAGCAGCCCCAGGCCGAGCATTGAACTCTGACCCTGGCCCCAAGGAGCTCTGATCTCGAGGTGCAGACAGTCCTACAAGACAGCAAAGACAACACAATGTGTTCTGGGAAGCCCGGTGGCTTTGGGAGCCCAGGAGAGGGATTGGACTTAACATAGGACATCAGGGAAGGCTTCCTGGTGGAGGTGATAGCTGCACTCAGACATGGGGGCGGGGCCAGCTGCCTGCACAGGAGGTAGGGAGCAAGTTCCAGTCAGGGGGGCAGCATAGGCAAAAGCCTGGAGGCGGCTTGTCTGCCCAGAAAACATGGGTGGTGCCTGCCTTAGGCGGTATGGTGCAGCGGTTAGGGATGTGTGCCGTGGAGCTGGATTGCTGGGTTCAAATCCTGGCTCTGCCACTTAATGGCTGTGAGCTCTTAGACAGTCTCTGAATTCCTCTGAGCCTCAGTTTCCATGTCGGGGATGGGGATGATAGCAGTAACGCTTCCTTCCATGTGTGTTTTGAGTGTCGTCGGATGAGCTAAGATGTATAAAGCACTTAGAGCAATGCCCACCGGCTGCTGCTCTGCTAGCTGTTATTATTTCTTAGTCCTGATGGTTTAGGCCCAGGCGTGTCCAGCTCCCACCCCCAGCTGGCGTCATGGACTCCCTCTCTCAGTGTGGCAGCCCCTGCCTCTCCCGCCCCACCGGCTCCCTCAGCGCCCGCGGCTGCCGCCATGGGAACCGCCAAGGCAAAGCCTGACGCTTAGAGCAACTCTGTGGGGGCAACAGAGGAGGTTGGAGAGGGGGTGCTGGGGAAAGCAGGGATGCCAGGGGCCGAAGCCAGGCCCTCCTCCCCTGTCCACGTGGACTCCTGCCTCGGCATGCCAGACAGGGCTGCTGGCCTCTGTTCCCTGGCAGGCATTCACACCTGGATATCTCCAGGTGAAGCTAGCTTCCCCTTGAAATGAGGCAGCTCAGGGGGCAGCTGGCAGGCAGTCATTCACACCTTAGCATGAACAAGCCCCTGGGACGGCCGCGGGCCCCATGGAGGTGGTGGCTGGAGATGAAGCCGCAGAGGGATCCAAGGTGCCGTGATGCGGAATTGTTGGGTTACTCGTTCCTCAAGCGGATACTAAGTCCTAAGCACCTGCCAGTGCGCGCCTGCTCGCGGGACACACAGAACCTCCCCTCGAGGATCCCCCAGCCGGTGTGGGGAAGGAGGGCGTTCCGGGCAGGGGGCACGTGTGGGCAAAAGTCAGCCTCGCCACCCAGCCTGGGCCCAGCCCTGGTAGGGGGCTGGAGGACCCAGAGGGGAGGGACGCCCATCTCACTGCAGCGGCCAAGGCTGAGCAGGTGAGCCCAGCTGGGAAGATGCAGAGTCTGGAAACCGAGACCGGGAGGGGCTTCACATCATCTCCTCCAGACCCAGAGACACACGGGCATCCTCCCAGGCCACACGGCAAAGTGAGGCCAAGGAGAAACCAGAGGCAGGGCCTCCTGGCTCCAGACCCGTGCGCCGCAGCTTCAGACAGCATCCAGAGGTACCTCTCGAGGGGACCCCGGACACCCGGGAGCCTGTCTGCTGAGAGCCAGGGCGGGTCCCCCTCAGGGGGTAGCGAGGCTGGACACTGGCTTTGCCTCGTCTTTGCCGCCCGCCAGCTCACACCCACCTGAACAGATGGCCGCAGCAGGGAGCCGGTGGAGGGGGCATTTGAGTGACTAATAAATCCGTCCCTTAAACAGCCGCAGTCCCGGGCGAGCCCCGTGTGGAGCTCCGCTGGCCCCGCTGCAGTGGTGAGGCCAGGAAATGGCCCTCCCCGGGCACCCGGGAGAGACTCAGACCCTGGCCTGGGCGGGAGGATATACCCGGACCCTGCCAGCATGGCCCCGGCTGGTGGGGGGAGGGTTTGAGGGGCACTCAGGTCAGAGGAAGGGCCCAGCAGTTTCCAAGAGGCAGTGGGAGTCAGGCTGGGGAGGAAGGAAGGCGGTGGGGGGACAGAAAGCGGTGGCTGGGCAGAAGGCGCAGTGTCCCAGTGAGCTCCTCAGGGGGCAGCCAGCTTCCCTTCACTAAGGGGCATTTGCAGCTCAAAACCAACCCCATCATCTCTGCTTCTGGAGGGCAGACTGGCCCTCAGCGTGGAAATGCTGGGTGAAGGAATTGAAGAACCGACGTCAGGGGGCCCTGAGACCCCCAGCCGTGCAGTCTGGGGGTGCCTGGTGGAGAGCGCTGTCGGGGAGCGGCCTGAGGGTGGGTGTGAAAGGCATGTGGCTGGTGGAGCAGATGCACCAGTGTCTGGTTCGTGGGGTGTGGGGAGGGCAGCTGAACTGATGCCCTGACTCCTGGGCTTCCGAGGGAGGGAGCGTGATGGCGCAGGCTGGAAGGGAGCGGGCCCCAGGTGGGAGACGCCCTGGCTGAGTCCCACGCAGAACTTGGGGGTGTGAGGTGGCCCAGTGTAGATGCCAAGGGGCAGGAACTTGGGTCAGTTTGTCCTCAGACGCCAGACTTCCTGCATTTGCCCTGGGTCCAGAAAGATGGGGAGGGGAGGGGATGGTGAGGGATGCAAGAGAGCCTCCTAGATGGCGGGGGTGGGGGGGTGGGGGTGGGGGCGTAAGCCAAGGCCAGGAGGCGGGGCAAACGGGAGGTACCTACGGGAGAGAGCTGGCAGGTCCGGGAGTAGCGCCCATGCTGGGGGGGCAGGAAGGTGAAAGTAAGGGCCACCACAACGCAAGAGCCCCAGATGCCCAGCGGAAATTTTCTTCCAGGGGGCCTAACAGGGTGAGGCCCCCTGGGCTCCCGGCCCAAGGACTTGGGGCCTTGGAGGGGATGCTCGAGGGACAGGCCGAGGGCAGTGGATTGCAGGCATCTGGGAGGGGCACACAGGTGGGGGAGAGGAAAGTGGGGAGTGGGCATGAGAAGAGGGAGCTAAGATCCCCTGCCCCCCAGAGGGGTTCACCTCCTCTCGGAGACCCCGAAGTAGCCTCCGTGCCGCATTTTCTAATCAACCCCCCTGATTAACTCCAGCCTCGATGAGGCTGCTGTCCCGGCCTCTCTCAGCCTCTCTCTGTTTTCCCGCAGCAACTACACCGCCTTGTTGGGAGTGTGGATCTATGGCTTCTTCGTGTTGATGCTACTCGTCCTGGATCTTTTGTATTACTCGGCAATGAACTACGACGTTTGCAAGGTTTACCTGGCACGGTGGGGCATCCATGGACGGTGGATGAAACAGGACCCCAGGCGGTGGGGGAACCCTGCCCGGGCACCCCGGCCAGAGCAGCCGGCCCTGCAGTCCCAGCCTCCCCCGGGTCCCCTGCCTCAAGCCCCCCAGGCCGTCCACACGCTGCAGAGAGACAGCCACAGCCCACCGCTGATGAGCTTCCAGGGTTCGTCTGCCTGGTGAGTGGCTGCGATCTCTTGTCTTTGACGAGCTTGGAAAATACCAGATCATTATTGCTGCTGTGTTTGGCTTGTCAATTACCAGACGATTTGCTTATATTATTTGCCAAGAAAAATGTGAAGTGGCTCGTGGTAACAACGCGTGCCTGGACAGAAAAGTCGAAATGAAAGGTTGAAACAGAGCTTAGAAACAAAGCTTGCAAGTTTATTTTGCTTAGATTCTGGCGTGAGAGCTGTTGCCACTGAGCGTGAAGTGGAGTTGTGAGTTTCCTAGCTGCCAAGGCAAAAAGGGAAATTGGATGGCTTCCCAAGTTTTCACAGTCTGGTCAAAGGAAGCAAGTCGATCTGTCGGGGGCTGAGGGAGAAGCTTTTCTTGGCATGAAATTTGAAAATAAGCATATTTATTACTGGACTCCATCGTGCATATATGTTGAGTCGCAGAAAGGCATCTGAGGGCAATGCAGGCAGGCTGCTCAGCGATGGCTCAGGGGAAGGGAAGGAAGCCGGTCAGGGAGGTGGGATCTCGGCTGGCCTTATAGGGTGGCCATCCCAGCAGAGCCTGGTTACCCTGCCCCAGGGGCGAGTTCATGATTTCCTGGAAAGGGACAGACTGCCACTCTCATGTCTAGCCATCTCCAGTCTGGTGGGAGGCAGAGAATAACCTAACCTGGGCGTCCCTGGGCGGTGCAGAGCTGGAGGGAGAGAGGAGGGGTCTGTGCATTTTGAAGCAGGAACCTACCGTGTGACTGGCCAGCACCAAGAACAGGCATCAGCCCCTGGCAGGAGCCAGGCTGAGTGTAGATGCTCAAGTCCAGGGCTCGGGTGTGGGGTTCAGCTGCTCTGCAGGGGCTGAGCTGCAGCCATGGGCACACAGGGCACGGGGCACATCATCCCAGGACATCACAGTACTGAGCCCAGCCTGCAAGATCCAGTGCAGAAACCTACAACACGGTGATCCCTGCCAAGCCATGAGTTTTGCAGGCAACCCAACCCAGGTTCAAGTCCCAGCTCTGCCAGTTACCAGCTCTGCAACTTCGGGCAAGCTCCTTCACCCTCTTAACCTTCCAATCCTTGTGAAGCAGGGGAGAGTGAGAACCCACCCCCCCACCCCCGCCACCCTGGGATTGTCTTGAGGATCAAACAAAATGCCTGGCACATAGTAGGTGCTCAGCTAACCATTGCTCCTTCCTTGCAGGAGATGCAACCAAGCTAGTTCATGATCGTTTAAGCAGCTAACAGATAGTGACCTTTTCAATAATGAATGACTTAAATAATTAATAAGATACACTTTGCCACAACGGTCATGCAGGAGGCAAAGACGCAGCCTTGCTCAGCTCGGCTGGACAAATGTGGACTGAGCCGGTCCTCTGGGCGGGGCCCCCGAGCAGGCTTCTGGTGGTGTGGAGGTGATGGGTGGAGGAGAGGCTGCTCTTCCCCTTGAGGAGGGGGGAGGGGACACACAAGCCCACCCAAAGCTACAGACCATGAAACAGCTGTGGGCTCTGCCCCAAAGGTGTGGTCTCCTGAGATGTGAGTCTCGCACAGCAGACACACCTGGGGTGCTTGTCAAAATAAATTCCTGGGTCTCAGGCACAGCCTCCTAACCAGGAATCTCTGGGGGTGATGCCTGTAGGCGCTACCGTTTGAGAACCACTGGAAAACTTCATTACCAGGACCCAAGCGTTTTGAGAGCTGAGACTCTACCATGTAAACGAAGGTGCTCCCCAGCCCCTGCCATGTTCCTGACAAGACGGTGATGTGAGCCAGCCCTTAGGGGCTGTGGCCATCCTGCCTGCAGAACCCGGGGTGGTTTGCTTGCACGGAAAGGGACCGCGCTGGTCCATTTCTGAGTCGCTGCGTCTGGTCCTAACAGTTCTCAGTGTCCCTTGCTGTTAACCGTTGCCTGTCTCTGAGGTCTCCCCCTTTCCATATTGCACACGTCGTGCACCTCCTGTGTACCAGGCCCGGTGCTGTGCGATCCAGATGGGGTTTAAGGACGTCAGCTATGGAGGGGAAGGGGGCATGCAAGCTCGTTGGCATTGCACGTGAAGTCTGGGTTCATGGCATCTTCATGAGAGGCTGGGCTCCCAGCCCACGGGCTCTGCCCTCTGTACAGATGGTTTCATTTCTGAGCTCAGAGCCTCTTTGTGTCCTGATTCTCATAGAGGCAGACTCAGAACGGGGTTTCCATCACCATATGAGTCTCCGTACAAGAACAAGCATCAGGAACATGCCAGGACGCGATGGGGGTTAGGGGATCCCCAGGTGCTGCCCAGCTCCCATCCTGCCCTCCACGCTCTGTGTGACCTTGGGCCGGGGACTTCCTGCTTGGGCTTCCTTTTACCAGCCGAAGGGAGAGGGGATGGACTTTGAGACCAGAGCAGACCTTCACTCGCTGGGCCTCCTGGTGGGCGCCCATGGTTCCAGCAACATCTGCGGAGCACTTGCTGTGTTCCGGGCCCTGTTGGCACGCCTTCATTCTCACTACGACCCCGGGGGCTAAGTGCTGGAAGCACGGAGCTTTCTGGAGGAACCCAGCCAGTAGGGTCAGTACGTGATGGGGGTGGAGGGGGGTGAACAGCTGGCTCCAGCTCCTGCCCCGCTGCCCCTTGTTTCCAGCTCGCCGCCCTCTGTGGCGGCAGGAATCCCTCCCCTTCCCGAGTGTGTACCCGTCTTCCCTGACATTGTTTGGTTTGGCTGAAGTTTCCCAAGCAGCCACTACCCCACCCTGGCTCTGTGCCGGGTGCTGGGGACACAGAAGCAAGCGGGGCAAGTGAAGACCTGGGTAACCGTCACAGGATGATGGGGTACAGGCTGGGGGGGCGCAGGCAGGATGAGGGGCACAGCCAGGCCGTGGGCCCCAGCAGTCTGAGGTTAAACAAGCCTTGCCTTGTGGACAGGAGCGGAGGTGGGGCTTCTCAGGCAGGTGGAGGTCTGAGACCAGGTGTGGTGGTGGGTGTGGTCATGCGTGATGTCAAGCTGGGGGTGGGGGGAGGGTGGAGAGTCGGGACAGCAGGGTTGTAATCAGTGTTTCTCCCGGAACAAGAGCTATAGCGTCTGCGCTGCTTTACTACCTACCAATTGTCACCTGGATTCCCCCCCCACAACCGCCGCACGTCGCTGAGATGCGTCTCCTTGAGCACAGATCCCCTCAGCCGCTCCCCAAGGGCCCCTCTCTCTCTCTCTCTCTCTCCCTCCCTCCCTCCCTCCTCTCTCTCTCTCTCTCTCTCCCCCTCCCTCCCTCCCTCACTCCCTCCCTCCTCTCTCTCTCTCTCTCTCCCTCCCTCCCTCCCTCCCTCCCTCCCTCCTCTCTCTCTCTCCCCCTCCCTCCCTCCCTCCTCTCTCTCTCTCCCTCCCTCCCTCCCTCCCTCCCTCCTCTCTCTCTCTCTCTCTCTCCCTCTCTCCCTCCCTCCCTCCTCTCTCTCTCTCTGTCCCTCCCTCCCTCCCTCCCTCCCTCCTCCCTCCTCTCTCTCTCTCTCTCTCTCTCCCTCTCTCCCTCCCTCCCTCCTCTCTCTCTCTCTGTCCCTCCCTCCCTCCCTCCCTCCCTCCTCCCTCCTCTCTCTCTCTCTCTCTCTCCCTCTCTCCCTCCCTCCCTTCTCTCTCTCTCTCTCTCTCTCTCTCTCTCTCTCACCATATTAGGTGGATGATCTCGGCCTCTCCAGCTCCTGGAGGCTTCTCCATTCCTGGCCCAGGGCCCAGCTTCTTCCCTGGGGAGAAGGACCAGAGTTCTTCCTCTTGGAGGAGGGGCCGGGGAGGAAGAGGGTTGCAAATGCACACTCGGCACCTTGGTCCCTGGAGTCCCCATCACGAGGTGCCTTCCTCTTCTGGGGTCTCCATATGCCTGTTTCGAGCCCTTATTTGGCGATGGGGAATCCTGGAGCCAAGATCCAGCCCTGAACGACTCCAGGGGAGACTGAGGCAGGAGGCTTATCATAGGCACCCCGGAGGGGAGACCCAAGGATGCTGCAGCTGCCCGGTCCGGCGGCTGGGAGCAGGTACTAGACCTGGACGCCTGGCAGTGGACTGGGCTGACCTCGGCGCCCCCAGCTGAGCCCTGTGAGGGGCCAGGCACCTAGCAGGGCTCAGCGAACACTCAGAAACCCACGAAGGAGGCTGTGGGCGCTGCTCCCTGCACCCTCCTCCAGGCAGCCGGCATTGATCTACTCAGTGTCAGGTGCTCAGGGCACAGAGACACAGAAGGAAACAAGATGGGAGGACTGGAAGCGGACGGCAGTAGCCGTTGCTCAGTGCCGACCATGTGCCAGGCACCCACACCGGCTCCGTCAGCCAGGTGGGCACCGCTCAGCCATAAAGCCATCGGCCTTCTTAGGGGATGTTTTTAGCGCTATCATCACCGTCGGTATTATCGGAAGCAGCACGTGTGCCTGGGCCGGGAGTCAGACGGCCCAGGTTCAAGGCCCACCTGTGCCACTCGGAGGCTCTGCGACCTTGGGCAGCCCGTTCCACCGGCCCCTGCCTCAGTTTCCCCATGTAAGCACCAGGGGTCATAATCATCCTGAGAATTAAACGGGCTGATCCTTGTGCAGGCCTGGTACCTGGTCCTCACGTGCCGGCGATTCTTGAGGTCATTTCACGTTTGGGTAAATAAAGGTGGTGGGGGTCCTGCCCTGCCAGGGTTGGGGGGGGGCGGGAACAGCATTCACCCCGTGCCCCACACAGGCCAGCCACATGCCCCTTGTTCTGTAGGGCTGTTGAGTCCCATTTTCAGATGTGGAAACTGGGGGGCTCGGAGGAGTTCATTGACTTGCCCAGGTCAGCCAGAGAAGGGGAGACTGAGGCAGGGTCCCACCCCAGGGCCATGGCCTCTCTGCTGAGACTCGCAGAGCCTCCGGAGAAGCGGCCTCATCCACGGGAGGGGGAAGGAACGTCTTCGTCAGAAGCTTCTCCGGTGACGCGCGGACTGAGGCAGCCCCCAAGCTGCCACTTCAAGAGCAGTATCGGAGGTCGCGCATCAGGGGCGCTGCATCTCAGAGCAGTGCCTGCCTCCGTGGTCCCTGCAGACCCACACTCCATCCATCCCCATCCCCGGAAACGCCATCTCCTTGCTGCCTGGCAGGGCCAGGCCCAAACTGCATCACCACTCGGGATGGCATTGTGGTGCCCCTGCCTCGGAGCCCACAGTCGCTGAGTTATGGACCCGGCCTGGATCCGGGGGTGGGGAGGTGCGGTCCGAGGGGAAGAAGCGCAGCCGCTTTCAGTTAATTTCACGGAGAAGCTGGCTTTCTCTTCGCTTAGAACACAGTGATCTCGGACTGCAAAGTTTTCTGCTAAAATCCCACGGACTCAGCCTCCCCTGGTGCCCGCACCTCCGTGGCTCATTGCCTCCCGGAAAGTGGTGACAAGGTGCCCTGCTTTTCTGCTCATAATGTCTCCCTTGCTCACCCGACACGCTCTGGTTTTCTCCTGAGCTTAGGGAACGTTTCACCTCGGCCCTCGTCGCACCCCTGCCGGCTCCCAGGCGGCAGGAGGGCAACTCCGGGCTGTGCTCCCCCTTCCTGCCGCCCTCCCCTGCCTCTCCCTCCACCTGACTTTCTTTTTGCCCCAGCTCCGGGTCTACCTCCTGGTGAATCACATCTCTATTATTGTGCTATGGTTCCCCCGGGCTGGAACCTACGCCCACCGCAGGCATCTTGTCTCTGGTGTTCAGGGCACATAGTAGGTGCTCAGCTAATGCTGTCTGATTGACACAGCAGCAACAGAGCTGGAGTCAGCCCTGACACATCACCCTAACCCTCAGGCTGCGTGCTTTATTGCTAGAGCCCCCCTAGGCGTGCAGTGGAGCTAAAGGAGAAAAGGGAGGTGGCCTGGGGTGCTGCAGGTACTACCCAGGATCCTCACTGCAGCTTCAGGGAGAGGGGTCCCCGAGGCACGGTGTCATCCCAGCTGCCTCGACGCTTGTGTGCGTCATCGTCCCTGTTACGGGCCCAGGGGAGCAAGCAGGGGCTCCAGGTCGGACACATCTGGCTTTGAATCCCAGCTTGACTCCTCAAGACCTGTCTGAGCCTCGGTTTCCTCATCTGTAAAATGGGGACAATCACAGCCTCACCTCACAGGGAGGTCTCAGGACCAGAGGAGGTTCTGGCTGCCCTCTCAGGACCCCGTTGTCCCTGCCTCACTCCCTCTGGTTTGTCCCACCTCCCCACCCCCCGAGAGGGTCTCAGCTCCTAACCTGGCCCCCAAGGCCCTCCGCAGCCTCTCACTCTCTCTGAAGCCTCGGGCTGCTGCTCACCTCCCTCTAAGATGCATGCACGGGAGCAGGTCGAGCGCTGGGAACCGCGGTTACACTTATAGTTTAGACGTCCTCCCCCCCGCCAATCATTATTTCCCTTGGTCCTTGGAATTCCCACCCTGGGAACTGAGCTGCACAGCTCTACCATCCCCTTTTACAGATGAGCAAACACAGGCCCAGAGAGGCTAAGTGACTTGCCCACGGCCACACAGTAAGTCCATGGACTTAAGCCAGGGTCTCCCTAGTCCACAGTCTCTCGGAACTAAGTACGACACTGAGCCAACTGCCACAGCCCCTGCCAACCTCAGAGCCTCACACCCCACAGCAAGATAGGACTACAGGGGCTTCTATCTTCCCCACCAAGGAAAGCTGTGCAGTCTTCCCCTCCCACCTCATCCCTCATCCCTGCCTCACACCTTCCATTCAAGGCCTGGTTCCCCTCCAGCTCTTGCTGATTCACACCTCCCTGCTTTTGCACACAATTCTCTTCCCAGAATGCTCTTCTTCCGCATCTCCCTGAGGAACTCCTATTCATCCTTCAAAACCTTCCCTGAGGTCGGGGTCCCTGGTCAGGCCTAGAGGGCTGAGATGGGGTGGTGACTGGAGGAGAGACAGGAGGCTGCCCAGCCCCCAAGCCTTCCCAAGAGAAAATTCCTGACTGGGCCTGGGAAGGGGGTTGTTTGTGTATCTCAAACTTTAATGGGTATTCAATCCCCCAGGGTCCTGTTAAACTTGCAAATTCTGACGTGCATGGTCTGGGGTGGGCCTGGGATTCCGCATTTGCAAACAAGCTCCTGGGAGATGCTGATGCTGCCAGTCTGGGGACCAGCCCTTGACTAGAGGACAGAGCTGCGGCCGTTAGAGCTGGGAGCTTCTCTAGGGCAGGCTGCCTGACTTCAAGGCCCAGATTGGCAGAAGGAGCCCTGGAGGCCTGGGGGGCTGGCTCTGGAGTCCAGGGGGGATGCTGAATTACCTGGCCCCCTGGGCAGTAGAGGAGCAGCTCCCCCTGGTCCACCTGGCCAGCCAAGAAAGCCTCCAGCCAGGGAGGGGCTTGTTTGCAAGGAAGTGTCCCATCACTTGAGAGAACAGCCACAGTAACATGAAGTGCCCAGAGGACCCAGAAGAGCCCACGATGAACTGCAGGGGAGGGAGGAGTCAGGGCATGCTTCCTGGAAGAGGAGGCGATGTTGCGCCAGTCCTGAGGAGGTAAGGGGAGGTCACCTGGTTGGCACACAATGGAAAAGTCACCTCGGACAAAGGGAGCAGCTTGAAAAACGGCCCCAGTGACCCTTGAAATCACGTGACTTTTGCAGATTTCGTGTGGGAGAACCAGACATTCTTTCCTGATGTTCGTTCGGGGGCTCCCCTCTCAGCCCATCACTCTCCCACCTCCTCCCTCCCCCACCTAGAACCCTCACAGCTCATTGCAGAACTCATCCGTGGGGTCCCTGGAGTTCACCCAACCCTAGAGCCTCCCCCGCTGGCAGAGCCCAGGCGTCACTTTTTTGCTGGCTCTGCGGCCAGAGTTTCTGGTGTACGGTTTCTGCAGGGACACCAGCCAACAGCGAGAAATTCCAGAAAATTAGGAGACAAAGGGAGAGGACCAGGTATCTTCTTTCCTTGGCATCACATCAAATACCAAGGAGGCCTCCGTGATCGGAATTCAGAAAACAGTGACTGTCCCAAGTGGGGCTGGAGTTTCAAATGCTTAGGGCTTCCAGCTGGATCAGGACACTCTGGCCCTGTCCCCTCCGACCCCTGACCTTCCCGGCTGGGCCCTGGCTTCCTCCCACCCGGCCTAGTTGACACAGGAAGGCATCCTCTGCCAGCTCTCCCTGTTTTCACCTTGTTCACACGGCTTTGGTGAAAACCCAGGAGAGTGTTTGTTCATTAGTGATGCTCCACAACCAGGGGGTACCATGAGGGATGAGGGGTGACAGAAAGTCCACACCAGAGGCCTCACGTGCTGTGTGTCCTCAGGTGAGCCGCTGGCCCTCTCTGAGTCTCAGTATCTACTCTGGACAATGGTGATGAGAGGTGAAGGAGGGCACACAGAAAGGCCCAGCCCAGGGCTGAGCACACAGTAGGGCTGCAGGGAGCGTTGATGCTATTCCTGGGGAGTGTCCCCTCGCCCCTCACCAGCTGGCCTGTCCCTCCTTACCCTGGAGAGGGCAGAAAGCCAGACTTCTCAGTGGAGAAGAACCGGCAGCGGGATGGGGGGTACGGGGGCGGGGCAGTTAGCCCAAGAGGGAACGCTTGGGTTTGGTGCTGGGGAGTGAATTTAAAATAACAGCAACCCTGGAGCAGGGGTGCAGCCGGGTACGCTATGTTCCTGCCCCAGCCCCGCTAGAACATAAGAACGAGGGTTTTGTTTGCTTGATTCAATGCCTCCCTCCCAGCTCCCAAACACTTATTTGACAAATCCTCATTTTACAGACAAGACAACGAAGGCACAGAGAGGTTAGGTAACTGGTCCAAGGTCACCCAGCTGGTCACCTGCAGACTCAGCACTTGAACCCAGGCAGTGTGCTCCACCCCAGGCTTTCAGGCCCAAGTCTTCAGCCTGGTGCCCTTGGCCAGAGAGACGGATGAGAGAAGGCAGGAGTCAGGAGATAGAGCTTGAGGGCCTCTGCATGCCCCTGAGGGGGCAGCTCCCTGCTGCAGGCTCCAGCCAGGGCAGGGCCAAGGGCAGGGGGAGGGGCCAAGAGGAAGACGGTGTATAGCGTCCAGTTCTGGTCCAGAGAGGGGCAGGGATGGGAGCCGATCTCCCCCACTCCTATCCTGCGCCAGTCTCTGAGTTGGGCAACTGGACACACAGTCAGACTGACTCAGGTGCAGACAGAGGAAATGAGTGATCAGATCTGATCAAAGGGAGCCCAGAGGAGACACCTGCCCATCCTGGGCATCAGGGAGAGTTCCCTGGAGGAAGTGGCGGCTGGAATGATCTTTAAGGATGAGTAAGAGTTAGGCAAAAAAAAGAAAAAGCCGGGAGTGTGTTGCTGGTAGGAAAAACAGCACATGCAAAGGCCCAGGTGAGGGGTCAGGCCCACGAGGTCTCCGAAGGGAGCAGCTGTCCAGGAACAGAGTGCGACTCAGGGTTCTTTTCTCTGATAGACTTATCAGATAGATTCTTCTTCTAGTGAACCCCCCTTTGCTAATAATGTTCCACAAGAGGCCAGAAACACCCTCCAGAAAGTCTTCCGGTGCTCAAGGCCTTCTCTTTTTCTGCTCTCTCCCTTCCTCGAGGGCGATAAACCCCAACAGAGACCCCAACCCAGCCCTCGAAAGCTCCAGCCTCCAGGGTCCAGAAAAAAGAACCAAACAGTCCACGTTCAAAGGGACCTGGGGCTATGCTGGTGGATTTTCCCACTCATACCAAGGAGTAAATTGTGATATTGGAGCAGAAGGGAAGGGGGTGGACGAAGCAGTTTGGAGGGGCAGTCCTGAGTTCAAATCCCACGGCTGCCCTCCTGAGTCATGTGACCTGGGCAATTCCTGCAACACCTCGCCCCCTCCCTGCCTCCTCCCTGTCTCTCAAGGCTTAGGGTCTTCTCTGGGAGGGGATGATGAGATGCGTGGAGAGGCAGGGCCGCCTGGAGCCAGAGCACGGGGCCCCTTATCTCTGGTCTTGATTATTATTTCCTCCACCTCAGCCCTCCACCAAGTAGCCGTGACAGTTTCCTTTCTTTTCATGCCAAATTTTCCACCATAAAATTGCCCATGCTCAGTGGAGAGCACGCGAGGAAGGGACCAAATGGCCACACCACCAAACGCGGCCCCTCCTCCCCTCCAGCCTTCTCTTGTCGTCAGCACATCATTTCGCTTTATAGCTGTTGCCTTCGCCCAGAAAATTGTGTGTCTTGGGTTTTTAATTCAACATTATGTCATGGCGAGCTGCCCGCGTTATTGAGAACTCTTCATGAGCAGTGCTTTAATGGCTGCATTCATTGTGCCTTGAGAGATGGTCCGTCACTCCATGACCCACTTCCTTGTCTCTGGCTACCTGGGGGCTTCCGACCTCCCACCTCTCAGAGCATCGCTCTTCTCGTGTCCCGGTCCCTCGGTCTCCAGGACGAGAGGGCTTCTGGTGTTGGCACTGAAACCCCCTGCCCATCCCTGCCCAGGCGTGTGCTACCCAGTGATGGAGGGCTCACTCCTCCGAAGCCAGCTGCCTGTGTCTGAACAACTCCACCTGCTACGAAACTCTATTTCTTTACAGGTAGGAAGCAGAGTGGTGAGGGGCAGAGGCTCTTGGAGGCTGGCAGACCTGGGTTCAAATCTTGCTCCCCTGTTTCTTGGTGGCCAGAGGACCTCCAGCACGTGATTTAGCCGAACTGCCCTCACCTGGAAAGCAGGGTGATTAAATCAGCCTCACAAGGTGCTGTCTGGCTAAATGAGACGTGGGAAGAGCCTGACATATAGAAACCGCTGTACAAATGTTGTTCATCTCTCCCCGGCATCACATCGAGGTGTGGCAGGCTTTCTGCAGTGTTGAAGATGGCAGTCGGCTGTCCCCAGGGTCCACAGCCCTTTCGGCTGAGTACCAGACAGCGATCAACACAAGGAAGGGTTTCACTGGATGAGTAGGAGTTTTCTGGAAGTGGAGAAAGGGCAGAGAGAGCAGCTTGGCAACGTCCCAGAGGAGGGAAAAGGCTGAGGAAAAGTGAGGAGCCCTGGGGAGCCCCGGGTCCTGGGCACTACCCCATCATAGCTCCCGGCCTCTCACTGGCCCCACCTCAGTCCACGTCACTGCTCCCTCCTCGTGTCTGCAGCCTTAGACACTGGAGGGCCCTTCCTTGAGCCTCTTTTTCCCATCTCCACCCCCCGCCCCGGGAACCCCACCCGGCCCACAGTTACAGTCTTGTCCCCCTGTACCTGACCCCGGGTCGGTCTCCACCCGCGTCTCCCCCGACTCCAGACTCACCCGGATGTTCAGTAGACACGGCCGACAGACCAGCACATCCTGGGACCCCCGCCCCCTCCCGCCGGAGCCAAGCTGACCCCACCCTCTCTTTCCCGTTTCACACGTCCTGTGAGCGATACCTGAACGAGCCCAGAACCCTCCCTCCGCACCCCTCTCCCAAGACCAACCATTCCAGTCCATCTTCCCACCAGGGTCGAGACAACGCCTCCTAATTCTCTCCCTGCTTCTATCCTCTGCCTCCCAACCGCCCCCCCCCCCGCCCCCCAACCACATGCAGCGGCAGAACGATCCCTTTCAAATGTGAATCAGAACCCACCGATGCCTGTCTCACTGGGGGAGAAAATTCTCTCACTGGCTCACAGCTTGACCTGACGCCCCTCCCCAGCCCCTCTGTCCTCCTCTCCCCCACGTGATCAGCCACACTGGCCTCCCTGCGGCTCCCGGAGCTTGCCAAGCTCACCCCTACCTCAGGGCCTTTGCACCTGCCACTCCCCCTGCCTGAAAAGCTCTCCTCCCAGATATTTGCATGGCTTGCTCTCTCTCTCTTCCACCAGGTTCCTGCCCAGATGTCACCTCCACCAAGAGGCCCTCCCTGGCCAAGGTTTATATGATAGCAACAGCTTTCCCACCCCACCATCCCCCTCTACTCCCCCTATTTCTCTTTCGGTTTCTACATGGAGCTCACCACCTCTGTTGTGTTTGCTTTCTTGTCTGCTGTCTCCTCTGCTGTAAGGAATCCCGGGAGAGCTGGGATTGGTCTGTCTTGTGCCCAGCCGTGCCCCCAGCACCTAGAAGTAGGCTAGGCGCTCCATGAGTAAGTGTTGAGTGAATGCATCTTCTTCTGCCCGGAGCCTGGCACGTATTAGGCACCTAGTAAATGTCAGACCGATGAGTGGACTGCATCATTATTGTTCATAAAAGGAGCTCCCATTAACTGAGGAACTGGTGAGCTAAGCGGCTGCAGCAGACGGTCCCAGTTCACGTCCCTAGCTTGGCCACCCTGAACTCCGTGCATGGAGGAGGAAACGGAGCCTCGGCGAGAGTCAGCAACTTTCCCAGAGCTGCACAGCTGCTGAGGCAGAATTCACACCCAGGTCTAGCTGACTCCGAAGCCCACATTCTTGGAATGGGAAGCAGGGTCTCCCCCGGTACTTCTCCTGCTGTGAGAGCTACACCCTGAGATGGTGCTCACAAAGCACCCAGCCCCATGCTGGACCTGATGACAGGCTCCCTGTGCAAGTCAGGCCTTACCCACCCCTGGGGCAGGACCCTGAGGGTCCTCCAAAAGAGCATGAGTTCTGGGGCTCCAGGCACCGGCAGACCAAGCCCTCTCTGATCTGGACGCGGTATCGACCTGCGGTTCAGATGGTGCCTCCACGTGCTAGTGGGGAACCTCAGGCAAATTATTTCACTTCTCTGAGCCTCAGTTTTCCCATCTGTAAGATGGACCAGTAGACCAACCCTGCGGGGCGACTGCGAGGATTAGAACAGGGCCCGGCGTGTGATAGGGGCCTCCGTAAATGCTCATCGTAATTATTGGTGTGTTATTAGTGCAAAGAGTAAAAGTAGACAAGAGAAGCCACAGAACCCCCCAACACGCACAGGTGTTTTGCATTTTCTGCTTTCTTACGCACGTGCTTTTCCACTCTTCCAATAATGACGTACAGTGTTTCCCCCTTATCCAAAGTTTCACTTTACCGGGTTTCAGTTGCCTGCGGTCAACCTCGATCTGAAAATATTAAATGGAAGATTCCAGAAATAAAGAATTCATACGTTTTAAATTGCACACCATTCTGAGTAGCGTGATAAAATCTCAATCCATCTTGCCCCAGATGTGAAACATCTCGTTGTCCAGGGTGTCCCGTCCATCCGTCACTTAGTAACCCTCTTGGTTATCAGATGGGCGGTTGTGGCGTCACACGGCTTCTGTTCAAGTGACCCTTATCTACTTAAGAACGGCCTCTCGGAGCAAGTGCAGTGATGCTGACAAGTCAGTTGTGCCAGAGGGAAGCCACAAAGTGGATCCTTTAAGTGAAAGGATGAAAGTTCTCAGGGTGGAAAGAAAAATAGCCAAGATCTTGCTAAGATCTACGGCAAGAACGAATCTTCTACCCGTGACGCTGTGAAAAAGGCAAAAGAAATTTGATAGTTTTGCTGTCACACCTCAAACTGCAAAAGTAACGGCCACAGTGCCTCATAAGTGCTTCATTAAGGTGGAAAAGGCATTAAATTTGTACAATAAGGTATTTTGAGAGAGAGAGAGAGAGGCCACTCTCACATAACTTTTATTACAGTGTATTGTTATAATTGTTCCATTTTATTAATAGTCATTGTTGTTAAATGTGCCTTATTATACTTATTGTGCCTAATTTCTAAATTAAACTTTATCACAGGTATGTACGTATAGAAGAAAACATAATATACGTAGGGTTTGGTTCTCTCTGAAGTTTCAAGTAGCCACTGGGGGTCTTGGGATGTATCCCCCATGGTTATGGCCGGGGAATGACTGTACACATCATTCTGCATTCTAATTTTATTCACCTAACATTAAATTAGCCATTGTCCTGTGGTTTTGACTTAATTTTTCTAAATATCGTTTTAGCAGCTCCCAAGTAGTCCAGATTCCATATGCTGGCGTTAATTTAGCCATTCCCCTACAACAAGGCATTTATACAGCTTACAGTTTTTTTTACTGTGACAAAAAACACTGCAGGGGAGGCACATACTCTAGAAAATCAGGGGTGGCAACAAACACCTTTAAGTGTTTATGGTTTTCCCTTTTCTGAATTATTCCCTCTGGATAGATTCCAGGCCGGCAAATTATTGAGTCTAAGGATGTGACAGTGTTACGGTTCTTTATATAGGTGGCAGCCTCATTCCCAAAGGGACTGTCACCCACCAGCATCTTCTGAGGATGTTCATTTCACAGCCCCCTCTCCAGCACAGGGGTTTGCATTTTTTTTTGATTATCAGTGAGGTTGAACACCTTTCCTTTCATCTGTTAATTAGTTGTATTTCCTCTCCTGTGGGTTGCCCACTTATTTTACTGTGCCCCCAAGACAGGTGATAATTGAAGCCATTTCCATCAACAACATTTCTTTCCCAAATTTCAGCTGCTAGGTGTTCGTCTTGACTGTGTATCTCTCTCCCTGTACTATTTACTTACCACATTTTTAATTGATCTTAAATCAAGCCATTTTTTTTTGTTAGAAAACTCAGACTTGCTCTAAGCAATCATACCTTTACATATTTCCAGGGAACCATCCTACACTATTGGTGGGAATGTAAATTGGTGCAGCCACTATGGAGAACAGTATAGAGGTTCCTTAGAAAACTAAAAATAGACCTACCATACGATCCAGCAATCCCACTCCTGGGCATATACCCGGAAAAGACTAAAACTCTAATTCAAAAAATACATGCACCCCAATGTTCATGGCAACACTAATTACAACAGCCAAGACATGGAAGCCACCTAAGTGTCCACAGTCAGAGGAATGGATAAAGAAGATGTGGTATATGTATGCAATGCAATACTACTCAGCCATAAAAAAGAATGAAATAATGCCATTTGCAGCAACATGGTTGGACCTAGAGATTATCACACTAACTGTAGTAAGTCAGAAAGAGAAAGACAAATACCATATGATATCACTTATATGTGGAATCTAAAATACAACACAAATGGACTTATTTATGAAACAGAAACAGACTCACAGACATAGAAAACAAACTTCTGGTTACCAAAAGGGAAAGGGGTGGGGAGGGGTAAGTTAGGAGTTTGGGATTAGCAGATACCACTACTATATATAAAATAAACAGTAAGGTCCTACTGTAGAGCACAGGGAACTCTATCCAATATCCTGTGATAAACCATGATGGAAAAGAATATGAAAAAGAATATATATGTATAACTGAATCACTTTGCTGTACAGCAGAAATTAACACAACATTGTAAATCAACTATACTTCCATTTAAAAACAAGTTACATTTTTCCTAATACACATAAAACAAATCCGTAAACGTATCCAAGGGTTGCTGGGGCCGCCGCAGCAGCACTGATAGTTAAATTCTGAGAAATTTTCAGAGCCCGTAGTTAAACCACTATAAAAATTCACTGTTATAAACTTCCAATTAAATAAATTTTATTAAACACAAAGGTAACAGATACTTGAAACTCTTCACTTCCTAATTGCATGGCTACATCGGCTACTTTCTATGCTCTTGAGGTTTGAGGTCTGTTGTATCTGTGTGATGCAAACGCGCATGATGGTGGCTACCACCCATCTCTCCCCAGCTCTGCAGTCAGCTACGTCATATTGGCAGTATTTACACCATGGACATGGGCAGCAAATGCTACAAATCAGGGCTCCCCGCTGGAGAACAGGTCATTAAATGTTCACCAGCTTATCGCTATACATGGCTCAGATCTGCCTGCCCCAGT
This sequence comes from Lagenorhynchus albirostris, assembly GCF_949774975.1. Classification (NCBI taxonomy): domain Eukaryota; kingdom Metazoa; phylum Chordata; class Mammalia; order Artiodactyla; family Delphinidae; genus Lagenorhynchus; species Lagenorhynchus albirostris. The sequence goes on from NC_083105.1 coordinate 5,489,311, forward strand.
GGTCTGCCCCGTACTGTGGAGAAGCAAACATGTTCTTAGGTGCTTGTGAAAGCAGGGTCCCGGCATTCCCTGGGACACCCGTAGGCAGGCGTCCCGGGCAGCAGTAGCTGGGACAAGAAGCAAGCTGGAGGGAGATGCATCCACCCTTTCCAGGTCCTGGTTCTTCTGGGCACGGAGAAAGCAGGGGGCGTGAGAAGGCAGAGAGCCTGGTCAGCCCTCCCTGTCACACGTCTGGGTCTCAGACCCCGAGGAAACAGCTCGGACGTCCCTTTGCAAACCCTCCGGCTCCATCCTGCTCCTCCTTCCCTGAAACAGTCCGCATTGCAGCTGCAGCCTGGGCACACTTACCTCCCTCATTTATTCAACCGGTACTTTATCCAAGGTCGGCACTAGGTCACGGCTGTGCTAAGTGCTGGGGGTAGAAAGGTGAGACGGGATCAGCCCTGCCCGCGAGGAGCGCTGGCCGGTGATGGGCAAGAAATCGATCCCGGCCCTCCACTGGCGTTGCCTGGAAAATCAAGGTATTCAGCCACAGGGAGAATAGACCTCAGGGAAGGTTTTGGGAAAATCACTGAAAAGGCACTTCCAGAACGAACTAGACCCACTGTCTCTGGGCCCAGGATGCAGCTCAGCCGGGGCAGGGGTGGGGAGGTGGGAGTGAGGGCCTTGGGTCCAGCCAACCAGATCCACAGGCCCTGTGACCTTGGGCCAGTCACTCGCTCCTGCCAAGCCTGTTTGCTTGTCTGTGAAAACGGGGGCATCAGGAGGACGGAGATGGTGCCCACTAGGAGCCTGGCACAGAGCAGGAGATCAGCCCCGTGGCGCTCCCATTCCCCGGGGCACACTGCCAGGCGGCCGCTCAAACCCTGGGAGGGGCTCCTGCGATCCTGCCCTTGCACCTGGCCACCCAGCCTGGAGGAGACCCACACGGCCCACCCAGCTCCCAAGTTTGAAATCAATTAAAATTCCGTAACCCAGTAACTGCGGTAGCTACTGTGCAAACAAAGATGCCAGCTCGCCTGAGCAATTAACAAAGAGATGTTTCCATGAAGGCCTGGGCGAATCTCGGGGATCATTACCCCCAAGAAAGGAGGATGCTCCTTTATGGCAATCTGACAGGAATTCCATAGAATCGCCCTCTGGGCTGCAGCAGGTGTAACCAGAGAAAACGGGGTCACCAGGGAGGGAAGTCGGGTTTGGGCTTACGACTGTTATGTTCCCCCAGACCCTTTATTTCAAGGGTTCTTCCCAGGCCCAGCTCCCAGATCAGGGCAGGGGAAGAAGGAATTTATCTCCATGTGGGTCGGGGGGGACCACGGAAGCTTTCCTTCTTTATCCTGCTCCCCCATCCCCGCCATTAACACTCTGGCTTTAGCTGCTAAAATATTTGCTTCCGAGAATAGATGCTCGTTGGTGCAGCAAATGTCTCCCGATGTGAGCATTCCAGCCCCGTCGGAACGACGGAAACCTGCACTTGCCTGTGGGCCAAGAGGGCCTCCCCTCCCCCCTCCTCCTCAGCGCCTTCCGGGATGGTCTTCCGGTTGTTTCAAGGCACCCACAGGGTGCTGGGGAGAGCCCGCTGCCAGATCACTTTGGCCGCGAGATCTGGGAGTGGTTCCATCCTGCCCTGGGTTCCGGGAGCATGGCTTTGGGAATCTCTGGGTGCTGCATCCCGGGAGTCCCCTGGGCTGGGCTGGCACCAGGTTCTGGGCTGCCCAGCTGTGCATCCTTGGGCAAATTGCTTTACCTCTCTGAGCTGCAGCGTAGACATTGGTGGGGGAGCAAATAACCCCCACCTGGCGGGGGGGTGGATAGTGAAGACGGAATCTGAGAGGGTGTGCAGAGGACCTAATCCAGCACCCCACTCATCGGAAAGACCCCCAAAGTACCCCCTTTCCTTGTCTCTGCTCACTTTGTGGGTGGGAAAAGAGCTCCTTGCCAAATGCCCCCTGCTCAGCTGGAGTTTGCCGAGGGTTTACGTCACAACTCATCCAAACAGACGAGACAGGGGGATGTGGTGCTGGCTTGTCCTGTTGTGGCCTGGTCACCCTGGGGTCTTCACATCCCAGAGCCCACTCCCTGGTGAGGCCGGCTAGAGTTGTCTGAAATTTGGGAGGCTGGAGACAGCCATCCCCGGCCCTGGTGGTCTCAGAGCCAGGGAGACACAGCTGCTGAGGCGCCCCGGGGCCCCCATCTGTCTTCAGGTTTGCCGTCTGTGTCCAGCCCTCCTTCCCGACCGCTGCCCCCAGGCCGGCAGATGCCGCAGACACGTCCTGGGGAGCTGGTGGAATGCCAGAGCCTTCTATGCATCCAGGCCCCTCGGCTGTCACTGGGCTCCCAGCCCCCCTGCAAATGGGCCCCCTTCTCCCGTCCAGCACCTCTGAGTGACCCTCCTCCGAGCCTTTGACGCCCCTTTCTGGACCTTCCCTGCCCCCAAGCGTGGACACACCAGTCGCTACAATAGCACCCCAGCGACTGTGTCCCTGTGACCCTGACCGGCACCATCACTTACACGACTCCAGGGGTCACGTCTCTCACCTCCAGCTGTGCCCCCGTGGCTGTGTGCATTGATGGAGACTTGCCCACTTCTTCATGAAAAGCCACTGTTCCAGCTGATGATGGGACTCACAGCTGGAGGCCTCGTGACGGGAGGGAGCGTGTCTGTGAGTTTAAGGAAAACGTGGGGTGGGCGGAGGGCTTTCAGCATTAGGCGACTTGGTCTGATGGGAGTTTGGTGGGAGCTCCCCCATCCGTGGCCCGGGCAGGGCTTCCAGTAGGAGGCGGGAGTGGAGGCAGGGAGGCCGAGGGTAGGCCGCCGCTGTGCCCCAGGGAAGAGGCCAGGATGGTAGAGGCTGGGGGGTGGTGACGGAGAACAATGGACCGATTCGGAAGTATCTTGGAGGTGGACTAGGTGGGACCTACGGAGTGAGTGGATGTGGGGAGGCGGGGGAGGGGGAGCGCCAAGGACCACTGTGGGGTCTGACGTGGGTGACACGCGTGTGGCCACAGCCCAGAAGGACACACGAGAGGAGAGGCGGGGCGGGGGCTGTGGGGGGGAGGGGCGTGTAAAGGGGGAACGTGCATCGTGAGAGATGCAGAGATGCAGGCGCCAGGAGGGCCAGGTGTGAGCCAGGTGGGCAGAGGGGGGCCCCAGGAGGGCTGGCGGACTCACGACATGCTGCCCTTGAGGGACGGCCTCCTCCCTGGCTGAGAGACGGCCTCCTCCCAAGCAAGAACAAGGACGATCTGAGTCCTACTGGGGATCCCAGGGCCCAGAGCAGAGCCTGGGCTGGGAGTCACAGCTGCTCGTTCAACCCCCTCTACCACTGGCTTGCTGTTTAACCTTGGGCAGCCTTGTCCCTCCCCAAGCTTTACTGTCCCCTCGTGTAAGTCGAGGGAAGGGACAGAATGCTTCTATGGTGCCTTTCAACTTAGAACCTTTCTGACCTTCTACCTGGCTGATGGAGACGCCGATAGGGGACAAGAACGGATGTGGAAAGCGCTTTGAAAAGTTCGTAGCAGGAAGCAAAGAGAGAGAGTCTTTCTGTAGAGCAGGAGGAGGGGGGAGTTATGGACAGAAGCTGCAGATGAAAAGGACAAACTCTGGAGCACCTTATGGCATTAATGTAGGATGCAGAGCGCCTGTGGAAGCAACAGCGTCAAATATTTACCAAAGCAACATTAAAAATTAACCTTTAGGATGCAGAGGTTTAAAGACCCAGAGCTCCATGAGAAATGCCACCAGGCAGAAGAGTAAAGGGTACGGGCAGGAAGGGTACATGCTGGGCTTGAACAATGATGCCCCCAGAGCCAGGCACAGCTCCCCACGGACCCCTCCTCTGTTTCCCGCCACCCGCCACAGCAGCCTTCAGCCCTGCATCTGCAGAGGCACCTGGGCAGCCCTCCTCAGCCGTAAGCCTTTCTGAGGCTCCCACGGTCTGCAGGATAAGGACAGGCCCTCGGCTCGGCGTTCATGGCCCTCTGTATTTTGCTCCTGCCTCTCTGGGCAGCTGAGACCTTTAGGATGGAAAAGAGTGAGCTGCCGAGGTTGGAGGAGATTGAGGTGGGATCGGGAACATTCCAGGCCCCGGAGTGGCATGTGCAAAGGCACTGAGGCACAGAGAGCCAGTGCATTCACGCACCAGAAGGAAAGTCGAGGTGCAGGAGTATGGGGAGAAAAGGGGAGCACAGGAGGGGAGGGATGGGAGTTGCAGGGGGTGTCTGATGTGCAGGGCCATGGTGAGGGGTGGGCTTCCTGATCCCGGGACCAGGGAAGCCCTCCAGGAGAGGGACAGGTGCCTTTTTCAAAGCTCCCCCTGGCAGGGAGTGGGGAAGGGAGCTGGCCGTCCAGCAGAGGCTGGCACTGTCTTGCAGGCTGGGTTGTGGCAGGAGCAGAGAAGGAAGCAGACAGCCCACAGGACCAGCTGGTGGATTGGGTGGGGGTGAGGGGCTCCAAAGACCGTGTCCCGGACTCTGGCCTGAGCCGCTGGGGAGATGCTGGTGGGATTTTTCCAAGGTGGGGACCCAGGGGCAGGCGTGGCTTTGGGGATCAGCCTTGTGGCGTGTCTGCAGTCTGAGGTGCCTGTGAGCGTGGATGGGGTGATGTCGGTGCCGCACACAGGTCGGGGAGGAGCTCGGAGGAAAACCTGGGTTGAATCTCAGCTTGGACTTGGCCAAGGGGGCTTGTCACAGAATCATGTCGTGCAGGGGCCAGGAAGTCACCTGGGGAGAGGATGACGTGTGTGGGAAGGGACCAGGGGACACCGGCAAAGGAGTCTGGGTAGGGGCAGCCCCTGAGGCAGATGGAACCCAGAAGGCCTGAAGACGGGGTGATCCTGGAGCGGCAGGGTCGGCCTCAGATGCCAGGACCGAATGCCCTGCCCTCTGCCCGCCACTCCCACGATGCCCGTGTCCATCCCGCAACACAGTCAGCGGCTCCTGCAAACACACGGAGGCGACAGCTTGTCTGACTCCCAAAGGCATCATCTCTCCTTCCCATCCACCTGGCCTTTTCCGCAGCTGGCTTCTCTCTTCAGGAACAAAGTGAGGTTTCACGTTGGATTCTTTAAAATGAAGCAGTGCCTTATGACCCCAAATCATTCTAATTTGTCCACAAACAAGACCTTTGTTTTGATGGTCTCTCGTTTCTCCTGGAGACCCGGTGACCCACAGCTGGGGTGCGAGGGGCACTTGGGAGAGTGCCTCCCGTCTCACCTGCACCACGGCCTCTCAGGACAGGTGTTTTCTGGCCATTTTACGGATGTGGAAACTAAGGTTCTGAGAGGTCGCTGGCACATGCGAAGTCAAGCAGCCGGTGAGAAGCAACCTGATTCCATGGTCGGGTTCTTTACGCTCTGCTGGGAGCACCTCCACGGTGCCAGGTCTCAAGGGGGACTCAGTCAGCCCAAAGCCTCCCCAGCACACACACACGCACACGTGCCACACACATGCACACACATACACACGCGCCACACACATGCACACCACACATACACACGTGCCACACACATGCACACACACACACCACACATACACACCACACACACACACCACACATACACACGCGCCACACACATGCACACACACACACCACACACACCACACACACACACCACACATACACACGCGCCACACACATGCACACACACACACACCACACACACACACCACACACACACACCACACATACACCACACATACACACACCACACACCACACATACACACGCGCCACACACATGCACACACACACACACACCACACACCACACACCACACACACACCACACACCACACATACACACGCGCCACACACATGCACACACACACACACCACACACATATACACACACACCACACATACACACACATACACACACCACACATACACACGCGCCACACACACACACCACACATACACACACACCACACATACACACACATACACACACCACACATACACACGCGCCACACACAGAGACACTGTTGACATCACACACCCAGACATCCCACACCGACACACACACACACACGCACACATGCACACACACACACACACCACACATACACACACACACACACACACACACCACACACCACACATACACACGCGCCACACACACACACCACACACACACACACCACACACATATACACACACACCACACACACACACACCACACATACACACGCGCCACACACACACACCACACACACACATACACCACACACATATACACACACACCACACATACACACACATACACACACCACACATACACACGCGCCACACACACACACACCACACATACACACCACACACACACCACACACACACACCACACATACACACGTGCCACACACATGCGCACACACACACACCACACATACACACCACACACATACACACACCACACATACACACGCGCCACACACACACACCACACATACACACACACCACACACATATACACACACACCACACATACACACACCACACATACACACGCGCCACACACACACCACACATACACACACACCACACATACACACACATACACACACCACACATACACACGCGCCACACACATGCACACACACACACACCACATACACACCACATACACACACACACCACACATACACACGCGCCACACACACACACCACACATACACACACACCACACACATATACACACACACCACACATACACACACATACACACACCACACATACACACGCGCCACACACAGAGACACTGTTGACATCACACACCCAGACATCCCACACCGACACACACACACACACGCACACATGCACACACACACACCACACATACACATACACACATACACACACCACACATACACACGTGCCACACACATGCACACACACACACACACCACACATACACACCACATACACACACACACCACACATACACACGTGCCACACACAGAGACACTGTTGACATCACACACCCAGACATCCCACACCGACACACACACCGACACACACACACACACACACGCACACACACACACACCACACACACACATACACACACACACACACACACACACACACGCACGCACCTTCCCTTGCTCAGCCCCTCCTTCTGCACCGGGATCACTGCCCCTCTTCATCTGTCTAGAGGACCAACAAGCTGTCTTGCTAAAGGCAAAATAAAAATTTCCTAGAGGGTCTCTAACGTCCCCTTTGTGAAACGCTTGCCCCGCCCACTTCACAGGACATCCGTGCCCTGAGCGCCTTCTGCGGGCGAGGCGCTCTCACACGCTCTGCTTCCTGGGAGCCTCACGAAGTCCCCGCTTAGCAGGAGCGTGAACCCAAACTCCCGGAGTAGGGGTGACGGCAGTGAGTGAGGACACAGGCCGAGTGTCTGCGGGGACCCCAGGGGCCTGGGCCCTGCCTCGCTCCGGGCAGCTCTCGCCTGAAGCAGGGGAGGACGGAAGGAAGCCCTGATCCAGAGAAGCCTGATCGCTCTGAGGGTCGTGGAGCCTGACCGTGTCTGCAGGACTAGAGTGAGGGACCCCGAGGCTGAGCTGGCAGCAGGGGGAGGAGGAGGCCAGAAGCAGGTTACGGGCTCAGGAGAGGAAGAGCCTCCTGCCAGGAAGCCTCCCTTCACAGCCCAGCAGCTTTCCTCACTAGGTAGTGAGCTCCCCATCACTGGGGCATGCAAGGCGAGACCAGAGGTTCATTTCCTGAGGTTGTTCACGGCTTCCGAGTTGAAGCACATAAAGTGCCCATCTCGATGCTACAGCGTGGTGAATTTCAATCCGAAATTGAAACATCCCAACACCCAGAAGGCTTCCTCGCGTCCCCTCGGCACCACTCCTCTGACATCCAGCCCCTGAGTGGTTTTGCACAACCGTGGGCTGTTCCTAGGCTGGGATTGGCTGGTGTGGGGCCTGGGGTCAGTGTCTCTCACACAACATTTTATCTATGAGGTGAATTCCTCCGTGTTGTTGGGCATATCAAGAGCCTGTTCTTTTTCAGTGCTGTGTAGTACTCCATCATACGGATGTAGCACGCTCTGCTTATCCCTTTACCTGTTGAGGACATTTGGGTCGTTTCTATTATCCATAGAGCTGCTCTGAACCTTCACAGCTAAGTACTCTGGTGAACAGGTGAACACATTTCTCTTGCGTGTCGTACAAGTGTCCTGGGGCTGCTGCAACCAGTGACCACGAACTCAGTGGCTTAGAACAGGACAAATTATCCTCTTATAGTGCTGATGGGCGGAAGTTCAACGTGAGCCTTGTGAACCCCTAATATTCAGGTGCTGGCAGAGCTGGTTCCTTGGAGGTTCCGGGGAGAATCTGTTCCCTGGGCTTTGCCAGTTTCTGGAGGTGGCCTGTGTTCCATGGCGTGTGGGCCCTTCCTGTGATGGCATCACTCCGACCTCTGCTTCCATCCTCACATCTCTTTCTCTGACTCTGACCCTCCTGCCCCCCTCCTTTAAGAACCCTTGTGATGACCCCAGGCCCACCCGGTAACCAGCCTCCCCGTCACAAGGCCCTTGACCCATTCACACCAGCAGAATCCCTTTCACCCCGTGAGGCCACATTCACAGCCTCTGGGGATGAGGATGGAGACCTCTTTGGGGGCCTGAGTTCTACCCACACAGGTGTATATGTGGCATCAGGGGACAGGCATATATTCAACTTCAGCACGTACAGCTCCCCAGTTCCCCAAAGCAGGTGAGCCATTGTGCGCTCCCCAGGTCATGGGTGAGAGTTCCTCCCCCACCTCACCAGTCTTTCTCATCTTAGCCCTTTGTTTCGGGGGCTTGTAGGGCAGCTCCCTGTAGCAGTTTTACGTTGCATTTTCTCCATGCTCGCGTTTCACTTTCTATCATCATTACCGAGCACACCTCCTCCATGCCGCCCCCCATGACCACACCTTCTGCCACTAAGAGGCCACCATCTGTGCCGGGGGACTCTGCTCTCCCCTCCGTGGCAGTGCCCTCTTACCACCCTGGTGGTCCCGCATTGTTCGCCCCTTTGTGAGGAGTGGTCAAAGCGTCTCCACCTCTCAGGTTGCTGTGAGGACGCAATAGAAATTGAGCTGAAGGCTCCTGTCCCCACTCCCCGCTTATCGTCCCCACTAGATCCAGGCTGAGCTCTTATCAGTGCCGTGGGCACAGTATCTGCAGCTCACCTGGCAATGTAGTCACGCTGTGCCTCGTGAGGCCTCTGCTTTTATCCTGAGCAGTGACTGTGACAGATTCTCCGCCTTCTGGAAGCGTCCATTGTTATGCAAATTGCCAGGAGCTCTGTCTTATCTCCCCAGTTAGGTTGCAGAGGCCAGCCGGAGACCCTCCTTATCTGCCGGGCCCCATCCGGGTCCCAGCCCTGCATCCTCTCTCCAGGGCAGCGGTACCTGCTGCTTGACTGGCCTCCCCACAGCCAGCCTAGCCAGGCCACCACCCGGCACCTGAGGGGTGGCAGTGCAGCCCAGTGGCCGGCAGCACAGGCTGGACTCCTGGCTCCACCACTAGCCAGATACGTGACTCTGCGCAAGTCACACTACCTTCCTGAGGCTCGGTTTCCTCACCTGTAAATAGGGGAAATAGGGCTACGGCTGTTGGGAGAGCGAAGTGAGACTAGGCATAGAAAGTGCTTGGGGCTTCCCTGGTGGCGCAGTGGTTGAGAGTCCGCCTGCCGATGCAGGGGACACGGGTTCGTGTCCCGGTCCGGGAGGATCCCACATGCCGCGGAGCGGCTGGGCCCGTGAGCCATGGCCGCTGAGCCTGCGCGTCCGGAGCCTGTGCTCCGCAACGGGAGAGGCCACAACAATGAGAGGCCCGCGTACCGCAAAAAAAAAAAAAAAGTGCTTGGACAGTGCCCAGCCCAGAAGAGATACCCCATCACAGCAGCCCTAACTCTGACCTTTCTTGGGATTAGGAAGGATCTTCCACGTCTACGTCCCAGAGCCCTGGGATCTCGTGTAGGGCCTTCACCTGGCAGTTGAAGTGCTCCGTGGCTGCCTGTCTAGCCTCAACCCACCAGGAAGATCCTGCGTCACCTGCTGTGACCCTCTGACTGGTCTGGGCTCAGTGACCCCTCCTCCTGGTGTGCCTTCCCCCACTTCCTGACATGAGTTTTCCCTGGGTCCCCGCCCCCATCCAAGCCACGCCCCCAGCCACTCAGCGCTGACACAGTGCGGATCTGTCGCTCTTGTTTTAGGGTCCCAGTGTGGCTCCCCCCCAGCTCAGAGCACTCGAGGGCTGGGCTCACTCCTTCCAGGTCTGTGTCTCAGCACCCAGCCCAGGCCTGGCAGAAGATGCTACCAGCAGCGGCTTCCAGAGGCATCATTCTGCTTTGGTCTCCACTGCGTGGGGAGCCATTGTTTCTGAACCAGTTCCCCAGTGATGGACATTTCTTTGATCCTAATCCTCCACTTTTACCCACATTACTGCAATAAATGAGCTTGTAAGAATTTTGCCCTTGTGAGCGTATTTGTAGGATAGTGGTTAAGTGGAATTACTGGGTCAGAGGGCGCGCGCATCTATAACTTGGGTGCGCGCCAAGCTGCCTTCCAGGAGTGACCTGACGTCCCTCCCACCAGCACAAAGCAGAGGTTTCCCCCCCAAACCCAGCAAACACATGGTGCGCTCAACCTTTTTGATCTCTGCAGACGTGATGAGTGGAGGAATGTAGAAGCTTCCTTTGAGCTGTGCTCTGGAACGCCTTCTCATTATGGCTTTCATTTGCGTTTCTCTTATTTTATAGACTTTGGATTTGCCGTTGGACAGTTTCTTTCTGGCATTGCTTTGTTGAGATTCACTTTTCCTGGATTCTCTGGGCGGTTTCTATTGTCTTGGAAATTCACCCATCTCATCCAAGTTTCTGATTTTTGCTGCACAGGGTTGAGTGGGTAGGTTGTGTGTTCCCCCCATCTTTCCTGAGCGCCAGCTCTGTGCCAGGTGTCGTTATTGGTCCTGGGGGTAGAGTAGTGGGCCAGCTCCCATTTATATAGAGGCTACAGACAATTTAAAATACGTGTGGAATTCCCTGGTGGTCCAGTGGTTAAGACTCTGCGCTTCCACTGCAGTGGATGTGGATTCCATCCCTGGTCAGGGAGCTAAGATCCCACATGCAGGGCGGCACGGCCAAATAACAAATAAAATAAAATATGTGGACTGTTAGATGGTGATACGTGCTAGCGAGAAAAACACTATGAGAGCAGGGAGGGAGTTGATGATGGAGTCCAGCTTTCAATAAGGTGGTCAGAGAAGGTCTCAGTAATAGGTGACTTGAAGGACGAAAGGGAATAGACACGTGTTTATCTGGGAGAAGAGAGGGAAGCATGCTGGTGCAGGTGCTGTCTTGGTCTAAGTTCTTGGAGAAACACAACCAGTAGGATAGATATCGATACAGATATAGATATAGTATAGACACAGATGTAGATATCTATATATAAATCTAGATTATAGATAGATATCTATATATAAATATATGTCTATATATAATACAGATAAAATATGTGAAATCTACACAGAGACAGCTATATATATAAAGAGACATTCCAAGGCATTGCCTCGTGCAGATTTGGAGGCTGAGAAGTCCCAAACCTGTACTTGGCAAGCTGGAGATCTCGCAGGGCTGATGGCCCAGGACCACTCCAAGTCTGAAGGCCTGAGAACCAAGAGAGCCAATGGTGTAAATTCCAGTCCAAATCCAAGTCTGAAGGCAGGAAAAGACTGATGACCCAGCTCAAAGACAGGAAGGCAGAGAGGGAATTCTCCCTTCCTCTGCCTGTTTCTTCTACCCAGGCCCTCAGTGGATTGGAGAAGGCTTACCTGCATTGGGTAGGTGATCCACTTGACTCAGTCCACAGATTCAAAGACGGATCTCATCCAGAAACACCCTCACAGACACACCCAGGACCACGTATGATCCAATATCCGGGCACCACCCCTGTGGCCCAGTCAAGTTGACACGTAAAATGAGCCTTCGTGGCTGGAGTGGAGTGAGCAAAAGAGAGAAGATAAGGGATGTGACCAGAGAGGATGGAGAGGAAGGTCTTTGGCGTCTACTCTGAGTGAGACGGGAGCCAGTGAGGGTTTTGAGCAGAGGAGGGACATGACATGACATGGATTTTCACAGGATCCCTCTGGCTGCTGTATGGAGAGTAGACAGAAGAGCTTGATAAGCGAGGAGGCCATGGTAGAAGCAATGGAGGTGGCAGAAGGGCAAGGTTCATGGATACATCTGAAGGATTTACTAGTGGACTGGATTTGGGGATGAGAGAAAGAGATGCTCTGGGACTCTGTTGGAGTTGTATTTACTGAAGTCAGGAAAATTGTGGGAAAAGCTGATTTGGGGCAGAGGATCAGGATTTTAGTTTTGAGCATATTAAGTTTGAGATGTCTATTAAATATACAGTTGGTGATGTCAAGTAGACAGTTTGAAGCTACGGTGTGAGCTTGAGGCTGAAAGAGACATTAATGTATGTAGAGTAGTTAATTCCTTGGGAGGAGATGATTTCCTCAGGAGTGAGTAGAGATGGAAAGGAGAAGAGGAGATTGAGAAGATGGGGAGGGACCGACGGGGGAGCCTGAGAAGAAGCAGCATGAAAATTAGGAGGAGAACCAAGAGAGGGGCCTGGAGTGTCCTGGAAGCAGGAGAAGTGATCACCTGTGTCAGTGCTGCCAAGGGGACAAGTAAAAGGAGGACCGAGAATTGACCCCTGGATTTAGCAACATGGAGGTCTTTGGTGACCTTAACAAGGGTAAACCCTGCAGAATAGTTGGGTCAAAAGGCTATCTAGAGGGGTTAAGAGATAGTGGAGAAGCGGAATTGGAAAGGAAAAGTACAGATAACTTTTAAGTGGTCACTTTCTCCTTCTGCTTTATTAAAGTCACCAACAGTTAATGTGTCCTGTTTTTCAAAAAGAGTAAGAAATTGTATTTATTTATTCATTTCTTCCTTTTATGTGTTTAACTTCATCTCAGTTTTAATTTGTCAAGTGCTTTCCTATGCCTTCCTTCAGTATTTTGCCTTTTTTTTTCTAATTTTTGAGCTGGATAGCTAATTCATGTTCTCTTATTTATTAATATAAATATGTAAAGCTATAAATTTTCCTCTGAGCATTGCCTTGGCTGCATCTCACAAGTTCTGAAATGTAATCTTTTTATTTTCATTATTGTCTAGATATTCTGCAACTTTGAATTTTTGCTCTATCTTTGACACAAGAGTTATTTTAAAGCATTTTAAAACTTCTTGGGTTTTGTTTTGTGGTTTTTTTATTAACATTTTCAAATTCTAGTGTATTGTGATCAGAGAATGTTGCCTTACATCTACTTTTTGGAATTTAATTTCTTTGTGGCCTGATAATTGTTTTTTGTGTGTGCATTTTCAAGAGCATTTGAACAGAAGGAAGATTCTGTTTAATACACACACATAGGGCTTCCCTGGTGGTGCAGTGGTTAAGAATCTGCCTGCCAATGCAGAGGACACAGGTTCAAGCCCTGGTCCGGGAAGATCCCACATGCCGCAGAGCAACTAAGCCCATGCGCCACAACTACTGGGCCTGCACTCTAGAGCCCACAAGCCACAACTACTGAGCCCACATGCCACAACTACTGAAGCCCATGTGCCTACAGCCCATGCTCCACAACAAAGAGAAGCCACCGCAATGAGAAGCCCACGCACTGCAATGAAGAGTAGCCTCTGCTTGCCACAACTAGAGAAAGCCCATGCACAGCAATGAAGACCCAATGCAGCCAAAAATAAATTAATTAATTAATTTTAAAAAGCCACACATACTATGTTATTAATTAGGTTATTTGGCTCTCTATACCTTATTTATGTTTTTGTCAACTTAATCTGTGAGGGACTGAGAGAGGTGAATTAAAATGCACCAATATTAACACACTCTGTCTTTTTCTTCCTACATTTTCAGATTTCTTGCTCTATGAACGTTGAGGCTATGTTACTTGGTGCAAAGACACTCATTACTTTAAGTCCTCATGGTGACTCTCATCCTTGATCCCCACACAATGCCGTCTTTTTCTCATTCTCTATTTCTTGCCCTGACTTCAGCTCTGTCTAACATTCAGATCAAGACCCCTGCTTTCTCTTGGTTTGCACTTGTTTTGTTTCTGCCCATTCTTTCTTGTGTAATTGTGGCAAAACACATAACAAAATTTACCATTTTAACCACTGTACCGTTCAGTGGCATTAAGTACATTCACACTGTTGTACAACCATCACTACCGTCCATCTCCAAAACTTTTTCATCAACTACTCATCTTATTATATGAAACCTTTCTGAATTATTCTACCTTCAGTGGATTTTGCTTGTAAACCATTCTGAGTCTTTTTTTTTTTTTCAGCAAGTGTGCGTGTCTCATTAACATTTACTAATACGGCAGCTACATTTAGTCTTAGTTCTGTCATCATAGTTTATGACATGCTTTATGCTTTTATAGCTTTTGTGGGGGTTGTCAATTTTCACCATATGGCCTCTGTTTTCTTTGTTTTCTTTTTTGTTTATATATCTTCTGACAATTTGGAAAGCTGTGTTTTTCATCCCATAGTTATCTTCATAATTATACTGTCATATGATACACTTAATCCTCTATTTCTTTAGACACTGTTTATTTTCTCCCTACTATGAATGATGCCCAAATTAGAACATATCTACTCTCCCTCCCCTTCTCTCACTTCCATCAAATGATTTTAGTTGATTATATTATATTAATTTTTCCATTTACCTTTGCACCTCTAATGTTATTTCCATCTCTAACTGATCCTTTTGGACTCCCAACTATAAGCAAATAAGACATAGTTTGCATATGTTACCTCCCTCTTTCTGACCTCCACCTTCCCTACTATAGTTTATATTGGTTCTCTGTTTCCTTTTTTGTTCTTTTCTGTAACAGTCACAATACATTAGTTTCAGACATAGACCTACAGTTAAATAGATTCTCATTGCTAGTACTCTTGCCAGAGTTGCTCTATTTACCCTTTGTTATCCTAAGGTATAGGATGTTATCCTTTATTATCCTCTATGTATCCTCTGTTAATTTATGCAAGAAGGGCTCATGGGAGCTATAATTCAAAAATGTGTTTTTAGAAGTTTTTCTGTTGACTTTATACTTAAAATCGGGTTCATCTGGGCTTCAAATTCTTGCTTCATTCATTCATTCAACAAAGACTTATTATGTGTACCAGTTACTGCTCCAGACCCTGCAATGCAAAAATGAACACAACACACAAATACCTGGACCCTCATGTAGCTAATTTTCTAGTTGGGAGAGACAAACAATAAGCTAGACCAGGACTTCCCTGGTGGCGCAGTGGTTGAGAATCCGCCTGCCGATGCAAGGGATGCAGGTTCGTGCCCCGGTCGGGAAGACCCCACATGCTGCGGAGCGGCTGGGCCCGTGAGCCATGGCCGCTGAGCCTGCGCGTCCGGAGCCTGTGCTCCGCAACGGGAGAGGCCGCAACAGTGAGAGGCCCGTGTACTGCAAAAAAAAAAAAAAATGCTAGACCAGTAAGTAAAATATTTGGTGTACTAGATGGAGAATGATAAAGCAGGTGATGGGGGACCACAGAATCTGTCACCCAGAGCGCAGTGATGCAGAATGGGGTGTTGACTCTGCCATTTGGAGTATCAAGCCCTCTGGAAAGATGGACTTTGTTGGCTTAACCCCTCCATTATCTTCCCCCCTTGCCCCTGGGACACACTGGAGTTTGGTGGAAGATGGTTTATCTGCTGGTAGCTGTAATCAGATACAAGTTGCAGAAACCCAGCTACAATGGTGTGGAGGTGGACAATCTGGGGCTGCCACCAGAACCAGATTTCTCCCTGCTTCCCACTCCAGCCACATTAGTGAAGGTCCTTTGTTCTCATGCTCTTCCTCTGGATCCATGTCCCCTTCCCAGTAGACTTCCACTTGCATAGCATTGGCCAGAGTGGGTATGTGACCACTCCGGTCTGCAAGGGAGTATGGGAAGGTGAATATTTGTGACTGGGTAATTACCCCTATAAATGGCTATAGGACAGGGGATTCACTGTGTCGGCCAGAGATGGAGTTTGTATTTCTGTTCCTCATTATCCTTGTTTGGAGGTGATCTCAAGAGGAGAAAGAACAAAGGCAACTCAACTCTGCCAATCAAAGCTGTAAGTGCCCCGTGGGCTGGCGTTTACACTCTTGACCTTATCCCAGTGATCTCGTGACCTGTCCATGTGCCCGGAGTGTCCTGGTTTCCTCTCCATGGTTTTGTACGGTATGGTCCTATCCAGTGGTGTACCACCAAGGTTTACAATGGTTCTTTTTATTATTATGAGTGTTATCTGTATCTGTTCTTAATATTTTCTAGTTTGTTATAACAAGGGTGACCATCTGGTTTATCATCCAAAGTAGAATACTTTTGAGGCTGAAAAGGGAACAATATTAAAAATGTTGTCAGAACAATAAGTATTAACTGGGACTATCCTAACCCAAGACATATAAACACCCTGGTAACCGTTGAGGTAAAAAAACACTGTTGGTTTTATAAGTTTTTTTGTTTTTTTTTTTTAACATCTTTATTGGGGTATAATTTCTTTACAATGGTGTATTAGTTTCTGCTTTATAACAAAGTGAATCAGTTATACATATACACATGTCCCCATATCTCCTCCCTCTTGCATCTCCCTCCCTCCCACCCTCCCTATCCCACCCCTCCAGGCGGTCACAAAGCACCGAGCTGATCTCCCTGTGCCATGCGGCTGCTTCCCACTAGCTATCTACCTTACTTTTGGTAGTGTATATATGTCCATGCCTCTCTCTCACCCTGTCACAGCTCACCCTTCCTGCTCCCAATATCCTCAAGTCTGTTCTCCAGTAGGTCTGTGTCTTTATTCCTGTCTTCTCCCTAGGTTCTTCATGACATTTTTTTTCTTAAATTCCGTATATATGTGTTAGCATACAGTATTTGTCTTTCTCTTTCTGACTTACTTCACTCTGTATGGCACACTCTAGGTCTATCCACCTCATTACAAATAGCTCAATTTCATTTCTTTTTATGGCTGAGTAATAGGTTTTATAAGTTGATCTGGTTTTGTCTTACAGATTGAAAATTGTATCTTTGTATCTGCACTCTCTGTTCTAATAATTAGCCTGTTGATTCTCTTGGGTTTTCTATGTACGTGATCTGCCAATAATGGTAATTAGGGTTCTTCTAGCCCACTCCTGACACTCTATGCTCTTTTCTTGTCTTATTGCTTGGGCCGGGGCACTAGTGCTGTATGAAACCATAGTGATAGCAGACCTGCTTGTCTTGCTTCCAGCTTTAAAGTCAAACAGGTCTCAATAACTAGAAGACAAAAACATGTCATGTGCTCAGAGAAAAACCTGGGTTCTCCTGGAACTGAGGCCAGAGAGAAATGTCCCCAGTGCATCACCATGGAGGAGACACCATGTGATACTTTGTTCCTTTCTGCTTCCCTAGAAAACCCTTTTGCCGTGCCTCAGGATGGGGGAGGTGAGACCCAAAGCACCTGGCTCAGCCTCCGAGAAGTACCACTTCAAGACGCCAGGGAGAGCCAAGACGGCCGCGGTGGCGGCAGAGGAGAAAACGCCGCCTGTGTCCGAACCCTTCCTCGGACTTCTAACACTACGAGCAAACTCAGGGGTGGGGGCCGGGTGCAGGGGGGGGCTTCTGAGCCACCCGTCCGCAAGCAATAGTCCCATTTTGGGCCAGTGGTTTCTGAGAGATGGCGCCATGGTGGACTCAGGATGACCGACACAGCTGCTCCGGCCAAGTGAAGCCGGGAGGATTCAGGCCATGTGTCGTACCCGTGCGTGGTTCCCTTGCCTCTGCTCCCTCCAGTAGTGGCCTGTGGGCCTCTCTGTGTCAGAATATTGAATGTGAGTGTGTGTGCGTGCGTGTGCGTGTGATCAGGGGTATCCTTTTCGTTTGTTTGATTGGTTTTATTGGGGTCCCCCCAAGTTCTCTGATGGGCCTGAGTCACCTTGTGCTGGGGGTCTGGCCCAGCGTCCGGGCCCCAGCTTCTTGCTGCAGCTGTGAGCCAGATGGAGTTGGCAAGCACAGGGCACAGCCACGCTTTGTCTCAGGGGGTGTTGGGGATGCGAAATGCCGGCGGGGTTTCGTTCTTATGGAATTTGTTCCCATAATGACAGTGATAATGAGAGACACGTCTCAGGCCATCCTCGGGGCAGGCACTAGATTATCTTCACGTACGCCCTCTCTCATCACCTGGGAGGTGGGTGGGATGAACTCCCTGCAGAAATGGCCCATGTCTCACAGCCAGGAGGAGACCAGTCCTCGGTTTGACCTCAGAGGTATAAGAACCCAAAGTCCAAGCTCCCCAGCCCAGGGTACCCCCAACACAGTCCCTGGAGCATCCCCCCAATGGCTTCTCAGTGGATGGGCCATCACCCAAGCTCTCCACCGTCGCTTCCGCAGGACCCTCCTACACACAGCACATTCTGGTTAAACACCTACTGTCTGCCAGCCCTCTGCTGAGCAGCGATCGGGAAGGGAGATGAGTCAGGCTGGCCTCGTCCCTGCCCTGGGGGAGCCGCAGCTGGTGGGAGAGACAGACACACAGATCTTTGCTGGACAGAGTGATGAGCACTGTGGAAATGCAGAGGGGAAGGTTCTAGAAGCCCTTCCCATTTAATGAGGGACTTCCACAAAAACTTGGATGCCCGTAACATCCGTCCACAGAGCTTACCACTGCCACCACCCACCCCGCCAGCCCGGGGGCACACACACGGAAGGGCCTGACCTAGGAAACGATCACATAAATCCCCGAGGGCCAGGGTGGCAGTGTAGACACCCTCATTCCCCCGGTGTTAGTGAAGCCAAAATCTCCCCCAGCGCCCAGCTGGGTGGGCCCGGCTCCTCTGCTTGCGTACCCTCACCTGGCAGGACCCAGTGTCTTCCACAGACCCTCTGCCCATCAGACGTGGCAGTGAGCAGGCAGGCCCCTGCTCGTGGTGCTGGTGTCCTAGCTGGGGGAGAGGACAGGGAAGAAATAAGCAGTGAATAAGGAAGGTAGCAATAGCAGTGAGCCCTAAGCCGAGAATTTGGTCAAAACAATGCTCACGGGGGTCCTCTTGAGCTTGGGTGGTCTGGGAAGGGCTTTCTGAGCGGGCTAAGCCTAGCTCTGAATGATAAGCAAGAGCCAGCCATGGACATTAAAGATATTCCAGGCAGAAGGAACAGCTAGTGCAAAGGCCCTGAGGCAGCAACTAGCTTGATGCTTTCAAGGAACAAAAAGAAATCCAGGTTGGCTGGGACACAGAGGAAGGGTGGAAAGAGAGGTGGGTGAGAGCCCAGATGCCGTGGTCCGCTGTGAGTCACCTTAGCCTGGAAAATCGTAACACCTGTCCTTTGATAAAGCAGAAAGAAGTTTCCAGGGTGTCAAGCGTTTTCCATCCAGCCTGGCTTTTCGTCCTCTCAAAGCCCATAAAGAAGGGACTCTCCCCATTTCGTGGCCTACAATGCTGAGCCTCAGATGGGTCAGGTGGCTTGCCCAAGGTCACACAGGCAAGCTAAGGAAGACCCAGACCTGTGGCTTGAGTCCCGTCTTCTCCAGACGGTGCCGCCAGGGCCCGGGTGTACAGCTTTGGCAGAGGCAATGTCAGAGAACCTCCGCTTGGGGTCTTGATTAGGGATAGGCGTGGCTTCCTTTACCCTGGACGCTGAGACACGCCAGGACCTGCCCCTGGGCCTTGTCCATGCGGAGCAGTAGTCGCCATGGAGGGGAGCTCAGTAGTCATTCAGCCCAGCTGGATCAGCAAACACCTGCATCCCATGTGCATGGCCTCGGGAATCAGAGAGACCTGAGCCTTGGGGAGAGCGGTGTGGGCGCAGACCCAGATTCTGACGTCAGCTCTGCGCTGAGCGCAGTGTGACCCCAGGCAAGTTCTGTGCCTTCTCTGCCCTGACTAAAAGAAAGGGCTGTCGAAGCCCTTCCCACTTAAGGCGGGACTTCCACGAAAACTTGGATGCCCGTAACATCTGTCCACAGAGCCGACGTCAGCTCTGCAGGGACTTTTAGGGGGCTTGCTTCTCTGGCTTCCTGCGGTTCTGGGGCTGCTCGTGCGGCTGTTCATACGGAGACGCTTCCCCTGCCAAGAAGGAGCTGGCCTTGCCTCTCTGCCCCGAGCACTAGAGCCAGAGGTCACTGTCACAGAGACCAGCAAGGGCTAGGGTTCCCCTGATCTGCAACCCTGGGCTTGAGAGCTTGCAAGGCGCTGCTCCCGACTCCACCAGAGGTCTTTCCAGGAGCGAATGATGACCCCGTGGAGGTTTACTGTTGCAGCCGGGCTGGGGATCAGAACCCTCTGTTGTGTGCAGGCGGCCCCTCATCGTGAAGCTCAGCAGACACCACAGACTTAGCAAACGGACACAGGGCAGCCTGGGATGCAGGGGGTGGAGTGCAGGGACCCACAGCACTCGCTGCCCCTTCCCCGCTGGGTGGTGTTGGGCAAATCGCTTCACCTCTCTGAGCCTCACCTGTCAAGTGTGTGGGGTGTTGGCGTGGGACGGAGTGGCTGAGGGGAGAGGGCAGTGTGCGTGGGTGTGAACGCCCATCTGAAAGGCACACGTATGCGGTTCATTCCCTCTCAATGTCAAGGGCTCCTCAAAGCCCCTGGGACACGGGCCATCCTGACAAAAACCTGCCCCATCCTACCATGGCAGGCAGACGCGCCAATGAGTAGAGTCCCTGAGAATAAGATGCAGGGCAGTGACAGGTTCAAGTAGAGATTTACAGAGTTAGTGTTTTTTAGTGACTCCCTAACCTGATTTTTCGAGCTGCCTAGTTTTACTTTTTACTGTGAGCTTCTGGCTATAACCACATAATTTGTAAAAATAACAATAATAATACTACGAAAAGCAAAACAAAAAGAAGAGAGAGAAGATGGCAATATATCCGCTGAGGAGCTTGTCTTTGACTCCCTGTATTTGTAAGGACTTTTTCCCACTGGGAACTGTGTGTTATAACGAGCAGTTTTATGCTTTCCTTCTCATCTGTGTATAGCGTAATTGTGCGTTTGGGAATCTCTACGCAGAACCAATACCTGGTAGCACCCATGGGCCTCTCTGCCCCCACCTGAACCTCTGAGATCCCCCTGCACCTCAAGGAGCAGCCCGCTAGCTCAGAAGGGCCTGGGGCCGCCAGCTGCCAGCCCGACATCTGACGCTGACCGGGACCTATAGGAAACAGGCCTTAACTGAAAGCACACGCACACGCACGCACACACATGCACACATGCACATGTGTGATTCTGCAGGTAGATCCCGTCTCTCTGATGAGCCCGTCTCTGATGCTTTAGAGAAAGAGCAGGTAGGCAGCTAGCATTCCTGGAGTGGGGGCCTTTCTCCTCTTCATCCAAAAAACCCTTCAGGCAAATTCATCCCCAGGGCTAGAAAGGAGGGCTTGGGGGCATCAGGGGAAACACAGCCAGGAAGGGGGGTTAACAGGCTTCTTCTACCAAGAGATGCTTCTCAGCTCACCGTCAGATCAAAAGCTCCCTTTAGGCCATTCCCGTCACATCGAGCCTGGCACCATCTCCCATGCGCCCAGCAGACCCCCAGACCCCTGTCCGCACCAGGCCGGTGTCCCAGCCCTCCGCTGTCCCTCCGGACCATGGTCCCTGCCCAGGCCCTGGCTCCTGGCTCCTCTGACACCCCATTTACTGTGTCTCCTAGAGGTCGTGCCGTAAAAGAAGATTAGTTTCCCAGAGTCACAGACTTTTTAAAAATTGTTGATTGATTTATTTTCATTTTTTCAGCTTTGCTGATTGGTCCCCACCGATGGCAGGAGCCATGCCTTAGGTGGCCCTCAGAGGTGAATTTACAGATTCCGCAGCGGTCCAAGTTGACATGATAGCCCCGAGAGGAGTTGCTGGGGGCATTTCTTGTCCATGTGGAGGGGCAGCCACGTCACTGCAGACACGTCTGGGTGGCCCCCTCTCTGCGGCAACCTTGGGGGATTCTTATCTTACCGCTCAGCTGGCGAGCATAGACAGTGTCTACCTGTCCCCACTGGCCATCTGCAAGGTCAGCGGGGCAGCCACCCATCTAGTGAGTGGGTGACACTCTGGCCACTGCCACCTGCAGCCCCAGAACTCACCACCAGGCTGGGGTGATGTCCTGTCCCCTCCAGAAAACAAACACGGCACACCCTCCGTCTGACCGATGCCACGCCAGGCTCCCCGGCCCCTCCTTACAGCACAAATGCAGCACCAGATGGTGATTAAGTGAATGTATGCAGCTTTGGAGCCCGTGGCCTGAAAACTTGAATGTTGAGTTGAGCAGTCAGGTGAGGTAGAAGATTCTAGAAATTCCATTTGTTCATGCATGCATTCATTCATCTATTCAACAAATATTTACCCAGTGCCCCTCTGGGAGCTATTCCTGCTGTAGACGGAGATGTCAGGGAACATGCAGTGTCTGAGGGAGCGGCTGGGATCACCTGTGAAATGACTTGTTGTGCCTAACGGTTAGGAATGTTCAAATTCATAAAGAGAATAAGTGACCTTGGAGGTGGCATTGTCTCCCCCCTCGCCCCACCCCCAAGTTTTCAGTCCAAGATGCTGCCAGACAGTTGGTGCTAGATAGATGCTTGATGAGTGAGCAGCTTTGACTATTAGTTACACTCTACCTAAAACTCCTATCTTCACGTCAAAGCCCTGACCTGTTTGCCCTTGACGGACTGAAATTCAGGGCTGCTGCAGTGCCCACCTCCAGGGGGCACCGTTTCTATAGACTGTGCTGTGAACAGTGACCCCAGGGATGGTGCAGTAAGACGCCCTGTGAATTGCCCTAAACTGCTCTCCGAAATGTGCAGGATCCCATCAAAGTCAGCGAACCCCAGGAAGGGTCATCGTGCACATGACCAAAACTTACAGATTACACGGCCTCTGTGGGCCGCCAGTGTGGTCACAACCGGAGCCAAACTGGTGTCCCCAAGAGAATCTCTTCTTGGAAACTCACCTCAAGTTCTCACCTCGGTTCCTTCCTGTCTCTTCCCCATCTTCTAGGTTAAAGCTAGTGGGATACGTCACTGTCAAATAACCAAACAGTCAGGGTCTGGGTGATGGGCAATAACTAAGTGGGGACTGCGAGAGTGGGGGGCTTTGTCACCCTGACAAGGTAGGACCCCCCCACCCAAGGTCGGTGTGTCCTCCCCAGGATCAGCCGGACAAGGGCGCAGACACCATGGGACAGACTTGTCTCTCTCCTGTAAACCCCTACTTCACGCGAGCAGGCGTGGGGTCTCTCTGAGAGCTGATAACCGGGAAAACCAAAAACCAATAATATTCCTAATAAGAATATAATGTAATAATAATAATAATAATGATGTGTTTTACACGGACCGCTGTTGCACTGCTTTTGTCTTTCTATACAGTAGTTTTTATAAAGATGTCCTTAGGTTTTAATAAAGGAGTGTCACGTCAACTCTTCCCTGTATTAAAATTTGCTTTAATGTTTCAAAAATGTGCTCGGGGGAAGCTGAGCTCACAATTGTGGTCACTCTGTCGGGAGGGTGGACGGTCAGGGCCTGGGGTCTCAGCTAAGAAGCTGCTGGGGTGCTGTTAGGGGCAGCTGATCACATGGGTCCCTCTGGGAAGCCTCAGAGGGTCCAGCCCAAGGGCAGATGGGGAGGCCTGATGGACACCACCTCCCAGAGGGCAAGATTGAGGTCGCAAAGGAGACAGAGCCTCCAAAGGGGCACTGGAGGGCGGCAGGAGGGGCTGCAAGCCGTGGGCCGTCAGCGACGATTGCTGGGGATGCAGCGCCATCCCCTCGCAACCCCCACCCCCAGCACCACCCCCTTCCCCTGCGCCCGAGGCTGGTGCAGCGTGAGAGCAGCTCTGCGGGTCAGTGTGTTTCCAGGCCTGGCTCAGAAGACAGCCCCCAGTGGCTGAGTCCACCTCCAGCCGGTGGGTCCACGGAGGAAGACCAGACCCCCTGCTCCAGCAGGGACAGACACACTTATTGGGCAAATAGGGGTTTTGCACCTCCAACAACTGTCGCCCAAGGGGGCCACGTTGGAGCCTCTCCACCCCCTCCTCAACCTCATTCCCAATTTGGCCAGAGCAGTGTCCCTCCGGGCCCAGCTCAGCTCAGAATTTCTGTCTTAAGTGCTAGTCAACTCTTCCTGCCACCCCAATGGACTTGAGTCCCATGGGATGGCGCAGACTCTCAGCACACACCCTCCCCCCCGCCAGCACCACCAGCCTCATGGCTGGGGCAGAGGAAAAGGACCGGGAAGAGGCCAGGGTTGACATCACTGCTTTGTTGCGGGCACGCTCTTGGGGCATGTTGAGGCTTTTTGGAGAGCCCCGTGGAGGTCTTCCATGCCCCTGTTTCCAGGCAAGGAGGACCGGGCCAGGACACAGCCATATGCACACACACACATACACACACTTACACACCTCCCTGCCTTGGCCCTGGGGAGCGGACAGGATAACCTTCTGAGTGAAGATTGTGCTAGAAAGCTGCCTTCTCTCTCCCAGTTGTCCCTTACCCTAGAGCAGGGTCATTTCTGGCCCCAGCTGGCAGAGGTGACAACACGAGAAGGGCTCCAGATGCTTCGGGGTCTTGGGCACCCAGCCGAATGTCTCAGACTTGAGCGTATGGGCAGTGGGGAGCCATGGGCAGGCTGGGGGCAAAGGAGAGACACCACCCGTGGAACAGCAGCATCTGAGCGTGGAAAGGATGCACTTCTGGGCAGGACTTCGTAAGCTGGTGGCCGTCAGCAGCGGTGGATGAGCTGAGCATGGCTGGCTCCCACCCTGCTTGTTCAAAGACCTCCACAGCTTCCCTTTACATCCTTCCTCCCCTACTCAGCTCCCGAGCCACGGGATACAGCCAACTGGAGCTTTCACAGGAAGAAAGCACAGCCCATGGCTCTCACTAGACAAACACTAGTTCCCCCCAGAGAGAAAGGTCTGCAGAAAGCAGGGGCCACCTGCCTCCACACCGTGACCGGGCCAAGGGGTCCTGCCAGGATTACCGTCTTCACTCCACACAGGCAAGGAAGCGACCACAAAACGAAGCATCCAGGCTCCTATCTGCAGTGGGTCATATCTCAGGATAGCGTATATGAATGCATATACGTGGAATCATGTAGAAAAATGGTATACATGAACTTATTTGCGAAGGAGAAATAGAGACACAGACGTAGAGAACAAACGTATGGATACCAAGGGGGAAAGGGGGGCGTGGGATGAACTGGGAGATTGGGATGGACATATTTACACTACTATATATAAAATAGATAACTAATGAGAACCTACTGTATAGCACAAGGAACTCTACTCAATGCTCTGTGGTGACCTAAATGGGAAAGAAATCCAGAAAAGAGGGAAGATATGTATAGGTATAGCTGATTTACTTTGCTGTACAGCAGAAACTAACAAAACATTGTAAAGCAACTATACTCGTTTAAAAAAAAAAAAAAAGATTCCATCCCCCGTTGCCTATGACAACATCCCCCTCAGTCCTGCATCCCGGATATCCCCCTCTGGTGGGTCATTACCACCAGTGTTCGAATATGTCTTCGTTTCACCCGTCTGAAAGGTGCGCTCCAACAGGCACCCCCAGTGATGGCAGATCAGGTCTTCAGACTACCCCGCCCACGCCAGCCCCACCCTGAGAAAAGCTAGAAACCCTGGGCCACATGTATTTTTTAAAACTACTGGAGGGCATTAGAGAGCTGACAAGGTAGCAAAGAATTTTGGGTTCAAGGTCTGGGAGAAGACAGAAACTCAGAAAGATGAGGTCTGCACTTGGGGCTGCTTTTTCCCTGGGGACTTGCTGATTCTGAAACAGGGGGATGAGAGGATGAGCCATGGTTTTCCAGCTTAGCAGGCTAGGGGGAGGGGGTTGGAGTCCTGGACTACCTGAGGGAGGGATGCGTCACCCCCACTTTGGATGGGGACCTCAAAGGCTGCACCCAGGAGTAAGGGTGGACCTCCCTTACACTCAGTTCCACTTCACCTGGGGGCCCAGAGACACCCAAATCCTGAAATTGGATTAAGGGGGTCCCAGACTGCTAGCACTCCCATGTAACTGATAGCACCGTACACTGATCTCCCTCCAGAGAGGTTTCATCATCCCAGGCTTCAAAATATTTCTACAAACAATTTATCAGATCTATTCTGTCTGTCACACCCTGTACTGTCTGTACAGTGCAGCAATGTACATCTGTACTGTCTGTACTGTCTGTACAGTGCAGCAATGTACGTAAGAAACAGCAGTAATGGATCACAGGAGAGACCCACAGAAGTTCCAAACCAGCTGCACTTAAGATGCTCAAAATGTACAAAATTATTTCTAAAAACTGAAAACCGTAAAAATATAATACAGGAAAATTTTAAAGAACCAATTAGAAATTGTAAAAAATAAAAAGTATGATAACCAGACATAAGACCTCAATAACTGGGTTTAAAGGCAGATTAGATGGAAACAAGGCAAGGATGTCTGCTCTCACCACTCGTATTCAGGATGGTGCTGGAAATTCTAACCAGTGCAACGAAGGCAAGAAATGGAAATAAAAGGCATGAAGATGAAAAAGGAAGAATTAAAACTGTCCCTATTTGCAGATGATGTGATTGTCTACAAAAAAAAAAAAAGGCAAAGAAGCTACAAAAAAGACTTCTAGAACCAATAAGTGAGTTCATAAGATCATGGGTGAGCACACAAAAATCAATTGTATTTCTAGGTACTAGCAATGACCATATGAATGCTAAAATTATTACAATATCATTTACAATTTCTTTAAAAAATTAAAGTGTAAGTCTAAAACAACACATATGCGAGTTTTATGCTGAAACTATAAAAAGCTGCTGAAATCAAAGAAGATCTAAATAAATGAGGAGGGGCTTCCCTGGTGGCACAGTGGTTAAGAATCTGCCTGCCAATGCAAGGGACATGGGTGCGAGCCCTGGCCCGGGAAGATCCCACATGTCACGGAGCAACTAAGCCCGTGCGCCACAACTACCGAGCCCACGTGCCACAACTACTGAAGTCTATGCGCCTAGAGCCAGTGCTCCTCAACAAGAGAAGCCACGAAAATGAGAAGCCAGTGCACCGCAACGAAGAGTAGCCCCCGCTCACCACAACTAGAGAAAGCACACACACATCAACAAAGACCCAACACAGCCGAAAATAAGATGTACCTTGTTCATGGATTGGAAGACTCAACATAGTAGAGATGTCAATTCTTCCCAAATTGATATATAAGGTTAACATAGCTTCTATCAAAACCCCAGGAAGATTTTCTGAAGACATATACAAGATTATTTAAAAATTTATAGGAAAAGACAAAGGACTAGCAAAGCTAAAACAGTTTTGAAAAAGAAGAATAAAGTGGGAGGAGTCATTCTACCCAATTTCAAGACGTATTATAGAGCTAAAATAAACAACACTATATGGTGTTGGTGGAGGGACAGACACACAGGTCTATGGAGCAAAATAGAGAACCCGGAAATGGACCCACACCAAGATGCCCAACTGGTTTTTGAAGAAGGAGCAAAAGCAATTTGTTGAGGGAAAGACAGCATTTTCAACAAATCGTGCTGGAGCAAGTGGACATTCATAGGGGGAAAAAAAATGGAATCTTGACCTAAGTACCTAAGTCTCATACCTTAAGGGAAAATTATCTCTCAGTGGATCATGGGTTTACATGTTTACTGCAAAACGATAAAACTGTAGAAAAATTTGAAAGAGAAAATCTTCAGGATCTAGGACTAGGCAAAGAAGCATGATTCTTTTTTTTTTTTATTTTTTGCGGTACGCGGGCCTCTCACTGTTGTGGCCTCTCCCGTTGCGGAGCACAGGCTCCGGACGCGCAGGCTCAGCGGCCATGGCTCACGGGCCCAGCCGCTCCGCGGCATGTGGGATCTTTCTGGACCGGGGCACGAACCAGCATCCCTGCATCGGCAGACGGACTCTCAACCACCGCACCACCAGGGAAGCCCAAGCATGATTCTTAAAAGGCAAAAATTGATCAACTGGACTTCATCACGATTAAAAATTTTGCTCTGTGAAAAACCCTGTTAACTAGATGAAAAGACAAGCTATAGACTGGCAGAAAATCTTTGCAAACCACATAACCAACAGAGAACTAGTAGTTGGACTATATAAAGAACCCTCAAAAGTAGAAAGAAAAATATGGAATCATAATGTCATGCACCTGAAACTAATATAATGTTGTACATCCATTATATCTTAATTTTAAAAATTTTTCAGAAAGAGTAACTTAAAAAATTTTTTTAAGTAAACAGTAAAAAAAATTCCAAACAATCCTATTAGATATGAAGAAACATTTTACGAAAGAGGATCCCCAGAAGACCAATAATTTTGATGAAGTCCAATTTATCTATTTTGTATTCTGTTGATTGTGCTTTTAGCTTCATATCTAAGAAACCATTGCCTAATCTGAGCTCAGGATGATTTATCCCTATGTTTTCTTCTAAGAGCTTTACAGTTTTAATTCTTACATTTAGGTCTTTGAACATTTTGAATTAATTTTATGTATGGTGAGGTAGGGGTCCAACTAATTCTTTTGCTTGTGGACATCCAGTTGTCCCAGCACCGTTTGTAACTGTCTTGGCACCCTTGTCAAAAACCAACTGATCTCAAATATGAGGGTTTATTTCTGGACTCTCAATTCTAGTCTATTGATTGATAAGTCCATCCTTATGCCAGGACCACAGTTTTGATTAGTAGCTTTGGAGTGAGTTTTGTAATCGGGAAGTGTGGATCTTATGATTTTGTTCTTCTGTTCCAAGAGTGTTTTGGCTATTACGAGTCCCTTGCATTTCCATATGAAATTTAAGTTCAGCTTGTCAACTTCTGCAAAGGTGCAAGCTGGAATTTTGATAGGGATTTTGTTGAATCTATAGATCAGTTTGGAGTATTGTCATCTTAAAAATATTGTCTTCCATTAAGACTTCCAATATTAAGTATTTTAAAACATGGGATGTCTTTCATTTATTTAGGTCTTTTAAAATTTCTTTCAATAATGCTTTGCAGTTTTCAGAGTGTAAGTTTTGCACTTTTTTTGTTAAATACAGACAACAACAAATAAGTACATGAAAAGATATTTAAAATCATTAGCCATTAGGGAAATGCAAATCAAAACCACCATGTGATACCATTACACACCTATTAGAATAGCAAAAATTTTAAAGTGACAAATGCTGGTAAGGATGTGGAAAAATTGGAACCATCATACGTTGCTGGTAGGAATATAAAATGGTATAGTCACTCTGGGAAACAGTTCAGCAGTTTCTTTAAAAACTCAACGTATAACAAAAACAAAAAAGAAAACAAAAAAACTCAACGTACAACTACCACACAACCCAGCAGTTGTGCTCCTGGACATTTATTCCAGGTAAATTAAAACTGATGTTCTCACAAAAACCTGTATGTGAATGTTGATAACAGTTTTATTCATAAGACCCCCAAACTTGGGAAGTATCCAAATGCTCGTCAACTGGTGGCTGGTTAGACAAACTGTACATCCACACTGTGCGATACTACTCAGCAATAAAAAAGGAAGGAATTGCTGATGTGTGCAGTGAGCTGGTTGAGGCTCCAGGGAATTATGCTGGGTGGAAAAAAAACAACCAATCTCACAAGGCTACATGCTGTGTGATTCCATTTATTTAACATTCTTGAAATGACACAATTATAGAAGTAGAGAACAGATTAAGGAAGGGAGTAAGGGATTAAGGAAGAGGTGAAGGCAGGAGGGATGTGGATGTAGCTATAAAAGGGTAACAGGAGGAATCCTTGTGGTGATGGAAATGTTATGTATCTTGACTGTATCAAGCTCAGTATCCTCTTTGTGATATTGTAATACAGCTTTCACAAGAAGCTACCGCTGGGGAAAACTTGGTAAAGGGATCTCTCTGCATTACTTCTTACAATTGCTTGTGATATACAAGTATCTCAAAAGGAAAAAGTTTAATTTAAAAAAGCAGATTTGGGCTTCCCTGGTCGCGCAGTGGTTGAGAGTCCGCCTGCCGATGCAGGGAATGCGGGTTCGTGCCCCGGTCCAGGAAGATCCCACATGCAGCAGAGCGGCTGGGCCCGTGAGCCATGGCTGCTGAGCCTGCACGTCCAGAGCCTGTGCTCCACAACGGGAGAGGCCACAACAGTGAGAGGCCCGCGTACCGCAATAAATAAATAAATTAAAAAGCAGATTAGATGCAGCAGAAGAGAGAATTGATGAACCTTAAGATGTATTAGCAGAAAGTACCCAGAATAAAAACCATGGAGACAAAAGGATGGAAAACAGAAAAGCATTTAGCAGTCATAGGAAACATGTAACTGACATGTACTGTAGTTCCAGAAGGAGAAGTGAAAGAGAATGGGGAAGAAATAATATTTGAAGAGATAAACAGAGGAGAAATTTCCACAATTGATTAAAGAAACCAAGCCACAGATTCAAGAAGCCCTATTAAACTAAATCAGAAGACAGAGAAAATCTTAAGTATGGCCAGAAAAAAAGAACAGGAATGAGGAGGAGGCAAAAGGGAGAGGGAGAAAGATTACCTTCAAAGGAGCACAATTAGACGGACTGCAAACGTTACAACAGAAGTAATGAAAACCAGAAGACAAGAGATTCATATTTTTGATGTACTAGAAGAAAGTAACTGCCAACTCAGAATTCTGAGCCCAGTAAAATTCTTT
Organism: Lagenorhynchus albirostris; assembly: GCF_949774975.1. Lineage (NCBI taxonomy): Eukaryota > Metazoa > Chordata > Mammalia > Artiodactyla > Delphinidae > Lagenorhynchus > Lagenorhynchus albirostris. The sequence continues at coordinate 5,520,017 of NC_083105.1, forward strand.
CTCAAGAATGAAGGTAAAAATATGATAGTTTTAGAAAAATTAAAATTGAAAGAATTCATTACTAGTAAATCAGATGAAAAATCAGTAATACGGAAGACTTGAACGTGATTAAGAAATCTGTCAAAGGGACATATACCAAACAATGCATCCAACAAATATAAAGTACACATTTTTTTCCCAAGCAGACACAGAACCTTTGTGAAAAGTTACCATATACCAGATAATTAAGAAACTTTCTACCAACCTCAAAGGACATTAGTTGACCACAATGCCATTAAGATAAAAATCTATGAAGAAAAAAATAACTACAAAATTCCCACTTGTTTGGAAAATAAATAGCCTAAGGACAAAGAAGAAATCATAATTGAAATTAGAAAATATTTGAGCATAAAAGAAATGATACTATTATAACATACGCTGCAGTTAAATTGGTGCTTAAAGGGAAATTTAAGCTTAAGAGCATACATTGGTAAAGAAATCAAAGACGATCTAAATAAATGAGGAGACATACTGTTTTCATGGGTTGGACAACACCATGATAAAGATATTAATTCTCCCCAAAATGATATACAAATTTAACTGACTGAAAACTAATGATTTATCTGGACTTTTCACAAATTAAAAATAGGATAGTCAAATAAACACAAAGGAAAAGGAAAAGAACAATGAAGATAAATGTAAAATTAATGAAAAAGAAAATAAACATAACAGAGAATCAGCAAAGCCAAGTGCCAGTACCCTGGGGAAAAAAAGTTAATAAAATTGATAACTTCTTGGCAAACGTCATCAAGAAAAAAAAAACACAAACTCCCAATATCAGAAATTAAAAAGAAGATACCACAGCACAGCCAGAAAACATTAAAAAAATGAGACAGTTATGAAAAATTGTATCCAAAACATTTGAAGATTGAAAACAAATGGATAATATTCTTTTAAAAATTATAAATTCCGGGCTTCCCTGGTGGCGCAGTGGTTGGGAGTCCACCTGCCGATGCAGGGGACACGGGTTCGTGCCCCGGTCCAGGAAGATCCCACATGCCGCAGAGCGGCTGGGCCTGTGAGCCATGGCCGCTGAGCCTGCGCTTCCGGAGCCTGTGCTCCGCAACGGGAGAGGCCACAACAGTGAGAGGCCCGCGTACCGCAAAAAAACAAAAAAAAAAACAAAAAAAACAAAAAACTTACAGAAAGCATCTTACAGGTCTTAATGCTTGAAATACTGAAAGTTTTCCTTTCAGAACAGGAACAAGGCCACAATACCTGCTATCACCACCTCAATCCAACATTGAACATGAAACCCTGGCAGCACCATAAGGCAAAGACAAGGAATAAAAGGTGGAAGGATGGGAATGGAAGACATTAAAATGTCACCTTTCAAGATGATATAATTATACAGGTAGAAAGTCCAAAATAACCTAATTTAAATTAAACCCAGTGGCTAAGCATAAAAAAAAAAACAAAAAAACATATCTCATTCAAGCAAAATCTAATATGGGTTGGTAAGACCCCCCCTTCCATATACCACTCTGGGACCTAGGCACCCTCCTGTCCACCAGCATCTCATCTTGTGGTCTCCAGGGTTGCCACAGCAAGAAAAGACACAGTGTAAGGGTAGCTCTTCAGTTCTTCAACAATTTGGCTGGGAAGTAATAGGTGTCACTTCCACTCACATTTCATTGGTTGGAACTAGCCACATAGCCCCACCTAACTACCTGGGAACTGGGAAGTGCTGTCTTCCCTGGTCTGCAACTATTCAAGTCACACACCTTCCCCAACTGCCATGGGTCTCCGAATCCAGCTTGAAATCTCAGATCTTCGAGTGAGTGGCTGCGTGGTGCTTTCCAGGGGTTTTGTACCTGCCTCCTCTTGGTCTGGAGTTCTTGTGAACTAAAATGTTGCCTGCCATATCAGTAAAACAAGGATGTTACAGCCATCAAGCCATCACGTTACAGCCGCCCCAGCGGTGAGCCCTGAGGGGACTCAGGAGAGAAACAAGATGCCCACCATCTAGCAGTCAACTGCCTCATCCAACCCCAACGGTGCACCCTGAGGAGACTCGGGACGAGAAAGCACAGGATGCTGGCCCCATGTAGCTGAGGTGCATATCAAAGGAATGATTTCAAAGAAGATGTGGCAGATACATACAATGGAATATTACCCAGCCATAAAAAAGAGAATGAAATAATGGCATTTGTAGCAACATGGATGGGCCTAGAGATTATCATACTAAGTGAAGTAAGTCAGACAAAGACAAATATCATATGATATCACTTATATGTGGAATCTAAAAAAAAACTGTACAAATGACCTTATTCACAAAACAGAAACAGACTCACAGACTTTGAAAACAAACTTATGGTTACCAAAGGGGAAACATTGAGGGGGAGGGATAAATTAGGAGGTTGGGATTAACATATACACACTACTATACGTGAAATAGATAACCAACAAGGACCTACTGTATAGCACAGGGAACTCTACTCAATATTCTGTAATAACCTATATGGGAAAAGAATCTGAAAAAGAATGGATATATGTATAACTGAAGCACTTTGCTGTATACCTGAAACTAACATAACACTGTAAATCAACTGTGCTCCAATATAAAATAAAAATTAAATATTTTTAAAAAAAGGAATGATTTCAGTGAGCCCAGACTCTTGCATCTTCCCATACATAGAAAAGCGTTGAATTCCTTAACTTGAGATATCTGGTGTCTTTTACAGTAATCCTTTGATGTTCGGACTACCTGGTCTTTTGTTGCAAAAACTCCTATATATCCTGGCTCCCCACTTGCCTCTTTGGAAGAGTTGCTCAGCTTTTTCTGCGAGGCTGTGTTCCGGGCTTGAAGTCCTCAGAATGTTCACTGAATAAAACATAATTCTCAACTATTAGGTGGTGCATTTTTTTCAGTTGACAATCTACAAACTGAGATGTTATCGGCCTCCTGTACAGACCCAATGTTCACTTATGGGGCGGGTCAGGACAACTGAGGTCAACACTTCCATATGGAAATGGGAAGAATGGAGGTAGGGCCATTGCTCTGTAGTAATTCTGAAACCCTGCTGGGTGGACGTTGCCAAGGCCCCCACCGTGCTGCCCCATCATCCTCCTTGGCCACGTCTGAAGTGGACATAGGAGACCATGCCATCCCTGGGGGTCGTGAAACTCTCAGCTGCCGTCTGCCCAGGGACGACTGGGGACACAAGGCTTGTTTTAAGTCAAGAACAGTCAAAGCCTTAATTTAGCCCAAGCTTTGGGTTTCTTTCACAACATGATTTCCTTAAAAACATAGTAAGCTTCCAATTTATTTGTTTCCAATGAGTTCCATGTTCCATACCTCCACCCAAAGCTTCTTTCTGAGATATGATCTCAATTTTGCTTATCTGCCCTTTTGCGCCTAAGTCTCACTCACTCACAATATAATGGCAGCTACCTTGAGTCTATTGGGACCTTTTTTAATCTGCTTTTTGCCCTGAGGTAGTTTGAGCCTTTGATGTTCAATGGCTTTCTCAATGCTGTATCAAGTTATTTCTGGCTTTCCTATTTTGCTAAGCCCTTAATTTCCGGAATTTCTCTGTTCTCTTTATTCCTGGTTACAAATTAACCACTTCCTTCCTGAATTCATGCAAAATCTTTTGGAGGGTAGTCAACGCCAAGATACCCTTATAATACCCTGGTTTCTTACCTCTTGTTCTAGTGTTCAAGTCCATTTGGCTATAAATTAATGCAGACTGATGGAGGTAATGTGTCAGCATTTATAGCCTGGATTGCCAACACCCACCCTCCAGTATCAGCTTCCTTGGCGCCAACCACGAGCCACTAAGCTAATGCCATGTATCTTAGCTTTTAAATGCAGCAACAGCAATTATTAGTCAGGACGGGATAAACTAGGCTGAGTTCAAAACAAAAGGTTATTTATCCTTCACGCAAAGATGATGCAATCAGGCAATGCTCCAGGGAAACCCTCCTCCATAAAGTGACTCAGGGATCCAACTGCTTTCATTTGGTGTCTCCACAATTTCAACACAGAGCCTCCCTGTGGTAAATGCACTGAAAGGGACATAGCAAGATAAAGGAAGCTCTCTTAATGACCTCATGCCAGAAACAGTGTTATATAATGTATTCCTAAAACCCCCCAAATGAAAACCTACTATAAAGACACTAGGATCAAATCAACATGCTGTTGGCTTGAGACAGACAGATTAGAATGCAGAAATATATGTGAGTATATTTGATAACAAAAATAGTATTTCAGGGCTTCCCTGGTGGCACAGTGGTTGAGGGTCCTCCTGTCGATGCAGGGGACACAGGTTCGTTCCCCGGTCCGGGAAGGTCCCACATGCAGCAGAGCGGCTGGGCCCGTGAGCCATGGCCGCTGAGCCTGCGTGTCCGGAGCCTGTGCTCCGCAACGGGAGAAGCCACAACAGTGAAAGGCCGCATACCGCCAAAAAAATAAAATAAATAAATAATAAATAAATAAATAAAATTTCAATACAGTGGGGAATTATTAATACATAACTATTATTATTGTTCTACTAAACCACAAATATTTCCAAATTATACTAACATGACTAGCTACCCATCAGCAAAAAAATAAAACTGGATCCTATTTTAGCCATATGTAAAAATAAACTTCATATTAAAGACTTAATAAAAATGCAGCAAGAAATTCTAAAGGGTTGTATGAACACTCTCAGTGGAGAGAAATGTACCTAACCAAGACCAGATGCCTGGTAGCTCTAGAAGGAATGATAAACAGTTAGTAATACAAACATTAATTTTTCTATGACAAAAGATAACACCAAGTCAATAGGTGAACAAGAGATTTAAACACAGAGAACACGTACAAGGCTTACATCTAATATACAGAGAGCATGCAGAAATTGGCAGAAAGAGAATAAACAACCCAACAGGGAAAAAAAGGGACACCAAGAGGCAATTCACAGAATGAATCCAAATGGTAACATACAAAAAGACCTTCACTCACACCGGTATGGGGGAGGGGAGCAAAGTGAAATAATGATACCACTTTACATCAGACTGACAAAAAATAAATCTATAAATCTATGGTTAGCAGCTGTATGGGAAAAGGGTACTCACGCACTGATGCGAGAAAGTAGAGTTGTTATAATGGTTGTCGAAAGCAACCTGAAAATATCTATTAACATTACATACACTCATGGATGGAATAGAATTCCTTATTAATGGAAACAAAATGACGCCTATTGACAGAGGACAGAATCGGTGGTATGTGGCCAAGTGAGAAACAACCCACCCTCCAGGAAAAATGCATGTGTCTGTGTATATACCTATATTTATCATAAAACGTATTAACAAAAAGGATGTGTGACATAACATTTACAAATAATAATAAAATATACAATACGCTTTTTTATAAATTTGATGTAGTCAACTGATCCTCACAGAATGTTTTTGCAGATTTTTGCCAAACTCTGTACGTGCAGCCAACCTATAGCTGGGACCCATGAACAGGTGTTGGTCCAACATGAATGTACATTTTTGTTAAAAAGTAAGGTGAAAGGGAGCAAAGAAGATGTATGTTGAAACTTCACTCATGCATCGGTGGCCTGAGTGCCCTCTTTGTTGAATTGAATAAGTTTTTTTTTTTTAAGTTTATTTATTTATTTATTTTTGGCTGCCTTGGGTCTTCGTTGCTGCACGCGGGGTTTCTCTAGTTGCGTTGAGCGGGGTCTCCTCCTTGTCGCGGAGCACGGGCTGTAGGCGTGCGGGCTCAGTAGTTGTGACTCGCGGGCTCTAGAGCGCAGCTCAGCAGTTGTGGCACGTGGGCTTAGCTGCTTGCAGCATGTGGGCTCTTCCCGGACCAGGGATCGAACCCGTGTCCCCTGTATTGGCAGGCAGATTCTTAACCACTGTGCCACCAGGGAAGTCCCAAATAACAGTTTTCAAATCCTGGGAGAATAGCTTCTCACTTTTTTTCTGCTAATCACAGTGCAATAGCTGCAGACGTGACTCGCTTTTAAGTTGAATTTGCATTATTCATGTTAATATTTCTCAAGTCCAGACAACCAACAAAACAATCAATCAAGCCGAGATCTGTAACGCGTGCCACTTTCTGTGGTGTGTGTGCTTTTGCCATGACCAGCTTTAAACCACGTACAGGACACGTCCTATCACAGACTTACGAAAACGTGCCCAGAAGCACGCCGCTGTGTTGTATTTTATAATAGATGTAAATGACCTGGAACATCGATAATAGTAAAATAATTAGGAAGTGATACGTTTGGCATATTTATTACCTTTGTTTTGCGTATAATGCATGTACTTAATTATATGTTTACAGAATTTAATATTTTTACTGATTGCGTTTAGTAACTGGCTCACGAGACTCCCGAAATGCTAACAGTTGGCTTTCGCGAAGCCGGTATGAGCTGGCTCAGCGCACCCCTGGGAATGGCTGACCGGTACGCAATGGCCACACGGTAGAATTTTACACAACTGTTTAAAAGAATGAATTGGAGTTCCACAGGGGATTTGGAGGGATTTTCACAAAGAATTGTTCAATAAGAAAAGCAAAATATAGGCGAGAGAATACAATATTGATCCCATTTTGGTAACAGAAAGCCCTCTGCCTCCCAGCAAAACCTCTCTAAACGTGTCTACTAGTATTTATGATATACTAATAAATGATTGCATGCGTATTCAGGAGAATAAGGCAACATGATTTGGGGACATAGGGTGGGAAGTGTGGGAAGGAGAAAAGGGAGCCAAGTGAAATAGGAAAACAGAACACAAAGGCTGCCAATAAAACAAACAGCACATATGTTAACACATTTCGGCATTTGTGTATAATATATGCATGTATGTGTTCACGTCATTAAAATATATTTTTAAACCTAGTCCTCAGCTGGACAGTTATTTATTGTTATCTAACAAACCACCCCAAAAGTTAGTAGCTTAAAACACCGACAACCGTTCACTACGGCAATTCTGTGGGTTGAGTGTGTGGGTCTCCTGCTTCGAGTGGTGTCGGCTTGGGGCACTGGGGTGGTCAGAGGTTCAACACGGCCTCCCTGGCATGGCTGGCGGGTGAGGCTGGCTCCAGGCCAGGAGCTCAGCTGGGGCTACCAGGCGGGGACTTCATTTCTCCTCCACGTGGGCTGCTCCACACGGCTGCTTGGGCTTCCTCACAGCATGGTGATGGGGTGCTAAGAAGGAGTGAGTGCTGGGATGAGTGATGGCTGTGGTGTCAGAGAAGGAACAGGAGGTCAAATTATAAGGGGTCTTGCAATCCCTGTGAGGACTTTGGCTTGTATGTCAGGTGAAAAGTGGGAGCTTTTGCAAAGTTTTTGAGTGTTGCTCTGGCTTAATGTTTTTAGAGGGTTATTCTGAGTGCTGTGCTGAGAACAGACTGTAGGGGGCCAGGATGAAGGTGGCTTGTACCAGGATGGAAGCAGTGGGAGTTGTGAGAAGTGGTCAGATTCTGGAGGCATTTTGGAGGTACAGCCAATATAATTTCCTGACAGATTGGATGTGGGGTGTGAGAGAAAGGGGGGCACCACGGATGAATGCAAGGCTCTTGGCCTGAGCAACTGAAGGACGGGGCAGCTGCCAACTGAGGAGGAAGCTGGGAAGAGATCGGGCGCTCTGTGGCGGACGTGTAGAGCTTGAGAAGAGGTGGCTTTGACATCCAAGTGGAACCATCACGGAGGCAGTTGGAAACCTGTTAGCCGTCAAAGAGAGGGGCCTGGAGGCATTGTCATCTCAGTGGTTTTAAAGCCACCAAACAGAGAAGAAAAAGAAATAAAAGGAATACAAATTGGAAAAGAAGAAGTAAAACTGTCACTGTTTGCAGATGACATGATACTATACATAGAGAATCCTAAAGATGCCACCAGAAAAGTACTAGAGCTACTCAGTGAATTTGGTAAGGTTGCAGGAAACAAAATTAATGCACAGAAATCTCTTGCATTCCTGTACACTAACAACAGAAGATCAGAAAGAGAAATTAAGGAAACAATCCCATTCACCATTGCAACAAAAAGAATAAAATACCTAGGAATAAACCTACCTAAGGAGGTAAAAGACCTGTACTCAGAGAACTATGTCTCTGATGAAAGAAATCAAAGATGATACAAACAGATGGAGAGATATACCATGTTCTTGGATTGGAAGAATCAATATTGTGAAAATGACCATACTACCCAAAGCAATCTACAGATTCAATGCAATCCCTATCAAAGTACCAGTGGTATTTTTTTACATGACTGGAACAAAAAATCTTAAAAAATTGTATGGAGACACAAAAGACCCCGAATATACAAAGTAGTCTTGAGGGGAAAAAACGGAGCTGGAGGAATCAGACTCCCTGACTTCAGACTATACTACAAAGCTACAGTAATCAAGACAGTATGGTACTGGCACAAAAACAGAAACATAGATCAATGGAACAGGATAGAAAGCCCAGAGATAAACCCACGCACCTATGGTCAACTAATCTATGACAAAGGAGGCAAGAACATACAATGGAGAAAAGACAGTCTCTTCAATAAATGGTGCTGGGAAAACTGGACAGCTACATGTAAAAGAATGAAATTAGAACACTCCCTAACACCTTCCACAAAAATAAACTCAAAACGGATTAGAGACCTAAATGTAAGACTGGACACTATAAAACTCTTAGAGGAAAACATAGGAAGAACACTCTGACATAAATCACAGCAAGATCTTTTTTGATCCACCTCCTAGAGTAATGGAAATAAAAACAAAAATAAGCAAATGGGACCTAATGAAACTTAAAAGCTTTTGAAAAGCAAAGGAAACTACAAACAAGATGAAAAGACAACCCTCAGAATGGGAGAAAATATTTGCAAACGAATCAACCAACAAAGGATTAATCTCCAAAATATATAAACAGCTCATGCAGCTCAATATTAAAAAACCAAACAACCCAATCCAAACATGGGCAGGAGACCTAAATAGACATTTCTCCAACGAAGACGTACAGATGGCCAAGAGGCACATGAAAAGCTGCTCAACATCACTAATTATTAGAGAAATGCAAATCAGAACTACAATGAGGTATCACCTCACACCAGTTAGAATGGGCTTCATCAGAAAATCTACAACAACAAATGCTGGAGAGGGTGTGGAGAAAAGGGAACCAACCCTCTTGCACTGTTGGTGGGAATGTAAATGGATACAGCCACTATGGAGAACAGTATGGAGGTTCCTTAAAAAACTAAAACTTGAATTACCATATGACCCAGCAATCCCACTGCTGGGCATATACCTAGAGAAAACCATAATTCAAAAAGACACATTGCAGCACTATTTACAATAGCCAGGTCATGGAAGCAACCTAAATGCCCATCGACAGACAAATGGATAAAGAAGATGTGGTACATATATGCAATGGAATATTACTCAGCCATAAAAAGGAATGAAATTGGGTCATTTGTAGAGACATGGATAGATCTTGAGACTGTCATACAGAGTGAAGTAAGTCAGAAAGAGAAAAACAAATATCGTATATTAATGTATATATGTGGAACCTAGGAAAATGGTACAGATGAACCGGTTTGCAGGGCAGAAATTGAGACACAGATGTAGAGAACAGACATATGGACACCAAAGGGGGATAGTGGCAGGTGGTGGGGGTGGTCGTGTGATGAACTGGGCAATTGGGATTGACATGTATACACTAATGTGTATAAAATTGTTTTTGTTTTTTTGCGGTACGCAGGCTCTCCCGCTGTGGAGCACAGGCTCTGGACGCGTAGGCTCAGTGGCCATGGCTCACGGGCCCAGCCGCTCCGCGGCATGTGGGATCTTCCCGGACCGGGGCACGAACCCATGTCCCCTGCATCGGCAGGCGGACTCTCAACCACTGCGCCACCAGGGAAGCCCACTGTTGTGTATAAAATTGATGACTAATAGGAGCCTGCTGTATAAAAAAAAATAAATTAAATTAAATTTTAAAAATTTTTAATAAAATAAAATAAAAAAGAAAGCCACCAACAGGATCACTGGGGCAGCAAGAGGTTAATAAAAGGAGATACAGTCCAAGGACTGAACACTGAACGTGATCAAGGTCGAGGAGACAGGAAGAAGCAGCCAGGGAGTGAGGAGACACTAGCAGAGGGCACACGGGGTCCTGGGAGCCAGGCGAGGAGGGGCAGCCAGGAGGAGAGAGGGACCCACCAGCAGAGTCAGAGGCAGCTGATGGGTCAGGAAGCTGAGGTCTGACGGCCAACATTGGATTGTGGCTTTCAGGGTCTGGACGGGGCGGGGTCACTGCTGACTTCATTTAGAGCAGTTTCAGGGAATCTCTGGCATGAAAAGCCTGCTTGGAGCGGGCTGGGGGCGGACTGAAGAAAGATGGGGAGGAGTTTTTCTCTTTCAAGAAGATTTGCTCTCAAGTGGGGGAAGAAGACAGCAGCGGAGGCCAGAAGAAGTGGGAGAGGAAGGCTTCTCTGAAGATGGGAGAAATAGTTGGGTACGTGATGCTGATGCTAAGAGCTGATGGGGAAGCACAGGTGGAGCACGGCTCCTGAGCCCAGCAGTGATGGGCCGGGGCCAAGTGCACGACGGGACTGAAACAGACCTGGCCTGTCCCGTGCAGCCTCTCGTCTTTGATGGGTCCTTCCAGCCGGATGGCACCCCACCCTCACTCCGCTTGCCCTGGCTCTTCCCGCCCTGCCCACCCACTCCAAGAGCTTCTGAACCATGCTCACATGGGTCCTTGTGGGGAACAGCACATGTCCTTTTAAAAGACCATCCTTCTTGCTGTCGGATGCCCCACCTTCCTATTAATCGCCTCAGAAAATAACCAAGCGGCTGGCAAATATTCGAGCCAAACCCCTGTGCGGGTGGCAAGACGTGACATGAAAAGGAATCTGTAGCAGGAGCCCGAGAGGCAGGGCCAGACGGGCGCTGGTTAGGAATGTCTATTTGTGGCTCCCAGGCTAATTTCTGGATACGATAATGAATAAATATTGGTCTTTCCTTCTGCAGCCTTTTCCATCTGGGTGGTTCAACCAAATAGATGCTGCCACCTCTTGTTTTCTAGAACTGTGGAGAGACTGGGGCCAGAGTAGAGTAGGGTGTCACCCAGCATCTCACAGCCGGAGGGTAGCAAGACAGGGAGGGGAGCAGTGGAAGTTCAGAGACCCTTGGACGGGAGCTGTGATGGCCCTAAGCGCAAGCTCTACCTCCTGCTTTTGTCTCTGTAACACACCCTGACGAGTGCTCATCCAACTACCGCTTGAATACCACCAGTGACGGGGAGCTCACTACCGAAAAGCAGTTCATCCCACTGTTAGATGGTACAGAATGTTAGAAAGAGTTTTTCCTTTGTAAGACTTCTTTTCTGAATTCCTATAATGTCCTGAACACTGTTCTAGAGACAGGATGCAGTGAATAAGACCTAACAGGGTGCCTGCTTCCAGTGGACTGATAAACAGGAACCCACACAGACAGCAAAAGGAAGCGAGGGATGAGGTAGCAGCTAGTGCTGAGCAATGCAGAGGATATAGGATGGTGTGAGCATCCTATACCCTAGTGACAAATGCAGAGGCTCTGGGGTGGTTAGAGAGAGCGGCAGGGCTGCTCCACGTTGGTGACCAGGAGCCGTGACCAGTAAGCTAAGAACTGGGTCAAGGAGCTGGGTGTGCAGATGCCAGCAAGGACAGCATTCTGGACAGAGGGAGGTCACGTGGGGATCCGCTGGCCTCTGAGGATGGGAGGGACCACCCCGAGGCAGAGCCATCCTCCATGTCCTCATCGGGAGAGGGTCCGTCCCTGGACCGAGACGACTGGGCTTTTGGCAGCAGGCTGCTCTTCCTCCTTCCAGAGTCTGGAGGGGGCTGTCTGGGCGTGTGCTACCTGCCGGCAGTGCCCTCCCCATCAGGTCACCTCCCAGCCGTCCCCGCCACCACCCACTCTAGGTCTCTGCAGCCCCCCACCCCTGCTCTGAGCAGTACTGGGAGGGGGCTGGAGGTGGGCTGGAGGTGGGTCTGGCTGACCCCCCACCCCTGGAGATGCCTCTTCCTGCCAGCCGTGGAGGCCCCGGGCTGGACTGCAGCTCCTCCTGGCACCAAGCCCAAATCTAGTTCCTCCCACCTCACCCCCTTCCCCACCCTGCCCTCAGGGGCCACGCGCCTAATTCTCTTGCCCAGTGACAGCCCCTCAGACACTTGAAAAACGTGGCCAGACGTGTGAGTGAGACGCCTCCGGGGGATTCCAGCCACCCAAGCCTCCCGAGCTGAGGCCTCAGACACTGGGAGCTGAGCTGAGCTGAACTCGCCACCCACAGAGGCCAGGAGCATAAGAAATGGGGAGGTTACCAGGCAGCCACAGAAACTGGAAGGGAGGAAGCTGTTGTTAATAATATCTCCTATTACAAGAGGAACCATGGACTTAGGAAGCTAAGTCCCTCCCCCAAGGTCATGGGCAAATAAAGGGCAGAGGCAGGATTTGAATGTCCAGTTCCTACTGTGCTAGAGGGCAGCTTCCTGTGGGATCGCCCAGGCTGTGGGAAGGCAGGAAAGGGGTCTGAGCAAAGAGGGAGCCACCGGGCTCCAGTGGAAGGAAGTCGCCAGTGTTCTAACCCGGGGAGGGGGGCGGTGGAGTCCCAATGCTCGGCGCGTCCAGCGGCATCAGGTCCCCGTGTCACGGGGCGCAAAGCATCTATGGTTTGCTAGGGGGCGGGGAGGACACTTGAACCAAAGAAACACAAAAACATTTTCCTCTTGCGAACTGTATAGAGACATAGGACCACGTGAGCAGGTGGGCACAGCTGTCCACGCTCAGAAACACCCTTGATTAACAAGAACAGCCACGGTGACTGAGGACTGGGGTGACCGGCACGCCGCCACCATGACCTGTTCTGCAGGGTCCCCGTCACTCGCCAGTGCTCACCGACCCCTTCTCCCACCCACCTGTGCTGGGCGTGGGGGCAGTCAGCGGGGGAGGCAGACCCATCTGCGTAGGTGGGGCTCACACAGCAGGGACCCGGGCGGCAGCAGAGGGGGTCAAGGCACAGAGGCCACGTGAAGCGTGAGTTCAAGGCCAAGGTGAGAAGTGACGGCCGTGGCCCAGAGATGGCAGGACAAGAGCAGAGACAGGGGAGCACAGACACCCAACGAGGAAGTAAATCCCGGCCAGACCTGAGGTTGTCCCCTCCCTCCCATCCTGCCCAGCAGTGGCCGTCCAAGGCCCTGGGGGGCCCCTTCCTGCATCCCCACTTCTCACTGGCCTCATATCCTTGGCCAGCCAGTCACTGCTTAGTACCGCATGTGCGGTTATTTTTTGGAGAAGGTGGATGTTTCCTCAAACCCTCTCTCTATGGAAATGGAGGATGAACCAGGAGAGGCAATAGGTTTCCACTTCTTTGTGTCTGGAGCTGCGGTTCGGAAAATCAGCTGCATGTGAGAATCACCTGGGCAGGCCCTAGACCTCCCAGTGTCTACACTGCACCTGGACCAGGGTGCCGGGGTGGGGGGGACCCGGAACCAGGCAAGTCCAATGGGATCACCCAGAACTTGTCAGCAATGCGTACAGTCTGCTTTGACACCCAAGTGAGTTATGCCCACATAAGATTGAACCAGCAAGAACAATGTGTCTGGTGTACAATATGCAACCCAGGGGCTCTGGGTCGTCTCCATGGTAACTCACCCATGATGCACTGCCTGTCCCCCTGGACCCTGAGTGCTGGATGGACATCGGCTGCTGGGCCCTGCCTGACCACCACTGCCCAGATTTTGATCACCAGGACAGATGAGACAGGGCACTGGGCTCTGGGTCTGAGCAAGGCACCTGGCCCAGGGTGCTGCACCCAGCGCGTCAGGGGTATCCCATTCCCACCCCGCCCCCGGGGCGCCGGAACCCTGTGCAGGCCCCCCGAACGGTGGCTGTCCTTATGCTCACGCATCTCTTAGGCAGCCCCGGCACAGCCTGGCCTTTAGAAAGCTCTGCTGATTGGGATGCCTCCTGCACCCTGGCCAGTGACACCTGGGGGCCTCTGCCTTCTACAGGTGAGCGCGTGGGGCCGTGTCTCCACCTGAGGCCACTGGCTCCTCTGCACCTGTTTCTTGCCTCATTCAGTCTGGGACCTCAGGCCTCTTCCTCGCCTCCAGAACTGCCACGTTGGCCCACTCTGGCCCCCAGACAGTTCCCCCAGAACAGCCAGGGCTGGCCATTCAAGAAGATCCCACCTTCCCTGCACACCCCACACTACTTTTGTCCTTGAGAAGCCTTTTGTTGGCAGCACAGGCTGCTGGGACGCAGAAGAGTATCTACGGGTAAACGCTCAGCGCACCCCACCACGTGGCTGGATCGGGGTCTGGGTTGGGAGACAGGACTGGGCTGGGGAAGGAGGTCTTGGAAAGGAGGAGAGAGTGGAGGTGGATGGATGGCGAGCCGTTACCTGCCTCCGTATGTAGACTAGGGGAGGGCGGAGATGGAGAGAGAATTTTAAAGATACTTTGATGCTTATTCAACATCTACAATGGGAATTCCCTGGAGGTCCAGTGGCCAGGACACGCCGTTCTCACTGCCGAGGGCCCGGGTCAATCCCTGGTCAGGGAACTAAGATCTCACAAGCCATGGGGTGTGGCCAAAAAAAAAAAACCAACACAAATGCTACAATGTGCAACCAGAAAATGACCCCCCTTTTCCACCATGTGGAAGACTAAGCACTGAGCAATAGTCGCACGGCAAAGCAGTGAAAAAGCGACATATGTATCTACGTATATGAACATGCTTTTATATGCATGCACATATATCATATATGCATTAAAACACATCACACTGAACAAGCAAGAACAAGAAAAAGCCTCACAGGCCAGAGAACTAGGAGGGAAACTGGAAGTCCCCAGAGGTGAGCAGTTGCCGAAGCCAGCTCTGCCCCAGGGACGTTCACCAAGGCCAGTCACCTGATGGTCCTTCGCCATGAGCACACTTGGCTGTGGGGCAGGAGGAAAGCCTGGGCTGCCCAGCACAAGTCAGTAGGGAGCCCCACCTACAGCTGGACTCTCCCAAGGGCTATGCTTTCACTGCTGGAATAAGATAGTAGGAAAAAGACGAAAAAAAAAAGCCTAAAGATGGAAAAAGCAAGGATACTAGCCTACATCAAGCTCGGCACCGGGGGAAAAGGAGAAAAAGAAACTCCCTGAAGTCATAAACACCAACCTCTGCCCTAATGTGGGTTTTACACTGGCCCTGTGGACCACAAATCCCAAACTAAGACTTTAATTTAAAGGGAGGCAGGGACTTCCCTGGTCGTTCAATGGATAAGACTTTGCCTTCCAATGAGGGGGCGCACGTTCGATCCCTGGTCGGGGAGCTAAGATCCCACATGCCTCGTGGCCAAAAAACAAAAACATAAAACAGAAGCAATATTGTAACAAGCAATAAAGACTTTAAAAATGGTCTACAAAGGGCTTCCCTGGCGGCGCAGTGGTTGAAAGTCCGCCTGCCGATGCTGGGGACAGGGGTTCGTGCCCCGGTCCGGGAGGATCCCACATGCCGCGGAGCGGCTGGGCCCGTGAGCCATGGCCGCTGAGCCTGCGCGTCTGGAGCCTGTGCTCCGCAACGGGAGAGGCCACAACAGTGAGAGGCCCGCGTACTGCAAAAAAAAAATAGAATAAGGAACAAGAGACTTTAACATGGTCAAGAAATTTTGAAAAGGAAGCAAAGAAAACTTCTAGAAACAACAGAAATTGACTGGGACTCGGTTATACAAATTGCAAGGGAGGCTGGGAAATGCAGTCTGTCCGCGTGCCCGTCAGGAAGAGGAAGTGGGTTTCATGAGTGGCCAGGCTGCCTGACCGTGACAACTAAAGAAAGAGGAGGATCCAGGAAGTGTTAGCCATGGCTATTGCTCAGCTGCTAGCGCTCGTCAAAACCCTGCCCATCATTATTTCAGTTAATCTTTATGACTCCCACCTGGGGATTAAGCTAAGCTGGGAGGATCGTTCCCATTTTACAGAAAAGGAAACTCAGAGACAGGCAGTGACTTGCCCAAGACCACACAGCTCCTAAGTGGCCCAGCTGGGGTTGGAGCCCAGGACTTCCCATGACATCACAGCGCTGTCTCTCGTTCCAAACGCCAAGAGGAAGCCACTGTTTCTCCATTCGCCTCTGTGTTTTCAGCTGAGGTGGTGAACCCGCTGGCCTGGCCCAGGGGCCGAGGGAACCAGCCCAAGTTCAGAGCAGTGAACTGAGTTGAGCTCAGCTTTAGCACGGGTGTCCTGGGGCATCAGGGAGGCCAGCTGGGTGGGCTCGAGTAAAGACAGCAGGTCTGGGTGTGCCGACGCCAGGGGAGGTAAGAGGTCACAGTCAGCGGGTCATCCAGCAAATATTTATCCAGCGCCTCTGATGTGCTGAGTGTCGTGGGTTCCAACAAGCAGAGCCTGGGTGCAGGGAACACACAAAACCCAGGTAGGGTTCCCCTGATGAGCTAGCTCCTTCGTGCCTGGCCCGGAGCTCCCAGCGTGCCAGGGCCCTGGCCCCTTGTCATGGCGTCCTCACCAGGACCCACGGGGGGAGGGGCTTTCAGTTCCATTTTTTACAGGTGTAGGAATGATGGCGATGGTGATGGTGATGGTGGGGGTGGGGGTGATGGTGGTGATGATGATGGTGACATCACGTGACGTTACTGAATGCTCTGTGTCCAGCAACGTTGAAGCTCTTTAGATGCACCCTCTTCAACTTTCATAATAACCCTACAAAGACTTAGGTTCCTTATTGCTTTGATTGGACAGAGAAGTAAACTGAGGCTCAGGGAGGTAAGTGATTCAGCCAGCATCACAGAGCAAGTAGCGGACAGACCCAAGCTTCACGCCTCAGCGCCTGACGCAAGCATTGCGCTCTAACCGCGGCACCGCGCTGCCTCGTCCGCCGCGGGCCATGAGCCAGGACAGAGCCTCCCTCTGAGCTCTCTCGTATCCGCAGCTCTGAGCCTGGGGCCTGCACACAGTAGGTGCTCAGGAAGGCCTCTTAGGAATGATTTGTGCAGATGCAAAAATCCCACCTGTGCATTGACGCATCCCCTTTACAGGAAACGAGCGTATCAATCTACTTGAAACCATCATAGTTAGATGAATAAAAGCGTGCGATTGTTGGCCAACCAAGGTCTCTTGGCTGGCTCTTCCTGAAAGAATCATTGCTGGGACATCCCTGTTGTCCACTTTCCAACCAGCCAGGCCTCCCAGGATCTGCTGTCCCATAGAGTGAGGGGCCCTGGCTGCCCCCTGAGTCAAACCCACCAGTGGGCGAGGACCCCATGAGCTCTGAGGTGAGAATACCTGCGATGTCCCTCTGGCTCGGCTGCCCGTGTCTTACAAGGAAGAAGGCCTGAGGCGGGCAGGGATTAGGGGAGGGGAGGTGGCAGCTTTGATCTGTTGCCAAAGGGGGGGTGGGGGGGGAGGGACGCTTTGCTCCAGACAAGCTGTTCGCTTACCAGCTGACTTTGGTGAAAGAAAAAAATATTCCCAGTGCCATCTGTTCCCAGAGTGAGGCTGGTGTGGGCCTGGGGCTTCCTGCAGCTCGGGCAGCCAGACCCACTTTCAGAATCCGAGACAGCTGCCCCTTGGATTATTTTGGGAAGCGGCTCAGCTCCGAGGCACCCGGGCCTTCGAGGCATTTCCCGTCACTCCGAAGCTGTTTGCGCACCAGCCCAAGATTGCCAGCTCCTTCTTGGGCCCTGGACGGTTTCCAGTTCAGCCCACGGTAATTATCCTGCTTCCAGCTCCTGCTGCGACTCCAGCTGGGGTCAGATTTCGTGGAATGGAGGAGAGAGGGAGGTGAGGGCCGTGGGCTCCCCAGCCACTCCCTTCTCAGGCTTCTTCGGGGGAGCCACTCCGCCCACCTAGCCCAAGCCCTGGGACCACCCCCCAGGCGTCCACCCTGTCCCCGAGCTCATCCCTCCTCTGGACTCTCCCCAAGGGTACCCCCACCCCTTTGTGAGGGATAAGCTCCGGGGGTAGGTGGGAGGAGGGCATCTCAGGCAGGGGTAACAGCATCAGGAAGGCCTGGAAAGACCTTGGGGCTTTCAGGGAATAAACTAAAAGCGTTTTGGAAAGGATGAGGTGGGGTAGGAGATAGAACATGGTCAACAAGAAGACACTCAAAGCCAGCCGCGCCAGGAGGGCCCAGAGCATCGGGGAGCAGGGGAGGTTTAGAGCAGCATGGTAACAGGATCAGGTTCCCAGGGCAGAAAAACTCCAACTGCTGCTGTGGAATCGGGGTCAGAGGGGAGAGCGGCAGAGAGCCCAGCTGGGGAATTACTGTCCCCGCCCCGATGGATGGCACGGCGAGGGCCTGGACCTCCAGGGGCAGAAGGGAGGAGTTTGAAAGGCCAACAAAGGTCAGAAAGGACTTGGTGCCCAGGTGGGGGAAAGGGGAGGGTCCAGAGCGAGTCACAGGTCTCAGGCTTTGGGATCAGGAGGTTGGAGGGGCCGGAAAAAGGGCTGGGGAGGCAGGAGGCAGGACAGGGGAAGGGGCGGGTTCTGACTTCAATCGGGGGAGTTTGGGGTGGGAACCCCAAGGGGCCCTGTGTCCAGGGCAGTTCAAAATGTGGGTCTGGTCAAGCAGGAGCATGGTGGTTGCCAGGGGCCAGAGGGAGGGGTGTGGAGAGTTACTGTCTAACGGGTACAGAGTTTTGGTTTTGCAAGATGAAAAGGGTTCTGGAGATGGTGGTGACGTCGGCACACAGGGCGAAGTTAACTTAATGCTACTGAACTGCAAGTGTTACGATGGCTAAAATGGAAAATTTCGTTATGAGTATTTTACCACAATAAAAAAAATTTTTAATGGACTCAACCCTCCATTAAAATGCAGAGGTATTCAGATCAGATAAAAAGACACAACTATTTGTATCTATAAGAAACCCTCTTTATATATAAAGACACGGATCTTTTAAAAGGAAAAGAATAGAAAAGATCCCCCGCTAACACTAAAAGAAAGCTTGAGTGGCTGTATTAAAATCAGATTTTAGCATCTGATTCAAAGTAAAAAAATAAAGCAAATTTAAAGTCTAAAATCAAAGTAGATTTCAGAGCAAGAGATGTTATAAAAGGATAAAGAGGACATCGAAAGGCCGTGACAATCCCCGATGGGCATGCAGTTGGGCACTAGGTGGGCTCTCTGCTCCCATATCCCCCCCTCTCCCAGCAGCCCCCCATCCCAGGTACCCCTCCCTGTACCTGGAGCCCAGCTCCTGTCACCTGCCCAGGTACCTCCCTCCAGTAAGATTCTCCCGCTCACGTTTCACCTTTTCTCTTCTGCACCCTCCCTGTGAGCATTTAAACAGGCTCGAGTCTCCGCACTCATAAGAGGTCGCATCCCCCGAGGCCCCACTTTCCGTCTTCATACCAGGCTCCCTGAAAGCATGAAATCAAGACCCCCCCATTCCGGGGGTCGTGGCTCCCTGTCTTCCATAGCCCTCCCCCCAAAGGTTGGCCATCCTCACCCTTGTTCAGTTTGACAGCAAATCAGAAAAAAAATTTAAATTGATTTTTGTAGCTCTGTTGAGGACTAATTTACAAGAGGTAGATTTTCCCATTAAGTGTACAATTTGATGAGTTTTGACACACGTGGACAGTCACGTAACCACAACATTCCCGTCACCCCGAAGGTCCCTCCTGCCCCTACCGGGGTTTCACCTCTTCTAGAATTTCTTATAAACGTGTAGCCCTTTGTGTCTCATTTCCTTCACTTAGGCTAATGTTGTTGAGAGCATCCAGGCTGTTTTGTATCAACACCCTTTCCTCTTTGTCGCTAAGCAGAAGCCCATTATATAGACACATTCTAATTTGTTTACGCCTTTGCTGGCGATGGACATGTGGGCTCTTCCCAGTCTTCGGTTTTTATGAATAGTACAGCTAATCATGTCTAAGCCTTTGTGTAGACATATGTTCTCATTTTTCTTGGATAAATACCTAACAGTGAAATGGCTGGGTCATATGGTGAGTGTTTGTATCACTTTATAAGAAGTTGCCAAAATGTTTTCCAAAGTAAATGTACCATTTTGCATTCCCACCAGCAATGTATGAGAATTCTAATTGCTCCACATCCTTGTCAACACTTGCTATTGTCAGTTTTTCAATGTAGCCATTCTAGGGGGTGTATAGTGAGATCTCATTGTGGTTTTAACTTTATTTCCCTAATGACTAATGGTATTGAAAATCTGTGTTAGTCAGCTCTGGCTACTATAATAAAATACCATAGACTGGGTGTCTTTAAACACAGACATTTATTGCTCACAGTTCTGGTATCTGGGAAGTCCAAGATCAAGGTGCCAGGTGATTTGGTGCCTGGTGGGGGCCCTCTTCCTGGTTTGCAGATGGCCACCTTCTTGCTGTGTCCTCACATGGCAGAGAGAGAGCTCTGATCTCTCTTTTCTTATAATGACTCTAATCCCATCACAGGGGCCCCATCCTCATGGTCTCATCTACACCTAATTATCTGTGAATCAGGAGGTAAGGGGAGCATGTGGATGGCGGGTGGGTTGGAGGGAAGACCACTCTGAGACTCTCTCACACTCAGACACCAGCTCCAAGGGTTCCTTATGTCCCTCCCTGTAGGCAGGACATTCTCCACTCTCCAGCTGCTGGTCTGGCAAAGATGGCCTGGCCCATGCCGGCCCCCTGCCCCAAAGCCCCTCCCCCAATCCAAGGCTGTCAAACTGTGACAACCCCAGACCTAGTAGGCTCTGTCCTCCACAGGGGCTTGGAGCTGGGAGAGCAGGAAGGAGCCCAGCACCAGCCAGGGTCCACCGCCCCGCCCTCCCCTGTGGGCCCTCCCTACCCCCCAGCCCCGCCCACCCTGCTTCCTCCAGGCTGGTGCCCATCTGATGTCAGCTCTGGGAATCCCTGTTCAATCCTTCCACAGGGACTTTTGCTTTGAGAAATGTATGCAGCAAGTGCTGAGTCTCGCTGGAGAGAGACAGAGACAGACAGACACACACACACACACACAAACACACACACACACACACACACACGCAGCAGCTCCTTGGGGACCGACTAGGAGACGATCTGACCCACTAATCAGCCACAAAGACGTCTTCTCTGTGACTTTTGGGCAAAGCTCACCATCGCGGCCATAGGGCTGGGCCTGGGCCACGGTTCCTCTGAAAAGTAACTGAACTGACTTTCCCGAGGGGCACAGCGGCCTGGTTTTGGAGCCACTTAGGGCCCCTGCCTCTGGAGGGTGATGCTGGGGCCATCCCCCGACTCGAGAGGCAGGCGGGCTGCAGTAGCTGAGTGTGGGCAGGCGGGTCTCCGCCGTCAGGTCAACCCTGACACCTGAGGGGCGGTCCTGCTCCAGGGCGGGACCCTCGGCCCCAGTGAAGGTCAGCACCGCTGGGCTCTCGGCTACCCCAGGGGTGGCCTCAGGGACAAGAGTCCCTCCCACACCCACCACCCTGTGGGGAGAGAGGCTGCGTGCGGGGGGGGGGGGTCAGCTCATATTCATGTACATTTAGCGGGGCCCTTCCCAGGACAACGGCAGGCTCCCCAAATCCCTCCCAGAAATACATTTGTTAAAAGAAACTGAGCGAGGCCAGAGGTTGGCTCAGAACGAATCCACGCTTAGTGAGTTCAAAGATATTCAGACAGATGGAAAGAGCGGAGGGGGAAGGGGGGGCTGGGGCGTGCCACAGACACACAGGGTAAGAGTGGGAGGCCCAGGGGCTGGCTGGGCGGTGAGGAGATCCCTCTGCGGCCCTCAGGACCTCCAGCTGGGGCTGGCAGGCAGGCTCTGAGAAGCAGATTTTGGGGGCTGTGACGGTTAATTTGGGGATTCCAGGGGCTCCCCGTCCGTGCTTTCTTTCAGCTTGTGCTTGCGAAACAGGCCGTAGAGGACTCGCAGCGTGCTCTTGGTGTCCTTGTTCACGATGTCTGCGGGCCAGGGGAGAGCAGGGCAGGGTTCAGGCCTGGGCAGGGGGTGGCCAACCGTCCACCTCTGCCCGGGACCAAGGGGTTCCCTGGGACACAGGCCTTCAGGCTAAACCCTGGAGAGGCCCCTGCAAACCAGGACAGTCGGTCAAGCTAGGCGTGAGTCCCAGGACCCAGCACAGGGCGTGCTACCTCCTTCTCCTCCCCGGCACCCTCTTGTGGGGCCCCCAACACTGCAACTCCTCCAGGCCTCAGCCCTCCGGACAGCCCATCCCCAGGGACCTCAGTCCCCCATCTCCTCTCCCCAGGACCATCCTCCACTGGCATGGGTAGGGGC
Source organism: Lagenorhynchus albirostris (assembly GCF_949774975.1). Classification (NCBI taxonomy): domain Eukaryota; kingdom Metazoa; phylum Chordata; class Mammalia; order Artiodactyla; family Delphinidae; genus Lagenorhynchus; species Lagenorhynchus albirostris. Next base: position 5,542,235 of record NC_083105.1, read on the forward strand.
TGTGGACACAGTGCTCCTCCTAGGAAAACTCAGCAAATGCCAGGCAAGAGGCTGTACCAACACACGGCTGTCCCCACGCCCCGTGCCCCGCTCTGTGGCGCTCGCCCGAGGCTGGCTGCCCACGAGGGCCCTGCACTCACCTTCGGGGCTCACGGGGTGATTGAGAAGGTCTTCATCTTTCAGCAGCTCCAGGGCCAGGGTGACGTTGTGTAGCTACAATGACAAGACCCCATCAGGTGTCAGCACGATGACCCATCGTGCAGCAAGGAGGCCACCTCTAGTGGGAAAGGCAGTCCCTGAGGAAGGCACCCAGCCCAGGGCTCAGGGAAGGCTTCCTGGTGGAGGTGACACCCGGGGGTGAGTCCTGCCAGGTGAGGGGACTAACCAGGGAAGGGAGCATGGGTTCATCCTGATCTTTTCCGAAGCAGCCCCAAAACCCGTGAGCAACAGAGACTCCCTCAGGAACAGAGAGCTGAGGTCCATGGGTAAAGCATTGATGAGGAGACCGACGTTCAGAGTGGCCACAGGGCTCATCTGAACTCACGAGACGGAAAGTGTCGGAACCAGACGCCTGCAAAGCAGACTGGGGGCCGGAGGAGCCACCTCTACCCAGGTCCTGCCCTTTGTGCCGCCCCTCTGCCTGGGCTGGCGCCTGAGACACCGCTCCCAGCACTGAGAATTCCCCGGGCCAGAGTCCGGCCCACCCAGGTTCGGATCCCCGCTCGGTCCTGGGGAGCCTCGGGCAAGTCCCTTGGTGCCTCGGGCCCTCCACTCGCTCCCTGCAAAGTGGGGTCTCCACCATCTCCCCCGATACAGGACCCTGGGTGACGGGCCCTGGGGAGCCCCATCAGCCCTCGGCTCAGAGCAGCCCCTCTGTTAGTGGAGCCCTGCCTTTTCACAGCTAGTTTCTCAGACCCCACCGAAAAGACCCCTGCCCTTCTCCTTGGGGCAGCAGGCTGGTGTGGCGAAAAAGAGGGCGTGGGGCAAGGCAGGACGAGGCAGGGATAAAGCTGGCTGAGTCCCCGACTCACTGGCACCTCAAGCAGGTCCTTCCTTCAAAGGTCTCAGGCCCACCGTGCTGACTGGATGTCCCAGACTGGTGGCCAGCCGTGCTGCTCCCTTCCCTCCCCATCTGCCGACCATACCAGCCCCAGAGCCCGCTTCACACAGGCCAGGCAGTTCCCATGGCAACCTAGCCAGGGGCCCAGAGACCCGGCCGGCAGAGCAGCAGATGAGCCAGGCCCATCCGAGGAGGCCGCCCTGCCTAGGCCGCCTGCAGTCACCTCCTGGTGGGTCTGGGCAGATCTAGGTTAGATGTCCGTGCACCCGCCCCACTAGGTCACAAGTCACAGGTCAGACAAGGCACATGTCCTGCCTGGGCCTTTGTCCCCTCATCTGTACAAGGGGAACAGTGCATCTTCCAGAGGCCTTTCCAAGCTGCCGTGTGGATCCAAGTGTGATGGTGGACACGGGATTGGAACCACAAGGCAAGACCTGAACGTGGAATAATAAAGGCAGAGCCAGGGCTTCCCTGCAAATTCCAGCTGTCCGGGCTCCTACAAGGGTCGGGAAGTGAGGCGTGTAGGAGGGCCTGAAGCCCCCGAGAAAGAACTCTGTCTGAGAGGGAAAGGGGCAGGTCGCAGTCCTGGGCCGAGGGCACAGGGCAGGGGCAGGGGGAGCATGTCCCACCCACGCCAAGGACTCCTGCCGCATCCCGGGCAAGGGGCCAGAGTCCTCCATGGCAGCTGGTGGCCGTGCGGGGACCACGGGGATCTGGAAGGCAGCGAGCAGAGCCCTTCTCCACGGGGGAGAGTCGATGGAGCATCAGATGGACAGAGGCACTGAGCTGGGTCCGACATGCAAGAGAGAGAGTGGCAGAGGCTGGGTCACTGGCCCAGCAGGGCTGGCCCCTCTAGAGCCCGTCAAGAAGAAGAGACCAAGGTTGTCACAGGTGCCAATGCTCCCAAGCAGGTGAGACACACCCCTGGGGATGTCCAGACCAGGTGGAAGCAAACCTCAGAGTGAGGGGCTAAGACCTCCACTGCTCGTCCCGTGCTTTGTCCCCAAGTCTTCCCCGACTGGAAAATTCTGGAAAATGAGGGTTACAACTGTTGCTATTATCCTCATTCTCCTCATGAACACTATTGACAGGGCGCACGGAAAGCAAATGTCAGAGTGAGAACGAGACACCCGGGCTGGGTTCCCCCGCCTCGCAGCCCTGCCTTTGATGCGCTCACCCTCTAAGCCCGCATCCCCACAGCGTGGTCCAGCGTGCAGAAAGCCAAACAGCTTTGGGAAACGTTGGCTTCGACAAAGTTATATGGAAATCCCCACTGCAGGACTTCTCAGAGCCTTGAATGTGTTTTGGTGTGTCATGAGCCTTCGAGACTGTGCATGTTTTCCCAGGTGACTTGACCGTAGGATCCATTTGTCACAGAGCAGCTCACGGGACCAGTGTCTTGGAAAGACTTCCTTCACTTATTTAAAAAATATTTATTGGGCTTCCCTGGTGGCGCAGTGTTTGAGAGTCCGCCTGCCGATGCAGGGGATGCGGGTTCATGCTCCGGTCCGGGAAGATCCCACATGCCGAGGAGCGGCTGGGCCCGTGAGCCATGGCCGCTGAGCCTGCGCGTCCGGAGCCCGTGCTCCTCAACGGGAGAGGCCACAACAGTGAGAGGTCCACGTACCGCAAAAAAATAAAAAATAAAAAAAAATTATTGAGCATCTACTATGCGCTGGCCACGCAACAGGGGCAAACCCAGACCCACTGCCTGCCCTCGTGGAATGTGAGAATCGCTGCCATCAACTAGGGCAGTGATTGCACTTGTTTCTATGAGTCACACTCCTCGGCGATGCCCAGTCTGACCAGGAGCCGCTGCCCCAGGCTCCAGCCTGATCCCACCACGCTCCACCCAGAGCATCATTTTTCTTCCGCGCACAGTTTGAGATGATGAAAGTATGGAGCTGAGAGAAGGTTACGACCCAGAAGGATGCATTCAAATCGTCCCGGGGAGAAGTAATTGCATGTAGGAGGAAGCCAGAGACTCTTGGCCCTGTGCTTTCATTTCCGCAGAGAAAATGACCGCCTCTCTCCTCCACCCGGACGCCTCTTCCCTCAGGGAACGGCAACCTCACGTAGACGTAGACGCCGTTGGCAAAGGAGGTCTGATAAGGAGAAATTCAATGGCCAGAGGCCACGCTGCAGAGAAAACAATTCCTCGGAAAGGCCGCTGTTCCTGCGCTCTTCTGCTAATGACTTCCTCGGCATTTTTATTACACATTCCTGCGGCTGAGATTTCCTACAATAGTCCATACAAACGCATCCTCGGGGTCTGAGCTGAGAGGCTGCTTCCTTCCCCCCACATAGATTTGTGTTTCATCTTTGGAAGCCGGTCCTGAAGCCGGTCCTGAAGCCGGTGGAGTTGGCAGGCTGCCTGCACACAGGGGCCTTGGAAGTCGGGACGTTTGTCCCTGGCTTGTAACTAACTAGGGGTTGGAGGTGAGCAAATAGTGATCACACCTTGACATCCCATTACTCAGGTGTGACATTCCCCAACACCTGAGTAACAGAGAGGGGACCCCTGTGCTGCTCTGAGCCCCTCGTCCCCAGGGGGCCCACGTGTGACCTGCCCGTCTCCATCCTCCCACCCTCATCACACGTGGGCCTCCTGCCTTGTGGATGAAGGTCAGTGCCACGGTCTCAGCCTCACTCTGACCCACCTAAGCCCCCCGTCCCTGCAGCTCCGGGCGAGCCTCCTTCTGGGCCCACCACCCCGCCCCCATCTCCCATGGGGCTCCCCCTGGCTCCCCCGGAAGGACGCAAGGAGGCGGCTCTGGCTTTGGAGATGGACAAGCCTTGATGCCAGTCTGACCTCGACCCTAACTAGTGGTGTGCTCCTGACCAGCTTACTAGCTCTCTCTGAACTCAGTTCCCCCAGAGCAAAATGGGGATGGGCAATAGTTCCTACTCAGAGGCCCGATGTGGGGAGGAATTAGCAAGTTCATCCAGGGAGGCGAGCACCTCCCTGGGCCCAGTTCCGCATCGTCTCTGCACCGCACACCACAGGGCTCTCCCGCCTCCGCACCAAGGCCGCAGGGCCTCCTCTGGCCACGAGGATAAAGAGGAGGTGACAGCACCCCAGGTCTGAGCCTGCGCCTCGTGTGTTCTGCTTTGTCTCTGTGTCCCTGCGGTTGCCGTGAAAAAACCATGCCAGGCTCACTGCCAGTCTCAGGAGGAGGATGGGAAGCATGTGGCACAGAGCTGGACCGCCCCAGTGACCCCAGCCTAGATGGCCTGACGCCCATCCCATCCCGCACGAGTGGCGGAGCCCAGCCAAGCCTAGAGCAGCCGAACCCGGCCGACCCGCAGATCCATGAGGATGAAGGATTGCAGTTACAAGCCACTGGTTGTTTGGGTGGTTTGTTACACAGCATTTTCGTGGCAATAGCTGATCAATACAGTGCCTGGTGAGGGACAAGAACTTAGGAAGTGCTGACCACTGTTTCTACCACCACTAGAGCTACAAACACTGCACTGCTCTAGCCTGTTTGCTTCTCAGCTCTTGGGAATCTGAGCCCCAAATCGATCTTCAAGTCAAGAGCCCCCCTGCCTCCTGGGAAGGTGGAGATGATGCCCACAAAGATGGCATCTTCCTGCTGCAAAGGGGGAAATGTGGGCTGAGGGGTGGGTGGCCAGTCCTGGTGTCAGACCTGCCACTGAGTGGCTGGATGGCCCGGCATGTCCCAAAGCCTGTTTTCCCCTCTGTAAAATGAAGATACAACCCTGCCCTGCCTCCCTCGCAGGGGTATGGAGTGAGGGAGAAGTGGGGTAAAGGGCCAGGTGAGGCCGGAGGCAGGTAGGAACTCCAAGAGGATGTGAGAGTAGCCGTGGTTCGGGGCCCCATAGGATGCCCAAGAGCTCAGAGGGGATAAGGTGGTCAGAGCCGACCACCCGGCTAAGGGGTTGAAGCAAAGCAGGAAGCAGGATGGGCCTAGAGAACGGCCTGGGGAAGGTCTGGAGATGCCAGAGGCCCAGGCCGACCAAGGAGCACAGGCGGGGGGTCAGGCAGGCTGGGAAGGCGGGCCTGGAACATTCGGCAGGGGACCGGGTAGGTCAGGCTTGCGGCCAGAAGCAGGGACAGACAGGGCTGCGGATGTGTGGGGGCCAGGCAGAGATCAAAACTGGAACTGGGCCAGGGTCAAGGGTGTACAGGCTCACCCCCCAACCCCAGGCAGGCCTTGAGGTTTGAACCAGCCCCAGGGCCATGGGCACATCAAAGGGGACCAAAATCTTTCCTTTTCCCAGAAACTCCCCAAGGCTGGCACTGGGAACCGGCACCCAGCCCTGCCTGGTGTCCCCTCTCTGTGGAGGGGTGAAAGGGTGCCCTCCTACCCTGGGGTGCCGCTGAGCCGTCCCTGGGACCCTGGTGCAGACAGAGAGAAGCTGGCCACCTGGGGTCCTGGGCGGGCCTGGGGGACCAGGGACCACATGCCCCTGTCTGAGGGGTGGCAGGGCAGGGGCTGTGAGCACATTTTAGGGGCAAAAAGCCTGAGGTGCAGAGACCAGAGCCCTCCGCCTGGACTAACGCAGCCATCTCCCAGTCAGCCCCCCAGACTCCAGGGTCCACATGGGAACTCCTGACCCCCACAGGGCCAGAAGCCCTGCCACGTCCAAGCCTTGGCTGACTCTGTTCCCTTCCCCTGGGGGTGCCCTCCCTAGTTCACGCTGCGAACCCAGCCCTAGGCAATTTCACGGCCACCTCTCACGCAAGGCCTCTCCTGGCTGCTGCAGATCCTGCGAACCACGCTTTCTCTCAGGCCCCGCACCGGCCCGCCCACCACGAGCCAGGGCACTTCATCACAGCCCTAGAACACCGCACACCACTGAGGGCCCAGCGCGTGGAGAGCGAGCCGTCCTCAAAAGCAGCAGCTGTGTGGGATTGTCTTTATGGCCCACGGGGCCTGATGCCAAGAGGACCTCAGAAAATGATGGATCCGGTGCATGGGTGAATGGGTGGGCGGACAGGTAGATGGATGGATGGGCAGGTGGTGGATGGATAGATGGATGGAAGGATAGATGGTCAGGTAGATGGATGGATGGATGGATGGGCAGGTGGATGGATGGGTGGATGGAAGGATAGATGGGCAGGTAGATGGATGGATGGGGAGGTGGATGCATGGATGGAAGGATAGATGGTCAGGTGGATGGATGGATGGGTGGGCAGGTGGATGGATGGATGGATGGGCAGGTGGATGTATGGATGGATGGATGGATGGATGGATAGATGGGTGGATGGGTGGATGGATGGATGGACGGATGGGTGGATGGATGGGCAGGTGGATGGGTGGATGAATTGCGTGGATGAGTGAATGAATAAGTCAGTGGATAGGTGTGAGGGTCTATGGGTGAGGCTGGTGGATGGATGGGCAGACATATGGACAAACAAAGTTTCCCATCACCCTTACTTCACCTGGAAGTGAATAAATAATGACTGATCATGCCAATTTCCTAGATCTGTCTACCTAGAGGTAGACCCCTAGGAAAATCTTTGGAAAACTTACCATTTCCGCAGGAGATTTGGGAGTGAGATAGAATTCCTTCAAGTGCAGGAAGAAGCCTTCCAGTTGTCCAATCAGCAAGAGTAAGATGACTCCATCTGCAAACTACAAAGGAGGGAATGGGAGGCAGATAGCCTGGAGGATCCCCTCTGCCTTTTACAGGCTGTGTGACCCTGCGGAAGTCACACAAGCTCTCTGAGCCTCAGGTTCCTTTTTGAGAAACGGGGACGACACCCTGACCTCGCAGAGTTGTTGTAAACAGCAGCAGGTCTAAAGCAGTTATTGGTTGCCTAGCACAGAGCATGTGCTCAATAAAATGAGCTATTTTTACATCTTCTGTAAAATAGCTTCAAATCATTTTTTAAACCACATACTGTTCCATGAGCTACAGAAGCCCAGGCGGAAACAGAGTTAAGTATAAAATAATTCCATCAGGAAAAGGCAGAGAACAGCACACCGGGCTCATTTTGCTGGCGGCCACATTTGTATTGGTCTGTTTTGTCTGTATGTTCACAGATAAAGCTGTCATCCTAGCACCAGCACATCATATGCTAATATAATCGTATTCAATCTCTTCAAAGACACAAAATACAAGATTGAATGTTGGAGGAAAAGCCACCACGCGAAGTCCTTAATGGAATTTCCTCATATTAGGTCTGTTCTGATGCTATTAGTTTGGCATATTCCCTGGTAATACCACCAAAATACCAGGGACTTTAATATCCCCTTTTATCCAGCAGTCAAAATACCATCGTCACATGTGCCATTATTCTCCAAATGTCATTATTTTACCAAGGGAGAGATAAAGATGAAACGGGTAGAATGTAAACCTAAGAAATCATCTTGTTTATTCCCACATAAAATACAATAAAACCAGAAATGTATTGTTTATTATGCGTAGACAGTGTGTCAGGTAATACACATCATCTCATTTCTTACTCACAGTTCTCTGAGGTTGGTATCCCTGCACCCATTTTCAAAAAAGAGGAGCCTGAGGTTGAGAGAAGTCCAGGTCCAAAGCCACACAGCTAAGGTGGAGGGGGCGTCCTCAGAGCCCAGAAGCAACAGGTGCCCATCTGCTATCTCCACCCTGCAGTGTCACCACACCACGTCACACACAGACTTCTCACATGGCCGCCGTGTGAGGTGGTGATGGAGCACAAACTCTGGCCTCAGCGACCTGGGTTCAAATCCCAGGTCCACCAGTTAATCACTGTGTGACCTTGGACAAGTTAATTAACCTCCCTGGGCTTAATGTCCTCATCTGTAAGATGGGATAGTATCAGTTCCCACCTAAAGAGTTTGTTGGGAGGAGTCAGTGAGTTAATGTACGCAAAGCACTTTGCTCAGGGCCGGGCACATGGTGAGGGCTGTATCGGCTTTAGCTACCAGGCACAGGGGTGTATCTACCCCGTTCCCCACTGGCTAATGTCAGGCTGTGCCTGAGACATCAGCTGCTCCAGTGACCAGACCTGACCTCACCACCTGCCCCCAGTCATGCTGTGTGAGCAAAACCCACGTGGCCCGACGCCTGCACCACCACGCCCAGTTAATGCGCCCAGGGCGCAGCAGGCTCCGTTGCTGCCCTGAAGGCCCTGGGCCGGCAATTAGCTTCACAGCTTCTCTGCGCCCCACTGTGTTGAGGGAAACCACAGGGCACAGCATCCTCGTGGAGGCCACGACCCACTGGGGAAGGCTGACCGCCTAAGACTCTGTTCCTGCCCCGGAACAGTGGGCCGGGCAACTCAGGGAGTCCGCAGACCCGGGGCTGTGTCGGCACCTACAACCCCTCCTGGCACACGGCTCAAGCTCATAAACGCTGCGAGCGAATGCAGTTAGGGAAACCTCATGTGCTTTGAGTCTTGGGGTTGGAGAGACCAAGATTAATTTTGAAAAAAGCCGAAAAGTGGTTATTTTACAATGAAAAGTATAACAGCATAGACAAACCCTGAGATCCCCACTTCACAGGATCCCCGTCGTGCCCCCGATTGGCAATACCGCCTACCAGCAACATCCCCATTGGAGAGGAGGACCCAAGGTTCCAAGAGGTGACACACGCCAGGCCACATAGGATGGGCCCAGGCTCCCAGTGCCCTGTGGAACCCCCTCCCCATGCCCCTTCCCTGCCCCAGACCCTGCAGCTGAGTCCCTACCTGGGTGTCCAGATTCTGCACGGACAGGCCCAGGCGGTCCAGCTTCTGGTTGACGAAGTTCACTATGGCCTACCCAGGGAAGAACAAAGGCCCCAGGTCCCCAGCTCGGGTTTGCGACCTTCCCACTTGGGGTCACAAAAAGGCCCCCGCACGGCACCCGGCGCACAGCAGTTGCAGAGTGAGGACCCGATCCCTTTCCCTTTGCCCCACTCCCACCCCCAGACTCAAGGCGGGTGGGCGGTGGGTGGGCGGGTGGCAGGAGGTACTCTTGGAACTTTGACCTCTCTTACCTCTTTCACAGCGTTCACTTTCTCCGGAGCCAGCTTAAATAATTCGTCAAAGACGTCCTCTGCAGACAGATCCATTAAACACCTCATTACGATGCTATTATCTTTGGGCCAAACAGGGACTTTTTTCCACCAAAGTTTCTCAGAATAACCAGTCTCGAGGGAGATGTAGTTTTATCTCAAGTTTCTTGAATTAAAGAACAGGTCTGGGTCAGAGTCACTGCTCCCCTGGCTGTGTGGCCTGGAGAGAATCGCCTCCCCTCTCTGTGCCTTGTTTTCCTCCTCTGTAAAGTACGGCTGATAATGACTACTAGGTGGGATCACTGTAAATATCCTGTCTGGGGGCAGATAACACACTTGTGATGGTGGCTGGGCACACAGTAGGACTTAAATAAATGGTCGTCTTTCCTGCCGCGGACACCATCCCTTCCTCTGGGAACTTGCCCTGCCTCCTGCTGGTTCCCTGCTCCACCCACAAGCCCACGGGAACTGCCATAGGTGGCTGAGCAGGGACCAGCCCCGCACTGACTCTTGGCCCAGCGGTCTCCTCCGCAGCGTTTGTGGATTGGCAGAATAAGGGCACCCAGCCCTCCCAGAGAGTCTGAACTTTGCTACAGCGCACAAAAGACCAGCGCCCTCAGTAGCTGAGTCATGCCCAGGGAGCTGCATCTTAGCAGCTCAGGCCACGGGTCCAGCCTCAGAGATGCCAAGTCCTCAGACTAATGTCCTTTTCCCACAAGCTGCATTCCTATTGTTCACAGCTATGCAGAGCTTCACCTTCCCCTGGGGAGAATGCTTCGCAGGCACTGAATACCCAAACGAGTAGAAGAATTTCCCTCTTAGTTCTGCCAATCAGCTGCTGTGTGACTCTGAACGAGTCACTTCACCTCTCTGTGCCTCAGTTCCCTCATTAGTGAAGGGGGAAGAGTAGCACCAGATAGCATCATGCACGTTAAAATGCCCCATAAACCAATAAACATGGTGGAAACACCTGTGGTCCCTCCCAGACCCCTTGGCCTGTGGTCAGTGAAATTGTGTCCCTGAAGGAGCCAGGAATTCAGAGGCCAATGTGCATGCGGATGGCACAGGCCAGAACAGGACGGATGTGCTAGAAATGGTTTTAAGGAAGCCCGTTTCCGTGGCCCTGCCCCTCATTGTGTGACCCAGCCTCATGCAGCCCCCTAACAAACACTGCTCCCTGGGCGACCCCTGTGTCCTCCGGCTGCCCCTCCACACACGCACACACAGCCATCCGACCAGCCTCCCTCGTGCCTCCCCTCTCCTCCCTTTCCCCACTCAACCTTTCTCGGCCCCTGTTCTCAGAAGCCCCTCGCAGGTCGCTATTTCCTCCTCGGCAGGTGAGAATCCCTTGCCCATACAGCTCTTTGTCCCAAGTGGGTAAGGTTCAAGGAGGAAAAATAATGTTAAGATGGATGGATGATGAATGGATGGGTTGGCAGATGGATGGATGGATGGATGGATGGATGGATGGATGGATGGAAGGATGATGAATGGGTGGATGGATGGATGGGTGGGTGAATGTACGGATGAATAGATGAATGGATTGGTATAAGGATGGATGGATGACCAACTGGCCAGGCAGACTGACTAAGGAATGAATGAATGAAGAAGGAAAGGCTGGGTTAATCAGTTGATTGGTGAAGATCTCTGTCACAAAAGTAGCAGCTAAATTAGTGAATAATCACTATTAAGCACCTACTCTGTGCTAAGCACATTCACAAGGTATCTCTTCACCCTCACCACCATTCTAAGAGGTGGGTGCCATTATTAATCCCATTTTACAGATGAGGAAACTGAGGCACAGACTGGTTCAGACACTTGCCCAAGTTCACGTGGCTAATAAATGGGGGAATTAGTGTTTGAACCCAGGTTGCCCGGCTCCAGAGCCCACACACTGCACACTCCATAGTTGCTGCTGATGGGAATTATAAATCTCTCTGCCCATGTGAGCGGTATCCTAAGAAGGAACAGCCAGATCCATGGACGGACAGACAGAAGGAGGGACAAACGGACAAGAGGGCGCGAGATACACACAGCAGACCACAAAGGAACCGTGAGCACACCCAATGATCAACCTGTCATCATGACACGTTTGTCTCCACACGTATCCAGCAGAAAAAGATTCCCTAAATTAGGAAAGTACTCACTCGAAGGTTGGTCCTTGTCTGTGCTAAAGGGAAAATTGTAGGGGGGAAAAAAGGAAACACATGGTTAAAAAAAACATCCTCAAACCTGTAATCTCTTCATATGACAAGACCCGGCAGTGGGAAGGTTGACAAAGAAACTGGCCAGCTGCTTTCTCCTGGCAGCTCTGTAAGCAGGCGGGGCCCTCGTGAAAAGCAAATGGCAAACGAGGTTCAAACCTTCCCCTGAGGCTCCCACACCTGGAAGTGTCTGGACTGTGTCCTTTTCGTGGTTGCTGTTTTAGTTTGCAGGGGGCATATTACACACACAATAAAAACACACACATCCTAACTTTAGAGCTGGTGCATGTTTTTACATGCACACGCGTGTGTAATCACCACCCCCAACAAGGCACAGAACTTTCCTAGCACCCCCAATGTGCTCCCCCATCCCATTACACCCCACAAGGTTACCACTGCTCTGATCTGTCTTGTTGGCCTTTCATTTTGTCTGTTCGTCTATGGAATGAAATCGTATGTACTCTCTAGTGTCTGGCTTCTTTCACTCCCTTTTTATTGTTTTTGAGTGGTTTTTCTCTGACTTTGTTGCTAAATTCTCCGCCCCAGTGCACCTCCTAGAAGCAAGGTTCTGGGCCCCAAGTAGGCCGAACTCTCCCTGGAGAGCCGGGCGGCCCCTCCGACCGTGGCCCTGGTGGGTGGAGAGCGCAGCCTGAGACCCAGGGCTCAGCACGGGGGCAGCTGCCAGGAGGGGCACACGTCCCTGTGCTGCCCTCACAGACATTTCCGAGCTCATCAGAGGCTGAGAAGGGTGATTTTAGGGCTATGAAGGGAGAAGGGGTGCAGCGCCCGTGACCGCTAACTGCACCCTCTCTCTCAAGTTCCCCAAACACGGAGTCTGAATCTTCAGCCTTGACAGGGCCCCGTGCAGAGCCGCTCAGCGGCTGGGCGACAGGGAGGTCATTTAGCCTCCCAGAGTCGGGGTGGAGCTGTGGTGGTTCGAGGGGGGGACAAGCCCTCCTCCCAGGGTGACCTTGGGAGGGTAAACGGGCCGACGAGTGCACGGGCCCTGCTGTCAGGAGGGACCAGCAGCGGTCTGCTTCCTCCGCCCTTGGCCATGCTCGGCTCACCGTCTGGACCACAGACCTTACCGTCATCGACTGGCAGAGGTTTGAGCCCTTCCCCCCACCCCATCCTCAGTGAACACCCAGGAGCCGTAGACCGGAAGGACCTCAGGGCTGGGGGCGTACAGGAGGGGGAAGGTCCCCTCACCTACATCACCTATAACTCTCACAGCAGCCCCAACAAGTAGGCACGGGTCCCCCTTTATCAGAGGCGTGAAGAAGCTCAGAGAGGGGGAGTGACTTGCCCAAGGGAACACAGCTCAGACATGGCTGATCTGGGATTTCAGTCCAGGTGGGGCTGGCTGCCCAGCCTGTGAGCAGAAGAGAACTGAACTCACCCAGCTGGGGTTGCTGAGGATAAAATGGGTTAAGGGATCTGAAACAGCCCAGTGCCCTGCACACAGTAGGCCTTCAGTAAGTGTTAGACCAGAAAGGAGAATCCACAACTTTCCTTCAAAAGGAGCCCACTCTCAGACCAAAACTGGAAAGACCTTTGGCCCAGACCGGGGTGGGCTGCGAAGTGGGGAAGCCAGGCAGCCACATGTGGCAGTGTCTGGAGAAATACCGCCCGGCAGGGAGAGCCAGGGCCCCTCCGCAGTTCTTGCAACTTTGCAAAGATGAGAAACATTCTGCCTGTACCCAGTCAAGATTCTACAACTCACAGGGCAGAACAAGCATCCCAGGGGCCTGCAGCAGGGCTGGGCTCCCGCCCAGGGAACGGGGCAGGGACCTGGCAGGTGCCCGGAAGTGTGAGCCTACAGGTGGCAGGAGGGAGGGACTTTGGCTGGGGCCAGTTACAATCTCCAACGAAAGGGAGTCCAGGAATGCAAGACGGCCATGTCTCCCTGGAGAGACAATGCAGCTGGGGTGTTGAGGGCTTGGGTCGGGGGTGCGAGGTACATGGATGGTTTCCTTTACCACCCAGGCAGTCAGGAGTTTAGTCCATAGGCCAGCCTGGTCCCGCACTGCTAAGGCCCTTCTAAAGGTTGAACTGCGGCCTGCAGTTCAGAGACGCCTAATGGGACCCCCTGCTTCTCCCAGACCCCCGGACTCTGCGGCTCTCTTGTTGCGGAGCGCACGTGCCCGGCCCTCGTCCCGATGTGAGCGTTTCCAGCTCTGCCACGAAGCACATGCTGTGCAGGTGGGTGTCGAGGCAGAGGGGAGAGCTCATTGGCTGATCGACCTCTGGTGTCCTGCGTGCGCGGACAGGCGAAAGGCCGACAGCTGGCTGACCCGGGCACTCCAGGTCCCAGCCCCACCCCGTACACAGTAGGTGCTCACTAAACACTGGTGGTACGAGTGAGCCCTCTGCGCCCTTGCCTCCTGGCACCGGTTGGAAGTTTCACGCCCGGCTGCGGAATCTCCCTGCCATGGATGAGGGTAAGGCTTCCCGGCAACACCCGGCTCCGGGTGTTAGGAAACCAGCCTGGGGTTGGGGTCCAGAGACCCCAGTTTCCGGGTCCCTCCTGGCCCCCAGTGCCTGCAGTGTGACCTCATGACCGAGGGCCAGAGCCCTTTCCGCCCCCAGCTCTGCCTGTTCTGCCGGGCTTTGCGGAGGGTGGAGGGCGAGCCCTGTGAGGGCCAATGCGGGCCCCGCGGCAATTAGGGCGGTGGGCAGAGTGAGGGCCCCTCCCAAGCAGGTCAGGCAGGTCTGCCCCGCCCCCGGCCCCAGGCTCCGCCCCTGGTCCCTCCCTCACCCGCACTCAGTGAGCTGCTCCACCGACATCTCCGATTTCAGGCCACTCTTGGTGCTCTAGGAAACAGAAAGGAGGATGGAAAGGGGGAACCACAGAAAATTCTAGGACCACGCCTGCCACGAGAGGAGACTGTAGTGGCCAAAGCAGCCCCAAGGGACCCAGTTTGCTCTGCCTCATCCACTCCTCAAGGGGGCCTCCTGGGCAGCCCTCACCACTGGGGCCAGCTTAATTGTCCTTCTTCCCACAGGCCTTGAGCCCCACGAGGATGGGGACCGCGTCTGCCTCGTTCCCCAGGTATCCCCAAAGTCTGCCCAGTGCCTGGCTCACAGGATATCAATGGACACGTGTTCATCTGAATAACAAATGAATGAGTGGGTGAATGAATGAATGAGTGAGTGGGTGGGTGGGTGAATGAGTGAATGAGTGAGTGAATGAATGAGGAGTGAATGCATGTAGGAATGAAGTCACCTCTGATTTACACACGTGTAGACAAAGCCATGACACTGCTCCGTGGAGAATTCAAGTCAACTGTTTTGAACAAGTAAGAGAGCATTCTCCTGAGTTTGGCTGGACTCAGCGTGTTCTGTCGGGTGGGGTAAAGGAAGCCGGCTGCTCCCCAGGTACCCAGGGGCTGGGGGAGGGGAGAGCGGAGAGCGGAAGCAGGTGGGGCCTGTTTCTGGTGCCCGGGGTCTGTCTGAGAGAGAAAGCATGGACTCCCGGGGCATCAGCTGCAGCAGAAGTCCTGCACATGCTAGACAGGGAGCACCCCGTGGGTGGAGAAACCCAGAAAGGTCCCTGGAGCCTTCGTCACACCCATCTGTCGAGGGATGAGACCATCACAGTGAGAGGGCAGTGGCTGTGGCCCGGTGTTGCGAAGACTCCAGAAAGGCCGTCAACAGATGGCCACTTATGGCCCATGTGGTTGCCGTCAGCCAGGACCTTCGTGATGCCTCAGGTAGGTGCCGTCTGCTGGGTAAGTGGGACTGGCCGGCCCACACAGACCTCCCCGTGGCCTCACTGGACTCAGCATCTCCCGCCCACAGCTCCAGCCCAACCCCCCACTGCTGTCCTGATGGGATTTGGTGTTTCTCATGGCTCCCTGGAACTCACCCCAGTTCAGCCCCCGCCCCGTGCAGCACGCCCCCATCCAGGGTGTGGCGATACGGCCGCGAGATGTTCAGCCAGCAGGCAGGCATCCTCCGGCGCCCTGCGCCTTACCTCCATGATGATCACCTCCACCTTGACATTGGTCGGGAGGGACAGGTCCGGCTGGAAGCACTTGGCCAGGGCCACGAGGAGATGCAGGGTGGCCAGCAGGTCCTTGTTGAAGATACCTGGGAGGGGAGGGGGCACAAGGTCAGAGCCCTGGGGGACGACCAAACCTGGGGCCACGTGGTGGGTTCCTTATCGTCACAACCACCCTCTGCAGGCCAAGGAGCTCTGTGTCCAGCCTTCAGGAGAGGAGAGGTCCGGAGATCTACATATGGAACCTAAAAATAGTCACACTTTGCCCCTGTCATCCCTCTTCTGCAAGTACAGCCCAAGGGCACAATCTACCCTGTGGCCGGGGATTTTAACACACAGATGTTCACTGCAGTGCTGTTTAAACAGCTAGATGTCCTACAGCAGGGCCCTGGGTGAACAAATTGTTAGATTTAAGCTGAATGCGACCTGATTCGGGGCCAACATTACAAACATCAATTATTGGATGTGGCGAAGGTAGTGGCAGGGGACCCAACAAAAACCGGGTTTGAAAACTGTTACATCCTCACCACCCGACCTTGGTGAAGCTATTCAGTGTCTCTTGGCCTCAGTTTTCTCATCTGGAAAATGGGGAAGATGTAGAGGTTGGAATGGCAGGAAACCATACCAAATGGTCAACGGGGTGGGGCTTTGCACACTCTCATTTCTTACAAGCAGGCACTGCAGATGCAACTTAGCTGAATTAATGAAGCAGGATGGTTAGTGCCCCTCTGACAAGGTAGATGAGGGCGCGTGTGTGATGCTTGGAACTCAGTAAGCAGTGGCCGCATTATGGACAAGGCTGTGTTTTATCACCCTCGTGCTGTGCTTCAAGGCAGCACCCCCCGCAGCCCGAGTAGGAGGCTGGGGCTCTGCCCCCGCCACCCTCCCTGACACCAGCCCCACGCACTCTCCACGCTCCACTGGGCCTGCGGCTCCTCCACCTGCAGGCTCTGGCCGGCGGCCTCCAGGACCACGGCGAGCTTGCGTCTCTGGCTAGCCGCGGTCAAGGCGATTTCCTCCACGTCCAGCTTGACTCCAGTCAGCTTCTCTGAGGGCAGGGGAAGGAGTAAGAGGGAGAGAGAGGGTGGGAACAGCTGGCTGGGGGGGACAGTTGGGGCCCCTGCAGGGGACCCACAGCTAGTCTGCTTCCTCCAGGGAGGCAGGGTGCTGCCCTTCCTCATGGGCCACACAGGCTGCATGATGGGGTGAGCCCGTCCTGGGCTGACCTCATGTTGACCATTCCTGTGCCCCCCACCCCCAGCCTCCCACACATCAACGCGTTCCTCGTTCCTGTGGGGCAGGGTGGCCCAGTGGTTAAAGCCGAGACCCCTGGCTCCCCTACTTTCTTCACTGTGAGACCTTGGACAAGGTACCAGGCCTCCCGGAGCTCAGTTTCCTGGTCTGTAAAACGGGCATAGTCACAGGACAGAGTTGTTCTGCGGATGAACTGCACCTGCTCCGTGGCAAGGGCTCAGGAAGCCGTAGCTTGTGGGACTGTCCTGCAGCCAATCTGCGAAGGGCACCACAGAGGGCACTGGGCAGGCCCCAGGCTGGCCCAAGGGGAGTCGGGACCACCCAGCCCTCCGGGACTGCCCAGCTTTGGAAGCATCCACTTACGGAAAAGGTGGTGCAGGATGAGCCCATCGAAAATATCCTCCTCCAGGCTGCGGACCACGATGTGCTCGGGCAGGAGCTTAGCATTGATCCACTCCGTCAGCACCTGTGGGCCCCGAGTGACAGCTGGCCCGGGGCCACTCCTCACCCGGCCTCTCACCAGGCTCAGCTCTGCCCTCCTCCCACCAGCCAACTCCTACCCGTCCTTCGAGGCCAGGAAAAGCATCACCTCCTCTGGGAAGCCTGCTCTGATCTCCCAGGCTGAGTCAGGGGCCTGCTCCGGGCTCCCGAAGACCTGACCACTACGGGCTATTGTTTGTTCTGTGTAAGGTTTTGGTAATACGTGGGCGCTGGTGTCCCGCCCCCTCCCGCAAACTGCAGCAAAGGCCGAGGGCTGTCCCTGGAAGTCGGAAGTGCAGAGAAGCAGCCCCCCATCCCTTTAAGGGAGCAGCCCGAGCTACACGGGACTTGGTGGATAAACACCCCAGCTCCTCTGCCCCAGCAGGAAGACTCCAAGGTGCCCGCTCCACACTGGCTCCCAACGGTTCCCAGCCGGCTTGAGCTCCGACAACCATCACCTGCTCCATCACCCACCCCGGGTGTCTCCTTCCCACCTGTCGTACGTCCCTGCTCCCCTTCCTTGTCTCCTGCGATTACCTCCCAACTCAATATTTGCACCTGAATCTTTAGTTCAGCTTCTGGAGGAACCCAAACTAAGATGAAGTGTCAGCGCGCCGCCAGGTTTTCCTCTGTGTCCCAGGGCGCAGCAGAGGGAAAAGTAGATGGGGGGATGGACAGAATGGGAGGGAAGAAGAAAAGGATGGAAAATGGGCCACAAATCCTCTAGGGGCTCAAAGGTGGTGCAGGCCAGGAGGCCTCCTTGGAGGAGGCAACAGAAAGGCCCCACGGAGACTACAGAAGTAGGGCAGAGGAAAATGGAGGTCCCAAGCCTGCGCCCAGCTGGTCCTACAGCCAAGAAGAGTACCAAGAAGTGGGTGATGCATGCCTATACCTGCCCACTTCGCCAGCTGTCCTCTGCCCTGGGCAGCTGAGCCAGAGAAGGAGCACGAGATTGGGGGCCAACAACCTGGGTCAAATCCCAGCTGTGTCACTGGCCAGCTATGTGCCCCCCACAGGTCAGGTCACTTCTCCGAGCCTCACTATCTGCTCCCTGGGATGCAGGTGACAGGATGCCGTGAAGTTTGCTGGGATCACGTACGTAAAGGCGCACAGTCGGTGCTCAATAAATATCCCTTCACGCAGCCGCTCAGCACGTCTCCCAGGGGCCGGCGGGATCGCCACCCCCAGCCTGAGGTCGGGGAGGGGAGGGGGCGGGCTGCGGTCCCCACCCCAGGGAGACAAGAAGACTCCTGCAGAGAAAGAGGCTCAGAGAAACATGCCACACCTTTTGCAGTTCTTCAAGTTTGGGATCCTTCCTGGAAGTGGGTGGCAGGAACTTCTTCTTTTCTCCTGGAAGCAGAGATGAGCATATGTGCCTGGGGACCTGCAGGCCGCCCCCAGAGCTGGTACCTGGACCACAAGAGGAAATCGGTCGCGCTGCTTCACGCGCACACACACACATGCACACACACGTGCATACAAGTTCACTCTCTCTCACACACCTGCACACACATGTACAAACGCACAGATACACAGACACGTGCACCCACACCCAGACACATGCAGTCATAAACACACAGAAACACATACATACACACGCACTCGCACACAGAGACACACACAGACACACACACACACACACCCTGAGCACCAAACATCCGAAGAGATTGATTTCCCGGACACGCCTCATCCTCTGCACCTCTCTTCCTTTGCCCATGCTCTTCCAGCCTCCCCCCAATGCCCTTCCCCCCCCCCATATTTCCCTCATGAACACCAGCTCATCCTCAGACACTGCAGCATCTATATTTTGGGAACATACTTAAAGTCGAAAACTATTTCTTGTCTATCTGGAATTCACATTTAACTGGGCATCCTCTGTTTACCTGGCAACTCTACTCACATATATACGAAGGAGCCACGGCTCAGATGAGCCCAGATTCCCGGGCTCCAAGGGGCCAGGACAGAGTCCACCGGCATCTGTCTGGCTCCCCCATATGGGCACGACACTGAGGCTGCCTGGCTCGTCCTATGAGCCCCAAGACCTGTTTCAGCATCTCCCGCAAGTTTAAGAACCTCAGAACCCACAAGCGTCAGGGCCAAGGGGGACCTCTGGAATCGAGTCCCAAAGGATGGGGTGGGAAACTGAGCCCCCAAGTGGGGCAGCCTTGCCCAAATCCACAAAACGCATTGCCTCTGTGTTCACGTGGCCCAGCTGGAGACGTCTAGACGTTCTGAAAACCTCTGCGTACCACCCAGCCCCGTGTGTTCTGACGAGAGGAGGGCGGGCCCTTGACAGACGCCTGGGGAGAGAGCGAGCAAGCGTGTGAGTGGCTGTGGCCTTTCCCTGGAGCAGATTTCTTGCCACTCGGAATCATACCATGTTCCAGCTCTGCCTGCCAGAACTCTCAGTATCTCTAAACCAACTCTAAAACAAAACATAAATATTTTTTCAAATCACGAAGCCCCACCACCCGAACTGCAATTTTCCTTATGTTGCTTTCCAACCTGAAACCACTTATAAACCGAGAGCGCCAGTTAACGGAGTCGGCCCCGCGACCCCGGACTTGGTGCTCTGCTACATTACTCCCTGTGCCTCAGTTTCCTTGTCCGTAAAAAGGAGGTAAAAACACCCATCCTCAGAGTAATAGGTGAGATGCTGTGTATAAGAAGTTCTCAGCACAGGCCCAGCCCAGAGTGGGCAAACACAGCAATCGGTATCCTGATTGGAGATGTGCGGTTATGTGGGAGACAGGGATAACTCTGTGGAAGGTTCCAGAAGCAGGGCGTCAAGTATAAAGCAGGAGGCAGAGGCAGAGGCTGGACAGAACTGGGTGTCCAGCTGCCAACTTAGCAAAGCAATGCAGCACCCAGCACGGCTTGTTCGGTTCTTACAATGCAGATCCTGCCCCCATCCCCCGCTGGCATGGCACCTTGTGAGAGTGTCACCCCGGCCGCTTGGTCCACCCTCCCGGGCAGCTGCAGCAGGTTGTAGAGAGACTCCGGCTCCATCACTGCCTTGCCGGCCCTGGGGATGCAGGAAACAGGACATCACCCTCCGAGTCACTCTAAACTCACTCTGCGTGTCGTTTCCTCCAGACCAGGAGGCACAGGGAGAGAGAGGGTGGGAGCTGACTTTGGATGGACAAGTCACCGCGCTGCCTGGGCAAAGGGACGGGGCCCCTGGTGAGAGGGAAGCTCGGAGCCGATTCCTGCAGGACACAGGTGCGGAGAAAGGCAGCGACTGAGGTCTCGACCTGGGCAAAGGCTTGGCTGGGAGATGGGGTCCTTGGTCAGGCGCAGGGCGGCCAGCCCATGGCCCCACTACAGCACACGGGAAGCCCACCCACCCTGGGCAGTAGGACCAAGGGAGCAGCCCACTCCTCAGAGCTTCATGGATCTAGAAGACCCTCGGGCGGAGCTCCAGGGGGAAATCTGGGCGGGCCGCATGGAGCTGCTATGGTTGGTTGCGTGAACACACCGATGGGTGATATCTGCAGACCAGGAGCTCCTGCGGGCGCAGGGTTGGGGGACGGCAGGCCTGTCCTCTCTGGGCCCTGCGCCTGAGTCGGGGGGACACAGAGAGGCACCGCAGACTGTGAGTGAGTGGACGGGACTGGGGTGCATGTTGGGCTCTCAGGGGGTGGCCTGGCCCTGCCTGGCCCCAATTCTAAGCGAGGTTCTCCACAACGGGGCTTGTCACCCCGGCCTGTCGTGGTGGTTTGGGGATCTCTTTGCTCGCCAGGAAGGGCCAGCATTCCCAGAGCCCACAGGTACCCTTCTTCGTCCTTGCCGGGGGCAGGGGCCAGGCTCCCCCCGGGCCCGGCAGATTCAGAACCTCCTTCCTGGTCCCCTGGACTCACTTCCTCTCCTGCTCGGCTGAGGGCCCTGCCCTCCCACTTTCTCTCCTGCCCCTGGGTCTTCCCCAGCACCCCCAACCCCAAGCGGACATTTGGGGCAGGGCCCTCATGCAGCAGAAGCTGGTGGTCAGCTCCAGCGCCGGGGAGGCCTGGCTGGAGCGGCAGGGCGCAGAGCTGCGGAGACACGGAAGCATTCGCAGGGCTGTAGCCGCCCTGTCACGCTGGCAGCCAGCCTGGGGACGCTGGGGCACTGGCTCCGTCCTGCCCTAAAGTGTGGGAGCGGGGAGAACACAGCCACTGGGCCAACTCCATCCCCCGTATTCCCAAGCTTCCTTTTGGAGGGGATTCGGTTCACAGGGTGTGGCCAGAGGACAGGAAAGAACTTGGCCTGGGGGTTGAGGGATTGGGTTCCAGGCTGGCAGCTCCTCATTCTGGCTGTGTGACTTTGGGCAAATACCCTCCCCTCTCTGGTCCTGATATTTCCTTACAAGGAGGGGCTGGACTCGATGCTCGCCAAAGGCAACTGAGTGGACGC
Organism: Lagenorhynchus albirostris; assembly: GCF_949774975.1. Lineage (NCBI taxonomy): Eukaryota > Metazoa > Chordata > Mammalia > Artiodactyla > Delphinidae > Lagenorhynchus > Lagenorhynchus albirostris. The sequence continues at coordinate 5,563,587 of NC_083105.1, forward strand.
AGAGCTGGGAGCGGCCTCCAGCCATCAGCAGCCCCGGGCAGCCCCTTCCCTGACCTGGGCCTCTGTTTCTTCATCTGGAGACTGGGGCTTGCCTTTCTCTCCCAACACATCGGATGAAGCTTAGGAGAGATGACAGGGTGGAAAGGGAGACTCTTGGCCTGGCTACACGAGAGGTGGGCCAGTGCCCTCCTGGCTGTCTGGGCCTCTGGGGCTGGAGGGACGGCCGCCTCTAAGCCTGGGTGGCGAGAGGGCTGCCTTGCAGGCTCCCTCCCGGTGGCGGCTCAGCTAAGCCTGTGCTCTCTGGGCTCCGTTTCCACGAGGCCCCTCGGAGCCCTCCCTCCGTGTGAGCTCAGACGGCCGAGCAGAAAGCCCCAGAGGCGAGGACTCACCTGCTGCTTCCTCCACGCCAGGAAACGAAGGCCACGGAGCGCAAACAGTGGTCCCCGGATTCCAAACCAAAACAGCTTCCGGGTTCCCTAGGGCGGCGGGGGCCCCGCAGGGGCAAGAAGCTCACTTCCTCCAGGGCCTGTGGCTTCTGCCGGGCCTGCCGGGCCGCGTCTGCACGGAGCTTCCTCCTTGCTGGGGCCGTAGGGCCTGATGCTCTGAAAGCGAAGCCACTGCAGCCCCACCGGAAAGCTCTGCCCCTGGGGCCCAGCCACACCTCCTTCTCTCCCTCTCGCCTCCCCGGTACGCAAACCAAGCCAGTTCCTGAGGCCAGAGGCTGGGAGTCGGCTTCCCCCAGGCCCACCATCAGCAGACTGTCAGCTCCAGCTCCCCGCCCCCAGCCTCTCTCCTGGACCACGCGGGAGCCTCTACCAGCTGGACTCGCGTTGCCAGCTCCACTCGCACCCCACCTCCCACCCAGGAGGTGCTCTCCACAGGCGACCAGAGGACCCACTTCACATCCCAACTCGCTCAAAAGCCGTCAGTGGTGTCCAATAGCTCTTAAAATGAAATCCATGTAACTGATTCACTTTGTTATAAAGCAGAAACTGACACACCATTGTAAAGCAATTATACTCCAATCAAGATGTTAAAAAAAAAAAAGAAATCCAGTCTGCCCAGCTCAGCCCCTAGGTGCGCATGTGACCCGCCAGCTACACCTCCATCCTCATCTCGTATCCTCTCCCGCCCTCACGCCCTCCCAGCCACACTGACACATACCTTCCTTCTTCGGGGTCTTCACACTCACTGTGCCCTCTGCCTAGAAGCCCCTACGCCAGCTTCTAAAATGGCTTAGTTCGCATTGTTATCATCAGCTTAAGTGCCTCCTCCTACAGGAAGCCTCCCTAGCTGCCTTATCTAAAGAGTAGATCCCCTCATGATTCTTTACCACAGCCCCGTTAAGGTTTCCTTTGTCCCAGTGCCTAGAGCAACGCCTGGCACAAAGGGGGCTCAATGGATAAATATTGATGGCTACTGTTGCCTAGGCAATCAGGAAGTCTTTCCAAAGGGGAAGTGGGCTTTGACGGATGTATAAGAGCTTGCCAGTTGAAGAAGATGGGTAAGAATATTCCAGGTAGAGGGAACGTGCAAAGGACTAGAGGAATTCCAGAAGGAGAGATCCCAGGACAGCGGGGCAGACTCAAGCTGGTCTCTAGAGCTTGAATCTTCATGAGCCAGGCTGAAGTCGCAAGTTTCCATAGCGACAGGTGACAGTGCTGGGTGACCGGAAGCTAACCACCCCTTCTCTGCAGACAGATCCTGCAGAAAAGGGGGCAGAGCAGATGAGAAGCGTGCAAGCAGGAAAGGGTGGCTGTTCGTGAAATGTTATGAAAATGACAAAAGGTATTACTGATGTTGCTGCGAGTATCTGTTGAGTAACTGACGAAGCAAGCCTAACTGTCAGGGCTTTAACCTTACTAGAACCCAGCCTCAGAGGCAGGTGCTTTCATATCCCCACGTTACAGAGGAAGACACAGAGGCGCGTGGTTTAGTCTGCCATTCTGAAGCACCCACGCGAGACCGGGATTCGTGACAAAATGCAGTGAGAAGGAGATGTGCCTGGACACCCATTTTGCTGGGGCAGGTGTAGTGGGCACAGCATGGCTACGGATCCCATGCTTGGGTGGCAGCTTCCTGAGCCCTGGATTGCATTCTAGTAGGTGCATTGCCCAGGGTCCCGGCAGCAAAGAGATGGCACGCTCAAATGCGGAAGCTGGAGAGTACTTAGTAAAGGGACTGCTGGGGCAGGGTTTAGGGAACCCAGAGGACATAGCACCGCACCCCGAGGCTAGCAGTATAGGAGCCGTCCCAGTTCCAAAGCCTAAGGGGGCAGAGGCAGGAACGGATTCCAGAGCCCAGGAAGAGAATGACACATGCGCTAAGAGGGGCCACGGCGAGGGGCTGTGGCTTCTGGTAAAGGATGCAGCCAACCCCCCAGCAGAAGGGCAGAGCCAGAGGGCTAAATACCCTGACCTCACTCTCCTCCAAACGCCTTTTTCCTGCCAGGGCCACCCATTGGTCAAACCCAACTGGAAGTCAGAGGCCAGAAAGCCCACTGACGCAACAGTCCATGCATGAGTTCAGGGTGGAAAACAGTGGCAAGTGGATCTGAGAGGTGAATAGAAAATACCTGGCCCCGAGATCGTGCCTCTGGAGCCAGCCATCATTCGGGAGCTCCACGGTGGTGGCCAGCGTGCAGTATTATTCCGAGTCACTGCTGGAGGACCCCCTCGCCAGCCTGCTCCCACAAACAGCCATGGCTCTGTGATCACCTGATTTCCTGTGTTATATTCCCTTCTGCTTCAGCAACTAAAGTGGTTCCAGTTATCTGCAGCTGAATCCCAATTAACGTAGGATTGGTTACCAGAAATAATTGCAGGCAATGTACCCTCCTGGATGGGGATCTGGAATTGGTTACTAGTTCTGGATGATTTCAAGACAGTGAGGACCTAGTAACCGTCAGAGAATGAAATCTAGTAGGTCAAAGCACACGGTGGCAAAACGATTACCTGTAATCGCCCAGAACTAAGGACCTATTAAACCCCTAGCTTCGGCAGACTGCGTTGTGGCTTCCGTACACAATATGATACGCATTGTTTATTCAAGAACCGTGGGTGAGTTTTTTCTTTATTGTCATACCAAAGAGTTTCTTAAAAGTAAATAGTCCCAGGGCTTTAAATCCTCAGTCCAGGTTACCTGGTACTCCTCTCTAGTTAGAGTACCAGGGAGTTCTTATAATGGCCCTAAAAGAATTCCCATCTCTTGGGGCTGTTACAGGGATGATACAGCTGAAAATCAGATGCAGCATCTAATCCTGTGTGCTGCAGACTAAATCCACAGCCTCGCCAAGTTTCCTGTGTGAAAGGCAGGGCATCCTCTGGGGGAAGAGAGGGACTCTAAGCATGGAATAGTCACCTGCAGTTAAATCCAGGCACCCAAGCCTGAATCGCGGCAGCAGGAGCAGCCCTGCCCCCATGGCTGACGGGAGAGGCTCTCCCCTCCCAGGAAACTTTGTAATGACCTCATGGAGGTCTACCTTGCAGGACAAGCTGACTCTTCTCACGCAGCATCCCTGTCACCCTCCCAGCCCCCAGACTTAAACAACAGTCAGTTCCAGCCTGTCCTGGAGGGCAGATACAAAGTCAAACCCGGGGGGTGAGGTTTATATCTTTTTTAAAATGGTAAACATTTACTAATTTATGTCAGCAAAAAAGGGGAAACATGTACGGGAAGGGTGTTGGGCCAGGGAAGAAGAGACACACTTGTAGATCGGGCTGCATTCACTGATACAGATGCGCTTGCTGGGGAGTCTGAATCCCGGGGCACCAGTGGGACCAGCTGGGAGTGGTTCTAACCCACTTGCCAGGTTGCTTACTGGAAATGGACTTGGCATTGGCCTCCACTGAATGAAAATGGGATGACAGCCATATTCCTGGTATAATGTGGAAGGATATTTGAGTGGATTTGTCACATGTGGCCATCTCCCCTGAGAAGACCCGGAGGACATATCAGTGGCCATCCTTGGTAGCCCAGGAATGATGCTGGGAGAAGCTGCCATTGAGACGGGCCCCCCAAGTTCAGTGGAACTGAGGTCACTTCAACATGGCAGAGGCCAAGGGGCAGCCTTTGTTCATCTAAGGCAGGGTGGGTGTATCAGTTAGTTTTTGCTGCGTAACAAACCACCCCAAAACTTAGTAGCTCAAAACAACAGCCGTTCTGTTTAGCGTGTGACTCTGTGAGTTGGCTTGGGTGACCTCTGCTGGGCTCTCTCATGCTTCTGTGGTCAGCTGGCGGCAGGTTGTCCAGAATGGCCTCATTCAAAGGTCTGGCCGTGGCAGGCTCGCGGTTGACCACATGGGCTCCATCTTCCAGAGGACCCACTCAGGCTCATTTACACAGAAGTCTCCACGCGAGAAGAGACAGTAAGCCTGGATGCACAAGCGTCTACCAGATCTCTGCTGTGTCACATCACGGGACATCGAGAAAATGATAGAATTTGTTTCGCGTCCTGGCTGAACAGGTAAAGCTGCTTGTGGCCAGGGATGGCTGGGAGGATCCAGAAGTAGAGCTTCCCTCGGGGTCAGCCCTGACCACAAGGGGAAAGCACCTTGGCCTGTGCCAGTTAAGAGGCTTAGTACCCAAGAGGGGAATACTTTTGCCAGAAGAACACAACCTGGCCACGAGTGTGTCCCACTGCCACTGGGCCAACGGGTAAGAAAAAAAGAGGGTTACCATGTTGGATGGGGATGTAAGCCTGATTATTTTAAGGGGAAGTAGGGTTACTGCAACACAGTAGGGGCATGGAGGAGGGGATCTGGAACCCAGGAGAGTCCCTGGGGTGCCTCCTAGGACTGTCATGTCATGTGCTAAAAATGAATGGCAACCCACAGCGCCCCCTAGTGACAGGACGAGGAAAGACTCAGAACTCTCAGAAAGGAAGACTGAGGTCCCCCCGCAAGACAACGAACAGTGAGCCGCTGAAGTCCTGGTTGGTGGGCGGGGGGAGGTAAGGGTAAAACAAATCTGTAGTGAAAAGTAGAAGAGATCTAAATGTAATTACAGCCCATGACCAGCCGCGGAAAGGACAGTAACGATTACCCATACTTCCTTCCTTGCGGAGTTATACACACATACACACACGCACATGAAAGTGTACACACTCATATACACGCCCTGCAGAACATCTCCTGGGTTCATATTTTCCTGGTAATGCCTCAGTTTTTGAGACCCCAGTTCACAGAATGATTCTATCTCTCAATACCAGTTTTTTAAACTTGAACTTCATATAGGAAACTTATAATTACTTTATATAGTTATATTAGAGTTAACTATCAAAGCTATGCTTACATAACTATATAAAGTACGTACATGACACTTACATCCCAAAATCTCAATACAGGTTTGGTTGCTTGTTCTATTTTTTTAACATTTTACTACGTTTGCCTTTTCTTTCACTTTTCCTGAACCATTTAAAAATAAGTTGCAGGGAGGGGCTGTGACACGTCATCTCTAAATATTTCAGAATTTATCTCCTAGAAACAGGGACATGCTTCTATGGGACACATACCGCTATGACACCCAAGAAAATTAACACTGAAATAGTAATATTTTCATCCATATTCAAAGTTCCCCAATTACTATTATGCAGTTTACAGGGGTTTTGTTTATTTTTTTTACAGCAAGATCCAAGCAGGATCACAGGTTCCACTTGGTGGCTTCTGGCTGTCATGTCTCTTTAGAGTCTTTTCCTCTGGAACGGTCTTCCACGACATGAATATTTTTAAAGAGCCCAGGTCCGTTGTCTTGTAGGATGCTAACGTCACCATCTCTGTCATTTCTGGATCTGCTTCTATTGACTAATCCTTCTCCTGGTTATGGGTCACATTCTTCTGCCTCGTATTTCTAGTAATTTTTTAAACTGAGTGTAGACATTAGGGATTTTACGTTGTTGGGAGAATTTCGCTGCATCCCTTTAAACACTGTTGGCATTTTTTCTGGCAGGCAGTTAATTGTGAATTACTCTGATACTTTTAAAGTTTGCTTTTAACCTTGACCTCCTCAAACTCTGATCTCTGTCTCCTCAATTCAGTGAGACCACTGGGTTCTCTTTGAACTCCCACTCCTGCAGCCCCGTCCAGGAATAACGTCCAGGCAGGAAGGCTGGGCAATCGTAGGGTTTACCTCATTTGTCTCCCCCTTTTCTTAAGGTTCATAGACCTGTCCTGCCTCTGGTCTAATGTCTGAAATAGTTTTCTCCTACATTTTTGCCCAGTTTTCTAATTATTTCTGGTGGAAAGTTAACCCTATAACCATAGAAATCCGTCCCCCATGAGATCATTAGAAAGAAGAGGTACATCTTCAGTAGACAAACATCATCTTAACTAAGTAATCAAAATAAATATCCCAAGAAATGGGATAGATCAACGTGTTATGTCTCCTGATAAGAGGAGCTGAGAAGAACACATAACTTCTGCTGAAAACGCACAACCCGAATCTAACCATGAGGGAAGCGTCAGACAAATGCAAGCTGAGAGACGTTCTAGAAAATAACTGGCCTGTATTCTTCAGCGTCAATGTCACGAAGAGTAAAGAGAGACTGAAGAACTGTTCCAAATGCATTTCTTTGGGGAAAAGGACATTATCGGGACAACTGGAAAAACAGAATTAAGGCCTATAGATTAGATAACGCTATTGCATCAATGTTATTTCCTGGTAATGACACCTGTACTAAAATGACGTAAGAGAATGTTTTTGTTTTTAGGAAACGTACATCAAAGTATTTAGAGATAAAAGGGCATAACCTCTGTGACTTATTCTCAAAGATTCGGGAAAGATAGATAATTATCTAGATAGATAGACAGATGATACACAGATCTCTATCTACATAGATTGACCTATATCTAAATACCTACATCTATATCTATATCGAGTAGAAAGGATAAAGCAAATACGGTAAAATGTTAACATTTATGGGGATTGGGGTAAATATAGGAATTCTTTATACTAATCTGGCAACTTTTCTCTAAGTCTGAAATTATATAAATATAAAATGTTAAACAAGGGACTTCCTCTTTTAGAGGAAGGGGTAGAGTAGTGGGCCAGAACCAAGAAAAGCCCCATTTATGTGGAGCCTACAGACAATTTAAAGTATGTGTGGACTTCCCTGGCGGTCCAGTGGTTAAGATTCCGCGCTCCCAATGCAGGGGGCGCGAGTTCCACCCCTGGTTGGAGAACTAAGATCCCGCATGCCCCATGGTGCAGCGGAAAAAATATATATATGAAAAGAAAAAGGAGGTCTTCCCCTTCATCCTTGTTTAGTGTCACTGTAAACGTATGGATTTTTTTGAATTCAGAGTACTATACTTTCCGATGCTCAACTGTCCACAACATGGACACGCTTTAAGACGGCTCCTACGTCCTATGACACGTCCCATCACCCTTCGAATACTCCTTCTGGCTTTCTGGCACTACGTCAGTGCATTTGAACAACTGACGTGGTCGGAAATCTCGAGCTACATTCCGAACATGTAGCAAATCAGAATCCCGCACAGGTGGAAAGGCACACCGAGGGTCAGCAAAGGAGACAGGATTTAGATGTACAATGTGACTTAAACGTTTTACCCTATCATGGCTGTCCTCAGCCCATTGCTGGACCGAGTCACGGGTCCCTCCTAGGTCCGGGGGGGAGGGGGAGGTGTGAATCATGGGTCCTAGCTCAAATCCTCCTGCCTCCGAAGTCTCCCAGCCCACCTGCATCTCTCCAGTACATCACGGTCTTATTTTCTTCCTACAACTTGCCCTGTCTGCACCGACCTTGTCCATACTTTCATAGTCACAATTTTAACGTTTCGTAGAGAAAAGTTAGATGCACCTGAAGCAACCCACAACTTCTACGGGGAGGGTTTACAGCAGGGCCAGCGTGCAGCCCCCAAGATCTGGCCGCACTGCGAGTCACCTCAGGGTCTCTTGCCCCAGCGTGTAAGGAGAGGACCATCTCCCTGTAGTGGCCCTTTCATCCAGCCCGTGCCACTGGCCGCTGGCATCCCCCGCTCTGGTTTGGAACCAGGTGCATGGGCAGACTCACCTGCTCTGTTCTTTATTATGAATCAGCCGCAGCTGTGACTCCGCCACCCTCTTCTCCCCATGGCTCCCGCCCATGAAACCCTTGGTCGCAGCCCCCCGGGGCCCCACTCCCCACACAGGGCATGAGCTGGCTCCTTCCTCGTCCAGCTGGCAGCTCCCAGGGAGCAGGGCTGTGCTGGCATCCTGTGGCCCCAGCACCAAGCACAGGGCTGGCATAACCGTGACAGCTAAAGGCACGAAAGAAACCACGGCAGCCAGAGGAGGCAGCGGCCTTTTTTGGGATAAACCACAGCACATCGTCTGGGTGCTGCGCCCCTGGAACGCGCCGGCTCCCGCCGCCAGCCCACGAGCAGGTCGACAACACAGCCAGCGTTTCAGTGGCTTTTATTTAATGCCCAGAAATCCAAAGTAAACACTGCTTAAAACAATTAAAAGGACAATAAAATATTGGCACACAAATTGGGGAAGAGGATTCGGTTGCTTTAAAACAACACAGCTCTGTGTCACATCCAGTTAGGACCTTAGGGTGTGTGGGGCTCTGGGCTCAGTGCTTGCATGAGGCCGTGTGGCTGTTCCGGGGGAACCAGAGCTGCAAGTAGGCTCCCCAAAACCAGTGGGGTGGGTTTCAAAGACACGCCACCCTGAGGACAATAAAAGGAGGCATTTCCCGGCCTTTGCCCGTCACCGCACAGGCGCCAACGGTCTTGCTGTCACTTAGTCCCTGAGGACGAGGGTCCCTCTTCGGGGGGGGGAACCATCCACTGAAAATGGGGGTCAGTGGAGGAGGAAGGGTTCCAGAACGTTCCTCAATTAAGGACTAAGAGGGAAGCATTTGCATTCCAAGGAGCCCCTGGCGAGAATCAAGAGAAGGCTGTGTCTCCTGCTCGTTACCCCAAGATGCTCCAGCCTGTGGCACCCCAGAGGGGACATCCCAGGCCCTGAAACTCGCGTCCTGACAACTACTGTCCCCGAGCCAACAGGGACGATGGGTGGATCCCCAGAGGCGTCTCCCTACCGCAGAGTCGCCCTGACTTCTGCCCGGAAACTGCTTCACCAACCCTCACCTCCACACCCGTCCAGGCCCCACTTGCAATTCTGAGTCAAGGGGGAAAACGAGACGCCTACAGCCCGAGGAGGTCCTTCGCGGGTGGGCGGAAGGCACACCTACACCTTTGCACCGATTTGAAAAAAAATACTTTGGAGACTAGACTGCATTCTCTGCTGGAGCATGGCCTTAAACAGTCAGCATGATGACACAAAAGTGCCTGTTAATACTTTTCCCACATATCTTATCATTCCTGTTACTCTCCTACTTGAAACACAGAGGGCTTGAAGTGGGCTCGCTGAACCCCGACCCCTATCCCCATCCCCGGAGTAACCAATCCCGCCCCTCCAGGGCGTGGAACAGGCTGGAGCCGCCCACCCGGGCTGAAGACCCTCGAGGCTTTTTTCCAAACCCCAACCTCACCTCCGTCATCCCCCCCAGGGCCCCCAGGAGGCAGCAGCGCCCTTGCCAGGCCCACCTGGGACAAGGCAGGTGGATGGGGTCTCCACCAGCCGCAGTCACTCTGATCCTACACGTGTAACGAAGGCGGCCCAGAATGTTCCAGCCCCGGCTCTTCTGTTGGTTCTTAAATGTCACTGCATCCCACAGGAGACACCGTAATGCCATTTTCATTATTTCTTTCCCCTGCTGGGAAAACGGCTCTTCTGAACACATCCCCAGCCTGGCAGCTGCCTGAGCTGAGGCAGAATATGAAAGGGTTTTCTAAGTCTTGAGCGCCGGTGCTCAATTTAATATTAACGACTTCCTCAGCAGCTCTGACCTACAGCACGAAGGCGAAAATCAAACAGGAGATTTGAGCTGATGCTGGGTGAACTCAGGTGGGCGGCGTGTCATAAAAACCGCAGCTCGGGAGCCAGGGGTTGGGGGAGGGGGTGACCCAGCTATATAGGACCTGCCTCAGACCCAGCCTATGAGTCCCCATTTCTCTCCCGAGCCAAGGTGGGCGAGGGCTGAAGAGCATGCAGACGGGGGATCTCATTTCCTTCAACAGGGTGCCCCAAAGGATGCTGACAGGGCTCCAGAAAGCTGGTACTCGGGGAGGAGAGAGGTGAGCACTTCACATCTCCCTGTTACAGGCTGAGCTGTGCCCACATGTTGAAGTCCTAACCCCCAGGACCTGAGAATGTGACAGTATTTGGTGACAGGGTCTTTACAGAGGTAATTAAGGTAAAATGAGGTCATTAGGGTAGACCCCAATCCAATCTGCCTGGTGTCCTTAGAAGAAGAGATTAGGACACAGACACATGGGGAGACACGTGAGGATGCCTGGAGAAGACGGTATCTACAAGCCAAGGAGAGACGCTCGGAAGGTACCAACCCTGATGACACCTTGATCTCGACTTCCAGTCTCCAGAACCGTGAGAGAATCAACGTCTGTTGTCTAAGGCCCCCGTCTGTGGCACTCTGTCATGGCGGCCCAAGCCAACTAAAACACCTGCTTTCTAAAGGCTTTTTAAAAATGCATCCAGCCCCAAACAGGAGGTCTGGGACCGGCCACTTCCACCCGAAGGTGTCTACAACGCCGTTGCCACTCCAGAGGCATTGTAGAGCTGACTCCGACACAGCCCACTCGGCCGGAGCAAGAAATAAAGAAATGCCTCAGAAATCCTTCCTCCCTCGGACCATGGCAGCTGGGTTCTCCGGGTCCCAGATGTCTGTGCAAAAGCTAAATGAAAACAGCACTGAGTGGCCGAGAAGCAGGGATGTGGGTGGACACTCGGTCCCAGCTAAAGCTTCTGAGACTTAAGAGTGAAGTTTGTAAAACTGCAAAACGCTTTTTAGTAAAAGGCCCTCACTGCCGAGGAGAGCCCTACCCAGGAGATTCCCCGGGGACAGACAAGCCACTGCCACGGCCGCAAAGCTCCCTCTCTGATCCCCTGTGGTGACTGACGGCTGTCAGCTGGAACGCCGGGCGCCCCCTCCCAGGGGTTCCGGCTTTTTTCTTTTCCATCCTTTGATCAACAAGGGACAGCACCCCGGGACACCCCAGGTGAAGCCTGGCTGCAAACTCGAGCACTGGTGTTTGGAACCTGCATTTCAAGAGGCCGTCCACTGCAGAATTACAGGGAAGGAGGTTAAGAGTATCAACCAGAAAAAGGTGGGGTGGGAACGGGAACAACCGCGGGCTTGGAGGGGAGGCCGGGGCACCTCCCAAAGCACCGTCCCCGCCGCGGTCTCTGCTGCTCCCCGCCCGTCACTCCAGGTGCTTGTATTTGGTGAACAGGTTGTAAAGAACTCGCAGGGTGGATTTGAGGTCCAGGTTCACCACATCTGCAGAAGGAAACAGAGAGCCCGTTTGGTGGATGAGAGAGTGCACCCCAAGCCTTGGTGCCCCAAGCACTTGGGAGACACGTGGGACACCCTCTGTGTCCCCAAGCGGGGCACTTCTGCCATCCCCCAAGATGCAGACTGCCGTGAGAGCCCCCGGGCCGCTACCCGTGGGATGAGCACCTGGGATGGCGAGGATGCTTCTTCATCCCTTCTGGGATTTGCATTGGACAAGTCTGCGTGGTGTAGGGTCTACGACAACCGAGGACACTTACTGGGGACCAAACACCCACAGGCCATCCTGTGCCAGGACCACGGGCCTCCTGGGGCAGGGCAGGTGGGAGCTGCTGTCCCACCCCCTCAAGGTCAGGCACAGCGTGTGGCCCAGTAAGTCCCAACCGCCTTGTTTGGTGGGAAGGGGCTCTGTCCTCCTGGGAGTCAGGGACCTGGTTCTGCTCTCTTGCTCTGTGAGCTCAGACCAGGGGCTTGGGGAGGGCTGTGGGGATCACGGGTCACAGGACGGGATTCCCGTCCCCGGACGAGTGTTCAGCAGTGGCCGCTGAGCCTCCCAGGGGGTGTGTGTGCGGAGGACACCCCACCCAGAGTTCATGCCGTCACTGTAGGGCGGTGATTCCCAAAGTGGGGTCCCCGGACCAGGAGCGCTAGCGTCACCTGGCAACTTGTTACAGACGGGACTTGGAGGATCCATTCCACGGCCCCCAGATCAGAAGCTGTGTTGGAGGAAGCCACCCCGCCCCCGGGATTCAGATGCCCATTTGCATTAGGGATTCCTCGTATAGGTCATTTAACATAGGAGCCAGGTATGACAGCGAGGGGGGGCTCTGCGGGTCTCCACTGCCATTCAGACCTCATGGGGCATGACTGAGCCACGTCCCTGCTCACGAGCATCGCCCGGGCATCAGGACATCGACCCGGCAGGCATTAAACTGCAGTAAACCGCTAATATCCTTTCAAGACGTGAAGCGGCATCTCTAGCCCGAGCAATGGCACCTGGAGACGCAATTCAATCCTGAGGCCGTGGAGCAGAGGCCACGTCCTCCAAGTCAAGCGGTTACTAAAGAATCAGCCTGGGTGGCTCTGCCGGCGCAGGCCTCTTGGTCCCCGAAACCCTGAGCACAGGGGACATGTGGAGCTGGGGTCGGCAGAGCCCAGCCTTTGAGCCACACGTGCGGGGCCTGAAGGGAGAGACATGGCTGGCCGGGCAGCCGCTCTAAGACCTGGGTCAGGGCGTTACCTTCGGGGCGAGCCTTGGGCTTCTTAAGGCCTCCATCCAGCATCAGCTCAAAGGCAAATGACACGTTGTGGACCTGCGGAGGAAGCCAGAGTTAGCACCGGGGCCGCAGCTGGTCCCAGGCCCGCCCGCTGCCCCCTGCTTTCCTTCTAAAAGGACGGGATGGGACCAAGTGTGGACAGAGGGAGCCTTTGGAATAACTACGGCCACGAGGACAGGGGTGTCCTGGGCAGAGCGACAGGATGGGCAGAGGGAGGGTGAGGGGGTCCTTTGAGGGTAACACACATTCACCTGGTGGTCCTCACTCCCCTCACCAATGATCGGGGGCGGCTGGGACATGCAGGGACACGGGCACAAAGCCTGCCCTCCAGGGCTGGGGGTCCCCAGGTCCCGACACATCCACATGATGACAAGTGACAGTGGCTTCCTTTTACAGATGAGGCAACCGAGGCTCAGAAAGGACAAGTCACCTCCCGAAGGTACCCAGCGCCGTGCACCACCCCCAGCATAAAGCAGCCACCCCCCGTCTGCCAGAAGGGCCTCGAACGAGCTGAGTGTGACAGCTATGCTCTCGGCAGGACAGCGGTGGCCCCGGTAAGGGGCAGGCAACTGGACCCTGCTGGAGCTGATGTCAGGCCGCTGGGGGCTGCAGCTGGGCTCTGGTCCTGGCCCTCACCTGCACGGCCCCAGAAAGGCGGACACATCCGCACCCCCACACGACCTCCCCCTCCAGCCCTCGGCCCGCAAGGATGCTCGAAGCTCACGTTCTGCTAATGGCTGCCGCCGAGGTTAGCCACGGAGCCTTCTCTGCTGTGTTTAAAGTCCACCTGAACCACCTGATGCCGGTGATCAACCAAATCACAGGCAGCCAGACGTCTGCTTCGAGCAAAGGCTGGTGCGGGGCAGAGGACCAAAAACTAAAATACCTCGCCAGTGTCAGCGCTAGAAAGGACTTTAGGGCTCTTCATAATCGAATACACTTTGAACAATAACATTTTCATGATTTCACTGCAAATGCAATCAGAAACACGCTAACAAGTTTACCTGCCATGTGGTTTAATAATTAACCAGGAGAAAGACATCTGGCAAAATAACCCTCAGCTAGTCAAGCCCGCAAGAGCTTGGGGTGCGGCCGGGAAGCACCCAGGCCACGGTGGCACCGGGCCGCGCTCAGAGAAGCAAAGGAAGCCACGGGCTGCTGGCATTAAGAGGAGCCGGGCCCTGGCATGGGGGACATGGCCCAGAGCGGGCTGGGAGGGCTGCACATGACCAGAGGCTCTCGGGCCGTGCAGAGGCGGTGGGGAGACAGGAGCCAGGCTTCCAGAGCCCCACCTGCAGTGCCCGGAGCCGGCCGGGAGGGAGGGCTGCACTAGGCTGGGCCTCGAGCTGCGACGAGCATGGGAAATGGACGGGAGGGTCTGTCATCTCCCACTTTACAGAGGAGGTCCCGGGACTAAACAGATGAGGACATCCGTGCCAAGAAAGGCGCAAGGTTCAAGGAGATGGGGCCGGCACTCAGCCCACCCAAGTCTGGATTCGGAACCTGGGCCCTGTCTCCAAAAGCATCCTGCTTCCTCGGCCATCGGCTGCCAGCCGTCCAGATCCCAGAATTCATACACACACCACAGGCTCTGAGTGGGGACAGAGTCAAGACGGCAAAGAGGGGGAAATGCAACAAATCAGGTTAGACCGTCAGCCCAACGTGGGAACGGATGTCTTCTGTGGCCCCACCAGACCTGCAGGCTCCGCCCCCAGCGCAGGTGTGGAGTGTGGTTCAGTCCCTGAGGCCCCGCCCCTGCCCCAAGGAGAGAATAGCTGGGGGGGGGGCACCCTTCCACGTCCCACTTCTCCGCAGCTGCTCAGCACAACAGTGATTTGTGCTTTTTTAAGTAACAATAATTTGTAGACTTTTTTTAAAGGTTTTATTTTACTTTATTTTATTTATAGATTTTTGGCCACACTGTGCCGCATTGGGGATCTTTGCTCCCTGACCAGGAATTGAACCCATGCCCTCTGCAGTGGAAGCACAGAGTCGTAACCACTGGACAACCAGGGACGTCCCAACAGTGGTTTTTTTTTTTTTTTTTTTTTTTTTGCAGTACGCGGGCCTCTCACTGCTGTGGCCTCCCCCGTTGCGGAGCACAGGCTCCGGACGCGCAGACTCAGCGGCCATGGCTCACGGGCCCAGCCGCTCCGCGGCATGTGGGATCTTCCCGGACCGGGGCACGAACCCGTGTCCCCTGCATCGGCAGGCGGATTCTCAACCACTGCGCCACCAGGGAAATTGCCCCCCATCCTCCTTCCATTCTCTCTCAGAGCCATGCCTCACCATACACAACTCCTCTGCCCTGGCAGAGAAGCATCCCCAGAGCCCAGCCCCACGGACTGGGCACAAAGAACAGCAAACAGCTCCTGCTGAGGATGTGAGGTCACCTCCCTGACCGTGATCCCAGAGTGTGACACACCCCCCGGCCTCGAGCTGAACCCCAAGGCCCTACACTGCTGCTACGAGCCAGCCCACGGGCAGGACCCTAAGTCCTTCCTCTCTGCAATGCAAAGGATTTCCAAAAACCTGGCCAGGTGAGAGAAGAGTAGAGGGTCCCGAAAAGGAGTGGGCTTTTCCAGCTCTGCCCCTGCTGACTGTGACCCACCGCCCACCATAGTCCCAGCCCCCGTGCGAGGTCCCGATTCCTCGCCAGGGTAGGGAGTCAGACGAGGAGACAGAAGGGAAAGCGCCTTGAAACTGCAAAGCCCTTTCTGGGATTTGCTTCTAGGAATAACCTCCAAGTCTCCAGGACACACTCCACCCCCAGAGAGAGGGACGCTGTGGAATCTTCCAGAAGGTGAGTGACAGGCCCAAGGGACCCAGCAAAGTGGCCAGCACAGAGCAAGGCTCAAACGGTGGGCCTAAAACAAGAAGCCGTCGGTGGTACCCATGCCTCTGAGACAGTTCAAAGGGGCCGTTCATTTGTCTGCAGGAACCTACAGGGTCGGAGACGTCTGGTCTCGTCTTTTTAAAATCCAGTACAGGGCGCTTCCCTGGTGGTGCAGCGGTTAAGAATCTGCCTGACAATGCAAGGAACACGGGTTCGAGCCCTGGTCCGGGAAGATCCCACATGCTGCGGAGAAACTAAGCCCGTGCGCCACAACTACGGAGCCTGCGCTCTACAGCCCATGAGCCACAACTACTGAGCCCACGTGCCACAGCTACTGAGCCTGTGCTCTAGAGCCTGCGAGCCACAACTACTGAACCCGTGTGCCACAACTACTGAAGCCCGCACGCCTAGAGCCCGTGCTCCGCAACGAGAAGCCACCGCAATGAGAAGACTGCGCATCGCAACGAAGAGTAGCCCCTGCTCACCGCAACTAGAGAAAGCCCACGTGCAGCAACAAAGACCCAATACAGCCAAAAATAAAAAACAAATAAATAAATTTATTTTAAAAAATAAAATCCAGTGCAGTTGTTTAAAAACACAAGCCCACGACGCATCCCTGATTTTGCTCACTCAGCCTCCTGCTGCTGCTGCAAAGATTCCCAGCGCCTCACAGTCTTGGCCCGGGAATGCTCCGTGACGGTCTCTCTGCACATGTCACCACTGCCTGGCCACATTTGGACGAGGTGCCTGGGAGCTCGGGCACTGGGACCAGCCTGAAGTGGGTTCAGGTCTGTGCAACGGGGAAAGGCCATCACCTGCGAGGTGGTCGGGAAGACCTGGAGGTTAATAACCACCATGGCTCACGTGGAACCTCCCAGCGGTGGCATGATGCCACGACTCCCTGTGGGGAGGAAAGCAGAGAATCTGGGAGCTGGGGGCTAACGTGGCCAGAGAAGGACCCTCCAGAAGGCCCCTTCCGAGGAGAGCTCCAGCGGCCCTTGGGTCCCCTCCTCGAGGGTCGATGGGCCAGCACCACGCTGGGCACGGTCCCCTACAGCAGCCTTCCCTTCCTGGCTCCCGATCAGAGGCAAAGGTGGACCGAACAGGCCTCACACCTCCCAGGCCAGGGAGCGACTGACAGAGACTTTCATCCCGTCTCAAAGGGAAGGAGACCGAGTTGGGAGGGGACGCCCCTGCCCCTGCACCGAGCCCGTCCTGGAAAGAAGCCCAGCTCCAGACGGCCTGACTAAATTCACCCTTCTTGCCAGCCTTCGTACACATCTGAACAAAGAAAAGATCTCTCCAAAACGACGTTTCTGCAGCCAGCCACGTGGCCGGGAAATGCAAGATGAGCCCCGTCACCCAACTGTCTTGTCTTCTTGCTTCCTGACCGGCCCCGCAGAGCCCTGTGCATCCCCGCTCACCGCGGACGCAAACCTGCCAGGACCTCGCTGATCTGCTCTGATTCCATCTCAGCAGGCAAGACGGCAGCGGCATTTGGCGGCGAGCAAACCGCGCTCGAGGTGCCAGAAGTGGGCAGACTGATCAACACCGGCCCTGCTTCCATGCTTCTCTGAACTGCTGTCACCTGCTTGCATTGTCTGTCTCCCCAACTCACGGTCTAGCGCTTCGGGAAAATAAAATGACAGATGCTCTCGAGTTCAAGCAATACGGCCAGTCCACGAGCCAAATTTCTAAAAGCAACGCGCTAAATACTGCTGGGATGGCTGGACCTCGGGAAGCCCTGGCAGGAGGCAAACCACCTGGTCACAAGGGCATCCCAAATGTGAAGGTCATGCCCTTTGACCCGGACAATCCTCTTTGAGGGATTTTCCTAGAAAACAATCCACAGGAATGAAAAAAATATACACACACATACATATGTGTGTGTGTACCTATTCAAGACAATGCCTTATTGTTTTGTTTTTAAATACTTTTTAATAGATTATTTATTTTTGGCTGCGTTTGGGTCTTCATTGCTGCGCGCAGGCTTTCTCTAGCTGCGGCGAGCGGGGGCTACTCTTCGTTGTGGTGCGCAGGCTTCTCATTGCGGTGGCTTCTCTTGTTGCGGAGCACGGGCTCTAGGTGCACAGGCTCAGTAGTTGTTGCACGTGGGCTCTAGAGCACAGGTTCAGTAGTTGTGGCGCACGGGCTTAGTTGCCCTGCAGCATGTGGGATCTTCCTGGACCAGGGCTCGAACCTGTGTCCCCTGCATTGGCAGGCGGATTCTTAACCATTGCGCCACCAGGGAAGTCCCTGCCTTATTGTTTTAATAGTGAAAAAGAAACAAGTTGATCGCCCAAAAGTGGGGAACAGGGAGACTGTGACCTCAGAGCCACTCCATAGACTTTGTGCTGCCACTTAAGATGGTATATATAGGAAGTTCTTGAAGCGGCGGGAAAACCAGACAGAATGTCTGTGTGTCACGAACAGGGGAGGGATTTGCAACTCTACTGACCTTTGGCCACAATGATTAAAACCAGCATCGTGCCGGGGGAAAGACCCGAAGAGAACGAGGCACACGACACCTGGATGCGTCAGGCGCTGCCCACGGGTTTCCTTCCTTTCCTGAGGGTCACGTCTAATTGCAATACCATTTTCTGGGCAGTACTTATTTTTCGGAGAATGCAGCTAGACTCCAGAAAGAGTGGTCGGGGGATTCTACACTGTGCCCTTGGACGAGCGCATCCCGGGCCACTCCCGGGATGGAGACCACGCATGCACGTACCTTCTGATCGAAGCTGTCCGGGGTCAGGTAGAAGTGGTGCAGGGGTACGAAGTAGTCTTCCAGAAGCCCCATGAGTAGAACCAGGTACACGCCATCTGCAAACTACAGAGGGACACGTGGGGATGTTTCTGGGCCACGCACGGAGTCAGTGAATGATCTGCAGCCCCTCGAAAGGAGGAGAATGTTTTAAAGTAAAAAAAAAATCCATCCCTTGCTGAGGAGAGCGAGCCTGCAGTCAGGTGAAGGACGAGGGTGCAAAGCGCGCGCTCGGGATTGGATGTGACGACCTGTGTGTTTGGGATGGAGCGCCGCTGCGTGGAGAGAAGCAGACCACTGACCCTGGGGATAACGCTAGCTCCCAACTCTCTGGGTTGTCGTGGGTACCCTGCGGGGCGGGAGGGGGAGGGGTGGAGCAAGGAGCACCCGGCACGCAGGGAGCGCTCCAGCAGCGAGCAGGGGCCTGAGGGCACGGTTAATCCACAAGCTGCAGGGCGCCCTAGGCTTCGGTTTGGGGTTTGCTGCCCCGTTCTGCTTGCTCGCTTTGTCAGCTGCCTGAGTTCCTCCTTCTAGCGGTATTCGCAGCATGGGAAGAGACCCTCCCGTGCCCCGGTGACGACGGGCTTCTGCGTGCACCCGGCACGCGGGTCCGTCCTAGCTGGGCCCTAATCAGGAGGCTGCAGCCTTACCCCACACCCCCAGCCCCTCAACCTGCTACCCGGCCCAGCACCACCTTCCATGCACGGGAGGGCCCCAGGAATCTAGAGCCAAAGACTGCGCTCTTTGCCGGGGCCCCTCACCCCACTCCACTGCCCACCGCCCAATGAGCCAGGACAGGGAGCAACTGCTCCTTTTACAGATAAAGTGATGGAGACCAATGAGGGCAGGACAACTTGCCAGAGGAGAGGAGGGGACCAAGGCTCAGGAGGCAGAGCCTGGTCTCTGGGACATGGACCAGCCCCACCCCCCAGCCCCCGGGGCGGGGCAGGGGGGGCAGGACCCGCCCATCCTCCCAGAGGGCAGACATGGTATCTCTGAGGCCTCCTGCAGATCGAGGACTCGTGAGGACCCCAGCCTCCAGATTCTGGAACTGTGTGGTCCGATATGGTAGCCACTGGCCACATGTGCCTAGTGAAATTTTTTATGAAATTTTTTTTTAACTTATTAATTTATTTATTTGGCTGCAACGGGTCTCTGTTGAGGCATGCGGGATCTTTCGTTGCGGCACACGGGCTTCTCTCTAGTTGTGGCACGGGCTCAGTAGTTGCGGCATGTGGGATCTTAGTTCCCCTGACCAGGGATTGAACCCGCTTCCCCTGCATTGGAAGGTGGATTCTTAACCACTGGACCACCAGGGAAGTCCCTTTACAAACTTTTTTGAATGATGTTGGCTTATTTCAGTAAAACGTACATAACACGAAATGTACCATTTTAACCATTTGTCAGAGTGCATTTCAGTCATATTCTGTACAGTCATGTTGTTGTGCAACCAATCTCCAGAACTCTTAAGTTTCAATTTAAAAAAATTTAAATAAAATACAAACTTCGGCTCGTCAGTCACACAGGCCCCATTTCAAGTGCTTGACAGCCACACGTGGCACACGCTACTGTGTCGGATGGTGTAGTGATAGGACGTTTCCATCACTAAAGAAAGTTTCACTGGCCAGCCCTGGGCTAGAAGGCTGCCACGCAGGACAGCTGGACAGCTTCACGGGGCCGACACCCAGGAGGCTTTCAGCTTCCTGAGACCCGCAACCGCAGTGGTAGAAAGAGAACCTGCAGAAGCGAGGACGTTTTTATTAAAGGCAACAGCGGCAGCTCCCTCCACCATCACAGCCAGGCGGCCGAGGATAAAAAGTCAAAATCCCAAGCCTCCAACGTCAGAAAGCCTGTCCTCTGGAAGGGGAAGGGGACGCTAAGAAACGGCCCAAGGCAGACAGACGCGATCATAACGTGTGAACGGGCAGGTCCTTCCTGGGCAGAGCGCTCCAGACCCTGGTTTAACGTGATCTGACTGACCCTTTGCCTGCGCGTCACGAGGTTCACGCTTCCACGCCATGCAGACGTCACCTACTCAGCTCCTGTTCTGGCCGACAGTGCTGGTGGAATGTTCTGGCAGCTCTTGCCCCCTCCCCGGCGACACCGAGCCAGCGCACCCCCAAAACCTCTCTCTCACCAACACTGAGCCATTTCCAGGGATACAGAAGAATCCAGCCTCATCACCTGCCGGGAGGCGTGGGGAATGGGTGTTGAGGTGCCAAGATGCCTGGAGAGCCTTTGCTGATTTCCAAGGCATCTTCTAACCCACGCTGGGACCCCCGTGTCACAGGAGTGTGGGAGAGATGGTCACGCAGAAAGGAAGGCAGGGGAGGGATGGGGTACCAGGAGGGCGAGGGCCAGGCGGAGCAGGCCGGCTTATCAGCAAATGAGTGGGACCCTCGGTTTTCACACGCACAAGAGCAGTGGCCCTCCGACGGGGTGCCCTCACTCAGCATCCAGGGTGCGGCTCTGCAGGAGACGGAAATCCCGGAAATCCCCAGGAGGCCCACCGCTGTCTTCATGCGCATGTATTACTGACCTTTCAAATGCATTTTCTCCATTCCAGTTTAAACATGTGGGGAGAGGTTCAAAGAGGAACTGGCTCAGTATCACAGAGCTAGGAAGCCGCCCACAATATAAAAGTGGTTTTAAAAAGAAAGGAAAACACACACACACACACACACACACACCCTGAGCAGGAATTTGAGCCTCTGACTTCCAGGACATCGAGACTTTAATGATGAACATATTTATCAAAATACCCAGAATCCTTTGCCACAAAAGGAAAACAGTCTGCATTTCTATGGCCAGTGATCTTTCCTGGTGGACCGCTGGTTCAAAATAGTTTTAAGATATTACTTCATATTGTGCGGCGATAGAAAAAAAAAAGGACATACTGAGTAAATAGAGATCAATGCAAATTGAAGTTTAGAGTCTCAGCCTAAGATGTCTGGCTATTAATACTGCTGTGCAGGCCCACCTGGGCAGTGCCAGTCAGAAAGAGTTGGCGAGGATGTGGGTTCTCGACGGCGCCAGTGAGAGTTTCAGGTGGGCAAACCTTCCTGGGCCCTCCGTGTTACCACGGAGAAATGCTCTAACGACCCCATTTCTAGAAGTTTATCCTGAGGAAGCAGACAAGGGCACAAACAGCTGTGTGCAAAGATGCCCGCTGAACAGCTATGTACAAGATCGGCAAACGTCCCATCATGAGGACTGGGTTTAATGACGGACAACACAGCCTTAGCACAGAATAGAAGGCAGCTATTAAAAGTGACAAACACAGACAGACAGACCAGACAACACAAAAAGGACTAGACAGAAACACATACACACTCACACAAGAACATGCCCACACTATTTAGTAACAAAAAACACTTTACAAAACAGCTGTACAGGAGGACCCATTGCCATTTCAAAAAAATACACTTACGCCTACAAACCATCTAGAAAAATACACATCCGACCATTAACTGTAGTTCATTACCTCTGGAGAGGATGACGGGAGAGTTTAGGGGGAGTACACAAAAGGACTGTTGCTTTTCAATGAGTGCACTTCTGGACTGTTAAGATTTCAAGCCGCAAATAATCAGAGGATAAATGTGCAATGTTTTAGTAAACGGATAAAAAAAATAAGTGTGTTTGCAAACAATGCACAAATAAATATACACATTAAAAACGGCCCATTCGGCTTTCAAACACAGACCCGTGCTGCCCACGATGAGCTACCCGTGCAGAGAAATGACGTGGAATAAAATCCCCGGCACCGCTATCCCTGGGTGATGGGATTACGGATGACTTTTATTTGTTTTGCTTATCTGCATTTTCAGACATTTCTACAATGAACCTGAATTACTTTTTTAATTAGAAAAGCAAATGAGAAAAGTTAAAGAAAGAGAAAGGAATGAATGCCATCGCCCAGGGGTCTGAGAAGCGTCAGCTGCGCATTAGAGAAATCGGCACTGAGAACACAAAAGACGCCAAATTCAGGCACGCAGTTAATCCCGGGAAAATTATATTTTGTCTTTAACGCTTGCCGAGCAGTCGAAACATATTTTCACGACGGTGCTTCCGCTCTGAGTGGGGGTGGGGAAGTATACTTTCTATACTTACTGTAGGAGAAATGCTTTGTATGTATTCATTAGAGGAATATTAGCAAGCACTCGCTAGATGCCAGCCGCTGCGCTGCGTGCAGGACGGCCACCGACAGCAGAAGCAGGGGGGGCCGGGACATTCCAGACTGAGGGACCCGTACACGCACAGGCTCTTTGGTGAAGGTGCGATGGCATCTTGGAGGGTGTTAAGCTTGAATTGTATCCCCCCGCCAAAAAAAGATGTGTTGGGATCCTAACCCCCAGAATCTGTGAACGTGAATTTATTTGGAAAACCAGGGTCTTTGCGGAAGTCCTCACGGTAAGATGAGGTCATTGGGGTGGGTCTTCATCCAACGTGACTGTGTTTTTACAGAAAGGGAAAATTTGGATACAACACCCACAAGGAGGCCGAGATCGGGATGAAAACATCTAATGACCCAAGGAACGCTAAAAATTACCAGCAAGCCACCAGGAGGTG
This sequence comes from Lagenorhynchus albirostris, assembly GCF_949774975.1. Taxonomy (NCBI): domain Eukaryota; kingdom Metazoa; phylum Chordata; class Mammalia; order Artiodactyla; family Delphinidae; genus Lagenorhynchus; species Lagenorhynchus albirostris. The sequence goes on from NC_083105.1 coordinate 5,586,410, forward strand.
GGGGAGAGCCTGGAACAGATCCCTGCTCAGAGCCTCAGAAGGAACCAGCCCTGCAGACACCTTGATCTGGGACTTCCGACCTCCAGAACTATGAAGACATAAATGTCTGTTGTTTAAGGTACTAGCTAAGGTAGCCCCAAGAAATTAAGACAGAGGGTCTGGGGGAAGGCCAGGATGGCTGGGGCTGGGGCTTTCCTGGCTGTGGGATGGGCATTCCTTGTTAGACGAACGCACTTTGTTCACACGGCCCGCCGGGGATCAGAAAGCCGGCTGAAAATGACACCGGACAAAGGGTCCTTCAGCCCAGAACACAGCTTACCTGGGTCTCTAGTTCCGTCACCTCCAAATTCAGCTTGTTCAGGTGCTTGTTCACAAATGTGATGAGAGACTGCAAAGCAAAGAGACACGGGAACCGTGAGCAAGAGATCCAGCTCCCACGTTGGGGGACAGATGTGACATTTGCCATCACTGGCTTTATGCAACGCTTCCATCGTCTCCTCTGTTTGCTAAAATAAAATGCTCGTGTTTAAAGCGAAATGTTCTTACAATAACCCTTGGTTTTAATGGGATAATGCCTAAATCTATCCCAGCTGGAGAAGAAACGTACATCGCTGTTCCCCAGCCCATGTGCACACACGCAATCCACACACATACCACATTTAACAACCCTACAGAAGAATAATCAGTGCCCTCAAGAAGGATATAACTGTCAGGGGGAGATAAATGCTTAAATGTAGGCTAGATGTAACCTTGAACTACAAAAGACTGAGAGAGAAAGGCTGCCTGGGGCCGCACCCATCACAGTGTCAGTAAAGGGTGAAACGCCAGAGATTTTCTGAGCCCTGGTTTATATGTACATAGGGCCACTGGCTTCTCCTCTCTGGCAAAAGTTTAAAACTTGCCACGTGTTACTTTTCTCGGTAATCAAACCCAACTTTCATGGAAACTCAACACCAACCCCACCTCTGCCTACCCTGGACATGATGTCATCCCTTTTTCATTCCACCCAAATCTACCATGTGCCAGGCACTTTGCTTCTTGCTAGAGACATGAGACAGTAACTAAGACAGAGCCCCACCCTGAAGAGTCCGAGGCACGATTCTCCACATACACACCCAGCGGAGGCCACGGAGAATCGAGAGAAACGGTAAAGCCTGTGAAACACACAAGGGCGGGGCGGGGCGGGGCGGGGGGTGTTGATGAGAAGTGCGTGGGTCCCTGGAAGATGTGGCGCGGGGGGGTAGCATTTGAGCTGGGGGGTGAGCCAAGTGGGAGATGAGAGTGTGGGGAGAGGGCAGAGCAGCCACCCAGGCCACGTACACACGTGCGAACCCTCCGGCACCTTCCAGCTGCGGCTGGATGTGGGCGGGATGGGAGAGAGTAGGAGGGCATGACCTTGGAGGGACCTGGAGAGGTGGACGGGAGCCCTGAACACAACAGTTCCCAGTGTGGGAGTGGGAAAGGGCCAGACTGGAAGCAGGAAGCTGTCGGGAAACTAAAGGATTTTGTCTTGGTCATTGCTGGGGTCCCCCCAGCGTTCCTTTTCAAAGAATAAATCAGCGTCAGATCTACTGAAAGACAACATTACTCCACATCACATTCAACTCCACCTAGCAACTATCTACTTCGAGCCAGGTCCTCGCACAGGGAGGTCGCGTCGTATTCTCACAGCGTCTGCCTCTGTCCTGACAGATGGGAAACCTGCCGCGAGGGGTTATAATCTGCCCAGGTCACACAGCCTGTAAGTGGGCGGAGGGGGGATCGTGGCAGGTATGAATCCTCTTCTTGTGCATCCACTGAATACGTTCCATCAGGTTTCTGGGGGTCAGATGTGGCCGCGGGCGGGTCGGGGGGCCATGCTCTGAGGCCCCAGGGTATGTCTCTCGTGACCCGAGAATGCTAAGACAGCTCCGCCCCAGAAGGACCATTGGGATGGTTCTGCCAGCCTTTTGCAAAGTGCTTCAAGAACTAACAATCTCACTGTCCCAGCCTGGACCAACATTTTCCAAACATGGGTTCCATGGGAATTTAATATGTCCTATCCCCAAATAAATACACAGATCTCACTACGGACAAACATGCTTGGAAAATGCTTCCTACTAAGCCCCCTCTTGGAGAATTGCAAAGCATGTCAGCATATTAAAGGCTCTGAGAAGTCCTGCATTAAGAAACCTGTGTGGGGAAATTGTCCAAGACAGAGAGCTCTCTCCCCAGGGTTAAGGGCTCAGACTTTATAGGCTCAGATCCATCCCACTGCTGCCTTCCTGAATGAGAGGTCTACAGATGCTCAGATAACTCGATGTGCAGCGAGTCTTGATTCTTTTGGACGGAGAGCAAGGCTTCCGGGCAGATCCCCTTGGAAGCTCGCTATTCCCCAGCCTGACTCCGGAGCCTCGTTCACACGGTTTTGTCCGGTTTTGTCCATCCGTAGACCGACCAGCAGGCTGCCTGGGCTGAGGAAGGGCCTCTCCTCTGTGCTCCCGTCTGGGAGAGACGGGCCAAATGCAGCTCAGAACAGCTCTGCTAGCAACGCCTGCTCGTTTACCAGGCACGTCGTGAACGCGGCTTCAATGTAACGAGGCCAGCCCGAGCCAGCAAACTGACATGCTGAAAAACATTTCCACATTGAAAAAAAGCCTTGATTCGGAATGAACCGCCCCCCGGCGCCGGTGGGGTAATTCACTCCACAGCAGCGGGGTGGGTGGGCAGGAAGATACCCAGGAGCAGAGATGCTGAGTTAAAAGGTGCTAATTTTATGCACTGCAGTTACGCTTTTGAATAATTACACTTCAATCCATGTGGCAAACATTTCAGAGATTTCAAACATTTTCCCACCTTCTTCCCGGCATGGAGTGTTCATGCCATAAAAAAAGCCCAGGGACAGAGGGAAACACAGCTGGATAGAGAGCTCACCTTCTTCACGACACTGAGCTTGTCCGGGGCGTGGTCGAACAGCGTGTCAAAGGCGTCCCGCTCTGCAGAGACACGGAGAAGGGTTTAAGGAGACACCCGTGCTGCTCTAATCCCCACCCGCCCGGGGGCCAGGCAGCTTCTAATCCCTCTGATGTTCAGCCTGCCTAGAATCCTTTGCATTCCTGCCAGAACCGAGGGGCGGGTGCTGACGAGCAGCAAAACCAAGGAAAAGATGCTCTGAAGGGTCCTTCTAACTTGGCTTCTATCTGTCAACCTACAATACGGGGGTAGCGTTTGGACGGCTGCCCCCATCACATCCTAGGACTTGAGGCGTCCTTGCCTCTCTCCCTTTCCTCACACTCCTTGTCTTACTGGTAAATCTTATCAGCAAATCTGACCACCTCCCCCGCTGGTCATGGCTGCCAACCCCATACAAGCCCCATCTCCCCTCACCGGGGGCGGTGGGCAGCTACAACTTCCTGCTGAATCGGTCTCCCTCCTACACTCCCAGCCCCTCCCATCCATTCTCCCTCGCAGGCACAGTGAGCCCCTTAAAGTGTAAATGGATCATTTCTTCCCCACCCCTGCCCGGACTAAAACTATCCACCAGCGTCTCATCACTCTCAGGATAAAATTCACTCTCTCTCTCATGGGCCCATAGGGTCCAGCGAGCTCAGCATCATCTCCCCCCGCAACACACTCGCCCTCCCTGACCTCACTCCACCCACCAGCTTGCCCCTGCTCCTCCATCACACGCCCACCGCAGGGCCTTTGCACCTGCTGTTGACCAGCCTCACCGCCATAGGTTGCTCTGAGATGTCACCTCCTCTGAGGGGCCTTCCAGGACCATCTGCTTCTAAAGGAGCACCCCACTTCTGCTATCTGTCCTCTTACCCTGGTGCAATTTTCATAGCACCTATTCGCTACTTGAGAGCACATTTTATTTTTCTTTATCTGCTGGACTGTCAGCTCCTTGCAGGCCGGATCACTGTCTCACTTGTTCCCTGCACTGTCATCAGTCCCAGAACAGTGAAGGGCCCACAGCCAGTGCTCAGAACAAAGGAAGGAGCCAGGAAGTCTGCTCAGGATCCCTCTCCAGCTGTTCCCCCCAGGGTGTCCACCTCTGTTGGAGCACCTGCAGGGCCTGAAGTGACCCGTTCCACCGTGTCCCAGGGACCTTCCTTCTGCCAGGGACCCAGACCCACTCTAACTGCCACTCCTGGGCTCAACCGTGTCCTCCAAATTAACACAGGATCAGCCCCTTCGCTTTCAGTGGTGAGGTCACGGGAGGCCGAGGCAACATAGCTCTCAGTGGACAAGACAGGAGCAGGGCTGGCTGGGGTCCGGGGGCCTGGTTCTAGCCAGACGCTGCCATGGCGGGTCACGTGGGGGCAGAGCCCATTGTGCCCTGGAGCCCAGGCAGGAGGGCTGAGGTCTCCAGGGTGGATACAGCACTGTGGGGAGTCGCTGCAAGGCCCGAGGGGCTGGGGGAGGAGGGCATCTGGAAGGCCCTGGGGCCCCCACTCCTGTCCTCAGGAGCCACCCATCCCCCCAGGCTGCCCGTGGGTGGTGTCTGCTCAGACGACCTCGGCCAGCAGAGACGCCCTCTATTACTTGCTGGGGCTTGGACCCAAATGCTAGCATGGAGTGCTGGGGCGCTGGGGTAGGAAGACCCCTCCACGTGTCCGGAGGGGGCTGGAGCCCAGAACCAGAGATAACCCAGGGCCTGCTTCAGGACAACGCTGCCTGACCCAGGGAGAGGGGTGTGGGGAGAGATGGCAAAGAGCAGGCAGGTCGGAACTCGGTGAGCCGGAGATGGGGCTTCTGAAGGAGGCATCCCAGCCATTCCCCCGAGGCTGCCCCAAAAGACATGCCCTCAGCATCACAGGCCAGGGGCCCGGCAGGCGGCTCACGCCCTCGTCCAGCCCAGACCAGGTAGCCGCCTCCTCGGCCTCGGGGGCGGGTGGCAGGAAGGAAGGTGAGAGGCAAAGAGGAAGGCGTGTGCGTGCGGTGTGTGTGGTGTGCACACACACGTGTAACACATGGGTGGGGAGTGCGTTTGGGAGAGGGGCACGCCACTTTTTCACCTAAAGGCCAACAGCGACCAAGAGGCCCGGCCCCGCAGAACTCCCTCATCCAGCTTGCCTGCCGCAGCAGCTGTAAATTATTTTTATAATCCTCTAAGTCGGATTATACTCAAAAAGACAGTCTGCTAAGAGCGGGGGAGAAAAGCTAAATCTTTACAAAGCAAAACACAAACTCTGAAGGCAGCTTAAGAAAACCCCCAGGAAGAGAGCAGCCTTGACGTCAGCTGGGTGGCAGAGTCAGGGCAGCAGAGGAGCCATCGCAGGGTCTGGAGGCCAGCGCCCCTGCGCCCCGCTCACCTGCGCCCGGGGGACTAAATGGCATCACGGCCGGGTGTGTGTGGCCTTGGGAATGAAAACAGATACAGCTGAGAGCCTGGTGCCCGTGACGTAGGCAAAGCGCTTCCCGCCATGAGGCCCGAGTGAACAGTCCCGAGGCTCGCCGTCAGTGTAAGAATTAAGCAAGATGGTGAATGAAGGGCCAAGCCACCGCCGGGCAGGTGTCACTGATGCTCAGTTCACTGATGCCTTCTCATCCTACCCCGCAGTCACAGGGGTGAACAGGGAGCCATCCTGCCCCCGGGAGGGGCACAGGCTGGGGGAGACAGTACAAAAGCACGGGTACCAGAAAGGCCTGCAAGATGCAGAAAGCGGCCGAATCAGCCAGGGGCCCCAGGGGCTACCCAAGGTCAACTTTCAGGGACGCTTAGTTTACTCCAAACAAAGTGGTTTTTGATGGAGTCAACGTTTTTTAAATTGGAAGATCTGTCCAAAAGTTCTGAATTTCTGGACCCTCTTGAAGAAATGGAAGCTGAGGCAACAGTGAACCTTCTTCCCCGCTCTTCCCAGATCAACGAGCCGCCCGTGGAAGCGGGGGCACAGACTCCCCCGTTTGCCCCAGACCCCAGAACTCCCCACCGCACACAACACGGGGGCTGGGGGGCAGCCCTTCATCGTTCGATATTCCAGCCCCTTCCCTCTTCCGTGTGACCGGCCTGCTCTCTGAGGCACCTGAGCCTGGGGACGTGGACACAGGCCCGGGGTCAGAGGAAGGCTTCACACGGGAGCCATGACGTTTGAGCCAGGGCGAGAGAAGGAGCAAGGGCGTTCCAGGCAGAGGGAGCAGAAAGCCAAGAGTGGGCTCCAGAGGGTGAGGCCTGCGGAGGCGGGGGGGGGGGGGGGGGGAGGCTAAGAGGGCTGGGTCCCTCGACAGGGTGAGCAGCTGTGGAGGGTGGTGACCAGGAATGGCGTGATCCAGCTGCGGTGTTAGCAGAAACGGGGAGATGTGATGGGGAGAGACCAGGGGCTACAAGGAGACCAGGAAGAAGAGGAAGAAAGCTGCTCCTCTCTTCTCCCCAACTTCCTGAAGCCCGGGAGGGGGAGGGGCGCCTGCGGAGGAGAGGCAGCCGGCAAGCCCGTTGCCATGGAGATCAGGCTGCAGCTCCCCAGCTCCCCTGGGGAGAGAAGGGCCTCGCATCCACTTCAGCCAGGACAGTGATGCCAGCAGGAGGCGGGGAGGGGGAGGGGGGCTCCTGGGGAGGGTGCAGCGTGGACCCCCCATCCCCCACGGAGGCCGAGAACTCGGCCCCTAGTGAAGCTACCCGCCCCCACAACCCCTGCCCCGGGCAGACATTAGCCAAGCAAAGAGGGTCTGCCTGTTGTTTCGGAAGCTTCTGGAACATGTGCAGCCCAGGGCTGGGGCTGCACTCGGGGAAGACATGCTCCAGCCCACAGGATGCTTACAGCTCAAGGAGCCACATGTGAAGGGAAAGAGCGAAGGGCCAAGCGAGGGTCCCCGACTGTCCAGACCCCCTGGGCCTGGCACGCAGGGCGCAAAGCAAAGTGCTCCCAGTGAGCAAAGAGATGAATAAAGAAATCATTAAGCAGGTGGGCGGGGGGTGGCAAGCCAGGGACGGATGGTGATTCAGGCCAGGGGGTCAGGGAGGGCCTCCCTGGTAAGTGGAGCTGGAGATGCTGAGGGAGTGAGCCACGGAGGGATCTAGAGGGAGAGCATTTCCGGCCGAGGCTACTGAGAGTACAAAAGCTGGAAGGGGGGGCTTCCCTGGTGGCGCAGTGGTCCAGGAAGATCCCACATGCCGGGAGCAACTAAGCCCTCATGCCACAACTACTGAAGCCCGCGCGCCTAGAGCCCGCGCTCCGCAACAAGAGAAGCCACCGCAGTGAGAAGCCCGCGCACCGCAATGAAGAGTAGCCCCCACTCGCCACAACTAGAGAAAGCCTGCACGCAGCAACAAGACCCAGCGTAGCCAAGAATAAACAAAATTAAATAAAGAAATTAAAAAAAAAAGCTGGAAGGGGGAGCCCTGGGGTGCTGTTGTGGGTGACAGACATGCAGGCAGAGGAAGGAGGGCAGAGAGGAGGGGTGGTCTAAGGGGGTCTGGGAGGCCCCGGCAAGGGCTGCGGCTTTAGCTTGCGGCAAGCTGGGGGCAGTGAGAAGGTTGAGGGGTGCAGAGGAACCAGCTCGAGGGACCATCGGGAGACCAGCACCCCGGAGGGAGGTGATGCGGTCCGACCTCAACCTCAGCAGGGCCGTGGGGCTCTGGGGGCCCCGAAGGCTGCCGCGGGAGAAGGGCCAGCGGAAGCTGCCGCATATCTGGGTAACCAGGAGGCCTCGGGGCCTGTGTCAGCAGAAGCCAAAACCGGGGGCAGATGAGTCGCCTGTCACCCACTAATTACCTGTTTGCATTTCACGAGCATGGGCAGCCTCGATAGTTCTGAGAACGACTCCCGACTCCTCGGCTTCTCAGGGTGTCACAGCCCCCTGACGCTCCGCCGTCTCCGGTGGCTCTCAGAAGGAGCCGCCCCCCTGGCCACCAGACTCTCAGGGGCCCCTTCTCAGGGCTGCCAGGGCCTTCCTGGCCGAGCTTCCACCCCTCTGCACGGGAGGCCGCGCGTAGCCCGCCGCTGAACTGAGTCTCCCCGAGCCCCCCAAACCTCAAACCAGGCCCATGCCGCCCAGGGAAGTGAAAACACACAGAAAACGAAGCAACACTTAAAGATGCTCCCAGGGCCCCGCTCAGGTCACCTCTGGGCCTCTACAGGCCACGGGCTCTGAGCCCCTCCATGCAGAAAGGACAGGGAAGCGACAGAAGGGCGCTCCAGGCCCCCCTCCCGACGGGCCCCCACCCAGACCCAGGGAAGGGCCAGGCCGCCCACGTCGCCCACTCCGCGCGCCCCATGCCGCCCTGGGAGCTGCCCTCCCCACCCTGTCTGCGCCCTCAGCAACTGGACACAGGAGGCTTCCTTTCCTCTCCCTTTTAAAATGTTTTTTAATAATAAAGCCATTAAAAAGAACTGAATTGCTACTTCAAAAAAATAGTGTAGACTGAATTTGCCCAGCACGGCTCAAGAACTACTTAAGGACATTTAATTGCTGCATTTTCTCTGGTTCAAGACCTTTGAGAACTAAAGAGCTGCATCCCCCCTTTGTACACGAGGGGCAGCGGTGGCATCCATCCCCATAATCGCCATGAGGTCACAGAGGCCCCGTGGCCAAGCCCGTGGGTGCCTCTGGGGTGCACCCCTCACCCCGAGGCCCCCCCAGCTAGGGACCAGCTCCAGCTGGCAGGCTCACAAGGCACGGGGCGGGGGAACTTCTATTTGGTTTCCACTTCCCCTTCTAACAGCCACGCTCCTCTCTCTGCTCCCTGGAGAACACGGTATCTGGGCGGGTGGAGGGCTTCTTCTTTTGAAATATTCCCCAAAGCGGTGAGCCTGGCACAGGCTGCTTCTTGCTGCGGCCAAGAGCTTGGGGCTTCCCATCCCTAAGGGCCTATACACCGCCACAAGCGGCCCCTTTATTTGCCATCCCTCGCTGAGATGAAGATGGGGTCGCGGGCCTTTAACGGGGCAGGGAACAGTTCTTTGGGAACAGCAAGAGTTTATTATTACTAACGGTAACAGTAATAGAGAAACCAACACGAATAGAGAGAGAGTCGGGCCCTGGGCCAAAGAGAGTGAACAGTGATTGTCTCACAAAATCCTCTCAAGAACCCCGAGGTCCCATCTCACAGATGGGGAACAGAGAGGTGAAGGAGCAGGCCAAAGGTCACCCAGCTGGGACCAGAGCCAAGGCTGCCTGACTCTAAGGTCTGTTAAGCTGGAGATTTTAAGGTGGAAAACTATATACGAAAATACATCCCATAAGGAAGGTCCCTCCGGCTAGCTGACTATGCTCTATATTCATTGGGACATCGCCACCCTCCCTTTTATCCTAGTTCACTCCCTCCACCGTGCTTTGCTCATCCCCACCCAGGCTCCCACAGCTCTGAGAAGCAAACCACATGCCAAAACCCACCCGGGGCCCTGCTGCCCCTGTGTGACTTCCTGGGGCAGCCCCACAGTGCCCGGCGACCTCAGACTCCCCAGCCCCTCTCCCCAACCCCTGGGTTACTTACCAAACCGACCCATCATCAACCTGCAAACAAGAACAGAGAGGACCATCAGACGGGCTGCTCAGAACCCCGTTTAATAAGCAGCACGGTAGAAGGTGGTGGAGGTGACCGGCAAGTCGGAGCCCCCTACTGCCCAGTCGAAGGGTTGTTTATATAAACGTAAGTCACATTGTGATAAATTCTCTCCCGCTCTAATTACAAACGAGAGGGGCTTATGTGGATTCTCACTGTTTGCACAAGACCTGCAGCAAACAGCCATGATTATTTAAACCACCCTTTAATGCCATTTGGGGGCTGTTTAATCACGGGAGTGGTTAACGCAGAGAGCATTTTAGCAGAAAACGGGTCTTCCAGCACCGTGAGTTTAAACCTTGAGTTTAAACTTTAAAATACAAGAGTGCAGATTACCCAGAGGTCACATTTCTGGGAGCGAGCACGATGTACTTCCAAGGAATCACAAAACTAAAGGATGCTGGAGAACCACAGGCTGGGCCCTGATTCAAGGTGAGAGCTGAAACCACGAAGGACAGGCGGCTGCTTCCTCCTTGAGGATCTGAGATCACGAATGCCCTCTGTGTACTAGCATCCTGAGAGGCAAAGAGACCTTTGCTTGATCCCCAAATCCCTCTAGACTCAAGTTCTTTGCCTCCATATTATTTAACAAAGAGTCTCTCGAGCACCTACTATGTGCAGGCCACGGAGATACAGAAATAAACACCGCATGGCCCCGCCCGCATGACGCCAGGCCACGGAGATACAGAAATAAACACCGCATGGCCCCGCCCGCATGACACCTGATGGTGAGAGAGACTCATGAGCCCACATTTCCACACAGCCCGCGTGCACCAGAAATCTGACATACAGCAGATGCTATAGGAACTAAAAGGAAGGCAGCCACTCCTGCTTGGCAAACAGGGAGGGCTTCCTGGAGGAGGTGACCCATAGGACAGAGCAAACCTGGAGCCTGGGAGACCAGGCAGGAGGCTGGTCGGCCTCTGCTGAAAACCTCTCTCCACTATGACTTCAGGGTGCTCCCCCGCCCCCGAAATTTCCTGAGGGTCACATGACACTTCCCACAAGGCCCCTGGGTTGGGTTTCACATTTCTACAGACACAACCTCTCTTGACAGCTAGACCGCCAGCCCTCAAGGAGGGGAACTGCGTCCTCTCAGCCTCTGGGCGTCCAAGCAGGCCCTCTGCCCGGGTGCTGCTGTGAATCGTTGAGGCCACGCTCCCAGGGGCCGGCTCTGGTGACAGAGCTCCTACTGCCCCCCGCCACCCTCTCAGGGCTCCCTCACCCTCTGCGAGACCGGGAAGGCCAAGCACAGCCTCTTCCCATCGCTGCACAACCCCCAACATGCCCCCCACCACGGGCCTGGCCGTCGCCCCCTTCGGTGGGCCATCTGCCTTCCCCCTCCCATCCAGGGTGACCACTGACTTGCTCTGACCCACAGAAGGTGGGGACACAGCATGCGGGGGTCCAGGGACCTGCAGCTGCCCTCTCACTCTCTGGGGACCCTGAGGGCACCGGGGAGGAAGCCCAGAGAACGAGAGACACAGGGAGGGACAGTGGCCCCCACCGGCCAGCACCACCCGCAAGACTGCTGACCCCCTGTCAGCAAATAAAATGACCGATGTTTTAAGCTCCTTGGGTTGGGTGGTTTGTCACACAATGATGGGTAAGATGCCAGTGCGCCCCTGACTCCCCCAAACCGCCCTCCTCCTGCTCTTGAATGGGCCGAGCGGGCTGCCCGAGGCCCCCCGTGCCAGGCTCAGCACCACATCCCCCTCCCCCTCCCGTGGGCCTGGAACAGATGTGCGCACACGTCAGGCCGCACGCCAGGCCGCACGTCTCTCCCATCTACCTGACAGCTCCCACGCCAGGAGCGGTTTCCTGTGTCAGCTCGCTTCTTGAAAGACCATACATGAATTCATGACACAGTAATTAATCACTCCGTGAACTGAGCAGGTGGGTGAGCTGAGACGATCCATTTTTAATGCTCTGTTTCATCTGAAACAGGTTTAGTCGGAAGGCACAAAGGCAGTGAATTTTAAGGATACTTCACAGGGTATGCCTCCTAAAAACCACACGCAAAATAGAGCCATCTGATTTGCTATTTTCAACAGATCTGAAGCCTTTTAGACTTCTTAAAAATTGCCCTCTGGCCTTCTCGAAGAGGCAAGGGACGGCTCAGGACTATCTCATCAAAGGAAGATTCTAGTTTAGAGGCGTGGCTCCCTCCCCCTGACGGGGCTAAGACAGACGGCTAGATGAATCAGGACAACAGTTCCCTTGGACCATTCTGAACACCTCTCCCCCACCCGCCTCTCAACATTCTTAAAGCTCACCTTCCAAAATAAGGAGTGACAGTCCAAAGTCTTTGGAGAATAACTTAGTTCCAACATTAAAAACTTTGAAGTGTTTAGCATACCTACCATATGAAAGTTCACCGTTTTAAATTTCCCCTCATCCTTTTCTTCCTTATAAGAGATTCTGAATGTGCTGTTACATTTTTCTTTGTTTATTATTCCCGGTCTCTTTCCAGAAAAGATTTCAGGCAGCGTAAATAAGTTCTAATGCCTATGTCACACACATTTGATCATTTTTCTATTTGGGAAGAAATAAAAGATCTAGAATTTCTCATTTAAATACCAAACCAAACTGCTATCTTGCCCTTCCTCAGCAAAACAAAAACAAAAACAAAACAAACTTTGAAGAAAGTGCACGGAGGATAGAAAGCTAGGGTGGACGCTTGCGATAAAATCCCATCTCAAGGTCAAGGGACATGGAGGGGAAAACGGCCCCCTGTGTGTGCGGGTCCCCGGCTGGAGCAGGGCCTGGGGGCAGAGCAGCGGGTCCACTTACTCGGTGGTCGTGGTCAGCTCCTCCGTGACGTGGCTGGAGTGCAGCAGGCCTTCCCGCTTCTGAAAACCCCAAAATGAACAAATAAATCAACACCTGGGCAGACAGACAGAGCAGGCGGGCAGCTGAGGCCGTGGACAGATGGTCCCGGGGCCGGGAGGCCAGCCTGGGGACAACAGAGAACTAAACAAAGGTTCGGCACCACACCCGAGCTATGCTCGGGGGATGGACTGCAGGGGACCACACGGGTGACCCTTTGGTGGCTGGAACCTGCCCCATCCCCGCCCCCCCTGCTCTCCTGCCCTCTGAGAGCTGGCAGCTGTGGGAGGTCTCAGGAGAAACATCTCCGCTCCCAAAGAACTCCTCGACGCCCTGCAGCTGGGAAAGGCGAAGAGCATGAAGGGATATACGTAACAGAAGGGAGGCATCGGATGAAACGACACACGTGCACTGGGTTGAACAGGGTCCCCCCAGAAGTCACGTCCATTCAGAGCCTCAGAATGGGGCCTCATTTGGAAATAGGGTCTGCGCAGATGTAATGAGTTCAGATAAGGGCATAACGGACTAGGGTGGGTCCTCCCCAGTGACTGGTGTCCTCAGAAGAAGAAAAGATAGAGACATAGGAACACGGACCAGACGGAAGAGGCCACGTGACGATGAAGACAGAGACTGCAGGGATGTGTCCACAAGCCCAGGACAGCCGAGGGTGCCGGCAGCCGGCAGAAGCCGGAGGAGGGAAGGAAGGACCCTCCTCTAGAGCCTGCGGAGGGGCCCTGTCAGTTCCCTGATTCGGACTTCAGGCCCCTATTATGTGAGAGGACAAACATCTGTTTTAAGCCATCCAGTTTGTGGGATTTTGTTACAGCAGCCCTAGGACACTAACACGGTGTGCGACACACCTGTCCCAGAGCCCGGTAGGTACGGAGAGGCAACGACGGTGGGGGAGAGGAAGGAGGCGGTGGTGGTGTGCCCGGACCTCAGGGTGGAACGCGGCAGCCTGCTAACCCAACCGCCACCGTGAGCCCCTACTTGAACGCCTCAAGGGACGGGGAGCTCACTACCTGCTGGGCAGCCCACCTGGACGCCTCTCGAGATCCAAGATCCCCACGCTTTCCTGAGCTCGGCCTCCCAGGGAACTCTCACCACTGGTCCTAGTGAAGGAAGAGTAGCCAGGCGTCGGGGGCCGTCAGCTTTCCCACGGCCTCACCCTGGCTGATTCTCAGGAGAGCCTACGGGGGACGGTGGCGGGGGAGGCCCGGAGACATTTTATCCACTTATTCGCACATCAAATGTGCATCAGGCACCCACTAGATACCGGGCCCAGGGCTGGGTATGGGGCAGACGAGGCTGAATATTTTTAATTAATTAATTTATTTATTTATTTTTGGCTGCGTTGGGTCTTCGTTGCTGCGTGCAGGCTTTCTCTAGTTGCGGCGGTGCGGGCTTCTCATTGCGGTGGCTTCTCTCGTTGTGGAGCACGGGCTCTAGGCACTCGGGCTTCAGTAGTTGTGGCACGTGGGCTCAGTAGTTGTGCTTGTGGGCCCTCGAGTGCAGGCTCTGTAGTTGTGGTGCACGGGCTTAGTTGCTCCGGGGCATGTGGGATCTTCCCAGACCAGGGATCGAACATGTCCCCTGAATTGGCAGGTGGATTCTTAACCACTGTGCCACCAGGGAAGTCCCAAGGCTGAATATTTTAAAAGTCTGTAGGAGAATCTCAATTTTTTGAGGAAAGCATTGCAGCTCAGGAAAATCAAGTGATTTCCCAAGGCCACACTGCCAGGTAGCAAACGCGACCCTTCCCTCACTCCATCCTTCCATGAACTGACACACTTCTTACATCTCCCCATCTCAACTGGATAACCAGGCGCAGAGGGACAGGCCCGGGGCAGCTCTAAGACCTGAGACCAGCCAGTCCCCGGGGGCCTCCCCTCCCCGCTTCATCCCGCTCTGGGAGTGGCCCAAAGAGTCCTCCTGTGACCTTGGTCAAGGAAGGACGCGCCAGCGAGTGTTTGCCCGGGCGAGTAGAACGTTCTGCAAACCCCAAAGATTTTCTTGGACCAAAGTGCAGGCCTGAAAGGAAATACCCCAATTACTGAGCTGCAGAGTGTTCCTAGGGCCCAGAGTCTGACGTACATGGGTTTGGGAACCATATGCTCATGTGTCCTTGGGCAGCCTTTCCCGGCCGACCATCCTGAGGGTGGCAGGAATGGTCCCCTGTCCCTGACACCACCACCGACCGCAAACATTCCCCTTTAGGAGGCAAACGGGGCCAAACGGCAGGTAACCCTCGCCTGAGGCCAGAAAGGAACATTCCTGCCCATCAGGTCGGAGCCAAGCTCCCGGGGTAAACGGAGGGGTCAGACGGCTTCGGAAAACACAGGAGCAGCCAGAGCCTTGCAGACCGCAGAGACCACGGGACTGATAAGTTTAAAAACCAGAGGAGAGTGTGGAGCCGGACATCTCCGGGAACAGAAACACGAGAGACATCCATGTTCCGAGCGTAACCTCGACGCTCTGGCAGACGCAGCTGAGCCTTCGGGACCCGAGCACACTTTCCTCATCCAGTGTCCCCGGTAACCAGGGCGAGGGGAACAGGGACACAGCAGGTGCTTGATACACGCTTACTGGACAAGACTGCACACACGAAGCCAAGGCAGGACCTGTGCCCCTGAATGCAGGGGAAATCGACAACAAAGGTGTCTCCACCTCCGTCAGAAGGACCCTGGCTCCCAGTTACGTTTTTCCAAGTGGAGCAAGAGAGTCGACCCTCAAAGACATGATGGGGGATGATGGATGTCATTGGGAGGGAACAGAGAGAGGCTCTGATGGGGGTACTGGGGTATCTGTTTCATTCCGCTGGTCTCAGCCCTCTCCAGTGACTAATAAGCTCATTTAACAGGCCTGAATGCTTTGCAGGGAAATGAATGCTCTTTTGCAAAATGTGGAAAAGTGAACCTCCACGCACTCACGCCTTTGAATCTGCCTCTCTTCAGATCAACGCCACTGTTTCTGCTCCATCATTTACTCTGAAGCCAGAGTAAGGCATACATTTCGTCAAGGGGAAAAAAGAGAAGGTAGTCTCTTAACGGGAAAAGGAAGGAAGTATGCAAACTAGAGGAGGAACGAGCAATGGAGCCTCTGGGGCAGAGCCGCGGGCAAGCCGACCGCCGGGCTGGCGATACTTACCCGTATGACCACCACTTGCACAGAGACGTGTTCGGGAAGGCGGATCGGGGCCCGGAAGTGCATGGCCAGGGCCACGAGGAGGTGGAGGATGGCCACCAGGTTCTTCCCGTGAATCGCTAGTCGGGGAGGGAGGAAGGGGGCTGCTTTAGATCATGAGACAGGAACCCCGACCCCACGTCCAAAAGGCGGTGAAACCAACAAGGACCTACTGTATAGCATGGGGAACTATACTCAGTATTTTGTAATAACCTATAAGGAAAAAGAACCTGAAAAAAATATATATATATATATATGTGTGTATAACTGAATCACTTTGCTGTACACCTGAAACTAACACAACATTGTAAATCAACTATACTTGAATTTAAAAAGGAAAAAAGGGGGCGGGAGGGGGGAGGCAATAAAGACGCTGAGTGAAAATGAGACCTCAGAGGAAAACCACGGGCAGAAGCACAGCCCATGGAAAACGGAGAACAGCTGATGAACAGCCTGGGTGAATTAGTGCTGGCTTCCAGTGTTTTCTTTCCTGTTGACCTCAGGTGACTTATGCAAGCACTTTCAAAAGCATGTTGTCTGTAAAAGGAATGAACTGGGTGGTGAAGAGAGGGAATGAGCAGGAGGATACAGTCAGCGCACGAGAAGCGAAAAGACCGGGGAAAAAGGTCACCTGGGCGCTTACCCACCACAACGATGTGCCTCATTACCTCGGGTGCTTAAAGGTTCTCCCTCTATGCGATCAACCGTCTACACAGGGAAGGCTATGCAGGGCAAGCGGTGCCTGGGGGTGTTAGACGTGCCTCCTGCCCCACCTAGGGCCCTGGTTGCCAGCCCCGGCCACTAGCTCTTCCCTAGGATGTGGACGGTTATCATCATGCCGTCCAGGGCTTTACTGATTCCCCTCCCCCAGCCCTACAACCCAGGAGGTGGGCCTGGGTCTGTCCTAGGTCTCGATGCCAAGAAGCCAGGGGTGAACCTGACTGCAGCCTTGGTCTCACCCAAGAACAGGGGCCCTTGGCGGCAGCGAGAGCATCTCAGCCGCTCTGGGCGGCCCTGCCGTGGGGACGGTGCTGGGGGAGGGCAGCAGGACAAAGCCCTTTCCAGTCTGTCCTGGCCGGTGCCTCACTTTTCTGGGTTTATGTCCTGCCTGGAAATACTGTGATGCCACGTATTCCCAACGCCGGTGCTCTCTGAGACATACACCGGGGGCCGGCCTGAATCACCTTCTGAGGACCCGCATCAGTGAGTCATCAGTAGCACAGCTCACTGGGTGTTGGTGCCATTGGTATCCGGGGTGGAGGGTCCTTCCAAGAACCCCACAGAGCTTCTTCCGTCTTATAACCCAAACCTGGAAGACTTCCGCTGGAAGTCCCTCTTGATCCAGAAACAGTGCCTCTCCGCCCTGAAGCTTGGGGAAACCAGAGCACTGCCGGCATGACTAAGTCCCTCACTGACACACTCCTCCTCTCCTGGCCACCTCCCTCAGGGCAGGCGTGTGAGCGGATCTGATACACGCGCTACCAAACGTAAAACGGATGCCTAGTGGGGAGCGGCCGCACGGCACAGGGACATCAGTCCGGCGCTCCGTGACCGCCCAGAGGGGTGGGATGGGGGGTGGGAGGGGACGCAAGAGGGAGGGGATATGGGGATATACGGATGCATATGGCTGATTTCCTTTGTTGTACAGCGGAAGCTAACACACCATTGTAAAGCAATTAGACTCCAAGAAAGATGTCAAGAAAAAAAAAACCCCACAAGGCCAGACAGGAAGACGAATGACACGGCAGGAAGCTCAGAGGCCGGGCTCCCCTCCCCCATCCTGGCGGCCACTCACTGTCCACGGTCCACTGGAGCGCCCGGCCGTGGGGCCGCAGCAGCTCCTGCACCGCCTGAAGCACTGTCTGCAGCTTCTGCTTCTGCCCTATTTCGGACTGGGTCACCTCGGCCACGTTCAGCTTGCAGTCTGCCAGTTTTTCTGCAACAAGAAGGACAAGGGCAAAAGGCAGAGTGTCAGGAAAAGCCGGAGGGGCTCAGGGCCTCCTGGCCAAGCGGCCGCATCGAGGTCTCCCCATCCTCTGTGGGGCTGCAAAGTGGAGCCGGTCATCGCCAACAGCGGGGACTGCCAGGATGCTGAGCCACGGAACTCTGAACTTTCGAGTCACTCCTCTTCCTTAGAACATCACTCCAGGGGGCTTCCCCTGGTGGCGCAGTGGTTAAGAATCCGCCTGCCAATGCAGGGGGCACAGGTTCGAGCCCTGGTCTGGGAAGATTCCACATGCCGTGGGGCAACTAAGCCCGTGGACCACAACTACTGAACCCACACACCACAACTACTGAAGCCCGCGTGCCTAGAGCCCGTGCTCCGCAACAAGAGAAGCCACTGCAATAAGAAGCCCGGTGCACCGCAACAAA
This sequence comes from Lagenorhynchus albirostris, assembly GCF_949774975.1. Lineage (NCBI taxonomy): Eukaryota > Metazoa > Chordata > Mammalia > Artiodactyla > Delphinidae > Lagenorhynchus > Lagenorhynchus albirostris. The sequence continues at coordinate 5,604,279 of NC_083105.1, forward strand.
AGAGTAGCCCCTGCTCGCCACAACTAGAGAAAGCCTGCGCGCAGCAACGAAGACCCAACGCAGCCAAAAATAAATAAAATTTTTTTTAAAAAAAGAAAGAAAGAAAATCACTCCAGGATGAAAGGGGGGCGGGGAGTTCAAGGATTAAAGTGTGGGCGTCCCACCCAGGAACGGCATATGCACAGAGAATGAACAAGATGATTCAAGGTGCAGCTGGGAGGTAAGGAGGTGACCTGTGGGGAAGGGACCAGAGGTGAAGAGGCTGGGCCAGTGGGTTTCCAGAGGGAAGAGAACTTTGGTGAGAAAACAGAAAGGCCCTCAGGGGTTGCCTCAGCCTCCCTGCACTCATTCGCTCCCAATTCTTCTTTCTCTAACAGCTGGACCCCACGGTAAGAAGGATTATGAGATATTCAGAGACCTGTGACAATTTTCTCACCAAGAGTGAGCGGAGAGCAGTCTGGAGGAGCTGACGAGCACGGTCACATCTGCTCAAGATTCACTTACTGAAGCTGAATCCCAGCCCCAGCCCGTGCGCCTTCACTCCCCTCCGGAGCGGAGCAGGAGGGATGCCTCACCCCACACCCGCTAAGGGGCAGGCGAGGAAGGCTCCCCAGGCGTCCCGCCTCTTCATTCATTCCAAGACTCGGGGTTCCCCGATAGATCTCCTCTGCACAACAACAGAAGCCACGTCATAGGACACGGCGAGATCAGGAACCGGGAGGGTGATGACAAAGTGCTGGGCACGGAGCCTGACGCGCTGTGAGCCTCCGGCACAGAGCTGCTGCCAGCACTCCCCAGCAAAGTTCTGTGGAAGGCGTGTTCTCCGGAGGCCCCTGCTCCGTCAACACTGTCTCCCCCATCCTCCCCTCTCTCGATGAGCACAAGAACAAGCAGTTTCGATATCCCCCCTTCAGGATCCTCTCATGACACAAAAACATCGGCTGGGCTCAGGGTTAGTCCAATCATTCGTTCATTCCTTCGCTTACAAAACAGTTACTGAGCACCTACTGTGCGCCAGGCACTGTCCTAGGACCAGATGCAGCACAGACACGGGAGCAGAGCTCTAGTGGGGAGTCAGCCACACCTGAAGAACCTCGGCTTGGGGGGCAGGGAGTGCTCGCGGCAAAACAAAGCAGCTCAACAAAGGAGGGAAATGATTCCTGTTTACGCGTTCTGATTTCCCCCCATCTGTTTCTAATAGGTCTTAGCGGAATCATCCACAGCTGTCTGCCCATATGAACCCCCCCCCCCCGAAAATACACAGCACGTCCCCAGGTGCTCAAAAGCCAGCGACAGGACGGAGCAGGGGCCCCTGGGGGAGGAAGGAGGGTTGCAGAGAGCCAGGTGGTCCTAGAGCCTCGCCCGCTGGGAGTGACGGGGAGCCCGGCACATCTCTGCTGTCCCTGCTGCCAGCCAAACCTGGTTGCCATGACGCTGGGGGGAGGAGGAGTCGTGCACAGAGAAGGGAAGGAAACGGTATCAGCCTGCTACAGCTGCCGTAACAAAGTATCGCAGGGTGGGTGGCTTAAACGGTGGAAATTTGCTTTCTCACAGTCCCGGACGTCAGAAGTCCAAGATCAAGGTGACAGCAGAGTTGGTCTCCCCTGAGGCCTCTCTCCTAGGCTTGTAGACATCCTCAGCTGGTCTTCCCTCTGTGTGTGTCTGCATCCTAGTCTCCTCTTTTTTTTTTGGCTGTGTTGGGTCTTCGTTGCTGCGCGCGGGCTTTCTCTAGTTGCGGCGAGCCGGGGCTACTCTTCGTTGTGGTGCGCAGGCTTCTCACTGCGGTGGCTTCTCTTGTTGCGGCTCTAGGCGCTTGGGCTTCAGTAGTTGTGGCACGTGGGCTTCGTAGTTGTGGCTCGCGGGCTCTAGAGCGCAGGCTCAGTCATTGTGGCGCACAGGCTTAGTTGCTCTGCAGCATGTGGGATCTTCCCGGACCAGGGCTCAAACCCGTGTCCCCTGCATTGGCAGGCGGGGTCTTAACCACTGCGCCACCAGGGAAGCCCTCCTCTTCTTATAAGGGCACCAATCTGATGGGTTGAGGGCCCACCCTAACTTCATTTTAACTTTAAAGACTCTGTCTCCAAATATAGTCACATCCCGAGGTCTTACGAATTCTGGGGGGGACGCAACTCAGCCGATAACAGAAACCAAGGAGGCTGGCCGTGCCTGGGTGCCGCCTGTGGCTGCGTCTCAGGTAACTCCCCAAAGTGGGAGAGAACGAGGCCCTTGGCCGCCCTCATCGCCAGCATCACTCTGCCCGCTGATGGGACTGCAGGGGCAGCTCAGGGTTTTGGCGTGGCCAGGACCCCTATCTTCCTAGCATGGAAAGGACAGAGGAAGATGGGGCGGATTCTCAGCGGTGGCTGGAAAACATGAGTGATGGCCGAATGCGGGGCTTGAACACTTACTACACAAGGAAGGCCTTGCCTTTCACGAGGAGAAGCGTGTGCCATGAGTCAGAAGCAGGACAACAGCCAGCCCGGGGGCTGCCTCAATGCTCCAGTGTGGGCGTTGTCACTGCCCACAGGTGGCTCACCTGGACAACACTGCAAATGCAGGAGAGTTACACCCCCTGAAACTTGCCCTGGCAGAGGGTCTGGCAGCTGGCCCCGGAATCCACTCTTAAGGAGAGGGGCACATCAGGGGGCCTACTAGTGTAGTGACTCACAGCTGGCCAAACCCAGAGGTCTGTGCTCTGTCCTCATCGCCTCACTCCTGCCTTCTCCTCCTCCCTCCTGGCTGGACCCTCCAGATGCCTGTGCTGGCCCTTCCTCTGACCACTGACCACCCCCCCGGGCCCAGTCCCCAGACCTCTTCTCTCTACAGATGCACAGAAGTCAGCTTTGGCCTGGCATTCGGCCAAAATCTCCTATTTCGTTTTAGCTTCTGCCTTTGAAAAGTAAAGAGCTGAATGCCTCCATCAGTATCATTCCTGGCAGCCCTGGGCCCCAGGATCACGTGATCACGTAGGTTACTAATGCACCTCATCAGGGTAACAGCACATCATTAATACGACCAGTGACGTTCTGTTAATATCTGGATATTCTCTTCCATTGTTCTTTTCTTCAAACAGTGGTATGTCAAAGCATGACACACAAGAGACTTCAGAATTGCCCATCTAGGAGTCCTTATGCAAGACATTCAAACAGGATGGAACTGCCACTACTTCACGCTAAGAAGGCTGCCTGAGCCAAAGCCAGCCTCTCGTTAGACCTCACAGATAACAAAGCGGACGTAGCAGGACTCAATGACAACCACAGCCACTGCAGAGCAAGTACTGCATCTGCTGGGGCCAACTGAAGAGGGGACCAAAAGGATGTGCCTTGAGCAGGCAAGGCCTTCTTACAGGGTACCGGCTCTAAGACACCCCTGACACTCTACTCCAGAGAGGGCACTGGCGTCATCTACAGGCGTCTAAGGCTGAGATGCAGATGCACATCCAGAGCTGATCTTGTGAGCCTGAGAGACAGACTTCCATGACCACAGCACTAGGTCTAAGGCTTAGGGATACAAGGTTTTCAAGTGACTGGGTGAGTGAAGCCACAGCTGCATGTAAAAAGCATCAGAAATAAAAGTGTTAAGTGAGCACAACGCTCTTATGTTTGCTTCTGAAAATACCAGGAAGTGTCTCCTTTGGGCAGTGAGCAAAGCAGCAGTTCAAAGGACTGTTTCAATAAGCAAGCATCGTCACCTACAGCCAAGTCTTCAAGTCCAGGAGTCAGAGGGAAGCTAGGTCTTTACACAGAGAGGGAGGGAAGCTGATAACCCAGGGCAGCGTCACCATCAGTAGAATCCTTGTGGGCAGTGCCAGCCTAAGAGCCATGCCTCCTCCGTCCTTCTCTGCTGAAAGTAAGTGTCCGTCGTCACAAATGTCTGGTTCAGTGACCTCGAGAGCAATCTAGCACCTGACAGTGCTGAGAATGGCTGGACCGATGATACACTAGGAAACAACAAAGCTCTAACCAACATTTTTTTTTTAAGATTTTTAAAATTTTTTTATTCTTTTTATTTTTGGGTGTGTTGGGTCTTTTGTTTCTGCACGAGGGCTTTCTCTAGTTGCGGCGAGCGGGGGCCACTCTTCATCGCGGTGCGCAGGCCTCTCACTGTTGCGACCTCTCTTGCTGTGGAGCACAGGCTCCAGACGCTCAGGCTCAGTAGTTGTGGCACACGGGCCCAGCTGCGCCACGGCATGTGGGATCCTCCCAGACCAGGGATCGAACCCGTGTCCCCTGCATTGGCAGGCAGATTCTCAACCACTGCGCCACCAGGGAAGCCCCAACCAACATTTTTAATAATAAAATTGTGACAGTTACTAAACGATCTTGATAACATTTCAGATTTATTCTTGTACTAAAGAAGTTCATTTTAAGATGGGGGTTCTCAGCTTAGATGAACAGAGATTTATTTAATTCTTGGCCCACGGCATTCAGCCAAACACAGAATTTGGAACATTCCCTCTGGGTGAGGCCACCCGGTCCGCCGGCATTAACCATCTCTGCACTGCTGGTCTCCACCCTTACCCTGCAGCTGACGCGGGCAGGATGGGTATCAGCCCTCTTAGCAGATGCACCACCCACCTCCTCATCCCCGCCCACCACGCCACTCCCAAGGGCTTTCTCGCTCACCAGCTGTTCAGGCCACAAACCTGGCCAGCAGTCTTCATGTCTCCATCAGCTTTAACCTCCCACATATCCTCCACTTCCATCCTGGACCGAGCCACTTCCTCTGATGCCCGGGCTGCTGTGACAGCGCCCTGACTAACCTCCCAGGTCCCCCTCCTGACCCGCCCCCCAATTCATTCTGTACCCAGAAGCCCAAGCAATCTTTTAAAACGCTAACTCAGACCTTGTCACGGCCCTGCTCAAATCCTCTAGTGGCTTCCTGTCACTTGGAATAAAAGCCTTTGTCAGGACTGGATGTGATCTGGCCCCATCTGTCCACCCCGGCCACCTGCAGCCACCTTTCACTGCCCTTTAAACACGGCAGACTCTTCCTCTCTGCAGAGTCTCAGCCTGGAATGTTCTTTCCATGACAACTGAGCAGAAGCCTGCTTGGATGTCAGCTCCCCAGGGGGGCTGCCCCTGACTGCCCGATCCTTCCACCCGACCCAGCCCCGCTGCCCCAGAACCTCTCTGATTCTCTCCCTAGCACTTGTCCCTCTCTTAGAGCATCTATTTGTGTTTCAGGTTGAACCACCACACAATAGTTCTCTTTCTGCCCTCTGCCAGAACGGGTGTCAGCAGTGGGGCATGGGGACTTCCTTCTTCCTGTCACCACTGCATCTCCACACCTGCCACACAATAGGCCAAAGGAGATTCATTCAACCAACGAAGGGATAACCAAAATAAACACAAAATCTTCTCCTGCTTAGCGTGCTTTTTGAGGACTGACTGAACAAGGACAAAACAACGTGTGGGCCACATCCATTGCCATGTCCTCAGAGCCAGGTCTACGTGACAAGACCCTGCAGGTTTCCCTCCAAGATTGGACCGTCTGTTAAGAGCCATTGTGCTGAGTGTGCAAACTGCCCGCAGGGACCCGGGACCGAGGAATGACACGGAGGCTGGGCCAGGCCACGATCTGGGCAGTTGCAGGGGTGCGTCCTGTGGGCCAGCCCTCCCCAGGATGCCCCTCTCCAGCCCCAGCCCCTCCTGTCTGCTTTCCCTCAGTACCTCTCCCCAACAACAGCACCCCCCAAACTCCAGGTGCCTGACTCGGGTTCCCCAGCACACCCCTGTGGAGCAAAACATGGTCCCACCCCAGAGCTGGCCCCTGGCTGGAAGGAGTGGCCCTCCAGGCAGTCTGCTGGGAAGACCCTTGCACAGGACAGTGCTGGTCTGTGGGGTCATTAAGGGGTGAAGAGCGTGCGTAGAAAGAGCCCAGGGAGCAGGTCTGCACCCCGCCAATGCTGGGGGCAGGGCCTCCCGGGGACCTTCAGGAGGTGAGGTATCCTAACGGACAAGGGGACACTGAGTCCGCTGGGCCACACTCACAGGGATCTGGGGACCCTATCCAGGGCCTTTGCACTTCCTATAAAAGGAGGCCACGTCCTTGCAGGTAGGAAACGGCCGGGCTTTCTTCACTCGCTCGGTCAACGCATGGCTGCCGTGCGCCTGGTGCTCGGAGGAACTCGGGGGACCCACCAGCCCTGCTTTCACTCTTCATCTCTCTGTCTTTGTCTTTGTTGTGTTGTTGTTCATTACCCCTTACTGACCCCAGACCCTGTGCCCGGCCCCATGCTAAGGGCTCTACAGATGTTACTTTGCTGAGGAACTCTGTCCACAAGGGACAGACATAAAAAGAGCATCGCAGTCAGTCTCCCTCCTCGCCACTCCCCCGCCACCCCCCATCTAAATCGTGCCCCCGAAGGGCACGGCTGGGGGCCACCCCCTCCAGCACCCTGGCCCCGATGGGCCTGCACAGGCTGGAGGTGCTCACAGCTGGACGGGCGCAGGCCAGGAGGGAGGGCTGCCCCAGAGAGGAGACGGCATCCCGTTCGTGCCCCATCACCGCACTCCCCTTGTACACATGCATCCAACAGCAGAGGCCACAGACGGTTCTGGAAGCTTGTGCAAACCCACTGCAGCCCCGTGACTGGGAGCTCCGGCAGGACCCCCACCCGAGGGACGATGAGAGGGCAGGTGACCCGGGGCCCCAGGGGCCACCGCCTGGGAGCCACGGGCTCAGGGCTGCGGCTTACAGACGAGTGACCCATGTCGCCATGTAGAGAATCTTGTGGTCCAGCCTGGGGCCGCCCCTCGTGGTGGCCGCCCTTCCCGTGGACTCACCCAGGAGCTTCTGCAGCACCTGCCCGTCGTACAGGTCCTCCTCTAGCTGCTTTACGATGATTCTCTCCCCCACCAGCACGTCGTTGACCCAGTCGATGAGAACCTGCGGGGTGGACAGGCGTTATGGCCTCGCTCGCTGGTGCCAGGAGGGCCCAGGTGATGACCAGAGCAAGCGCAGGAACGGAGAGCTGCTGGACACCGAGACACCCCCAGTGCAGGGGCCAGGAGAGCCCGAGGGGATGGGCACGCTTCTCCCACCCAGGCTGCCAGGGCTCCCGTGGGATTCACAGGAGGACTGGTGGAGGGCGGCACCATGGGCAGACTGGCCTCCTCCCAGCGGGGACTTGGGTACGTGTGGGAACTCAGCCGGAGGAAATGATGATGTTCCCCATGGCATATGCAGGCGGGCGGATCAAATGAGGAAACATCAGTAACACCGCCCCCCACAGGTGAGCCATAAAACGTCCACCCCCCTCCCTCCCTTAATATCTGCACTAAAACCATCCCTGACAGCCCTGAGCCTAACGCCGTGGACCGAAGGGGATCCCGAGGGGCTGTTACTGACAAGCTCTGAGAGCCTGCTCCCAGCGGCACCCTGATTTCTTCAAGGCTTTACTGAGATAGAATTTACATTCCACCCAATTGTTTAGTATACTGACAAAGTTGTGCGACCGTCACCGTAATGCACTGAAGCACATTTCCATCACCCCACAAGGAAGCCCTGTATTGTCGGCAGTCACGCCCCGTCTACCCTCCCCCACCTCCTCTCAACCACAAAACCATCGTCTCCATGGATCTGCCCGTCCTGGATACTTCGTACGAAAGGAATCACGTCACACGTGATCTTTTGTATCAGGCTTCTTTCACGTATCATGATGTTTTCAAGGTTCACCCAAGTTGTAGCACGTGTCAGGACCTCGTTCCTTCTTACAGCTGAATCCGTTGTACGGAGAGACGCGTTTTACGGATTCATTCCCCAGCCGATGGACATTTGGGTTGTCACCACTTTGGGGCTGTTGTCAACAGCGCTGCTGTGAACACGGACGTACAATTTTGATGTGGACACACGTGTTCGTTTCTCTAGACCAGCCTTTTCTCAACAAGTTTCCCTTCAATTCGCTGAGTAATATATCATAAAAGAAGACAGCTTCAATCGTGAAAATCTCTACAGAGAAATAGGGTTCCCACTGAACAAAATTCCATTTGGCTGACGCTGCGTAAGGCAAAATGAAACTTCTCCACAAGATGAAACGGATGTCTGAAGAGACTTGATCAAAAATACCCGTATTACATGGTTTCCCTGTGCAAGCAAAACCGATGAAGCTAACTAACTGGTCCCAATAACCTCCTGGAAATGGGCACTGATTGGCCCTCTCAGAGATAAACAAAAGGACACAAACCAGACTAGAGTATCCTCTGTCACTCTCTGATACGGATGCCACCTGCAAAATTGGCCACAAAGCAAATTTCTGTGAAATTTCTATTTTCCCACTAACTCGAAAACATTCAATCAGACACACAATCCCATGGAGAACAGAAGTGAAAGTAAATTAAAGGGACTACACTCAACAGCAGCCCTGTAGCCGAAACTGGGGTCCGGCCACGTGCTGCTCAAAAGCCAATGAAGAGGCAAGGATGGTGGAAAGGAAAGTTGGCTTTATTTTGGGTGCCAGCCACTGGGGGTGGGAGAGGGTGGACGCCTGTCCAAAGGCCGGCTCCCTCCCCCCACAATGACAACCAGGGGGCACGAGCTTTTATAGACAGAGGGACGGGGCTCCATGCAGAAACAGCACAGGCAGCTCTGGAAGTCATCTTGAAATTGGTCATTGGTGGTCCGACCAGCGTCATCCTGATTGTTTTAACTACAATTTCTCTTTAGTTCCAGGGTCAGTTTGTTCCCATTTCCTTGAGGCCAGTTCTCGGAATTGTGGCAGCTTAGGTCGTAGCTACAGCCTGGTCATCAGGTAGTTCACTTCTTCCACCCGGCGGGGGGTTTCAGCATCTATAAGACAGCTCGCAGGATACGTGCGGCTCAGAATGTTATCTGTAGCCCTTGGGGAGGAACTAAAGGTCCTTGACTTTGCTTAATGACTAAACAATTATTTAGTCTCGTTAGACTGTTCTCCTTTGTTTCTGCATTTTCTCACTTCTCTGGTTTAAGGTTTGGCTAAAGTTTCTCCACTGACGAAAGGCGGGCAGAGCACACGGAGTCGGGGGAAGGACCACAGAATCCTGCTCCGTCTCAGCCCCGCGGCATTCTGGTTTTGTCGAAGCCATTCCCGAAAGGTCGGCAGGATGGAGCTGGCCCCACGCTGCAGCCCTGCTCCGTCTCCCTCCCTGGGGGGCGAGCATCCTGGGAGGCTGGGAGCTGGACCTCGCCACCCGGCTGCCTTCTCTCCCACCTTGCGGCACCCTCTCCCGTCACCCAGCTCCCACCCTCCTCTCTCACCACCCTCCCAGCTTCCTTGTGTCAGGGGTCCTGTAGCCACCTGGAACCACCTGGGAGGTCAGGGGGTGGGGCTTCCAAGGCCAAGAGGGGTGGGGGGGCGGGGCCAGCCCTGTACTCTCACCTGGGCCAGGAGGGGAGGGGGCAGTGGATGAGACGAGTGACCGTGGGCACTAGGGGGAGTGGGGACTGGACGTGGGGACCCCGGAGGGGCACGGGGAGGGGGTTGGGGAGAAGCAAGGTCTGACTTTGACCCTGGGTACGGGCAGATGCAGAGGGGGAGCCTGAGGAAGGAGCTGGTGCGCGGGCATCTCGGTGGATGGAGCGGCAGGAGTGGGGGGGCGGGGCAGAGAGGAAGCCGCCAGGCCAGGGGCTGTAGGTATCAATGAACAAAGGGGAGAACCAGGAGGGGTGGCAGGGCACAGTCGGCAGTACGATGACGGAGGGGGGTCTGGAAGCAGCCGGGAGGACGCCTGCCCCGTCCAGGCCCCGACATCACGGAGCAGAGACCCACCTAGCTCTCCAGACCCCAACATCCACCTTCTGGGCCCCGGTTACACGGCCAAAAACAGCAGATTCGGGATCACAGACAGACCTGCCCCGTAGCTTTACCTCTCCAGCCACCAGCGCCAGGCTCCTCGCGGGAGCGCCGCGATCCTCGGGCCCTTCATTCCACACAGCTCTAGGAATCTGCTACCTCGGCCTTTCATCAGGGATTTCACAGCAGCTACTGGAGCTGAGTGGCAGTATTACACTCAGCTCAACGGCTGTCACTGAGCGCCTTCCTGGTGCCAGGACGTGGGGACAAAGGAGGCGCGTCCCCTGCCCTCCGGGAGTCCAGGTCCAGCCGGGAGACGCAGCAGAGAGAGATGAATGGTGAGCACGAGCCACCACAAAGGATTCTGACGTGAGGGGTCGCGCGGCCCCGGGAGCAGAGGAAGTGGCCTTCAAGGGCGGGACAGGAAACAGCTGAGCAGAAAGAGGTGCCTGGGGGGTGGGGCAGGCGGGCCTGGTGGCGGGGTGGCGAGATCCGGGCCGCGGAGTAGTGAACCGCTATCCCGGTGTGGACCCGGCAGGGAGGCCAGGAGGGGCCGGTGCCCATCGGAGGACAGAGCTGCCGCCCAAACAGCCTCCACACTGGGCCTGTGTGTGCTACGGGACCCAGCAATTCCACTTCCAGAAATTTCTCCCAAGGTACCAATCCAAATGTGCTCCTAGACGTTTACCAACTCGGAAATGATTTCCAATTTTGTGTAGGAAAAGCTGACTGCACAAAAGAAAAAGCCTGGAGGGACACGAATTTAAAAATTACCACTGCCTTCTGTTTGAGTTTTCTGTCTTCCAGGTTTTCAGCAGTATATGTTACTTTGGTAATTAGAAAAAATAATAATACATGCCACTTATAAAAATTAATCGCTATCCACATGGCTTCTTTGCCGAAACTGACAAGCAAATCCCACCATGCAAATGGAAAGTCCAGAGACCCCCAAAAGCCAAAACAATCTTGAAAAGGAAGAACGAAGTTGGAGAACTGACACTTCCTGATTTCAAACTTTCCTACAAAGCTAGAGTATCAAAACATGTGATACTGGCAGGAGGACACAGAGGTCAATGAAACAGAAATGAGAGGTCAGAAATAAACTTCACATTACAGCCAAGTGACATCCATAAGGGGGCTAAGACAATTCGATGGGGGAAAAAAGTCTTTTTAACAAATGCTGCTGGGACAACTGGATACCCACATGCAAAAGAATAAAACTGAACCCTTACTTTACACCATATATAGAAATCAACTCAAAATGGATCAGACCTCAGTGTAGGAACTAAAACTATAAAACTCTTAGAAAACGTGGAGGTAGGGCTTCCCTGGTGGCGCAGTGGTTGCGAGTCCGCCTGCCGATGCAGGGGACACGGGTTCGTGCCCTGGTCCAGGAGGATCCCACATGCCGTGGAGCGGCTGGGCCCGTGAGCCATGGCCGCTTAGCCTGCGCGTCCGGAGCCTGTGCTCCGCAATGGGAGAGGCCACAACAGTGAGAGGCCCGCGTACCGCAAAAAACAAAAAACAACCACTACGAGATACCATTTCATACCTACTAGGGTAGCTATAATCAAAAAGACGAACAATAAGTGTTGCCAAGGATGTAGAGAAACTGGAAGAATTTCCATACACTTCTTCGGGGGATGTAAAATGGTGCAGCCACTACGGAAACAGTCTGGCAGTTCCTCAAAAGGTTAAGCACAGAATCACCATATGACCCAGCAATTTCACTCCCAGGTATATACCAAAAAGAACTGCAAACACAAGCTCATACAAAACCTTGTACACGGATGTTCATAGCAGCACTATTCAAAATAACCAAAATGTGGAAACAACCCAAATGCCGTCGAGAAAGAACGGATCAGCACGTTGTGGTCTATCCATACGATGGAATATTATTCAGCCATGAAAAGGAATGCAGTTCTTTTTTTTTTGGGCTGTGTTGGGTCTTTCCTGCCGTGCGCGGGGGCTACTCTTCGTTGTGATGCGCGGGCTTCTCATCGTGGTGGCTTCTCTTGTTGTGGAGCACGGGCTCTAGGCACATGGGCTTCAGTAGTTGTGGCACGTGGACTCAGTAGTTGTGCTTGTGGGCCCTCGAGTGCAGGCTCCGTAGTTGTGGTGCACGGGCTTAGTTGCTCCACGGCATGTGGGATCTTCCCAGACCAGGGATCGAACCTGTGTCCCCTGCACTGGCAGGCGGATTCTTAACCACTGCGCCACCAGGGAAGTCCAGGAATGGAGTTTGGACACCTGCTATAACATGGATGAATCTCAAAAACACTATATGCTAAGTGAAGGAAGCCAGACGACACAAAAGTCACGTACTGATATGATTCCCCTTTTATGAAATATCTAGCATATGCGAATTATAGAGACGGAATAATTCTTTAGAGACAAAGTGGTTGCCGGGGGCCAGGAAGGACGATACAGGGCTGGGTGCTGGTCGTTACGGGGTTCCTTTCTGGGGTGATGAAAATGTCCCTGACTGATTGAGGTGATGGCTCAACCGCTCTGGGAGTACACTAACAACCACTGAACTGTACGGTATGGGAATTCTATCTCAATAAACCTGTTATTAAGCAATGGACCTCTAGAATGCAGGTGCTAGCATCTACCTCTGCTGGGCTATTTTGAGGACTTGGTGAGATGATCTACTGGCCAGTGCTAATCAACTATAGTGATCTACACAGATGTCACCGTCACCACCCACGGCTTCTCTGCGCGTCAGAAACCCCTTTCTGATTTACTCAGCCTAGCTAGCAGCACCTAGGATATGTGGACACCACCCGAGGTATTGGAGCTATAAAGAAACATGACCTAGTCTCTGCCCCACATGGGCAGTTAGGTGTCACAGCTGCTTGCCGGTCATCCCACGTCCCTGTGCCCCCCCAAACCAGCCCCGGGAGTCAAACACCATTTCGCACCCCTGCCACCTCTCTGATCTTACCTCCGATCACCCTCGTCCTTGCTGTCTAGGCTCCAGCCACGCTGCCCCCCTCACTGGCCTTCACACCTGCCAGCACGGGCATCCCAGGGGGCCTCTGCACTTGCTGCCGCCCTAGGTACCAACCAGCAGGTCTCCGCTCAAATGCCAACTCCGACCACCCCACCAAAAACAGAGCGGAGAAGGAACCACCCTGCTTCTCGCTTCAGTTTCCTTCAATGCGGTCATGCCACCTGGAAACATACTCATCCGTCCCTCGACATGTCTGTCTCCCCAGCTGGACCGCCAGCCTACTCAAGGCCATCACCGCAGGGGCTAAACTAGGAACAGACCCACGCAAGGCGCTCAAATCAACGGCAGGGCTGCCTACAGACCTAGAAAAGCCTCTGGGGCATGCAGACATTTGGTTCTAGAGGCTGCCTTGCCCAGAGCAAGGTCCTGTAGGAAAACACACAAGAGATGTTTCTGCTATGAAGAAACTAAAACTGGATCTCTGACCTGGTCAAAGTCCAAATACGAAAACAACAGACAGAAGGGGATGAAAATCACATTTCATGCCGTGGGCCACAGAGGTCAGCTCTGGGAGCAAAAGCAAATCCGCCTCCCGGTTTCACTGCTGCCCCCGCGGAGATGCAGTCCCCTCCTGGCCACCGCCAACCACCCTGTCCTTGTACCGCCCAGGTCATCCGTCTCCCCCGCGGAGATGCAGTCCCCTCCGGGCCACCACCAACCACCCTGTCCTTGTACTGCCCAGGTCATCCGTCTCCCCCACGGAGATGCAGTCCCCTCCTGGCCACCGCCAACCACCCTGTCCTTGTACCGCCCAGGTCATCCGTCTTAATCTTCTGGTTCACAAAAGACTTTTTAAAGATAGCACCCGTCCTTACTTTTAGGGACGTACTCATTTGCAAAGCCCGAGTCCTGCAGGCACGTGTCTAGGACGTGTATTAATGACGCCCTTGGCACAGTGCTCTCTGCATAGACTTTTCACAAGCTTGCTGTAGCCGGAATAAAAATGACTTCCCCCTGAGTTCCTTCTAAATGATCATGAAGAGCTGCAGCCTGTCTCCCCCAAAGCTATGACAGTTATGTTTCAATCACTTCCAGACAGGCTTGCCGTGGCTTAATGCACGGAGGACGCAGGCTCATTGCAACCGGCAGGAGAGCATCCCAGCCAGGTGCAGTGCCAGCCACGTCCCCGGGCGTCTCCACACAACGATGATAGCACCGTCTTCTGCCCAGAAGACCATCTTTGTGCAGCTGAGTTTCTTCGTAGGGGCAAAGGAAGGGAGAAAGCAGAACTGAACAACCTGAAGGAGCCTTGCCCAGTAAACTGGGAGATGAGATGCGAAATCTGCTTATGGGGAGAAATGCGTTCCCCGGTGACGACACGGCCAGCCTGCCTTGGACCAACGCACCCGCAAGTGCGCAGGCCCCTCTCTGACTATTCACTCTGGAAAGCACGAGAACTGCCATTCCCTCTTTCAAAGATCATTAAAAATATAAAGGATCTCATCTGTAAACTGCTATCTTCCCCAGGCGGCACCAGCTGTTCACCCTGTTAAGAGATTCAGGGCACTCCTGGAGGATGCTAGCGAAAAGGACCACAGGACAAACACCTGCATACAGGAGACAGGGTAAGTCTTTCAGCTCCCGAGCCCACAGGATACTCACTTCTAAACTGGAACCACAGACCTGCCCATGCACCTCCCCCCCAGCTCTGCCCTGTTTGTGCCCATGTTCCAGCGCCCGGCACGGCACCCGCCGGACAGCAAGCGTGTGGCATCTGACGTCACCCTCATGCTGGCAGACGGGCACGACTGTTCTGCTTTAATCCGAGCCGGGATTTGAATCCAGGGAGCCGATTCCACAGCCCATCACACCCACCCCTTCACCCCCTCACACACTGCATCACACACAAAAGACGCTCGAAGAGAATGTTTCAATGAGCGGCTTCGTTCTTAATGCCTGGCGTAGCCAAAGTCAGGGTTTTTGACAGGGAGCAGAGAGCAGCTCACAATGTTTTAAACACCAACAGTCCTGAGGTAGGAGGGTCAGTGGGGGTAAGTCTACAGAGAGAGACAGGACAGGGGCCAAGACAAGAGGCAACGAAGTGCACATGATGGAGAACAGAGAACGAAAGCCGGGGGGCCGACCGTGCTAACTCAGAAAGGTCCTGCTGGTCCCAAGACTGGACGTGGCCAGCGGTCGGGACGTCAGCCAGACCTCACCCTGACGAGCTCAGGCCTGCACGTGGTCCACACCCTGCACCAAAACAACCTGCACTTCCTCCTCGGCCGATTTTAACCTGTGTCCTCTCACCGGAGTAAGCCGTAACCGTGAGTATAACGAGTCCTTTCAGCAAAGTATCAAACCTATGGGTCGTCTTGGGGCTCCCACACTTACAACCGGCATCAGAAGTGGGGTTGGGCTTGGGGGAAACGGGCTTTCTAACCTCACACCCAGGTGGGCAGGTGCTCAGCTTGCTCAAGGAGGGAGGGGCAAGGAGGCTCGGGGGCCAGAGCGCTGGAGTTGCGGGGGTGGGGTGGGGGCGGGAAGTGAGGCAGCAGGGCCGCCAGCCCGGAGCACGTCTAAGGGTGTCCGGCTCGGCGGCACCCCCGGGCAGGCCATGGGCAGCTCACCCCTGACTGCGCGTACAGGCTGCCTGGCCCTGGGGCCAGTTCCTCCCCACGCCAAGAAAAGGAGGTGCTGACAGCCCCCTGTCGTGAGGGAACCCCGACTCAGGGATACGCTGAGCCTCCCCCTTACCTGACAAACAACAACCACCCAGGGTAGCTGGCGCTCAGCCCAGGCATCTCCCAGACCCCCACCAGCACGCGTGCGTCTCTGTTCAAAAGCCCTGTAGTCAGTGAGAACTAGTATTTCACATACATCCCCTCCACGTGCCACTACAGCAACCAACAAGCCACAGACAGACAGCCCGACGGCGCCGTCCTGTTTGCTGTGTTCATGTTTGTTTTAGAAGATAAGCCACCAGCCTCGAGGTACGATTTGCAGTCTGACGGCAGGGGGAACCTTCCAGAAATTGCCCATCTCCAGGCGCATGTGCTCCAGGCTGGCGGGATGGCCATGGGAGCAGACTTCTGTGTGTCTGGCAGCTGGCCCTTCCTGGGAACTGGCAAGGCAGCAAGGCCGGCCCTGCTCCCAAGGGGATGGGGACCCTCAGCTACAGCTAAGGGATGCGGCGGTTTAGGGACAGGAGGTAACTCGGCCTGGTGTACTGGTTTCTCCGGCTGCTGTAACAAATTATCACTAATTTGGGGCTTCCAAACCACCAGGGTATTCCCTCAGAGTCCTGGAGGTCAGAAGTCCAAGACCAGTTTCACTGGGTTAGTGCCAAGGTGTCAGGAGGGCTGATTCCTTCCGGAGGCTCTAGGGAAGGCTTCCTGGCCTTTTCCACGTTCTAGGGGAGCCCACATTCCTTAGCACGTGGCACCTTCCCACATTTTCAAAGCCAGCAGCGTGGCATCCCGTATCCCTGATGGTGGCAACCCTCATGTTGCCACCATCACCTGCAGTCAACTCTCTCTCTGCCTCCCTCTTATAAGGACACCTGTGAGCCCACCGGACAATCCAGGGTCATCCCTCCCTCCATACCCCTAGCTTAATCACATCTGCAAAGTCCCTTCTGCCATATAAGGAGGTAACAGTCACAGATTCCAGAGGCTAGGACGTGGACATCTTTGGGGGCCATGATTCAGCACACCACACCTGGGTTCCCCAGGAAAGAGAGCCCAGGGCCAAGCTGACTGCTGCTGCTTTTGGGGGGACCATAACCCCAGACTAGCAAGAGTGAGGGGAGAGGGAAGGGAGGCAGGTGCGCCCCTGAGCCGCCCGCAGCTTCGGAAGAAAACCCAGCCGACGCCCAGCACACGGCCAACTTCCTGTGGAAGCACGGCTCTCAGAACTGCCCGACGGGGAAGAAAGGGAGAGGCGTGCATTCCCACTCCCTGGGGTCCTCAGTCCTACTCTGCCCCACAGGATGTCAATGTCCGCACTCCCAGCCCCTCCAGTCGGCACACTCCATGCCCCAGACGTGGTCGTTCATCTGAACCCGGAATCCGGGGCTGGAGGGGCTGCCAGAGCCTCCGCAGGTCCCGTCGGGCTGGTCCCGGATGCAGAGATGCTGTGGTCCCTCTGTGTGGGCGGATAAAGGACACGCAGCTGCCCGGCCCTCACCCGGTAGAGGCCAAAAATGCCTGCAGTCTCCTGAGGCAGAGGCAGGTAGGGCCGAGTGAGTGGGTCCAGGAGGAGCGTGAAGCGGATCTGAACCCCGTATAGCAGGGAGGTGACTGGTTCATCTCGCAGCCCCGGGGCCCAGCACAGCTCCGGACCCTCAACCGGGGCTCAGCGAAGGAGGCATCAAACGGACAGACTCATTCAAGACCGGCCACTTCACTGGTTCAGAGCGTAACCTGGGGGTGGGGGAGTTACTTCTCTCGGAGTCCCCGTATGGAGGTGAGGGTGACACCAGGCCCCCTGGGTCTTGTTTCAAGGAGAAGATGCTCACGTGCTCTCAAGCTCTGCTTACGTGTCGAAGAAGGAAAAATCGGAGCGGGGCACGTGAGGGTTGATTTTGTGTGTCAGCTTGGCCTGGCCGGGACGCCAAGGCTGCTGATTAAACATCCCTTCTGGGCGTGGCTGTGAGGGTGTCTCGGGAAGAGATTAGCATTTGTATTGGTGGCCTGAGTAAAGCAGAGGGCCCAGGCCAGCGTGGGTGGGTGGCGTGCAATCCAGGAAGGGCCTGAAGAGGACAAAAGGTAGAGGAAGGCTGGACTCGCCCTCTCTTTGCCTGGGACGTGCAAGTCCTGTCCTGGGCTCTCAGGCCCTCTGACCAGCTTTCCTGGTCCCCAGTTTGCAGAGGGCAGATCATGGGTCTTCTCAGCCTCCATAATCACGTGAGCCAATCCTTATAAGTCTCTATAGATAGAGACAGAGAGAGACAGAAGAGATATATACAGAGAGAGAGAGATAGATAGAGAGATGGAGAGAGAGATAGAGAGGTCGAGAGATAGGGCCATCTCCTGTGGATTCTGTTTCTCTGGAGAACCCTGACAAAAACAGGGCATCCCCTTCTACTACTTAAATATCGCCCGTGGAGAACATTTTAGTGGCTGGAGTGCAGGGTTACTTTTCCTCACCGACAATCTTCTGTTCAGAATAACAAAGTGGGTGTTCAGGAAAAAAAGAAATCTTAATAAACTAGGCAGTTTAAGATGCTCAGAATCAACATTATGGGGGGGGGCCTGAAAACAGACATTTTCCATTTCAGTTCTTTAAAAGCTACAACTTGCAAAGGTTTTGTTTATCCTGAAGCAGCCCTCGTGAAAAGGCAGTCGTGCCCTCATTGGGCCCAACCGCAGCGGTTAAGGTGGAGAAACTTTTGAAAAAGCCCTTTTCATAGGATATGCGTGTGGCACTGCCCTAAACGGCGTCTGCACAGCCCAGGTCCACTGGCCTCTGGGCTCGCAGGTGACAATGCTGTCAGAGCCCTTGCCGGCCCAGGGATTACCTCTGACGCCCTGCTATGGTTTAGATCAGAGCATCAAACTGCAATCCACGCTCGCTCCGACAAAGGTTAACGCGACGAAGGAAACCTCACCGCTAAGCCAGGCTCGAGAGACCAGTGGGGAGAGACGCGCAGCCGCCATGGCCCCGAAGGAGCCCAGAGCCAGCGGCCCGGGCTGGCCTTGCTTCCCTGACTTTCTGGAACCAGGCAGCCATCCTCTGGCCTCGCCGGTCCCCACACGTCCAGACGCTGCAGAACCTGACCGCTGCCCAGTGCAGGGGCACCAGCATCCAATGAGGATCCAGAGGGGGCCCACGTGCCCGCTTTTCAGAGTTTCCTCTGAACGCCACCCCTCTCGCTCCGGAAAGGGTTTGAACGCCTTGAACCGGTCTGCAAGGCACCGTGAGCGGTCACTGCAGCTGCTTATTCCAAGTGTTAAGAAAAGGGTCCCCGCATAACTGGGTCCAGCACATGACGGGGAGCCGGCCGTCGGAGAGGCCCCGTGGGGCTGGGCCCCTGGGAGATGCTCCAGGCTGTCCAGCCTCATCCTTCACATGCCCCCACCAAACGCAGCAGTAAGTCCCCTTGACCAGCCCCCAGCTTTGCTCCTCTGGCCCACAAGAGCCTGAACCCCAAGATCTGACCTCCCAAGAACATCCCAGCCAGGACACTCGTCCTCACCTTGACCAACTCTCTGAATCTGGGGTCGTCCCTGGAGGTGGGGTCGATCACCGTGCGCTCCTGGTTCTCCTCTGCAGGGACAAAGGACAGGGGGGTTAGCGTCGCGGGGGGCGGGGAGCCGGCTTCCCTTGCACAGATGGGGGGAATTGAGAGCAGAGGCCCCGTGGTCCTCTCACTGAGCAGACCTGCAGCCATTCACACGGCCCGGGAAGAACTGCCTCCCAGGGTGCAATGGAGCATCCGCCCCCATCTTTCAGGAGGGCGGGGGGTGCACACAGGCCTGAATCGGATCTGTGGAAAAGCCATCATTAATAAACCCGGGGAAGACCTGGCGTTCACCGAGAAAGCTCGCCACTACATAAGGTGATACGGACAAAAATATTAGAAAGAGCAGGGGGAAAAAAGGATGTTTCACAGCAAAGCGTGTTTATCCATATTCTGTTTCTGTTTATCTGTTTTCCCCTCCGTGTCTGCCCTCGATCCATGGACCACGGGCACCAGTGAGCTTGTACAGAGGGAGTGACACAGTGGTAATAAGTGGACGGCAGAGGGGAAAGACCCACAGACACCAGACACGTCGCAGAACAAAACTGAGCAGGGGTGTTAAAAGGACAGAAAAGAAGCACAACCTCTGGCCCCTAGGACGTGCAGGCAGAGATGACCAGGGTCCCGGGGCCCATACAGGCTCCCACGGCTGGGACCCTGTCCACGTTGGTGGGAATGAAATGGCTTTGAGTGACAGAGGCTTCACAACAGCAAAAATTCTTTTTTTTTAAAGTTTATTTTTTGTGATTGCTTATGAGATATTTCTATATATATATATTTTTTAATTTATTTAATTTATTTATTTTTGGCTGCGTTGGGTCTTCATTGCTGCGCATGGGCTTTCTCTAGTTGCAGAGAGAGGGGGCTACTCTTCACTGCGGTGCGCGGGCTTCTCATTGTGGTGGCTTCTCTTGTTGTGGAGCACGGGCTCTAGAGCGCAGGCTCAGTAGTTGTGGCGCACAGGCTTAGTTGCTCCGCGGCATGTGGGATCTTCCCAGACCAGGAATCAAGCCCGTGTCCCCTGCATTGGCAGGTGGATTCTTAACCACTGAGCCACCAGGGAAGCCCAACCAGGGTGGTTCTTATCAAGGTCACAAGAGCTTCAGGGGCCAGCAGAACCTTACAGAGCAAACGGAAGAATGCCAACTCCCAGCCCAAGAGCAGCTATTTAGAAAAACGTAAGACAGGCGACTTAGGGTCCAGGGAAAAGCAGGTTCAAGGCATATTGACAAAACAATAGCCCGTCACACGTTTACAGTAAATCTACTTTCTAGCACTCCTGCTGGTCTAAAGCAGGGTTCTCAGCCAGAAGCTATCAAGTCCCCCGAACCCCCATCCCAGGGGACTCGCTGTAATGTCTGGAGACGTTTTTGGTTGTCCCAGCCGGGGGGTGGGGTGGGGTGGGGAGGGGGAGGGGGAGTGGGCCGGGGGAATCTAGTGGGTGGAAACCAGGAATGCTGATCAACACCTTGAATGACTATAAAGAATTATCCGGGGCTTCCCTGGTGGCGCAGTGGTTGAGAGTCCGCCTGCCAATGCAGGGCACATGGGTTCGTGCCCCAGTCCGGGAAGATCCCACATGCCGCGGAGCGGCTGGGGCCGTGAGCCATGGCCGCTGAGCCTGCGCGTCCAGAGCCTGTGCTCCGCAACGGGAGAGGCCACAACAGCGAGAGGCCCGCGTACCGCAAAAAAAAAAAAAAAAAAAAAAAAAAAAAAGAATTATCCGGTGCCAAATGCCCACAGCACGGGGTGGGTTCGGGAGAAACCCTGCTCTGAATCGGGGTAATTTCCAGACAGTGTTCATCCCCAGTGTCTCCTGGGAGAGGGTCACTTGCCTGGGCAGTGGCTGCAGCCAGACTGAAGACAAAACAGAAGAGCATCAGTGAAGGTCACGCTCTTAGAGCGGAGGGGATACCGCAGGGGACGCCGCAGGGGATGCCAGCGGCACCTCCGAGCCCGTCCAGCGTTTGGCTGCAGGTCGGCCGCCTGGACGTGCGTTTGCATTTCTTCCCCATCAGCTCTTGCTGGCCTGGCCTTGTCGTGGGAACCACAACAGAGGCATCAACCGGGACTTCCCTTTGAACCAGGCAGGGTTTGGAAAGAAGCGGAATGTTCCGAGACTGCCTTCCAGATCCATCGGATCCCAAAACACGCTTTAAGGCAAGTGTGTCCAGGCCACCACCTCATCAGTGCCGGCTGGGATGCGGTCCTGAGGAGGTGAGTGCAGGGCCGGTACCACTTGGTAGGTCCCACCTAGCAGGCCCCTGGCATGGAGGCCACTACGGCTTGTGCAGAGATGGGGGGTATGTTAATCGTGTTTCTTATTTTGTGTATTTTCTAATGTTTTGACGTCTTGGGGCCTTGGGTACCTAGAGGGACTCTGCTCTCAGAGCTAGCTGATTCCCAAAACACCAAACGTGTCCCCTGGGAATGCCTTCCACGTGCAAACAGCCAACCCAGAGCCCACACCCCCCAGACACCTCTCTAACTGAGCTCACACAGGGCTCTTACACACCGAGCCAACAGCCCCTGCCCTAATCACCTGGGACCAGGTACAGACAACTCGGGGCAGCCCCTGTGTCCCAGAGGCCCCTGGAATTACCCAGCCCAGCCCATCCAAACCTGCTTATGAACCCTGCCTCACTCACTCCTTCCTGTGACAACCACAATAAAGGCTTCTGCCCGCGCTTCCCCGTCACTCCTTCTGCCTCCTGCCCGAGGCTGCTGCCCTCCCCGTCGCTGCCCGAGGCTGCTGCCCTCCCTGTCGCCTTGGGAACCGTGAGTTTAACACACCACCTTTGCCGTGGCAGTCAGCTCCTGATCCGTTGGCCTCATCATACTCAAATCACAATAAAACTGACATTTGCAATCAGAAAGGCAGTAACCTACAAGGGAAGGCTTGCTTTTTTCCTACAGACTTTTCTCAACGTGACCTTGAGCTGAGAGCCCCATGTGACGTCTGAGTCTGATCAAAAGGCCACGAATGCTCCTTTTCAGCCCCTCCCAGACCAACCGCAAGCTGGGAAGCTCAACTCGCCCACGACAAGGAGCTGGAGAAACCGATAATACCGAGCAGGGTGTCTTCGGGGTGGATCTCCACCGAGGCAAGGGACATCGGCAAGTTCATGGCATTTTCCCCTTCTTCCTGCAAGTCACTCACTGTCAGGCAGAAAGAGAAAGGAAAAAGCCAGTTAGTAGAAATGGAATATTGTGGCCTCGCATGTTGGCAGTGGAAACAGAGAGAAATCAACTCCTGTTTTTTAAGCATTTAACAAACATTCCTAAATGGCTGGTTGCCCAGAAAGAGTCCAAGGAAAAATGCCCCGAACCAAGAATACATTCTGCAATTCTTCACCCACGCCAGAGAGTTCCCGATTCTCACCAGGCCCGGCCAGGCTGTTTTCACCACCCTTTGCAACACATGACGATGTCATGGAAGCTTCTGGGTGCTTCCAGAGCCACCCAGGGCTGCTGAGATGGACGAAGCTTCTTGGATCACAGCAACAGGGCCTGAAAAGGGCGGGCTCCCCTCCCCCTCCTGGACAGCAACGTCCTCGGCCGTGGACTCTGGGTGTGAAGACCCTCCCGGCACGCAGCAGGCGAGGCGGTGCCGTCGTCCGTGGCCACATTCACGGGACAGAATCCGGCTGGCCTGACGCTAGGTGATGCCCAGGGTCGGGAGCAGTGAAACACACAGCAGAATCTGACACACTGGATCTGGAGACTTGGAGCTGGGAGCACAGGACCGTGTCCAGAGGGCAGACAGGGTGCCGGGGGGCGGGGGAGGAGGGTGCCCTGAACAGTCGCAGGGACCGCAGGGCTGGCTACGTGATGAGAGGGGCGGCCTGGATGCCACGGTACAGAAAGGATCCCTCGCCCCCCGCACTAGACACGTTCCAGGAAAGCATCTCCACTTACACTGGCCGGGGGCCACCCCGGGACATCCGGGGCTAACGGCGCATTTCTTCCACCGGCCATAACTGCATCGGACTCCAGGCTCCAGCCCCCATCCAGTGGGTGCAGGGGGCGCTGGGCACCTTTCCAGCCCTGGCTGAGAACTGCTGGGTGACAGTCCCCGACCACACGCCCCAAACCCAGCCTCTTCCTCGGTGAGCTCCAGTGACAAGTGCCCAGCCTTCCTTCTCCTCTTTTTTCCTTTTTTTTTTTTTTTTAAATCGTAATTGAATTACAACGTTGTGTTAGTTTCAAGGCCTCTGTAATGAAACGTCCTCAGAGGTGGAAACCTACTTCCTCTTTCAATACTGCAGTCACCTCGAACTTTGAATATCTCCAATTCCGGGACCTGAGGGGACAGGGGACAGAGTAGCAAGGGGACAGGACGTGATGGCCTTGGGACAGGCAGGCCAGGGTGACCCAACCCCAGGCACGCCTGGCAACCTCTCTGCCTGTTTTCTCAAAACGTCGGGTCCCCTGGAAGGACTTAATGAAACGATGAACACCAGGTTCTGAGGCCGGAGCTGGGCACACGGTGGGCTCCCTGGACTCAGCCATAGACCCAGCTTTGGGGACAAGCCACCCTCTGTCCCTCACAAGGAACACGCAGTGGGGCCCAGGACGTTGGGTTCTAACATCAGGAAGGCCGTGATACAAGACTGTGAAAAAATGGGCTCTCTTGCGCACCCACACCCTACAGCAGCAATGACTTACACGCTTCACAGCCAAAAGGTAGAAACGGCCCAAGCGTCCACTGACGGATGAACGGATAAGTATGGTCCATACACACAGTGGAATGTTATTCACCGATAAAAAGGAAGGGAATTCTGACACACACTACGGCATGGATGAATCCTGAGGACGGTATACTAAACGAAATACGCCAGACACAAAACGGCAAACCCTGTATGACTCCACTTACAGGAGGTCCCTACAGTCAAATTCACAGCGACAGAAAGTAGAATGCTGGGTGCCAGGGGCTGAAAATAGGGGGAAATTATGGGGAGTCGGTGTTTAATGGGGACAGAGCTTCAGTTTGGGAAGATGAAAAAGTTCTGGAGATGGAGGGTGGTGACGGCTACACAACAACGTGAATGAACTTAGTGCCACTGAACAGTACACTTAAAAAGGGTTAAAATGGTACCTTTTATGTTATGTATATTTTACCTCAATTTAAAAGAAGAGGGAAGAAAAAGTGGATCCCTCCCAACAATACTGCAGTCTGGAGGCCAGCCCTGCACCTGGAGATAGCCACAGCCTCCCTGCCGCCCCAGATCCCAGGAGCAGACCCCACGCACAGCCATCTTTTGATCCCCAAATCCTTAGCTTAACTCTGTGTAAGAAGCAGACGCGTGTTAACACCTTCACGAGCAAAGGACTTGGAGACGCACCCCGCCCGGCCCCACTCCCCATTCCAAAGATCCCCTCCAGTCGCTCAGTCCCGCTTAGAAAACAGACCAAATTTCAGCAATTATTTTTACTATATAACGAGTTACAAAGAGTCTTCTAACCAGCAAAGAGCTTTCCAAGGCAGAAAAGGGAAAGAGGAAAAGAGGATTTTTCACAAAAGTTCTCGCATATTCTAGAGGCACGTACGTGAACTGTGTGAGGGGGTGTGCGCAGCAGCCGTGGGCTCCTCTCTCTGGTTTCCTGGGCCAGTGTCACAGAAGGAGGACAGAAAGGCCAGGGAGGTCCCTTCCGGTCAAGGCCGTCTGCCACGGTTATGTTCACGGCCGAGGAAGAACAAAAGGCCCTGGTTTCATAGGAGTGGAGGGTCGCACAGGTGGGCTTCAGGGCACAGGTGAGCCACGCAGGTGCGTCCTTACTGTGAGCCCGTAGCTCCTCCCAGGGGCCCCAGAGCTACCACGCGGGTCATCCGCTGGCCTGGACACGGGCCGTGGGCCAGAACAACTGGTGGCAGATGGGGGTGTGGGGTGCAGAGACGAAGAGATGCTTCCAGGAGCCCTGCTGCCTGGTCTCAAAAACAGGGAGCGGGGAGGAGAACAGGAACGACATTTTCAAAGCAGAGAAACTGGGTCACATAAAAACAGAGGAATTTCCACACCGCCCTTGCAACATCAAAGATAACACTAAAGAGGGCCTAGGATCTCTTGGCTTTAATAGATGAGAGATGCTCTCACAGACCCACCCAGACGGCACATTCCACGGGCCTGTTAAGCCCCGAGGAAAACAAGGAGGGTCTGTGGCCACGAGCCCAGGGCTCGGCTCTCTCTGTGCCACGGCGGGCGTGTGGCCTCCGGCAAGTCCCTTCACCTTGCTCAGCCTCAGTTTCACCGTCTAGAACGCGGGGGTAGCAGCGGTACCTACCTCACAGGGGCTTCTGAGGAATCAGTGAAGTTCACCCAGGGAAAACCAGGGAAGGCTTCCTAGAGGAAGCAGGAATCCTGGAAAAAGGGACTTTGGGACTCCATGCAAAGCCTGTGGGTGACTGATCAGAGCTGGGGTTCCGGAAGCCCTCCGTGGCGGCCACGTCCATGCTGAACCACAGCGGGGTTCAGTGAGGCCCCTTTGGAGCTCCGCTATCGTTCACGGCCTGGGTTCCCTGAGGGACACGGCCCCTTCACTGAGGAGCCTTCAGTGGAAATCTGATTTTGGTCTTCTGAGGGTGAGTCCAGGGTCTGGAAGGAGGGGCTCCCCTTGGACCACAGCTTCTCCCCGAGCACCCCACTCTGCCAGGTCAGTGGCTTTCCCCTAATCCCAGGAATGTCTTGGTTTTGAAAGTACTCGTCCATTTGCCAGAAAGTCAGACACGTCAATGACTGGAAATGCCGACTATCTGTGTCACAGAGAAAGATCCGGGGCACCTGGTGTGCACAGCGGGTGTGGGCGTTCAAAGGACCTGGGGCTCGACGTGCCGGGGCCGAGGAGTCATCGTGGTCCTAAGTGTCTGCCCTTGTCCACCCTAAACCCTACAGCCAACGTGTTCCCAAGGCACCCAGGTTCACCTCCCCGCGGTGACACTCTGGGCCGTGGGCCACACGGGGACAGGGGGGTGGGTACGTGCCGGGAGGGAGAGAGGCTGGAGGAGACCCAGGGAGAGCGCGTGACAGCTCCAGTGCCCCTCTGGGGACAGCCACGCCTCGCTCAGCCCCGGGGCGCAGCGTAGGCTACGCAGAGCACGGTCGCCAGATCACAGGAGCTTTTCCAAAAATGCTGGAAATTCTGGGTTTTGTGTAGAATCCCCCAGTTTATAAATGTGAGCAATAATTCAAGTTCTGCGGGCCAGCCGGGGGCCGCCGGTTCACAACCCCCGGTCACGGTAAAAGTCTAACCCACGTCCCTGCCTGTCAGCGGGAGAGGGCCACTAGCGTTTCCTGAGCACCTACGACGTGCCCAGCACCTTCTCTGTCTTCTGTTCATCTAATCTCCTAACAAGTCTGTGAGGGAGTGGCTGGTCCCGGCTTGGTCAATGCTGGGCCAGCGTCTGTCAGATGTGAAGGCATCTGATATACACCAACCATGAGTCCTAGAGTCAGGACTGAACCCAGTTCAACCTGGTCTTCACTCGCTATGCTCAGCTGAGTCCTACCCACCTTCAAGCCTCAGCTTGCTGGCCGCCTCTTCCAGGAAGCCATCTTGGGTACTCCCCTCCCATCCCAGGCTCCCCTCTGCCCAGCTCACATCATGCAGCCAGCCCTGTAACCACCTCTTTCCTGGACCGTCTGCCCACACCAGTGCTAACTCAGCTCCTGCACATAGTAGGTCTTTATATCTGAGGGGCGGCCCAACGAAGGGCTTAGAGACTGGGAGCCAGGCTGCTGGTTTCAGATCCCAGCTCAGCCGCTGAAGCTGGGTGATCCTGGGCAAGCTACGTATTTGCTCTGTGCCTCAGCTTCCGTCTGTGAAATTGGGCCTGACGCAGTCCAAACACACCGAACCACGTCTGGCGTGCAGTACTCGCTCCGTCAGCGTCAGCTTCCAGCTTCTGCCGAACAGAAGGAGACGCGTGTGCTTCCAAAGCCCGTTCTCTTTCCATCACTCCACCCAGAGACCGGGCAAGGTTTAAAACACACACCACCTCTCCTGATTGGAACGACAAGTGCATAAAAAGGAGGAAAGAGAATCCAAATCTAAAACCTCAAACGTCTCACAAACAGCCTGCCACTTCTACCCCAGGCCGAGCGCAAAGTTTCCATCCTTGATTTTGTTTTTGAGATCTTTTTCTTTGTATGGGTTTCACTTATTTAGTTATATTTAATTTATTTATGCCCAGGCTCTTTCCCCCTCAAAAAAAGGCTTTCAGACAGTTTTTTTTTATTATTAGGAAACACAACTCTGAAAGCAGCCTGCTTTAAAAGAGCAAGGCTACCCGCGAGGGAAAGCAGAGATCGGAAAACACAAAGTCTTCTCTCTCCGCGACGGGTGCCAGGGCAGGAGGGGGCAAAGATGGGGTGCGGAAAGCTCCCTGGGGCTCACCTGCGGGGGGTTCAGCGAGGATTAAAAAGACCCCATGGCGGGTGAGCCGCGGCCCTTGGAGGCCGAAGCAGTGACAACACCAGAGAAAACCCAACGAAAACAGCCGCGCTGTCCCCACCCGGCCCCACAGCTGAAAGAAGAACTTGGCAACGGCAGCAAAGCTGCCTCAATTGTGGACGCTTAACCAGCCCTTTTCAAGACGTACGCACTTCCAGCTACAACTGATCCTACTCAAAGAAACGGAGTGGCCCTCAGAGTTGCCAGGAAAAATAAAGGAGGATAAAGGAAGGAGTGTCCCCACGTGAGTTCACGGCGCCCAGACCCCGGGCCCCTGCCACCACCCCGCCCCGGGCTGGGGAGGGGGAGTTGGGATCAACTCCATGTGTGCGAGAAGGACCTGACAAAATCCCTGCTAAAGGAGGCTTTCCAGGCTTCCCCGGGGAAGGGAGAGCTTTCTGTGAACCTCCACCACCCATCTGCACTCAGAGGGATCGCATCTCTGCAGAAGTTACAAGTTATCAGAATAAATTCATCAGCCATGAAGGTCTTCTTAACAGAGCAGTTCTTCTAAAAATAAACCAAATTGTACTTCATGTAAAGATCTCACAGCTCAGGGGAGTGAAAACAGGGCCCAAATAAGATCTCAACAATGATATCCACAGACCGGACAGCCGTGGGGTGATGCTGCAGGACAACCCTTCCTGACGTCCAAAGACGAGGTGATCCAACGACCTACCAGTCACAATTCAAACGCATCATCCCTGTAAAGGCCTTGAGATGCGAGGCCCGGCCCTTCCCAGGTCAAGACTCCAGGCTCCGTCTCCCAGATTCCTGGGATTGCAGTGGATGGATGACCGCGTCCTGCCCAGGGTAAAAGGCAGGGAGGGCTATAACCACCTTGGACACAGCAGCTGCCCTTCCTGACTGGGATGTGGGGAAAGAGTGAAACTACTTGCAGTGATCCACGTAGCAAAACATACATGAAAGAGCGTCTTAACCTGTAGAGTGGCAGATCTGCTATGTTTTTACTGAGGAAGAGACTCTGGCCTTGCCGTGGGGATGCCAGCCCGTAGTAATGAGCTCGGTATATTTATGTACGTTTAACTCACTGTAATTTCTCGGCGGAAGATAAGATTCTGAACTGCTCTGACAAGACCATGGGAACAAGAAAGCACCGTGACTGTGAGGGTCACTCAGCTTGAATATCTGATTTATGGTGTTTGCTCTGCTGGGCCACGAGATTCCACGCCATTTCTTGAGATGAAATAAGTTGAGAGGCTAAA
This sequence comes from Lagenorhynchus albirostris, assembly GCF_949774975.1. Classification (NCBI taxonomy): domain Eukaryota; kingdom Metazoa; phylum Chordata; class Mammalia; order Artiodactyla; family Delphinidae; genus Lagenorhynchus; species Lagenorhynchus albirostris. The sequence goes on from NC_083105.1 coordinate 5,632,925, forward strand.
ATAAGTATGTGAGCATTTCAATAAGGCAAAATGCAAAGGAGGTCAACAGGCGTTACTGACCCCGCGTGATGAGCTGACGGCTGAAGATCTGTCCTGTTCAGGCAGCAGGAAGCCTCGGGCTTCACAGGATGCCGATCTAATGAACACTGGCTAGAGGCCGACAGAGCCGGCCCTGGTGCTGGGGGAGTCCGGCACAGGGTGCAGACATATGGAAGGAGGTGTCCTGGCCACTTCCACCCAACAGCCTGGCCTGGCCCCGGGCACAGAGAAGTCTCTTGAGGAACAAACGCACAATGAATTAAGTGCAATACATGTGAGGGTGTTGACTACACAGCATACAGCATCTTAGTTCCCCTACCAGGGATTGAACCCATGCCCCCTACAGTGGAAGTGCAGCGTCTTAACCACTGGACCACCAGAGAAGTCCCGGGGTTGACTTTTAAAAAGCAGGTTTCAAATAATACAGCAGGATATTTATGTAAAATACAGAATCAGAAAACTCAAAACTGGGAATTCCGTGACAGTCCAGTGATTACAACTCTGAGCTTCCACTGCAGGGGACGCAGGTTCGATCCCCGGTCGGGGAACTAAGATCCTGTAATGTCTTGCGGCACAGCCAAAAAACAAATAAATAAATACTTTTTTAAAAAAAGAAAACTTAGAACTATGTATTTTTATGTGTACACAACGAAATTCAAGGGAAAAGGAATGAAAGGATGTGCCCCAACATGACAAGAGTAGCATCTCCCCTGGGGGGATGAGTGACGGAAAGAAAGGAGGAGACTGGGAAGGCTTTGTCATGACTGTGTTCATATGTTACTTGTGAAAATTAAAATAAAGTTAAAAGAATAGACAACAAATAGATGCTCTACAGCAGGGGCCCAAGGGAGGTGACAGCCAGCTCTACAGGGAAGGAGGCCAGAGGGGGCAGCAGGTGAGGCTGCCCGTAGAGCTGAGCCTGTCCTGAGGCACTCAGCCCCTGCGTAGGTTTCTAAAGGCAGAGACGCAGGATTCAGAGCCCAGGCCGTGAGCCGTCCAGGCCTGATGGTCCCTATCTGCCTTAGGTGAAGCCTTGGCCTGGAAACCTCAGACCCTGGGCTTCTTGCGGGAGGGTCTGCAGGGAGAGAGACGGTATGCCTGCGGCAGAGATCCCAGGGGAAGTCCGAGGGCCACACGGGCCACGCCCGAAGCAGTGAGTTGGCGGCGTGGAGTCACTGACCTCCCCCAGGCAACTCCATCCTCACCTCCAAGTTCAGGAAAACCGCTGCTTCTAATGCAAGGGGCATCCGCACAGCTCAGAGCCTAGGAGTCGCCTCCCCTCAGGACCATTTTAGCCCATCCGTGCTTTCACTGAGCAGCTCAATCCGTAGCGTCTGTCTCAGGTGACGCTGAGGCAGTGCAGTGCCGCCTGGGTGCGCCTGGGGAAGCTGTGTGAGGGGAGCTGAGGGAACCCAGCACGGGAGTCCTGTAGGGCAGGAAAGGACCAGGTCTGGGACAGCACCCATGAGCGACCCCATCACCATGGGGGCCTCCCTGTCATCTCCCCTCCCATCACCAGCGGGAACCAGCCTGGGAGCCTTGGCTAACCATTCCTCCTCCTAAACACTCAGCCCAGACTCCAAACGTCAAAGCACTTAGGCTCCCGGGGGCTAACAGGCGGATTCTTACCCAGCAGGTCTGGGGAGGGTCCAAGACTCAGCATCATTAACCAGCCCCCAGGGGATGTTGATGCTGCCCCACAGACCACACCTGAGTAGCAACAACTTAGAAGACATTCCTACGCCCCTCTGCTCCTGAAACCCAAGCTGGTAAGCGACTCTGTGCTCCTTTTAGAGATCGACACAGGGGCCACGTTTCAACAACTCCCAACCTGGCCAGCACCCGCCACGGCTCCGGTTTTCAAGAAAGAAGGACTGGGCGCTCACCTCACACGCTATCATGCTAAGCTCCCACGACAGGTGAGGTCTTCCCTAAAAGACTGAGTCACACCCAAACCGGCCCAGCTGGTCAGGGATGGCTCCAACCCCCTTGAGGCCTGCGGTCCCCCAAAACTACATAATCTCTCAGCTTTTGGGGGGATCAAAGGAAAGCACAGACCACTTTCTGCCTGTGGGGAGAATCCAGAATTCCATTCTTTCTCCGTGAATCCGTCATCACTCTTTTTTTTTTTTTTTTTTTGCGGTACGCGGGCCTCTCACCGTTGTGGCCTCTCCCGTTGCGGAGCACAGGCTCCAGACGCGCAGGCTCAGTGGCCATGGCTCACGGGCCCAGCCGCTCCGCGGCATGTGGGATCTTCCCGGACCGGGGCACGAACCCGCATCCCCTGCATCGGCAGGCGGACTCTCAACCACTGCGCCACCAGGGAAGCCCCCTGTTACCACTCTTGAGCCAAATGCAGAGCTGCCCTCTCGGCAGTAAAACTAAATGCTTTCACTGGCCACCCTGGCTTCTCCCAAGACCCTCTAGTTTAACACGCTGGTTCCCATGTCCCAGCAGAACGGGTTCAACAGCAGAAACGGCTCTGGGATGCAGGAGAGCTTGGGCTTTTCCCGGCAGCACTGCCAGCCTCAGGGGACACAGTGACAACCTAAAGGGAAAGAGAAGCTGGGAGAGGGAACCACACATCACAGCCCCGACCACCCAAAACGACTCATGCAAAATGATAACTTGATTCTAGGACCAACATGTACGCAAGTGCAAAGAGGAAAAAGGTAAGGACCAAGATGCTAGACCTAGGACCAGCCCCTGCAGATTTTGCATCTCGTGTCCCGTCCTTAGGGCAACCAGGGGATCTCTCACCAGGACAGCCAGTCGGCCTCCCGCAGACTCTGCCGTGGCCTCTTCCCACCCCGAGCCAGCCTCTCCCCTTCTGCAGGAGACCAGCTGGACTCTGCTGTCCCTGCTCGCCAGCATCCACGTGCCCTTCCTCTGGTCAGACAGGACTCAGCATCCCAGACCTCAGCCAGTGGGCACACTGCACTCTCCAGCATACAGTCAGGGATGGGCTTGGCCCAATTAGAGCCAGCAGAACAAGGAGAGTTTCCTAGGAATGCAGAGTGACAGGCACTCTTTCCCTCTGGCCTTGACCCAGAAAGGATGCAGGCGGAAGCTGCCCCGTTGTCTTACCAGCACACAAAATCTGGAAATGAAGGCACTGGGTCCACAGAGCTAAGAGGACAGATCCAGCTGTCTGCTGGATCAAGCCTTACCTGAGGCTGGCAGCCTCTGGACGTTTCTGTCAAATGAACCAACGAATGCCATTTTGTCCTTAATCCACTTTGAGTTGGGTTTTCTGTCATTTGCAGACAGAGTGGCTGGCTGTCACTCCCTGGGATAGAGCACCCCAGAGCTCCTACCGGCTCCAGGGTATAACCCAAACCCCTCAAAGTGGTACCTGAAGACTCTTGATGAACAAACCCCACCTCTCATCGACCCAGATGCAGCTCCCACGCTTCTGCATCACCTTTCAACGAGGCCATTCCTTTGCCCCCACTATCCCCACCACCTGAAATGCCCTTTTCATTATATCTAGCCAATTCCACCCGTTCCCCAAGATGCTTCATTAAAGCGTTCTCTGTAACCCCACCCCCTGGGCAGCATTAGGGCCCTTCTTCTGGGTTCCCACAGCTCCCTGTGCACGTGACAGCTACAAACCCTTATCCCCCGACAGGTGGTGGGGTGTGTCCTATGCCCCGCCCCCGCCGGGTGGCCAAACGCATGCGACAAACATTCACAGAATGAATAAGTGACTGTAAATGCGTTTACGTAGGCAAAATGGAGCCGAAGAGAGAATTCAGGTAAGAGACACAAAGTCAGAAACACTAGGAACAGGCCGTTCTTGCAAAACATGCCACCTCCAGCCACTCGGGTGGACAAGAGCATTTCCATTAAGGCTTCCATTAGCCTGGCAGTCGTGGGTCACCAAGAGCCCAATTACTGCAATGGGGCCGTGCGGAGGGCGAGGCCTCGAGAGCAAGGACTCTGCTCTGCAATTAGGGACTTACTGGGACAGGCTGCCTCTGGGGCAACATTCCCAAACCTCGCCCACTGGAGCAAGTTCCTGCCGGCCAAGGGCGGGGTGGAGGGGTGGGGCACCAGGAAGGAAGCGATCCCCCCGGTTCCCGGACACTGGGTCTTCCTAATACCAAAGGCTGCTTAGGTCTAAGTATGGAAAGGCTGGGGCTCAGAAGCCAACATCAAACGGATGATTCCCTCCGGCCAGAAGCAATCCTTTTCCTCCCCTTTGCCCTGCAGTGATCAGAAAAATGTGAGAACCACAGAAAAACGAATTGTCTGTGGGAAGGAGAACAGGAAGAAAGACTTCTAGGTGATCCTTCAATGTCAGGTTTACCAAATAAACCACCCGGCGAGCAGAAACCAGGACACCGGAGGGGCTCCGGGCTTCTTGCTCTAAAAAGAATGACTGATCCTTTAGGGACGAGTGATGATTTGGTCGGTTTTTCAGACGGAAAGCAAGTGGGTCAACTTATTCAAGTCACCTCTCAGAATGCATCAGGTGGAAAGAATCCCTCGGGGGCCTGAGACTGGGGATCGATCTGCGGACGGCCGGGTGTCTGCTACTGGTCTCCCCCTCCTCCGATCCATCCGCCACAGTGTCTCCAGACTTCGTCCCCGGAACGCAGGCTGTGGGGTCTCTCCTCTGCGCACGGACTGTCCTGGCACTCCACCGCTCCCAGAACAAAACCCACACCCTTCCCCTCGCATCCCACCCCCTCCTCCAGTGCAGAGCTCAGGGCCAGGCTCGGTCACCCCTCCGGGCCTTTGCCAGCCTGCGCCCCCTCCAGGAGCTCCATGTCCAGAGCCTGAGCCTGGAGGCAAAGCCCGCTGCAAACGCCCCCTCTTCCGTGGCCCTGTCCCTCCTCCAAACCCCTGGCCCAGCGTCGCGGACGGTGCAGACAGAATAGCGGAGAGAACAGAGGCTTTGGAGGGCTATTACGAAACATCCTGTGACCTTGGGCTTTAAGTCCTTCGTCTTTCTCCATCTCTCCTCTGCAGAGGGGTTAGAACCAGACCTGTCGTCATGACAACTAATTTAACAAGATGGTGCCTCAGGCAGTAGTCACGTGGTAAATGCTGGGTCTCTCCCTTCTTGTCCCACCACCCGCACTTCCGGTGCTGGGTAACCGGAAGCGCTTGGTGTCCCAGAGTCACTCGACAAGTTTGCAGGCGCACCAGGCACGGTCGGACAGCCCCTGAGCGCCCACGTTTGCCAATCGAGCAGATGTGCCATGTCTCACTGCTAGATTATAAACTCCCACAAGGGGGCCTCCCTTGTGGTCCAGTGGTAAAGAATCCGCCTTCCAATGCAGGGGATGCGGGTTCAATCCCTGGTCAGGGAACTAAGAGCCCACATGCCGCGGGGCATCTAAGCCCGCGCGCCACAACTACTGAGCTCGCGTGCCTCAGCTAGAGGGCCTGCGTACCACAAACTACACAGCCCACACGCTCTGCAACCCACAGAGCGCCACAACTAGAGAAAGCCTGCATGCTACACTAGAGAGAATCCCGTGCGCCGCAACAAAAGATCCCGCATGCCGCAACGAAAGATCCCGCATGCCTCAACGAAGATCCCGCGTGCCACAACTAAGACCCAATGCAGCCAAAAATTAAATAAATAAATAAATAATATAATAAATCTTAAAAATAAATAAACTCCCAGAAGGCAAAGCTCAAGTCCTATCACCCCTGTGCCCCCAGAGGTGGGCCCCGCACACAGAGGAGACCCTAGAAAAGTGTGCTCACCTGAACAGAACAGAATCGAACCAAATTCCAAAAGCCTGAGCTATCTGCCAGCATCAGGGGTGAAACAGCCTCGCTAATTAACTGCTGGGATGACAAGGGGCCACGCATCCCCAGGCCACCAATTCTCAAAGAATCCAGACGTTGAAACACACCCTCCCAACTGCAAACCAGGCATATCTAACCTCGAAGACCCTGAATGTACAGCTCAGACATCACCACAAACACCTCGCCAGTCGCTGAGCATTTAAAACAGACACTGTAACGAGGCCAGCAACACAGCCTGACCCGAGCCCCCCACGCCCATCCTGAAAAGTGTGAGGTGCCCCCCAGAGTTGGCCAGCAGAGAGCCAGGCCAGCTGCCATCAATGGGACCAGTGACCGGTGTCCAGGCAGGAAGCTCAGAGTCTGCAGGAGGCTCAGAGCATTGCTTCACTGACTCGGAGTGAAAGGAAAATGCAGCCGCACCAGAGGCAGAGGGGGCCGATCAGGCCAGCTCAGGAGAACATGCCTGTCCGGGGATGTGCAAGGGCACCGGCCGCGCCGGGGACCCCGAGGGCCACCATCGTGCAGCGGGCTCTCCTGGAGCCCCCGGGCGCGTGTGCATTACCCCACCCCTCTGACGAACAGCTGGACCACACTCGTGAGGCCAGTGTCCCCCGAACCCTCGGGTTTTCTCAGCCCCCTTAGCTCAGCTTCCTGGCAATCACGGCATCCTGGCCCCATTGGTCCTAACCTGACGGTAGATCCTTTGATGTGAGCGCTCTGTTCCCTGGGTTTGGGAACGGCCTATCTGCCACATGTCTACCAATCAATCGTGCTGGTTCTAAGTGAGTAGATGAAAGCAATTTCAGTCACTGGTCATGAAAATCTATCATTAGTTAATGATAACGGAAAAAGAGTCTAGAAAAGGGGCATCTGCCTGCCAATGCACGGGACGCGGGTTCGAGCCCTGGTCCGGGAAGATCCCACATGCCGCGGAGCAACTAAGCCCGTGTGCCACAACTACTAAGCCTGTGCTCTAGAGCCCGCGAGCCACAACTACTGAGCCCACGTGCTACAACTACTGAAGCCCGCGTGCCTAGAGCCCGTGCTCCACAACAAGAGAAGCCACCGCAATGAGAAGCCCGCGCACTGCAACGAAGAGTAGCCCCCGCTCGTAGCAGCTAGAGACAGACCGCGCAGCTACAAAGACCCAACACAGCCAAAGATAAATAAATACATTTTTTTTAAAAAAGAGTCTAGAAGAGGCAGAAGGTGGGAGCAGAGGGGTGCTCTGCTCCCCTCTGCTCAGAATTATCAAAAAAAAAGCCACATCTCTTTTATATATAGTAGTGTGTATCTGTTAATCCCAAACTCCTAATTTATCCTCCCCCCCACCGCCTCTTTGGTAACCATAAATTTGTTTTCTATGTCTGTGAATCTGTTTCTGTTTTGTAAATAAGTTCATCTGTATTATTTTTTTAGATTCCACATATAAGTGATATCATATGATATTTGTCTTTCTCTGTCTGACTTACTTCACTTAGTATGATAATCTCTAGGTCCATCCATGTTGCTGAAAATGGCCTGAAATCAACACAGTATTGTAAATCAACTGTATTTCAATTATAAAAAAAAGTCACAGTGATGTCTTGTGTTTGTCGGTCACGGTTCCGGCCCCTTGGAGCCGAGCTGTGTGATGTGTCCCACCCATGGGGAGATGCAAAGAAACCTCAACAGGACCCGCCAGATGAGGTTAACACCCTCAGAGAGAAATGTGCTTCATAAGAGAAAACAGAAACAGCAGTGGGAAAAATAAGTCTGCTGAAACAAGTTGGGCTGCTTCCTGTGCTGTGAAACTCGTATTAATTAGCCTGATCGTTACTGTCCCATCGTATCCAGGCAAGCCCAAAGTGTGCTCTGCTGAGAAAATAAGAAGATTAAATCGTTAAGTCATTTTAAGAAAAAGAACCGATTCTCTGTGCACCTGCGCCGAAACAAACGCTCCACCGGGAGACAACTTGGGACCCGCAGGCGGGAAACGCCAGGAGCACGGCGCCCTCTAGCGGCCCATCTGCCCCTGGAGATGCGAGCCAGGCATGGCCTGCGAAGGTTTCATCTCAACAAGAGAATCTGCTGCAGGGCAGAGGGGTGCCTTCCAAAGGGAGGCGGCTTTGGGGGCGCTTGAAGCCACGTGCCCCTGGGGCTGGTGGCCCCACCCGGAATGGATGCGACACTCAAGGGAACAAAGTACAAGGGCCTTCGGCACCCACTGGGGTTCCCGGGGATGGGCCTTTGGAGGGAGGGCCCCAAAGGAGCAAGTGGGAGCCACAGGCATGTGGAGACTCCCTCCCTGCCAGCCAGGACGAAGCCAGGTTCCCCAGCCCCCCCGACCCCCGGCCCCCACTGCGCTCCGTTCCATTCCATTCCCTTCCTTCCCAGCCTTACCACGTCTGAGGCCCGCTTGCGTCTGTGCTACCGGATTCGTGTCCATAGCTCCGTAAGGGCAGGCAAAAGGCCTGCCTGTCTCCCCAGCTCCCTGCACAGGGCGCAGCCCACAGGAAGCAGTCAGTGACACTTGGCGAGTTAATGGTGAATAAATGAATTCATGCATGAATGAATGCATGTTGCAGAGCTCTAACATTCCTTTCTGGTGTTTCTTTTTGGAACTCCTAAGAGCTCTTTTCTACTTCTTTGGGGGCCTCTGTGGTAGGCTGAATAATGCCCCCTGTCTCCCAAAGATGTCCACGTCCCAATTCCTGGAAACTGTGACCTTGCAAACAAAAGGGACTTTGCTGATGTGATCGAGTGAAGGATCTCGCGATGGGAGACGATCCTGGATTATCTGGGGGGACCCAGTGTCATCACAAAGGTCCTTATAAAAGGGATGCGGGTGGGTCAGAGTGAGAAAAAGGCAACGTGACAACACAAGCAGGGAGAGACTGGAAGATGCAGGGCTGCTGCCTTTGAAGATGGAGGAGCCTCTAGAAGCTGGAAAAGACGAGGAAAAGGATCCTCCCCTGGAGCCTCCCGAGGGAGCGCAGCCCAGCCGACACCCGGATTTTAGGACTTAGGACCTCCAGAGCTGTAAGATAGTAGGTTTGTGCTGTTTTAAGCCACTAAATCTGTGGCAATTTCTTACATCAGCACATTAGCAAACCAATACATTCTTTGGCAGCACCTGCTCCGCCCAAGGCACCAGGCTAAGCTCCGAGGGCACAACCATTACTGGAACCGGCACAGCCTTGGTCCCACGAGCAGCAGAAGCAGAAGCACAAAGAACGCATCCGATCAACAGCGAGGATGAAAACACAACTGTCCCCACGTGTCACTCCCGTGACAGTGAAGCCGGGGAGGCTGGCTGCTTGATGGCGAATCCACTAAAATGTACTAAGTTAGGTGCAAAAAGAGCAGGACAGCCTCACGATCTGCAAGATCGGAAGTCGCTTCTCCACCAGTGGCTTCTCAGCCCAGCCACCTCAGGCGAAGGCTGAGTCGGAGGGGAGGGGGTCAGACCCCCACCACGCTCCTCCTCGGCCTGGAGTAGCCAGGGATGTGCCAATGGCTTGACCTCTTCAGCGACGCTGTGTTCCACAACCCCTCCCAGCCCTGGACCTTTGTGTGTCCTCTGTCCCGGGAACACCTGGCTTCTCCATCCTGCCAACGTCCTTCCAGGAATCAACCCACCAGGTCGTCAGGTAGCAGACTGGTCATTTTCAAATGCTTGCAGGGTCCACAGGCTCTTGCGCCTGGTCATCATTCAAGTCACTAAACACAGTAAATACCAGCCCAGACGTCAGAGTCATCGCCAGGGCTCTGGACCCGGGCAGGCATCTACAGTACACCTGGCGCGGTGAGCACGTTAGCAAACCAATGGGGAAAAGGATGCTCATCGCAGGAAATCAATTCCCTTTTGCTGCGTCCAGATACCTCCCTCCCTTCTCCCACGTGTGCCCCGACAGAGAAGGCTAGCCAGGGAAAAAGGCGGGGCTCGCTCGGTAGTGAGGATCCAGGTCTAACTACCCATCTGGGTGTGTGACCTTGAGCAAGTTCGCTCCTCCCAGGGCTGGTCTGGCCATCAGTAAAAATGGGGACACCACCTTAAGGGAGGGCTTCTCTGGAGGGAGGGGACAGACCTGCCAACCATGTTTGACAGCATCGCCTCTGAAGGATGCAAGCAGGATGTGCAGGGTGTAGGGCCAGGACCCGGGGCCCGAGCCTGGGACTCCAACTCCCACCACGCAGCTCTGCAGGACAGCCCTCGACTTTCAAGGACCCTGCTGTGTGTACTTATGTCACAACTAACGGCCTAACAAGCCCAGGTATCTTTTCACCGCCCATCAAACGACTGCTTCCCCAGCTGTAAAGTTTAACTACCTGCCCATATTCTCTCTGACTTTTAAAGTTGTGAGCAGACCACCTTCCCATCAACGCAAAGAAGCAAGGAAGCCCTGCAGTTCCCCAAACACCTGGGCAAGTTCGTGGCCCCCAGGTGTCCACCTGATGCCTCCCTTCTCATCCCCCAGGAGGACCCCCGCCAGGCCTCGCGAGCTGACTGCAACCTTCTGTGGGTTGCCCCGGCGCTCTGGGAGCAGGCAGGTCTGGAAGAGCTCACCATGCATCATAGGGTGAACTGTATCCCCCAGAAAGACATGTCGAAGTCCTAACTCCTGGTGCCTGTGAATGTGGCCCTATTTGGAAATAGGGTCTTTGTAGAGGTGATCAGGTTGAGATGAGGTCAGTAGGGTGGTCACACTGATGACTGGTGTCCTTAAAAGAAGAGGGAGGGAAGACGGCCACGTGAAGACAGAGGCCAAGACGGGAGTGGTGCAGCCATGAGCGAAGGAGCGCCCGGAGCCGCCGGGAGCTGGAAGAGGCGGGCAGCACCCTCCCTGGGGGCCTCCAGAGGAACCACAACCCTGCCGACACCTTGATTTGGGACTTCCGGCCTCCAGACTGTGAGAATACATTTCTGGGACATCCCTGGCCGTCCAGAGGTTAAGACTCTGCGCTTCCATTGCCGAGGACCCGGGTTCAACCCCTGGTCAGGGAACTAATATCCCACAAGCCACTGCACGGCAAAACGAACGAACAAACAGTATGAGAGAATACATCGCTGTGGTGGAAGCCACCCCATCTCTGTGCTTTGTTCCAGCGGCCCCAGGACACTAAGACCCCAGGCTGCTCCAGGAGGGCCCCTGGCTGCACAGGACAGTGGCACCCAGCACGGTGTCGTATCACAACCAACACGGACAGTGACAGGCCTGGGACGGCGGCCAGGCCACCCACGAGCCATCCACGAAGGCGCTGGAGATGGAGGGGAGGGAAAGGGCCGTGAGGCGTTGACCTGCCGTCCTGTGGGGCCGACAGGTCCGTGAGGGCTCCTGACCCGTGTCACCCCCTGAAACGGGGCAGGCACCTTGGCTGTTCTACCTCACGGGCGGCACACACTGCAGGGATTTAAGGGCATGTGCATGGATCACCGAGCAAACGTGTGTTTCTGACCAGGCCTCTGGCCAGTGTGGGACTCACTGACCCCTCCCGCATGGAGCCAGTCCCACAGGGCGAGGTCCCAGGGTCCAAAACGTATCCCGGGCACCACTGCGTGTAGCCCTGAGCACTCGGAGGGCACTTCTGTGTCTCACCAGCCCCCCAGGGTCTCCAGGCCTGAACGAGGTGAACACAGGGCATTTCTGGGCAGACGGGCTGGGTGGGCTCCGGGCAGGCTCACAGGGTGAGGACTGCGGATCGGTGGCAGTGTCTACAAGGACAGGAGTCCTCCTGACTCAGCTGCGTGGAGGCCGTTCCTCCAGGGAGGCTCAGCACTGTCCCCCCTCCTCCCCCCGCTCCCTCTGCAGCGCCCTCTCCAGGCTCTGCCCTCCGGGCCTCAAGGCTCCAACCTTAGGGGGTCTGGGGTCCCACCTAGGCTCAACCTCGCATCCCAGGTCAGCACAGCCTGCCCTGCACACCTGCCAGAAAGGCAGCAGGTTGCTCAGGAGCTAGAGGTGAAGGATAAAGAAAGAGTGCTCATCCAGACAGTGGAATGTTCTCCAGCACTAAAAAGAAATGAGCTACCAAGCCACGGAAAGACACGGAGGGGCCCAACTGCATATTACCAAGCGAAGAAGCGAATCTGAGAAGGCTACGTACTGTGTGATTGCAACTCCATGACACTCTAGAAAAGGGAAATCTATGGGGACAGTAAGATCAGGGGTCGCCAGGGATTGGGGGAGGGAGGGACGAATAGGGAGAACACAGAGGATTTTTACGGCAGTGAACACAGTACACCCTGTATGTTACTGTAATGGTGGATACATGACATTACACATTTGTCCAAACCCACAGAATGTACAACACCAAGAATGAACCCTCGTGTCAGCTATGGACTCTGGGTGACGCTCATCTGTCAGTGTAGGTTCACTGATGGTACCAAGTGCACCACTCTTCTGGGGGTAGGGAGAATCGGGGAGGCTGTGCACGGGCAGGGCGGGGAGGTATATGGGAAATCTCCGCCCTCTGCTCAATAATGCTGGGAAACTCCTAAAACCGATCTGAGAAGTAAAGTTTATTATTATTTTTGAAAAGAGCAGCAGGGGACCCCTTCCGGGTCACAGGGGGTGCAGGTGTGTGTGTGTTCTGGGCAGATCCTGGGCACCCAGGTACCGAGGGCCCTGGAAAAAAATGCTCAGTGGTCGCCAGGAGTCCTCCCTTCCCTTGATCCCCTACTCCTGGGGTGGGAGGTCAGGTGGGGTCTGGTGGAGGTCCTGCTCCTGGGGTGGGAGGTCAGGTGGGGTCTGGTGGAGGTCCTGCTCCCGGGGTGGGAGGTCAGGTGGGGTCTGGTGGAGGTCCTGCTCCCGGGGTGGGAGGTCAGGTGGGCTCTGGTGGGGGTTCTGCTCCTGGGGTGGGAGGTCAGGTGGGGTCTGGTGGAGGTCCTGCTCCTGGGGTGGGAGGTCAGGTGGGGTCTGGTGGAGGTCCTAAGGACACTGTCCATGGAGGCAGCCTCCTTCCAGCTCCGTAGTTCTCAGCCAGGGATAGTTTGCCCTCCAGGGACATGTGGCAGGGTCTGGGGACACTGGAGGCAACCACGTCCGGAGCACGGGGTGCTACTGGCATCTGGTGTGTAGAGGCCAGGGGTGCTGCTCGACACCCTGCCGTGTCCGCCACCCCCCACCCCACGGGGAATCATCCAGGGCAAAAGGTGCAGGGCGCTGGGGTGGAGGAACCCTGCTGGACCCGACTCGGGAGCCCAGAGGCTGGACAGCTACGGGCTCCCGACACTGCACAGCCGCGCGGCACCCACAGGGAGTCCAGCACCTTCCTTCGCACCTTCACACAGGCCGGAAGCCCACGGCACCACGGCCTTACGCTCCCCGCTTCCTGGGGTCAGCATGCGGCTTAAAGCCCATCCCGGCTGTCCTGGCTCCGCCAACCTACGTGCTAACTAAGTACAGCGCGGGCACCCTTCAGCCTCAGGACCAGGGCTGGGCAGGGTCCCCGTCCCCAGAGCCTCCAGCCCCCAGGGAGCCCACAGGGTGGGTGTCCTTGGCACAGAGGGCAGCCTGGACTCCTCTACCCCTCCGCTTTCCGGCCCGGTATGGACACGGGGTGGGGCCCGAGGGCAGAGGCAAGCCCCGCAGCCGCGTCCACCCACCTTTGGTACCTGCCCTGTGCCAGGCACTCGCAGACGCTCATCGCCCACACGCCCTCTCGAGCCGGGCCGGGGGCTGCAGCAGGCAGCTGGGGGGCACGGGGACCCGGCAGCGAGCGATGCTCCCCCAACCTGCACCCCCCTCCTTCCTAGGGGGCGAGGTGCTAGCAGGGGTCCTCGCTGTTCTGCACCACAGGCCAGGATCAGCCCGCCCTGGTCCTCGATCCCTGCGGCTGCAGGCAGCTCAGCTGCTTGCCTGAGGCCCTGGCCTCCCACCTCTGGTTGCCCTGGCAACTGGGCACCCTCCCTCCCAAGGAAGCCACAGGCTCTGGCCGGGTGGGAGCTCTGGACACTGGTGACAGCGGGGGGTAGGCGTGGACAGCCGGACCAGCCAAGTGTGAGCCAACACCCTGAGCGGCCCGGACAGCTGCTGCCCGGAGGTTCCACTGACCCGAACACGGGGTCACAGAGCTAAGGTCACAGACCTTCTTCTGTCGGCATGGCTTCCCCAGGTCAACAGAGTGGACCACAGAGCTCAAAACAACAGGGCTTGTCCCAACGGGGCCAGGCTTCCTTTGGTCCATCTGCCGGAAGCCTCGCCCCAGCTTTGAACGACCAGCCCCTTCTCATGCTTCCGGGAGCCCTTCCTAAACACCCACCCCAAGTCCCCTGGGTGACTGGCACAGCACCCCACTTCGTTCCTGCCCCAAAGTCATCACTCTGTTATTTTATGTTTTGATAAATTGTCTGTCTCGGAAACCCTCCTACACCGTTGGCGGGAAGGTAAGTTGGTGCAGCCGCTATGGAAAACAGTATGGAGGTTCCTCAAAAACCTAAAAATAGAGCTACCATATGATCCAGCAATCCCACTCCTGGGCATATATTCGGACACAACTCTAATTCAAAATGATACATGCGCCCCTATGTTCACAGCAGCACTATTCACAATAGCCAAGACATGGAGACAACCTAAGGGTCCGTCGACAGATGAATGCATAAAGAAGATGTGGTGCATATAGAGTGGAATACTACGCAGCCATAAAAAGGAATGAAACAATGCCATTCGCAGCAACATGGTTGGACCTAGAGATTATCATACTAAGTGAAGTAAGTCAGAAAGAGTAACCTTGGAGTTGAGTCTTAAAGGAGCCTGGCCCGCAGGGCAGAGAGAGAGGATGCCAGTCTCCATCCTCACGTTCCCAGAGGGTACGGGAAGTAGTTCTTTTGCCCTGGGTCGTCGTCCTGTGGCAGGACGTTGGCTAACAAGCTGGGAAGAGAGAGGATGCTTCTGAAGTCCCTTTCAGCAAACTACCAGCTCTTCATTCTCAAGTTCCCTTCTCTTGTCTCATTTTGTGCCTAACTCCCCCAACCCAGAAAGGCCTGCAGGGTGGGGATGGAGACCACGGGCCGCACCAGGGAGGAAGGAGGTCTGCCTCTATCAAGGGCCTGCCCACCCCACATCCTCATATATGAGCCCACTCAGGCTCCCGGGGACAGCCGGGGACAGCGGTGCCACTACAGACCAGGGAACGGAGGCCGGACGTGCAGGTGACTTGGCCAAGGAGGGAGCTAAATGCTGGCATTCCCAGTGGAACCAATCTACCCAACTACAAAGTCCTCTCCACAAAATAAAGATGTGGGGAAGTCACAGACGCTTACATCTTAGAAAGTTCTTACAGTCTCGGATCCCTTAGGCAGGTAATTAGCAGGGAGGGGGAGGGGAGGCAGAACAAAGCAGCAGGCGGCAGTGATAGAGAAGAAGAGGCAGCAGCTGGTTGGCTCTCCCAGTCTCGCTCTGGGCAGGCGGGGACGGCCTCAGGGGTCCTGGATGGAGCAAGTGGGCTGCCTCGGTCACTGTCATTTTACTGATTGGAAAGATACCGTCAAGGTCCCATGGGTAGCAGGAATGGAGTTGGGATCTATCCTGCAGGTCTCACTAGCAGAGCAGACAGAATAAATTGACCTGAGCCCAAGCGTAACTTCTGTGTCCTCACACACAGCATCACCAGCCAGGAAGGAGGGGACAAACACACAGGTGACGAGAGCTATTCCAGAAAAGACCTCTGAGTACAAAGACGGAGCAGGGTGGCTGGTCAGCAGGCTGGGGCGGTGGGGAGGGCGGGCGGCCACAGAGCCACAAGAGGGGGGGAGCCCTCGGCTTGGGTCCCCGGGCTTTCACAGAGAAAGAGAAGACTTAACAGACCTCCTCCTTGCATCAGCAGTTGTACTTTTCAGACGGCGAAAACACACTGCAGCACAGCTCTTAAATTAGTCTTTTGAAGTGCAACAGAACCTGAGCAAAATGGGAAAAAGGCAGTAGATCTACGAGCAAGTTCCCTGTTTATTTGGTCCCCATCGTTATCTCCCCAAGTGAGTTCCACAGACAAGGACGTTCACAGGTCTTGTGTGAATTAAGCCAGGGTCAAGGGACTGGAGGAAATACTGGGTGAAGCAGAGCTAAACAGGTGTCTTTTTCTGCAGGACTTCTCAGATCCTTGACTGTGCCGTGTACCTTGCACTTCTCCCAGGGGAAAGTGGAGAACTCAGTAACCCACCCCCTCGGGAAGAAAATGCAAGAGGCACAAAGTCCAGGGCAGTTCCAGGGGTTAGGACTCAGCGCTGTCACTGCCAAGGGCACAAGTTCAATCCCTGGTCGGGGAACGAAGATCCCACAAGCCAAGAGGCAAGGTCAAAAAAAAAAAGAGGAACAAAGTCCATCATAGCACTGGGAGAGCAGACAGGGTCTGCCCCTCCATCAACCACCACGGCCCTTCATCCCCCATCCCCTCCTGGCACTGCCCAGGAAGGGCCACTTGGCCTGGTTCAATCACTTTGTGCTTTTTATCGTAAAGTCTATTGTCCTCAAAGAGCTGCTTCAGATCCTCCCTGCATTCAGTTTCCTTATGCCCCTCCCTCGACTGCTAGTGTCTCCCCTAGAAATGTCCCCACACACCTAGGTGAACGACCGAGACAAAAATCAGTCTGTGTCCTTGAAGGAAGGGCGACCTTGGTCACCTGCAAACCTGGGCACCAGTGTCCCTTTCTTTAAGGAAACACCAGGCACAGCCCAGGGAGGATGTGTGACCGATATTCCATCAGACGGGAAGGCACACATGGGGGAGCCGTCTTGGTGTCAGAGGCACAGGAGCATTTGAATAACTATCATCTCACTCTGTCCCCCAGCAGGTCCCAGGGAGATGGCCTTCAAGCCTAAAGCCGAGGTTAAGAGCTCCAACTAAACTCCGACTCCCATTCCCATTTGCTGTGTGACCTTGGGCAGGTTAGTTAGCCTCTCTGTGCTTTAGTCTCCTCTGCTGTAAAATAAAGTTGTTATGCGGATTGCACGAGACAAAGCACGTAAAGAGACTGGGATAGACCCTGGGGCCAGAGAGCTCGGCACACATCAGCTGTACCGCTGTCCCCATTTCACAGGCAGGAAAGCCAAGCATCAGAGGAACCACGCCAACTGCCATGACCGCTGCTAATCAGGGCAGACCACCCGACGCAAAGGCCCTTCCACTGACGCTGCCTCCGAAGAAAAGGCAGAACGAATCTCTTATCCACTGACGACAAGGAGAGCTAGATGCTGGCCAAGAACATCCAGTTTAAAGGGAAAGATGGAACCCAAAGGTCATTAAAGAGAAATCCATCGTACCAGATAGCCCTAAAAAAATCTTAATTGCAACTTGCCCCTGAAGATGCTCCCAACCCCTTTCCTCAACCTAGCAAAGACCCACATGACCCACCAGAGTGCTGGAAACTTCCCAACATGCTTCATCCTGCACATCAGGCACCCGTCCATCTGGGCCAAGGGGGGTACCAGGGTCCCCTTTTCCCACTGTCCTCACATCCACCCTTGCCACCTTCCTGGGAAAAGTCGAAGGGCCAGCCCAGGGTCCATTCTGGTCTAAATGACCTTCCCCCATAAAGCAGAGAGGGAATAGGGCTGGCCCGGGCTTAGCTTCTGCTGCAAACGATGAGAAAGAAACCAGGGAGGACTCACTGGTGAAGCGGGTCACTGCAGGTGAGCCTGAGGCCAGCGGGGAATCGGCGGGGAGACGTAGGAGACACACGCCAGGTCACATAGGGGCGCGGGCAGGGATGCTGCCGTGACTTGCAATTCGAGGGAAAGGCCCCTTTTGGGTGACTTTGAGGAAGGCCACAGGGGATCAAGCTGCCGGGAGGACGGGGTTGTTTTTACACGATAAGACACTGCTAACCGCAAAATATTATTTCTATCTTTGCTGCCAACGGCTTCACGGCAAGCTGCTCCCCAGGAAACAAGCCCACGAGGCAAGAAGAAGGAAGGAAGGGAGTATCCATTCCTGTGTGTGACTTCAGACGTGTTTGTCTGGCTCAGCAAAACGCTGAACAATAGAGCTTGGCCTCTGATAAGGCTTCGATCTCGGCCTGGGCCTGGAGACCCGGCTGCCGGGCAGGTGGACGGGAGGGTCCGAGAGTGGACGCAACCTGGTTCCCTGTCCCAACCCCAAAGAGAACGCAGGCCCGCGTCCCCACGCCGCATCTCCTGGATGCCGACCACGTCGGGAGGACCAGCGCTAACGAGGAACTCTTGTCACCCCGTTTCCACGACAACAGAAATCAAATACCAGAAACAAAGCCCTACTGGAGCTGAGGCCACCCAAACTGGCAGATCTGCTTCCTGTAGCACTGGCTTCTCAGGGTGGGGGGACAGGGGAAGATGCTAGAATGGGGAGGGAGGGTGCAGAAGTAGAACCACACCCACCTTTGCCCAAAACTCCTCCTCGATTTGGCCGCTGGACACACTGCTTGGCCTCAAAGCTGAACCAGTCACCTACCAGCTGGGCCACCCGGGCGGGCCACCCATTTGTGCCTGGTTCCCTCGTCTGTAAAATGGGCTTGATAACAATGACCAACCTGTGGGGTTGCTTCAGGGCTAAATGCATTTGTATGGTTCCTGGTAGGAGGCACTACTCGCTCCTATTAGCAATCCTCCCAGCTCCCGAGGGAAACGCATGCTTCCTGTAGATGTGGCTGGAATGACCAACCAATCCCCGGGTTTGCTCAAGCAGGGAGTATGTGAGCCCAACAGGGACGCTGGTACCCGGAGCGGGCCCACCACCAGCAGGGGCTTCGGGACAGCGGGCAGTCATGGGACATGGCCACCTGCTCCCAGCGCTGCCCGGTGGACCCACCCCAGCCCAGGCAAAGGAATCAGCAGCACGGGATCCCCCCAGACTTGGTGCAAACCAATGGTAATCCAGAGTCGATACCTGGGACCCGAGGCAGCAGCTGCGAGGAACCCAAGGCCGATACGGTCCCGAAGCTGAGCGTGGTCTAACGGTTCCTCTACTGGGGCCGCCTGATGAAGGAGCTTGTTAGGGGTGAACTGTGTTCCCCCAAAATCCATTTGTTGGAGTCCTAACCCCCAGGACCTCAGAAGATGACTGTGTTTGGAGAGAGAGCCTGTAAAGAGGTGATGAAGGTTAAATGAGGTCATACAGGTGGGCCCTAAACCCATGCGACTGGTGCCCCTGTAAGAAAAGGAGATGAGCTCACAGACACTTACAGAGGGATGTGAGCACGTTGAGGACACAGTGGGGACACCATCCCTAACCTGCCGGCCCTTGGATCTCACGCGCCCAGCCTCCAGAACCGTGAACGAACAGATGTCTGCTGTTTAAGCCCCCCAGGCTGCGGTACTTCGTTACGGTGCCCGAGGACACGCCTCTTCAGCTCAAGCAGGACGACGGTATCCTGTGGGCGCTCAGAAAGCAAGACCCAGGACGGCCACGTCCGAGAGTGCCAGTGCCCCGCGGAGGTCTGCACCCAGAGGACAGCTGGGGCGGGAGCGGGGCATCTCAGCACCTCTGCACCTGCCAGCTCGGCCAAGCAAATGCCCGGAGCCAGCACCCAGCTCCTGGGGGGCAAGAACAACGGAGGGTCAGTCACGAAAGGAAACCTGCCCAGCTTTTAAAGGAAAACGGCTGTGCTTAAAAAATTATAAAAGAATCAGGAGCCCCACGGTGTCATCGTGAAGAGTCAGGTTTTGACAACTGTACCTGCAGGGCAGCCCTCGTTTCACTCATTCACCATCTACGCGTCCAGAGCCTCCTACCTGCGAGGCACTGGGGATTCCGCGATGCTGGGCCAGGCAGGCAAAACCCAGCTCCTTATGTGCCATTTTCAGAATGAAATAGGGGGCTGCACATTCATTTGACCCTCATCACAGCCCCCTAAGGCAGCCAGAAAGAATTCTTATTACCATCCCCACTTAATGGATGACAAAACTGAGGCTGGGAGGGGTGAAGCAGGCTGCTCGAGGTCAGGACCCCAACCCAGACATGCGCCGTGCACCTACTATGTGCCAGGCGTCACTCGAGCCCAGGCACAGCAGCGAGAGGACAGAGGCCTCAGCTTCAAAGCGGGAGGAAAGTCAATCAATAAGTAAATACGGTATTTCAGAGGATGCTACGTGCTACACAGACGGGCAAGGGGACAGAGGCAACACTTTACTAAGATAATTAATTCATCCTAAACCAAGCACAGGTTAACTGTTTGGGGGATTTTTTTTGCTTTTTCTTTTTTTTATAATTTTTATTGGGTATAGTTGATTTACAGTGTTGTGTTAGTTTCAGATGTACACAAAGTGAATCAGTTATACATATATATATTTTTTTTCTTTTTTAGATTCTTTTCCCATATAGGCCATTACAGAGTACTGAGTAGAGTTTCCTGTGCTATACAGTAGGTCCTTATTAGTTATCTATTTTATATATAGTAGTGTATATATGTCCATCCCAATCTCCAGAGTTATCCCTCCCAACCCCTTACCCCAGTAACCATAAGTTTATTTTCTTCTTTTTTTTTAAATTTATTTATTTTTATTTTTGGTTGTGTTGGGTCTTCGTTGCTGCGCTCGGGCTTTCTCTACTTGCGGCGAGCGGGGGCTACTCTTCGTTGCGGTGCGCGGGCTTCTCATTGCAGTAGCTTGTCTGGTCGCAGAGCACGGGCTCTAGGCGTGCGGGCTTCAGTAGTTGTGGCTCACGGGCTCTAAAGCACAGGCTCAGTAGTTGTGGTGCACGGGCTTAGTTGCTCCGCGGCATGTGGGATCTTCCCAGACCAGGGATTGAACCCATGTCCCCTGCATTGGCAGGTGGATTCTTAACCATTGCGCCACCAGGGAAGTCCCAGTAAGTTTATTTTCTAGACAGGTTTAACTATTTCTTCCTGTTACAGGCAGGTTACGTCCATTTCAATACAATCCATGAAAAGTCAAAGAAGTACAAGTTCCACCTTTTTACTGAAACGTTTCTGTCCGGAAGGAAGGCGCTTCTCTACCCCCTTCTGTTTGAATCGATCGTGGGCACTGTACTGGCAATTCCCCAAGTGCTAAGTTCTAAAAAACAACACATTAAGTTGAAGGACAAAAGATGTCAGGAAAGAGGGTGACCTGGATGGTGACTTCAAAGCAGGTGATCCCACCGGAGCCACCTGCCTAGGGCACAGCAGGCACTCAGTACATGTTGGCTGCCTCAGCATTTGCATTCTTGCTAGCGGTCTCAGCGAGGATGGCCTCCGACGAGCCTCCCGGGGGCCAGGACGGGCGCCCCCAGAGATGCTCCAGGGGACTCACCCGGCGCCACCCAAGGAAAGCCGGAGAAACGCCACCCTCCTCCTCCGCCAATGCCCCAGTCGGCTCGTACAATCAGTCACACCCGGGAAATGAACGGAAAGAATGAGCTGCAAAGCTGAGTGATGGTTCCCAGCCGCGCGCCTCCAAGCCAGGGACCCCGCCAGCCCTGCCCCGGAGGTCGGCCCCCCTTCAAGGTCATGCCCGTCAGCCTCCAAGGGCCTCAGGATCCGAAGCTCCAGAGCTCCTAAGCGCTAACGCCAGCCTCGGGGAACCTCCCTGAGCCTTTCAACAAGCCCGAGTCCACAGGTATTTCCCGTGCGCCGCCCGCCCGGCTAACACAGCCTTCTGCTCCAGGTCATGTGTTATTCCCTCCTCAAAACACACGAAGGGAAAAGAAATCCGAGAATCCAGGGCTGGGAAGACGAGGCCGCCCGGGCGACACGCCCCCATACAGGACCGCAACGGTGACTGAACTGTCGCCAGGCGGCCAGGACGGCGGGGCTACAAGCTTGGGGGCTGGTGGTTCCATCTCGATGAGGAACAGCTACGGCCGGGTCCTCGAGAGCACAGACCCTGTCCTTTCCTTTTTTTTTTTTTAATTGAAGTATAGTTGATTTACAACGTTGTGTTCATTTCTGTCGTAGAGCAAGGAGACCCTGTCCCTTCTGAGCGTGTATCCCCACACAGCAGCCTTGGAGAAGTGAACGGACCAGAGGCAGCTGTAAGAGTGTTGGACCACCCCATGCCCGTGGGCAGGGGCCTGACCCTGGGAGCCCCGTGCCCCAGAGAGCCCTCTCCCAGCCGGCCACCCCCCTCTGCCAGCCTCCAGACCACGATGCCCAGAGGCCCAGAGGAAACACAGATGCTCGTCCGATAAGGTACAGTCCATCCTCACTGCTTGTGGATGCTGTATTTGCGAGTCTACCTACTCACCAAAATTATTCGTAACCCCCCCAAGCGGTCCTCCTCACGTACGCGGTCATTCGCAGACACGTGCGAGCAGAGCAGCCAGAAGTCTGAGTGCCTGATGCCCGTGTTCCCAGATGACATTATTCCACTCGCATACAACGAACAAGCATCCTTCTCGTGGTCCAGTTAGTGCCACGTTTTGCATATCTTTGTGCTTTTTGTTGGCGATCTCACTGTTTAAAACGGTCCCAAGCGTAGTGAAGTGCTGTCTAGTGTTCCCACGTGCAACAATGCTGTGATGAGCTTCTAGAAGAAACACATGCGTCAGATGACCTTCGTTCAGGCACGTGTCATAGTGCAGGTGGCCTGGAGTTCAACGTTACTGAATCAGCGATACATATTAAATAAGGTGTCTTTAAACAGAAACGCACAGAAAACGAGGTTCCATGGATCAGAAACCTCCCTCTGTGTCTGCCCAGGAGCAGAGGCCCAGCATCACCAGGGAACACAGCTGCCATGAAGAAGAGGAACGACTGTAGTTGAGAAGGAATGAACCAAATCCGGCAGCTCACTCTGGCCAGCTGGTTCAGTTCTTCCTCTGCTTTGCTTGAGAGACATCCAACTGTGTCTCCCTGGCCCATGCTCAAAGAACCCAAGGTTATTCCAACTTCCAGGTAGGTATGGATGTCTAACACAGCTGTGTCACCAGATGACATTCACCCAGTAAGCCCCACTGGGCGTAACTCACACCCACACCTGAAACCCCAGGGTTTGGACCCCGAAGCTCCCGCCTTCACCCACCTTTCTCACCACCGATTTCCTTCACCTCTGGCTCAGCCCAAGCTTCTCCTGCTCCAGTGTTTACAAGTTTCTCATTGAAGGCGGTTCCTCTCGCCCCAGACACTGCAGCTGAAGATGCTCCCGTGACAACCAGCTATGAAATTCTCACGCGAGAAGCCACCTTCCATTTCTGAACGTCCTTTCCACCTTCTCAGAACGTAAGCAAGAAGGTCTCCTCCCATGACAAGTAGAGAAGTCGTCTCATTGGAGGAAAATGCGACCTGGGGCAGCATACCCACCCCCCGCATCGTGCTAAGCAGCACACCCAAGGAGAGTGACAAGTGCTATTTAAAACCAAGCGACGGGGGGACGTCCCTGGTGGCGCAGTGGTTAAGAATCCACCTGCCAGGGGCTTCCCTGGTGGCGCAGTGGTTGAGAGTCCACCTGCCAATGCAGGGGACACAGGTTCGTGCCCCGGTCCGGGAAGATCCCACA
Organism: Lagenorhynchus albirostris; assembly: GCF_949774975.1. Lineage (NCBI taxonomy): Eukaryota > Metazoa > Chordata > Mammalia > Artiodactyla > Delphinidae > Lagenorhynchus > Lagenorhynchus albirostris. The sequence continues at coordinate 5,656,117 of NC_083105.1, forward strand.
TGCCGCGGAGCAGCTAGGCTCGTGAGCCATTGCCGCTGGGCCTGCACGTCCGGAGCCTGTGCTCCGCAACGGGAGATGCCACAACAGTGAGAGGCCCAAGTACCGCAAAAAAAAAAAAAAAAAAAAAAAAAAAGAATCCACCTGCCAATGCAGGGGACACGGGTTCGAGCCCTGGTCCGGGAAGATCCCACATGCCGCGGAGCAACTAAGCCCGTGCGCCACAACTACTGGAGCCCGCGTGCCTAGAGTCCGTGAGCCGCAACTACTGAGCCCACGCGCCACAACTACTGAAGCCCACGTGCCTAGAGCCCGTGCTCCGCAACAAGAGAGGCCACCGCAATGAGAAGCCCGCGCACCGCAACGAAGAGTAGTCCCCGCTCGCCGCAACTAGAGAAAGCCCACGTGCAGCCCAAAATAAATAAATTTAATTAATTAATTAAAAAAAAAAAAAAACCTACGAAGTGGGCATCCCAGTTCTACCACTGGCTCCTGAGTGTGGCTAAGGCAGGTGTAGCCCCGAGACAGGTCTGCTCATAGTACTGAAAAATTCAGGCTTCGGACCACGGGCATAGATGCCCCTTGCACCCCTCCTGGGACACAGTGTACCAGCTCATTCTGGGCCTCGCTCTGGGCTGAGATCCAGCACGAGCGTCTTCTCTTGTCTCCGGACGTTCTACAAGCACACAGACCATCTTTAGCAGCCGTTACTGCTCTACTGCCACTTCATTAGTTTTAGAGCCAAATAATCCCATTATATATGACTTGATTGGCTTGTAAAATTACCCTTTGTTCTAACAAATATTTATTGAGCATGCCACCATGTGCTATATCCTGCTTGGTACATTACATTTTTCCAAAAATAATTAACTCAGCTAACGATCAAAATCCCCTCATTTAATTTGCTCTTAAATGTGTTTAATTTTCCCTCAAATGGAACGATGAGCTTACAAGCCGAGCATTTTTGCCAGGTTGAGACAAGCAGCAAAAAAGTGAGAAGAGAGGACTTCCCTGGTTGTCCAGTGGTTGAGCTTCCAATGCAGGGAGCGCAGTTCGATCCCTGGTCGGGGAACTAAGATCCCACAAGCCGAGAGGCACAGCCGAAAAAAAAACAAAAGAAGAGAAACTACCAGCATGGGGCCCGTCCAACAAGCACTCCGCCGCCCGAGCTCACCCAGCTGCTCTCTGGGCATCTTACATGGTCACCCGCACACCCTGATGCTGTCCCATCACCCGCTTCGGAAAACTGGCGAAGGCACAGAGAGGTACAGTAACTCACCAGGGGAGATCAGGAGGAGAGCCAGGAGCCGGGCATCGAGCATCAGAGTCAGCTCCGTCCCCGCCTGCCCCCCTGCCTCAGATCAAAACTCAGCCGGAGCAAATCCACGTGCAGCCCAGGCGCCGCATCACCCTCTCCTGAGCTCCACAGTGATAGCGGTCCAAGGAGGGATGTGACACTGCGTGCCAAGGTGGGCGGCGTGGCTGCCGGGCGGAGCTGGGCTGAGCCGTGGGCGACCTCGAGAGTCTTGGGGGGCGTGCACAGAGGGGCTCCAGGCACGTAAGGTTCAAAGTCAGGCAAAGCCCCAAAACGTAGAAGAGCATGTGCACGTGTGACCACACGGCGAGGAAAGGCACAGGTGCTAATGGCAGAGGGTCCCCTCTGCTGGGAGGGAGAGGCCCCGAGGGGGAGGGGTGCAGACAGCGTTATCTAAGCCGAGTGGTAGGACCGTGGGTACTTTTCCATTATACTTTACACTGTACACATGCAGACGCTTTTGTAAGTGCAATATATTTCACAATACTTTTTCATTTTTAAAAACACTGCGGTAGGGACTTCCCTGGCGGTCCAGTGGTTAGGACTCCGCGCTTCCACTGCAGGGGGCATGGGTTCGATCCCTGATCAGGGATCTAAGATCCTGCAAAGTTCACGGTGTGGCCAAAAAAATCATAAATAAAATAATATAAAATAAAATAAAATATCGTGGTAAAATATACATAACATTTACCATTTTTAAGTGGCCAGTTCAGTGGCATTAAGTCCATTCACACTTCTGTGCTGCCATCACCACCATCCATCCACGGAACGCGTCATCTTCCCAACTCTGTCCCCATTGAACGATCACTTCCCCTTTCCCCCTCCCCCCAGCCCCTGGCAACCACCACTCTACTTTCTGTGTCTATGAACCTGACTATTCTTGGTGCTCACGTGAGCGGAATCACACAGTCTTTGTCCTTTTGTGACTGGCTCATTTCACTCAGCGTAACGTCCTCAAGGTTCATCTCTGTTGTCGCCTGTGTCAGGATTTCCTCCTTTTTTAAGGCTGAGTCATATTCCCTTGTATGGATAAGTCACATTTTGCTTAATTTCTTCCATCCATGGACATATGGGTTATTTTCACTTCGGGGCCACTGCTAGTCAAGCTGTGTCACGATCTATTTTTCAACGCCCGATTTCCCAAGAAGGAGGGAGCCTGGGAAAAGACACACCCAGTCCCTCCTGGGTACCAGGCCCTCCCCCCTCCTCTCACACGGAAAGTAACTGTGGCTGCTGGTCCATAATGTCCACATTACGCCCTGATACTCACTTCAGGGGGTCCCTGTAAAAGGCACAGGTAGCAAGAACAGAACACGTTAAATGGCCGTCTCTGTAAGAACATTCTAGAAACTAGAACTTGTCACACCAACGGGGTTTTTTCCGTTGTTGGTTTAAACCAGGGATTGGCAAAGTGCAGCCAGTGGGCCAAATCCAGCCCACCACCCACTTCTGTAAATGAGCTATTACTGGCGCACACCCACACCTGTATATTTATGTATCGTCTATGGTGGCTTTCATGCTACAAGGGCAGAGTTGAGTCGTTTCTATAGAAACCAGATGGCTCAGAGTCTCAAGTATTTGGACCTTTACAGACGAAGATGGCTGACTTTTCAATGCTTAACGAAAACCATAACACAATCTTTTAATATTTTCAAGGCGTGGAGGATTTAGGGCTGGGGTGATGGCAGGAACAGGAATTCTTTCTGCATTCTCGGAACCGGGTGAGGAAAGTAGGCTGAAGTCCTCCGTCTCCCCTGGGTCTACCCAGCAACATTTGCGCAAGTCAAGCATGGCCTGCCGGCCCCCATTCACACCACCTCTCGGGCGAAGGGACTTTCGTGCAATGCCTCCAGGTTAACCTGACTTCTCCCTGCGACCTTCGAATTTCACTCACAGCCGCACTGGCTGGAGAACTAGGCAACTGGAAGGTCAGAGGCCAGCTGAGACTGTGTTCGTGTCCTGGGGCTGCTGCAACAAACGCCCACAGACTGGGTGGCTTAAAGCAACAGACATTCTCACTCACAGTCTGGAGGCCTTAAGTCTGGGATCAAGGTGTGGGCAGGGCTGTACCCCCCTGGAGGCCCCGGAGAGGACCCTTCCTGCCTCTTCCTAGTGTCTGGCTGTGGCCATCGGTCCTTGGCTTGTGGCCGCATCACTCCTAACCTTGCTCTGTCCTCACACGGCCTCCTCCCCTCGTGGGACTGTCTTTCCCCCTCCTCTTCTAAGGGTCCCAGTCATATTAGGGCCCATCCTACTCCAGGACGATCTCATGTTTACTTGCATCTTAATCACATCTACAAAGGCCCTATTTCCTAAAACAGTCACATTCACAGGCCCCGGGGATTAGGAACCGAACAGCTCTTGGAGGGACACAATTCAACCCCATAACACAGATCTTCATTCATGCTCCGTTCCGGGCCCTTCTTGGTCTGCTGACAACATTCACGTAAGCAAAGTGCTTCCTGGGGACTTCCCTGGCGGTCCAGGGGTTGAGACTCCGAGCTTCCACTGCAGGGGGCAGAGGTTCAATCCCTGGTCAGGGAACTAAGATCCCACATGCAGCGCGGCGTGGCCGGGGCGGGGGGAGAAAAAAAAAAAAGAAGCGCTTCCTGGCCTGAGCTTCATTTATTAAGCGCAGAGCTGACCATCCGCAGGGTTTCTGCCCTTGAGAGGGGAAGCAGGTAGCTGCCTGTCTCCCTTGCCCGCTGGGGTAGAGCTGGACGCTCGCATGGCCACGCCCACGCGCTACCATCATCTGCTCACGTGCTCGCTGACCTGGCACAGGTCAAGCCTGTGGCCAAAAGCCCAGGGATGGAGTCACAGGCTATATCCAGCTCCAGCTGGGCCAGCAGAACACTGTCCGCTTTGTCATTAATCCCCCCAGTGCCTATAAACAGCCCAAGTGGTGGAACTGCTCTTTTGGGCCATCTCTCTCGCTTCATAAGAATTATATCTATTTTGCAGCAGGGAGCTTGCAGCCACGAAGCACGTGTCTTTGATTACATGGCACCTGTCAAACGAGACTTTCCTACTAACCGACAGAAGGACCTTTATGGCTAAGTGTCACGGAAGATCTATGCTTCTCCCTGCGTGGCCGTTACTCAGCACAGATGGAGCTCGGAAGCCGGCGACACGGGGGAGAAACACGGGCCGCCGGGGACTCGATTCCGCAGATTAGACAGCAAAAGCCAGACACCTGGCCCCCGAAAGGGGCGTGAGCGTGGCACAAGCAGAAATAAATCCCCGCCTGCCCCGACCTCGGATTCTCTTTTCACTCCTCTGCCCAACGTGCTCCTCCACACGTGCACCTGGCGACACATGTGTGCACACTTCGAAGACACTTGACAGCTCACAAGGCCCTTTCGCACACATTATCGAGTGTAATTCTTCAAGCAATCCAGGAGATCGGTGCGGGAGGCGTTGCCATCAATCCCCTTGTTCAGAGAAGGGAATGGGCTGAGCCCAGCTCAAGGTCACCGAGCTAAGAGGGGACAAGTGACCCAGCTCTTGTATCCCTCTTCCCATCAATCTCAGCTCTCGTATCCCTCTTCCCGTCAATCTGCACACAGAGTAAAGCGTGAGGAACATCGCTGTAGGGCAGGAGGGTTGGGGGATTTCTTTTTTTTTTTTTTAATGTGGACTATTTTTAAAGTCTTTATTGCTTGTTACAATATTGTTTCTGTTTCATGTTTTGGTTTTTTGGCACGAGGCATATGGGATCTTAGCTCCCCGACCAGGGATCGAACCCACACTCCCTGCATTGGAAGGCAAAGTCTTAACCACTGGACCACCAGGGAAGGCCCGGGGACTTCTTTTTAAATAAGTTTAACAAAGCAGAAAGGACTATAAACAGGGACTTCCCTGGCAGAAAGTCCCCCACATGCCGCAGGGCTACTGAGCCCACACACAACTAGAAAGCCCGCACGCCACAACTAGAAAGCCCGTGCGCTACAACAAAGAGACCACAACGAAAGATCCTTCATGCTGCAACTAAGACCCAACGCAGCCAAAATTAATTAATTAAAAAAAAATAAAAAAGAAAGAAGGGACTAAAAACATACCCCAAATCCAGGGAGTAGAATCTATGCCATAGACCAGGGGTCAGCAAACCATGGCCAGTTTTGGTCCCTGGCTTAATCTGGTAAATAAGCTTTATTGCAACACGACCAGGCCCATCGGTTTAGTATTTCCACGGCTGCCTGCTGGCTACAAGGGCAGAGTTGAATAGTTGCCACACTGTCTGGCCCTTTGCAATAAAAGTTTGCAGACCCCTCTATGGATAATGGCTGGGAGGAGGAGGAAGGAATTTGGGCAAGTCCAGCGCCGGGCACACAGCCAGGGCCTTGCATGCCCGTGAAACTCTGCGCTGGGCTCGTTCACGGTGGGAACATCGAGATCCAATCCCCGCCAGAGACAAGCAGAGGCTGAGTCAAGTGCCAACCGCTCAGGCGCTGAGCTCCACTCTCTCCGCGTTCCAGACCGCTGAGTCCGCGTCCTGGGCAGAAATCTGCTGCCTTTAATAGAAACAAAGCACCAACGTGAGTCTGATTTCCAGCTCGAATCTCCAGGGCTTCCACAGTCCCCAGAGTTCCTTGCAACGCGCTCCGAAATCGTGCTTCCACTTGTCTCACTCCAACACCGAGGACAGTAAAAGCAATCGGGGCCACCACAGCAGTGGGCGCACAGCCTCAGAGGGCCGTCTACCGCTGGGGAAATCAAGTCGACCTCTGCACTCTGTGTGTCCCCTGCTCACATTTTCACTGCGTGGAGATTTTTACCCCAGTTCAAAGTGTGGAACAACTTCCAAACTGAATCAGACCAGAGCTACCCTGACAAATGGACCTTCCATTCTCGGCTAGTGCCTGAAATGAGGAAAGGCGGGAGAAAAGGAGTCCCTTTTTTTTTTTTTTTTTTTGCGGTACGCGGGCCTCTCACTGCTGTGGCCTCTCCCGTTGCGGAGCACAGGCTCCGGACGCGCAGGCTCAGCGGCCATGGCTCACGGGCCCAGCCGCTCCGCGGCATGTGGGATCTTCTGAGACCAGGGCACAAACCCGTGTCCCCTGCATCGGCAGGCGGACTCCCAACCACTGCGCCACCAGGGAAGCCCAGGGATGCCCTTTCACACTGATCATCGATCACATTCACGGTTGGTGGCCTTCATGTTGACACCTGCGTACACTGAGCTCACGTAGGACCGACAGTGAGACCATTCGACAAGACACCTCGCTCCCGCCCCCTCTCGGGGCCTCAGTTTCCTCATCTGCAAATGAGACTCAATTCTCATTTGATTTCTTTGGGGAGGAGGCACAGCACAGGGCACAGCCTTGGAGCCAGAGAGCTGGACCTGTAGCTGGAGACCTCGGTGCTGAGTCATCCAATCGTAAGCACAGCCCACTGCCCGCCCCAGCGACAGGATGGAACACACATGATAGGACACGATGCTGACCTGTGACCTGACTCGGGGGTGGGGGAGGGGAGGCGGGGCCCCCGATGCTGGGGGGATGTGAGCTACCCATGCAGGACAGGGTCGCACCAGGGCCAATCTCTGAGCCAGGCCTCCCCAGACCAGCCCCTTCTGTCTCTTCTAAGGCTCGCTTACCTAAGCCCAACCTTTCTGCCTTGAAATCATGCGACTGCGTCTCTGTCACTTCCCACCGAAAGGATCCTGACCAGCGCATCTCTGGCACAAGGAAGCCAAAAGGATTTCTTTTAGGTCTCACCCCATTCAAATGCAAGGCCCCGGACCTGGTTTGTCTTGGTCTGGAGGTTTTGTTTTGTCTCTCTTTGGTGGGTTTCCGGAAGAGGCTGCTCTCACACATCTCTGGGATGGGAAGGACCCTGAGTGTCAGTGGGGAGATGGATACCCATGACCAGGGCCACACCCTGCTCCAAACAGCAACCCCTCCCGGCACCGAACGCCCCCAGGTTAACAGCCCTGCTGCCCTCCTGTCACGCCGCAGCAAAGCTCCGTTACTTGGACTACCATGCCAGGCATCTTCTGTAGAAACAAATACATCTTGAAAGAGGCCCAGGACGGAGCAGGCCTCCCCGTGGTGCGTGACTGGCCTGGCACTGATCCTCGAGCTGAGCGGACAGTACCACCTCTGCCAACGGTGGTCATGGCCAGAGAGGGGCCCGGGACTCGCCCGTCACAATCCTGGCCACTCCCTCCACGTTCCAACCAGACACTGTCTTCCTATCCTAGGGCTGCTGTAAGGAAGTACACAGACTGGGCAGCTTCAACAACAGAAGTGAATTGTCTTACAGTCCGAAGACTGGAGGTCCAAGATCCAGGGCTGGTTTCTCCTGAGGGCTCTCTGCTGGTCTTGCAGACGGCTGCCTTCTCCCTGTGTCCTTATTGCTTCCCTCCATGTGCGTCTGTGTCCCGACTTCCCCTTTTTATAAGGACATCATTCACATTGGGTGAGGGCCCACCCTATGACCTAACTCTGACTTAATTACCTCTTTAGAGACCCTACCTCCAAGTAAGGTCACACTGAGGCAGCAGGGGTTAGGACTTCAGAGCCTGAACTTGGGGGGGGGGGTGACAACTCACGACCTTCTTCCCCACTCGCCTGTCAGCCTTCCCACGAGCTGTTCCCTCTGTCTGTCCCCACCCTTCTTGCTAAATGCAACTCAACCTCCAGCTCAGAGCCCAAGTACCATCCCTTCAGGGGCACCTGCCTCCCCAACCCCAGGCCAGGACTGGACCCACTACATGTGCTAAGGTCCCCTCGTCCCTGGGGAGCATGGGGGGGGGTCTGGTCTGTCTGTTCTGGGACCGCCTGGAACAGGGGCTGTGTCGGCACATTCCAGGCTCTATTCCCAAGGCTGCTCAACTAAAGCATGAGTGAATGAATGAAGGAAGGAAGGACTCATGGCATTTTCACAGTAGTCCCTATAGAAGGCAGCAGAAGAACCACAAGTCTGGCCCATCCTCTCGCAGTCACTCCCACAAATGTCATTATAACCACACCCTGGAGTGCCCGGGGGCCCAGGAGCTCTCCTGAGCTTCCAAGGCATCGTCCACAGAAAGGAGTGGGCAGAGGCTCGCATGCATCCCAGCTCCTCCTGGACAAGCCGTGGGGCCCCTCTCCTCTCTTGTCCTTTCTCCTCATCTGCAAAATGGGATCACAACATGCACACACCCAACACGCTGCTGTGAGCACGGAGGAGTTGATAGTGTGCAGCGCTGGGGAGGGTGCTAGGGAGGGGGAGGCAACCACAATGAGAAGGAAGAGAAACCACAGCTCCCGCCAGGCCGCCCTACGGTCGGGCTGTGCTCCAGCCTTCTGTGTAGGACCTCGCTTAACCCTCAGGGTCATCGGAGATCCGGCCGCCACCCCCCGCCCTCACTGATAAGGTCCCTGAGGCTCGGTCAGCAGACTCTGGCCTTGAAAGCGAGCAGGACCCTGCGCGGCCTCCTGGGTACGAAACCCTGTTGCTAATCAAGGGCGCTTCTCTGGTCCCGTTAGTCTTGCCCCACGTGGTTTCTTAGCTGCTCCTCCCTTCATTGGCAACTGTTCGAACCTGCCCTTTGGAACTCAGGGAAGGTCCTGGAGGCTGGAGTCTTGCCTACGTGAAACGGGGCGGTGGGGGGGGGGTGGTACAGAAAGGCTTCCGCGCCCAGGAGCCCACAGGGTCCTGCTCGGTTTCAGCCTCAGCCTTCCAGACCCCAGCGGCGCCGTCCTGAACCCGTGAAGGAAACGAGCCGATGAGAACACCCTGTGGTCCCGCCAGGGATTCTGCAGAACCGTCCTGTTAGCATACCACTCCGGCTGACACGACCAGGGTGGCAAGTGCCCTGTGCACCCCTCTTTTAATCAGGTGTATCCCAGGGGCTGCATAAGGAGATATCGTGTCACCGAGACAGCCTGCCTCAGCTTCATGACGTCACCACCCTCTGGGCCCGGACCCCCGGCCTCTACCAGACTTGCCAGGTAGCCATTTGAGAGTTGACCTGGTCCACCTCCAGGGACTTGGGCTCATCCTCTCCTGCAGTCAGCCCCGCATCCCCGCCGCCATCGGCCAAGCGCAGCCAGGGGCACGACCTCCCCTGGTTGTCAACGACATCCAACCACGAGGGTGAGGCCCCAGCAAAGTGGCAAGAACCAGGAGAGTGGGCAAGAGAGAGCGGCCCTGAAGTGCAGGACCCAGGCACTGCTCGGGCTGCAGCTCAGGTAAACACCCGGCATACAAAATAGGTCCATCTATAACAGCATCCAAAGACACAGACCTCCCAGGGACACGTCTAACCAAGCAGGCAAAGGCTTGCACACTGAGAACTACGCAACCCCACGAAAGGAAGCTAAGGGAGAAAGACCGAAATACATTGAAAGACGTCCGTGTTCATGGCCTGGAAGACGCAATACTGTTAAGACAACGATACAACCCAATCTCGAAATTCAGTGCAATCCCTGTCAAAATCCCAGTGGCAATTTCGACAGAAACAAAATGTCCTCCCTAAGATTCATACGGACTCTCAAAGGACCCTGGATAGGCAAAGCAATCTGGAAAAAGAAAGAAGGACAAAGTGGGGGAAATGTACTACAAAGCTGCAGACAGTCTGATGATGGCATAGGCTAGACACACACACCAATGGACTAGAATAGAGCCCGAAATACACTCACAGCCGATGGCCAACTGGTTTTCAGCGAGGGGGCCGAGGTCATTCAGCGGGGAATAAAGAGTGGACAGCAAGAGCGAGGTGGGGGGACATTAACACCACGAAGGCTGGGCCGGCGTCCAGGGCAGGGCCACTCCACTGGTCGCCCGTCCCACCCCGGTAGCTGGTCTTGAGGGAGCTCAGTAAATGCGCTGATGAATGACCATGTGCCTGGAAGGCTGAACAATTAACGAATAACAATGAACAAACCAGAGAGTTGAGAAGCCGGGTTGGAGCACCGAACACCAAAGCCAACAATAAATCCCTCAGAAGTACTCGGGCCCCTTAACACCCACTGACTCATCCCCCTTCCCTGCATCTCTCAGAGCAACATTTGAAAATTATCCTCTTGACCCCGTGGGTCATAAAATCAGTTCTGAAAGCTGTGACCAGCACGTTTCTCTAACGAAATGAAACAGAATCAAATAGAAAAAGTCAACGTGCTTCCTGGAGGATACCCGATCCTCCCCCCCAGGTTAAGGATCCCACCTTGGAAACATGCAGGGAAACCGATCCATGATTGGAGGGAGGCAGGACAAGCTCTGAGCTCAGGCTCTCAGCCACACACTATTTTTTTTAACAGCTTTATTGCGATAGAATTCACACCCCATGCAATTCGCCCTTTTAAAGTGTGCAGCTCCATGATTTTTGGTATGTTCAGAGTTTTGTAACCATCACCACAACCCATTTAAGAACGTTTCCATCACTCCAGAAAGAAACTCTGGCTCCATCACGAGTCACTCCCATCTCTCCTGCCCACGGCCCCTGTCAATCACGAGTCTAGTTTCTGTCTCTGTGAATTTGCCTACTCTGGATGCTCCATACGAACAGAGGTGCACAACATGTGGCCTTTTGTGTCTGGCTTCTTTCACTGAGCAGCATGTTTTCAAGGTTGATCCCTGTTGCAGCCTGTGTCAGTACATCGCTCCTTTTTATTGCCAAATAATATTCCACTGCGTGGATAGGCCACACTGTGTGTTTCCATTCAGCTGCTGATGGACATGTGGGTCGTCTCCGCTTCCTGGCCATCAAGAATAATGAGCAGAGACCTGGCATAACCCTTAAACAAACATAAATCTCTTCAGTGGCAACACTCACACTCTGCTTCTGATCGAGCCAGCCAAGTGTTTACGAAAAGGATATTCTTTTCTTCCGAGGGGTTTTCAAAACAAGAAAATTAAAAGCAGTCTGCACGTAGGGCTCTCAGAAAGAAAAGCTAAATAATCATTGTAGAAATGTGTCCTTGCCGTGGGGCCTGAGCAAAAAATAAAACAAAACCAAGCCGAGCTGCACACAGTAAGATTGAAATTGTGTGCGGCTCCAACAAAATTTCAAATCATTAAAATCTCATTATACTAATAATATGTTTTCTAGATCAACTTAACTAAAACACTCTCTTGCCCTAACAAAGTGCAGACATCCTCAGAAGCAGCAGCAGCTCAGAGAGTTTGAGGACGGAGGCGCAGTTCCCGGGGCACCGTCTTCCGTCCCATCCCTGCACCTGTGTGCAGCCCGGACCCAATCGGCCAACTGGGAGAAATGACACTGACTGGGCTCTGGCTCCTGAGTTCCCATCCCTTCACTTGATTTCTTCTCTCAAGTTTTCTTAAATGGAAGCAACTATCCAAATAGGTCATGATGGTCTTATTATATTTTATTATTGCTGTCCAGTTACCACCAGCCCATGGCCTTCTCTTTCTGCACCTCTTCTGTATTTGATGGATAAAGTGGGGAGTGGCCGTAATGGTAACGATGATGAGAATGACGGCTAACACCTATGTAGAGCTTATTACGTGCCTAACCCAGACATTTTCCCCAATTTTTACAATTGCAATTTTCAAACGTATAGAAACATGTAAAGAACCTGACCGCGAATGCCTGTACACCCACTGCCTGGAGTCCACCACTAACATTTTTCTGTAACTGTTTCATTATGTGCCCATCCATCCCTCTTTCTATCCAGGAATCTATTAGTTGCCTATGGCTCCCTTAACCAATGACCACACATGCAGCGGCTTAAAGCAATATAAATTTATTATCTTATAGTTCTGGGCTCAGAAGTCCAAACTAGGTTTCATTGGCTAACATCAACGTGTCAGCAGAGCTGTGCTCCTTCTGGAGGGTGGAGGCGGAATCTGCTTCTTGGTTTTTCCAGCTTCTAGAGGTGCCAACGTTCCTTGGCTTGAGGCCCTGCATCACTCCAACCTCTGTTTCCATCGACACACCTCTCTCCCTTACACTGACCTCCTGCCTCCCCCCTGTGAGGACCCTATGCCCACCTGGATGATCCAGGATCATCTCCCCATCTCAGCTTCCTTCACTTAATCACATCTGCTAAGTCCTTTGTACCACGTTAAGGTGATGCAGTCACAGGCGCTGGGTACTGCGACGTGGACATCTTTGGGGCCCTGCCACACCATTTTAATTTTTATGTATTTCAAAGAAAACTGCAGACAGGGGTACCTCTCCCCCTAAATATACACATCACTAACTAGAGTACAGTGTTTATTTATAATCCTTTTTTTCTTTCTAGTTAAAATTTGCATACATTGAAGTGCACATCCAAGGGGTTTTGACAAATGCGTGCCCCTGTGTCTCTTAAACCCCTATCAAGATAGAGGACAGGGGCTTCCCTGGTGGTGCAGTGGTTGGGAGTCCGCCTGCCGATGCAGGGGACACGGGTTCGCGCCCCGGTCCGGGAGGATCCCACGTGCCGCGGAGCGGCTGGGCCCGTGAGCCATGGCCGCTGAGCCTGCGCGTCCGGAGCCTGTGCTCCGCAGCGGGAGAGGCCGCAACAGTGAGAGGCCCGCGTACCGCAAAAAAAAAAAAAAAAAAAAAGATAGAGGACATTTTCATAAGATTCTGTCCCGCCCCTCCGCAGCCAGGCCCCATCCCACTCCAGAGGCGACCACCAGAGATTAGCTGCGTCCATCGAGAGCTCCTTCTCCTGAGGAACGGAGTCACGGCACGTGCTCCTCCTGAAGAACGGAGTCACGGCACGTGCTCCTCCTCCTGGGGAACGAGTCGCGGCACGTGCTCCTCCTGAGGAACGGAGTCGCGGCACGTGCACCTTGGGTCTGGCTTCTGTTGCTAGCACAGCAGTTTTGAGAGTCACTGTGTCGCGTGCGCTGGTACCTGCTGCTTCTCAAGGCCCAGTAGCCCCGCCCACCTCTCCATTCTGCTGTTGATGGGCAGCTGTCTCCGGGTCTTAGTTATCCTGAGTAAAGCTGCTATGAACGTTCTGGTACAAGGCTTCGTATGGACACAGGTTTCTATGTCTCTTAACTAAGTATCTCAGACTGGAATTGCTGGGTCACAGGGAGGACGTACGTAGGTTTAGTTTTTCGAGCAACTATCGAACTGACTTCCTGAGTGATAGCACCACCGTAAACCCCTCCCCCCAGCGTGTATGAGCGTTCCAGTTCCCCCGCATCCTCGCCGAGTCCCGGCGGGATCATTTCAGCCATGCTGGCAGGTGTGGAGTATGTGCCCCTGCTTCTAATCTGTGGTTCATTCCCCAGGCGACTAACGACGCGGAGGCCAAGGGCTTTTCCAGACGCATGCTGGCCATATGTGCATCTTCTCTGATGGAGCGTCTGTTCAAACCTTCATTCTTTTATCGTGTTGTCTTTCTATTATTGGTTGAAGGAGTCCTTTATATATCCTCGACACCAGTCCTTTATCAGACATGTATTTTGAAAATTGGGATAATGGCGATTTATAATAAGAAATATATATGTTTGATCTTCATCCGAATTCCTGGCCCTAGCTCCTGAAATCCTAGGCATTTCCTAAGTGATGAGAGTGATAAAGATGTCTTATGTGAATGAGGTAACTTTGGGAAAGCCCCTAGGTAACCTAAGGATGGAGGCTGGTTGCCAGGGGAACCAACCATGTGATTAGGGAGTTGGTACTTTCCAGCCCTCCCCCAAACTTCCAAGGGGGAGGGAGGGGCTAGAGATTGATCTGGGCAATCTCTCATGGCCAATGAATTAATCAATCGTGCCTACGGAATGAAGCCTCCATAAACGCCCAGAAGGACTCGGTTCAGAGAGCCTCTGGGTCGGTGAACAAAGGAGGTACTGGGTGAGTAGGGCGCCCCTTTCCCCACACCTCACCCTGTGCATCTCTTCCAGCTGCCTGTTCCTGAGTTCTATCCTTTTATGATGAACCGGTAACCTAGTGAGTAAGATGTTTCTCTGAGTCCTGTGAGCCGCTCTAGCAAATTAATCAAACCCAAGGAGGGGGTCGTGGAAACCTCTGATTTATACCCAGTCGGTCAGAAGCACAGGTAGTAAATAACCTGAACTTGGGATTAGCGTCCGAAGTGGGGGGCAGTCTTGCGGGACTGAGTCCTTAACTTGTGGAATCTGATGCCATCTCCGGATAGATAGTGTCAGAACCGAATTGATACTAGAGTCAGAGAATTACTTGGTGTGGACAAAAAACCCACACACGTCGGCATTGGTGTCAGAATCACAGCTGGTGATCAGAAGTGGAATTGGTACCCGAATCATGGGAATATTTTCTCCCATGCTATCGCCTGATCAGGCCCAGCTGAATTTATATCATTTCATTTAATAACTCACTCAATTCCCCAATAACCCTATGAGTTAAGTACTCTTCACAGAAGAGGAAACTGAGGCTCAGGGTAGTACCTTCCCCCAGGTCAAAGCCCCAGAGCGCAGCAGGATGAGTTGCAACCCTCAAAGGTGGGTCCCAAGTTCTGGGGCCGTAACCACTGCACACTGCCTCTTGCTCACTCAGCAAATACACAAAGACCACGTTAAGTGGCTGAGAGCATTTCTTATCATCTCTGGAGAAGAGATGTCGACACCCGGGGGACCAGGGGACCCAGGCTAGCGGGAGACAGTCACAGAGCCTACCACCTCTGGCAGGAAGGCACAGGACGTGGTGGGTGATGGGGCAGCGCAGGGCCCCCACCTGCTGGAGGCTGACATTTAAGCCGATGGGGCAGAGGGAACAGCACACGTGAGGGCCCCGAGCCAAGGAAGACGGAGGAGACTGGCCGAGAGCTGGGCGGCCAACGGAGGACCAGCGGGGACCTGGACCAGGTCCCGGAGCAGCAGCAAGTCGCCGGGGTTCTGTTTTCTTTCTGCAAATGCCAACGAGTCCATTCAGCACAAAATGGATCTCATTCGTCTCCTCGGGAGCACCTTCTCCCACCAGGGCTGAGTGCATCTCAAATGCCAGGAATGATAATGACTTTACTGTGAGCCAGCTGAGAAGCCTATTCGCATTTGAATCACTGTTCCAGTTGACAAGGTTGGCGGCAATTAAGAACCAAAGACCGCCAAGGTTTTAATCTCACCGGCCAGCGGCTGGCCAGCGGCCAGCGGAGTGACCTCCTGCAAAGGACTTCACTTCTCTGGGCCTCTGTTTGCTCATCTGCAAAATGGGAATAACCACGCAGTACCCACTTCTCGGCTTTGGGTGGGGATTAAACGAGTGGAGGTTAGTGCCGTGCCTGGAACACCACGGGTGCCAACAAGCCCCGGCCATGAGCACGACCACGGTAGACTCCAGTCTGGGTGGTTTGGTTTGGTTTTGTTTTTTCTTTTAACTTTTCCCTCACCGCTTCTTAGGTGATCATCTATTAAGCTTGTATATATCACGTATGGATTCGTTCAGGTCTTACTTTGAAAGATAATACTAATTTTCAAAACAAGAGAAAATAGAGGGATGAAGACACTTCCAGTGAGGTTTTGGGAAAGACGTCCCTCAAAGTCCATTTATACCAACGATGCATTTCGAACACCACAAGCACGGTGCCCCCTTCCCCAGCCTGCTCAAAGGATGCTCTGTCCACATACTTAAAGCAGCGCCTGGATGGTTCTAGCAGACTCCACGGTAATGGGAGAAGCAGCAAACACTGAGGGCGGCTGGGCTTCCATCGAACCAGACAGCTGCTTCCGGGAGTGCTGGGTGTGAGCAAGCCCTAGGACTTAGGAAATGTTCCGCCCCTCTTTAGCTTATTAATCACTTAATATTGGAGTAAAACTAGATCCTTTGGAACTGTAATTTTTCAAATGAAAGTAGGAAAACGCCTAAGTTATGAAAATGACAGGCGTCACCTATTAAGATGGTCTCACTTGTGGAAACCAACATTCCTGACCCGCTCTGCTTAACTAGCAAGTAAAGGCTCAAAGACCCAGACCAAGGACAATCACCTCGAAACGCCTAAGCTTAACGAGCAAGCATTCAACTGCTAACTAACGGGCAAGCGTAAGAAACTGCTCAGATTTGCCCAATGTTCTGCTTCCTCAGGCTGCTGACAAGGACAGAGGCTGAGGTGGGTGAGGTAGGCGAGGATGCCTGCTGAGCTGGGGTCACACTCCAGGACCACCGCGTCCCAGCTCAAACGCCTGCTGCTCTGCAAACGCAGGAACTTCCGTTTCTCTGCAGTGCACACTTCAAGGGAGCGTGCACAGTGCTTCCTGGTCACAGTGGTCCAGGACAAGAAGTAGGATCCCAACATTCCCCAGATGCAAATAATTTAAAGTATTTGTGTCACTCTGTTACTACCCGCCAACTAGCGCCTTCATGAGACACAATGTGAAAGAAGCAGCCAGAGCTGTCGACATGATACAGGACCAGAGCGAGAAGAGGTTTCTATTCTGGGGATGACAATCAGTCAGCAATTAACCCTCCCATATACACGGCAGGCTTGACTAATTAGTCCCAGTGTTCTTTCCCCCCCCACCCCCCCATCCAGATGCAGCCTCAGAATCCTTCTTAACACAGGGGCAGGCAGCCATTATCGGTCGAGCTCTCTGGTGGAAACGGTTTGCCAGCCCTGCCCTACCACTAACCAGCTCTGTGTCAATATCTCACTTGTCAACATTATCAATAACTAACACTTACTGAGCACTCAATTGCTGATAAGACCTTCATCACATTTTATCCCCACATCACCTAAGTGCCACGTGATCCACGTGGGCTGGTCAGGCAAAGAGGCTGAGAGAGGCGGAGTAACAGACCCACTGAGCAGGGATGGGAGCGGAGACCCGGCTCTACCCACCGGTGTGTAGCCTCCCTCAGAGACATGCTGCCTTTCTGGAACACAACGAGCCCTCGTGGGCTCGGAGACACAGAGCTGGTATCTCCCCCACGTTTCCCCGTCTCACAAGTGAGGAAGTGAGGCCCCAAAGCTTTAACACTCAGAGGGCGAAACACATAGCAGCAAAAGGGGATTCCACGGCCTGACACCCAGAGGAAGTAGAAAACGAAAGGACCACTGGCTTCCCAGGGCCGATCACGTGACACTTCGGTGCCATGAGCCCCAGAGACCAGTGATGCCGGAATCTGCTGCTCATTCCATTTCTTCTTTTAACCTTTAATGTTACCAAGAAGCAGCATCTCCAGCCATAGAAAAGAATGAAATAATGCCATTGGCAGCAACGTGGATGGACCTAGAGATGATCTTACTAAGTGACATAAGCCAGACAGAGAAAGACAAATGCCAGATGATATGGCTTATACGTGGAATCTAAAATAAAAGGATATAAATGAACTTTATTTACAAAACAGAAAGAGTCTCGAAGACATAGAAAACAAACTATGGTTACCAAAGAGGAAGGCGGCAGCAGGGGGGAATAGAGATAAATTGGGAGTTTGGGATTAACATATACCCACCACTATATATAAAATAGATAATCAACAAGGACCTACTGTATAGTATAGGGAACTATATTTAATATCTTATAATAACCTATAATGGAAAAGAATCCGAAAAAGTGTGTGTGTGTGTGTGTGTGTGTGTGTGTGTGTATGTATATATATAGCTGAATCACTTTGCTGAACACCAGAAATTAACACATTGTAAATCAACTATACTTTAAAAAAAAAAATAGTAGCATCTCAATGAGGCAAAAGCCACCAAAAGCTTCTAGAATTGATCGTAGTTCGTGTTTATATTCTTTTACCCCAACAGCACGGAGTACAGACTAGCAGATGAACACCACTAGGCCAACATGTGTTTATAAGGTACTCTTAGGCTTACTAATATGTTTCTTCAGCCTCTACATAATATAGAAAATAATAAATATACTCAAGAGGAAGTAAAGCCATTTTTCATCTGAAACCTAAAAAGTCAAGTGTACGGCTAATGCAAGGAGAAAATGTGCTTTCTTTGGGTACCTCTTTCCTACGATGGAAAATAAGAAAACAGCCGGGTAAAGGGACCTGCCCTCTGCCAACCACAACAGGGGGAGAAATCAATCACATACAGCATTTAAAATCCGCTCACAACAGGCGCTTACCCACTTACATCTTCTAACCATCCCTTAATTATTCTGATGACTGGACAGGGAACGCGAGGGTAAGCAACTTCGGGATGCGTGATAAATATTAATTCCATGGGGTGGAAACAGGAATTCAAAGGTGAGCTCCTCTAACGAGTGTGAAGTTGCCAAGGCGACCTGACTCTCTGGGACCACGCAGGTATAACCAAGATGCTAGGAGGACCACAGAGAGTTAGCTGTTCCTGAAAGGTAAGGAACATAAGGTCATCACTCCGGGTCCAGTGTCACCATTTCCATTCTCTACTGAAGCAAAGTTTCCGAGAGATTTCGGTAGATGGCCAGGAAAAAACCCCAGTGTGGGACACGCTGACGTGCCTACGTGTTTCTCTCTGAAATGCCCCGGGTGCATCTGGACAACAGTGGAACAAACACGGAGAAGTGCTGGATTTGAAGATTATCATCAGAATAATAATCAAAGGAAACTTGACAAAGCCACACCAAGCCCCCTGAAAGCCACTCCTCTCAGCCAGAGACAGGAAAACAGAACAGTGGTTTCCAGTGACTTCCTCAGGACTGCATTACAGGAGTCGACAGACTGTACCTCCCTCTCTGACCAAGAGCAGCCCCCATGGACAGAGGCAGCCCTGTTCAAAGAAGATGCCTTAGGGTTTGCTGCAAGAAACACGGCGGGGTCTGCAGAGAACCTCACAGCCCGCTGGATTCAAATAGGACCTACACTGACTTCTCTTCCCATAGAACATTCTAGAACCCATCGTGTACATGGCCCCGGTCCCTCACCTGCTCACTTCCCTCCCCTTCTTTCCAGCCACCCTCTTTCCCTTCTTGTAAGTTAGGAGTCCAACCCACCTTAACCGTGATGGGAAGTCAACTTCCTGAGGGTAGATCATCAAGGGGATCACGTGAGCAAAGAGGGACTGGAAAGGCAAAGGATCCCCAAAAAGTCCCACCTCCCTGGCCAAAGGAGACCAAACTCATTACAAATCCTTTCCCTACATCTTGCAGCAAAGAAGGATACTATCCCATTTTTATTTTCAAAAGTAAGTGGGAGGGTGTGCTGAGATCTGCTTAAAGAGGATGTGGAAATCACCTCAAAGTCTCTATGTGCCCCAGAAAGTTCTCTATGCAAACACCCCAAACAGTCAGAACTCTACGCCTCCCCAGGTGCCTCGGCCCCAAGAGTAACTACGTGGGAGCAGGGTCAGGGGCCTGGAGAACCGGCCCTCATCTAATCTGTTTCTATGCAGTTCCTTCCATCTCAGAGTGGCCTCTGGGTTGCTGCCTCTGCATCTCACCCTGCAGCTGTCGCCTCCTCACGTCTCGGGAATCCTGCTGCTCCCAGCCCAGCACACTGCCTCCAGGAAGCCCGCCCTGCCTGCACCTATGCTGGAGCTGCTTCCCCGCCGGTCACCCCGCTCCGGTCCGTTCGACACCAGCCTCTCTAAAGTAGCTGAGATTGGTAACTGGTGCCCACTGCTCCCACGTGCGGGGATGACAGGGCCCAGTGACCGCTCCAGCTTGCCCCGAGGCTGACCACGGCCCACACACCACACCACAGTCCGGCCACTCTGAACGGCCTGCACTTCCCCAGCGGGACTAGCTGGGGTCTCCTCCAGGGCCCCTCCTCTTCTAATTCCTAGCCAGTCTTTACACGCAACCGGGGGACCACTTCCTCTAGCCAGAACCCAGAACCCCCAAATCCCGGATGTGTGTCTCCCCTGGGTGTCCATCACCACACCGGCCTGCCCCCTCCTCACAGCACCCACAGGCTCCTCAGGACAGGCCTGGCCCAGGTCACCGCCTGCCACCAGCCCCCAGCCTGCCAGGCAAAGATTCTTTCCCCTGTGTCCTTAGGTCTTCGGAGCTCACGGGCACCTCCTCCCTCTGCCGTCCTGGGATGGGGCCGAGTGGGCCTTCACCTTCTCCTTCCTATCTACCACTCGAAACAATTATGTTTTATCTTTTTTTTTAATTTCTATTGGAGTACAGTTGATTTACAAGGTTGCGCTGAAGCAGTTATGGAGGGTTTCATTGCACTTCCTTTGAACCTTCACAGAAGTTTTCCATTTCTTCTCACTCTCCATCTCCAGAGAGGGGTGTCTGCCAAGGACATCGCATCTCCCCCCAGGACCCCCACTCACCAGGTGACTCCATGTTTGGACCACACCTGCCTGGAACCGGCTGCCCCAGCCACGTGTGCCTGGCCTAGTGTGCCCGGTCCGGGGGAGCCGTGCGGATTCTCCCCCTCGAGAAACTGAGTTGAGAGCCCCTGGCACCGCGTGGAGAACGGGTTCACGGGGTGGCGGGGGAGGCTCTGGGGGGCATTTCCAGACCCTGGCAGTCGAGGGGCCCGAGGAGCTGCCCCACGCCCTGAGGCTGGTCAACCTCCTCCTGGCTCTGGAGACGCCTCAGGAAAGAAACACCAGGTTCCCCTACGTCCGCACTGTTATCAGACATTGTGTGCGGCTGTCCAGTGCACTATGGGATGTTTACCAACATTCCTGGCCCCCAGGCACTAGATGTCACTAGCATCCCCACCCCAGCCAAGATGAGACACTGGCAATGTCCCCTGGGGGCAAAGTCATCCCCACCTGAGAACCACTGGTTTAAACTGCCATGAAGTGGCTACGGGGCAAGGTTGTGTTTCCTCAACTGTAAAATGAGGGGAATACCTGAGTCACTGTGCTGCACGCCTGCACCGAACACAACATTGTACATCAACTATATTTCAATAAAAATTTTTAAAAATACTGATCTATTTTATCCTATACATAATCAATAAATAGATAAATGAATAAATAATAACATGAGGGGAAAAGTCCCACCTTGCAGGCACCTCTGTCCAGGTACTCTCATTACAGAGCAGGGTTGAAGTGGGATGGTATTTGGGGACAACACGGCGTCTAAGCAGCTGATCACTCGAGAGGACGGGGAGAACCGCAGGGAACGCACAGGGGTTAACACTGTGGTGTAAACTGAGATTCTCTCCTGGAAGTTATTTAAAGCCCACAAAAGAAACTTAATACCTTCAGCCCTCGGTTCAAGGTCGCAGCCCACCGATGTCTCTTTAGACACCAAAAAATTCATGAGGTTTCAGTCAATACCTTGCTCATTGACCTCCATTTCTGCGTCAAGTGCTCGGAAGACGAGCCGGGTGAAGAGAACCAGAAGACAAACTGCAGAGAGGGAGAAAGTGTTTGCCAAAGACACATCTGGCAAAGGTTTTGTATCCAAAATATGCCAAGAAGTCCTAAAATTCAACTAAAAGAAATCAAACTTGATTAGAAAATGGGCCAAAGATCTGAACAGACACTTCACCAAAGAAGAGGCACAGATGACACATGAGCTAGAAAAAGACACTCCACGCCGTAAGTCATTAGGGAATGAGAAGCAAAAACTGCTCTAAAAAATATATTTACGAAAAAAAAAAAAGCTATGGACATCAAGGGGGGAAAGGGTGGGGGGATGAACTGGGAGATTGGGATTGACATATATACACTAATATGTATACAATAGATGACTAACAAGAACCTGCTGTAAAAAAAATAAATTAAATTAAATCAAATTCAAAAAACTAAAAAGGCTTCCCTGGTGGCGCAGTGCTTGAGAGTCCACCTGTCGATGCAGGGGACGCGGGTTCGTGCCCCGGTCCAGGAAGATCCCACATGCCTCGGAGCGGCTGGGCCCGTGAGCCATGGCCGCTGAGCCTGCGCGGCCCACAACAGTGAGAGGCCCGCGTACCACAAAAACAAAAACAAAAAAGAGCGATCAGGGAACAGGAACGTCCTTAATGCTTGCTTTCCTCGGAAAAGCAGGAGGGACAGAGCCTCCAGGCCCGGCTGTGGCAGGCTTGGTGCTGTGCAGCCCGGTGCCGGTCACTGGTGTCTGGGCAGCGGGCGGAGGCCAAGGGCAGGCAGGGGCCTCTCATACAAATGGGTGGAGTGGACCCCATCCCGCCCCTCCATCCAGGGCCTCCCCGTCCCAGAGCTGGCCGCCCGCCTCTAAGGACTTCACACAGCAGCTGGGGCATCCGTCCCTGGGGCGCCCCCTCGCCCCGCTCCTGGCCCGCTGGACCTGTGGGGCTGTCACCCGTGGCCACCAGGGGGCCCTCGTGGGGAGTTTTCCTCTGCGCCTGCTCTGTGCAGCTCCAGTAAAACCGAACCACTTTAACGAGCGGCTCTTAACAGTCCCCAGGCCTCCTAAGGGCAGCGCTGGGGTTTTTCAAGTGTTCCTTGCCACTTTTCCCAACACCCCACACTTCGTCACAGTTCCGTTTTCTAAACCGGGCCGACACATGACACGACTTGGTTCCCTACCATAGGACATCAGCGTTCGTCCACGGGCACTTCCTGCATGGGTTCCTCCAAACCTCAGGACACATTTCCTAACATGACCTCCCCTGGAAGGTGACAGGACATTCACCCCAACGCGTCCCTCCGTGCCTCTCACAGCCACAAGTTCTGCCGACCCGGGAGGGGGCGAATGCCCCCGGTGCCCCCAGATCCCTAACTTCTCGGCAATGCTGACCTCATCCCAGCATCCTCCCCCGACCCCCACCCACGCTCCTGAGTGCACCGTGGACTTTCTAACAAAAAGGAAACGAAACCCACTGCGCAGCTGGCAGTGCCCGGCACACCTCGAAGCCTCCTCATCTGATGGGTCCCTGGCAGGCAAATGAGCGCCTCCCCACAGGGGCCCCGAGCTGGGCCAGGAACTGCTCCAGCTGTGAACCACATGAATGGCAGGGAGGGCAGGTTGCCAAGGCAACGGGCCCGCAGGGATACTGGCAATTCTCAATCACTGAGGACCTCATTCTCCAGCCTTCACACCTCGGCCTCCCGCTCCTGACTCCTTCCCCACTTCCCACAAGACCAGACAGAAGCCACTGAGCCCTTCCAAGGCCAGTCCCCGCTGAACTCCTGCGTGTGAGCCCAATTCGTGTTTGTGACCTTCTGTTTGTATGGGGGGATCCCTGAGGGTGCCAGGCACCCCAATCTTGAGAAACGAGGCAGGGGACCCAGCTAACTCACACACCAAAGCAACAACAGCTGGGACTTCCCTGGCGGTCCAGTGGTTAGGGCTCGGGGCTCTCACTAGCGAGGGCGCTGTACTATGCAAGCATCTCTCTCCTGCTGTTTCTGTGCCTATTTTATTCATCACAGGATGACTCTGACTATTGTGATTCGATTTTCTAGGCCCTCGATTTTCTAGGCGCTGGCTAGCTCATGAAGGCAAGGGCAAGCACGTCGCTTTGGAGCTTGGGGCCAGTCCATGAGTTCAGGAATGTGCTCTTCGTATTTCAAGAGCACATTAAATGTCACCTATAAAAAGCTGTCATCTCCGGGACATTCTGATGACTTGCTATTCTGTGAGAGATTGCTTTCCTGGCTGCTTCAGGTCTCAACCCAAACACCACCTGCTTTGAGGCCTTCCGTGGGCACCCATGTGATTGCACTGTTACATCTTCCTCCTAGCACATATCATTACAGCATGATTGGTCTGTTTTATTTATTTATTACGACTGATTCCCTGTTCCATGAAAGCGAGGGCCTTATCTATCTTTTCTTCCTAGGGTCTCACAGCAGGCAATGAATGAATTGGAAAGAGTATGACATTTGTGTTTATAATTGTCGTAAGGTGTAAAGAGGAACTGAAATGACTTTGGTGAGGGTGACGAGGACTGCAAGTGAGACCGCAGGTCAGAGGCAGCTGGAATGATCGAGGGAAGGGTGAAGGCCATTTACCGTCTTTTCAGAGGTGTGACTTGAAAGAGATTAACACAAGCCAGTTTGGATCCTAGACGTCAGGTTTCGGAGAGGAGGGGCTCATTTGCTTGGAACAACTTGTTGACTGAAAAAACTGCACAACCTGCAAGTTGAGAATTATGTTTTATTCGGTGGACAAAACTGAGGACTTAAGCCCGGGACACAGCATCTCAGATAGCTCTGAGGGACCGCTCCAAAGAGGCAAAGGAGGAACCAGGATATGTAGAAGGTTTTCGCAACAAAGACCAGGTAATCGGAGCATCAAAAGATTATGGTTAATTAAAGAAAACCAGATATCTCAAGGAATTTAGCACTTTGTGTATGGGAAGATGCAAGGGTCTGGGCTCACTGAAATCATTCCTTTGATATGCACTCAGCTACCTGGGGCCAGCATCCTGTGCTCTCATCCTGAGTCCCCTCGGGTGCATCGATGCGGGGGGGGGGGGGGGGGGGGGGCGGGGCGGGGGGGGCTGCAGTGCATCAGGGCTTGGCAGTTCTTGTTTCCACCCTGAATTTCCTCAGGGCTCACCTTCCGGGATGGTTGTAGGGGCTCAAAGGCTGCAACATCCTTTGTTTACCGATATGGCAAGCAACATTTTTTCACTGATAAACTAAAGGTGAAAGGCCCTGCCCTCATGGAACTGAATCATCTAATTTGGTAACAGCATCCCTGGTGGGAAATGCATAGGCACCCCTCCCCCCAAACACACACACACACACACACACACACACACACACACACACACACACACACACACACACACACACACACACACACACACACACACACATATCCCTGGGCGGAAAGTGTGTGGGAGTACGCACATCCCTAGAGGTAAAGCATCACGGGTATCCCTAGGAATACACACCTCAATGGGAGAAATTAATACGGGGACACGTGTGCCTCCCAAGTATGTCCTTGGGGTACACACGTCCCTGGGGGGTACACTCATCCTCCAGGTACAGGAAGACTTTCTAAAGCACAGGTCAGGCTCAGGTGGTTCCAGGCAGCGGTCCCCAAACGTTTTGGCACCAGTGACCGGTTTCGTGGAAGACAATTTTTCCGCGGACGCGGGGAGGGGGAAGGGATGGTTCACACGCTAATGCAAGCGACGGGGAGAGGCTGATCAAGTGCCGCCGCCGGGACGGACCGAGGGCTCACTCTGCCTTTTGTTCTCCACGTTTGAGCCCTGGGCCCAGGCCCAGTTCCTAATAGGCCGGGGACCGGTACGAGTCCGCGGCCCGGGTGTTGGGGACCCATGGTTTAAGGAACTCACTGCACACCCCTGACTCCGGATCCTCTCTTGTCTAACGTCCTGCCTGAGGCCAGCTCCCACCAGCCTGTTCACAGCCACCGCAGTATAGCAGTATAACTCACCCTCTTACCCACAGGGAATCTGGCCCAGGGGAGGAACCTCTGGGCCAGAACAAAGGAAAAATTCAGTAATGCGGCCCTGGGAGAGGCCCAGGAAACAGCCGGATTTAAAGAACACAATCTAGAGGCCGGAAGTCGCATCCCTCACAACTCTAAGAAAACTTTTAAAAGGTAAGACGTGGTAGGAAGGTTTTGAGAATCATTTTCGTGGACACGTGGAGTCAAAATGGAGGGGGCTCCGTAGTCCTTGCCGGTGGGCCTCGCAGCCTCCGGCCTGCCCGCTCGGCATCCCTTTCCTTTCTCCCCTCCCCGGGGCTGGGGCTGCGTCCCGGGCAGAGCACTGCACCACGAACACCAGCGGGCCCCGGGCCTTGCCCGCTCAGCACTGGTGCCCAATAAATGCTCCTCGAGTGAGTGGCCACAAGGGCTGAACGAGCTGGGCGGGGAAGGGGGCTCAAGAAACGGCGACTCAGGCGGCGGTGGGCACGGGCCTGTCCTCCGCGAACCGGGGACTCGCCCCACATTTGCTCAACATCCTGCCCTCAGCAGGAGCTGACGATGCGCGTTTAGATGGCGCCGGGAGCCCCAAAGGGGCTCGACGAGCCGCCGGGGAAGGGAGGTGGCCAGGCTCGCGGCTGGTTCCCGGCCGGCGTTTAAAGGTCTCGGAGGAGGAACGAGCGAGGGTCATGGGCTGTCCCGAAGGTCACGGCTGCGCGCTGCGCGGGCCGGGCGGCTCTCGGGCCGCGTGGTCCCGGCTGCCACTCGGTCGGGTCCCGGCGGGACTCGGGCGGCATGCGCGCGGGCGCGGGCGCGGGCGCGGTCGGCCACCCGCCTGGGTCCGCGGGGCGGGGCGCGGCGCGTGCGCGGCAGGAGGCCTGCGGCCGGCGCACTCACCCTCCTTGGCCTTCTTCTTCCTCGCCAGCGTGCCGCCCAGCTTGCCCAGGAACGACTCGTCTTTCTTCATCCTGTGGGGCCGCAGGGCGGGCGAGCGCAGCGGCGCGGAGGACATGGGGCGCGCGGGGACCCCGGCAGCCGGGCGCGGGCGCAGCGCGTGTGGGAGCCGCCCTGGTCGCCGCCGCCGCTCGCCCCGGGGAGTGGCCGGGAGGGCGCGGCCCCAGCGCCGGCCCCCGCCCCCCGCCCGCCCCTGGCCTGCAGAGCCCGCCGCCAGAGGTCTGCGCCGTCTCGGGCTCTGCGGTCAGCGCTTCCAGCCCGCGGGCCATCGGCCGTTCCCACGGTGCGCGTCACACTCACTCTCAGAGTGAAGCGGTGGTTCCGCTCCCCAGTGCCGCCGCCGGGACGGACCGAGGGCTCACTCTGCCTCCTTTTGTTCTACACGTTTGAGCCCTGGGCTCAGCCGGCTCTGGTGACCGTACCCGGGCCCCACGGGGCAGCGAGGCAGCCAGGGCCACCACCTTTGCGCAGCCGATGTGCATCAGATAGCCGCCCAGATAGGTCATTTCACTTGCTGAACTTTTACCCACAGCCAGGCTTGGGGCTGAGGGAACACTTGTGACCTATCCCCGCCCTCTAGAAGCCTGCAGTATGGTGGGCAATACCCGCACATAGTACCCTGTCCTAGGGGAGCTCAGGACGTTTCCCTAAGAGTGATGTGGAGACACAGGAAAGAGCCCTGCTATGGAATCAGGGGTAGGTGTTCAGGCCGAGGGAAAAGCAGGACCAGAGGGGACAGTGTGGGAGCTCCAGGGAGGAGAGAGGCAAGAGGACAAGGCAGGCCCTGTAAGGGCTGGAAGGCGGGGAAGGGGTTTAAGGTGGAGGTGACGTGGTGGATCCGGGCTCTACGAAGTGGACTCTGGGTGACGTGTGCCCCTGGGCAGGGAAGGAGTAAAGCCAGAGGCAGGGAGACCAGTTCCGAGGTCCTGGTGACTTAGGAGGGACGTGAATGGTTTCTGGAGACGCTCATAGGTGGAACGAGCCCCAGGCTTGGCGTGGGAAGAGTTAAGGCTGTTTCCCGCTGGGCCCAGCAGGCCGGGTGGGGTCCTTCACCAGCAGATAAGGACTATCAGAGGAGGTCAGCTGGGGAGGAGCCAGGGAGTCTAGGTCCACATGTGTGGTTAACAGGGTTTTCCACCTCCCTTGGGCTGGCTCATTGCCCCACAGCACTCTGTAACTCCTCCAGTTCCCATCAGCAAAGGTTTCTGTTGGCCGAGCGGTGCCAGGGCTGCCCTCCTGCAGGGATGCACTGACCACAGGGGCAGAGCCTTGCCCTCCAGGAGCTGGTGATCCAGGGGAACGTGCACGCCCTGAAGTTAGGAACCCAGCAAGATGGGAGGGGAGCAGGAGAAGGAGAAGGTGCGGGAGATGAAGGGACACAGATGCCCTTATTCTCTTGAGGGAGAAGATTCAGGACGGAAGGGGAGAAAGCCAGGGAGGACGCAGGCACCTGGGAGATGGGAGGGAAGCCAGGGATGCAGGCTGCCCCGTGTGACTAGGTGAGCGGGTGAGGCCACGAGATCAGTGAGCCCGCACGAGGAACCCTGAGCCACTGAAGGGGTCTTAGCAGAGGGTTGATGCAGAGGATGGTTGAAGCAAAACCCCCAGCCAGAGACCAATTCGGAAGCTACTGAAACAGGCGAGGCCAGAGTTGCCCGTGGCAGAGGGAAGGAAGAGATAAGAATGAACTTTCAGGGACTTCCCTGGTGACCCAGGGATTAAGACTCTGTGCTTCCACTGCAGGAAGTGCGGGTTCAATCCCTGGTGGGGGAACTAAGATTCCTCATGCATGCTGCTCGGTGCAGCTAAAAAAAAAAAGAAACCCAAAACAAAAACAATGAACTTTCAGGGCTTGCAGACCACAACATGTGGGGAATAATTGGAGGCTGGGTTTAGGGACAGTGAAGGGTCAGAGGGCTCTGAGGCTTCTCACCAGCACGGCCTGATTTGGGATGTCACTAACCACTCTGGGAAAAACACAGAAAGATGGTGAATGTGGTTATTGAGATCCTGATGGGGTCATGACGCAGGGCTACACTGCTCTGAATGCCGAGGGAATGTCATCTAGGGCAGGGGGTCTCTGGCCCTTTGGAGAATCTGATGCATGGTACAGACTGTCTTCTCTGGAGAAATACACGCAAGAGATGCTGCACAGTGTTTCCGAGGGCCTGCAGCCATCCCGCCCTCACAGCCACAGACCCCAGCAGGAGAGCCTGCAATCAGGGGACAGGAGCGGAAAAGAAACCTTGGGAAAGAAAATGGGAAAGAGCTGAGCTCCTGGGCGCAGTCCTGGGCATGTGGTGAGTGCCCAGTCAATAACTAATTGTTTAGATATTTCATCAGTGGGTCTGCTTTCCCAGTGGATACACAGAATTTACTATTTCCATTTGGTCACTGCTAATTTGAACACCGCAAAGACAGGGATCCTACTTCAAAAGATGCCGTTACACCACGAGAGAATCTCTCTAGAAGATACTTAAGTCCTGACGACGGCCCAGTTTGTAAGAGAAACTGACCCAGCTCTTACATGACAGTAGGGTTCTGGAATCTTGTAGACATCACGCGTATAGAAACATAATCATATTTTCAATGCAAGCGTGGTACATATTGCTGAGAGGTCCGTGCAAAGCAGTGATCTCTCGATAAAGTTCATAGTCCTTCCCTTGCCCGAGGTGAAGGATGGCCCTTGCAGCCTCAGACAAAAACGCTGCACTCATGGCCTCTGTGTCCCGTGCACCTGTTGGACTGGAGAATACTTTGATTTCTTATCAAATGCAGCTTGGAAGCTTTTTAAAAATTATTGTGTTGGTTGTGATGTTTTGTTTTGACTCGTGTGCACCGCAGATGACAATCAAGAAGTGCTTTGGATGAATTTGGGGTTTTTTTTCAGGGTTAGAGGCTGGAGGGACCATGATCTCCACCCCAGAGACTTTCCCTCGCTCCTGGCCTGGCTCCTGGGGACTTTACACAGCATTCTCTCTCGAGCAACTTTCCAAATTGCTTTCAGAGCAGCAAACGTCTATATTCACTTGAAGGTCAGAAAATGCTGGCTGTTAATAAGAAAGAATTTAATGAGAAGCAGAAATATGATCTTAGCTCCTGTCCCCACCTACTCGGGCTTCCACTTCTTAGCATGCCGCCTACGTATAGCCCACGCCATGGCTCCGCATGCATTTTACATTTGGAGAATAATTATGAAAATCAGATTACATGCAGCTGCCCTCGTTACAGAAAACCATTTGATTTGCTTTTGAACTGTGGCTTCCAAAGGGTCCAGTTTTTTATCACCTTAATTAAGAATAAGGAACAAGCATTCTACGAGCACGTGCTGATTCCAGGCCCTGGGCGGGGCACCGCACCGGGTGGTCTCAGGCAGCCTCAGTTCCAGGTTCTCTTGCCATTCTTTCCATCTTCCCCGCAGATGGACAGACACTGGGCACCACAGGAAGATGTAATTTGTCCTAACACTTCAGCTGAGGCAAACCAAGCAACCTTAAAGGTAATGAGACAGGAGAATGCATAAGCCTGTGGGTATATGCATACAATGGAATTCTAGCGAGCAATCAAAAAAGAGCAATGGCGCGACGTATCTCAAAAACGGACGTATCTCAAAAACACGTTCAGCAAAAGAAGCCAAGTGCGGGACTTCCCTGGTGGCACAGTGGTTAAGAATCTGCCTGCCAACGCAGGGGACACGGGTTCGAGCTCTGGTCCGGGAAGATCCCACATGCCGCGGAGCAACTAAGCCCATGCACCACAACTGCTGAGCCTGCGTGCCACAACTACTGAAGCCTGCGCGCCTAGAGCCCGTGCTCCGCAACAAGAGAAGCCACCGCAACGAGGAGACTGCGCACCACAACAAAGAGTAGCCCCCGCTCGCCGCAACTAGAGAAAGCCCGTGTGCGGCAACGAAGACCCAACGCCGTCAAAAATAAATTAATAATAATAAAGAAAAAGAAGCCCAAGTGCAAGGGTGCATACTGGGGGAATCCACTTATTTGAAGTTCAACAGCAGGTGGCCTCTTTTCTACGTTGAGAGTGGTCACCTTCAGGGGGAGAGGGTCTTGCCTGGATATGGGCACCAGGAAACACTGGGTGATGCACATGGGCCGCAGGCTGGGGGGGGTCACACGGTTTATACCTAAGTAAAAAGCCAACACCTGGTACACTGGAGAGTTGTGCCTTTCACCGTGTATCAATTATACCTCCATAAAGGCTTGGGGAAAAGAAAATAAATGATACCCCTGAGCAGGATCATTTGAGCTCTCTACCTTACCTGCATTTGGGTTTCATTCCTTATCGAAGTGTCTCCTGTGATAATACAGCAGCTCAGGAAGCATTTAAAGGGAGCTTTATATAAAAGCTGCATGCCTTCCCTCATTTTGCTTCCGTGTAACTAAAAAGAAGAGATATCTTTTCAAAAAACGAAAAACAGCCTTTAGCTCTTTGGGAGAGAAAAGGGAGCTCATACGAGGAAGGATCGAGACTGTGAACTGTTTCCTTGTGTTGTTCATTTTCAAACCTCCTAGCAATTTCAGGAGAGTGTAGGGAAGTGATGGAAATACTTAATTGATTCAGTGATGGAGAAAATGCCTTATTTCCCCCAGGTTACGCTTCTGATGCAATCTTCCTGCCCTTTGGGGCAACATTTTCAAGCGTGCTGTCATCATAGTATCCAAAGCAGTCTTTTGAATGGCGTGATTCAATCACTTTGCTAATTTAGTGACCTGGCAAGAGAGGAACCTGTGATTTTCACTTTAAATGCTAGGAGCATAAAAGATGACCATACTTGCCTGGAATCTTAAAACTGTGGCGGTAACACTTTTTCCTGAACCACATGTGAGCGAAACGCAAATCCCTGACTGCCTTTCACTCAAGTGATTTCGGAAACGTCAGCAAACTTTGAGACAAGGGAAGTTGGATTTTCATTATTGGCAAATTCTCTAGAGTTTTCTTTTTGCATAGTAGGCAAATTAAACTATGCATACACTTTGTTCTCGTAAATATTTTAGAGATGAGGAATGAATGAAAGATTGGTACCAACTTATTCGTTCCTAGTCTTCCACGGAGGAGAAATTGGTAAAGCCCCCTAAAAGATTATGCCCCCTTCAAAAGAAGACTGACCCCTAGCTTTCAGAGAGCAAGTTCCTTGAAAAATGCCAGGACCTCTTATGTGGGTGGGAGAACAAAGGCCAGGCCTATTAGACATTCACACCATAGTCTAAATTTCTTTCACCATTCACTTGCCATATGTATCTATCACCTGCCTGCAAAGTAAAAGGCTTTGCTTTCCTCCTCCCACCTAACTGGGCGCAGTAAGGGAATTTCCGAGAGCTGTGCTTTGGATGGAGGGGAAAACGATGACGGGTGGGGGCACTTTGGGGCGGTGAGCTCGCTGCTGGGTGGAGCAGCAGACTCGGCCACCACCGCACGTTGTGAGAACATCACTAGGGCTGGGGAAGACAGCGGGCCAGGGCAGGGGTCTGTAAGGGGTCAGACAGGAAATATTTTCCACTCCTCGGGCCATACAGCCTGTTGCAACTACTCAACTTTGCTGTCGTAATCTGAAAGCAGCCGTAGACAATATATAAGCAAATGAGTGGCTACGTTCCAATGTAAGTGCACTCTGCACTCAGAACTTTGGATTTCATATCATTTTCACTTGTCACAACATATTCTTCTTTTGATTTTTTTTTTTCAAAACAGTTGAGACGTAAACCCATTCTTAGCTCACAGGCCGTACAAAAACAGGCCGGATTTGGAAGCAGAAGTTACCCAAACTGCATTTCACTTACTGCATATT
The DNA here is from genome assembly GCF_949774975.1 of Lagenorhynchus albirostris. Taxonomy (NCBI): domain Eukaryota; kingdom Metazoa; phylum Chordata; class Mammalia; order Artiodactyla; family Delphinidae; genus Lagenorhynchus; species Lagenorhynchus albirostris. The sequence goes on from NC_083105.1 coordinate 5,688,270, forward strand.
TTCGCCTGAAAGTCCTAATAATGGTAACGACGATGTGCCGCTAAAGATCAATGTTTAAAAGGTGCCAGGGATTCAGAGCCTGTTGTTCTGAACTCCAAGGGAGTATACAAAGTCTTCCCTTGCATTAGAAATGCATTATTGGGCTGCCCTGGTGGCGCAGTGGTTAAGAATCCGCCTGCCAATGCAGGGGACATGGGTTCGAGCCCTAGGCCGGGAAGATCCCACATGCCGCGGAGCAACGAAGCCCGTGCGCCACAACTACTGAGCCTGCGCTCTAGAGCCCATGAGCAACAACTACTGAGCCCACGCGCCACAGCTACTGAAGCCCGCGCACCTAGAGCCTGTGCTCCGCAGCAAGAGAAGCCACCGCAATGAGAAGCCTGCACACCGCAATGAAGAGTAACCCCCACTCGCTCCAACTAGAGAAAGCCCGCACGCAGCAACAAAAAAACCTAACACAGCCAAAATTTTTAAAAATTAAAAAAAAAAGAAATGCATTATTAATACAACCCTTCCAAAGTGGATCAGTAACAGTTCCACTTCTGTCATTTATTCTATAAGACTCTTCACACTGTTATACGAAGGTAGGAGTATATTGCAATATGGCTTGTCTTTTTTGGAAAATGGGAACCACCTAAACGTGCATCTCTGATTATACATGTCAAAGCAGAGTCCAGCAGCACCAGGAAATATTACGTGGAGCAGGGCGGGGCTGTCTGACTGGTGTGCGACGCCACCCATGATGTGGGGTTAAACGGAAAAGCAAGTTGTGCTTCTACTTCATATGTTTACATCCTCACTCATTCCACACACATTGAGTGTCAGGGTAGGTTCTGGGCGTGATTCCAGGCCTTAGGACACACCATGCACAAACCCAAGAAGGGCTGCCCCGTGGAACTTACATTCTCATGGCAGGAAAATTAAATTCGCCATTTTGAAAACCCATGTACGAGAGAAAGACAAATATCATATGATATAGCTTATAGGTGGAATCTAAAAAAAAATGATACAAATGAACTTATTTACAAAAGAGAAGACTCACAGACATAGAAAACAAACTTATGGTTACCAAAGGGGAAGGAAGGGGGATAAATTAGGAGTTGGGATGAACATATACACACTACCGTATAGAAAATAGATAACCTACAGGGACCTACTGTATAGCACAGGGAACTACACTCAGTATCTTATAATAACCTATAATGGAAAAGAATCTAAAAAAGAATATATATATATATGTGTGTGTGTGTGTGTGTGTGTGTGTATGTGTAACTGAATCACTTTACTGTATATCTGAAACCAACACCACATTGTAAATCAACTGTATTTCAATAAAATATTTTTAAAAAGGAAGTTTTCAAAAACAAATAACCCATGTACATACATGTGTACATTTTACATATATGTGTTACACATACATACATTTTACACATACATAAACCTTTATGGAAGTCCAACGTTCAATCCTCACTTTGTCAAGGGGCAACGGCTGGTTTGAACTCTGCCTTTCTATCTGGCAGTACAAACAATAACAAATGGAGGCTGATGCAGAGTGAATAGAACTGATTTCAGGACTAACCAGAATACATTTTGATTGAGACACTGGATACTCAGACAGGAAGCACGTGATCGTCAGTGAAAAGCGCAGTCTCGTGCATAAGTGAGACAAATTTTCATTTGTTCAGGTTCACGACTCGTACATTAAAATATGTTCCGTGATTATCCACCTAGCACACCTACTGGAGTTCATCGCTAACAGAGACCCGAAGACTGAGCAGCTGTAAGCAAATTATCCTCTGGAATCAGGAGGGTATTAAACCGTAAAACTCAACTCTGTATGATAATTTATCTTAAGGCTGTCAAAATTTCAAATTTGCAAGGAAATCAGAAAATGCAAGGCTTGACAAAGCTATTTGATCATCAGTGCTATTTATTTATGATGAAGAACTACTAAAATATGCAGCTGATTGTTCTTTTTCAGAAGCACCGTGGTGGCGGCAGCCTAGGCCCTTGCCCTCCGGATGCCTGACCGTGGAGCTCTACCTGTATACGATTTTCAAAGGGTTATAAAGGACTGCAATTAAAAACGCTTTTCTACAACTAAATGCTGTAGTTCTCTTGTAATCTGAAAGAAAAATGCAAAATGAGTCTTTTTTCCCTAGATGCCTTATGCCTTCCACGTGGTAAATATTCAGTAAATATTTCCTGAATCAGAAAAGCCTGTCTCTAAAGGTAGAAACAACCTAATGTCCATCACAGATGAAGGGATAAACAACATGTGGTCTCACCATACATATATGCATGAGATTCTGACCCACGCAACAACGTGGATGCACCTTGAGGACATTATGCTCCGTGAAATAAGCCAGACACAAAAGGACAAATTCCCCATGATTCCATGCACATGAGACACCGAAAGGAGTCACGTTCATAGAGACAGAAGGTAGACGGTGGTCATCAGGGAATGGGGGGAGGGGAGACTGGGGAGCTAGTTTCACCCGGACGGAGTTTCAGCTCTGCAAGATGAAAAGAGTTCTGCAGATGTTGGGTAGTGATGGCTGTACGACAATGTGACTGAACTTAATGCCACTGAGCTGTACATTTTAAATGGTTGAAATAGTGACTTTTATCTTAGGTATATTTTACCACCATTTTTTTTTTTTTTTGCGGTACACGGGCCTCTCACTGTTGTGGCCTCTCCCGCTGCAGAGCACAGGCTCCGGACGCGCAGGCTCAGCGGCCATGGCTCACGGGCCCAGCCGCTCCGCGGCATGTGGGATCTTCCCGGACCGGGGCACGAACCCATGTCCCCTGCATCGGCAGGCGGACTCTCAACCACTGCGCCACCAGGGAAGCCCTACCACCATTTTTTAAGCCTGTGTCTAAGACCCAAAGTAAATCAGGCCCTGAAAGTAAAGGTAATGTACTAAACTGAAAAGGGCTGCCTTGGGGTGTGGGAAAAGGCAAGGACTTTCCGAGGGAGGAGAAGTAACAGGAAAGAGAGATGGATGAATAAGCCAACCAGCCGAAGCCGGAAGAACAGAGAATAAATAGTCCCCTAGAGGCAGAAGAGGGTTAACCAGAGGGCCAGCGCTGGGGAAAGAGAGTGAAAGATTGCTGCACAAGCAGCCTGGATGGGAGGGTGGTGATGGTGGAGAAACGCACATAAATCCCGGCCTCCAGTGTGGGGTGCACGGCCTCACAAGAAGGCCCCCAGCTGAACTGCAGAGTGAGCGCAGGAGGGAATCACCAGCTTCCCAGAAGGGGCTGCAGATGGTCCTGGCCCTCCCCATCCTCTGTGGCATTCCAGCCTCCAGCTTCCCAGAGCTCCTCGCTGACCCCACCATGGCCCTTCCCCCACAGACAGGCAGCGTCGCCTCTGCCCCTGGACCCCACACAGAGCCTCGCACACACTCAGAGCTCAATCTGTGTTTGATGGATGGATGGACGGATGGATGGACGGATGGATGAATAGAAGGATGGATGGATGGATGGATGGATGATGGATGGATGGATGAATAGAAGGATGGATGGATGGACGGATGGATGGACGGATGGATGAATAGAAGGATGGAATGGATGGATGGATGGATGATGGATGGACGGATGAATAGAAGGATGGATGGATGGACGGATGGATGGATGGATGGATGGATGATGGATGGACGATGGATGGATGGATGGATGGATGGATGAATAGAAGGATGGATGGATGGATGGGTGGATGAATAGAAGGATGGATGGATGGACGGATGGACGGATGGATGGATGGCAAACGATTGATGACAGGAGGTTGGTGGTAGTTGTTGCAGGAGATTACTCCTGCCACTGGGGACTACTGTGATGTTTGCATCCAAGCAGAAAAGGTTTTATCCATGGATGCAAATTATTTATGGCTCCTTCAAACACTCAGCCCCGGCGACAGATTTGGTGATGAGGAAATGAGAGAGTAAGGTGTGACATGGAAATGCAAGGAAATATTAGGAAGCAAAGCTTTACTGTCACTTGCTTTCCGGCTGCCTGTTCAGGAAGGAAACGGGGGGGCCGTGACAAAGCCTGTGCTGGTGGGAGACTTGGGGTCTAGTGTTTGAGGAGGGGCCAGAAAGGATCAGACTGCATTGACTCCAAACCTCCCAGGAGCTTCTCAATCATTAATGCACACCAGTCGCCTGGGGACCGTGAGAAACTGTAGATCCTGGAGGAGAAGGGCTGGACCGGGCCTGAAACTCTGCATTTCTAATGCACCCCATGCCTCTGGCTTTTTAGTTCCTGTGTCACACTCTGAGTGGCAAGGCTATACCATACTCTTTTATTAAAGGGTCACCGTGGGCTTCTGGGATAAGACAGCTGCCCGCCAGAGACACCACTTGTTTTTGAAATTTCCAAGTGTATGATGCTAAGAAGACTCCCCTTTAAAGCATCAGCTGTATTAAAAAGATGCACAGCACCAGTCCTACCATGAAAAGAGCACAGTGGGAACCCAAGAGACCAGGCCTGGGCCTGGGAGCTTTCTGGAATTCCCAACGCATTTTTTTTTTTTAATTTTTTTAATTTTTTGGCTGTGCCTCGTGGCATGGGGGATCTTAGTTCCCTGACCAGGGATCGAACCTGCGCCCCCTGCAGTGGAAGCACGGAGTCTTAACCACTGGACCTCCAGGGAAGTCCCTGAAACGTATTTTTAAATTATCCAACTACTTGTTTCAAATAATTACTGTTTAAAAATGTATGCCGGCGGCTCTGCTTTTTGTGAAAGGGAGACCTGGTGGGAGCCGGGCCGTGGGATGGGGACGTGCAGACCCCTGCGAGCGAGGAGACGCCCGGGCCATCTGCGCGAGGAAAGGGCACACAGAAGGCCATTGTGCGACTGGTTGGTCATCCCCCCACCAAAATGTAAAATTCCCTTTGAAGCCCAGCTCCTCGTTTTAGTAAAGGAGACATTGTCACAGGAACCAGGCTCCAGAGGCCAGGCCGAGGGTCTCTCCCATCCTGACCCCCTTCGCCATCTGCCTCTCTTTTCCCTTCCTGACTCTCCTGCTGAAAGAACGTTCTGTTCTCCACCACCCCCTTCACTCCTCCATCCCTGGCTCCGTACTTCCCAAGCATGTTACCTAGCGACCCGGTCATGGATTGAATTGTTTCCCCAAAACCCATTGAAGCCCGAACCCCCGTGCCCGGGACTGTGACCTTATCTGGCAATAAGGTCTTTGCAGATGTGACGGAGTTTAAGGTGAGTCATTAGCTGGGCCTTACTCCACAAAGCGGCAGAGCCCAGGTGAAGATGGAGACAGAGAGGGGAGGGCTGCATCCACAAGCCAAGACACACCAAGGGTTCCCTGCGACACCAGAAGCTAGAGAAAGGCATGAAGAGTTCTCCCAGCGCCTTCAGAGAGAGTGTGTCCCTGTGGATGTGGACCTTGATCTCGGACTTTCCATCCACAGCCAGCCCCGAGGGAGCAGAGAGGTGCACCCCAGGGGACCACACGTACTTAGAGGACAGTCTGCCATACTTGGCGAAGTCAGCCGGTCCCCTGCTGGGAGATGGGGTCACAGGGGTTCCTCCCTCTCCCCGGTCTGTTGTCTTCACACCCTCTACCCAGTCCTCCTCTGTAAGAGCCCAAGCTCACAGCCCCGCATCTCTCATCTGGACCAAGGAAAGGATCTGCTAACCAGTGAAACCCAAATCGAATCAAGACACCCCCGATGGAATTTTTCAAAGGCTTCCCAAGGCTCACCAGTGTTTCTGGCCTGGCAGACGAGGCCCTCCGTGGTCCCATCACCACCTAACTCTCCAACTTTGCGTCCAATTCACAGTTGTCCTAAACAAGCCATCCTCGACCCCAAGGCTTTGCACACACGGTTTGCTCTCTTCCCACCTTGCTTCTCTGACCCGACTCCCTCCCAGGCCCAGCTGGTCATCTCCTTCTTGGCATCTCTCCAGTCCCTGGACGCTTTTCTGGTGGAGTCTTCATGCTGGGTGGCAACGGGTGTTTGCGGCATTTACTTAATCCTTCATTTGCTTGTTCATTCATTCAACAAACGTATCGAGTGCCTGCTCGTATAGAGCTTCCATTCTAGGGGACAGAAGCTCACACATGCGCGTGTGTACACACACACACAATTAGAATAGTAGGTTGTCATACGTGAAGGGCAGATATGGGTTTATGGATTTATGGGAATTCCCTGGCGGTCCAGTGGCTTGGACTCCTCGCTTTCACTGCCTCACTGCCAAGGGTGTGGGTTTGATCCCTGGTCAGGGAATTAAGATCCCACAAGCCACATGGCCAAAATATATATATATATATATATATATATATATATGGGTTTAAACACCATGCTGATGCTAATGATTCCGACATTTCCCTCTCTGGTCCAAGAGCCGCTGGGTTCCAGATCCACGAACCTCAGAGGTCAGCGAACTACCAGTGAAACCATCCAGCCTGTGCCTGTTTTGTAAGGCCCGAGAGCTAGGGATGGTTTTTACGTTTTCAAATAGCGAAAAAATATCAACAAAAGAATGTCTCCTGGCAACTCTTTGCTCTCTTAACAATCAGATTCTTTGCCACTATTGCAGATTTTAATATAGGAATAGTCATTCTCCTTGGAGAAATGAACACATTTTTTTTTTTTTTTTTTTTTTTTTTTTGCAGTACGCGGGCCTCTCACTGCTGTGGCCTCTCCTGTTGTAGAGCACAGGCTCCGGACGCGCAGGCTCAGCGGCCATGGCTCACGGGCCCAGCCGCTCCGCCGCATGTGGGATCTTCCCGGACCGGGGCACGAACCCACGTCCCCTGCATCAGCAGGCAGGCTCTCAACCACTGCGCCACCAGGGAAGCCCGAACACATCTTTTAAATGCTTGACTTTTCTTTAATTCTGCTACCAATTATTTGGAAATATTAACCCAGAATATTTGAGAGAACTGTGTTTTAAATAGAAGCTTAAACTCCATAGCAGGGGCCCTTAGACATTACTGGTGCTGGACGAGGTTTACATTCGTTGCTGGATTTTAAACTTGGGCACCTGTACAGAACTTGGAACATTCTTTATCCTGAAGCTTTTTTGCCTGTGTCTAGTGATGCCTTATTAATTTCAGAGATACATTATTCATTTCCCCATGAAGCAGTCAGGAACTTGCAAGAGAATCACTAACTTCAGCCCCCATCACTGTGGTCTTTCTGCATCATCCAGGCTCCAACAGGCACCGGCAGCCCTGTTTGGGAACTGTCAAATCTAGAGGCAAACTTGTTGAAAGAGCCATTTTTATGCCTGGCCTTTACCAGTCCTCTGAGCTCTGTCTGCAGTTCAAATTGATTCCACTTGTTCTCCGGGCTTTCCCATCTCATTTACAAAGAAGGCAAGCTATAGATTTTCATGTATACGTCTTATGATAAACGTCAAGATTGGATCAGACTCAAATCGCTAAAGAATACACACCTTTCCTATCTCATCCATGTTTTTCTTTTAAAACAATATTTTTTATAGAACCTGCCTGACAAACACACCTCAGCCGGGGGATCAAGGCCAACGTCACAGCAATCGGTCACGATGACAGCATGTGCCCTGATGTGATGGGATGAAAATGACAGCTTACCCCTATGGTCGTCTCCCTCAAGCCCGTAACTCCATCTAATCATGAGAAAAACACCAGACAAACTCCAGTGGGTTCTACACAACCGGCCCAGTGCTTTTCAAAGCTGTCAAGGTCATCAAAAACAAGGGAAGTCTGAGCAACCGTCACAGCCAGAGGAGCTAAGATGACGGGACGACTAAAGGTCATGTGGGATCCTGGACCAGAAAAGGACATCCGGGAAAAACTAAGGAAATCTGAGACTAGACTAGTTCATGAACACTTGTTCCTACTGGTTCATTAATTGTAACAAACGTACCCAGACTAATGTAAGGTGTTCACACTCGGGAAAACCGGGTGAGAGGTGTTTGGGAACTCCCTGCCCTGTTTTCAAAATGTTTCTGTAAATCTAAAACTGTAAAACGGAAAGTTTAGTTTTAAAAATATCATCATCAATTTTTAAAGAGCAGTGGTACTTTTTCCACCTTTATTGCAAAATAAAGATTTCCAGAGCTTTCAAAGCTCACAGGAGGTCAGTTGGGGAATCTGTTATGAGGAAGCAGCAGCGTCCTCCCAAGAACCTTTTCAAATCGATCGGGTATTTTTAAAATCCTGTTGGATCAATGGCTCTTAATTTCCCTTCAAATGGATTTCAGGTGTTAACCCTCCTGCGCGTTCTGGCTTAGTCAGCAGACAGGAGCAGTGCACGCGAACCGAGGGGAGGTCAAGGGGACCCCAGGAGAGCTGCCACGCGCAGACAGGGTCACCTCCACAGACATCACGCAGCCAACGCTAAGAGCCTGCTCACTTGTCACGGGCCCCTGCGGCCGGCAGGGGGAATTCGAGTCACGAGAGGCATTTGCCCTTTCTGTGCCTTTGCCTCTGCTACCTGCTGATCGACGTGGTCATCCACAGCAACTGCCTAGTTTGATTTTTTTTTTTTTTTGATTAGTTAAGCCCAGAAAAGGTGGGACTTATTTCCTTATGTTCTCTGACAAGAGAATGACATGCAGAGAAATAAGCTCTTTTCTAGCTCTAGGGTCTTAGACCTCAAGGACTGGGAAGGACTGTGTATCAGTTGGGGTGTCCAGAGAAGCAGAACCAACAGGAGATGACATACACACATATCAGGAGAGATAGATGGGTAGGTAGGTAGGTAGATAGATAGATAGGTAGATAGGTAGACAGATAGGTAGGTAGGTAGATAGGCAGGTAGGTAGGTAGATAGGTAGGTAGGTAGGTAGGTAGACAGGTAGGTAGGTAGGTAGGTAGATAGATAGGTAGATAGGTAGGTAGGTAGATAGGTAGATAGGTAGATAGATAGGTAGATAGGTAGATAGGTAGATAGATAGGTAGGTAGGTAGGTAGACAGATAGGTAGGTAGGTAGGTAGGTAGATAGGTAGGTAGATAGGTAGGTAGGTAGATAGACAGGTAGGTAGATAGGTAGGTAGGTAGGTAGGTAGGTAGATAGATAGATAGGTAGATAGGTAGACAGATAGGTAGGTAGATAGGTAGGTAGGTAGATAGACAGGTAGATAGATAGGTAGACAGATAGATAGATGGATAGGTAGGTAGGTAGATAGATGATAGATATAGTCTTCTATATAAAGAGATAGAGAGAGACAGATCCCAATGTGGGCCTCATCCGACTCATTAAGGACCTGAATAAAACAAAGGTCAGAGGAAGAAGGAATTTGCCCACTTTTTCCTGCCTCACTGTTGAGCTGGGATATCTCATCTCCTCTTCTCCTGCTCCCCAACTGCGATTTACACCATTGGCTCCCCTGGTTTTCAGGCCCTTGGACTTGGACTGAATTATACCACCAGCTTTCCTGAGTCTCTAGCTGGCAGAGAGAAGATTGGGACTTCTCAGCCTCTGTAATTAAATGAGCCAATTCCCTATATGAAATCTCCTTTTTTTTTTTTTTTTTGCGGTACGCGGGCCTCTCACTGTTACGGCCTCTCCCGTTGCGGAGCACAGGCTCTGGACGCGCAGGCTCAGCGGCCATGGCTCACGGGCCTAGCCGCTCCGCGGCATGTGGGATCTTCCCGGACCGGGGCACGAACCCGTGTCCCCTGCGTCGGCAGGCGGACTCTCAACCACTGCGCCACCGGGGAAGCCCTGAAATCTCCTTTTATATGCATGTATCTCCCATGGATTCTGTTTCTCTGGAGAACCCTGACCCTCTTTCAATTCCTGGAAAACCCCAGCTGCTTTCCATCTGAGGCCTTTGTATCGGCTATTCCCCTTCCTAGCTAGCTGTTCCCTTCACCTCCTCACCTGCTGGCTTACTTCTCATTCTTCACATCTCAGCTTAAGTCCCCCGTCTTCAGAGAAGCCTCTTCTGACACCCCAGACCAGGATCAACACATTCCCCCAGCACCTCGATGGATCTCTGAGACCCACTGCAGAGCCAGCCTGGGCTCCGCACCCCCGGCCCCCCCGCCCCCCCCCCCCCCCCCCCGGCGGGGACCACTAGGCTGAGGGGGAGTGGCTCTGAAGGAGGGGGAGGGGCAGGCCCTGCAGCAACAAGGACCAACAGCTGGCAGCTAAAGGTCATTTGAAATGACTGGGGGGAAAGGGGGTACCTGGGGTGAGACGGGGGGATAAAGGGGTGAGCCGACACAAGATGCCGAGAGGCATCTGGGGATAAATAAGGAGGCCAGACGTTACTCTGAAATTGCAGGGAGGCGGCACCTGCACTGTGCCCCGCACATGTGTTGAGTGACCGAGCAAATGAGCAGAGGAAGTGGGGATTCAAGGCCGGCTCTGGCTCCTGATCACGCACTCTTCCTGTTTCCCACTCCCGGAAGGGCCAGCCGGGAGGAGGCTGTTTTCAGACAGACAGGAAATGATGCTCGGCCGGGCCCGGGGCTGAGGCTGTGGGGATGGGAAGGGTCAGATTCGAGGGAGATGAGTCCTGGCGCAGCCGCTGCAACTAGTTCCTATGAGCGCTTAGGTAACGGCTCGGGACTAAAGCTTAGGGATGAATCCTGATTAACCTTCACTACAGAAACAGCTCAGGAAATTCCATCCCATTGGATTTCAACACTTCCTCTCATTAAGGACAGCATGTCCATTTCTACCCCTACATGATCAACGTCAATCCCTACCATGGTCTCTTTATTATGTTCTAATATTTCTAGCTGTAGCTCTGCCCACTTAGCATTTCAGGGAAATTACGTTTAGATGAGCTGTAATTTCTGGGTATGATAAGAAGATCGAAGCAATTGTGTTTGGGTCTCTGACTCAATCTAGGGAGGTCACCTGTTTCACATGATGGATGGATCTAGGCTGGCTATTATCTCAACCATGAGAAGTTGGAATATTTGAATAGACCAGCACATCTATCTACTGACAAGAGTAGGAAATGCTTCTTTTGTTAGAAACTGATTGACTGAAAAGAGGTGGGTGGGTGGGAACTGGGTAGAGAGGCTGTAATTTTCGTAGTTGATCCAAATTCATAGGATGAACATTCTTCTCAAAAATGACTACTGTTTATTTTCCTAGCAAGATAAGGCTGAATCTCCTTTCACACAAACGTTCTTTGTTCTTTAAAGTTATCTAATGATTTGGCAAAGGAGTCCAGTAATTTACTTGTCAGGAAAACGCCACGTACAAAGTCACAACCAGACTCGGGGACAACGGGATGGCCGTTAGCCCCTCTGGCAAAGCATTGTTACTGCTTAAAGGCGGAGGGTTTGACCCCAGTAAAGCAGTGTTGAGACAGCTTCCCACAGTTCACTTTGCAAACCGAAACGTGTGAGTATAAATGTAAAACATGCCTATGTTTTATTCCAAATTTAAACCAGTCTCTTCTCTCTGGGGCACTCCCAGGTGATAAAAATTCGGGAAGACTCAAATCTCTCCCCTGCTCACAGCATCCAAGGCAGAGCCCACCCGCCCCAGCTGTCAGAGACTGTGGCTCCCACATGCCGGGCCCTCCACATACAGCTCCTGTTACACACAGGTCCCAGCAGCCCCATTTCACAGAAGAGAAGCGTGAGCTCAGGGAGGGGAATATGGTTCACATCTGATGATAAAAGGAGGGTTTTTAATTCCCAGCTTGTCCCTCAGCAAAGACAGAGTCCCTCCTCATTCAGGTCCATACAGAGACCCTCACAATTACTCCAGTAATTACCATAGTCATCTTGCAATTGCTCTAGTGCAAATATCGGAACACCTTCTGGGGAGGACTTCCACAGGCTGAAATAACTTGCTTTGGGCTTTTTAATTTTATTTATTTATTTATTTATATTTTTGGCTGCATTGGGTCTTCGTTGCTGTGCGCGGGCTTTCTCTAGTTACAGCGAGCGGGGGCTACTCTTCGTTGCGGTACGCGGGCTTCTCATTGCGGTGGCTTCTCTTGTTGCGGAGCACGGGCTCTAGGTGCGTGGGCTTCAGTAGTTGTGGCTCGCGGGCTCTAGAGCGCAGGCTCAGTAGTTGTGGTGCATGGGCTTAGTTGCTCCACGGCATGTGGGATCTTCCTGGACAAGGGCTCGAACCCGTGTCCCCTGCATTGGCAGGCGGAGTCTTAACCACTGTGCCACCAGGGAAGTCCCTTGCTTTGGGTTTTTTTGTTTGTTTGTTTTTTGTTTTGGGGGGGGTTTTTGGCCATGCCACACGGCATGCAGGATCTTAGTTCCCCGACTAGGGATCGAACCTTTGCCCCCTGCAGTGGAAGCGCGGAGCCCTAACCACTGGACCGCCAGGGAAGACCCTGAAATAACTTGCTTTGGATGATGATAGATCAGGGGTTCTCAACGTGTGGTCCATGGGCCCCTGGGGGCCCCTGAGACTTTCAGGGGATTTGCAAGGCCAAAACAATTTTTATAATAACACTAAGATGTTACTTGGTGACTCAGTTCACTGGGGTGACATTTGCACTTATGCAAAGGTGACAGTGGGTAAAAGTGCCAGGGCGTGAGTACGGGGTAGGGCGGAGCCCCAGCCCACATTTGTGGTCACTGTAACCTGCACCCAGGGACTGAAACGAAAATGCTAGGCTCAGACTTCTGTGGTGGTCCAGTGGCCAAGTCTCCAGGCTCCCAATGCAGGGGGCCCAGGTTTTTGTTTTGGGTTTTTTTTTGGGGGGGGTGGGGCGTTCCGGGTTTGATCCCTGGTCAGGGAACTAGATCCCACACGCCGCAACTAAGAGTTCGCATGCCGTAAAAAAGATCCACACGCGGCAACTAAGACCCAGTGCGGCCCAATAAATAAACATTAAAAAGAAAGAAAGAAAATGCCAGGCTCACCGGAGAACAGCCTCGAGGCAAAATGCTCAATTTCATTAAATCCCAGCCCTTTAACATTCTGCCTGCTGACACGGGGAGCACAGAGGGCCCATCTGTCTCAGGGAAAAGCTGTGTGGCTGGGCTGCAGGGAACCAGCCGCTCTTCCCACGGAACATCAATCACTGTTACTTGAAGGAATGACTGACACCCTAGGGTTATTCCGACTTGGGTTATTTTCGCAGATGTTTCCTTGAAAATGAACGAAGTGAGCTTCAAGGAAAGCAACTAACAGTATTTGCTGCCCATGAGAACGTAGGAGCTTTCATGTGAAAACTGGAACTTGGAGAAACTTGTATCCACCGCCATGAGCTTGACAGCTTTCAATACTTAAAAGATTTTTCTGATGAGATCCGTGGTGACATTAATGAACGTGATCTTTTAATTTTGCATCATCATGACATGTGTCGGTATTTGGAAGATTTGCATAATTTGTGAACCAGTATTTCCCAAATGAGCAATGTATGATGCTACAAAATCATGCCTGGGTAACAGCCCCAGTCGCAGTGCCAGATGGACCACTGGATTTGATGGAACTGAGCGTGAAAAGTCACTGGTGTGGTTCCAGATTCCAAATTGCAACTAACCTTTGAAAAACCATCACTTGTTGAATTTTGGTGAAGTATCGAAGGACACTCACCGTCATCTGAAAAGGCTATTAAAACACTCTCCTCTTTTACAAATACCTACGTGAGGATGGATTTTCTTCTTAAACCACTTCAATTGCAAGAAACTGAATGCAGAAGTAGATGTGAGAATCCATGTGTTTTTGAAGACAGTAGAGAGATTTGCAAAATTGCAAAACAATGCCACTCTTTTCACTGCATGTGTTTGGAAATACAGTTTTTTCATAAAGTGTTATTTATGTTAGCCAGCAATGAGTTTGTTATCTTTTAATGAATTACTGTTTTAAAATTTGTGGTTTAATTTCCAATACGGTTAAGTATTAGCATCGACCCACATAAACAAAAGCCCTTTGGGGGTCCTCCACAATTTTTGACAGTGCTAAGGGGTCCTGAGGCCAAAAAGTTTGAGAACTGCTGTTATACACAATCATCTGAAGAAATCAGTAAAAAGGTAAAAAAAGGAGGCAAAGAAATGTATATTTAGTTATTGTTCCTGAGGTTAAATGTTGGATGCTGTAAACAAGCTTTTAAAAACCATCCAATAAGTGGTTATGCAGTGGAGATCATTGACTATGTAAATATTTTATGAATGGGTACTGACGGCTTGGGAGAGAATTTCTGGGAAAGCATCATAATTGATTCAGAAAATGCTGCGTCTGGCTGGTGACGGCGCTGGGGTTCAAGTCCAGTCTGAATCACAAAGTACCCACTGCTCACTCCTTGTAGCTAATGTTCGAAAACAGGCAACCGATCTACAGTGTTACACATCAGCTCGCATTTACACGGGGGCACAAAGCCTCAGAAAACCCACAGGCGGCATCCCTGTGACTGTGGAATCCAGAACTGGAAGGTACCAAACCCTAATCCTCTCCTCTGACAGAAGACCGGCTGCGACCCAGAGGGAAGAAGGGAGTGGGTTTGGTAAAGAGCCCACAGGGGGACTTCCCTGGCGGTCCAGTGGTTAAGACTCCATGCTTCCACTGCAGGGGGCCCAGGTTCCATCCCTGGTCAGGAAAGTTCTGCATGCCTCACGGTGTGGTGAAAAAAAAAAAAAAGCCCACAGGACTACAGCCGGGATCATGACTGGGGCCACGACTCTACCTTCTGACGGTTGCCCCAGCCCCCTCGGCCCCCAACCTGCCTCCTCCTCCCCAGACATGTTCAGATGCTTCCCCTCCTGATGGGCCACAGGCAGGGACAATTTACATAACTGAAGCAGCCAGAGAGGGCCCACGGGTGCCCAGGCTGAAGGAACACCACTCCAGCTCCAGCCCAGTTCCCTGTAAGAATGAAGGTCTCATGTCGTCAGACCCAGTTCTTTAAGAGTAGCTAGAAATGTGAATTTTGAGTACAGCCACCTTATTTTAAACATTTCATTTCAAACGCAGTTCTCCGGTTTTTATCCTAGACTAAGGAATCCGCTCCTCTTTGATGATCTTTTTTTTTAAAATAATTTTTTTAAATTTTTATTTATTTTTTTTGGCTGCGTTGGGTCTTCATTGCAGTGCGCGGGCTTCTCATCACAGTGGCTTCTCTTGTTGTGGAGCACAGGCTCTAGACGCGTGGGCTTCAGTAGTTGTGGCACACAGGCTCAGTAGTTGTGGCTCGCGGGCTCTAGAGTGCAGGCTCAGTAGTTGTGGCACACAGGCTTAGCTGCTCCATGGCATGTGGGATTTTCCCGGACCAGGGCTCGAACCCGTGTCCCCCGCATTGGCAGGCGGACTCTGAATCGCTGCGCCACCAGGGAAGCCCCTGGTGATCTTTTTTTTATTTTTATTTTTTCTTCTTTTTTTTTTTTTTTTTTGCCGTGCTGCACGGCATGTGGGATCTTCATTCCCCGACCAGGGATCGAACCCACGTCCCTTGCAGTGGAAGCTCAGAGTCTTAACCACTGGACCACCAGGGGATTCTCACTCTTGGGTGATCTTTAAACACAAAGTGCATTTGAGCACATCTAGTTATCCTAAAGGTAAATTTATCTGGTCTTATAAAAGAAAAAGCAAATGCATAAATTAAAGAGAATTCTTAGCCTCAGGAGCTGCAGGGTATGAGGAGGGTGTCGAAGTGCAGGGCCTTTGCAGGAATCAACCTAAGGGGAAGCGTGGGCTGATCTTCATCAGCGGGGCCTGCTTGACTGTCCTTTGTTCCAGTAACTGAGACACTTGGCAGTACAGCCTGTTTCCTCACTGGATCATAAAAGGCTTGCAGACAACAGACGGGGACACGAGTGGCTCATGGCACTGCTCGGAGAGCACTTGGCTGATAAAACTCTTGTAAAAGGTCAGAGTGTGTGTACACAGACCACCACAAGTTCATGATAACGGGCGACGAGACCCACCACAGAGGGTTTTCTTCCATGAGCATGAGCTTTGTGACTCTTAGCTTCGCTGAAGTCAGCCTCTATTACAAGTGCAAGATGACTGACCCAGTAGGTTTCCAGCAAGGGAGACAGCAGCGTTCCCCTTCAGAATGAAGCCACGGAAGGCTTCGGGGCCCATTCCTTGCACAGTGGAGTGAAAGGCTGATTGAACAAGTATGGAACTCTGTTCTAAACACTCAGGTATTTAGAGATAAATTAAGATGCAAAGGGAATTCCCTGGTGGTCCGGTGATTAGGACTCCGCACTTTCACCGCTGGGTCCTGGGTTCAATCCCTGGTTAGGGAACTAAGATCCCCCAAGCCACACAGTGTGGCCAAAAAAAAAAAAAAAAGATGCAAAGCCCCACTGAGTCAGGGTGGTACTTTGGGGAGGAGTCTGTGATGCTCTTCATGCTTCTTTTCTATGACGCCAGATGCCCTAGAACAGCAGCTATGAAAAAAACAAACAAAGAAAACTGCAGCTATGAAGTTACCTCCCACAGTGAACTCGCCTGGGTTCTGGTCTTTCATGGAAAGCACTTTGTGAAGGGCTCCTGGCTTTCTGCTCCGATCTGCCCACTTAATACCACCGAGAAGGAACAGAATCCTGATTTTTACCCAGTGTCTCCGCTGTTTGCACTTCACCTTGCAAAGGAGCAGCCTGGGGAACGTGTTTGCCATTGAAACCCGGCTCCCGACACGGCAGAAGGCCGGACCTGACGCGCTTTCATTATGGATCTGGGCCAGCGCCCTGGGGCAACCTGGCCCTGCTTGATTAAACATGTACCTTTTCAAAAACGACTTCTTTTTGGATACTCCACCGCAGCAGGAGATGAATTCACAAGGTCACGGTGTCTGAGAGGTTGTGTCATCTGGATTTTATTGTTCTTAACTTATAGTCTGAACATTACAGTGTTGTAACATGGGTTTCTTATTTTGCCAAATGCATAAATGTGAAACTGGAAACAATAAAACAACTCACGGGAAAAATGTGTATTTTCCCAGGTTCCCCACTCTTAGGAAAGGTAAACTGTTTCCCCTTACATGTTCTCTGCAAAATCCCTATAGTTCATGCAGGCAGTGAGGGTGAGACAGCCCTCGGAGGCCTGAGAGCAGGTGGGTCCTTGGACTCAGCTTGCTCCTGAAACCCCAAGCGCCTCGGCAGAGACATAAACCAGGTTATGGGAGGATGAAGGGGAAGCGGACTCAGTCCCAGCTGGGAGGGGGGGAAATATCCAACAGTAAGCTCTCTAGCTAAGGCCTACTGGGGCACCACGGGCACCCCTGGACATTTTTATATGGTACCTTTTTTAGAAGAATTCAAAGGAGGTTCAAATTTTTAAAACTCTTTTTCTAATGTGGCTAATAAAGTATATCCTGAAATATGACTTTGAGAGATACTAGGTGTGTCAGACAGAATAACGGTCCCCCAAAGATGTCCACGTGCTAATTCCTGGAACCTGTGAATATGTTACGTAATATGGCAAGGGGGGGATTAAGATTGCAGATAGAATTGAGGTTGCTAATCATCTGATCTTAAAATAAGATCAGCCTGGAGTGTCCAGGTGGGCCCAATATAGTCACAAGGGCCCATAAGACGGCACTGAGAGGCAAAGATCCGGAGGGAGACTGGAAGATGCTGAACTGCTGGCTCTGAGATACAGGAAGGGGCCACGAGCCAAGGAACGGGGTGCCTCCGGAAGCTGGGGCAGGCTGGGAAGCAGATCCTCCCCTAGAACCTCCAGAAGGAACGCAGCCCTGCTGACACCCTGGTTTCAGCCCAGTGAGACCCACTTTGGACTCCTGGCCTCCAGACTGCAAGGCGACTGCTCTGTGTCGAGTTAACGCCTCTAGCCTGTGGTGCTTTGCTACAGCAGCGACAGGCGCTGATTCCCGCATCTTTATAAACGATGCGGCTGTTCCCTCCAGAGAACACTCTTCCTCTCTGCCTCCCCGTCCATGACGTTACACGCAGCTCCTTCTCGCAGGGCGCTCACACACACGGAGATGACCCTGCGACCGCAGCCCCCGCTGATGCGGGCCCCTCGGATCAGCCGCATGGAGCCAGAGCGCACGCACCCCCCAGCGGCGGGCCTGCGCCTCCTCCGAGCTCTCTGCCGATCGCTCTGACGCATGGGAACGAACCGAAGAGTGCGGGACGAGGAGGAATCGGGAGACATCTGACGTCCCTCCCCGCGGCGGGGCACATGTGAGAGAACGCACGGCGGGCGACTTGACCCGGTCCTCAGGAAGAGCCGGCGTGGGCACACTGGCTGCGGAAAGCAAATCACACCCACAGTGCATCTGAGTATTTGTCTCTAAAATTTATTGACATGGTTTCCCACAAGGACTGCATTCAAAGAATCACATGAAACGTGTTTATTTGGAGACAAAGTGTGTGGCACCGAGTGACTCACTGCTGCCCAAGTCCCAGAGCTGCTGCTGGAGGGGACAGAGGGTGCTCTGCGGCTACAGGAACCTTATCCCAGCTCCAAACTGGACGCCATCACAGATCCTAAAAAAAAAAGTTTTTTGTTGTTTTTTTGTTGTTTTTTTTAAGGCAGGAAATCAACACTGTGGTCCGCTCTGCTCACGCTGCCATTTGCACAATTCCAGAAACGTGCACGTCTCAGAAGCAATGCCAGGCTCTTCCTGCCCGCCTCTCACCTCTTTCCTCCCTCCCGGCTACCCGGCTTCACCAGCTGTCCCCAGGCACTCCCTCCTTTGCTGGTTTGAGAACCAGCCTTTGGAGGATGGAAAAGGGAACAAAATGGAGACACGAATCCCCCTTCCCTGCTCCCTCCTCTACTCCTCTCTGTTTCCCCCCCAATCCTGACCCAACTGGCCCCTAGACAAGAGAAGGACCTGGGAGAGAAATATTCATGAAAACAAAACTCCTGGGGTGGGAAGGAAAGCTTCGTGTTTATTTCTGAGGCTACCAGAGAAGAGGCACCTTCTGCACAGCGCAGGGCAGACAGGTGATCAGAGACGTGGCCGTGCAAGGGCCCCTGGCGAAACACAGGACACAGGGAGGCCCAGGAGGGGGCGGGGAGGACGGCAGAACCCACAGCCCCAAAGGGTTTAACCTGCCTCTTTAGAACCTGCCCCTTTCCCAGGAAAGGGAGGATGCAAAGAGGGCACGTGGGTTGCAACGCCTGCTACCCGCTGACGCTGTGCAGGTTACATTCAGTGTGCTGCTCTTTCACCGGCAGACAGATCACTGAGCCCATTTTCAGATGAGCAAACGGACTGGGCAGTGAGGAGATGGCTGCGGTCACGGCAGGAGCCTCAGAGCAGAACCCTGGACCCAAACGCAAGCGCGCCCGCGGGCCCTGCTGCCTCGGAGGACGCCCTGCTGCAGGCCTTGCTGTTTCCATGACGTCCTGGTTCAAGCCCCGGCCGCACGCAGGCTGAGAATCACGGGCCGCAGCCCAGGCAGCTGTACTCCGGAGACTCCACAGTGATGCTGGTGCGCCGCCAGGCCGAGAACCGCTCCCCCTGCAGCCCACACCGTGGAGGACGGACTCCCGTGCTGCCCACCTGCTGGCTGTGCTCGGGGCAGGGCCAGTACTGTACTCGGGACAGAGGACCTAACCCCGGGACCTAAACACCAGAAAGCATGAGCTTCCAGGGAAAAAACGTTCCGAATCCCAACCAGCAGCTGATGGAGTGTTTGCGGAACACAGCAGATTTGCAAGTTCTGGAGAGTTTCCAGAAAAACTGGAAGAGAACAGCCCCCTCATTCAGAGAAAAGCTAATGTTTCTATTGTCACAACGCTTGTGCTGTCACCCAATCTCAGAACTTACAGCACCTGAAAACTGGCAGAAAGTTTTTCTTTTTCAGCGTGGGAATGAAATATCTGATCAATTAAGGGACTCAAAAGAGAGAACCTTAACTGTTGTCACTGACCTTCTGCAGGGTCAAGGGCGCTCACTAAACCATATCAGCAGAAGTCACCTGACCAGAAGGGACAGCTACAGTCCCCTGTGACCCTGAGTAAACCTCACCACCGTCCTTAAAAGGCAAAGATCCAGTCAGAACCATGGCTGTGTTTGTACAACTTCGTTCTGCTCAGATCTAAACGAGGTGTTTTTACCTTTTATATCATTAGGTCCATAAAAGTAGTCCCTGCCTGCATTCGCTGTTTAGAAAAATGTCTGAAAATAGGCTTGATCAAGATCAAAATAAGTCAAGCCCTGGGCTTACACGATTCAGAAACAAGCAGGCATTCCAATAAAGGCTCGTCTACTCCAACTGTAAACAGGTTAAACACCTTTACAAGCACAGGTTTATGTTCAGAGACCATATAAACGTGTCACAGGAAAAATACCCACCACACACATCCAGAACAGTGTCCCGGATGCCAGGTGCACGGAGACAGCCTCACCAAACGCCCACCTTCCTGCTCTGTGTCCCGTGTGCCCATATGCCTATAATCCAGTAGGCGCCTCAGAAAAGGCCCCGAGTCTCGAGTCTCCCCCTCCCATCGGCAGTCTCAGGGCGGCCCAGCTGCGCCACTCCAGCACCACCCGGAGGCTCCCTGCCTGCACCCGGCCCGCCTCGGACTCGGCGCCAAGGGCTCGTTGAAGGCCACACCAGGTCCCCCAGCGCCAGGCGCCCATCCTCCCCCAAGCAGCCCCCAGGAACGCCAGGCGCCGGTCTAGCACGGGGAATTCAGCAGGGAGCAGGCCGATGAGCGTCAGAACTCAGGGGCGCTGGCGTGTGCCCTAAGGGAAAAGGCCAGAGAGGCTGGAGGGCAGAGACGGGTGGGGGACAAGAGTGACCGGATCTCAGGCCCCGCCTGCATCAAGGGCGGCCCTGCACCTCACTTCTGCTCCTGCGAAGGGTAGAAGCTGGCGCCCGCAGGCATTCCGTGCGTGCACACCTTGGCTCCAGCTGCTCTGCAGCCTGCAGCTGTCACCTCCCCCGGGAAGCCCTCCACGACTCCCTGCCTGGTCCTTCTCTGTTACTAACTGTGCGCTGCCCTCCCCGCCAGCTGCCTCAGTCACCAGCGCATTTCCAGGGACCACATTCGGTAAGACACAGAGCATTCGCCGTCAGAGCGCAGAGACAACGGTGTCACACGTCACCCCCGGTATAAAACTCGCCGAATATTTCAAAGCGATTTCCATTTCTGCAAAGATCTGAAACCCTCATTACAAAGCGACTGCACTCGCTGGGCGGGGGCCTATGGATGTCTGGCACGCACGTAACTCCCCATCCTGCTAGCTGCTCCGCTTTGGAAATGAGGATTAAACCCTGGCAAGATCACTCGAACGCCACGAAATTCCAATTTTGATGACAAAACTTCAAACAGAGCCATACGCTGAGCGACGGCGAGTCCCCCTACTCAGGGACGCTGCACACGAGAAGCATCTGCTGCAACCACCATGACCCCAAAACAGAGCAGCCTGGGGGGCAGAGGAGCGTCCTTATGTTCTGGTCTTTAAATAGCACTCGCACAGCATGCTTCCTCCTTTCAGAACCCGCATTTGAAATTAATGGCTGCCACATATTTTTCAAATTTAACCTGAAGAGAGAGAGCAGAGTGGAGTGGTGAAGTACCCACTCCACCGCCTGCACAGATTCGGGGAGGCAGGTAGCGGAAGCCGGGCTCCCGAGAGCAGCACCCGGATTCCGGGAGCACAGCGACACCCAGTGGCCTCCGATGATGCTGCAGCCACACGACGGCAGCGCCTTCCAGTCTGAAGGACCGGAGGCCCAGAGCCAGCAGGGCTTGCCCAGGTCACACAGCCAGGGACGGACAGGGCAGGGGCTGGCCGCGCAGCCCACCCGCAGTGCAGCCCACTCCAGACCCAAGCACATTACAGTTTGAGAAGCGCAGGCCTAGACGGCTCTATCTGACCTCATCCCGGTGTTGGTGCAGGCTCATCACCTGCACCTCTGCCGCTCCCTGCAAGGACTCACTTAGCACCTGGCTGTTACGCCAGGGAGCCCCACGCCCATGCCTGTGGTGGGAACAAGGTTTTGCAGAAAGCAACCTGCAACGTTAGCTTCATTTCCTGAAGCTACGATGTTGCCTAACGCACAAAGCTTGCTCTAGGGAAGGTGCACATTTCCCCACATTTCACCATCCCTGAAATCAGGCCACATCATCCCATCTACGGCATGTCTCTAACACAGCCAGTCATGTGGCGCGCACAGTGCCACTGCGGATGGCGGGGGACACACACACACCGTTTGCTTCCTTTGTGAACAGCTGGCCAGGGCGAGTGCAGCAGTAGCAGCAACACCACGAGAAATAACCAGCTTTGCTGACAACACGCTGGGTACCGCTCTACAAGCTGCGTGTGTGCTAATTCATTCAGTCCTCCAAACTGCAAAGTAATCACTATCGTTAGCACCCATCCTACAGTTGTGAAAACAGAGACCCAGAGAGGTTAAGTAACTCACCCCGGGCCACACAGCCACAGGGCGGCCAGGCTGCACTCCGAGCCTGTGCAGCTGGGCTCCAGTGCACACTCAGCCTGAGCAACTAGACCTTTCTCAGCTTTTGCTCTGTGCCAAGAACAGGCAAGGCGTGGAGGGGAATTAACAGCCGTCAGAGCAGCAGACCCGTGAGGGTACGGGGGAGGAAGGGCGGCACAGCGGCCCCAGGCCGAGCCAGCCTTCCAGGGAGAGCGGAGGAGGGCAGACTCTCCTGAAGTGATGGCCACAGAGGATCTGGATGACAAGACACTGATGTGCACCTAAGAACAAAGCTTTGTTAAAAGCTTACTAATGTGGTTTCCCTTCAAAACACCATCACCCACCACGCTGAAGCAGAAGACAGGGAGAGGAAGACTGGTACAGTACTTCCTTAAACAAGGACAAACTACAACTTCACGCTGGAAGCCTGGCTATGTCTCAGCATCACAGCTGAATGTAGACAGAACACCGAGAAGAAAAAAATACAGCCTAGAGTCCTGAAATGTAGAGAAACACTAGGTTACCGGCAGAATGTCCGTGTCCCCCAGTCCTCACAGGCTGAAGCACTAAACGCCCACCCCCCAGCCCTGCCATGTGACAGTATTTGGAGGTGGGGCCTTGAGGAGGTAACTAAGTCACCTTAGATGAGGCAACTTAATTAAGATGGGGTCCTTGGTGGAACTGGTGTCCTTGTAAGAAGAGACACCAGAGAGCCTGCTCTCTGCCCCCTTCAGGTGAGAGCCCAGTGAGAAGGCGTCATCTGCAAGCCAGGAAGAGGGTCCTTGACCCGGAACCGAACCTGCCGGCACCCTGGTCCTGGACTTTGCAGCCTCCAGACGGTGAGAGATACAAGTCTGCTGTTTAAGCCCCCAGTCCATGGTATTATTTACATACTATCATGACAATACTTCTGGACTTCTTGAAATTTCTACAATGCATACCAAATACTTTAAGAAACAGAATTAATTTCTGTAGCTGTAATCGGCCTTATACCATATTCACCCATGAATATTCAGCAGATCTTGTCAGTAAAATGACCGGTGGAGAAGGGCCAGAAAGCAGGTCCTCTGCGGCCCGAGCAGAGCTGTGCCCACCCAGCCTCCAGGCTCCCGGCCTGCAAAGTCCCCACCGGCAACACCTCATTCTGCTCAGCGCAGGACCCAAAACGGCGGCCACCACCTCCAGCCAGGCCGCCAGAGGAGCTCCCTCTACCTGATGACAAGTGCAAACAGCATAAGGTGGGGGGACGGGAACACATCACGGCCTTTCCTCCAAACTGTATGGAGAAGCCCATGGACAAAAATCCGTTTTCATTCTTTTGCTAACTATTCAATTTCTCCTGAAGTCTTGAATTTTAAAGGCCACTGGTGAAGTGATTAACTATGTCCAAAACAAAGTGACAAGACAGTGCCATGTACCTGTGGAGAGAACCTCCCAGCACGTACCTGTCCCCGCCCTGCACGCCCATGGGGACACAGTAGTTCAGCTCCAGCCGCGCGATGTTGCCCAGCCTGAGGACGATCCCTGCACCATAAGACCAGCGGATGCACTCAGCCAGCTTTCGAATGTGAGCTCTGGGGCCCTCCCCTGAAGAGAGAGAAGAGGAGGTGTGACCAATAGCACGTGGTCCCCCGCACACGTCCTTGGACAGCCCTGGCTCTCCCCCTGTGTGGCCTCTGGTCATCTTTTAAGCCAGGCCTAGATACTTGAGGAGAATGCATGAAGTGAGATTAGGCCCAAACTCAAGACAGGGCTGGGGACCTGCCTTGGGTACTTGGGTACTTCCTCGCCGTCCCAGAAGAACACAGGTCCTCTCAATTCTCTGGGCCTGGCACGTTCTGTTCCCTTTGGCTATAATGGCATTTGCCCACCGCTGACGGCCCAGGAAGCCCTACTCCAAGCCTTGGTTTCCAGACACCTCCCCAAGCCAGGACATCTGAGGCTGGCCCTGAGCTCCTAGGGGAGAGACCAGGTCTCACTCAGCTCTGTGGCCGTAATGACTGGCACAGAGTCACTGCTCGAGAAATGTTTGCTAAACACACAGGTTTCTCTTTGCAAGGCAGCATTCGTTTTGACGATTCGTTATGCATGTTCTAGCCATTCGACCAACAGCTTCACTCTGGGCACCACCTCAGGCGTTGCAGGTGTCTCAGGTAGGCACAGTGCCTACTCTTAGAGACGACGCAATCTAAATGCAACACAGACACCCACTTGTGTCCTGTGCTTTTAAACATAAGGTCAGCTCTGCCGAACGGTTGCTAAATAGTCCAAATTTTACCATAGTTGAGGTTGCAGAGGTTTCCTGCGTTGAGGAAGAAGTGAGTTCTGAAGAGCTCTCCAAAGCCGCCCTGGCCCGGTCGGAAAGGTAACGGGGTGTACAGGTGCAGGCCACCGGCCCAGTACGCTTCTCCGCCCAGGTAGTCTCCTAGTCAAGGAAGGAGTGCGGATCAAAACAAGGTCACAGGTTCAAAACCACACTGACGTCCCACCACGTACATGAGCGAGGTGTGTGCTGTGAACACAACACACTCGGTGCCCGAGCTCTGTGAGCAGCTGCCCTTATAACTCCTGACGTTGTCGGCCTTTCTTAAATAATCTTTCTTCTTCTCCTGGTTTGTTTTATAATTTGCTTTAACTGGAAAAAAAAAAAAAGCTCATGTGTAACTTAGGAAAGAATGAAGCCAGTAATTTACCATATCTGTAAAATGCTTGGAATAAAACAAGTAAACTCATGGAATCACTTTTTCCACAACCGCAGGTACCAGATCACTGTCACTTGGTACATGAAATGCATTATTCTGCAAAAATGTCAAGACCACAATATAGAGAGACAAAATGAAGAAAATGTCTCTGCAGTTTCTGGAAGTGGCCGGACATGCTATTAATCCAAAGGTACGCAGTGTCTGCTCCCTGCTGCACAAGGACACTGTCTCAGCTCAACATCTTCAGAGAAGAGGCTCGTTTTTAAAGGTTCGTGACCACTTGGGTTTTTTTTTTTGGTTACTTTTGCCAAAATTCAAGACGATCCACTGAGAGTATAATTTGCATTATTTCTAGAACTGTCCCTACCATTTCATTTTACTATAAAGAGCCACAGCATTAAACAAACAACAAAAAACCCTGAAATGCTTATACTTTGTTACAAAATACTAGTTGTAAAGTGCCTTAGTCCCTTTAATACAAAATGACAGACCATGAAAAAGAAAAATATGGCTGTCTCCAAGATTAACCTCAAGGAATGAACTGCTTATTCACTTAAAGGCCCCAGCAA
Organism: Lagenorhynchus albirostris; assembly: GCF_949774975.1. NCBI lineage: Eukaryota > Metazoa > Chordata > Mammalia > Artiodactyla > Delphinidae > Lagenorhynchus > Lagenorhynchus albirostris. The sequence goes on from NC_083105.1 coordinate 5,713,813, forward strand.
CTCCTCAACCACTATTAATACTGAAGTTCTAGAGGAAACAAAGAACGGACTGGAAGCAGGAGGTCAGCTGGGTTTGCTTCTCGTTTCCCAGCAAGTGTTCCTCTCTTTTCTTAAATAACCTATTTTATTCTAATCATAAAAAGTAATATACTCATTGTACAAAATGGGATAAATGTATGGAAGTAGGAAAAAAGGAAATCCTCCTTTAATTTCTACCATTAAGAGATAACCAGCTAACATCTGGTGTTCTTTCATCCAGTGAATTATAATGAATAATTAAATAAGAAAACAAAATGTAAGTCATTTTATATTTATACATTTCAGTTCTGATTTTTTTTTTTTTTTGTGGTACACGGGCCTCTCACTGTTGTGGCCTCTCCCGTTGCGGAGCACAGGCTCCGGACGGACGCGCAGGCTCAGCGGCCATGGCTCACGGGCCCAGCTGCTCCACAGCATGTGGGATCTTCCCGGACTGGGGCACGAACCCGTGTCCTCTGCATCGGCAGGCAGACTCTCAACCACTGCGCCACCAGGGAAGCCCCCTGATATTTTTTTTTAGTTTACTATATTATAAGCACTTTCCTTTTATACTTTATATTCTTTGAAAATGTGATTTTGACGCCTGAATAATCACATATATGTAACATAATATAACGATCTACCCCTTGACTACTGTCATGTTGGTGTTGAATTTCTTGAAAGTGGACATTAACCCGTGATGGGCTTCCTTGCACACACAGGTATTTTAAACCATCTTGAAGTATAATATACACATAGAAAAGTATACACATCCTAAGTGTACAGCACAGTGAATTTCCAGGCACAGAACACACCATATAATGAGCACCAGACCAAGAAACAGATAAGTGCAGCCCCCCAGAAGGCCCTGTTCTCCTTTCTAATCACTACCCAGCACCCACGCCAAGTGCAGCACTACCTGTCTACCTGCTCACCTGACAGTATAGATCACTTTACCACTTGCTAACCTCTGCACAGGTGGAATCATACAGTATGCATCCTCTGGATCTGGGTTTGTTTTTGGCATGTTTCTGAGGCCTGTTCATGCCACCCAGCCAGTGGCTCTAACTTGTTCATCCTCATTGCTGTATAATATTCCACAGTGTGAAGACACCACTGTTTAGTTGCCTATTCTATTGCTGATGGGCATTTGGGCTTCCAGTTTTCAGTTTGGTTCTATTATCAATAGTCCTTGTATATATACATATATATGTACATATATATATGTGTATATATGCATATATATATGTTTTAGGCTCTTGATAAATATTGACAAATTTTTTCATGAAAAGTTACAGTAATTTATATTCTTGCTCATATAATCTTACCAATAGCCTTTTAATAGGTAATTAAATGAAATACCACTGTGTTTTAATTTTCAGGAAAATGGAAGACTCCAAAACTTGCATCTAGTCACTAAATAATACTTGTTATAGTGAAAAAGAAATTATGTTACTTTTCAAAAAAAAAAAAAAAAGACACACTAATAAAGCACTCTAGGGGCTTCCCTGGTGGCGCAGTGGATGAGAGTCCACCTGCCGATGCAGGGGACACGGGTTCGTGCCCCAGTCCGGGAAGATCCCACATGCCGCCAAGCGGCTGGGCCCGTGAGCCATGGCTGCTGAGCCTGCACGTCCGGAGCCTGTGCTCCTCAACAGGAGAGGCCACAACAGTGAGAGGCCCGCGTACCGCAAAAAAATTAAAAATAAATAAAAGCACTCTAAAAACAAATGAAAAGAAATAATTTATATTTTGTACAAAAATTTAGGCCCAGAGCAATCACTATTTATAATAATATAAAGTGGAAACAACAAAGATGTAAAAAAAAAGTTAAGAAAATCAGGATAGAATATTTTATAATGTCATAACACGAATCTACTTAAATGATGTTTTTGTAGTTTTTAATAACACGTGGAGATCCTCTGATATAATGTCAAGTACTGGAGAGAGTTCCAGAAACCAGAATTCTCACACATTGCTGGACAGAGTATGACTGAGACAAGCTTTCTTGAGACAATATAAAACCTTAAGGATGTTCAAGGATACTCAAAATCCTTTGACCTAGCAATTCCACACCTAGAACTTTATATTATAAAGTAGAACTTATAGATGAGCACAAAGATTCAGTTAGCTTATTCACTGATACACTGTTATATAAACGTAAGAAAAAAGAAAACAGACTAAGTGTCTAAAACTTGGATTTGGTTTAAAAAGATCGCAGTAAGGCAAGAAGATGAAATATGCAGCCATTAAAAATGATAAGGCTTTTATCTTTCTGATTCATTGCTGGTGGGAATGCAAAACGTTAGCTATTTTGGAAGACAGTCTGGCAGTTTCTTACAAAGCTAAACATAGTTTTACCATACAATCCAGCAATTACACTCCCTGGTATTTACCCAAATGAGCTGAAACCTTATGTCCAGATAAAAAACTGCACATAGATGTTTATATCAGCTTTACTCATAATTGCAAAAAACTGGATGTCCTGCAAGTAAGATGTCCTTCAACAGGTGAATGGATAAACACCCTGTGGTACAGCCATACAATGGAATATTATTTGGTGATAAAAAGATATGAGCAATCAAGCTATAAAAAGACACGGAGGACTCAATCACTATATTGTACACCTGAAACTAATACAATATTGTAAATCAACTACGCTTTAAAATATATATATATATATATATATATATATACACACACATAAACAAAAATTTAAGAAGTACACTGACCAAAAAAAAAAAAAAAAGACATGGAGGAAACTTAAATGCATATTATTTAGTCAAAAAGGCCAGTCTGAAAAGGGTACATACTGTATGATTCCAAGTATATGACATTTTGGAAAAAGCAAAACTATGGAGATAGTAAAGGTCAGTGGTTGCCAGTAACTGAGGGGGAGGAAGGGAGGGAGGAATGAATAGGTGGAATACGGTGAATTTTTAGGGTGGTGAAACTATTCTATAAAATACCGTAATCGTAGATACATGCTATTATGCAACTGTCAAAACCCATGAAACTTTACAACACAAAGAGTGAACCCCAACGTGAACTATGGAATTTAGTTAGTAGTAACACATCTGTGTTGGCTCATCGATTGTGATAAGTGTCCCACGCTAATGCGAGATGTTAATAATAAAGGATGCTACGGGCACGTACAGTGAACTCTGTACTTTGTGTCCAATTTTTCTGCTCACCTGAAAGTGTTCTCAAAAATAAAGTCCATTACCCAGGGAATATAGTCAATATTTTATGAATCACTATGTTGTACACCTGAAACTTATATAATATTGTAAATTGACTATACCTCAATAAATAAACAAACAAGCTTAATGTAAACTTGTGGAAAATTTGGGAAGTGCAGAAATGCATTTTAAAAGGCTTATTAAAATTATTCATAATTCCCATCACCCAGATAAAACCATAATTAATGTTTAGCTGTATTTTCTCTAAGTCTTTTAAAAACAATGCATGTTTATTGTTTACTGTAATATTAAAGTTATTTTATATATATATTTTAAAAACTTTTTTAGTAAAGTGCATTAGTTTAGAAAAATTATAGTTTGTCAGTAAGATGAAATAAGCCGCCATTAAAAATGATAAAGTACTTATTCCTATAAAAATCTATTCATACACTGTTACTGTTACTGTAGGAGAAACAGGTTAGAACTGTTACGTAAACAACACACGTGTGCACGGATGTGCATGTCTAAACAACAAAATGCTCACACACGTCATCTCTGGCCAACGGGATCACAAGCGACTGTTGTATATCTTCTGCTTAGCTATCTTTTCTCATTTTCTACAGTTTCCTCAACAAACACCTTTCTGTGCCTGCTGTGTGGTGGATGCTGTTAGGTGCCAGTTCCACTGGTGAAATACGAGTACCTACTGCGGTGATTTAAACCAATACATGCGCTCAAAAGTGAGAAGTAACCGTAATTTCGATTTTTTCAAGTTGGTGTGCTGTGGGGAACGACAGACCTTCGCTCTGTGGCCCAACGCTGTGCATGTTGAACCCTCGCACACTTGTGGGTCCCCCGAGGTAAAACCTGGAAGAGGATGCAGATGTCAGAGCAAAGCCGATGGGGAAAGTCTCCATCGCACGACAAAAGTGCAAAAGGCGCACACTCGCTACTGGGTCGTCCACATCTCCACGTGGTGGAACATTTCAGGATTAGGAACACGCACGGGAGGATGGTAAATTTCATAAAGACCCAGGCTTGTAATCTAGCCTAAGACTATACATCTAAACAAACGCGCCACACTTCTGGGGGCACAGGTGAGACACAAGGCGCAAATACACACGTAGGTGGACTGTCTGTTACAAAGGAATTATCTGGAGTCTATGAGAATTCATCACGCAGCACCTTTTCAAAACAGCCTCCTACATGCTCACAATAATTAAGTTAAAAATTAATTAAGTTTTTTTAAAAAAGCAGGATACAAATTATATAATAGTAATGATCTGAATGTTACAAATAAGAGGAAAATAATACTAGAAGGAAATAGACCAAAATAGAATTATTGTTATCTTAATTTTTTTATGTTATTACAGTGATTTTTAATTAGAAAAAAAGTGTATGTTAAAATTTTTTTTAATGAATTCCTTGTGTTCCTTAATGGACTGGGTTATCATACTCTTTTAAACTGAAAACAATGAAATAAAAAAATATTAAAGGGACTTCCCTGGTGGCGCAGTGGTTGAGAATCCGCCTGCCAATGCAGGGGACACGGGTTTGATCCCTGGTCCAGGAAGATCCCACATGCCACAGAGCAACTAAGCCCATGCGCCACAACTACTGAGCCTGCGCTCTAGAGCCCGCGTGCCACAGCTAATGAGCCCGTGAGCCACAACTACTGAGCCCACATGCCTAGAGCCCGTGCTCTGCAACAAGAGAAGCCACTGCAATGAGAAGCCTGTGCACTGCAACGAAGAGTAGCCCCCGCTCGCCACAACTAGAGAAAAGTCCATGCACAGCAATGAAGACCCAACGCAGCCAAAAAAAAGAAAATTAGAAATCCCATCTATTTGCTATAAAATCTAACAGCTTCTTAGAACCCGATTTTAGACCATGGTAATTACTAGATAATGAATTAAAATGACCGGAGAAGCTGTGTATGGTCTTTCCAACACGGCTGTCATGGAAGCCACACCAGCTGACCCCTGGTCAGCTGACCACCCCCAGCCTCTCACGGACCTGTGGTGCCACAAACGTCCCACGTCTCAGCACAAAGGGAAGAGGGCACTGTTTTTCTCATTGTCCCACTGGATAAAAGCCTTTATGAATTTATTCATTTGAACTTGAGTTTAAAAGTCTAAAAATGTGTCTTTACTATCTGGGATTTCTAAGCAAAGCCTTTCTGAATACCTCATTAACATTAATTATAGAAACAAAGAGCAAGGTCCCTTTATTATTTTTTTTAAATGATAAATCACACACATTCTTTTGAAAGAATTAAAATGATCCAGGAAACACAAAAAGTGAAAAGGCTCTTCCCCTCCCTACTGTCCACTGTGTTCCAATCTCCAGAAGTGACTACTGTCACTGGTTTGGTGGTTGACTTCCAGACCCCTGGTGCTACCTGCAAACACACACGTGCACACAGAAGCTTTGCCCCTGATCAGAGGGCAAGCAACTCAACATACTTCCGTGCAAATTTTAACTTAGGGGCACCTACCTCATCCTTTCTAATGATTACACAGTCCCTTTAGAATGGCTGTGTTTGAATTTAATCACTTCCCTACGGGTAGTTTTAGAATTTCTGCTGGTCTCAATAATGCCCCCGATGGACACCCTTCTACATAAATCTCTGTACTCTTATGAATGCATTTCTGTACCTTAGATTCACGGAGGTGAAACTGTTAAGTCTCAGAGTTTAGAAATTAGGATTTTTTCTACTCCCAAACTGCCATCCAAGAAGGCTGAACTAGGTTAAGCTAAAGCAGCAGTTTACCTAATGCAAGATTAAAGACAGAGCTCCTTGACCCCAAGACAATAGTGCTATTTCTACTAACAGCAACTAATAATAGCAACAATACAACTTCACCCTCTGCTGGCAGGAGCAGAAGCTACTCCTAAACAAGCAGGTTTTCGGAAAAGCAGGCTCCAGCGATATTCTTTGCGAGCCTTAAAAACATTCCTGTTCTTTTGAGACAGTAATTCCACACTGAGGAATCTGTCCTCAGAAAACAAAACGAACAAAAATTATTTACAAAGTTATATTCTTCACAGTGCTACGCATATGCAAATAACGAAATATTAAAATGCTGCTTACGAAAAATTTCCCATGACTTGGTGAACTGATTTACTGTATAATTTTTAAAAAGCAGGGAGGACACAAAATTGCATGCAAAATACAGTATCTCAACACTTTAATACAGATGTGTACGTGAATTTATATGTATATACGCTCACACAAATACACACCCGCAAAAATACTGGCTAACAGGAAATACAGCTGACTCTTGAACAACGTGGGTTTGATCACGTGGGTCCACCTACGGGTGGACACCCTTCAACAGCAGATGCTACAGCACTACACCACCAGTGGCTGGCTGACTCTGGCTGTGGAGGGAGCGTGGATACGGAGGGCCGACTACAAGCGTCACTGGGATTAGCCCTCAGGTTGTTCAAGAGTCGACCGCAGTCCCAAATGTTAACTCCGCTTATCTATGAGCAGGACTCCTTCACTTACTTAAATGTTTCTCTGTTTTTATATTTCTGTAACATGTATGGACTGTATTCTTTCATACTCAAAGAGAATACAAAATTGTTAGTATAATAAAGTATCTCTCTGCTCCAAAAGCGAAAAATATTAAGTATGAGGTATACTGGGTATTCTGAAATTAGCTTAAACATAAAACTAAATGAAAATTTGAAATATCTGCTTTCCTAAATAGTTAAACTTCTCTAAAATATCTTCTAATAAACCAAGCAGAAAGATCCAAAGGAAACCATGTGCAAACCACCCATTCATTTATTATTACTTACCGATCAGCAATACTTGACGGTTTATCACCAATGGGTACCAACATTCCACCCCAGAGAGATGCTGAAAAAACCTATCGAAATATAAACAAACAACCGTTTTCTTCCACTGTTTCTTTCCTTCCAACGAGCATTAGCAGACAGAAAACACCCTGAGATCTGGTCGTGCCCAGTGCCTGCAGCGTGCAGAGCTCTGGGTCGGGGCACAAGGGCTGCGGAAGGGGAACACCTGGCTCCTGCAGGGGAAGAACTACAGCTCGAAGTGTTTTGTGGATACTTTTATAACTGGCAACTTCAAATTTCGAATAAAGACATACTATACATAAGCCCACAGCCTAAGCAGGGCCTGGATTCCGTGCCGACACAGGGCAGCTCCCTCCTCTCCGAGAAGCCAAACCCAGTGGGACAAGCCATGGCCCGAAGGGGGAGACCAGGGCCCTGGACAAGGGATTCTGCATCCACCCGGGCCTCTTTGGCTCGGCCTCAAAACCTGAGAGGACTGAGGGCGCACGGCATCTCAGGAGAAGGAAGGTAGCGGGTGCAAGACTGCTACGTGTAAGAAATGCAAAGAGACATACTTCCAATCCAACCCTCGGGGACGGAGCCCTGCCTCTAACAGGTCAGGGGCAGTGACCTAACCCTAGGTCAGGGATCCAATCTTTACACCCACGTAATCCATGCACAGAACTGACCCAGGGATGCCTTAAACGACAACGATGCTCTCTGGGCTCCCGACCCCAGGCCTCCGCTGTGGCCCCCACCTACCCACCTCTCCTGAACATCCCCACGCCTCTGCCCACCTCGTCCTCTCTCGGACATGCAAAGTCCCAAGTCCTTCAAAGCTGCTCAGATGTCTCCTTTTTAGAAGCTTCCGTAGGAAGGATTATAGACGAAAACTGGGACAGAGTGGGCAGAGCGGGCCAAGCGAACGCTCTATTCTGAGAAATTCAAGTCTTTGTTCAACAGCGTGACAGATGCTGCGGAACAAAGCGAGGCGCCAGAGCCGCACGCGCTCTCGAGCAGCTCCCCTGGCGACGAGGCGCTCCCGGCGCTCCCGGCACGCTGTCCTCCGCCCCCCGCCTAATGGTCCCAACCTAAGGAGGGGCAACAAGGAGAACTGATTCTCCACCTGAGACAAGCCCACCAGGCCTCGTGTCCCGCTGACCTCGGCGACCACGAGGGCCCAAGGCCCCCAGGCCCCCCCAGCACCTAGACCTCTCCAGCTGCTCCCTCTAGCACCAGCCCCCCAAGCCTTCAGTGCCAGCAGGACCTGCGGACCGGCCCCTCGCTCTCTCCTGCCCTTCTCCCGCTCCTCACCCAGCTGAAACTCCACGGCCGGTCACTAGGACTCACCGACCTGTCTTCCGCTCAGCGGGCAGCACCCTGGGCCTGGTCAGCCCGCCCTGCTCCCTCAGCTGTTTCTGGGCGACCAGCTGTTGGGGAGACGCCACTGAGGGTGGAGGGCTCACCTTAAGTCGCTCTAAGTGCTACGGGCCTCATCCAAGACGCCTCCCCTGGCCCTCGAAGATAAGGCAGCACCCCCTTGGCGGCATTCTGTCCCTTAACTCTGCTGGATCGCTCTTCACGTCACCTGTGAACCCCTGCCGAACTGTATATAAATCTATTTGCGTGTAGGTCCTCCTTCACTAGCATGTAAGAACGGGAACTGTGTTTATTTACTGAGGTATTCTTAGCGCCGACAGTGCCTGGGAGCCAGTATATGTGGGAAGGAGGGAGGGGCGGGTGGGTGCATGGATGGGGGGAAAGGAGGCTGAGAAAGAGAAACCGAGGCGTGGAAGGAGAAGCAGTCATAATGGAGTCAACAATGGCTGACAGCGCGCCATGGAGGGAGCACAGAAGGGGACCAGAAAGAGCTCGCCGAAGAGCGAGAAGCCCCTGGCCGCCTCCGGAAGAGCAGTGGCAGGGGAAAGGCAGGAACCAAATCTGAAGTGCACTGAGTCCAGGACTGACCGGCAGCAGTGATAAATGATTCTAAAACAAAAGCATGTCCCACTTCATTAAAACTCACTCCTGGTCCCCAGGGTCTAAGGAGGCGGTGGGGGTGTGGAGAGCCGTCCCTCAGTCGCCCGGGCGCTGGGAAGACTGGAGAATAAGCATGGTGTCTCCCAGCCTGGGGCTCCACTGCCTCGGTCTGAATCCAGTCACTTACTCCTAAGGTCCTGAGGGAATCAGGAGGAACTAAACCAAACTGGCTAACACAGAAACTCCTGGAGGCACCCAGAGCCCTGACAACCTAGCAAAACAAGGTGAAGACACAGAATTTCTCTGGAAGTAACAGCAGGAGACGAAGAAAGCGGCAGCCCTGTCCTCCAGACACACGTGCTTGACAGCCCTGAGCGGGTAAGTGGGGAAGGGGCTCTTTTACGTACAATGACTGACAGATGAGTTTTAAAGGGACTGCTCATCGCTTCTCCCCAAGATAGCTTCAAGTCTGGCTAAACTGAAAAGATTAAGCGCTTGACTTTCAAGCATCAGTGTTCTGACCTCTTTAGTGTTTTTGATATTTGGGAACTGAGATCTTCTAATAAGATTCCAAAAACAAGAGATAAAAACACAGGTGACAATGTTCTGGCGAGATACTCACTGAATCAAGTATGAGTTGCTTATTCAACTGAAGCTCAAAATCTTCTTTTATGAAGCTCACATCCCCTCCGGTGTAGCCTGCCAGCTCCTGTGGGCGAGGGTCCTCAGGTCAAAGGGAGCCAACAGACCTGTTACAGAGGGTTCTAAACAGCGTCACTGCGGTTAAGTCTGCTGTTCTGTATGCTTAGAAAGGCAACACGCCACTTCTGTCTCCTAGAAGCTACGTCCTAGTTGTTCTGGACGGTACCAGGGGCCTGACAGAGGTACACAATCACTAAACACCCTGAGTAACCGCAGAGAATGGCATTCCTTGCCTGTGAGAGCAAAACACTGGCGACATCAACACTTCATTACAGAGCTTGCTAAGGACGATACGGCTTGTTTGGCCTAATCAGTGTTTGCGGGGAAAAAAAAAATCAGCCTACCTTTTACAATTTGGCACATTTCCTATGAAAATCTGATTTCTAGCTGCTCCTCTGACACTGAGATCAGGCAAACAGAGCGTCGGAGCCCCGCTTCTCCCCGAGGTCACCTGTCAGGCCCTCCCGGCATGTGAGTTACAACCCCTGCCTTGGGTGTTCTTCAAGGGTCACCAGGGAAGTCACTCCCATCAAATCACAACTTTCCTCCTGGCCTAGTAAGTGACACCACCAAAGAGACCGGAACCTTATCCTGACTCTGTGCTCTGTGAAGGCAAAGCCTGAGCTGCAGGGAGCAAATCCAGGGCTAGGAACCCCAACGGGGACAGACACCTTTGCAAGCCATTCTAGAAGGACTTTCACAATGAGAGGAAAATGTATTAAAAACGTGACTACCCTTGCATGATGCCCTATCCCTCCAGGGTCACGGAGCCTGCAGAAGTCACGGGGGAAGGAATACTACCTGGTTAACCTTCAGCAAAGCACCTCTTCTCGGTAAGATGGAAGGGTTCCGAGAGTCGATGACCATCGCGTGCTGAAAGAAATGCGGATCGGGGGCGTCTGCACTTCAAACAGGCCTCTGACACAACACCACACACTCACTGGGCACTAATTGTATGCCAGGCACTGTGCTAAGCATTCCATAACTCTTCTGACACTTAATCTTTACGGAAACCCCATGTTACATGTGAGGGACCTGGGAGAGTCGGGGAAACAAGTCACATCCACTGGGTGGGCCATTCCGACCCCATCGCCGGCTCTGTTCTCTCAGGGAGCTCGACACCCTGACCAGTCAACTCAGCCAGCTCCCGACTAAGATGCCACAGTCAGCTCTTACGCACGCCACTGCCCGTTACCTCTGATGTTACTTAGAAAAAATGACATGCGGTTGTGTCCAGAAATTCAAGTGACCAGGAGGCACCATTTTAGCCTCCCAAACTGTGACGCTTCTCAATCCCTCCCGATGCAGGCGAAGGCTATTCTCCCAACTTAAGGCACGGCTGCATCAAAGTATCTACACATCTGCCCTTACCGAGAGAGATGACTTCAGCGAGTGCCCGCTCTCTTTTCGGACGGCAAAAGACACTGTCCTGGCAAGGCAGCCCAGCTCTCGCCACACGCCCTCCCACTTCACAGTGTGGCTGGTCTTCCAAATGGGAAACTGCAGGCAAACACGGGAAACCGTCAGCCTTCCGTGCTGTGCGGACAGGGGGCCGCCCCAAGTCAGGTCCTGGGATGAGGCGGCACTAAATGGACGGACTAAAAGCTAAGACACAATGTTTTTAATGATGGATGGGAGACAGGAAGAGACGAAGGGAAGCTGGGGAAGGAGGGAACAGAGCAGGCAGGCAGGAGGGAGGAGGGGAGAAAGCCATGGCCACGATCAAAGGGAAAAACTGCACGAGGGGCAGGGCTGTGCTTTGGGTGCGGAGACGGGGTGGCTCGTCTGAAAGCTGCATACAGCTTTGTAACTGACTGCTTCCTTTTCCAGTCTAAGACCATCGGACACACACCCCGCCGGCTGTCTGCAGCCAGGAGAGGTGACCCAGATGACCCACATCAGCCCCTGGAGAAGAGCCAGGAGACAAGGTTACACATGAGTCAAGAGCTTCCTCCCTGCGGCCAGAGAGGCCTGAGCCAAGTGAACGCTGGGGTCCGGGCAAGTGGGACCCGCCTCTTGGCCTGACCCTCTTCCCTCAAAGCCAAGCCAGCCTGTCTTAGACTTCCGTCTTAGAGAAATGCCCAGGTTGGTTGTGAACAGCGAATGACGTAGTTTGGTGGCCTTGGGAAGGACACCAGTGATGCAATCCTTACAAGGGAGCCAGGCCACGTCAGTCCCCAGAGGGAGTCCCACGCTGGGCATTCTCGTGGCACTCAGGCCCAGACAGCCCACGTGGCTTCCAGGGTGACAACGTGGGGCCACCACCTCGGCACGATTCCTCGTGAAGCCGCCACGAGGCACCGGGCCAGGTCCTGGGGAGGCAGACGGTGGGAGGGCAGGCCTGCCCAGCCGCCTTTTCTGCAATGAGGGTCCCAAGATTCAGCCACTTTCCCAATGCCTGTGGGAGGGGGAGAGCTGACGTAAAGCCTTCCTCCCTCCCTTATAAGGCGGCTCTTAACGGGAGAAACACTACTGCTCAGAGGAGACACATCTGTGTCTCTGGATTCCCAGCAGGAGGACGAGGCAGGGCCCAGATGATGCCACTGGGCTTGCATAGCAAGCACCTACTGGGTGCAGACCCCGAGGACACACATGAGGAGGATGCGGTTTTCTCCTCCGCAGCCTCTGCTCTCAACGGCAGGGCTGCAGCTGCAGGAGCTCCAGCCCTTGCGTCCCTTTGCCTGCCCTCCCTCGCGGCCTATTCCAACACTCTGACGTCCTGCATCTCTATCCCATGTGGACAAACAAGGTGCTTCTACTCTCCTGAGGATCTGCTCTTTCAAAAAGGCTTAAAAGAAAGAGATAAAAGGGGACTCGGGAGAGAAAGGTGGGGAGAAACCTCCCACCCTGTCGGTAGCCTCCGCGTCCTGCGGGAGGGCAGGGCTGGAGAGAAGAGTGTCTGCCAGGGTGTCGGCTGCCGCGTCCCCAGCACTGGGCAGGAGGGTCTGAGGGCAACCCCCTGCACATGGAGTAGGGCGGCCACACCGAGGTGAGAATGGACATGCGTCTCCATCCTGAGCTGCGCCCTCCTGGCTACCTCGGAGCACTCAGTTTTCATGACTTTGGGCTGCAAGGGTAAGAAGCATGAGTGGCTGATGCGTCTCGAGTGCCCACAGGGGGCTGAGCGCACAGCAGGAGGCAAGCCTGGGCAGGGACTGGGGACTGTCAGACCACAGTCACGGGGCAGGGGCGACGAGGGGCGTGCTGAGACAGTTTCCTGGGCCCCATTCCTGGTGATGCTCACTCAGCAGGTCCCTCGGGACCATGAATTTGCAGGTAAGCCCGAGGCTGCTGGTCTGAAGACTTGGGGAACTATTTTTATACGGGATTGTGTCTCAAGGTCTTTCCTCGTTAACTAAAGCCTAGAACAGGATGGGAGGAATAAGGATGAGCTAGAAAGGAAGGAAAGAAAGAGCAGCGTTCATCGTAAAGCCAAAAAATGGTCAAACGATAGTAACTCCATGCGCTGCATCCTGCTAGACATCAACTAACTGTAAACCAATGATGAAAGCTTCCAGAAACCTGAAGTAACTTTCACTGGCTGTCAGGTTTCGATCTTAGCAGGTACAGGAAGGACAAACAGATGGTGTCCCAGGAAGTCAGGAGCAGGGAAGAAATGTGACCAGGTCAAAGGAGCTGCCACCATGGAGATTAGCCACTCTCTGGCCCCGGCACGTGCACTTGGCTAGTGAAGAGGTGCCCCGCCGGCAGGGCAGAGAACAGAGGGCGACCCCAGCAGCAGTGCCTGAGGCTCCGAGCATCGGACCACACAGTGGCTGTGCGCGCCCGGCCCCGCCCCCACTTGCTGTCTTTGGGAATCAATCAATCAATCAACAGACTCTTTGGTCCCAGTGTCCGAAGGGAAGGACTGAAAGGCTACTTACACTGTACTCGGCTGACACTCCTCTGTCTGTCTCGCGCAGTGAGCTCCAAGGGAACTGTCCCGTAACTTTATATACGTTTACAGAGAAACTAGGAGACAATGGGACAGAGCTTTAAAAGCTGAAACAGTGATTGTAACTTGTACACATTTAAATCAACAGATTTAAAAATATACTTCAGGGGTTCATCTTCATGGGGAAATCTACGGGCTTGTTGTAACACTGCAGAAGGGTCAGCTGATTCTGCAGAGTTTCTTTTCACAAACAAGCCACCTATTTTAACTTTTAAACCAGGCCACTGAACTCAATGATCTGTTTGGCTTCCTACTTTCTTTCGAAGTGTCCAGGCTGTGGTTTGAAGAAGGACAGGCCATACGAAGTTTCTTTTGTTCCATAGGAAAACTGAAAAGTCACCTTTTCTGCACGGCCTAGAAGATTAGGGAGTTTGAGGCCAAGTACCTAGGAGGAAAAAAAAATAGCAGGGGTTTAAATGGAAGGAATGATAACTGTTTAGAAAGACTGCGTGAGCTAAGGGACTCACTCAAACAGAACAGAACTGTAGATGCGGGTCTGCCTTTCATTTGTGATCGCTCCTCATCCTTCAAGCGTGCCTCCGCTGAGCGCACACACCTGGTGAATTCAAGAAGGCTAAACCTTCTGACTGAAGCTCAGAGAAGTCAACTCCACGGGTTTGGAGTTTAGGGGAATTTCAACAGGAAACTAGTAATATGAACATGTGATATGCCCACATCACTCCCAAACAATCCACACTTATAACAAAGCATGTTATAATCAGCTCTAAGATGAATGAGGACCACGGGATAGTTTACAAATAAAGGTTGAGGGGCATGAAAGAGTTCCCAAACTACCATCAGTCGTGTTTTCAAAGCTCACGATTGAAAGTTCCACTGTTAGGAAGGGAAAAACCTGTATCTCACCATGCTGCCTTCGTTGTTCCCAACCATGGTGTTATAACTGCCCGTTAGTCTCCTTAATTCAGTTACTTCAAAGGTAACGTCTAACCCGTTGGGAAGAGCATTGTCACCTAATAAGTGAAAAAGATGAAACAATTCAGACAGCTCCAGCATGCAGTTTTATGTCTGGTCCCACTGCTGTAAACGACAAAACGCTTGGGTTTAAAGCCCAAGAACATGCACACACAGAATCCCATTACACCTCGACGCCAAACGGAAGATATCAAAAACGGACTTTGCTGCAAGGAATCAGCAGCAGCAGCATTACTTCAACACACGTTATTTACATTATTTGCCAAACGTACTTGTTCCCCTACTAGTGAGGCCCTTGAGAATACCTGGGGCCTCAATTCAGCTGACATTACAACGTGGAATTCTTGTGACAAGAGGGGCCCTAGGAACCCTGGCGGAGAAGCAACACGTCGACACAGATGGAGGAGGTGGATCTTCCTGTCCTCCCTCAAGCGGGGGCGTGGTGCCTGAGCTCAGTGCAGCTGCCCCTTAGCTACTGTGGGCCCCGGGGGCAGGCGAGCAGGGCTGAGCGCCGCAGGAGCCTGGGCGCCCCTCAGAAAGGTCGGGGCTGACCCTGCGGCCCTGGCTGGACACCAGCCGCATCTGGGAGCTGTCAGACTCACAGACGCCCAGGCACTGGCTCACAAACACTCAGATTCAGCTGGTCTAGGGTGGGGCCCGGACACCACTTTTCTTTTTAATTAGCAGACTTTACTGTTCAGAGCGGGTTTGGGTTTATAGAAAAACTGAGTATAAAGTTCGCACCCCCTCACACACATTTCCCCTCTCATTCAGTCTGCACTAGTGTGGTGCGTCTGTTACAACTGATGAACTAACAGTGAGACGTTACTACGAACTAAAGTGTGACTTGCACTAAGCTTCATTCTCGGCGTTGTACATTCTAGGTGTTCGACAAATGGATGGCGTCCATTCTTTTTTAAAAGCTCCCGGGTAATTCTAAAGGCAGCCAGGGCGGAGAACCACTGACAGAAGTGGACCAGCTGACCACATACACGTCACATTTACGACAGACAGGAGAGCGCTGAAACTAAATGCCACCCACAAGACTTGCCACGAAGCAAGCCCTCCGGAGCAGCGGCAAGGGCCACTCTGTCACGCATTTGTTCAACCAGGGTCAAGTCGCTTAAACCTCTCTGAGCCTGTTTCCTTAGCTGAAAAATGTTTTTTTCTAGAAGAATAACCATGACACTCCACCAGGTTTTTGTAAGGCCCCCAACTGGGTCGTGTACAGAAACCCTCCCCACGGAGCCCAGCACAGACACTTCTGTTATTACTACCGTGACTCCAAGGGGCAGAGACAGCCGGTGGTGTCCCAGCACCCCTTCTCGCTGCGTACCAGTCCAGCGGGTCTCATGCTTCAGCACTCATCAGTCACCTGCAGGGCCCGCCGTGCCGGACGGCTTCAGTGGGATGTGCCTTTCTGCCAGGTCCCCAGGAGAGCAGAGCTGCTGGTTGGGGGTGCACTTCGAGAACCACGGTTCTCATCGTAATTGAATCCTCGCGTGTTGGCTGGGTCTGTGGCCACATAGACTTGACTTCCCAGCCTGCCCTATAGCTCCATGTGGCCGTGGGATGAGAGGGAGAACCGTGTACAACACATGGGACAGGCGCTCATGGAGAGTGGTGTGCCCTTTCACCCCTCCTTCCTCCTTCCTGAGGCTGGAACGGTGCTCAGCCATCGCAGGGACCAGGGGACCCTAGAGACGGTGAAGTGACAAGCACCAGGAGAAAACCACACCAGCCCCAGGTCGTGACCTCAGGGAATAGAGCTATGACGACACCAGCCCCAGGTCGTGACCTCAGGGAGCAGAGCTATGACGACACCAGCCCCAGGTCGTGACCTCAGGGAGCAGAGCTATGACCACACCAGCCCCAGATGGTGGTCTTGCATTTGTCATGGAAAGAGATCTCTTTTGCCTAAGCCACTGGTATTTGGTGTCTCAGTCACAGATGAATCTTTTTTTTTTTTTTTTTTGCGGTACGCGGGCCTCTCACTGCTGTGGCCTCTCCCGTTGCGGAGCACAGGCTCCGGATGCGCAGGCTCAGCGGCCGTGGCTCACGGGCCCAGCTGCTCCGCGGCATGTGGGATCTTCCCAGGCCAGGGCACGAACCTGCGTCCCCTGCATCGGCAGGCGGACTCTCAGCCACTGCGCCACCAGGGAAGCCCTACTGTTTCATTTTTATCTTCTCAAAACTATCTTCCACTCACTCCTGAAGAGTTCACGTGTTCCTTGATTCATTCCACATATGTATTTTTCAGCAGATGTCTACTCAACTCAGAATGAAGTCTGCAGCCACGTAGTAAGTCCTTCACGATGCAGTCTCCTGATCATTTTCCTGCCTTATCTTTCATCACTCTCCTTCCCCACATCTGCACTCTGGCTCTACGGAGCCCTGTGGTCCATCCAATGACCCTTTCTCTCTCTGGCCACTGGGCCTATTAAACACTCTCTCTCTCCCTGGAACACTCCTCATCAGCCCTGCTCCCCAAACGAACTCACACACATCTTTTAGGTCTGAGCTTACGTATCACCCCTTCCGGGAAATCTCTGATCCGTCTTTCCCTCCGCCCCACCAGGAGAGGCAAAGTTTCCTCCTCCAGCATCCCCCGCTTACAGCACGACTTATCAGCTGAACTGTCCTCACTTCTCTGTCTGTCCCCGACACTCTCCCACTTGACCAGAAGCTCCTTCAGGAGACTATGCCTTGTCTGCTACTGTCTCCCCCCATGGCAGGGACTCATTAACGAAAGAATAAACACTGACCAAGTGGACAGAATTGCCCAATATCACACAGCAAACGAGCAAATGAACAAAAACCAAAAGTGAAATCTGACTCCTACTGCCCTCCTCTTTAACACACATTTAGGTGGAGTCTGCTAAGAGCCCATCCGGACACCTGCTGGGGTGGGTTATTCAGAAAAGCCTGGCTCTCTCCTTCCCGGAAGGAGATCCTTCTCGGAGCCCTGGTACCATCCAGGGGCTCAGACAACAGCATCTTCAAAGTCACCCGTCCTCCCTCGGCCTGACGTAAAGATCCAGTTACTCCCTTGAGGCCACAGGCGCTCTCTGCCTGGACACAAGGTGTCTGTGATCCTGGAGGATGGAGGGAATCAAACAGAAACCGCACCATAATATGCACCTTGACATGTATCGATCAAGACATCCACCTGTCTAAATATTCCCAGACGAAGCAATTTCTCACGGGCTTCGTGAGATTTCCTCATTACCTGTAAGAGAAAAAATAATAATAATAAAAATAGAGACTGTATTCCTCTAAGATCCAGGAATGTAAATGGTGGCTGTAGCATTTAGGCCGGCGGCTTAGCATGTGGTGTGAAGTACTGATCCCTGAGAAGAGCGCCCCACCAAGACAAGTGAGCCGTTACTTGAGTAAAAAGATTACTTAGTAAAAAGTTACTTTAAGCTTAAAAAAAACAATACAGTCTTTTAAAGTGGGAATGGCCGAACACTGCTGAAAGGTCAAGTGAAACGGGGACCGGGAGAAGGCAGCTGGGCGTGGCCTCAGGAGGCTGCTGGCGACTCTGCCCAGGCTGGGAGATGTGGTGCCGAGGGCAGAAGGACAGAAGGAAGCCATGGAGGAGAAGACGACAGTGCAACCCGGGAAAGACCCCAATGGATAAACAGAGTAAAGGCCCGAGGAGACGGCGAGGGTGGGTAACTACCAAGAGCCCACGCCCCCGGTCGCTGAGGGCCCTCAAGGGGAAGCACACTGAGTGCTAACGGGGTGCGGGAAGGGTCAACACCTACTGCCACCAGCTCTACGGCAGCGCTGGGACGGCTGTGAGGAACACAGAGAGGGGCCAGCCGTGGACGGGCGGACAGACACCTCTTCTCCGGGATAAGGGCGAAGGCAAACGCACGTCAGTATGTGGGAGGCTTCTGGGAACTGAGGGGGCTCAGCCCCCTTCAGCGTAGGTGGCAAGGTCATCCATGGAGGCTGGGGCGGGGTACTCAGTGTGTGAGCACACAGAGCTTCATGGGATCTTCAGAAGGGAATGGACAAGAAGGCCAAGCAGAGGGAATACTTGCCTCGATAAGGTTTTTAGCCTTAAAAACATCTCCAATTTCACACATGATGATGTCATCTTTAGTCCTTCCAAGCCCATCAAAATGAACGTGTTGGACGACCACCTAGACGTGACAAGGGGACGCAGATTACTGAGTATCAGACAGGGCAAGAGGTCAGGCATCGAGGCTAAAGACAAATGTCTGAAATTAGTTTCAAAGACTTTTTTTAATTTAATGATCCACGCTTCTTTTCAAAAAACTGGTCACTTGAACTGACTAGGTCTTTACTTCCTGTGAATGAGATCAGCAAGGTCTCTGCAGCCAGGTGACCAAGGACCAGGTCAGTCTTAAACCCAGGCAGGGTGCAGAGGTCCCCTACACATCCTTCCCCAAATGTTCCCCGAGCACTGGCCTCTGGATGACGCTGACCGTGACCTGGTGTAGTAACGGCATGTATTTTACCAGAGATCTTGTGTGGATTTCAATATAGCCTGATAAATGCTGGCTCAGAGCCTCTCACCTGTCTATAAATGCTCACTTCGTTCAATAAAAATGCACTGATTACCTATGAACCAAGTATCATTCTGAACACTGAGAATATAGCAGTGAGCAAAACATAAAAATTCCTGCCTCTATGGAGATTATATTCTAAAGGGGAGAGAAATAGGCAACATACACAGTACAGTAGATGGTAGTGAGCAACAGAGACAAATCAAGAAGGGATAATGGGCAGTGGTAGGGAAATGTATGACTTACAGGTGATCAGAATACTATACTAAGATCTTAAGCAAAGAATTAATGGGAGCTTCCCTGGTGGCGCTGTGCTTGAGAATCTGCCTGCTAATGCAGGGGACGTGGGTTCGAGCCCTGGTCTGGGAGGATCCCACATGCCGTGGAGCAACTAGGCCTGCGAGCCACAACTACTGAGCCTGCGCGTCTGGAGCCTGTGCTCCGCAACAAGAGAGGCGGCGATATTGAGAGGCCCGCGCACCACGATGAAGAGTTAGCCCCCGCTCACCGCAACTAGAGAAAGCCCTCGCACAGAAACGAAGACCCAACACAGCAAAAATAAAGGAATTAATTAATAAACTCCTACCCCCAACATCTAAAAAAAAAAGAATTAATGAAAAATGTGCTTACATTTCTCCCACTGTATTTAATTTCAAAGGCAACCAAGTTTAGAAAAACTTTTATTCAAGACCCAAGGTCTGTTTTCTGGGAGCAGGGAACAAAGAATAAACTTAAGCATAATTTGAGTTTCTCTTTGAAATACTTTTGGGTTTTTTTTTTGTAACATAAATTCAAAAATGTGTTTGTTTACACTTGCCACGTAAATAATCACCAAGGAAAAACGATTCCTTTAAAACCAGAAACTACTTCTCCAAGTGTCCAGTCTTTCTGAAATGTAGTTGGCTGCAAATTCTCCTTTGATAAAGGTGTTGACACAGGTTAATCCCTTTACGTTTCCCCAGCGGCTTGTGGAAGCGAGTGTTTCTAGTAACAACTCTATCCAGCCCTCAACAGGATACTCACATCCTTGTTCTCAAGAATCTCCTGTTTAGCTTCAGGTTCAACTTCAACAAATTCAGCTTCTTCTCCTAATGCTCCAAAATCAGGTCCACTGGCTGGAAGAGGCTCCAAACTCTGAAAGGGAGGGAGGAACCACAGATAAATGAACTTATATTAAAAAACAAAAGCTTGGGGGCCTCCCTGGTGGCGCAGTGGTTGAGAGTCCGCCTGCCGATGCAGGGGACGCGGGTTTGTGCCCCGGTCCGGGAGGATCCCACATGCCGCGGAGCGGCTGGGCCCGTGAGCCATGGCCGCTGGGCCTGCGCGTCCGGAGCCTGTGCTCTGCAGCGGGAGGGGCCGCAGCAGTGAGAGGCCTGCTTACCGCAAAAAAAAAAAAAAAAAAAAAAAAAAAGCTTGGGACTTCCCTGGTGGCACAGTGGTTAAGAATCTCCCTGCCAATGCAGGGGATACGAGTTTGAGCCCTGGTCCGAGAAGATCCCATATGCCGTGGAGCAACTAAGCCCGTGCACCACAACTACTGAGCCTGCGCTCTAGAGCCCACATGCCACAACTACTGAAGCCCGTGTGCCACAACTACTGAAGCCTGCGCTCTAGAGCCCGTGCTCCGCAACGAGAAGCCACCGCAATGAGAAGCCCGCACGTCGCAACAAAGAGTAGCCCCCGCTCGCCTCAACTAGAGAAAGCCCGCGCGGAGCAATGCAGACCCAACACAGCCAAAAAAAAAAAAGCTTTTAGTTTTGTCTTTAGACGGTGCCCCAGAAAACTCAGGACCACGGTGCCCTCTGCGGCTGAAGGCAGCAGGGTGGGGGGCACACGGGGCAGCATAAGTGGCTGTCGACGCACAGGTGTTAGGCTGGCGCTGACCCCTCGCTGTCTAGAGTATTGTTAATTCATAAAGCAAAGACGAAAATTCATCAGCGAAAGGGTCAGGCACAAACCTACGATGGTTGTGCCATGAACCGAGGACTATACCGTACCTAGTTCTGTACACCTGAGGCCCATTTGAAGACCAAAAAAAAGAAAATTTTTTTTTTTGCTTTCCCGTCATAGAAAGTATCCTAATTTTTAAAATCAAAACTGGATACATTCTAGGATAATTATATTAACCAGCCAAATTAGTAAAAAATATGTTTCTGGACTCATAATTCGTTTTGGTTCAGAAACGAATCATGGGCCCTGGAATGTTCATGGCCTCTTGTCAGCACATCCTCCATCATGCCACTGGTCCTCCGCAAAGGTAATGGCCTGACAGCGCCATGTCCTCCCTCCCATCCTTGCCCTAAAAGACTCCGAGAGTCCTCAAAGGTGCCCTCAGGGGCACATGCAACTAGATTCCTTAGCAGGGCACGTGAGGACCTCCACCATGCAGCCCCCACCTGCTACTCCAGATTCAATCCCCACCACCCCCGACCTTCACCTTTGTGTCTGTGCACACCTGGTTCTCTCCGCCCAGTTTAACTACCTGCCTCCCCCAAAAGAGCTGAAAGAACCACCTTCAGTGCCATCTCCTCTGTGAGCCACCCCTGGCTTCTTCAGGGAGAATCAGTCCCTCCTTCACAAGACACCTCTTGGAGGAAATTTATGACCCTTACAGGTACTGCTTTTTCTTATTTTTATCTGCCCTGCTATATCAGAAATACTCAAATATTTATGGAATGGGTGAGTGAATGATTTTTTCTTTTGTTCTCACATTTCATAAACATCTGAGTGCCTACTGTCCCCTAAAGAGCAGGGAATGCAGCCGTGCATAAGACAGAACCAGTCCTTCCCTCAGCGGCAGAAGTGGATTATTTACATAAGTAAAAAGGAAGATAATGCTGGGCAAAGATTTATTTCACATAATTATCCTTTCGTTTTTGTTGTGTAAATTTTTTTTTTTTTTTTGTGGTACGTGGACCTCTCACTGTTGTGACCTCTCCCGTTGCGGAGCACAGGCTCCGGACGCGCAGGCTCAGCAGCCATGGCTCACGGGCCCAGCCGCTCTGCGGCATGTGGGATCTTCCCGGACCGGGGCACGAACCCGTGTCCCCTGCATCGGCAGGTGGACTCTCAACCACTGCGCCACCAGGGAAGTCCAGTGTGTAAATATTTTTAAAACGAGATCATTACTATATTTCTCAAAAATATGAACAAATTAAAACAGTAACTTTTTTTTTTTTTTTTGCAGTACGCAGGCCTCTCACTGTCGTGGCCTCTCCCGTTGCGGAGCACAGGCTCCGGACGCACAGGCCCAGCGGCCATGGCTCACGGGCCCAGCCGCTCCGCGGCATGTGGGATCTTCCCGGACCGGGGCACGAACCCGTGTCCCCTGCATCGTCAGGCGGACTCTCAACCACTGCGCCACCAGGGGAGCCCAATAGTAACTTTTTAATGCAACATTTCATGAATATGCTTTCTGTATTTAAGTTTATGTAGTGCAAAAAAGTATATTATAGATGCGCAGATTGTCTATGCAGAGCATATACTATGGTTAGGAATATACGCACATATTCATTCTTCTGAATCTGAATGCTTGACAAAAAGACTTTGGGCATAAAGTCGATGCTAAAAAATTTCCATTACGGTTCCTAAAACCTCAAAAGCATGAAACACACCTCACCAAAGACATACTAGACCCATCTGTATTCTTAAATCTGAAATTTGTCCTTTAATTCAAAAGGTGATGTCTTTACAGTTTCACCACTGCACCAAAGCCTGATGTCCTAAACGAACTGTTTCACTACTAGAGAGTCATTCATTCTCCAATATCCACCCACTATGTGACAAGCGCTTACAAGGTCCTCACGCTCACAGAATTTACATTCCAGTGTCCGGGTACGCATTTAGTGAAATGAATTAAAATAAATATTTGGATCTAGCCTCTAACCTTTAAGCAGATCGGTCTACTAGTGAGTCGACAAATTTTATCGAACGCCACGTGCCAGGCACTAGGCAAGGCAGTGCTAGCTGGAGAAATAGGACACGAAATAAATCTAATGAGTTATGAGCAGCATCCGTAAAGTGATATAGACTAGAATCAGATAGAAAATACAAGAAAAAATAATAGGTATCAAGGGTAAATACTGTTTCAGAAAACTTCTGTTTCACGTACGCATGAAGGTACCAGATAGCAAATATGGGATGTTTTCTTACTGTGAGTCCTGACCAAAATTCAAACAACGCTGGCTAGTGAAATGTAAAGGCCAAATTAAAGAACTGAAATTATTGCTTGTCAATACATTCATCAAAGGAGCAGCAGTTTTAGTGTCAAAGGAGCTTAATAAAAGCAGACTTTTTTTTCCTGTACTCCTAGCACCTACAAGAGCGCCAGGCACAGAGTTGACCATCGGTAGATATTAGTTGAATAAACGAATGAATGCTTCCTCTGCGAAGATGCTACAAGGGATAAGGGATGCAAGGCAAGTAAAATGCAGCTCCTACCATCATCTAGAAACTTAGACTTTAAAAGGATAAGTCAAAAATGCAGCGCTAAGACAGGGCACCAGAGTAGAAATGTCAAGGAGGTTGGCAACACATCCAAAGTGAGGAGAGATAAGGAGGTTCATATAGGAAGTGACTTGAACTGAGTTCTGAAAGATGCGACTATTTTGCCAGCTGAAGATGGGAGTGGGGGTGAGTGATGAGAGAGGAAGCTCCGCCCGACAGCACGGTCCAGAGTGTGTCGAACGAGGAACGGTGTTTCATTTGCAGGAAGTATCTGGAAATGGAAGTTAAGTCCATTCCCGCACACCAGGCTGAGAAGTCTGTGCTAAACTCTTTTGGGAAACTCCTGACAACTTCTCGGCAGGGCAACTCAAACAATCACGTTGTAGAAGAGAAGTTGTGTTGAGGGCTGGGACTCAGGAGGTCTGAGTTTTAGCACATTCTGAGGCTCTAACGGTGTGACCTTGGACAAACAGTCACTCTCTGGGTCTCAGTTAAGATTACGATAAAGAGCAGCTGGGCAGCTTGGGTGCCGCGCTAAGCACCCAGGCAAATGCTTTACGTGTATTGTCTTTCAATTCTCCTAACAGCCCGGCGAGTGAGTACTATCACTGCCTCCGCTTTAAAAGGAGGTACTAAAGCTCAGCGAGGTTCCGTCTTTGCACGGTAACCAAGAGACACGAGGACTCCTAGCTGCGTCTGGGTTGAAGACACTACTTCGTGCTCTAAGAGTCTAGCAAGACCCCAGGAGCGGCTGGGCGGGAGAGTTCGGAAAAGGTGACGGGTGAGGAACTAAGACGCCCGAAACCGCTAAGGATAGAAAGAACTTATTCCTCCGCTGTAGGACATCACGGAAAGCCCGAGAGTCCTTTCCGGGCCACTGCCTCGCTAAGTGACCTTGGGCAAGTCACGTCCCTCCTCTGAGTATCCGTTTTCTGCTCGAAAGCCTGCGGTACCTGCTGGCGGCATCTCTGCGGCCTCCTCCACCCGGCCCGCGGCGGCCCAGCGCTGGGGCACTACAGGCGGAGATCCCCGGCCCCGTTCCGCACCGGCCTCGGAGCCCTACAGTCCCCTCACCAGGGCAACCCCGGCCGCAGCCGCGACGGCGTCCCCCGCGGCGCCCACCCAGAGGTCACGCAGCCCGCGGGTCGCTGGGCCTCTTACCCTGGCGTGCACTGTCCCCATGGCTCCCCTTCTGGCCGCCGCCTCCCAGAGCTGCCCTGGCCCGACGAAGGCTCGGCGGGTGAGGCAGAGAGCGAGTCCCCAGTGGCGGAGCTACCAGTTGGTGCAACACCCACAAACCCCCGGACGCGGCTGACTGGGGGCGGCCATCATGTCCCGCCTTCGCCCCGCCTCCTGGCTCACGGTTCCTCCGCTCATTGGTCCTTAAGAATCTATGACCCGGATGTTCACGCCTACCCCGGGAAGCTCTGCGACTTGGAGACCGCCCGAGCGCCGAACGTTCTGTGGCGCCCGGGAAGCTGCTGGCGCGTGGTGGGGGCCTTGCGTGAGGGTCCCGCTGGGAGTGCCGGAGCTGTCCTGGGGGAGACCAGACCAGCTGGTGGGCGCGCCGGGACTTCACTCACGTGTCTCCCTTAACCCTCCTGGCACCTCGGCCCAATGGTGCAGCGCTTGTCCCCGCGCTCTGGCCGAGGCTCGGCACACGCGGCTGCAACAGTGGCCTCACGCGGCGTCTGGAGCGGCACAAATCCGGATCGGCGCCCTGCTCCTCTCCTGCTGGGCGCACGGAGCTTTCAAGTCACTGAACCCCCACAGGGTTCAGCCTCATTGGCAAAATGAAGTGTGACGGTCTTATCTGCTTCGCGGGGATGGATTACAAGGCTCGCATGAGAGTGTTATTAACGCCTGGCCCAGGGCAGGGCACTTAGTGAGCAGCGAATAAATGACCATTATTCTTTCAACTGCAGTAAATGTCAGTGCGTGTCATCGGGGGTTCGCATGGGGGCCACTCACATCGGAGAACAGGACAGCCCTGGGGCTTCATTTGGGTGGTGGAAACAGCTTTCCCCCCGCTCACAAGACAGTATATAATAAGTAATAGTCACGTGGCGATAAATGCAATGAGAGAAACAGGTAAGAGACAAAATGAGAGAAGGATTTTCAGTATCATGTGCACTAATGTTTCCACCCCTTCCCAGAGACCCTGACACTCTTTTCTGTTTGATTAGCAGCACCGGAAGTCCTCCAGCATCCCTGGGGTAAATATTAAGTCCACATTCCCCTTCTTGCCTCCCAGGCCCTTCTCCTTCCCACACTGCATCCCTTGCCAGGTGACCTATCCATCTGTCTTCGCAGCTGGGCTGTCAGTCCCCAGAGGTGGGGACCAGTCTGTCTGGTTCCCTCCACGAGCCCAGAGGCTAGCAGAGTGCTTGGCGTGATGCAGGGACCTGGTGAATATTTGCTGCATTACTGCTCCCCTGCCGTAGGCTAGGGCAAACCGACACACCCTGCTTATTGAAATTGCACATTCCTGGGCCTCAGCCCTGACCTACTGAACCAACTTCTGGAAAGCAGAACCTGGAGATCTGAATATTTTTAAAGCGTGCCAGGTAATTCTTTTGACAACTAGGTTTAAGAACCCCTCATTTTAAAAAACTCTTTAGGGCTTCCCTGGTGGCGCAGTGGTTGAGAGTCCGCCTGCCGATGCAGGGAACACGGGTTCGTGCCCCGGTCCGGGAAGATCCCACATGCCGCGGAGCGGCTGAGCCCATGAGCCATGGCCGCTGAGCCTGCGCAACAGGAGAGGCCACAACAAGTGAGAGGCCCGCGTACCACACACACACACACAAAAAGCCTCTATGTCCATGTCTGACTTCATTACTAGTTTCTAACGTCTTTGAAGACATGGGGCCGCGAACCTGCTTATAAGGAACTTGGCCAGAAATGGGTGGAAGAGGAGCTCAGCAGGAGGGGAGGCAGAGGCGGCAGCAGGGCATCCGCGGGAGATGGGGGACAAGGATGCAGGGCTGTGATACAGGCAGGCAGGACGGCCTTGCACGAGAAGGGGAAAGGTGTGCAGGGCCAGGCCTGCGGCGAGAGACGTCTGGGCCTGGGCATGTGTTCAGGAGGCTGCAAGCTGATGAAAGAACTGGGCTATAAGTTAGCTGTTGACCCCAGGCAAGTCACACCCGTTTTAAGGGTCACTTTTCTCCACTATAAAATAATGAGATTGCTAAGGACCCTGCCAGTTGTACAAAAGATTTTTTTTTTTTTTAATTGGCTTGCATTTCACACTAGGAAGTAATAGGTCCTGGGCTTTTGCAGGCTTTTAAGCCATTTTGGATCACCACTTGCCAGGGAATCACAACCAGATTAGCTCCCGTTTAGTGGTTATGACGCTGGCTTTATGGACAGACCCGCTGGCTGGGGTTCAGCCGTGATTCCACCACTGCTAAGCTGTGTGGCTGTAAGCAGGGCCCCTACCTCTCTGGGTCAGTTTCCTCTTTTGTAAAGTGAGGGTAGTAATGGCATCCACCTCACAGGATCGCTTTGAGGATTCAGTGAGTTAACAGATGTAAAGTTGTGCCTGGCCCAGGGAGAGTGCCCCCCCCACAAGGATTAGCTGTCCCTATACCCACGTGCCAGGCCAGGTGCCAAGTGCTTTCCGTAAATGGTCTTATCTAACCATCACAGTAAGGTAGACTTTTGTAGAAGATGAAACTTAGGGCCAGAGAGACTAAGTGACTTACCCTAAACCCAGGTGGGACCCAAACAAAAGAGAGTGTGACATGGTCCCACCTCTGGCTCTTAGCCACCTCTGAATGATGCCCACGTGTCCCAGGGTCTCGAGGGGGTGGGGGGCATGGGGTGGAGTAGATGGTGGCTCAGAAACCTCCCGACCCTGGATTCCCCTCTTCTGGCAATTTTTAAAGGGGGGTGGTGGGTGGGGCATACATACCAGGCTGCAACCACCAGGTGTCTGAGTGGGAGAAGCTGAAAACACTGCCCAGTTGTTACCCAGTAAGACTCCGAGTGCCCAGGGCTCAGGGCCCACAGGCCCGGCCAACCTGCCTCTGGCCCCCAAAGTGGGGCTTCACGGGTCTCACTGACCCCCAGCTCAAACTCAAAAGGCTGTCTTAGGTGTGAAAACTTGGACAGAGGTCTCCAAAGATAATCTAGGAGACCGAACAAATTTTAAGCACAAGTCACAGAGGCTGGACACTTATTCAAAAATTCATGCTCCTGGTTCCCTGAAGCTCAGTTTTCTCATCTGTAAGATGGGGATAGTAGTTCTTAAAGCATAATGGTATAGTGAAGATTTAATGAACTAAAGCATGGGGCCTGGCACACTGTAAACACTGAATAAACTAGACTTTTCTTCCTGCATTTCCTTGTTATTCTCTTAAATAAGCCTCCTCTCAAGGAGAAGCCATGACTTTGACGTGCATATTACAACAAGAGCCCTGAGCCAAACATAGCATTTGAAAGCCCTATTGTGTACAAGGGCCAGGGTGGCAGAGGACACGTTAGGAGCACAGCGACACAGCTCTACCCTCTCTGACAGTCACAACGTACATTCACTTTTTTTTGGCCTCGCTGCACAGCGTGCGGGGTCTTAGTTCCAGCAACCAGGAACCACCCCGTGCTGTGGCCCCTGCCGTGGAAGCTCGGAGTCCTAACCATTGGACTGCCAGGGAATTCCTTGTACATTAACATTTTAAAGGCTCTCAGAAATCCTGCATTTCGCTTTCTTTAACTCGGTATTTCCTGGGTTATTTATTCTGTCTTAAAGACTTTTGGGGTTTTGAGGTTTTCTGTGGCTGCCAGTGGCACTGTTCGCCAGAATCTCTGCTGTTCCTCTTTTGGGCAAAAGGTAGACTTACTTGCATTTCCCCCGTCCATGTGACTTGCTTTGGTCCACTAGCTATAGGCAGAAGGGAGAGGTGTCACTCTGGATGGAGACCTTTAAGCACCATGTTCCTCCCCCACCGTCCACCCCGACCCTCGAGGGCCTGGGACAGGCTCAGCCTGGGTCAGCCAAGCCCGATGGGCGTGTAGTCTGAGGAGTGAACCTTTTGGGAGTCTGGGAGTCTTTGTTAAACACAGCATAACCCCGTTTATCCTAACTGATAAAATCCCTAGCGCCATCTGCAAGGACACAACATTCCAGAAGATTTGGTCTATGAAGTGCTGATCTGGTCCCATCACTCAGAGGAATGAAGATTAGTGACTACACTGGTCCCCTGGATAAAGTCAAACCCCAAATCTCAGAGGCCACGAGGAAGGGACGCTGGGTCTTCACAGATCGCTGCAGAGGTCACCCCTACTCTTAGTTTGGGGCACCCTGTGGTATGGACTCCCTGGGGCTACAGCCTGGGTCTCCTTATTCCTTTCCCAGAGGGCGGGCACCCTGAGTGAGGGGCTCGCCTCCATCCCCCATGTCCCCAGCGCCTGTTGCCTGAGGAGTGAAGGTGAGCCGGTGAGAGGAAAGGGCACGGGCACCGGCATGAGGCAGAGGCCCGGGGTGAGCAGGCAGGTGCCGGAGGACCAGGCTCTGAGCTGCCTGGGGGCACCGAGGGAGGGATGCCCAGGAGGAAGGCGGCTTCTCCGTGTGGGGAGGTGGGGGTGACTTGTCCGGGTTTGAGGCGGGGTGCAGGCCACGGGAGCCCACCAGGAAGTCGTTGCAGCAGCCCAAGGCAGGGGCGGGCTGGAGGAGAGGGTGGGGGGACTCAGTGCGTCCCCAGTTCCTGGCTCAGGTGACTCGGCTGTTGATAGAACCAGGGCAGCTGATGAGGGAGCTGAGGGGCTCTGCACTGGAGGGAGGATGTTGGGGAGCCGATGGGGGGGTAGGTAGGGGGGGTAGGTGGGCCCTCACCTGAGCCAGAGACCGGAGGGGGAGGGGGTTCCTCGGAGTGAGCGAGGCCTCCCCAGGCGTGCTTGTGTGCACGCCCCAGCCCTGGGGAAGAGCCCGGTAGCCAGGATGGCATCGGGGAGTCTGCAGTCCCAGAGGAAGGAGAGGGATCTGGGAAGGAGGGTCTGGCCCTCCGTGTCCAGGACAGAGCATGTGGAGGCCACCTGGCCCGGCAGGGCCGTCTGGGGCAGCAGGACCATAAACCTTGGGGGTGGGGAGGTCGCAGGGGACTTTAAAGGAGCCTGGCTGTGAGGCAAGGACAGCAGCGCTGTGGCTCCTCGCGAAAGATGCAGGGACGAGGGAAAGCACTTTCACCATCACGTTTATTATAAATGATTTTCCGATGAAGGGAATACTTGGAAATTTAATATACAATGCAATTACAGATAATGGCGTATTGCTAACCACCGTCGGCGTCCTGGCATACATCCTTTCAGTCTCTGTTCTACACACACACGCCCACACACGTCTTCATTTTTAACAGGACTTGGGTTCATGCTTTGCACCAAGTTCTGCTGTTTACCAGATAGACTGTTGCTCCCTGGCATTAAACAGACTGCACTGATGATTCCCCAGGGCGTAAATGGACCATAAATAGAGGGAAGCTTTTATTTAACAAGGTGAGAGGAACGTGAGCATGTTTTGCATGCTGATGAGAAACCAGCCGTGCTGGAGAGGTGAGGGCCTTGGTCGGGGGATTGGTGAGGACGTGCGGTGAGTGACTTCTGGGAGCACAAAGACGAGGAGATGGGGTAGCATTTAAGGCACAGGTGGGAGGGCAGCCTTGGCTGTTTCTAAGAAAGTAATGCGCTTCCTTGTCTCACTCTCCATTTTTTAAAAATTATAAAACATGCTCATCATAAGAAGGTTGAATAATTACAAAAAGTAGCAACAAATAAGTCCCATGTAATCCTATCTTAACATATTTCTTGCCTTATAATGATCACAGAACTGGTGTATAGAATACTATCTACATGGAAGTATCCTGGCTACCATAAAACACTGCTGAAGTGCGGTTGTATCTGCTTAGACCTATGCTGTGGTTCTGACGGAAAAGGCCACTGGGAACCCTGACAGTCGGGCTCGGGGAAGGTATGAGGGTGTGTCACCAGGAGTCCAGGTGGGTGTCAGGCAGGCGACACCTCCCTCACTCCAGGCCAGCTCAGCATAGCGGACAGTGCTTTGTTCTGGGGCCCAGGTGGCCGGGGAAGCCCACCACTCACAGCCTTGCCTCACTCAGGGAGGGAGCGCTACCAGCACAGGAGCCCCTGCAAACTCGAGGAGCTCAGCTCGGCACCGCGTGACGACCCCGTATTTTCACGAGCAGCCGCTGCCTTCTCGGTGCTCATGATCATATCAAGTCTCGAGCAGGCTTTGCCCCCAGAACCACACTCTCCTCTAAAGTGTACGTCCTCGCAGTGGAGTGCTGGGTTTGACCTTGCTGGTTCTGCAACTCCAGGACACATACACAGTGTGGGTGAGAGTTGCAACTTTTTGGGCCAACATTTACGATTTTGAGCTTACCATTGTTTCTTTTCGTTATACTCAAATGCATAAATAAGAAAAACAGACACGCACATTTCACCTTGGGTCATATTGCACTGTGCTTGCCAACAAATTACCACCCTGGAGAGAAGGTGGGTACCTGCCTCTCGCTCATCTCCATTAGGGCTCTGCAAGGGGAGAGGACAGGTGAGGACCTGGGGGTGCCAGGGTGAACGTCTTGTGCACTGGAGTTTTTTTCTTTTTTTTTCTGGCCACGCCACACAGCATGCAGGACCTTAGTTCCCCGACCAGGGATGGAACCTGCGCCCCCTGCGGTGGAAGCACGGAGTCTTAACCACTGGACCGCCAGGGAAGTCCCTGAACTGGATTTCTTTTTTAAGGCTTCTTCTATTAATATCTCGCTGATTCCCATAATATATAATTCAACAGGAAATACGAAGATTCCCTTATAATTAATATAAAACTTTCAAATATTTAGAGTAGGTCAAAAAGATGTACCAGAATGTAAATAAGTTACCATCTTTTAATGCCCCCCTAACCGGGGTGTCCTTGGAGGATGGCAGCCCCCTCGCCCCACAGTAACTGCTTCCTGTACGGAAAGATGGGACCCTACTCTTTTCTTCCTTCCAACCCCCAAGACTGCACAAAGGGCAGCCCAGCCCCCAGCCACAGGGTTCCCTCTACCCACCCCACACCCCCTCCAAACACCAGTCATTCCAGGACCTTCCACCAGGACAGCTGAGTGGCCGGCGAGTCCACTTGCGGGTGGTCGGCCTCCTCCACGTGGCCACCACCGTCACTTCCCAGAGCAAACCGGATCCCTCCGCTCCCTGCTTCAAACACTTCCGTGTCTGCTAATAGCGAAAACAACCGTGGGCTCCTCTCCCGAGTGCCCACCACGTGGCCGGGACTGTGCTAGGGGCTCCCTGAAGCCTCGCAGAAACCTAATGAGGAGAGGAGGGTCACCCCCATGGTACAGGTGAGGAAGCCGAGGCCCACGATCTTCAGGGTAAGATCCCACCCTGGTAACTGACACCAGGCCCTTCTTCCTCCGAATTAGTTTTCAGAATTCAGAAAGCAGGAGCAGCATCTGGGCCACGTTAACGACGCAGATTGCTGGGTTCCATGTGGAGAGAGCGTGATTCAGACGGGAATCTGTATTAACAGCACCTCATCCCACCCTCCGCCCCCCAACACACACACACTCTGAGGGGCCCTGCCTCTCTTTCCGTACTCCACCCCTCCCTGTGCTCCCAGCACCCAGAGCTACTTCCTTTAGGCAAACCAATGCTACCTGACCCTCCCTGACCTGCACCTGTCCCTCTGCCCTGCCCCAGCTCCATCGGCCGGCTCTCTCCCCCTCTGCCGTCAGTTAGGCCCAGTGGACGCGCTTCCCCGCCCCCTCCCTGGGCTTCACCGCATCCTGTGCAGCTAAGTCTTGGTTATTAGCTTTCAGCAGGTGCTCTGAGACCTCTGATTTGCTCAGCCGCCTCCCATAAGACAGGACCTCCTGCACCAGAGGGTAAGCTCCTTGCCACCTATCCGGGGCCCGACGACGTTTCTAGAATGGCACATGAGGCCTGAGCAGATGAGAAGGTGCCTGTCGGACTCACAGCCCCACAGCCAAATCACCTGCGTGGAAGCGGGGAGTGTCGCGGTCCGCGCGCGCGGGTTGGAAGAAGAATTTCCAGACACGAAGTATCTTAGCAAAGAGTGAGTTTACTGAGAACGAGGTGCAGAGTTAGTGAGGGGCGCTGCAGATCCAGCGGGCCCGCTTCCTGACAGACCACGGAGAGCCGACCCCCTCTGTGGGCTAGTGGCCAACTTTTATAGCCTGAAGACAAAGAAAATTCCTGCTGGCAGGATGGCATCAGGCGATTGGTCAGGGTGCTTCGAGGCTGCTACATGGTGAATACCTACTGTGGCGTCGTGGGGCTCTGCGGTTTAGATTAGGAGCGCCCATGGCAACCGTTGCTATGCGGGCTTGGTTAATTCAGGAGTTTTTGTCCCTTGTCCTTGACGTAAGGCTCCACATTCCCCCCTCTTTTTATATATGGGCCAAATCTTTGGCCCCTTAACACCCTGCTCATGACTGACTATCTGCCTATCCCCATCTCGGGCCATAGGAACCCAGGTCACTGGGGAAAGGGGCGATGACCGTTCCTAGCTTCTTCCTGCTGGACAGGGGCGTCGTGGCGCCCTGGGTCCCAATGCCCGCTCTCTGTCAGGGTGTGTTTATGGAGGGAGATGAGGGCCCGTGGAACGATAAGGCAGCTTGTTCCGACGCAGTCCATGTGCCAACTGGCTGGTACCCTTGTTGCACCATCTGGAATTGAATCTTTTGAACCTGTCAGGAAATGAACTTAGATAATGCGTTAATAATGCAGGGACGAAACAAGGGCCATCAGGATTAATGGTCCCAGCAAGGGCAATAGCCACGTCCATATCTGGATCCTCAGAGAGGAGAGGAGGCTGGAAAGCCAGCTGGGGCCCTGTCCTGCTCTCTCTTTTAAATCTTCTATTAATTTGATGTTTTTCTTTAGAATTTGGAGGTCTTCTTCAGCCTGGCCGGAGGTATTAATATAGAAGCAGCCTGTCTCATTCAGCTGGGCACAGACACCCCCGCCTCAGCTGTTACAACATTAAGGGCCCTCCTATTTTGTAAAACCACCTTGGCCAGAGAGCCTACGGCTGACTGCTGTTCCTCGGTGGCTGCTACCGTAGCCTTCCAAGGTTCCTGGACCTTGATGGTGAGATGGAGAACTCTCCTCTCTGAGGGGTATGCCCGCAAACCAGGAGCGCCCTCTGAAGACACTATGCATTATTTTGGGGCAATCAAAAATTGGGTTATCGTAAGCATGTCCCCCCCCAATCAGCGGTTCTTTTTTTTCTCTCCAGGACAGGTCTTAAGGCCTCCTGGAGGAAGGACCCAAGGTTGGGAATATCTCCTAAGGAAGCTAAATCCTTTGCAGTCATAATGGTTGCCTTGGGACCACAGCAATTATCGTGCAGGAGCTCCTCCAAAGTGTGGGAAGATCCAGGTTGACCCCGTTACCGCACAGAAATGAAAATCCGGTGCCCCTCAAGGATACCCCCATTGTGGGTCCCCAGAGCCAGGCCCTGACCTTTTGGGAGTTTTCCTCTGGAAACAGACTGGGGTCCCATGGCCTAGGATTATATCGGGAAGGCCAAACTCCGAGGAAGTAATCATCTATACATAAAGGGGAGAATCCGGGCTCTGACTGATTATGAGTGTGACAGGGGCATCAGCATAACAAATTTCTGAATATTAGCTGAATTATGTTATATTTTGGAGGAGAATCTTGCCCGGAGGTTAAACTAAGTAAGTGTCTGGTGGTCACACCGATCCCCACATATTTAGTTCCCCGGACCGAGCTGTTGATGGGGATATGGTCTTCATTAATATATTTCTTAGTCGCATTTTTCCTTGAATTTCCCCAAAATAAAGTGAAATTACCTTCACGTAATACATCATATTCATCCTCCTCTGATCAGGGACCCCACTCCAGGCTAGTCTGATTAAAACTGAGGGTGTAGTTACAAAGAGAGTCATTTAGCCAGCCCCCAATGGGTCCCCATCCATCCAGCTCGCAGACAGTCCTTTAAATTATGTCTTTTCCAGTATGCATAATCCCCTGATTGTAGGTCGTGGGGCCCCTGGTCTTCATACGAAAATAGATTACTGAGATAAGCTTTAGAAACAAACTTAAGAGTGTCCTTTAATAATTCAATTAAACTTTTTAGCAATATGACAGCAAGGAACTAACTGGGAAGTGAGTCTTGGTAACACAGACCTTAATTAACAAAACTAGAATTTAATATTCAGTGAAATGTAATTTTTTTTTTTTCATTGTGAGGGAATTAACCCTGCAGCCAGGGAAGGCTTTATCCCATCAAATAAAAACATGAGCTTTGTCAGGGAGCTGCAAAAAGCCAAGCAGCCCTCTTGGATTTTCCACAGCCCCGACTGTTTGACTGACAGCTATTGTTTACCCAGTTTAAATTCCCTGACTTAGGAGTAGACTGTTGTCATGTTTTAAGGACATCAGGATGGCAAAAGTCTGGCAATGAGGGGTTAATTTTTGTAGAAGCAGAATGAACTTTATCTATGCGTGCCGCGATCTTCATAGATGATTGTGAAATAATATTTATTTACTTTACTAAAGTAACGAAACATTTTAAAAGTAAATACAGGGCTTCCCTGGTGGCGCAGTGGTTGAGAGTCCGCCTGCCGATGCGGGGGACGCGGGTTCGTGCCCCGGTCTGGGAAGATCCCACATGCCGCGCACGGGCCACTGGGCCTGCGCGTCCGGAGCCTGTGCTCCGCAACGGGAGAGGCCACAACAGTGAGAGGCCTGCGTACGGCACAAAAAAAAAAAAAAAAGTAAATACAAATCACTTAAAGGCAAAGGAACTTACATAGTTTGTTATTAAAAGCAGCATTCCAAGAAAACTTCGTTCTCAACAGAGAGAGAACCAAATTTCAGCCTGGTCTCAATAAACTTTTTTATTTTTAAGTTTATTATCATATAGGCTTTTTGCTTGGGGAAATTTTCCTAAGGAGTCTCAGACTGAACTTTTAAAAGCCCTCTCAGGGCTAGGAAAGTCACACCAAGGGCTTGTCACAGATTTCGCTTACCAGATCTAGGTGAATTCCTCCCTTTTCAAGGTTCCCAAAATACCTTGAGATTTCTGTACCTGTTAGTGAGGTAGCCTTCCTAATTTATCTGATAAAGCTGCTGGGAACCTAAGAGTTTCCCATCTCTGGAGTGAGCAGACAGACGAAAAATGTAAATGTTTCAATTTTGCTTACAAAGGTATAATTTACCAAATTACTGTAAGTCAGAATTAGTTTGAGGGGAAGGTTTTCCTTACACCTGGAAAACACAGATTCAAACCAGTCATTTTTCAGATAGAACCCATAAAATTACAACCATATTTACCGGTTCATTCAGTCGTTTGTAATTAATCCTTTCTGTTAACATTTTTATGAAGCCATCAGGTTTTTCATTAGAATTCTTCAATTTCTTACCTAGTTATCATTATAGTCTGAAAGTCAGAAACTTGTATTTATCCAAAAGTCCTCTTTATAAATCTTCTTGAAGAGGAAGCATCTTTGCAAAGGCATTAGAGTGAAACTGTTAGTGGCTATAATGACAAAAGACTTTTACCGAAAAAAAAATGTTTCTTCACATTGAGTTATTTTCATTGCTGACAAATTTGTGACAGTTATAATAAGATCTTATTTAGTTTATATTAAACCTAGGCACAATAAAAGTATTATACTTGATCGCTCTAAAGACATGTCTATATTAATTAGATCAATAAACTTAAACATTAATACCAGGTATTAATTTAATATTGAATATTCCCCAGTTCACGTGAATCTGAAATTTATTTAGCTTAATTTTTCTTGTATTTAGAATTGTTTGATTTGTTGTTTTTGTTTTTTTTTTGGTACGCGGGCCTCTCACTGTTGTAGCCTCTCCCGTTGCGGAGCAACAGGCTCTGGACGCGCAGGCTCAGTGGCCATGGCTCACGGGCACAGCCGCTCCGCGGCATGTGGGATCTTCCCCGACCGGGGCACGAACCCGTGTTCCCTGCATCGGCAGGCGGACTCTCAACCGCTGCGCCACCAGGGAAGCCCCTGCCTCTTTTCTTTTTTTTTTTTTTTTTTCTTGGCTTGAAGTTCTACTAATTAACCCAAGGCTGAAGTCTCAGGCAAAGTGGGCTTTGCTTGTAGTTCAAGGACATGATAAGAGTTAACTTCAAGCTTTCTCCTAGGCATATTTTTTGTTCTCTCAGGGTCAGAATTCTGAAAAAGATATTTCAACAAGCTAGCTTTCCCTAATTGCATATGCATAAAGAACTGGTTTTGCAATTTCAAAAAATTTTTATCGTAACCAATTTTCTCCGGACTCTAAAGTATATTGTGGCCATCCTGACTGAAGGAACCTAACTTGTTTTTGAATTTGGGAAATGTCAGACACGGGAAAGGGAACATGGACTCTGATAGTGCCCATGTCTCCATTTGCCACTTCCCTTAAGGGAAGCATATTAGAATCTGTTTCCTGGCGTTGGGCAGTCCTGGATCTTGTGTGGGGAGAGGAGGGGGGCTTTCGCCCTGATAAGGGGGTACCTACTGGGGAGCTGTGCTGAGGTGGGTGCAGGGGCTGAAGCAATGAGGGTTCATGAAGTGGGGGACAGGAAAGGTCGAGTGGAGGGCCGCCTAGGAGATCTGCTGGAGAGGGAGGCAGAGGGGGTCGGGGAGATGAGGTGGCAACGGAAAGACACGTGCGGCATGAGTCCCTCAGCTCCGGATTCTGACTAAGGGCCATAAAGGTCTGGACGTAAGGAACCTCTGAGTCCTTTCCTGGTTTCCGGCAAAAGAGATTAAGTTGGAGGATCGTGTTATAATTTAGTGTCCCATTAAGAAGCCATTGTTCTCGGTCCCCCAGTTTATACTGGGTCCAAGCCGTGTTATGAAAGAAACTGAGCCTCTTCTTTTTGAGATTTTCAGGGTCAAATTTTCCCAGTTCCTGAGGATACAGCCGAGGGGTAAGTCCGAGGGAGGCTCCCGAGACATCGCAGAACCCATTCTTAGCCTGTATGCCGTAGAACGGGGGTACTGAGAGTCACCGGCTGACAGAGAGGCGGCCCCTTTGTCCCAGTGATCTCTCCGTGCGACTAAGGCACAAAATGGGCCGACCGTCCCAACAATCGCGTCCGACCGTGAGAGGTGACCCCTGAGCGTGCGACTGAGGCACCACGCGACTCCGGCAGGGAAAGAAAGGAAGGAGAGGAGATTCCCGGGACCCACCGGGTGACTCACCGTTTGGCGATTCCCTGAAACGTGAAAGGCACTCCGGGGATGGCTCCGAGGCAATGCCTAGGCTCCTGTAAGTCAATCCGGACTGAGAAAAAGGTGAAAGTAACAGAGAAGACAGGCTGAGGAATCGGCCTTGTAGTCCTGCCGGGAAGGCGGTGGCCAAGGGACGGGGGCTCAGTGTTCTGCTTGAACCAATATGCGCCTCACGGTGCACGGAAGTTGTCTTGCTGGGGGCAGACGCTCTAACAGCCTGGTCTGTTCCGTGACCCCCTCATCCTTTCACGGGAGTCTTCAAGCGGCAGGTGCCCTAACGGCTTTTAAATGCCTGACCCGTCCCTGCACGATACCAATCGGCCTAGTCCTCAGTCGGGAGGAAGACAGAGGGATCCTCAGCCGTCTGGGCGGCAGTTACTGGGGCGAAGCGAGCCGTGGAGCCTTCGGAACACGCCAGGGTGTGGCCCCGGCCAGAGTCCTCCGTTGCTTCCACGGCAGCTTGCCTGTTCACAGAGAGTCCCAAGGAATGAGGAGAGGAGGTGGGGGAGGAGATTCCCCCCAGGAGATATCCCCGTACAGGCCACCAAAATGTCGTGGTCCACACGTGGGTTGGAAGAATTTCCAGACACGAAGTATCTTAGGAAAGAGTGAGTTTACTGAGAACGAGGCGCAGAGTTAGTGAGGGGCGCTGCAGATACAGCAGCCCACTTCCTGACAGACCTCGGAGAGCCGACCCCCTCTGTGGGCTAGCGGCCAACTTTTATAGCCTGAAGACAAAGAAAATTCCTGCTGGCAGGATGGCATCAGGCGATTGGTCAGGGTGCTTCGAGGCTGCTACGTGGCAAATACTTTACCTACTATGGCGTTGTGGGGCTGTGCGGTTAGATTAGGAGCGCCCATGGCAACGGTTGCTATGCGGGCTTGGTTAATTCAGGAGTTTTTGTCCTGTGTCCTTGATGCAGGGCTCCACAGGGAGCAAACGCATCACCACTTGAGAACAAATCCGGGAGGTCGTCCACCACAGCCACTGGATGTCGCTGGGCATGTCTGGAAGCCACATCACCAGTCTGCAGGAATAAAACAGAGAGACGCCCACGTCGTATGAGCAGGAAGAGAAACCAACCAAAAAGAACAAAACCAAGCCCTAACCAAAGGCAGACATCTTACAACGACATCACGGTCCAGGGAAACTGCTGGGGTCACTTCTAACCCCGATGTGATAAATTCCCAAAGACAAGCCAACCTAAAACCCCAAAGGAAAATTAGCCCATTTTTTTGATTTGGGAACGCTCAAGGGACTTACGTGGAAATAAAAGGAAAAGACCTTGGTTTTCCAGGATCCTACTCCTCTGTGGCAACATGGCCACCGACGCAGAGCATCTTGTGGTTGAGAACCACCCCCTGCGCCCAGGTCTCCTGGGCTTGGCCACGTGCGAGCGCAGCAGAGGGAGCCCCCAAGGAGGCCTGACCACTGCCCTCCAGACTCCCAGCACCCAGGACATGAAAAGGACCCCACATCTCGGGCCTTGGGAAATGCCAGAGCAGCCCTCAACCCAGGGCAAGGCTGTGTGGGAACGGGTGGCTGAGTTGGCACGGTGGAGAGGGGCTCCGGGGAGGATGGCCAAAGCTGGAGGACTGAGCTGGAGTTTGAAGGACGGTCGGGACTTTGAAAGATGGACTGAGGGACATGTTGACTAACTCGCTAAAAAGAAAGTAAACACCAAAGTACATCAGAAGAAAATTGAGGGGAAACAAACGCTCAGGAATCCAGTAGGCATCCCAGCGTTGGCCTCAGATCCCTCCAACATACCAGGAATAAAATCCCCAAATAGGGGCTTCCCTGGTGGCGCAGTGGTTGGGAGTCCGCCTCCCGATGCAGGGGACACGGGTTCGTGCCCCGGTCCGGGAGGATCCCACATGCCGCAGAGCGGCTGCGCCCATGAGCCATGGCCGCTGGGCCTGCGCGTCCGGAGCCTGTGCTCCCAACAGGAGAGCCCACAGCAGTGAGAGGCCCGCGTACCGCAAAAAAAAAAAAAAAAAAAATCCCAAAATAGAAGTGCAGACCTACAAGAAGTGACAGACATGTAACAGCAGTGGGAAAGGAGGAGGGGTGGGCAGGGGCTTGCCAACGAGGCACCTTTCCAAGGTGTTCCACGCTGACAGTGAACTCCACCCCAATGTATAAGGAGCCAGTCCCCAGGCCGAGGTCCTTCCACTGCTTCTCTCACTGAATCCTCACCCCACTTCCATGAGGATGCCACAAAGCCACGTGAAGCGCTCACCTCTGGACCACAGCAATCGCGGACTCCACGGGCAGCGTGCAGGGCAGCACCAGGTAGGACATGACCTTAATTGGTAAGAAGTTGCACATCTTGTTTATGTACCCATCTTGGTTTCCAATTGCTTCCCTCAGGGCTGAAAAATACAATTGGGAGGTCTGTCTCTCACCAGTGTAAAAACCAAACCATCTTCCCCGGGTGGTGCTTGGAATTTCTGTGAAATATACAAATCCTGGCAGCCCAAGAATCAGAAGCCTCCACAAATGAGATCAGGTGGGGAACGTGCCCAAGTAGCCCTTGGATCCTCTACAGGGTACAGGGTCCCTTTTAAAGACTCTCTCTTAAACTGGCTACTTTTGGAGGCTTACACAAACTTCTCAAAGTGCCCCTGGCCCCAGTTTTATGAGCTCTTCTTTGCACCTTCAGCTGGATTCCATCTCTTCTGCCTGGAACCCCCTAGCCTTCTATTTCCCCTTTTTAATGACCTCCCGATGCCTCAAATCGCAGGAATCTGAGCCGCTGCTGGTTAGTGCAACTCCTGGGGTGTCCGTGCCTCAGGGGCAAGAACCGGGCATCCCATTGGTCTTTGATTTATTCTATTCTATCTGGCCACATCCTGCGGTGTGTGGGATCTCAGTCCCCCGACCAGGGATTGAACTCTAACCCCCTGCATTGGAAGCTCGGAGTCTTAACCATCGGACCTCCAGGGAAATCCCTGTGCCGTTCATCTTTGAATTTCCCCAAATGCCCAGCTGGAAGCTGGACGGTGCATTCGTCTATCCATTATATAATCGATGACATGATAAAATAACCGGATTCAGTGAAGGTTCAAAACTGTGATTTTGCGGGGAGGGAGAAATTAGGAGGGGGTCCTCGAGAGAGAAAAGGCTTTGAGATGGGAGGACAGGCGGAGAACGGCGTTCTCAAAGAACAGGCCACCTCCGGGGGTCCCCCCCCACAATATCCAGCGTGCCTGGACTTTAGGAGCAGAGAGCACAGCCAGTTAACACAAAACTCAGCTGGAGGTTGTTTTCCTCTGGCCAGGCCCCATGGGAAGGGAGACTGGGCAAGGACCCAGGGGGATGGGAGGCCCGTGCTGGGCGGTGCGGGTCCCAACGGGCCTGCCCTGGTCGCTCCGCCCCATCTCTTCCCACGCAGCGGCATGACCTTCCTCTACAACACACAGGGAAGCCACCCTTTCTGCCTCATAAAGGGTCACACAGAGCCTCTGCCGTCCCGCCCCCAGAGCCGGCACCTATGGTGAGCCTGGGCGACAGGGTCTCCAGGGTGCTGTCTTCCCAGGGCTGGATGCTGAGGTGTGGGTGATCCAGCAGCGTGGCTTCCTCAGGCTTCGCCTCCCTGGCGGCCATGCTCGGGGAAGACTGCAGGCTCCCGTGCTCCCGGGGGGCCTCAACGACTTCCGACTCTGCTGGGGATGCACTCAGGCACAGAGGGGGCCTGTCACAGATGCCTGCGAAGGGCACAGAAACAAACCCGTCAGGTAATTTCCGGCGGCAGGGTCATTACTCACTCACACACACCTGCCCAGCAAATTAGAGGGAAGCTGCAGGCCTGTTATTAGTACAAGGCGGAGATCAGTCCCCGACCAGGGATTGAACCCTAACCCCCTGCATTGGGGCAGGCAGTCCTAGCTGGGAGAAAGGAGTGCGGGGCTTTGACGCCGGGTGGGTGTGACGAGGGCGCCTGGCTCCATCACTCACCAGCTGTGTGGGCCCTGAAGCCACGTGTGGATTCTTGATGTTCAAAGCTAAGGGTTATAACTAATTTATAGTAACGGAACCACTGGTTAAGCCAGCGGTCCAGGCCCCGCAGCAGCCATTCAACTGCTACCATGACCATCATCTCCGCTTTTCAGCTGAGGAATCAGAAGCACAGAGAGGTTAAGAGATTTGTCCAAAGCCACACAGCCAATACGTGGCACAGCCAGAATCGAACCGAGATGTGATGTCAGAGACGGCACCCTTCCGTCACACGGCCTCGAAGGAAGCATTAGGTCGGGGGTTTGTGCAGGCCCTGCCCTAGGTGCCGGGGCTCAGGAGCCAATGCCAGTGGTGGTTCCTGCTCGCACACTGGGTGGGGGCAGCGGGACAGGTAGTTTCGGATGCCCACGCCTGCCTCGGTTCACCTCTTGCTTCCAACCTCAGATTAAAAGACCTGGGGCTGGACCTCCCTGGTGGCGCAGTGGTTAAGAATCCGCCTGCCAAGGCAGGGGACGCGGGTTCGAGCCCTGGTCTGGGAAGATCCCACGTGCCGCGGAGCCACGAAGCCTGTGCACCACAACTACTGAGCCTGAGCTCTGGAGCCCGTGAGCCACAACTACTGAGCAAGCGTGCTGCAACTACTGAAGCCCACGCTCCTAGAGCCCGTGGAGAAGCCCGCGCACCGCAACGAAGAGTAGCCCCCGCTCGCCGCAAGTAGAGAAAGCCCATGCGCAGCAACGAAGACCCAATGCAGCCAAAAATTAATTAATTAATTAAAAAAAAATAAAAGAGGATGCAAGAAGAAGAATTCACCAAAAAAAAGACCAGGGGCTGCCCCTGGATGCCCACACCTTGCTCCCAAGTTACAGCTCCCAGTTACGGTCCGCTGGATCTTTCCGGCCTCTTTTAGACACACAGCTCACACCCTGGGACTTACTTTCCCTTAGGCATGTTTCAGAGAATCTGTTCCCAGAGGACACCTGGCCCAGCCCCACGCGTCCTCTGCAGGACCCCGAGGCGACCAGCCTGGCAGAGGGAGGACCTCTCTTAGATCATTAAACCCAAACCCAGCACCGATGCCGCAAACACCCAGCCGCATGCCAGTCTTTAGAATTACTAAGAAGCACCTGGCGTCATTTAATCCAAATGTCTTCTGCTGGAGATGTGGAAACGGAGGCCCAGAGAGGGGAGGTGGCTTGCCCAAAGTCACCTAGTAACTTCCACAGGGTCCATCACTGTGCTTTATTCCCATGTTGCTTCCAAATTTCACCCCAGTCCAGACTGCTTTCCAGAACCTCGGACTCTGATATCACTGTGCTTCCTGCACAACCACCCAAATGTGCCCCCGGGGCACGGCACACGGGGC
The DNA here is from genome assembly GCF_949774975.1 of Lagenorhynchus albirostris. Taxonomy (NCBI): domain Eukaryota; kingdom Metazoa; phylum Chordata; class Mammalia; order Artiodactyla; family Delphinidae; genus Lagenorhynchus; species Lagenorhynchus albirostris. Next base: position 5,756,965 of record NC_083105.1, read on the forward strand.
CTGAGCTTCCCTGCAGAACCCTCGCCCTCCTGAGGGCCCGAACCCTGAGCAGAGCCCCTCTCCCCCGGTGCCGGCTGCAGAAGCCAGAGGCCAGGTCTTCATCCCTAAGTCTTCCTCCTCCTGAATCTCTGGTTGGTTGCCTCCAAGTCCTGTCCCCTTGGGCCCCTTCCACCACCCTTGCTGCCGTGACCCCGGCCAAGCCCACGGCGGCCTCCTTGACCTCCTGGATGCTGCCGTCACACTCTCTGCACTGCGGCCGGGGGCGGGGCTTCCAAAGCTCCCTCTGACCACCCTCACTCCCACTCCGGCAGCCCTCCGTGGCTCCCTATTGCTGTGGGATGCAGACCCTTTCACCCCATCCGTGAGGCCCAACCTTATCCCTCAACTTTTCACTTACTGCCATTCCCGCCCCTCTCCTTTCTGTCCATCTCTCTGGGTGCCCCACTCCCGCCACTCCAGTTACACACGCCTTCTTTGCACCTCGTGTTCATGTCCCCCACGCCTAGAATGCTCCTGTTCGCCCTCAGAGTGTCAACACGGATTCACACCCTCCTGAAGCCCTGCTTTCCCCTGCCTTGCAGATCCCCTCGCTCCCTGTGTGATCCTACAGCATCCTGTATCTTCCTGCCAGGGCAACCGAGCACACCGTCAGCCTTCTCTTGACATATCTGTCCCCGACCATGTTGCAGCAAAAATAGAAATGAAGTTTTCCCTCTCCTGAGAACAAGGAAAATAAAGGGAACAGTGAAACAGACTAGAGAAAGAGAAGAATCATAACGTGGCCTGAAAGAGTTCATCACTCCTAGTCGTGTTTCTTAACTGTTACTAACCCGTAGTTTCTGTAACTAGATCTGTACTTCACAAAGCTAACCTACTACTCTTTAACATTACGTGAATTACATCCTGCACTCCCTTGTAGCAGATCACCCCTTGCAGCATCTGCATTTCAGAAAAAAGGTCACAGGCCGATAACCCAGAGACAAACGGACCCAATTACCCGGCTGCCTGACATGACGCCAGCTGTGACTATTTTGAAATAATGCAGGAAGAAGAAGAATGCAAGACCTTCACTACTTTGATCCTTATCATATACCCCAGATTGCGAGCCCCACATATAAAATCTTCTCCGATTCCCGAAGGAGGGGGACACAGTTCTTGAGGCCCTAGGCTGCCGTGTCTTCCCTTCTGCCTGGCAGAAAAATAAAGCAATCTCTGTCTTCCTCCAAAATCTCTTGTCTCTGTATTTCTGTTCGGCATTGGTGCACCGGGAAGCCGATATTTCGGCAACAACCCCAGGACTAAGCTCCAGGAGGGCAGGGGCCACATCCGTCTGTTCGCTGTGGAGTCGTCAATTGCTTGGCACCTAGACGGTACGCAGTAAACATTTTCTGAGTAGATAAATACATGTATGTCCCGTGAACCACACCATCTCCTTGGTCTTGGCCAAAGGCTAATTCAGAGGATTAATGCATGAACCAACCTTTAGTATCGAAGAAAAATAGCCCCAAACGTATTTGGTTCCACTCTAACATTTCCAGAACCCAAGTCCCCCAGCCTGGACGAGCCAGGATGAGTCAAAGGCAGGAACCTTCCCCAGAACACAGCTGGGCTAGTGGGCGTGGCCCACACCTGCCTCGAGGGAGTGGGAGCTATTCTGTCACCTGGCCCAGAAACTTTATCTTCCTTCTTTATCAAACTAAAGGTTCACAATTGTCCAAAAGCAGAAAAGAAAAACAAAGGAACTGCCTTCAGCACACAGACAGGTGACACTGCAGAGGGAGAGCTAATAGCCCTAGGGCTGTGACATCCGGGTTCAGGTAGGTCCCAGCTCTGCTCCCCAGTGAGTGGAGTGCGGACCCGGGCTGCCTCTCCAAGCCTCTGTTCCCCCATCTGTAAAATGGGGCAAATATTTCCTATCTCGCGGGACTCATGAGAGGGCCGAGCGAGACGGTGGGTGAAGGTGTTGAGCGCTGAGTGATGGAGTCAGGACTGTGGACCAAGACTGTGAACAGAAAGCTTGTTAAAGGGGCACTTCAGTTGCCCTACCATACATACCATTCTCTTCCAAGAACCTGACCGTGTCTAAATATCCTTGACAGCACAGCTCTCCAAGCACCTGTGGACAAATCAATTAAATTAACTGCAGGGGGCAGTCGCTCGGCACCATTCCTTTCAACAGCACCCGAAGACGGCAGACCCGAAGCCGAGAACCCCCCAAGCTCCAAGCCGCTGCCGCGTGCCCAGCGCAGCCGCTGCGGTGTGGGACAGGGCTCTGCTTTCCGGCGGGACTCAGCTCGAATGACACCTCCTCCATGCAGCTGGTACCCCAGCACGACGGGTGCTGGTTTTTCTGGTCTCCCTGGGTCCCTGGACGAGCCTCCACCCTAACAAACACCAGGGCCTGATCTACTTGTCGTGGGACAGTAAGAGCTGCCTCCTTTGCTCCTCGGTGTACAAACCGCACGGGCAAACCAGTCCCGCCGTCCAGCCTTCCCCCTCCCTGCGAGCACACGCTGACGTATACGTTGCGTGGCACAGCCTTCCTTCTCCCCAGAGAACTGGCACCGTGCAGATTCTACCCACTTTCTTACTACGTTAGGGTGATAAGGTCCACCACGCTACAACGACAGTCAAAAAAAGATCCAGCTGGGAACTCCCCAGCGGTCCAGTGGTTAGGACTCCGAGCTTTCACTGCCAAGGGTCCAGGTTCAATCTCTGAAGATCCCACAAGCAAAAAAAAAAAAAAATTAAACCACCAAGTGCAGTGTAGTTCTTTCTTTTTTTGGCTGCACTGAGTCTTCATTGCTATGCGCAGGCTTTCTCTAGTTGTGGCGAGCGGGGGCTACTCTTCATTGCACAGGCTTCTCATTGCGGTGGCTTCTCTTGTTGCGGAGCATGGGCTCTAGGCACACCGGCTCCAGTAGTTGCAGCACATGGGCTCAGTAGTTGTGGCTCATGGGCTCTAGAGTGCAGGCTCAGTAGTTGTGGTGCATGGGCTTAGTTGCTCAGCAGGCGGATTCTTAACCACTGTGCCACCAGGGAAGTCCTGCAGTGTAGTTCTTGACCATGGATGCAAATAAGAATCATTGGGGTAATTAAAAAAAAAAATCCTACTATCCAGGCTGCCCATACTTAAGCTATAGCCCCTGGAGGTGGGATCTGAACAGCAGCGCTGTTTAAATGCCCCCAGGCCCCCTCACCTTGAGATCCGAAGGGAATAGCACCCGGGTTAATAGGTAGAGGTTCTCGGAGCAGAGGCGTACACTGAGCTTGGTGACGTTCACGTGAAGAAAGTTCGTGGACTTGACTTTGGGGCAGATGTCACTCTCCCCATAGAAGGGGGAAACAGTGATGGTCGTTTTGGTATCAAAGAAGGGTATGATGTTACTCACTGCTCCATCTACGTATCGCTTTTAAGGGAGAAAAAAAAAAAGTACATACTGTCAGAAGCTCTGGGCTGGGGTTTTCTGTGTGTTTCAGATCATGGCCAGAGGCTTCTCAGAGCCGCAGGCAGATACGGTGAGGGGCTCTGGGATCACTCTTTCAGCAAATCCCTACTGAGCATTTCTGTGCCAGGCCAGGCTGTAGGCTGGCGCTCAGGGTTGCCACATGCTGCTGTGTAGTTTGCACACTGCACAAAAAAGTGCCTGGCCAAGAGGCAGACGGAGGCTGGCGTCTGGCCCACGTTGTGACGGCCAAGTCCCGAGCCCAGGTGGGCGTCCCTAGGCATACCCATGTAATTTGCTTAGACCAGGGGCGCTGTGTGCACTGGGGACAGAGTGTGACATAGACCTGGCCCTAAGGGAGACAGACAGTCATGGGCTCAATTCCAGAGGCCTTGCTGCTTTAGGTATCTTGGACAAGACACTTAACCTGTGAGCCCGTCCACACCTAGGAAATGAGAAGCTGCACTGGAGACTTAAATGACGCAGTGAACCTGGGACTCGAGCTCTCTGAAAATGGTATCTTATCCCACAACAAAGGTGCATTTGGGGTAAGTACTGTGAGAATCAGTTTTCCTGTAGCCATATCCTTGAACAACCTTAGTGCCCACGGCCAGGCTGGGGCAGGCAGGTTTTGGTACAATTTGGACTGAGTCTACACCTATGAAACCAATGTCTAGAATGATTCCCAAACCCACGACCATCATAGCCCAGCTGTTGGTGCCCACAGACGGGGGGGGGCCTTCAAATATCACAGCTGGGAGAATTTCCCCAGCCAATCCTTCCAAAGGGAGAAATCTCAGGGCACACCTTGGCCTAAAACAAGTCCAAAAAAGAATCAGGCACGTTCAGCCATGGCTTAGCTATCAAGAGATTCTTGCCTTGAGTCCAAAAATGATTAGATGTGCACACACGGCAGTAGTTTCTAAATTGTCGCCATGTGATTTCTATGGAAGATACAGGAAGGCATCAAAACCCTCACTGGCAGAAAGGGACGCAGGACCAAATGCCGGGAATCTTTAGTTAAGACTGAGGAGGGAGGAAGGAGCTGACTATTTTTTAATTATTATTTATTTTTTAAAATTAGTTTTTATTGGAGTCTAGTCGATTTACAATGTTGTGTTAGTTTCTACTGTACAGCAAAGTCAATCAGTTACACATATACATATATCCACTCTTTTTTCACTCTAGGGATAAAGTCCAATAACTCCTCTGTCCTGTATAATTTTCCCTCCACCCTGAACTTTTCTACAGGAACATTCTGAGTTCGCTCAGTGGAACCTCAACGTTTTGCTCTAATTAACAGCAGGTTTCATCTGAGTACACTGAGGGGGGGTTCACCACAGCTGGAGCAGCCTGGGGGAAATGAAAAGATAACAGCAATGACAAAACCACCCATATGTACCGAATACTTACCTGTGCCAGGCTCTATGCCGCATCTTCACTACATGACCGCATGTAATTCCCACAACAATGCTACAACTGTGCGCTACTGTTAACCCTCATTATTATTAACCCTCCTTTGCCAATTCAATCTCAGAGAGGTTAAGAAATGTGTCCAAAGTAGTCCAGCTAACGTAGGCTAGAGCAGACATGTGATTCTAGGTTTGTCTGCCAGGCTGGCGCTGTTAGAATTGCTCCAGGCCTCAGTTTTCTCATCTGTAAATAGGGGCAACTATGTGTCTGTCCCGGCGATGCTCTGGGGCATGAGTGAGGCTACGTGTAACCTGCCTTTGCAACTTGCTTTGCCAATTGAGGACCGTGCTGCTGTTAAAGCATGAACCAGGAGGGTTTCTAAAGTGCCTTCCTGCTGACACACTGGGATGTTGTGTCTTCTCTCCCACAGCTGTAACAACTAAACTGTCTCCAGACATCGCCAGATGTTCCCGGGTGGGAGGACAGAATCATCTGATAACTGCTGCCCTAGAAGGAGGCTGCCAGGTGGTCCAGCACAGCCCAGCATCCAGTCCAGAGCCTGCAGGACAAACACCTCAACTTCTGTTTTTCCACCAGAGGCAGGGCTCAGGACTAGCCATGTGTGTTTACATATTTGTTGAATGGAACCAAATTGCAGCCCTGTTGGCAGCTCTGCCCGAAGCCACGGGCTGAAAAGGATAGAGTCAGACCCAGAGAGGATTATAACCCTCAACCCCTAAGAATAAAGCCTTATTACCGGTTTTCCCTGGTGGTGTAGCGGTTAAGAATCCTCCTGCTGATGCAAGGGACACAGGTTCAAGCCCTGGTCTGGGAAGATCCCACATGCCGCAGAGCAACTAAGCCCGTGCACCACAACTACTGAGCCTGCTTTCTAGAGCCCACGAGCCACAACTACTGAGCCTGCGTGCCGCAACTACTGAAGCCCGTGCTCCAAAACAAAAGAAGCCACCGCAATGAGAAGCCCACGCGCGGCAACGAAGAGTAGCCCCCACTTGCTGCAATTAAAGAAAGCCCGCATGCCCAAACGAGGACCCAATGCAGCCAAGAAAAAAAAAAAAAAAACTTATTACCTTAAGTGAGTAACTGACTCTTAAGCATCTTATACCTTAATAGGCCACTGGGCACCTGTTTCAGTGCTCATGTGAAGATTAAGTGAATTGTGAAAATGACTATACTACCCAAAGCAACCTACAGATTCAAAGCAATCCCTATAAAACTACCAATGGCATTTTTCACAGAACTAGAACAAAAAATTTCACAATTTTTATGGAAACACAAAAGACCCCGAATAGCCAAAGCAATCTTGAGAAAGAAAAATGGAGCTGGAGGAATCAGGCTCCCGGACTTAAGACTATACTACAAAGCTACAGTAATCAAGACAGTATGGTACTGGCACAAAAACAGAAATACAGATCAATGGAACAGGATAGAAAGCCCAGAGATAAACCCACGCACATATGGTCACCTTATCTTTGATAAAGGAGGCAAGGATATACAATGGAGAAAAGACAGCCCCTTCAGTGAGTGGTGCTGGGAAAACTGGACAGCTACATGTAAAAGAATGAAATTAGAACACTCCCTAACACCATACACAGAAATAAACTCAAAATGGATTAAAGACCTAAATGTAAGGCCAGACACTTAAAACTCTTAGAGGAAAACATAGGCAGAACACTCTATGACATAAATCACAGCAAGATCCTTTTTGATCCACCTCCTAGAGAAATGGAAATAAAAACAAAAATAAACAAATGGGACCTAATGAAACTTCAAAGCTTTTGCACAGCAAAGGAAACCATAAACAAGACAAAAAGGTAACCCTCAGATGGGAGAAAATATTTGCAAACGAAGCAACTGACAAAGGATTAATCTGCAAAATTTATAAGCAGCTCATGCAGATTAATAACAAAAAAACAAACAACCCAATCCAAAAATGGGCAGAAGACCTAAATAGACATTTCTCCAAAGAAGATACACAGATTGCCAACAAACACATGAAAGAATGCTCAACATCACTAATCATTAGAGAAATGCAGATCAAAACCGCAATGAGGTGTCACCTCACACCGGTCAGAAAGGCCATCATCAAAAAATCTACAAACAATAAATGCTGGAGAGAGTGTGGAGAAAAGGGGACCCTCCTACACTGTTGGTGGGAATGTAAATTGATACAGCCATTATGGAGAACAGTATGGAGGTTCCTTAAAAAACTAAAAATAGAACTACCATATGACCCAGCAATCCTACTACTGGGCATATACCCTGAGCAAACCATAATTCAAAAAGAGACATGTACCACAATGTTCATTGCAGCTCTATTTACAACAGCCGGGACATGGAAGCAACCTAAGTGTCCACTGACAGATGAATGGATAAAGAAGATGTGGCACATATATACAATGGAATGTTACTCAGCCATAAAAAGAAATGAAATTGAGTTATTCGTAGTGAGGTGGATGGACCTGGAGTCTGTCATACAGAGTGAAGTAAGTCAGAAAGAGAAAAATACTGCATGCTAACACATATATATGGAATCAAAAAAAATGCTTATGATGAACCTAGGGGCGAGACAGGAATAAAGATGCAGACATAGAGAATGGACTTGCGGACATGGGGCGGGGGAAGGGTAAGCTGGGACAAAGTGAGAGAGTAGTACTGACATATATACACTACCAAATGTAAAATAGGTAGCTAGTGGGAAGCAGCCGCATAGCACAGGGAGATCAGCTCCGTGCTTTGTGACCACCTAGAGGGGTGGGATAGGGAGGGTGGGAGGGAGACACAGGAAGGAGGGGATATGGGATATATGTATACATACAGCCGATTCACTTTGTTATACAGCAGAAACTAACACAACACTGTAAAGCAATTTTACTCCAATAAAGATGTTAAAAAAAAATTCCCAAAATAAAAAGAAAAAAAAGATTAACTGAAGAGCTTACCTTACAGATAACCAGCTAATTATTCTACACGAAGTTGGTTTTGCTGCCCACAGAGCCCGGAAGGGGGCCAGCTATGGAATCTCTGTCTGAAGGCTGAGAGGCAAAAAGGCTCCGCGTCTGGGGACAGGTCTCAGGGGCCCAGGGTACCTGAGCCCAGTGCCTCTTTTTTTTTTTTTGGACACTTGGCTTCCTGGATCTTAGTTCCCCGACCAGGGATCGAACCTGGGCCCTTGGCAGTGAAAGTGAGGTGTCCTAACCACTGGACCACCAGGGAATTCCCTCAAACACAGTTTAAAAGCGGACTTACCACGCCTCTGAAGGAGGGGGGGATCAAGCCACTGAAGAAAGGCACGAAGGAGGAACAAGACAAGGCCTGTGGAGACAAAAGGGAGTGAAACCACAGCCCAGAGCAGGCTGCCTTTTGTTCCCCTGGGTCTTTATCAGCTTCCTCCAAGCCAGGAGAGCAACAAGCCTGAAAACACTCCTGGCACAGAGGAGGTGCTTTAATAAATGGTTGAACGAACATGAACCAACCTACACACTTATTATTTCAGGCCCAGTACCAATTCTCTAACGACACCATCTGCAGACTGTAGCTTCTTGCCCCTGCTCCCCATGAGGGTCACACTGGGCCATCAGAGACAGAACCAAGAGTTGGTGACTAGCTGATTGACAGGGAAGGGGCTAGATCAGGGCTTTGCAAACGCTGAGGTTCATCAGAATCGCCTGGAGAGCTTGGCGAACCACAGACTCGGTGCCCCACCCCTAAGGTTCTGATGCTGCAGCTTGGAGGCGGGGCCTGAGAGCCTGCAATTCTAACAAGCTCCCAGGCGATGCCGCTGCTGCGACTGCCGGTCCGGGGCCCACGCTTTGAGTCGCGCCACGCTAGCGAGCATCAGGCAGGATGTAACACTGACGCAGTGAGAGAAAGGGCTCACGTGGGAACGCACAGGTGCTGGCTGCCTAGAGAAAGCCTCCACAAACAAGGTTAAGTGGAAGATGACACTGGCTGCTGAGAAGCTGCTGGTTCTGTGTGCCAGGCTGCGTGCTCGTAGGGACCTGTGTTAAGTGAAATGATATCCAAGCAATTCTTGTAAAAGGCCTCGGCCAAACTAAGTAAGTGGTAGTTTCCTATTGCCAGTGAGCTTCTCTGTGCTAAAGGCAAACAAGACACACTCACACCCTTGTGGGACTTCACTGGAGGGGTCCTCATGAAGGAACAGGCATCGCTGGGAGGAGGGACACATGTGGGAAGAGGTCCCTGGAGCAAAAGGTCATAAGCCAAGCCTTGAAGGATGGGGAGGGGTTATTTGAAACTGAAAGTGTCCTGGAACACTCCAGTTTTGCATATGCTCTGGACCAGACCGCTGGATGCCCTCAGAGTTCATATCACCCTGGTACAGGAAGCTATAGCCAGCACCGTGGGCAACCAGGTTCTTTTGCATCTTAAGAAAAGAACGGGTCAGGTGGCTTACGACAGCCCTCTCTTTGTTGCTTCTGAAATGAAACGGTCTTTATGACTTGACAACACCCAGATAAGCAAACTGCTTACGTCCACGACTTCGTCTTTGGACCGAAAATCAGACACCAGCACATTTTCTCCATCGGCCACTCTGGTGAGCGAGATGACAATTTTGCCCGAGACGAGCTGGTGGACGTTGTCTGGGAGGTGTTTCTGGAGACCATCTCGGACCTCCTTGTTCAAACTGAAGGTCGGGTGGAGGACGCCAATGTTCCGGCTCCTGGCGCTCCGGACAAGGTCCACGAGGGCCTGCAATGTCTGCTCTGGACGGAGAGAGACAAGTATACAAAGGAATGTACCACGCTGGAGATGGGAATGCTTTATGGCAGGACCAGAAACCTGGCAGCAGGGAAGCTGCTGACCTTTCCCTTTCTCTAGGCCTGGGCTGTCCGATCCGGCAGCCACGTGTGGCTCCCGGGCCTGAGATGTGGCTAGCCCAAACTGAGCTGGGTAAAAGACACACTGGATCTCAAAGGCTTAAAGCAACAAGAACAACAACAAAATGTAAAATATCTCATGAATTATGTTTTATATTGATTAGATGTGAAAATGATAAGATTCTGGCTGGACTGGGATAAATAAAATTAATTTCACTTATGTCTTTTACTTTTTCCATGCGGCTACTAGGAAAGGTAAGATAGGCCTATTTCTGTTAGTTAGTGCTCTAGGCCCTCCCCGGCCACAGGAACGAGCCTCCAGAGGCCCCGTGAACCCTCTCCTCACCTCCATCCCTCCATCAAGGCCAGAAGCTAGGCACTCACAGCGTCGGACCTTGAGCACGAATGGGCCTAACACTGAAGGGAGCAGACAGCAAGCGCAGCCTTGGACCTGAGTTTGAATCCTGCCTCCACCTCTTACTAGTTGAGCCGCTAAACTAAGCCACTTCACTGCCTCTCTGAGTCTCAGACTGCATGTTTTTAACGTGGGACCACACTCAACTACCTTTTGGAAATAGAGAAGATTAGATACACTACAATCTATAGGTGCTCAGCCCAGATGAAGCACCTAATAAACAACTAGACTTCACTCTTAACCTCTAATGTCACAATTACCAGACCATCCAGTGGGCACAGGGCACGTGCATGCTCCAACTGACCTCACTCACTGGCCTGGCCCCCTCTGGCTGGTCTGCACTGCCCTGGACAGAGTACCTGTCCCAGCCCGAGCCCTAGTCATCCAGAGATCCTGGGATGCAGAAGGCCGGACACACATCAGCAGGTCCTGACCCGCTTCCGACCTCCACTCAGCTCTCCCTGCACATGTGGCCCCACTGAGCCCCGACAGAAGGCACAAAATTGCACACAGCTGGCTGGTTCTGCCAGTCTCTCCTGCCAAGTCAGCCTGGGTTTGGAGGCGCTCTCAGGAGCCATGCCCAAGTCACAGGCCCTGGGAAATGCTCCCCGGTGGTCCCCAAGTGAGACAGGCAGTTAAAGCAGGAAGCTGGGGCTCCCAGAACCTCCGGAGCAGTTCTTGCCAGGACCTCTAGATCCACCTTCCAGGGACTTGGTGGTCCCGAGCCAGCCCCTGCAGGACACAACCCCAGGCTGCACCTGTCCTCTGCCTGTCAGGAACGCCCTCTACGCTGGAGTCAGGGCACTTCACGTGCTGGCGTCTGTGCATTTGAATCTGGTCCCAATTAAACATTTGACCATGTGGCTGTCTCCAGGTCACAACTCTGGGACACAAGGGCTGGCTCAAGCCCAAGGTGGCCAGTCTGGTCCTCCTTGAGGTCACATTTCCTGCCCTTTGCTCCTCTCCCCCTCGATGGGGAAGGCGGCCACGGTGGCCTCTCCTAATCTCCACCTCTCCCTCAGCCCAGGGTCTGCTCCCTGATCCTATCCAATGGCAGGGCTGTGCTTACTAAAGGGATTCCTGCTGCCAGTGTCCGACACAGCAGTCCCTGGGTAGAGTAAAGAGTAAACCATTAAGGAAGCCCAGACAAACAGGGGCTAATGAAAAGGTGCATTATCTTCCTGTCTGGGGGCCTCTGGATGCCAACAGCTCCATGCTGCCACTTGCTCCAGGCCCTGCTCCCTGGCTAGGATCCCAGGCCAAGGATGTCATACCCTAGTAATTTAGGCCAGCTGGCCACAAGCCCCAGTCCGCCCCTCCCACTGGTACCCACGATTACAGAGATGCTTCACTAGAACAAGATTTAAATGCACAGGACCTCGTTTCCAGGGCACTGAGCAGGGGTGTGGTGGTAAGAAGAGGAGGGGATGTGGGATGTCCAGCCCCCAAGAAGGGTCTCAAACACCGGAAAAGGAAGAGACAACTTTCCTACCTCCCCTCACCCCCGTCTCCCCGCCTCCACAAAACACCTCTACCCAACCCTCTTTCAATCCAAACCAGCAAATTGCCCTCTACCTGAGAGGCACCCAGCCGCCCCCAGAGCTCCCACGAGAGCTGGGCAGAGATCAAAGGTGCCCGGGGCCGGGGGTCTCCAGTCCCTCTGGTCCCCAGAGAGAAGAAGGAAGCCACCCTGGGCCACAGGCCAAAACCTCCTTCCTGGCCTGGCCGGAAGCAGGGCAAATCGGGCCTCCGACCCCCCTCCCCGCCCCCCGCCCCCCCACCCCAGGCGTCGCGCTCCCTCCTCCCCCTCGCTCTGAGACAACCTGGCTCTCAGTCCCAGGCTGGGTCTGGGGGCGCTTTCTTCAAGCCCCAAAAGGGTGTCGAGGCGAGGAGGCGCTCCGGGTTCCCACACCCAGAAGAGCCGCTCACCCGGCGCGCCCCCCTCCCAGGCCCGGCAATAAAGCTCCCCGGTGCGGGGCAAAAAGATGCACTGGAGGAGGCATCTGTCTGGGGAGACCCCGGGTGTACCCCGCAGTTTCCATTTCCAATCACGGCTCCACCGCGCGCCCCCTCCCCGCGCGGAGCCCCGCGGCGGCCTGGACCTACCCATGGGGATCCCAGAGAGGAGGAAGGCGCAGTGCAGCGCCCCGGCCGAGGCCCCGAAGAACGTGCGCGCGTCGCGCAGGAGGTGCGGGGCGCGCTCGCTCAGGCAGCTGGTCACCCCGATGTGGTAGATGCCCAGGAAGCCGCAGCCGGCGAAGGACAGGCTCCAGCCGCGCTCGGGGTCGTACATAGCGGCGGCGGGTCGGGCGTCCGGGGTCCGAGAGCGCCGCGTCTCCGCCCGGCGCCCACTCTGGCTCTCAGCCGGCCCGGGTGCACTCACCCCAGGCATTCCCGGCGTGACGTCACCCGGCCGGCCCCGCCCCCGCTCGGACCAGGCGAGGTAGCCGGTGGGCCGCCCAATGCTGGGGCAGCACGCGGGCGGCGGAGGGCTGGGAGGGCCTGGACCCGGGCAGAGGAGAGGGGAGGACCCGTGCCCGCGTGAGGGTGGAGAGAGGTTTCCGACGCTCCAATAACAGTGGGTGTCGTGGAGAGAAACACCTCCCTTTCCGATCCTTTTCATCCCTTAAACCAGGGAGAAACTAACAGCGGCCCACTTAGGTTGTTAATATCTTTTTGACGCTTTATCATTTCCCTTTTTACGAGTCAGCAAGCCTTCAGCAGACACCAGCAGCTAAATAGAATTTCATGTCTGATTTCCTGAAGGGTTTTGTATGATGCCTTCAGTTCACGGCAAGCAGTAGAGATTTTTCATTTAATGATAATGACACGAAGCTTCCCTTTCAAAGTTTCACTTCTAAGAAAAATCTGTGAATAACAGGTGCTTGGTGCTGGGAGGTGGGGTGGGCAGTGCAGGACCATGGGAGTTCAGGAGGCTCAGGCCTGGGTGATTCCTGGTGCCCTTAGGAAGTGTCTAGGGTCCCTTTGACCGCTGTGTCCACACTGCACAGAGCATTTCCAGAGCAGCCCACACAGGGAGCTTAGGCCTTTGCCCAGAGTTGTACAGCCAGCAACCCAGGTTACTGGGCCATCCTACCCCCTGTTTTGTGGACAGAGAAGCCCCCTCCCCTCTCCACCAAGGCCCACATGGAGCGCAGAGTGTGGGCTTTGGGATCAGGCCCCACCCCCACCCCGTGTCCTCTGTAAAACGACGGGTGGAGATGCTGCCAGGATTCAAAATGTCACCTATGAGGCCCCTGGACACAGGGGTTATGCATGACCCTCCCACCCACACAGCTTCCCAAGTCTGAGGCATCCCCTGCTTGGGCTGAACCTGTGCCTGGAGGTGTCAGGGGGCCCAGGATCAGGGCAGAGGCTGAGGCTGGGCTGCCTCAGGGACTGCAGACCCCCAGGGTAGGTCATTCTGTCTCCCATCTATGGACCGGAATCCCAGGGCGTGGATGCTGCAGGCCCTAGTGACCACCTGAGCCAACAGCGACATCACACAGACACTTCATAGATTGAGGCCCAGAGCAAGGAAAGGGCTGGTCCCTCTGTCTGTCCCTGACCATGCTGGCTTTGCTGGGCAGCGGGGGGGCAGCACTCACAGGCCTGTCTCGGCTGACTGCCCTCCACACCCACCCTACACTCAGGGCTGGGACAGAAATGAGATTTCTGGGTGGGAAAACTGAGCCTGTTGTCAGGGTCAGCTGGGCCCACAATCTCGCACCTCCTCCCCTTACCTGGGACCCCTTCATCCTGCACCTGCCAGCCCTCCTGCGTTGCATGACTACCCTTAGGACTAATGACAGGAAGGCCAGGCTCGGGGCGGGAATTAGAAGCTGTGCTCGCAGGCCCCGGATGAGTCATCCTGCCGCCAGCCACTGGCATTTGTATTCTCTTCCTATCCACAGACACACATTCATGGCAGGCCGCCTGGGAAATCTGTCTTCCCTGGCGTGACCCAGATGTAGGTGAGAAAGGATCAGGGCTGAGGAGTGACCTCCTCTTCGTGGCTGCATGTTGACAGCAAGTGGACTCGCCCTTTGCCCAAACAAAGAGAAGAAAGGACTGGGCAGGGGTTCCATGTCCCAGTGCTCCCTCGGGGCAGGCTGTGGCTGGGTCTGTGAGCTTTGACATTAGACGGCTGAACACAAATGCTGGCTTCTCCACTCACTAGCAGAGTGAGTTAGGCCTTGCAGGCATCATTTACCTCATAGCTTAGTTTCCTTACCTGGTCCATTGGGAGAAAGTAACCGTGTGAGGGTAAGCTGTTTTTTTGCGGAGGCCATGCTGTACGGCATGCAGGATATTAGTTCCCCGACCAGGGATCGAACCCGCACCTCCTGCAGTGGGAGCGCGGAGTCTTAACCACTGGACCACCAGGGAAGTCCCCAGGGTAAGCTGTTTCTTTGTTGTTGTTTTTTTTGCGGTACGTGGGCCTCTCACTTTTGGGGCCTCTCCCGTCGCGGAGCACAGGCTCCGGACGCGCAGGCTCGGCGGCCATGGCTCACGGGCCCAGCCGCTCCGCGGCATGTGGGATCTTCCCGGACCGGGGCATGAACCCGTGTCCCCCGCAATGGCAGGCGGACTCTCAACCACTACACCACCAGGGAAGCCCAGGGTAAGCTGTTTTTACCCACCATGCTTCTGACACCCATTATGTCAGTAACTTTTCCAACACCACTTCTACGACTCTCAGAAACACGAGCTGGGTGTCCAACGTTCTGTTCAGTTCTGACACTTGCTACCCAGAGTTAGCACAGACCCCACGGGTGAAGGCCTCGGTCCCACAAGACTGGCCCTGCTTCAGACGCCAGGGGCAAGTTGGGTCCCCGGGGTACCCACACTTCTGTCTGAGTCGACGCCAACGTCGGGGGACCCCACGACTCCCCCCTTATGATTTGCTAGAACAGCTCATAGGACTCAGAACTTTACTGGCAGCCCAAGCATTTAGGAATGAAGGATCAAATTTCCATCTGATAGCCTGGAGGCAATTAGGTCGCAGGACACAGGGTGGCGTTACCCAGAAATAGCAAGTGTCCATTATCTTGCTGCCCTTCATGTTCTAATTCATGGTACTTGTGATATAACAAGGGATGTTTTGGCCATAGCTGTACCCGAAGACTGAGGAATACTTTGCAGTATTAAGCAGTTCATGTTGCTATTAAGCTGGTATATTCACAGGCCTGGCCGTAACGCATGAAACTTGATACATTTTTACTTTGGCAGCTAGGTGGGTATGGGACAGGAGAATTGCAACTGATTTTATCTTGATAAAAATATTTAATAAGGTTTCAACTTTCAGCCATATTAAATAATTGAGATTTCAAACTTTTAGATCATTTTCACATACAGATAGTGTCCAAGTTGGCTCAGTTTGCCAGGGACCCTTCTGGTTTGGGCATTGAAAGTCCTACATCCTGGGAAAACTTTTGGTCCCAGACAAACTGGGACCACGGGTCAACCCCACGATACTTGGAAATATCAGGGGTAGGTCTGCCTGGCCTGTAAGTCTTCAAGAGGATGGTCCTAGGATTATTCATCTTATTGAATAGGAAATGGCCAGACCCCTGGCCGGGAGACCAATGAGAAGGTGCCGAGCATGAGAGACCAGCTCGGAATATAAACAAATGCTCAGAGCGTCTCATTGTTTATGGGTTGTCTATTTGCAAACTCGCCTACTCGCTGAAGCATATTTGTAACTCCAGATTAATACTCACAGCTCGTTTTCGGCCATTCATGGACGTCTGCAGAGCAGCCAAAAAATCGGAGTTGCCCAATACGCACATTCCCAGCCGTTGTCAAACGAGGCCACTTGTTTCGGTCCCTGCTATAAACAAGGGTCCTTCTCGTGGCTGGTTTATTTGTTTATTTCACATTTTGGTGCTTTTTCGTGGTGACTTTGCTGTTTAAAATGGGCCCCCCCCGAAAATAAAGGGGGCTTCCCTGGTGGTGCAGTGGTTGGGAATCCGCCTGCCAATGCAGAGGACGTGGGTTCGAGCCCTGGTCCAGGAAGATCCCACGTGCCGCGGAGCAGCTGAGCCAGTGTGCCACAACGACTGAGCCCACGTGCCACAACTGCTGAGGCCCGTGTACCTAGGGCCTGTGCTGAGCGGCAGGAGAGGCCACTGCTGTGAGAAGCCTGCGCACCGCCACGAAGAGTGGCCCCCGCTCACTGCAGCTAGAGAGAGCCCGCATGCAGCAACGAAGACCCAACGCAGTGAAAAAAAAAAAAAAAAAAAAAGGCCCCAAGCCTAGGGCTAAGAACCATCTGGTGTTGCCAAGCTCAAGAGGCTGTGACAGCCTTACGGAGAAAATGCGTGTGTCAGGTGAGCTTCGTTCCGGCACGAGTAATAGTGCTGGTGGCCGTGAGTTCAGTGTTAATGAATTATCAGTGTATATCACACAAGGTTTCTTTAAACAGAAACACCCATCACACAAGGTTGTATGTTGATCACTTGATGAAAATGTTGTGACCGGAAGCTCACAGGAACCCCACCTTGTATTTCCTCTAGGAGCAGCGATTTGGAATTCACTGATGAACTGGTGAATTTCTAGAACATAACGGCTGTGAAGAAGGAAGGGAGTGGGAGGTGCCGGGAACTCTGGGGTTTGTTTCCTCCATGGGACTGGACATCCAGAGAGCCTCCCCACCCCCCCACCTCTGCCCTGGCTGTGCTGGCTCCAGTCACCCCTTCCTACAGTGCAGGGCAGGATGGCGAAAGGCCTCCTTCACCCGGTTACCAACCCCCAGTGCCTGAGGATGAGCCTGTGGGAGGCCGGATGCCTTGACCCTAGCACCATCCTGCCCTCCGTGGCCCTTCCACCCCCATACACCTGGCCTGCCATTTCCTAACCACACTACCAGCCCCGTGTGCCCCTCACTTCACCCCTCAGCCCCGCCCCTCACCCAGCTTCCCAGCTCTGGCTCTAAGTCACTTTTTTTTTTCAGTCATGATAAAATATACAGAACATAAAATATACCATTTTAACCGTTTTTGAGTGTATTTGGCTTTCTTCAGTACTAAGTTGGAAGCAGGGACAAAAATGAGGGAAGCTGTCCATGATTAATCAGATCCTGGTCCTTTGAGGTCGATGGTCATGGGGTTATTGTTTGACTTTCTGGGCTGGTTCCTGGAGATAGTGGTCTGACTTCCTACAAGTCTAACTTACCCAGCAGGTGTCCCGGGCTGGCTACCATACATGATAGATTGGTGTCCTGGGCTGGCTGTTGCAGGTTGTGGGTCAGATTTCTCTTTTTATATATGACCTGGCTATTGTCCATTTCTATATGGAAGCAGACAGAAACTGTGCATACGCAAGACGTGGAAACAACCTAAATTCAGATGAATGGATAAAGAGGATGTGGTAGATATATGCGATGGAATATTACTGAGCCATAAAAAAGAATGAAATAATGCCATTGGCAGCAACATGGATGGACCTAGAGATGATCATACTATAAGTGAAGTAAATCAGAGAAAGACAAATGTCATATGCTATCACTTATATGTGGAATCTAAAATATGACACAAATGAACTTACCTACGAAATACAAACAGACTCACAGACATGGAAAACAAACTCATGGTTACCAGAGGGGAAAGGGGGCGGGGGGATGATCAACTCAGAGTTTGGGATTAGCAGATACAAACTACTATATATAAAACAGGTAAACAGCAAGGTCCTACTGTAGAGCACAGGGAACTATATTCAATATCCTGTGATAAACCATAACGGAAAAGAATATGAAAAAGAATATATACATATGTATAACTAAATCACTTGGCTTTACAGCAGAAATTAACACAACATTGTAAATCAACTATGTGAATAAAATAAATTTTTTTAAAAAAGAAAAGAAGCAGTGATCACAATAAATAAACTACACAGTGTCAGGGGAAGTCATTTACTGGGGTGACCAGAGAAAACTTCTCGGAATGTCAGTGCCCCAAAAACATGCGGGGTACGAGGGATGAGCCTTATGAAAATAAGGGGGAGGGAGGAGCCAGAAGGAGACACAGCTGAGCTGGATTAATAAGATCCACAAATTTCAAGTCTGGGCAAAGCTCCTCGAGGCTGGAAGATGGAGAAGGGGACAGGGGAGGGAGTTGCCGGCAGTGGGGCTGTGTTGGGCGACCAGGGGCCTGGGAGGGCCCAGTATGGAGTCTAGATCTGATTCTTGTGGCAGTAGGAAGTCCTCAAGGGCTCAGGCAGGGGAGGGACACAGTCTTATTTACAAATTGGGAAGATCTGCCTGGAGTCCAAACCTCAGTGGATAGGATTCATTAGGCTTGTAAACTTGGGTGGGAAAGAGGTATTAATACATCTTCATTTACAGAACCTCCACCTGAAATGTGGGATTTCCTTCAGACACAGATATGGGAAACAAACGACAGTAATGCTCTTACGAGGACCTGTGACTTTGTTCCCAATAGAAATCACAGATCTTTCTACATCATATGATGGTTGTGAATTTCAAGATAATATTTACGCTTATTACTTTGAAATTATGGTGTCTGAAAAGACCCCCTGCTAGATCTTTTTTTAAAAATAAGTATTTATTAATTAATTTATTATTTATTTATTTATTTTTGGCCACACCACACCGCTTGCCGGATCTTAGTTCCCCTACCAGGGACTGAACCTGTGTCCCATACAATGGAAGTACAGAGTCCTAACTACTGGACTGCCAGGGAATTCCCTAGATCTTATTTAATGTATGAACAAAGGAGCACATCGATTATGCTATCACAATTAAAATGTACTTTTATAATTGTAGCTGAAAATAAGTGGTGTCCTTTGTGAGTCTATGAATTTTATTTCACATGTTTAAAAACATTCTTCTAAGAAGGGGCCATTGGCTCCAGGAGAAGCAGGTTGGGGGCGACTTGCAGAGAAGGGGCTCTGAGGGGAGGAGGAACTGGGGGTGGGCAGGTCGCTTAGGGGCCCTGCAGGCACCCAGGAGAGGGGGGCAGCTCGGACTAGTGGGGTAGAGATGGCAATGGAGAGAAGCGGACGCAGTTGAGGAGTACCCTGGAGGTAGAGAAAAGTGGACTTACTGGTGGATTGGAGATGAGTGTGAAGGGAAAGAGGGGACAGGGTAGGATTTGGAAAGACAGCTGGGGATCCTGCCTTGGCCATCTTGAGCTGGAGAGGCTGCTGGACCAGCAGGTGAGATGTCAAGTCGACAGTTGGATGTGCGGGTCTGGAGGCCAGGGCAGAAGCCAGAGCACACGATTTGAGGGTTGCTGGGGTAGAGGTGACATTTAAAGTCACGAGACTAGAGGAGAACGTCCAGGACGGGTAAACGGAGAAACAGGGAAGACAGAGCCTGCAGTGGTCCCACATGGAGGTCTGGGAGGAAGGAGAGAGCAGGTGTCCTAGACACCTTGAGACGAACAGTGAGAGCAGGTAACTGCCCACAGGCTTTGGCAACGCAGACAAGACCATCTCGAAGGTGGCCGTGGGACTCGGGGTGTCGGGGAGGGACAAAAATCTCAGGGGGTTTGGGTGGGGGAAAGCATGGGGACTGCCAGGGGCGTCAGCTCTCTGAAGAAGGTGGAGGGAGAGGTGGGGGTCAGTCGAGGGAGGGCCTTTTAGAAGAGGCTGGTTTTAACGTGTGTTTGCGTGCAGCAGGTGTGGGTCGAGGAGAGAGGCGCGGATGGTATGGAAGATGAAGCGGAGGTGGCTGGAGCCAGTGCTTAGAGAAGAGGACCCGGTGGGAGGAGGAGGGTGCCGAGGGAGCAACTGCCTCTGGACGCGCTGGGGAGCCATCAGCCACTGTGATGGGGACAGGCGCCGTGGGGACGGGCGTGAGTGTTGTCAGCAGGGAAGGGATTGCCTGCTTTCTGGAAAGAACCAGGTCACTGATGAGAGTGGGGAGGAGGGTGCGGGTTATAAGGACGGTGCCTAGAGGTGAAGAGAAATGGAGAAGGTGCAGAGCTGTCTGGAGATGCTGAGCGACTGAGACCGCGCTCCTTCATTGAATGGGAGCCCGCAGGTTCGCCTAGATTAGATTAGCAGCCAAATCTAAACCCAGACCTAAGCCTATAAACGCCTCGAGGGGAAGAGATGGAAGCCTGAGGACAGCCAATCACACGCAGTCCACGGGGCTTCCCATGGAAGGCCACGGCTCAGGGTACAGCCCACTGAGCACTGTCCTCGTTGGCTTGGCTTTGCGTCCCAAGTCTTCTCTACGAGGTCCCGCCCCAGTTCCTGTGGGTGGGGTGCTCCTAGCCACTCCCCCTTTGGCACTCCTCCAGTGGAATTGGTTTTTGCTCAAAAAACTCAACATTTTTATTTTTATTGCTTTATTTTTGGACGTGCTGCATGGCATGTGGGGTCTTAGTTCCCTGACCAGGGATTGAACCCGTGCCCCCTGCGTGGGAAGTGTGGAGTCTTAACCACTGGACTGCCAGGGAAGTCCCCCAAACTGAACAGTTTTAATATGCTTCAGTTTGTCTTTGAACGAGCGGACCAGAAGAATGTAAGCTGAGGAAGCAGGGCAGTGAGGGACTGAAAGGAGCTGTGGGTTCGTGGCAGAGCTGTAAGGTGAGTGTCTGGGCGGTCCATGGGGCTGGAGCATCGCTGGAGCTGGGGAGCAGCTTGCAGAGGAAAGGGTGAGGGTCCTGGGATGAGAGGATTGGAATGGGGTCCTGGCGTGGAGCCGTTCATGGTGGTGATGCGGTGAGCGTGTGGCACGGGCATGGGGTGGAGGGCAAGGGCATCGGAGGAGCCCACGGGGACTGAGACAGTGGAATGTGGACGTACAGTGTCCGGGAATGGAGACCGGAGCGGGGTGGAGAGGAAGCAGCGAGCCAGGACATGAGGCCAGCAGCGGGTGTTGACAGTGACAGGGACAGGTCAGGATGGGGAAGTAGGCCTGGGAGCCAAAGCAATAGGAGGTTGGACGGAGGGAGGAGAGACAGCCTGGAAGCAGAGGGAGGAACAAGGAGGCTGCCTCTTGGTGGGATGCAGCATCTCCAGGGCACAACAGCAGGGCGGAGGCTGCGGATGGGGCGGGGGCGCATTGCTAAGGACCATGGGGAGGGCGCCAGGGTGGGAAGGGGCTCAGCAGGGATGAAGGACCTGCCGGGAGAGGGGCAAGGATTGGCTGCAGTTTTCTAGCTGTCAAAGAGAGCGAAGTGGAGGGAGACCCTGACTCAGAGCTTGGTTTCTGAGGGAGGAACCCAGGTCACCTGCTAAGTGGCAGGGCCTGAGGCAGGTGGGTGAGGGTTTGTCAAAATCAGGGGTGAGTTCCAGAGACCTAATTACCTAATTCTCCTTCTTTTAACAGAGGCCGTGTTTCAGAGGCTCAGAGCCCGGGGGCCCTTCAAAGGATGACCGACCTGCCCCCGGTTTTCCCCACACCTCAGTGCTCTCCGCACAGCGTTGCCTAGCACTCTGCTTTTATATATATAAATTTATTTATTTATTTATTTTTGGCTGTGCTGGGTCTTCGTTGCTGCGCGCGGGCTTTCCCTAGTTGCTGCGAGCAGGGGCTACTCTTCGTTGCGGTGCACAGGCTTCTCACTGCGGTGGCTTCTCTTGTTGTGGAGCATGGCCTCTAGGCGCACAGGCTTCAGTAATTGTGGCACGTGGACTCAGTAGTTGTGGCTCGCGGACTCTAGAGCGCGGGCTCAGTAGTCGTGGCGCACGGGCTTAGTTGCTCCGCGGCATGTGGGATCTTCCCAGACCAGGGCTCGAACCCGTGTCCCCTGCATTGGCAGGCAGGTTCTTAACCACTGCGCCACCAGGGAAGTCCTGTGCTCTACTTTTTAAAGCACATCTGGCCCTCTGGGGCACCCCCAGCTCTTCTGGTGGGGGCAGGGGTGGTGTGGCACGAAACGGCCACTGGGGGATGGCCCACACCGGGCACCACTGACTGTGCACAGTGAGGCCACTCGTCCTTAGAAGATCCAGCCAAGCACAGGCTGGCACGGTTTTGAGACAAGGACTCCTCACCGAAAATCTGTACGTGTTACATGTTTAACCGACAGCAACAGCAACAGCTGTCCTTCCGAGAGGCGCCTGCAGGATGGGGCACAGTGAGTCAGCTGGCAGCGTCCCCATCTTTTTCCCAAGGAGGAGGAACCGATTGCTGTTTCATGTGTCGGGGGCTTTGGGGAGGGCGTGACTGTCACCTTGCGGAGAGGTGTAGGTTTGGAGCAGTGAGGGGAGGGGCACGTGAAGGCACCGGCCAGCCTCCCGTCCCTCCCCCATCACTTACCGTCCTCTTTAGCATTTAGAAGCCAATGCCTGAGCCACGGAATCAGCCCCTCTTTGGCAATCAAGTGCAAACCTAGGGTTGCGACAGCTCTGACTCTTTCCACACATTGGAGCGGGTGTGGCCGTGACCCTGGCTCCACTGGATCCTGTCATGCCTGTGGACCTCCCTCCAAGTAACCTCTGAGGCCTTATCCTGGCAGAGGGGCTTCCGAGATGAGTGAGGGGAGATGAGGGAGACCCGAAGGTCCAGACCAGGTAGGGCTGGCCTCAGGATGCAGGAAGGCTGCCGAGGTCCAGCCTGTGCACGGTGGAGGGAAGTCGGAGCGCTTCAAACACCGCCCCGGGCTGTGGGCTGGTCTGGCCGCGTCTTCACCCCCTACCTGTGCTTTCCGGGCTGAGCTGCAGCCACTCTTTGTTCTCTCTCAGGGGTCTTTTCCCCAGCCCTCCTCCACTCCCCTCACCAAGCCAGGGGGCCAGGCAGAGCCCGGTTGGACTGCTGATTGCTGTGACCTGGGCAGGTCACACACCCTTGCTGAGCCTCAGTTTCTGCCTCTGTAAAATGGGTGTGTGCTCAGCACACGGCACCTGGGGGCTCAGTGGCCAACTCAGCACAAAGTGCAGAGACCCAAGTCTCCCCGAATGTGGAATTTGGTGGGGAAATGGGGGTGTCTGAACACTCTGCATCTTATTAGGTATCTAAGATTTGTGTTAGAGGAGAGACACGACCCCATCGCCGCACCCCAATCCCCTGACGAGTGAACCCCTGCTTGTTCCTCTCAGGAACTAGTGCAGGACATTCAGGTGGGAAAGGGGAACACCCTCAATTCAACCCTTCTGGACATTTCCTCTTCCAAAGAGCACTCCATCCACACACCTGGTGTGCAGAGAGATGTCCAGAAACCAGGAGGCCTTCACCAGCCTTCTTTACACGTACGCAGAGGAGGCACAGGTAGTTTTGTTCCCACGCACGTGAGTGTGTTTTTGGGGTGAGGCCCTGAGGACTCGCCGCAGACGGGTTCTGAGCTGGCTGGGGACAGGCCTCGGGGTCCCTGATGCTGTGGCCCCAGCGGTGAGTCTGTGTGGAAGGCCCGGGGCTTGTTGGCTCGTTTTCCCTATTTTTACTTATTATCTTTTGGCTGCACCGAATGGCATGTGGGATCTTAGTTCCCTGGCCAGGGATCGAACCTGTGCCCCCTGCAATGGAAGTGTGGAGTCCTAACCACTGGACCGCCAGGGAAGTCTCAGGGGCTTTCTTTAAACTCTTAAAGTGTCTGTGACCCCAAGAGGGTGAAGACCCACCCACTGTCCAGGTCTGTGCCTCGAGGCTGACATGAAGCAAAGCTCTGCAACGGGCGGGAGCAGAGAGAGGTCCAGGCGGGCCCAACCTCATCCCAGCACCTCCTCCAGGGGCTTCTGGAAGCCCCTCCGATGCCCCCCCTCAGGCAGAATCAGAGGCAACTTGGGTTTTGCCATGTGACTCCGGGCCAGCCCCTTGCTGGCTCAGGGCCATAGCCCCACCCCATCAGGACATTTGCAGCTGGGCATGGGAGGGGCCTCACTGCATCCCGCTTGGGAGTGGCAGTGCCCAGGATCGGGTGTAGAGGGAACGTCCACAGGCCCCAAATGTCATTCGGGGTGGAGGGCCCGGAGCCGGAAATTGTGAAGGAGGGAGGACAGACCCCCGCTCCACCCCTGTGCCCTCTGGGCCAGCAAGCACCCTGACACCCAGACAGGCTGATGTCCTCAGGGGCAGGGTCCAGTCAGCCCTCGGGGGTGCATGGGGGCTGATCAGGACCCAGGCCTCCTCACAGAGGCCCCCCACCTCGCCCCAGACCTACTGTGGTTTGCGGATGGCATAGGGGTCATAAGTACCATCTCTGTGACCTGGGGCAGGGCCGAGAAATGGGGGTGAGGCCCCCTTCCTGGGAGGGTCGCTGAGATGAATGAAAGTCCACCTGGAGTGCCTGGACCAGTGTCCGGCAGGGAGTAGATGCTCAAGAAATGGTAACTGATGGTGTGACGGTTATTGTTACTGTTGCTATTTCTTTTTCAGCATTGTACAGAATCATTTTGTTTATTTTTTATTATCCTTTTAACATTTTTTAATTAATTTTTTTGGAGTATAGTTGCTTTACAATGCTGTTAGTTTCTGCTGTAGAGCAAAGTGAACCAGTTACACGTATACATATATCCCGTCTTTTTTGGATTTCCTTCCCATTTAGGTCACCACAGAGCATTCAGTAGAGTCCTCTGGGCTATACAGTAGGTTCTCGTTAGTTATCTGTTTTGTACATAGTAGTGTATATAGGTCAATCCCATTGTTATTACTATTAATATTGTTGTTTGCCAGGAAATTTGCTGGAGATGCAGAAATGAATGCTTCGTGGTTCCTGCTCTCTGGAAGCTTATGGGCTAGTGGCCAAGACACATACATGTATAATCAAGGATAGGAAGTCCTATAACAGGGCGATAGTGATTTTAATAACAACAACAACAACAATAATAGTCGCTAGTATTAATGCCATTGAGAGCATGCTATGTAATGGTCCCTATGCTAGGAGATGTACCTGGATTTTGCTTAATGCTTGCGATAACTCTATGAGGTAAGTAATATTGCTACCCCCTTTTACAGATGAGGAAACAAGAGGCTCAGAGGTGGAATGACTGACCCAGGGCCCACAGCCAGCAAGAGGTAGGGCCAGAGCTTGAACCCAGGCAGTCAGATTCCTTCTTCACCAAGGGAAAGGCCACCTCAGTTGGGGAGGAGGAAAGGAGGTCAGGGAGGGCTTCTCAGAGGAGGTGACATTTTCTTGGATTTACACATGCACATCTTAGTTACCCCACCTCCCCCCCTGGAGGCAGGTGCACAGGTGGGCTGGTCCACATCTCTGTCCCCAGTGCCCGGCGCAGGCCCTGGGGCAGGCCAAGGGGACTCGGTGACTCTGATGAAGGAATGCGTGAGGGGCCTCAGCCTCACCTCGGGCCTCGTTGCCAGCCTGTCTTGCTCACCAGGACAGCCAGCCTCGCAGCAGGAGAATCGGGTCCCAGCCCCAAGGCAGGGCCGGTCCCCCAGGGACCAGGAGAGGGCAGCCCCACCAGCAGTGTGCTGTGAGGACAGGACTGCGCTGGGAGGGGGTGATCTCTCTGCTGGACGGCTTCCCTGGGGCCTGACAGGAAGAAGCCAGAAATGCGTGTTTAACTACCCTGTGTACGACAGAGAGCTAGTGGGAACGTGCGGTACAGCGCAGGGAGCTCAGCTCCGTGCTCTGTGATGACCTACAAGGGTGGGATGAGGGTCGGGGGGAGGGAGGTCCAAGAGGGAGGGGATACGTGTATACAGAGAACTGATTCACTTCATTGTACAGCAGAAACTAACACAACATTGTAAAGCAAAAAAAAAGGAAATGCGCGTTTACAACAGGGTGGGGTCCACATGCAGCCCCCACCCCAGCTGCCTCCACCTCCTTGGTCAAGCCCACCTTCCACAGACTGTCAGATCAGCGCTGCCCCGTCACTCCCTCGGCCCCCTGGCCACCATTATCACTGGCCCCTTCCTCTCACCGTGAGTGTCTGTGCGTCGTGGCCCCCAGGCCTCGTCCTCAGCATGCCTGCAGGGCTCACCTTGGTGCCGGCCATCAGCCCGCCAGGTGACGGGGTGGGGGGTGGGGCTGGGCCCAGGTGGGGGTGGTGCGGAGATGTCAGAACCCACGTGTGTGTTGGGGTGGAGGGTGCGCAGGGACCACGGGGTTTGGGGAAAGGGCTTCTGATGCGGTCCCCGCCCGCCCCAGCTTGAAATCCAATTTAAAAAATTGGAACCGTGTACGGTACACTGAAAAGACTGGAATGTGTGTTTCCACAATGTGCGTTGGCACACAGACACCGAATTTTACTTTCAAAAACCCCTCGTATCTATTTAAAGTGACCTGGAGGCATTTTCAATGACAGCAACAGGTTCCCCTTGAAGAAACTTGGAGGAGAGCTACAGAGGAAAGAGGAGGCAAAGCCAGCCTTGAGAACACGCTCCCCGCTTTGAAAACATCGGAGAGGAATCCCCGCCAACGGCAAAGCTCGGAGTAACTCTGAATGGTGGTCGCTGTGATGACGGGTCTTGGAAGAAGGAAAGCCTTCACAGACCAGCCTTCAGGAGGGGCACGCTGAGTGGGAACAGCTGGCCTGCTTTCTGCAAGAGAAGGCAGCTGACTCGCACCAGAAGCCCTGGGCTGACCCGGCTGGCAGGGCACAGATGTGAAGGATGAGGTCATCTGAGACACCAGCACATGAGTAGCTGCCCCAGGGAGCATATAGAGCCTCAGGGAGCACGAGACCCCCTGGGCTGGAGTTTCTGGCAAGAATCTGTCTCCAGAAACAGCCCTGAGATGGGGCGGGCTGCCCTGTCACCCACAGAGGCCGGAGGGAGAGGAGCTGCAGGCACGGCCACCTCCTCTGTGCCTGAGATTCATAAGCACTCAGGAGGACGGAGCAGGGCATGTGGCTCCCTGGGTCCCTCGGGGAAGGCGGGACCAGGCTGGGATTGGCGCCAGCATCCGGGTGTCCTCAGGGATCAGCGGTCATCACACAAGAATTCACCAGATTAGTTTACTTCTTAAAAGCAGGAGCAAAAGCCAGGGACCGTAGGAAACCAACTCAAAGGATCCTTATTTATTTATTTATTTATTTTATTTATTTATCTTTGGCTGCCTTGGGTCTTCGTTGCTGCGTGCGGGCTTTCTCTAGTTGTGGAGAGCGGGGGCTACTCTTCGTTGCGGTGCGCGGGCTTCTCATTGCGGTGGCTTCTCTTGTTGTGGAGCACGGGCTCTAGAGTGCAGGCTCGGTAGTTGTGGCACATGGGCTCAGTAGTTGTGGCTCACTGGCTCTAGAGCACAGGCTCAGTAGTTGTGGCGCACGGGCTTAGTTTCTGTGCGGCATGTGGGATCTTCCCGGACCAGGGCTCGATCCCATGTCCCCTGCATTGGCAGGCGGATTCTTAACCATTGCACCACCAGGGAAGCCCATCAAAGGATTCTTGACCTCTGCCAAGGAAGACCACAAGAGATAAAGGTCATTCCCCAAATAATTCACTGGGGAGATGGGAGAGGGCGGGGCAGGCCGGCTGGTGGAGCTCTGACAGCAGTAGACACTGGAGAGAGGATGGCTGGACTGGGGAGCAAAGAGGCGGGACCACGATTGAGAAGGGAGGGTTGGTGGGACGTGGTGACCAGCCTCCGGTGCTCTGTGGATGCGCTTCTGTACAAGACTGGCCTCCTGGTGACTATCTCCGGGAGACCTTGGACAGCCACCCCAAGGTTTGCAAAATCCAGTTCCTGAAGCACAAAATACACAGAAACTCAGCCTGACACCCAGGCCTCCTGCCGCCCCGCCCCCCCTCCTGCCCACACGGGCTACACTGGATTCTCATCCTTCCCTCCTCCCTGCCCCGGTGCCTTTGCTCATGCTCTTCCCTCTGTGCCTGTCCTCTTTTCCCTACCTGATGAATCCTTGTTCAATCTCCAAGGCCCAGCTCAAACATTGCTCTTCCTCTGGAATCCCTGGACATGTCTCCATGGAACGGCTGGCCCCTGAACTCCACCCTTCTGAACCCACACTGGCCATCCCAGCCCGTCCCAGCCCGTCATCCCTGCTTGTGTGTCTTCCTCCATGGATGGCGGGCTCCCTGGGGGCAGCCACCCACTTACTCCTCTCAGAGACACCAGGGGTCTAGGAAGCAGTACGTGCCAGGAGATGTCAGTTTCTTTCTTTCTTGGGTTCTAGACCTGCACTGTCCGATGTGATCACCGCCAGCCACTTGTGCTACTGAGCACTTGAAACACGGCTTGCTGAAAGTTTAATATCCTCATTGAGATGTGTTTTCAAAGCAAAAGGTTTAGAAGGCTTAGGGGAAAAAAAGAATAAAATCTCTTATTAATTCTTGTTTATATTTATTGCAAGTTGAAGCGATAATATTTTAGATATATTGAGTTAAATAAAATACATTATTAAAAGTAATCTTACCTCTCTCTTTTTACTTTTTTTTTTTAACATCTTTATTGGAGTATAATTGCTTTACAACGGTGTGTTAGTTTCTGCTTTATAACAAAGTGGCATTTAAATGGCTGGAAACTGCCTGTCAGACATCAGTATGATAAGGTTTACCAAAGGCTGATGAGACCCTGGGCCACATTAACAGAAGCAGAGTGTCCATAATGAAGGAAGTAAGTCAGCACTACGGCTATCCCAGGAGCAGGAGTTTCTGTGCTGGGTCCTGCATCTTAGGGGGGCACCGACCACCTGGAACACGCTCAGGAGACCCACCCAGACATGGACTGAGATGCAGTGGTAGAAGGACCTGTTTGAGGTCCTGGGTACCTGTCTCTGCAAGGCTGTCCCTGGGCAGGAGTGAATCTGTTCTGAGGCCTCCGAGGGCTGAGCTGGAACCCTCAGCGGCAGGTGTGGGGAGTTAGACTCTAATAGATTTCTCTCATGGGAAAGAGGGCTCCTTTATAAGAAGGAAGTTCCCCATCCACAGGGGCGCTCACAAGGCTGGATGACCAACTGGGATAATGTTAAGGGGACTGGAGCGTGAGCTGGGTCCCTGGATCTCAGAGTCCCTTGGGGTTCCAGGCAGAGCCTCTCCGGGGCCCAGCATGGCTATGCCTGTGGGGTAAGGTGGTCCTGGGCTTTGTCTGCTGTGGTTCGATTTCTCCCCAGGGGCCAGAGTCAGCTGGGACCTCTGATTGCCCCCAGCTGGGGTCCATTGTAGAGACAGCCTGGGGTTACTTGCCAGCAGGCTGGTGAGTCGGTTCAGGGCAGGGTGAGCCCCGAGGCCCACAGTCTCTGAGGCGAGGATGCTGCTGACTCAGCCTTCCCAAGGCCGCTCAGCTCCTGAGCGGGACAGAAGGGCAGACAAAGAGCCCAAGAAAAGTGGAGTCCAACCCCGGAGCAGTGCCGACAGAGAGGTTCAGTGGGTGAATAATAGGATATTCGCTCACGCACAAGGCATGTCTGGATGGAACTTCGTCTTATGGAAATTTTCAAGTATAGACCCGAGCGGAGAGGTCAGTACCATGGACTTCATGCACCGTCACCTGGCTGCAGCCACGAGCCATGCACGTGTCCTGATGGGGCTGCATCTGGGAGCAGGTTAGGGGAGCCAGTTTCCGTTTATAGAAGCCACGCTCTGTTCTGCTCACGAGACCTTTTAAACAATAGTGAGGAAGTGGGGCAGGAAAGTCCCCCCCCTCAGTGGGGTCAGCACCTTGCTGTGTGGGGTGGGGCACGTCACTCTCTTGGATCTCACCTGCCTCAGCTAGAAATGGGGGCCCTGACCTAGACGTTTCCCAGACACCAGAGACATGCCCGGAGCTGAATTCATCACCTGTCCCAAGTCTGCTCTGTCTCCCAGATTCCCATCTCAGCCCATGACACTGTTGTCCACCCAGTCACACAGAGCAGAAACCTGGGTGTCATCCAGATTGCTCCCCCCCACCCCCAGTCTCTTCAGTCATGGGTCCTGCCTGTTCTCCCTCCTGAATGTCTTCCACTCTGGCCATCTTAATCCCAGCCCCACTACCATCATCGTCCCTGTTGCCTACTACACTAGTCCTAGCCTCCAGTTGCACCCCTTTTATTCTCCTACCCAGAAACCACGTCCGGGGGGGATCACACTTACATTAAGATCTGGATTTTGATGCCCAAACCTCTATCTGCTTGAGTTAGAGGACAGTTCATTTCCCCAAATATTTATGAGATCCTCTGTGGGTACTTATACCCCTCAGAGTCAGTCCCCACAACAACCTTGTGGAGGGACAGGTGTGATCATGACACCTGTGCCTGCTGGTCTCCTTAGGTTAAGGGTATCAGCTGCTGTGGATGGCCGAGTGAGGGGTCCACATTGCTGTTGCTTCCCAGCCTCCACAGGTATAATCTGAGACTGGACCCCAACTTGGGGGGCAGGGAGAGACCAAAGAAAGAGGTAGGCCACTCCAGATTGATACGTGGCAGGTTTAATAAGCAAGGGCACTTACTTACAAGGCTTGCCTTGGGCAGCTGCAAGATAAGTAGGTTTCCACAGGCACCCACCAGAATCTTAAAGTTTATATAGAGGCCTCAACTGGGTTTAGTCACGAACCCAGTCCAGATAGCTCAGCACCATCAACACATTTCTAATTCAAGGCCGATTCCTTGGAGCCCAAGGTAATCTACGGATTCATTTCAATGCAATCCCTATCAAAATACCAATGGCATTTTCACAGAACTGTATAAATATGTGCGTTTCACAGAACAAATAATTTTAAAATTTGTATGGAAACACAAAAGACACCAAATAGCCAAAACAATCTTGAGAAAGAAGAACAGAGCTGGAGGTATCATACTCCCTGACTTCAAACTATACTACAAAGCTTCTGTCATCAAAACAGTATGGTACTGGGACTTCCCTGCTGGCGCAGTGGTTAAGAATCCACCTGCCAGTGCAGGGTACACGGGTTTGAGCCCTGGTCCGGGAAGATCCCACATGCCGCGGAGCAACTAAGCCCATGCACCACAGCTACTGAGCCTGCACTCTAGACCCCGTGAGCCACAACTACTAAGCCCACGTGCCACAACTACTGAAGCCGGCATGCCTAGAGCCCATGCTCTGCAACAAGAGAAGCCATTGCAATGAGAAACCTGCACACCACAACGCAGAGTAGCCCCTGCTCATCATAACTAGAGAAAGCCCGCGGGCAGCAACAAAGACCCAACACGGCCAGAAATAAATAAATAAATAAACATTAAAAAAAAAAAAAAGACGTGACCGCTAGCTGACCTGCGAGCTGGACCCGGGCGATTGGAGGCTCCCACCCCCTTTCCTGTTCTTAGAATATGCCTTCTGCTTGCCCTCCCAGCTCCCAGAAGCTGCTCCAAGGATACAGCCTTTTATGTTTTCCTTTTTTTTATTGAGGTACAGTTTATTTACAATATTATATAAATGATAGGTGTGCAATATAATGATTCACAATTTTCAAAGTTATACTCCATTTAGAGTTATTATAAAACATTGGCTATATTCTCTGTGTTGTACAATATATATCCTTGTAGCTTATTTATTTTATATATAGTACTTTGTACCTCTTAAGCCCCTACCCCTTTCCTGCCTCCCCTGGTAAATCCCTCCAGCTCTGCTCCCCAGGGGCACCAGCGTTCTAGTTCCTTGTGGATCTTCCCAGAGAGGTTCGATCCTTATAGTCTCATGTGTTTATATCCCCTATTATCCTCCTTTATAAAAAAAATCACCCAAGAGGTGCAATCCTATGCACACCACAGTACCATGCTTCTTCCTCGAAGGCATGGCCCTTGCTGGTCCATGTACATCTGCTCCTCTTGCAGCAGCCAGAGACTCTTTGATGCTGCGTCTGCGTCTGATGAGTTTGGTTCTTTCTTGTGCTTTGTTTTCGTTTGTGTTGCGTCTTTTTAAATCTTTCCTTCTATGGTCTGAGTTGTTCTTTGCTGCGTATGTGTGTGACCCTTCTGATGATTTGGAAGGCCCATGGTCTGCTGGCAGTGATACAGGTAGACATTATCAGCCCCAGTCTGGTAAGGAAACAGGCTCAGAGAGGGGAAGTGACTTGCCTGTGGGGGCCCAGCCTGGGAGGCCTGAGTCGGGAAACAGCTCAGGTGTGCCGCCCCGGGCTCCAATCAGCTCCACATCTACAAGCCCTCTACCGAGACAGCAGCAGGACCCGGTGGCAGGGGCGGGGTGGGGGGCTGGGTTCAGCCAGGCTGAAGGGATCTGGAAGCACATGGGGGCATTCTGTCTCGGAGAAGCTGGTTTCACACCTGCAGGAGGGGGACGGCAAGGCGCTCGGGGGAGGTTTGTGAGCCGCCTTGCCATGGGCGTGGGAGGCTACGGGTGATGGGGTGAGAGGTGATGAGGCCCCTGCCTGCTGGGTCCCAGGGAAGGAGGGAAGAGGTGAGATGATTGAGGAGATGGCAGCGAGACAGTGCGGGAGGCTCAGTGATGCTCCACCTCTGCCACTGGGAGAGGATGGGAGGGAGTGGAGAGGTGGCGGGCGGAGGTTGCTGTAGGTGATGGAAAATTCCAGGCTGGAGGTGCAGCTCCAAGAGGGACGGGGTGGGTATGTCAGGAGCTGGGGCTGGGCTGGGCGAGGGCTGTCTCCTCCAGGGAGAGATGTGGGGAGAGGACTGGGTGCTGACCTGGGGCCAGGAGAAGGACACGCCTCTTTGTAGGGGTCTCACTTTGCCTGGTCCTGTGCTGGAAACAGGCGCTTGCCCCCGGCTGGCCCATCCTGGAGTCTATTCAGCGGGGGCTTGTGGGCGCCCTTCTGCATGGGACCAGGCACCTGGCAGGGCACAGAGACACGGGCTCTCAGTCGCCCGCTCTAGGGGCACTTTCCCAGTGGTCTGTGCTGCCCACCAACGGGCTCTGCCCGCCCCACCCCTGCCGTCCCGCCGGCACACAAAGGTGGCCCTGCTTCAGCCACGTCTCTCCTTACAAGCAGGTTGCCATTGGCCTTGACGGCTGGTGAGACTGAAGGGCTCTGTCCCGGCCCTTCTTCCTCCCGCATCCCTGAGGCCTCCTAAGTCAAGCTCCCCGTGGTGCGTCCCACCACAGGGAGCGGGTGGTGGTGACGGTGACCTCACCATCTTTCATAAACAGGCACTGGCCAGTTGGAGGCAGCATTGCTATTCCCTTTCCACAGATGCAGAAACAAGCTCCCAGGGGGGCAGGGCACGCGCAGCCCTGCTGAGCCCGGCCTTCCACCCCGACCCGCCCGCATTCCGCTCAGGGTTAGGGAGGCTGGAGGCAGAGGGGAAGCCCAGGAAGCTGAGCCTGGCCGTCAGCTGCAGTGGACACCTTCCTGGAGCCTTGGGCCTTGGGCCACAGAGGGCAAACCGACTGTCATCTGTTCTGACACAGCCTGGGCCCCGCTGCTGACACCCATGCCCTCTGCCCAGACCCCTGTCCGCTCTTATCCTCCCCACTAAAGCCCCACCTGCCTCAGCAGCCTCATCTGGAATCACTGCCCTCCACGCCCTCTGGTCCATCCCACAGGCCCCTCACTGAGTCCCGGACACACCTTATGCTTTCCCACCTCTGTGCCTTTGCTCTAGAAAGTCCCTCTTGAATCTCTGCCTCCCACCATCCTCCCTCCCTTCAAGGCAGCCTTCCCTGACTGATTCCCTTTCGGGGGTGAACACAGTGAGGGAAGGGCAGGGTGCAGGGAAAAGGGTGTTGGGTCTGGGCCAGCCTAGGCTTCCCCAAGAGGCCCTGAGACTGCAGCCGCTCAGTGTTCACATTTCTGGGTCTTGCCTTCGAGATTCCATCTAAAACACCCTCCTGCTCTCTCAGGATGAAGCTCAGACACCCTGTCTGCTGCTGTGTCTCATCGTCAACCTCGATTTCACCTCCAGTACTTGCCCTTGTCCCCATTTCTTTCATCAAAAAAAAATAATAATAATAAAATCACATCGTGGATATATTTTACAAGTCCTCATAAGTTGTTTTTTTTTTTTTTTTTTTTCCCGGCCACGCTGTGTGGCTTATGGGATCTTAGTTCCTAGACCAGGGATTGAACCCGGGACCTTGGCAGTGAGAGCTCAGAGTCTTAACCACTGGCCCACCAGGGAATTCCCCCATACGGTCTTTTTGGATGGAGGTGGGGCACAAGAGATAAAGGAAGGAAGGAAGGTTGGCTTTGGTGCTTAGATCTATCAAATGGGTGTTACTGTCCACTCAGAGTCCCAGCTCTCGTCTCAGGGGAGTTCCCCGGGCCAGGAGTCCCCTTTGTTCCATCTTGGGTGGGGGGCAGGGTCAGGTAGCTGTTCCTGGCCCCTCCTCAAGGCTGGGGCTGGGGTATGGAAGTGTGGCCAGCGCCCCAGCTATGTGACGGGAAGCAGTGGCACCCGGCACCCTAAGAGTGGGCTTCGTTGGGGGTGGGAG
Source organism: Lagenorhynchus albirostris (assembly GCF_949774975.1). Lineage (NCBI taxonomy): Eukaryota > Metazoa > Chordata > Mammalia > Artiodactyla > Delphinidae > Lagenorhynchus > Lagenorhynchus albirostris. The sequence continues at coordinate 5,791,273 of NC_083105.1, forward strand.
TGCAGGCTGAAGCTCTGGGTCACCGCACTCAGAAGTCCTCCCCGTCCCAGGGCTGTCATGTGGGGACCTGCCCTGCTCACCGGACAGTCCCGGGCCCCCTGAGGCTGACCTGTTAGCAGGGTCACCCCCAGGGCTGGTTTCCCCCCTTCTGGGGGCCGAGTCTTGGTGATGCTGTGAAGAGTTGGTCCCCTCTTCCCTTGCAGGATTAGGGCAGCATTTTGGGGGCAGCCCAGGCCTGGAGGCCCAGCCCCCTGGCCCAGCTTGGCCCTAACTGGCTGTGTTACTTGGGCGAGCCCCCTGGCATCTCTGGCCTCCAGTCCCTTCATCTGTGAAAAGGGATACTAATCCTGCTTCATAGAATTGGGGGGCTGCATGGGAAAAGACCTTGCTCAGTGCCTGGCCCTGGAAAGGCACTTGAGGGGGGACCTTCCACCCTTGGTCTCCTGAGGACAAATAAGGAGGTTGGACCCTGCATCCTGAAGGAGGCCTGGGGAGCCATCCCAGCCCCTGCCCGCTTCTCCGTGGGCCTCTGCTGGTCTCTGTCTGTCCCTCCGCCCTGCACACACCGAGCAGCGGGGGCCTTTGGACGGCGCTTCCAGCCCCTCAAGTCCCATTTGTCCGGAGTAGCTCGGACTCCAATGTCTTACAGGCAAAGCCTCAGAGCTGGTCGTCTGAAGTCTTTTCATAAATACTCTGTGCAAATCATGCTCCTGGACTTCTTAAAGTGGGACTTGGGTGGACGCTCTGGTCCCTATGCCTGCCCCCCAGGCCCACGGCCCTGTTGCCTCTAGACAGAGTCAGGACCTGCTGTGCCCAGGCTCCATGCTGGGCATTGGGCACGTGGAAGGGAACTGGTGGAGGCCCCAGACCTGGGTCCACACCATGCAAGCCTGTGATGGAGGTAAACAGATCGCTTTGGACACACAGGGACAAGCATTTTCCAGTATTTGTTGTGACCAATACACTGCTCACCTTTACCCAAGTGTCGCTGAATTCACAGCAGCTCTTGGTCGTTCGGTATTTTCTCCGTCAGTGGATGCTAAAACGACAATTGCCAGGCGACTCCCCGGGTGTGTGCATGAAGTGAGACCCTCATTCTTGAAAAGGTTGAGGTTTATGATGTAGCTCAATTTCCCCGACTTACAGGTGGGGAAACTGAGGCCCAGAGAGAGGCAGTGACTTGTCCCAAGCCTCAGTGGCAGAGTCCACTCCAGAACCCAAGTAGGCTGGCATCCACTTGTCAAATCTGGGTCTTGGGTCCTGGGTGAAATGCTCCTGGAAGATTCTGGCCCATCCCCAGGATGTGCACATGGGTGAAATGCTCCTGGAAGATCCTGGCCCATCCCCAGGATGTGCGCATGGGTGAAATGCTCCTGGAAGATCCTGGCCCATCCCCAGGATGTGCGCATGGGTGAAATGCTCCTGGAAGATCCTGGCCCATCCCCAGGATGTGCGCATGGGCACAAAGTACTGGCATCTCGAGGGTACAGACAAGGGACGGTTGCTAAACGTCCTGCAGTGCACAGGACAGCGGCCCTTCCCCCATCAGAGAATTCTCCAGTCCCAAACGTCACTAGTCACTAGCATCAGGGTCTCTGTTAAGCATCTTTTTCACTGCAGGACTTGTCAGAGCCTCTACTGGGAAGAGTAGACCATGTTTTCCAAGTGGGGAGAGAATCAGGATTTCTTGTTTGAGGTACCCGTGGTAGGACCAGTGTCCAGGGAACGCACTTTGGGAGACATAACTAGATTCTCAGTGGGGAATTCCTGGATGTTGGATGAAGGAGAAATGGTACTTGATGCCTGTCTGTCCTTGGGGGAAAGGTTTCTGCAGCAGTCCTGAGTCAGCAAGGGTCCTGTGAGTAGGAAGAGGAGGGCGGGTGTCAAGATGAACCTGTGTTCAAATCCCCCCCCTTTTTTTTTTTTTTTTGCTGTGCCTCACGGCTTCCGAGATCTTACTTCCCCCACCAGGGATCGAACCTGTGCCCCCAGCAGTGGACGTGTGGAGCTCTAACCACTGGGCCGCCAGGGAATTCCCTCAGATCCCTTCTTAACTTTGAGAACTTGGCTGGGATGTGGCGACGCCTCCCTGGCCCTCAGCCCCCCTCCCTGGACACAGCACTCCTGACACCCACTGGTGCAGACTGCTCTCGGGTTAGACACCATGCCCAGAGCAGGTTCTGAACAATCGTGTTGCCACTGACTTTTTTCCCCAGGCCTTGGTCTGCACCTTATCCTTCCCTTTCTACTCTGGGATGATTCCCCCCGAGTTCAGAGGGGAGGTAAGTGCGCTTTGGGGGCTCAATGACCGGGCCCTGCCTTGTGCTCTGGGCCGCCCGGGTCCCTACTGCTGAGAGGTGTGTGGGTGGAGAAAACAGTGCTCCTGGACCCCTCCCCCCACTGCTCCCGCGGTGCTCAGAGCATCCCGGACTGGGGTCCACCTAGTGGTCTGGGGCAGCTAGAGGTGACTGGCTGCAGCGTGTTTCCTGGGGTGGCTTCGGGGCTGTGTGGGCAGAGGGCACCCTGAGAGCAGCACGGCCGCCTGAACTGCAGCGCGACATCGACGGCGCTCTGAGCAGCAACTTGCCCTTTGTGGACTCCCCCTCCACCATCACCGTGTCTCCCTTCCACGGGACAGTGGACATCTGCCCCCAGAGCAGCTTGGCCAGCATGCATGAGCTGAACGCCTTCAATGCCACCTTCCAGATCTGTACCAAGAACTTCTTCCTGGGGGTCACCTCCAGCCCCGAGGTAGGTCGGGACCCCGTGAACGGCCTTGAAGGTGTTAGAGGTTTGGCTGTGATCTAGTGCCCCCTTGAGTCAGACTCTGTGCCCCTGAGCCCTCCCACAGCCTCAGGGCAGTCAGGACACATGTCCTGAGTCTCACAGCCAAGCCCTTGAACTCAACCTGGGCTCCAGTTGTATCCTTACTCGTCCCCCACTTCAAGGCAGTGCACCAAGGCCAACTCTGCTGAACTTCGGTTTAAGCCAGGCCTCTGCTGATGCTCTTCTGGGTCAGGCTCTGTGACAAGGTACTGTTGTCACCTCAGTTTCTTGGGGGAGGATACCAAGGCTCAGAGAGGTTAAGCAACTTCTTCAAAGTCACACGGCCTGGAAGCAGCAGAGCCAGGCTTCAAATCCTCAGCTAGCCCAGACCCACGCTCTTAAATGCTGCCCTAGACAGTGGCCAAATTGACTCTCTGTATGGTGGCAAGGCGCAAGCATAGAAAACGATGGACAGTAGACCCGCATTTCCTGCTTTTTGCCCCTTGGTATTTCTGGAAGTATTTCTTGCCAACAGTTTACCGTCATCACACGTTCTTCCACCCCAATCACATCCTGGCCCTCCCCTATTCCTTCACACCTCTTATGGTCCTGCAGTATTTTGTAATTTATGAAACAAGGTCCTGTTCATTTAAGCTGATCCTCCCTACGCCCATGGGGTAGACAGAAAATCTCAGCCCTATTTTATAGACAAGGAAGGCAAGGCTCTCAGAAAGACAGTGTGGATGTCTGGAGGTCACACAGAAAGGGAAGGCAGAGCTCCTTCCTGGACCTGCGGGTACTTTTCCCCCACGAGTGGGGCTCTGTTCGAGACAGACAGGGCTGGGCCCCGGCACTCCTCTGCCACCTCAGGCTGGTCCTGGCAGTTCTGGCAGTGAGCATCAAAGGGCAAAGGGAACCACCATGTACTGATCTTCAGGGAACCAGGAATCTCTGGCCAGGCCTGTTTCTCAGGGGATGGAACTGAGGCCAGAGAGTAGCGTCTGGAGCAAGAGCCCGCAGCCAGGGAGTCTCAGAGCCAGAAAGTGAACGAGGCTGCGGGGACGAAGGCCACTCAAGCAGATCTGCTCCACCTGAGGTCCTGGGACCCTCTCTGCCCAGTGCTGGGCAGGGACCCTCAGGGTCCTTGAGCCCTGCTGAGGCGTCTCTTGGGAAGCATAGGCTGTCCTGGGATCACTTGCTGTTGAAGATGAGTCTTTGGCCTGTGACCACCAACTCGAGGGGCAGGGCCAGGCCTTCCCCATCCCACCCTGACCTGTGTGTTGGCAGGGAGTGGCCGACAACTGCAGACAAGGCTACCTGGACGCCCTGAGGTTCCTGGAGAGATGCGGTAGGTGGCAGCCTCCACAGTAGCTGGGGATCCCCCCCACGTGAGTGCCAGGTGAACCCCGCTTTTCAGCTGTTTCAGTTTTTAGCGACCTCGGCTCACTCATTCTCTTCCTCAGCGTCTGCTCTATGTTTGGCCTGAGCTGGGGACACAGAGAGGAATCACACATGTGTCCTGCTCTCAAGCTGCCCACCACCTGGTGCGAGGGAGACAGATCCAGAGAGAGCATTTCCCCAGGGTGATGGAGGGATGCTCAGGGCCGTGGGAGCCCAGCGGGGGCACCTAACCCAGCCCAATGGGTTAGGTGGGCAAGGAGGGCTTCCTGGAGGTGGTGACATATAAGCTGGGTTTTAACTAGTGATGAAGACTATAGAGAGATTGAGGATGGAAAGGAAGAGGGCACTCTAGGCAGAGGGAAGAAGGGCAAGCGCAAAGGAACAGAGCTTGGTACCTTGAGAGCACATACCTCAGTGGGGCTGCAGGAGAGCGTGTGTGTGTGTGTGTGTGTGTGTGTGTGTGTGTGTGTGTGTGTGTGTGTGAGTGTGAGTGACAGAGCACTGGGTGGGCCAGAGAGGTTTCTTACCTGGAGAGCTTGGATGTCATGCCACAGGGCAATGCTCTTCAAAGTGGTAGAACTGAGATTTGAACTCAGGCCGTCTGGCTCCAGAGCCCTTGCCCTGACCCCTGCTCTACAGCCCCAAACACACGGCAGCTGGAAGCATTTGCTGAGCACATATTGTGCCCAGACCTGGGCTTGAGCTTTCTGTATTTATCACATCTAATTCTCGGAACAGCCGTATGCAGTAGGTCTTCATTTCCCCCTCTCCCAGGGAGGGAAACCAAGCATGGAGCTGTTAGGTCACAGAGCTATAGCAGGTGGTGACCACAGGATCTGAACCTTGGGCTGAGTCTTCAGGGCCTGGGGTCTGTTAACCACTAGCAGGTGCGTAGGAATGGGGGGGCAGGGCAGGGCCGGGGAGCACAGGACGGAGTCATTCAGGGCAAGCCACGGGTCCATCCCTCCTGTGGCAACCGGGTCCCCAGAGCTGGGTAGGCCACTGTCACCGGGAGGCTCCAGATGTGCTGACCTGTTGTATCCCTCCTCTCCCCGACCCAGGACTCACCAGGGAGCCAGTGCTGTGGATGTTGGCATCTAAGGAGCCCCCAGCCCCAACGGATGGGACCCGGGATGCTGACTGTGACAGAGGCCAGTGCCCAGTGTGCTGGTCAGGGATGTGCTCGGCTTTGAGCAGCTCTCCCCGGAGCTGGAGGCTGCTACTGCCCCTCCCGTCCTATACTTGCTCACCTACCAGGTGCCCTGCACGCAGGAGCCCAAGGCCAGGGGCCCTGCCCTGCAGGTTCTCGTGGTCTGAAAGAGGACTCATTTATCGACAATCTAAGTGCTAGGCGTGGAGCTGGGGCTCCTTTCATGCTGCCCCCTTCACTCCTCACCACAACGGGGGCCCATTTTCCTTAGCCCATTTCACTGATGAGGAAACTGAAGCTCAGAGAGGGGAAGGGGCTCACCAAGGTCTCAGAGCCTGCAATTGGGGGATTCAAGCACATGCCTGTGTCTGAGAAAGCCAGGTCTTTGCCCACTGCCCAGGGAAGGGCAAGAGGTGCTGAGGGACAGAGGAGAGGCACACACAGAAGGTTCTGGACTCTCCAGATGGAGATGGACTCATTTCATTCCCCCCCCCCAATAATTCTCTGAGGATGGTACTGAATTGTCCCCATTGGACAGTTGAGGAAACCATAGCACAGAGAGCTTAAGTGACTTGCCCAAGGCCACACAGCTAACAAACCATTTAGTCAGCTCTCTTGCTCCGTGACCTAAAGGTCACAATTGCCTCAACAGGAAAGGATAGGCACATGTAATCGTGGTGGGAGTGGGAGTTTGAGTGGCATCTAAGTGAGACTTGAAAGGAGGAGTTGGCCAAGCAAAAGAGGGGGAAGGTGAGCATCCAGGTAGCGGGCACAGCAGGTGCAAATGTCCTGGGTTTGGTGGGGGAGAGTTGGAGGCCCCTGTGGCTGAGGGAGGGGTGGGGTAGCAGAGATGAGCCTGGGGAGGCTGGGAGGGTGGGGCAGGCGGCCTTGAAAGCTGCAGGAGGAGAGATGGAGAGCCCCCGGGGTGGGGGGCGACCCCTCCTTTTCAGAGTTCGCTACTGCTCTGAACTCTGGGTCTAGTGTTTGCTGTACTTAGCCAGGAGGGGACAGGCTGACACGGTGGGAGGCTGGGTGGAGAGATGATGGTGGTCGAGGCCAGAGCAGGGACAAGGGGGTGGGCAAAGGGATAAGGAGGGCACCTCTTTCTGCGCAGGACACCACACAGGGCACGCAGAAGGGGGCCTGGATCTGCGCTGAGCCCCTGAGGCCCAAGCTTGGGGCTCTGGGACTCTGGCAGTGTCTCTGCAGCCACATGGGGGCACCAGAGAGCCTCTCAGATGGGGCAGAGACCGCCCCTCAGGCCCCGCCCTTACACACATCCCTTGATCCTCACCTTCCCCAGGGAGGTAGGTCCTGCCCGTGTTCCCATTTTTCAGAGGAGGTGACCTAGGCTCAGGAACAGGAAGGGACTCGTCCTAGGCCACACGGCAGATAACGGGGTGCCGGGTCCTGGGACTGTTGTTCGTGAACCCCGAGTCGAGGCTGGTGGTGTGTGCGTGGCCGAGCCGTGGTCTGGAGGCCGGGATTCGGGCTCCGGCTCTGCCCCGGCCAGGATGCCGGGCCCTTCCACTCTGGTCCGTTAAGGGGCTGGGGGCTCGGGAAGTGGTCACGTGGTCACGGCTGCTGTTATTAATACCGCTGATGTGTTGCTGTTAGCCAGGGAAGTATGGGGGGACACTTGTCCCACCCTGGGGGCCACAGCAGACTTTCCAGAGGGGCGGGAGAGATGGAAGCAGCGTGGGGAGCCTGACAGGCCTTGGGTCCATCCTGGCCCTGCCACTCCCCGGCAACGGGCTTGGGCGAGTCACTTCACTCTGAGCCTCAGTCTGCTCATCTGCGAAAGGGGTGCACTCTGTCATTTCAAGAATAACAAGGGAGCCTGGTAGGGGTTCCGTAAATGCAGCTGCTTCCTCTGCAGACCGGCTGAGGGTGGGGTGTCCTTCATGGCCTGTGCGAGGTAGAGAGGGGCTCGGGCTCTCCTCCCTGAGGGTGACCTTGAGGGGGTGGCTGGGGGAAGGGGTGGGCCACCATGGCCTCTCTTGCAGCACTGAAGAAAGCCTGTCTGAGGGACCCCCGCACCAGGGCTTCCTTCTGCCAGGCGGGCCCTGGGTGGGCGCTAACGTACCTTGCACACGGCCCTTTGAGTATGTCTACTTCCAGAGCAGAAGGTGAGGCCCGGCCAGGGGTACTGGGAGGGGCCTGGCTCGTTGAGACCAGTGCCCGTGGCAGGAAGGGCGGCCAGAACACTGCAGGGGGCAGAGCCCGGCTGGTGTCCCGACGCCGCCTGCTGTTGGCTGCATGACCCCGAGGAGTCTGGTGGTCTCCTGTGCAAGACAGGACTGATGGGAAGGCGGGGTAGCAGCTGTGACTCATCAATCCATTGGAAACAGGGCCGCCCGGTCAGTGCCTGGCCCCTCCTGCCTCTAGGATCTTTGGCCCACTGTTGCACCTGTCAGAGCCTCAGAGAAAATGTGATGTTTCTGAGGATAACTCTAGGGGCTGGTCTGCCTCAGATTAACTGTGTGGCCCGGGCCAGGTATCATGACCTCTCTGGGCCTCAGATTCCTTTTTTACAAAACGAGGCCTTTCCAGGGCAGATTGGCTGTAGTTAGGCCCTCGCTAACGGTTCTAACTCTGCTGGTTAATGGATCACTCTGCATTGTTTGTTCGTTCATTCCATCAATAGCTACTGAGGGTCTACCAAGGGCCAAGTCTGGGCTGGGAGCTGGGAGGCAGCACTGACTCAGACCCAGTCCCTTGCCTTGTGGAGCTCACAGCCCACCGATCATCACACATTCCCCTGTGCGCTCCAGCTGTGCCTAGGGATACCTAGAGAGGTCTACCCTGTCTGTAGATTCCTAGGAGAGGTCTACACTGGCTGTGAACTGGGACAGTTCACAAGAGGGTCTATCTGGTCAGGAAAGGTTACCTAGGGGAGATATCTTTTGAGCTATCATCTGAAGGATGAGTAAGAGTCCTCTAGGCAAAGAAGGAAGGGAAAAGTGTTCCAGACGGATGAAAGAGCATGTGCAAAGGTCCTGGGGCAGAAGACAGAAGGGAGTAAGGCTCATCTGAGGAACAGAAAGGGGGGCTGCCGTGGCTGGGGCCAAAATGTGGAGTGTGTACAAGGTGGGGCTGAGGAGGCTGGCAAGGGCTGGACAGGCAGGAGTCTGTAGCCAGGTGAGGGGTGTGGTCTTTATCCTGATGGTTGCATGAAGGCAGTGAAGGGTTTGGGCAGGAAAGTGTCATGGAGAGATCTGTATTTGTAAAACTTCTCTATTCCCTACAAGAAGGTCTACGACAGTGAGCCACAGGTCTCTGTCCTGCTCCATGCTGAGTTAATGACTAGCTCATCCCTGCTGTCTAAATTGCTGGTGACCCAAAGCTGGCAGACAGCTTTCTGCTGACATGAATTTTTCTTATGCTGAGAGCTTCTAGACTGAAACCACAGGTTGAAATCAAAAAGGCTAAATGCAAGTGCTAGCCTTTGCAGTTAAAAAAAAGTCCACTTATGAGCATTGATGGGGAGGCCCGCCCAGGCCGCAGGGAAATTCATATTTGGTATTTTCTGTAACCTACAATCTCAATGTGTAGGCTGCAATAATAGAGGCAGAAGGTCCAGAACAAATGAGGGGACAGTCCACTGTGACACTACACCCTGTGGACTGACTGTCTGCCCAGTTTGAGGCCCTGGTTTAGAGGCTCCTTGAAGGGCAGTACATTGGGAGGGGAGGCCCTGCAGTGTCCAGTAAGTCTGAGACGGTGCCTGGCCAGGTATCCCCTCAGTCACAGCTGGATGATGCTGCCCTCTGCTGGTCATGAGTGGCCACGGCAGCCATGGGAGGGCGCTGAGCAAGAGAGGACCGAGGTCAGATGTGTGTCTAGAAAGTTGCTGGATGCCGAGAGGGTAGTGAATGAAGGGGCGTGGAGGATGGAGGGCAGGGGCTGGTCTGGGGAGGAGAGAGAGGAAGGGACAGAAACACGGAGGAGGTGAGGTAATGATCCTCACTTGGCTGTGAGAAACTGAGGCCCAGAGAGGTTCCCTGACCCACCCAGGTCACACAGCTGATGAACAGGGGAGCGGGCTGCATCCCAAGCCAGCCTGACCCCAAAGCCCCGCCCTTTCCACCCCTGGGCTTCCCACTTGTGCCCTGTGGAGCTGATGACCCAAAGGGCCCAGCGGCCTCCTCCAAGTTCAGAGTCCATCGGGGATCAGTCCCCGCCCCCTCAGGCCTCTGCAGGTGCCTGTGTGTCCAGCCTGCTCTGCGGTGGAGCCAACACCCCCTTCCCTTTCCTTTAGCCCTGGCGCCTCGTTGCAGGGCCCCCGGCTCTGCTCTGGACCCGTGGGGACGGTGGGCTTGGCGGCGCTGCTCGCTTGGGCTTGGCCGGGTGGCGGAGCTGTGGCCGCCTCTCCCTCCAGGGTGGTGGCGTGGCTGCCCGACATGCCGGCCGACCTGCGGTGGATGCAGGGCTGGCTGAGGAACTTGGTCCTCAAAGTCTATTCCAGGATGAAGGACCAGCTCCTCGGGCCGGGCAGGTGAGACGGGCAGACCGGGGCAGAATGGGAGTGGCTGAGCTGGGAAGGGAAGGCGCCAGCTGTTTCCCCGGACCCTGGACAGGCAGTCACACCATCCGTTTCCCTGTGCCTCCATCCGCGCAGCCCCCAGCCGTGTGTTTGGTCCCTGCTCTGGGCCAGACCTGTGATGGGCTAGATGCAGCAGCTGACCCAGCGCATCGGTCAGTCCGGGGGGAGTCACTCTGCCTGCTTCACAGAGACGGCCTGAGCTCACGGAGGACGAGTGCATCTCCCTGCTCTGCCAGGTCCCCACCGGTCCTTCTGCCATCCTTCCAGACATCTCCACGGGCCCTGTGTGGGTCTGGGTTGGGGCTGCCCGCCTCTCCCCGACCTGCCCTCCCTTCTGGCTGGAGACCCCGGCAGTCCTCCCACACCCAGTGGAAATCAGTGCAGCGCTCCCAGGGAGTGGCGCCCTGGAACCTTTCTGCAATCCCCGCTCAGCCAGAAAAAGGGCTTATTGCAAGGTCTGGGAGAAGAGAGATCCAGGCTTCACCCAACTCCAAGCTCTGAAAACCACATTCACCGACTTCCTCTTCCTCTGCAGCTACTGGTCACCAGCCCCCTCCAGCCTGAGGTTGCTCCTCCCAAGGACCTGGTCAAGGAGCCCAGACCCGCCCATCAGGCCTGAGGAGACCAAGCTGGACCAGCCCAGTGACTGGCCTCTCCTGAATTCCATCGTGCCCCTGGTCCTGTGCCTACATCTGCCCTGAGTCCGTGAGTCCTGACCCATCTCCTGAGCTCAGAGCCCGGCCCCTAGCCCAGGGTGGGCACTGGAATTGTCAGCCACATGGAGGACCGAGAGGACAGAGACTCTTGTCCCAGGCCTTGTGGGCAGGTGGCCTCCAAGGGCTGGAAGAGGGCCCCCGAGTCCTTCTGTAGCCCCCGCTCCTGGGGCCCCGGGTACTTCTTTTCTGGGCAAGATGCAGCCTCAGTCCACCCCGGGTCGCCATGTGCCCAGGTCAACCTGCGTCTGTGTCATCAGTGGGAGAAAGGAAGGCGGGAGGTGAGACACACATCTTGGTTCTGGAATTTCCATATGGGGGCGCTGGGGGCAGAACCTCCTGAGAAGAGGGCTTTGGGTGCCGTTGTAGAGCTGCTTGCAAGACACTTCACAGAAGATGGAAAAATGCCACGTGCTCATATCAGATTGGGGAGCAGGTTGCAATGATGGGGTGGGGTGTGCCTCCCTTCACATCCTTTCTCTGTCCTGCACCAGCCCTCGGGGGTGACCCATGGTCTACGTCACTCTAGAAACCTTGACCTCTGACTTCCTCTGGGTCCATCGGCAGGGAACCCCTGACTGGAGACGAGAGGGCGGGAGGAGAGAGAGGGATTAAAATCTTCTCAGAATCCCAGCTGCATGTGCTTCTGCTGGGGTTCCGAAGGCCCCGGGATGCCCCCACACAGCGCTCCCCGCCCCTTGTTCCTCAGGGAGGGTTAGGGGGCAGCAGTGCCTCCAGCCCCGCCCCGCCCCTCCCCTTCTCGGGCGCAGAGGATGCTGGGGCCCACACGCCTCCGGCCTCTCCTAGGAGTGGCTGCAGCTCCCGTCCTCGGAGCAGAGCCCACACTGCGCCCCTGGCCAGGCTCTGTAGAGACATTCAGCCCGAGGAGGGGTGGGGAGGGCGGAGGAAGGCACGCGGGTGTGAGAGAAAAAGGAGCAAAGGGGTAAATATGTGAGCAAAAGACATATTCATCCATGCACTTGACTTACACTCAATGAGTTATAGGCTCTGGGGACACAGCTGTAAACAAAACTTACATTCTGGTTTGGGTGCAAGAGCAGATGCTAAACAGCAAATGGGAAAATGGGAAAATAAGATCATCCCGAGGAGTGGCAGTGCTGTGAGGAGACAGGAGGCTGAGAATGACGGCGGGGAGGTTTTCAGGAGGAGCAACATGGGACCAGGTGGTCTGGGAAGGCTTCTTGGAGGAGGTGGTATTTGAGGTGAGACCTGAGATGAGAAGTGAGAGCTGGGGAAAATCTTTACGAGCAGAGGGAACAGCGAGGGCCAAGGCCCTGGGTTGAGAATGAAGTTGGTCTGTTCAAGAAACCGAGCAGCCAGTGTGGCTGGACCATGAGAGTGACGGGGTGCACTGTGGGTGGGGCATGGAGGGCACCGTCGCCGTGATAAGGGGTTTGGATTGGGCAGTCACTGGAGGGTCGAGAGCAGAGAAACAAGAAGGTGAGTGAAGAGTGAGTGGCATCCAGGAGGGCCTGGGGATGGGGGTGGAGGTGAGAGGGAGAGAGGAGAGGGACGGAGAGTGAGGACCTGCAGGAGGGTCTCCAGCTCCCAACCCGTCTCCACGAGCCGAGGGGCCTGAGCTGGCCTTTTCCCCCTCCTGCTGTCAGCTGCATGGGGGCAGGCACAGGTACTAACCCCTGCAGCAGGAAGGGGGCTGTCCTCCCCCGAGTCAGGTAATCTCCGGGCCCTGGTGGTCCTCTGACCAGGGCTGGTGTGCTTTGTCCCCACTCCCACGTTCTGGGCTTGGGATTTCCTCTGCCAATGGAGAGGGAGGCCTGGCCACGTGGGTCTCCAGATTAAGGATTTAGAGCCTCAGGAGGCCTCTGAGTATATCCTTGCTCCCTTGTCCTTTGTCCCCATCAAGGACACAGGCCTCTATTCCCATGGGCATCAGGCCTCCCCTCATTACCCCCTCTCTCGTCAGTTCTTTGGGGCTTGCCCTGGGGCCACCTTTGTCCCCGTTGCTTTGTTTTGTGTCTTAGATGGGGAGAGAGAATCCCACCTTCCTCTCCATCATCCTCCTTCACTCAGCTGCATGTTGTTAAATGTTCCTGGCTTACGCGGCTGAATATCTCAGCTGCTTATAATACTCTGAGAACTTCTCTTTGGTCTTCATTATTTGTGGCTCATGTGTCAAGGTCATCTATTCTCAGCTTGAAAATTGCAGAGACTTTTCCCAAGCATCGCTCATGGTACTTCACAGTTCATAAGGACTTTCCTGCTTTCTCTTTTATTTAGCTCTAGACGTTGTCTCCTGTGGCTTTCCCCCATGGATCCCAGCTCTGCACTCTTGAGCCCATGGACCCTGCCTGCACCCTCTGCCTGGGGGCAGCCTGGCAGGGAGGGAAAGGTGGTGACCTGGTCCCTCTGAGGCTGCTCTTCCCCATGGAGAACAGCCCATGTCCTACAACCACTCCTCAGGGACATCCCCAACCCAGGCAGTCTGCTCAGTAAGCTCCAGCCCCTTGCTTGTCCAAGTCCCTCTAGGCACATGGGGTCCAGCGCTGCCCTCAGTATGATATGACCAGCGCCGGGCCTGAATCGCCTTTCACCTCCCGCCTCCTGGTCACTGCACCCTATTGATGTGGTCTCAGAATGAATGAGCGTGGTTTGAGCAGCCCCTGTGGACTTCACCGAGCCACCATCCACCAACAGTGCTTTGCTCTTCCTTTAGCCTAAAGATGGTTCAGCGGACAAAGCAGACAGCCCAGGAGCTGATCCAGGTCAGAGCTCCCTGATTCGTTACCTTTACGGCCTCCTGACACAGCCCTGAGGTGTTACAGAGCAGAGGAGGGATCCTGGGTTCTGAATTCAGGTCGACTCGGGTTTGAGTCCCATGTCTGCAGCTTAGCAGTGAAGTGACCTAGGGAAATCCCCTTACCTGTCAGAGCCTCAGTTTCCCCCTGTATAAAATGGACACAACAGCACATACCTCGTGGAATATTTACTTGAGAAAATTAAACGCTCCTTGCGGACTACATCATATGGGAGGGATTGCTGCTCAGAGAGGGAGAGCAGGGAGTGACAGTGCATTAGCCGCACTTCTGCTTTGTGTTAGGCATCCGACTAGGAGGACCTCTGGGCCCCCTTGGTACCTCATACTGCCCCTGGGTGGGGGAGAGTCCAGACAAAAGTCAGGGGAGCTGAGATGGGGGCCAGGACCTTTTATGATGTCAGAGCCCTCCTGGACCCTGCACCATGGTGTCCCATCATGGGTGCTAAAGTCATGGGGCCGCCACCCTCCTCTTTCTCCTGGGGTCCCAGCCAAGGACCTCTCAGGGCCCTGGGGCCTGGTAGAGCCGTGTGGCTCCATTCTTGAGCCGCGTTTCTGGGCTGGCTGCAAGCCCCCCGCCCTGGCTTTCTGAATGCAGTTGTCTGCTGTGTGTGTCCTGATGCCTGAGGCAGATCTCTGCCCCGAGGAGCTCACATGCCTCTATTGCTATATCTGTGGAGGTAATAGGGAATATAACCCTCACATGTGCACACCACTTACAGTTTTCAAAGCCAATCATCTCAGTTAATTCTCACAGCACCTCTGGGAGGTAAGCATTATTCTCCCCCATTTTATGGGTGAGGAAACCGAGGCACAGAGAGGTTATGTGCATCGGTAAGTGGTAGAGCTGGAAATGTCCAAGGGCGCTCCAGACAGCAGAAAGATCCCTGGAGCAACACAGCTTCCTTGTGCACCTGCTCTACGATGCTGGGCGAGTTCTTTCCTCGATCAATTCCTCATTTCTTTGTCTTTAAAATCACTAGTTGGCTTCTAAGGGGCTTCCAGCTCTGTTCTGAGCCCATAACATAGACAGTTAATACCACTGTGGTCAGAGGGAAGAGAGATGATTCCAGGAGGGGATTAGCCACAGAGAAATAGGTTTCTGAACTGAGTCTGTACGGAAGCCTAGAATTTAGATTGGCAGAGAGCCATTCCAGGAGTGGGGACTGCAGATGCAGAGGCAGGTTGTGGGTAGCAAGTTAAACAGACAAGGAATCTGAGGCTCAGAGTTGTGACGTGCCTTGTCCCAGGTCCCACAGCAAGTCAGTGGTAGAGCTAGAGTTCTAGCCCAGGCCAGGCTGTGGTCCCATCCTGTCTTCACACTAGAATGCTGGGTAGAAATATTGATGCTCAAGATTCTTCTGCAGAAATTCTGATCTTGAACTAGACCTGTCTGGGCAGGAATGTGGTTGGAGCTTGTAGTCCCTGGGCACTGGTGTCCTCAGGGGCCATCCTGTGGGTATGACCACCTGCCTGAGCCAGTCACCCTGTGACTCAGACTTCCTTAATGTCACCTGTGGCAAGCAGGCTGGTATGTGCCTGTCTGTGTCTGGGGTCACGTGATGCCCGTGGGTGACCTCTGCCCCAGCACTAAATCCTGGCCACGTTAGGCATCCACAGATACCTCAAACCCTCTGAGGTTAGCATCCCACCCATAAATCTGAGAATGTACACTAGCTGGATATTTGGTGATGTTAAGAAATAATCATTGCTTTTTAGTTGTGTTAATGTATTGGGAATGTGTTTTCAAAGAGTTCTTATCTTTTAGAGACCTGTGTCAAAATGTTTGTGAAAGAAGTGATATAATACATGAGTTGCTTCAAAATAATCTGAGTGGGGAGGGGTGGGTGAGAGCTGATGAAACCTGAGTTGGTAACAGTTGACAGTGGGTGATGGGTACACATTGATATAGAAGTTCATCGTAATATACTCTTTAATTTTGTATTTGTTTGACATTTCCTTAATAAAAGAGAACGTAACCTTAAAGATTTGATAGTACATACAAATAGGAAAATATGCATCAACATAGAACATAAAACAAAGCACAACCAGGGCCCCTGGGTGTTGTGGCTACCCAGAGTGCCAGATTGGGAGGGCGTTAGCATCTGGTGAGCTGGGCGCTTTCAGCACCGCGGACAGCGGCCGGCGCCGGCTTCCCTGCCTCTTTGCAGCCGCAGCCTTAGGGATCTCAGAGGGCAGGGAACTTCCAGATCCATATTACTTAGGACGAGTCTCTGCAGGACAAAAGACTATCCAGCCTCTTAAATACCCCCTGATAAGGGACGTTCACTACCCATGGGGAAGACCAGGCCTTGGTGGACGGTTTTGGCTCATAAGAAGCTTCTATTTCCTGCTCTTTAAGGATACCTTTGTCAAAAATGAATCAATCATATATATGTGTGTCTATTTCCGGGCTCTCCGTCCTTCCATTTATTTATGTCTATGCTTATGCCAATCCCACACTGTCTTGATTTATAGTTTTAAGGTACATAGCTTTATAGTAAGTCTTGAAATCAGGTAGTGTGGTAGTGTGAGCCTTCCAACTTTGCTATTCTTTTTCAAAATAGTTTTGACTATTCTAATATTTTGCTTTTCCATATAGATTTTAGAACCAGCTTGTTAATTTCTACAAAAAAGCCCATTGGGACTTTGCTTGGGGGTGCATAGACTCTGTACATGAATTTTGAGAGGAACAGGCATCTTAACAATGTTGAGCCTTCCACTTGATGCACAGGGTCTATGTCTCCATTTCTTTAGGTTTTCTTTAATTTATCTCCTCAACGTTTTGCAGCTTTTATTATACAAATCTTGCACGTTTTCTTAGATTTATTGCCAAGCACTTAATGTTTTTTGATGCTATTGCAAATGGTATTTTAAAAATTTCGATTTTCAATTGTTTGTCGCTAGTATGTAGAAATAGAATTGATTTTTGTTTGTTGGCCTTGTGTCTTATGAGCTTGATAAACTCATTTATTCACTCTAGTAGCTTTTTGGGTAGAGTTCTCAGGGTTTTCTATGTTAACAGAAAACAGGGTTTTCTACGTTAAATTCTTTAGATTTCTATTCTGAAACAATTAAACCCAGAGAAAAGGTACAAGAAGTAATACAACTGTGGTAGGCAGAATAAAACCTCCCCCCATCAAAATATGTCCATGTTCCAATGCCCAGAACCTATGAATATGCTATATGTCAAAGGGAATTAAGGTTGCAGATGGAATTAAGGTTGCTAATCCGCTGACCTTAAAATAGATTATCCTGGATTATTTATTGGGTAGACCTAATATAATTATAAGGGACCTTAAAAGTGGAAGAGGTAGGTAGAAGGAGAGTCAGTATCAGAGTAATATGATGTGAGAAAGACTAAACCCGGCATTTATGGCCTTGAAGATGGAGGAAGGGACTGACCACGAGCCAAGGAAGTGGGCGGCCTCTAGCGGCTGGAAAAGGCAAGAAACTGGCTTCATCCCTAGAGCCTCCAGAAAGGAATGGCGCTTTGCCGACACCTTGATTTTAGCATAGTGACACGTGCATTAGACATATGACCTACATAGAACTGTAAGATAATAAATTCGTGTTGTTTTAAGCCACTCAGTTTGTGGTAATTCATTACAGCAGTAATAGAAAACTAATACAACAATGAAATTATACCATCACCTACATTCACCAACTGTGGCATCTGCCACATTTTCCTTCTCTCTCAATGTATATATACACACATGCACTCAGAGTGTCATAATTGTTACTTTTTTTTTTGGCAGAACCGTTTGAAGATAATTTGCAGACATAAGTATACACTCCCAAATACTTCAGCATGTAACCCCCAAGAAAAAGAACATTCTTTTACATACCCACAGTACAGTTTCAAAACCACAGTACAGTTTCAAAACTCATGAAATTTAAAATTAATACAATATTACCAGCTAATATAGAGACAATATTCATATGTTGCAAATTGTCCCAGGAACGTCCTTGTCAATTATTTTTAGTCTCCTTTTATCCAGAACAGTTCTTTCAACTTTTCTTCTTTTGTCTTTCATGATGTTGACATTTTTAAAGAGTACTGGTCACTTGTTTTACAGACTGTCCCTTGGCTTAGGTCTTGTATTTTGTCCTCATTATTAGATTCAGGATATGAATTTTGGGTGGGAAAACCACGTAAGTGATTCTGTGTCCTTCTCAGTACATCGTATCAGGAGGCACAGGTGTCAGTTTGCCATGCAAACTGGTGATGTTAATTTTGATCATTTGGTTAAGATGGTGTCTGCCAGATTTCTTCTCTATAAAGTTATCCTTTTTCCTTTGTTATTGATAAGTAATATGTGGGTAGATGCGCTGAGATTGGAAAGATACATTTTCCCCAACGATTCTTCACCCATTGATGGTTTT
The DNA here is from genome assembly GCF_949774975.1 of Lagenorhynchus albirostris. Lineage (NCBI taxonomy): Eukaryota > Metazoa > Chordata > Mammalia > Artiodactyla > Delphinidae > Lagenorhynchus > Lagenorhynchus albirostris. Next base: position 5,809,029 of record NC_083105.1, read on the forward strand.
CGCTTCACATGATATACTTATCTGATTCATTATTATTATTATGACTGCAAAATGGTGATTTTATAACTCCATCATTCCTTCTATATTTGTTAGTTGCCATTTTACTGAAAAGACCTTTTTCTTTTTTCCTCATTCATTCGTTTTTCTTAGTTTCAGTATGGAAGTTCTTTTTTCCCACTGTTCCTTTCCTAATTCATTTTAATGTATACCCATTAAAAATATTTTTGTTTAGCTTAAATACAGATATGCATACACAAAGTAAATTGTTATTTAGGTACAAAGTACATACACAAATCTTGTGTACGCCTCAATAATTTTTTTACATGTACAACTTTATAGGACATAATTTGCAGGTCCCAGTGCAAGATTAAAATGTAGAGCCATTAATGTAATGGCATTAAAACATGCCATTAAAATTACTAAAATATAAAACTTTTTGCTTTCTTCCACAATCTCTCAGCCTATCATGGTGTTTTTAATTTCTATTTAATGCCACTCTCTCCAAAACCGGGGTACTCATGGGGTACCTGCAGACCTTCACAGGAGCCTGGGGGACCCAGCCCATGACTTCCAGAGCAGCCCATTGGCTGTCCATGTCCTCCTGTCAGCTGTGGGGCTGAGGCATCTTGCCCTGGCTGGGAGCGAAGACCTCCAGCCAGGCATCACCCCTTCCCACTGACCTGATGTCCCAAGGGAATTGCAACATCCCCACCAGAGGAATGGATACCTGAACTGATGGTGGGAGAGAGGTTCACCTTTGTTGATTCATCCACCAAATGTACCAGGGTGCCGCCAGTTTAGGACAGAGAAAGACAGGGATGGTTTCTATCATGCCCCACTCTGAGATGCCATGGGGTGTCAACAACAGACCTGACCCTCTTGGCGCTGGCCCCAAGTCCCCATGGCCACCCCCTGTCTCTAGTTGGGACACTAGAGAACAGGGGAGTGGGCAGTCAAGACCTTGGAAGGTGGCGGGAGGTGGTACCTCCCATGAGCCAAGGCTCCAAGCCCTCAGCACATGCCTCATTGATCATCAGACTTCATTTATAAAGCACAAGTTCCAAGATAAAATTATTAAGAATTTTAAGACGATGACCACACACAGAGCATTAAACCCCAAGTGCGGGGCCCTTCTGACTCCCCTGGTTGCATGACCATGAAGCAGACCCTGTGTCTGCATCTGTATCTATATCCACATCTATATTCAGCTATACTTATGCGTATATCACCTTGTGGCCATCACTGAGAGCGAGATATAATGTTTCCAATACTCTGGAGGGTACTCTTGTGTCTATTCCCAGTCAACCCCCTCCCGCTGCCCCAAATTAAACACTTTTCTGACCTCTGACCGTAGATTAGTTTTGTTTGTCCTTGAATTGTATATGGATGGAATCATAGAACATATTGCCTTTTGTGTTTGGCTTCTTTCGCTCATCATTTTGACTGTGAAATTCACCTGTGTTGTTGCATATACCAGTAATTCTTTTTTTAAATCACTGTGTAGTAAGAATTCCATTGTATGAATACATCACAATTTATCCAGCCTAATGCTGATGGACATTTGAATTGTTTCCAATTCTTGTCTAACATGTGCAAAGTGCTCCTCATTTGATCTTTCAAACTAGTTCCTGTGTTCTTTTGACCTATTCCCATCATTTTTAACAGTTTCTTCTTATTTTTTTTTTTGCCCCAAAAGATATTTTAGGCTCATCTTGCACTTTCTTTGCCCAGCTGTGGAATTAGTCTTTTCTCCAAGAAACCCTGGTTCCTTTTGGTGGGAAGTATTTAGAAACCAAGATTTGGACACTGACTGTGCCTACTATTGCTGGAATACAGAACCTAAAGTCCTTTTCAGCAAAGATAAGAAATAGATAGTTTTTCAAATAATAAATTCATGTCAATACCTTAGACCCCAATCTAAAAAGAGCAAGGGTTCTCCCTTGCTCTTCCATAGTGAGAACCTCACCTGAAACATCAGCTTATTCATTCACTCAATTCCTCTAGCCTTTGGCTACCTGTCTTTGTGCCATTACCTAATTGTTCTTAACAGTGTCTTGGTGCTTGGAATCTTCTCTTTCATTTTTGTAAAGACATCCTTGGGACTTCCCCTGGCGGTCCAGTGGTTAGGGCTCTGCGCTTCCACTGCAGGGGGCACGGGTGAGTTAATGCTCTCCTTGTTCTCTCCATCCACCGTGTACATGTGGCCCATGCCTCTCAGCCCACGTGTGTGGCTCCCTTGCCAGACTGCAAGTGTCTCAGTCCAGGGGAAGAAGGAGAGAGAGCAAGTAGGTCCTGTCCACCTGCTCTGCTCTGGATCCTCGCTGGTGTAGTTTTCTTTGTCCTCTCAACTACAGTACCTAGGGGTAGAGATTATTGTTCCCTTTTCAAAGCCAGCGACACTGAACCTCAGAGAATTAGACCAGGACATTATCATTTTCATCTTTGTGTTCCCCTAGGCATACAGTAGGTGCTTAATACAGGCATACCTCAGAGATATTGCAGGAATGGTTCCAGACCACTGCAATGAGGTGAATACTGCAATAAAGCTAGTCACACGAATTATGTTTACACTGTACTGTAGTCTATTAAATGTGCAATAGCATAATTTCTTATAAAAAAAGAATGTACATGACTTAATTAACAAATACTTTATTGCTAAAAATTGCTAACCATCATTTGACAATGCAGGGTTGTCACAAACGTTCAATTTGTAAAAAAACAGAACATCTGCAAAACACAATAAAATGAGGTATGCCTGCATCTGTTTCTTGAGAGAATGGTTGAGGGGTTGTACTAAAGCTTCTATAGAATCCTGTTGTTCTCCAAATGTGGTCTGCGTAAGAAGTACTTTTGAAATGCAGATTTGCGGGGCACGATCCCAAGAGCCTTGGCTATCCCGAGGTCTGCGGCTTGGCCCTGGGAATCTGCAATTAACAGCCCCCTTTCCGCCCTCAGGATATTGTGAAGCATCTTATTCACAGCTCCCATCACGATCTGAAATTATCTCGGTTGTTCACAAACGTAAGCTCCAAGAGGAGCCAGTCTCACTGGTCGGGAGCCTCGACCAGAGTCTGGTACAGATCGGATGTTCCCTAAATATTTGTTGAATAAATGAATTAATCTTCAAGGTCACTTCTAGCTGGAGTATTTCTGTGTTGAACGCTTGCTGAATGACGGAGTCACCAGGTTAGTGAATGTACGCGTGATGGAGGTGATGTGGACGGAGGGCTGGGAGGAGGACGGCGGACAGAGGTCTTGGTCGGCCCTCGGGGCGGGTGGGTGGCTGCTGCCGGGTGTGGGGCGGCTCGGGCCCGGAGGCCCCACTACCGCAAGTCTGCGGAGGGCAGCCGGCGCGCGTCGGGCGGGGCCATGACGTCATACCCGCGGAGCGCAGCTTCCACGCCGGCTTGGGCGCCGCGGCGTCGTGACGTCACGGCCACGGAGTGCCTTCGCCAGCGCCGGTTGAGGCGGGGCGCGGGCCGGGCGGCGCCGTGACGTCACGCCTGCAGAGCGCCGCGCGGCGGCTGGGGGTGGCGGGCGCGGGTGAGGGCGCGGGTGAGGGGCGCGGGCCGGGAGCGGGCGGCGCGGCTGCGGGGCCGGGCTGTGGCGGCGGCGGCGGCATGGCGGAGAGCGAGGCCGAGACCCCCAGCACGCCGGGCGAGTTCGAGAGCAAGTACTTCGAGTTCCATGGCGTGCGGCTACCGCCCTTCTGCCGCGGGAAGATGGAGGAGATCGCCAACTTCCCGGTGCGGCCCAGCGACGTGTGGATCGTCACCTACCCCAAGTCCGGTGAGCCCCGGGCAGACCCCGCCCGGCTCTGCGGCGCGCCCGCGTAGACGATGCGCCAGCGCCGGGGGCTTCCCGTCGGGGGCGGAGGGCGAGGGCGCGGTGCCCAGAACCCGACCGGGCGGGGTGGGGGTGGTCGGCCAGCGTTTGGGGAAACCAGTCTTTGGAGGTGGGCCCCGGTGCCCATGGCCAGCTACCGTCCCGTGGGGATGGAGCCGGTTTGGCAGGAGCTGCCAGGAGGATAGGCCCAGGCCCACCACCCTTCCCTGCTTCCTCTCCCGTTGTCCAGCTGGCTGTGTGACCTTGGACAGTCACTTAACCTCTCTGTTCCTGGGCCCGGTTCAGCCTTTGATGAGTGCAGAGTCCTGGTGGTGATCTGGGGAAGGGGATAAAAGGGGCAGCAGGACTGTGTGCGTCCCTCATTTCCTGCGTGGGCACCGGGTGGGGGATGGGACTGGCCGTGCCCGGAATGCGTGCCTGGTGTGTTCCCTTGTTTCAGGGCCGCCTCCATCACCCTGGTGTCGGGCAGAACCCAGGGCATTCACATTTCCCAGCATTAACTGATGTCATTTTCATGACAGCCGTGTAAGGTAGAGGTGATCATCCCCACTTTACAGTCTAGGAACTGAGGCTCAGAGAGGGGAAGTTGCTTGCCCAAGGTCACACAGCTGATGAGTGGCAGAGCAGAGATTTAAAGCCAGGCTGGTCTGTGCCCGGGACCTGATATAAGACATTATCGTGTACTGCCCTCTGAGGTTCGTAGGGAAAAGAAGCAGCTTTCCTGTTTGATCGTTCCTGCGGGTTTCGATTGCTGCCGCTGCATTGGAGAGGCAGGGAGACGCCTGAATCCAGACAGTGCAGTGCGTCTGACGCCTGGTGTGGAGGGGGGCAGCCTGGAGGTCGTGTTGGAGGAGCAGGGTGGTAGGTTGCGGGAAGAGCTGTACACTTGGCTGTCCCAGCTGTGCAGGGCCCCAGACACCCGAGGAGTACGCCCGGTCCTCCGAGGAAGGTTGGAGAAGGGGCTGTCAGTGGAGGGTGGGGAAAAGTCTGGAGGTGCTGCTGAGCCATCCTTGGGAAGAAGAAAGGAAGGAGGTATGGGGATTCAGAATTGGTCAGATTTTAGAGCCACAGATACCATTCCTACATGTAAGACCACCCCCCCCCCAGCTGGGTGTGGTGGGGCTGTACTTTGAACCCTCACGTTAAGTGGGATCAATAAAGACTAAAAATTGTCTCATGTTAGTTTAGGGCAGGGTTTGCCTCCACATGAATTGTGAGAAACTTGGTGTGGGCTGTTCTTGAGGATTTCGGAATTGCCGATGAGCGGTTGTGGTTCTGTGTCCTCCCTCCATTTCATGGCAAGGAGATGGAGGGTGAGAAGTTAAGTAGCTGGCAGGCTGGGGGAGGACCAGGCTTAGAGCTTAGCTGAAAAGCATGTACTTGGGGCTTCTGGGGGATCCTTTAGAGGGGCCCTGCACTGGGGGCCTGCTGGGGTTCTTTCTGGGCACCTCGATGGGGAATGAGGTGTAGGTTTAAGGAAGTTTTCTAGGTAACCAAAACTCACATCTTGTTTGTAACTTGCATCTTTCAGAGACAAACAAAAACATATCCTAGAGTTTTTCACAAGGAGAGTAAACATGTGGCTCTTTCTTTTGGTGACGGAGAATCCAATGGTGGCCAGAGATCCTTGTGTGGGGTCCCTTTGCACAGAGCCCCAGGGAGCCTCCTTTTTAAAACTTAAAAAATGTTTTCCACAGACCTTATAGCCTTTCCAGGCCCTCGTTGTTTGTCCGTCTGCCCCCTGCCTGCTCCTTTTATCTTTTACCTTCTACCTGAGGGCTGGGCAACCTGAAGACTCCCTTGTTACAACTATGTAAGCCAGGAGCAAATGACAGTAGTAACTGCACAGCTGACTACCTGCCGTGCTTTGTCGCTCTGTGTGTGTTCGTCATCGCAGCAAACTCGCTTCAGAGCTCTCTGATCAGAGGTGGTCTCCCCTTTCACAGGTCGGGCACGGAGCCTCTGGGAGGTGAAGTGACGTGCTCAAGCTCACGTGCCCGGTATGAGGCTTGTTTGAGCTGACCACGAGCCCAGGAGTAAAGGAGAAGCAGAGTCCTGGGTTTTGTGTAGGCCAGTATCTTCTGTTCCTTCTTTGCTTTCTTCCTGGTTCTCGACCTTGGCCCAGTCCATCCTTCTCATCCAGTTTGTGGGATGGTGACAGGATAGGTGAGAAGTTTTCTCAGGAAGGATGACCTGCACTAGCTGAAACCAGTGCTTCTGAAGAGCCCCCGTTCCCCCAACCCACACTGCCTGTAAAGTTCATTACATGAAATGATCACGAAGGGGACTGAAGAATTGGTCCCAAAGATCTGCCCGAAAGGTTTTCTCTCAACCAGAGGACGAGGGCCCTGGAAGTCATCTCCAGCGGCAGCTGATGCAGCAGGAGGGGCGGTCTGCGGGGGCAGGATCTGGGTTCTCCCAAGTCGTCGCCCTTGGGTGATTCTGAGCCCGTTTTTCCCCTGCTGTGAAATCCACATCATAAATTGCATAGCTGCAGAGGCGACTCTGGCTCTGGGATCCTTGGAGGGACTGTTACTTTGAACACAGGCCATTCACGCTTTGCGATGGGACCTGGGATGCCCTAGGAACAATGAAGCGGCCCCTTGGCGAGTCCCGTGTGCCAGGTGCTCTGCCATGTTAATCCAGAGGCTCAGAGAAGGCAGGAACTTGCTCAGAGTCACACAGCTGCTGAAGGACAGTCAGTCTAGTCAGGTCCCCTGGTCCGCAGCCAGCCTTGCCCCTTCCCCTCCGGAGGAGGACAGCCAGACTCGGGCCTCAAGGCAGAGGGAGGCTCCCACCTTCTCTTGTGCGCTTTGGGATGGAAGTCGCAGGGCACTTTGGGATTTTAGGGTTTTTGTCACTGGTCTGAGTCACGTGAACTTCAGGTGGCCCAGTTCACGCTTCCTTTCCCTTCCCGTCCCTTCCCTCCCCCACTTCTCCTCCCCACCAGGAGTGGATTTGTAGGAGGCACTGGTGCTTAGAGATTCAGAGCCTGGCTTTGGAGCTGGAAGGCCTGGGTTTGAACACAGCTGTGCTACTTACCTGCTGGATGGCCCCGGACAGATGACATCACCCCTCTGAGCTGGGCTTTCCTCGGGGATAGGAGAGACCACCTCAGCACCTTGCCGGGTGGCTGTGAGGATGAGTGAGATGATGGGCGAGGGCTTCTTCCCGTCCCGGATGCACCGTAAGCACAGGATAGGCTCGTGCTGTTGATGCCAGCTTTCACTCCCTGAGCACCCGCGGTGCCCAGACGCTTTCCTAGGTGCCGGGGGTGCAGAGCAGAGTCCCATCTGGTGCCTGCCCTCAGTGAGCGCTCAGTCCGCTGGGGGACAGGCAGCTGTAGGGTGGTCGGTGCTGGGACTGGGGTGAATAGTCAGGTCTAGCAGAGGCCCCTCCTTGCCTTGCAGGGGACCACGGGGCCCCTTGGGTTTCCAGTGCCCAAGTCTAGGAGGTCTTAGTGAACTTGCAGGTGGCCCCAGGGTCCCTTGTCCACCCTGCCCCCTCTGGTGGGGAACTGGGGTTCACAGGGCAGGGGACGTCTGGTGGTAAAGGTAGTAATAAGTGGATCCTGCTTTTTTCCCACAGCACTGCACTACTTCTAGAACTTTTTTCTGTTTCTGACGTTTGAGCTCGGGTGACAGGTTAGGACTGTGCTGTCTGATACAGGAGCCTCTAGACACAGGTGGGTATTGAAGTTTAATGAATTGAAATGAAATAAAATTAGAGATTCAGTTCCCCGGTGGCAGTCGCCACATTTCACGAGCTCAGGAGCCGCATGGCTAGTGGCTCTCGTGTTGCACAGCACGGATGTCAGCTATGTCCATCCTCACGCTGGTTCACACCGCGATGCCAGCAGTGGGAGCCCCTTGTGCCTTCTGAGGGGGACCCTTCTCATTGTCGCTTGTTGGTCGTCATCCGTTCTTATAGCCTCTTTGATCCCAGGATGTTGAGTGTTGAACCCAGTTGTGTCTGGGAGACGTCTTGTGTCTGCCCCCGGGGTCCCCGAGGTCGTGGAGACTGGCTCTGGAACATGCTCCGTGGCTCGGCCAGAGCGCCCACCTCCTGACTTCCCTTTCCTTTTGGTTCCCACCTGTCTTGAAGTGCATCCTCGTTCTCCTGCCACTGATGAGGAGGGAAGCAGCGCATCACTGCTGGGGAGGGGGGTGCATCTGGCGCCAGCTCTAGCCCTGTCACTGTGCGACTGCCGTTTGCTCATGAAATATGAGAGGGTTGGGCCTGATGGGTTCATGTAAGTCTTAAATGTTAAGACACCCTGGGGCGGGGAGGCCCACAGGCCCCAGGCTGGAAGAGCTCTTCGTTTTCTTTGACTGTGTGTGTCACCATGCCCAGGAGAGGGGGGCTCGGGAAGTGTCATGAATGAGGTGATGCTGTCCTCAAGGAGCCTGCAGTGATACTGGGAGGCCAGGCCCCTGATGCCGAAAGCCGTCTGACAGGCCAGGGTGGTCATTCCCAGGGTCAGGTCAGGGGCCCAGGCAGGAGGAGGATCACTGGGGGCCTGCATGGAGGAGGTGGGCAGGGAGCCGGCCACGAGGGCAGGTGGGATTACCAATCGCAGCTACTCCCTCTCCCTTGTTTGAGCCTCAGAACAGTCCTGTGTTCTTGCGACTGTTTCCTTTTTTGGATAGAAACAGGCCCAGTGAGGGGAAAGGGCGGCATCGGCATGTGAGCGTACAGTTTTCACTTGTAGACGGTGGAGAGGAAGCAGCCACGGGAAGAGCTGGCAGAGGGACAGTGGGGATGGGAACCGGCGCCCACCCAGCATGCATTCTGTGCCAGACGCTCCCCAGGTTTTCACATGCAGTTACCGCACTGCACTTTCCCACAGTCTGGGGAGGAGCCTGGTCTCAAATGTGGATCAGGAAGCAGCCTGCGAGGTTTCAGGGAGGGACTTGCCACCCACCCTGAGCTCACGTTTGTGCCGAGATCAGGGTGACCGTCCCTCCCTTCCAGCGACACAGGGTGATGAGTGCTCCCCAACCCAGCGCTCAGTTCCCTGCCCCCCGGGAGAGCGTGTAGACGCCTGAAGAGGTACCAGGAGGTGTGAGCAGGACAACTGCCGACTTCTCTCCCCTCTCCCCTCTCCCTCCCTCCTCCCTCTTCCTTCCCTTCGCTCTTACTCAGCACGTTTGCACATAATGAAGAGGGCTTGCAATTGGGGAAGGAGGGGGCAAGTCCAAGCGCCTGGGTTGGCCAGGGGAACATTCTTCTCATCGCTGTATGGGGATTCTGGAGGAAGGAGCAGGGCCTCCGGGAGGAGCATCTTTCTGATACCAGTGGAACAGGAAGAGACCCCCGGCCCCACTCTGAGCTCCAGGGTCTCATCCGGGCTTCTCATTTCTCATTCCCCCTAGACAGTGACGGCTTCTCCGCACTCCCCCCCCCGCCCCCACATGCACTTTGTTACTTGCTTCTGTGGCTCTCGCACCCAGTAGAAGCTCTCAGGTCCGTCTGCGCCCTCAGCCCTCGAGACAGTCATGGGACCCTTCCTGTCTGACCTGGACTATTGCATGGCCTCCCCCCTTGGTTCACCTTTCACTCTGCAGCGGAGGTGACCTCTTAGAAACACAAACCTGACCTCGGGCAGTCCCTCGTTACACCTCTTCACTGCCCCCCCCCCCATTGCCTTCAGTCAACGGTAAACTCCACTCTGTAGCCCATCGTCCTGTGGTCTGATTTCACCTGTTCTGCCCCCTTTCTCACCAGCCACATAGGACTGTCTGAACACGCCTGCTTCCTTCTTCTTCCTTCTTCTTCCTTCTTCCCTCCAGTCTTTCTCCCTCTGTCTGGTGTGCTCTTCCGCTCCCCTCTCTTCCTCTCCTTTTCCTTCCCTCTGATTACCTGATGAGGACTTCCCGTTTTCCAGCTCCTCTCATCTGTTCATTGTGGGACTGAACATCCTCCCGTGCCTCCCTCCTATCTTTCAGCACTTTAGAGCTGCCACTCCATTGTCTCCTGGCTTGCATCGCTTCTGTTGAAAAGTCAGCTGTGATTCTTTGTTCCTTTTGGAATGGCCCTTTTTATCCCCTGGTTGCCTTCAAGATTTTCTCTTTATCTTTGATTTTCAGCACTTGAATATTATGTGTCTAGGTATGTATTTTTTCAGGGAGGGGGATGCTTATTCTGCTTGGGGTTCTCTGAGCTTCTTGGATCTATGGTTTGATGCCTTTCCTACTTTTGGATGAATTCTCAGCCATTATCCCTATGAATATTTCTTCTGTCTTCTCTTCTTTTGAGATTCCAATTACATATGTGTTAGATTGTTTGATACTATCCTATAGCTCTTGTATATTCTATTTTTTCACCCTTCTTTTCTCCTTGTGTTTCAGCTTGGGTAATTTCTGTTGACCAATCTTCAGCTCAACACATTTTTGACCAGAGGTGTATTATGGCCACAGACATTAGTTTCTGCAAAAATCCCCCAGTCAGTAATGTGTTAACTGATTCTTCCACTGTGTCAGGTCTACTGATGAGCTCACTGAAAGCATTCTGTATTTCTGTTATTGTGTTTTTATTTTTCCTCTAGTATCTCATTGTTTTGGTAGCTTCCATCTCTCTGCTGAAATATTCATCTGTTTATGCATTTTGTCCATCTTCTCCATGAAATCCTTTAACATTTTAATCAGATTAATTTTAAAGTCTGATTCTGTTGATTGTTTTGTTTCTTGACCGGGATATATATGTGTGTGTGTGTGTGTGTGTGTATGTGTATATATATATATATGTAATTTTTTTTTTTCCTTTTCTTAATGTGTAGTACTTTTTGATTGAATGCTGGGCACAGTGTGCCCACATTAGAGATTGGAGTCAGTTGTATTTATGCTTGGAAATGGGCCTGGCTTTTCTTGCCATTAGTGTAGGTGGTGAGTCAGTCTGGTAGGAGGAGGGCTGTGTTTGGATTCTGTTGTCCCTCTGGGCACTTGAGTGACGACTGGTTTTAATTCCTATAGCATCACCTTGTGCTTTGCGTGGGAAGCTGAGTTTCCAGAGGGTCTTTCCTCAGTGTTTCTGCCCTACCCTCAGCTTTTGGTCTGAGTCTCAGAGGGGTTTCTCCCCACACCCTGTCCCCTACCTCAGGGGTGGACTGCTGTTTCTGGTTGCTCTGTTGCTGGCTGAGAGGGGCAGGTCCTCTGTCACCTGGTCCAGCTGCAGCCTCGCGCAGGCCCTGGGTTCCTGGGTCCTGGTAGGGCTTTCTCAGTGACGCCCTTAGTGGCAGCCAGCTCTGCCTTGATGGTGGGTCTTGCGCAGGAAAAAGTTTCCTGTTCCTCTTTCAGCATTTGGGGGTCTCAGAGCCCAGGGGCAAGTTCCTACCTCTCGCGCAGGGGCAGAGTTCTTTTCTTTCACCCAGTCTCCAGCGTGTTGGGTCTTCACCAGCGCCCTGGGGGGTAACAGGTTTTGCTGCCCCTCCCCCAGTGGCTTAATGCGTTCTTCCCATAGAGGAGAAGAGTCCCAGCAGGTTTCTTTCCTTTTCCTGCAGCCATGATGTGGAGGAACGCTGTCTCCACCCTGCCACCCCTTGTCTTTCTCACGAGCACCTAGTAGGTCTGCAGAAGAGCGTCTGCTTGGTGCCAGCTCTCCCCTCGTGTCTCTTGCTCTGCAAGCCGGCCGTCAGCCTCTGCACCTTGGGGAAATTCCAGCTGGGTTCTTCTTTCCTGCGTGCGTGGCGCCCGGCCTCTCCTCCCCCTGGCCCGTCCTCCTGGGGTTCCAGCCTCTTGGCTGCCCCGCAGCTTCAGCTCTCTGACGGACTTGAGTCGGGTGGGGTCTGGCAGCTTGTCTGGCCGTTGCCGGTTAGTGTTGGGCTGCGCTCCTCCCAGCTCTCAGCACCCTGGCTGGGGCGGCACTGCGTCCCGCTGTCCTGATGGTCAGGTGAGGCGGTGGGCATGTCTGCAGCTTCTGGGGGGTCGGACAGGGTCTGGACAGAGTGATGCTCTGCTGTTAGCAGGGGGTGGGGACCCAGCTGGGGCTTCTGGAGCACGTTAGGGCAAGTGCAGGGGCCGTCAGGAGGCAGAAGCCCCCCCAAAACATGCTTTGCAGACTTCCTGGGGTTTCCGGAAGCTAAACAAGTCATTCCCAGAGGGGCTGGAGAGCCAGAGAGGCTTGGGCTCTCATGAGGCTCAGCTCAGCCTGGGATGAGCCAGGGTCTCCTGGCCCCCCCCCACTCCCACCAGCGGCAGGCCGTGGGCTGGGTGATGGCACAGATGCTCGAGTCTGCATTGATCCTTCTCAAGCCTCAAGCAGACTGGGAGCTGAGAGCGCGGCCCGTCTCTGTGCCGGGAACGGGGGCGGGGGGTTGTCCTGTCATCCTCAGAGCCTCACGGCCAGAGATGTCCCTTATCAGGTGAGGAACTGAGGCCCGAGGAGAAACGGGCCCGGGTCCTGGGGGCAGAGCCCCCGGGGGCTGGCTCCGGGGCCCCAGCACGTGGGTCCTGGCGTTTGATCTGTGGGCGGTCCTCCCCTGGGGTGTGGTGGGTAGACCTGCTGGGACGGGCTGAGTCTTCCTGGGGTCCAGGCCTCAGGAAGCGGCCGAGCCGGGATTTCAGATGTGGCCTCTTGAAGCTCGTGCCCACGTGGTCTTGCCTCCCCCATGGGAGGGGCGAGGCCTGGCACGAGGAGGGGGTGAGCCTGGGGCCTGGAGACCTGGAAGCGAGGCTCGGCGTGGAGGAGTGAGGTGGGAGGTGGTCTCAGGAGGTGCGGCAAAGAGGAAGCCAGGAGCGGTACCCTCGGGAGACGGGTGGGCACAGCACGGGGGTCTCCCTCAAGAGGTGGGGGCCGGGCCTCATCCGTCAGCTCCCGCTTCCCAGCAGTGGAGGGTGCTTGGGGCCCAGGGAGAGCGGGTGCAGGAGCTCCTCGTGTGGGGTCTGCCCACCGCGCTCCAGGGCGCCGAGGTGGGATGGTGGGAGCTGACAGGGTCCGCTGGAGGAGGCGTTGTAATGACCTAGGCCCGAATCCGATTTGGGGCAAGGTGCTCAGCCTTCCTGAGTCTTGGTGTGCTCCTTTTCAGATGGGGTGATGTCTCGCTGGGCTGCTGGGAGGACCGGACGTGATGATGGACGTGGAAAGCCTGATACGCTGCTAGCCCTTAATTTCATTTCTTCTCTTTCGTTCCGGCTCCATCCGGAGCATTTTCTGCCTGTGGCTGTTTAAGAGACCGCCCAGACTCAGCGCCTAAAGACAGGGGTTATTACTGTAGCCCAGGGTCCGCCGTCCTGATCCCAGCCCGTGCATCTGCGGGCTGCCTGGGGGCCCTGCAGCAGGCTGGTCGCGGCTGGGGCGGTTCTCATCAGGTGTCCCTGGACCAGGAGGCTAGGCTGGGAGTGTCCTTCCCTTGGCAATGCCAGAAGCACAGAAGAGCAAGTGGGAGTGTGCAAAGCTCTGTGCCTTCGCCTCCCTGGCTACAGCCAGTCCCTGCCGTGCCCGCGATCATGGGGACCCTCTTCTGGGAGGGGCTGTGAAGTCTCAGGGAAGACAGTGTGGGTGGGGCAGGGTGGAGAACTGGGGATCCTACTGCTGTACCCCCAGCCCCTCCCTGACACGCTGCATCTCGCTGGTCCGTGCTCCTGTCCTTCGGGTCCCAGGTCGAAGGCTGCTGTTTAAGAAGAGCCTTCCCAGACTTTCCCAGACCCTCCTGGAGGTGGGGCCTCTCCCTCCTGGGGGAGCCGCCCGCTCTGCCTGAGGGGTCGGCAGCCTCTCGGTAGGGGGCTGTGTGTGGGGTCCTGAGTGTGTGGCCGCATCTCTGAACCCAGGAACCCGAGAGCTCAAGGCCCGGGAGAATTTCACCCTAAGGAAACTGAAGGCTGGAGCCTGGTGGCTTCGTCAGGCCCCCCCAGTTGCTGCAGAGCGCGGCCGGGAATGTGGGCCCCAGATGCCAGGCATCAGCAGCAGGGACTGTGGCAGCCAGGGCTGTCTGGGGATGGGCAGCCTCGCCACCTGGCTGTCGGTCCAGCTGTGTCACAGCATCTGGCATCGCCCCACAGGAGGGACAGTCACACCCAGTAGACAAGTCTGTTTCCCCTCTGTGTCCAGCAGGGCACAGGGCACAGGCCAGGCTCACTTTCCAGGGTGCAGCCCCGCCTCCCTCTGTCTCACCCTTGCTCCATCCCCAGCTGGGAAGTGGTGGGGTCTGAGGTTAGAGCTTAAGCCTGGAAATGAGAACGTGTGGCTTGTGGCCTTGGCTTTGCTGCCCACTTGCTTTGTGAGCCGTGTGTGGGGTGTGTGTATATGTGTGTGGGGTGTGTGTTTGTGTGCGTGTGTGTGGGGTGTGTATGGTATATGGGTGTGGTGTCTGTGCTGCGTGCGTGTGGTGTCTGTGTATATGTGTGTGGGGGGCACATGGGCGTGGTGTGTGTGTGTGCGTGTGTGCATGGGGTGTGGTGTGGTGTGTCGAAGCACTCTGGTTCTGGAGTCAGACTGTTCTGGGTCCTGGGTTCACAGCCCACTCGCGCCTGTGGCCCCAGGCAGTTCGCTTCCAAGTCTGCTTTGTCGTGTGTGAGACGTGGCGGCAGAGGCCGCTGAGCGGCCTGTGTGGCTCAGATGGGGAGGGGCCGTGTGAGCTCCTGGCACCGCGCCTGGCACGCTGAGCACCGTCCTCAGCTGTCCCTGGGGGCCTGCAGGGCGCCGCGTGTGAGCCAGCCTGGGCCTCTGGTCCCGGTTCCCGTCCACTGCAGCCTGAGACGGGAGCTGTGCCCGTCCTTGTTGGGCTCCGTGTCCCCTGAGTGTCAGGATTGTCTCGGGGGCTGAGACAGCCCCTGTGAATGTTCCCAGGACGGGGAGGTGCTCAAGGAGATCAGCTCCCTTTGCTCCTTCCTTTCCAAGGGGCGTGTCCTGGAGGCCTTCTCAGTGTCTGCTGGGTTAGCACATCCCACCCCTGGTGAGGGGCCTGCAGGACCCCAGGCCCGGCTGGTTTGGCAGGTCCGTGGGCTGCAGCTTCAGGTGCGCAGCTGTTGCTGTTTCTGAGGGAGCTGGACTGACCCCGGCTGTGACTCCTTGACGTCCGGTGCCTGCAGAGTGCCCGTGGGGCAGACTTGAGCACGCCTGCTCATCGCCGCTTCCTCTTCAAACCTCACTACGTGACGCTCGAGGAGTAGGAAGCTCTGAGGCCCTCCTCCCAGGGAGGAGGAGAGGTGGTGACTGTTTGGAAGCTCAGATATGGTGGCTCAGTGTTAGCTGACTTAGCAGGTAGAGAACCTAATGCCAGCAGAGGGCAGCGCAGCCAGCACGTGAACCCCTTCGCTGCAGGGCCCCAGGAATCATGCCCCTCAGGGTGGCCGCCATGATACGCGGAGGCTGAGAGCAGGCAGCTGTTACAAAGATGGGTTTCTTTGGGGGAAGTTGATCTGGAGAAGCTGTGGGCTTGGGGATGCCATGCAGAGCTACAGGCTGGGGTACAGTGCTGAATTGGAAATGGGGGTCGAATGAAAGCTACGTGCTTGAAAGGGAGGTTCCCAGCGCCCTCCCCTCCTTGGCTTCTGGGATGCCTGTGGTCCCCCAGGACAGAGAGTGGAGGCATCTTCTCTGGAGAAACTGACCCCAAAGAAAAGACTTACAAATACTTGCGTGTGGGCATCTCCCATCTCAGCTGTGAGGGCACCCAGGCTGGGCTGTGTTTACAGACACATGAAGCCCTGCAGTCAACAAGCCTTGTCCTGGACAAGCCTGGACGCAGATGGCTGCATCCAGTGGCTCGTTCTTAACCTGTGGATGGACTCAAGGTCTTCAGATCTTAACGTCTCCAATGTGAAGGACAGAGACCTGCAAAAACCGAACAAAACATAAAGCAGCAAAAGGAGCTTGGCGGAATCAAAGACAATGTACAGAGCAGAAGAAAACCTGAAAAACAAAACACCACCTGCACTCCTTTGTTTTTTTTAATTTTAAATTCTGCTTCTAGTTGCAAATCCCTAGTATGTAGGACTCTGATTGATTTTTTTAAATAATTAATTAATTAATTAATTTGGTATATTGGGTCTTCGTTGCTGCGCGCGGGCTTTCTCTAGTTGCGGCGAGCAAGGGCTACTCTTCATTGTGGTACGCGGGCTTCTCATTGCGGTGGCTTCTCTTGTTGTGGAGCATGGGCTCTAGGCGTGTGAGTTTCAGTAGTTGTGGCACACGGGCTCAGTAGTTGTGGCTTGTGGGCTCTAGAGCGCAGGCTCAGTAGTTGTGGCTCATGGGCTTAGTTGCTCCATGGCATGTGGGATCTTTCCAGACCAGGGATCGAACCCGTGTCCCCTGCATTGGCAGGTAGATTCTTAACCACTGCGCCGCCAGGGAAGTCCTACCACCTGCACTCCTAACTTTGTAATGTCGTCAGAGAGTGAAGACAGGTATTGCCGTTGAAATTTTAAGAACTCAGTTGTGAGGTTCGGGGGGTCAAGCAGAGGAAATATCCCAGGAAGTAGAGCAAAAATTTTTACAAATTGATGACAAATGGGAGCAAAAAGAGAAGAAAAAGTGGAAGATCTGAGCTGCAGAAGGAGAGAACAGGGAGAATGGGAGAAAGTGACTGACACCAGGATTTCCAGAACTCCGGGAGGGAGTTAAAGACTCCCCTTGTGTCTGAATGTGCCCCCAGGCACCGTGATTGAGTAAGAGACCCTGCTGCAGCACTTAGCTGTGAAATTTCAAACCTGAGATACAGAGAAGATTGCAAAGCTTCCGGAAGAACGGCCACGTTCAAAGGACTAGGAACGGAGGACCTCAGAGTTCTCGACGCAGCATTGGCAGCTGGACGACGGGAACAGTGCGTTCAGGGTTCTGAAGGGACGTGGTCCCCAGCCTGGAATTCCATACCCAGCCCAACTGCCGGTCCCAGGTGAGGTAGAAACAGGCGCTTGTAGTCACATACCGTCCCACACAGTTGTCACAGTCAGGAGGCAGCTCGGGGTGGACTCCGCCACCGTGTGCACGGACACCAGCGAGGGGCACACGGGTCAAGGACGCAGTCCATCCAGCCCGAGGGAGATTGCAGGAAGACAGTCGTGGGGAGCTGAGGGGCAGGGGCACCACCCCAAGAGGTAAGTGGGATTAGAGCACACCTCCTGCATTTGGCCGTACGGAGAGGGTTTGCCACAGAGCTGGAGAAGGAATTCTTAATAGGTCCGTAGAACACTAAGCAAGCAAGCGAAGGAAACACAAGATCTTGTGCAAAAAGGCAGTGTAGTCACTACACGGCGTACTTTGAATTCGGCTGAAAATTGTCCCGGGACCGTGTCGGGGAGGGAAGCCTGCAGGAGGGAACGTGGCTGGGTCGTCGTCTTGCTCAGTCAGAAATCAGTAGCCCATGAAAACACACAGATGGTGAAACAATGATGTAAGCATGTCAGAAACCTGAGGGTAAGAGAAGAATCAGCAAGGGTTTGCTCTGGACGTGGGAGTGGGGTGGGGAGGGGACCTGGATTTTCTGTCCTGAGTCTTCTGACTTTTAAACTAGGTACATGTGTGACTTTGGTAAATAATAAAAGTGAAAATAAAAGAATTCCAGGACTTTGCTGGTGACCAGTGGTTAAGAGTCTGCCTCCCAATGCATGGGACACGGGTTCAAGCCCTGGTCCGGGAAGATCCCACATGCTGTGGAGCAACTAAGCCTGTGCAACACAACTACTGAGCCCGCGCGCCTGGAGCCTGTGCTCCGCAACAAGAGAAGCTATCGCAATGAGAAGCCCGCGCACCGCAACGAAGACCCAACACAGCTGAAAATAAATAATAATAATAATAATAATAATAAAAAGAATTTCAAAGGGTTCCAGCCCCGGGATCCTGGTGGTCGGGGGCTCAGTTCTGATTGGTTCTGACCCTAGAGTGCTGGCGCCCCCGTACCCAGAGTTCTGGTGGGAATTTTGATGGGCTCCACCCCAGCCTTGTGGCAGGTCGGACTGGACTCTGGATCCCGGGGGAGTTCTGCCCGGAACCCCGGTGGTTTCCTACGGGTCTTGGCCTCAGCGGGCTGGTGTCAGAGTCACTGCCGACGCTGAGGTGCCACCCGGGAGTGATTTCACTGCTGTCAGCAGAAGCAGGTCCGTGAAGGATTGCATCACGTCTGTTGAGTTGAAAACGAGCTGCTGGAAAGCGTGTGGCTTGTGTTACTCCCTGCCAGGCAGTCTCACCCACCCGGCAGCCCTGTGTGTTCCCGGGTGGAAAGCCTGGCTGTGCCCCGCCTCACCTCGGACTTGCTGGGCGGCGGGCTGGCCTCCCGGGCGCCTCTCCCCGGGGGCTTCGGACGCAGGGGGATGGTGGGGTGGGGGCTGAGGCCCCGCTTCGCCCGCACCTGCGGGAGGGGAGGCCCCCCAGCGTCCTGCTGCAGCAACGCGACGGCCTCGCACAGGACCCTCCACCCGTCCCCCCTCCCCTGGGGGTGCTGGGGAGGCCGCGTAGGGAGGTGGGGATGTGGGCTCCCCTTCCGGGGTAGCGCTCCCCTTTCCGGCTCTGTGACCTTGCACTGGAACCTGATCTCTGAGCTTCCTTGTTCATGCGGGGGTGCTGGTAAACCCTCCCTCTGCCGTGTGCTCCCTCACAGGTAGGGCGCCTCCTGTGGGCTCTAACGAGGCTGGTCTTCCGAGGCACATATTTAATGGAGGCGTGGATGGAGCTTGTGGAACTGGCATGTCGATATTGATGTAAGACATACTAATGAGGTGTGACTGGGTCATTACCTGCAGGGGCTGCAGGGGCGGGCGTCCTGAAGACCTCCCTGGGAGAGGCCTATTTTGGTGGAAACTCTTCGCACAGTCGTATTTCTACGCGCACGGACCCGCCCAGTGCAGCTGCCCTGAGCTGCCGGGTGGACGGGCCTCAGCAGCAGGAGCGGGCAGGCTCTGTAGCCTTGGGTACAGTTAGGCCGCAGGAGCCTCATCTGTAAATGGGGATGGTGGTCCCCACCTCTTAGGTTGGTGTGAGGGTCCTGTGGTTGATGGACAGAAGTTCTTTCTGATTGAAGAGCCGCCACAACACTTTCTTCCTTCAGGGCCTTTGCTGCAAAGCTGTCTCCTCGAGGAGTCTTCCTTGATCGACATATCCCGTTGAACAAACCCAGGGTTTGTTCGTGCATTCAGAAAAGGTGAACTGAGCCTGGCCACATGCTGGCTGTCCTGGCAAAGAGCCAGACAAAACCGCTCGTGCCCTGTGGAGGGCGGCGGGGTGGGAGCGCGCAGAGGACCGTGCTCGTGCCCTGTGGAGGGCGGCGGGGTGGGAGCGCGCAGAGGACCGTGCTCGTGCCCTGTGGAGGGCGGCGGGGTGGGAGCGCGCAGAGGACCGTGCTCGTGCCCTGTGGAGGGCGGCGGGGTGGGAGCGCGCAGAGGACCGTGCAGGCCGTTCCCGGACTGTCGCTGCAGTGGGGACCGGGGCAGGGCGAAGGGTGCTCGTCATGTGGCTGGTCAGGGGAGCGCTCACACCTGAAGGACCTGAGGGAGTGAGGAAAGGGCTCCGGGCACGGGACCAGCCAGGAGGCCGGTAGGAGCTCGGGAAAGGGAGAGAGGCGGGTAGGGAGGTGCCGGGCATGGGGCGTGGAGTGTGGCCGGCAGGCCCGCAGGCCAGGTTGAAGACCTTGCTCTGCTCCTCGGAGGGTCCTCGGAGCTGCGGGGCCCTAAGAGGGGCGGGGAGCCCTCGGAAGTCCCTGTGGGGATGGTCGGGTGGTCCTGGCTGCTTTCGTTGGACTGAAAGGAGGGTGAGCAGGGCAGAGGGCTGCGGGGCCTCCAGCAGCGCCCCCGATGGAAGGGTCGGCTCCGCGCTCACCTTGATGGTAGGTGGGCGAGGCGGGCTTTGGGGGGGCAGGAGGCAGGGGCACCTGGTCCGGCGGGGAGCTGGGCGGCAGGTTCCATGTGGGTCGGTGTGTGCGGGGGTCAGCGTGGAGCTGGCCTTCGGAGTGGGGCTGCTCGAGGCCCCGGGGGAGTGTGTGCAGCTGGGAGACGAGGGGGCAGCACTTTCCGGGGGCGGGGGGAGATGAGGAATCAGCAGCAGAGACCGATTCCCCCAAAGCGAAGGGGCCAGGGTGGTTGGGGAGGAGGACCTGGCCAGCGTGATTCTTCTGGGGGGTCAGATGGGGTGATGACTGGGCAGGCCCTGGCTGGCCGCGGTCCCGGAGTGGAGCTGAAAGCCTGGACGGAGTGGGGCCGCGCAAGGGCTGGGGGAGCACAGAGAGCTGCCTTTCTCCCCAGGCTCCCTTCCTGCCACCCCGGGGTGCTGCTGGGGCTCTGCCCTTGTGGGGTCAGCCCACTGCGTGTCCCGACCCAGGCCCCTGCTTTTCCTTCCTGCACAGATGCTGAGATGTTGGGTTTGCTTGCCGTGTCCTGTGTGCTTGGCCCCGGGGGTGTTGGCGGGGAGACGGTGCTGTCGCCTCTGGAGTGAGGCCTTGCAGTCGGTGTGGTAATTGGGAGCGTCGTAAGCAATTCGCGCCGGGCGAGGATGAGTAATGGGGGACGTGGGGGTCCGGGAAGGCCAGCTTGCTGGAGGAGACGACTTGAAGCCACTGTGCACGGGCTGCAGGGTGAGGGCCAGCAGGGAGCCTCCGGGGGAGGGGAACCCGCATCCCAGGGGGCTGGTGCAGAGTACAGGTGAAGGGACCACCGGACTCCAGTGTATGGACACTGGGAAGCTGCAGAAGGGTCTAGGCTGGGAGCCATCCACCCTGAATCTGAAATTCGCTGTTCATAAGGCACAGAAGGGCTGTCCTCGAGTCTGGATGGGGTACCTGTCCAAGCCGCGTTGCTGGGACAGCCCGTGGGGTGGTCTGAGAGGAAGGAGTTGGCGGGCAGGGCTGTAGCTGCGGCCCCACGAGCGGGGGAGGCGCCCTCGACACACACGAGCGCACCTGTTCCCTGGAGGGCCTCTCTCCGTCTTTGAGGGTCTGGGGTGTCCCTGGGCAGAGTTGTCCCATCTCCATGCTGGCTGGGCCCCCTCCGTCTTTCTCGGGGAGCAGGTTCTGCTGACCACAGCGCTGGGCAGACAGGTGGTGTTTCCTTTGAATTGAATTATACCTTGTGTGTGCATACTTCCATGTAACTGCCACCAGACCAAGGTAAAGAGCCGTCCCGGCACCCCAGAAACTCCTTCATGTCCTCTTTGAGTCGATAAGCTTCCCCCGGAGAAGCGCTGTCCTCACCTGTCGCTGCAGCTTACGTCCCCATTCCGGAGCCCACAGGAATGGGGACGTGCAGGATCACACAGCAGACACCCTTTGCTGTCTGGCTTCCACTGCTGCCTAGTGTCCCGTATCCTGGCTTATTCATTCATTCTGCTGCTGACCGATGTTTCCAAGGTTTGCTCTTCTGAGTAACGCTGCAGGGTCGTTCCTGTATGTGACTGTTGGTGTTGTCTTGCACATTTCTCCGGTCACAGGGCATAGCTGTGTTTCACTTTAGCAGGTACCAGTAGACATAGTTTTCATTGTAAATCATTATTGGCTGGCGAGTCATTCCCCTGGACCTTCATCACTCCTGGGTAAACGAAAATTCAGCTTCTGGAAACCCAGGACTGAGAATCGTCCGTTCATGACAGTCCTCGAGCCCTGGGGAGGCAGGTACTGTGTGTCCTGTTCACTCCTCACAACAGCCTTGAGAAATCTCCTGCCTGCGTTTAGTGCCAAGAAAACAGGAGCTCAGAAAACCTGGCTCACCCGCGGTCACCCCGAGAGGTGGCATTCGGGCCAAGGTCTCACGCCTAGGCCGGTGTTCTTCCACTAGACTCGAGGCACTCCTGGGACGCTGCACGCCCCCCAGCTCTGCGGCCCTTCAGCCCTTTTTCTGGGTGGCAGGCGCTGACCCAAGAGTGGGGCTGGCCCTTGGGCTTCCTCTGGGCGCCCCTCACTGGGCTTCTCTCCCTCCAGGCACTAGCCTGCTGCAGGAGGTGGTCTATTTGGTGAGCCAGGGGGCCGACCCTGATGAGATCGGCTTGATGAACATCGACGAGCAGCTCCCGGTCCTGGAGTACCCGCAGCCGGGCCTGGACATCATCAAGGTGGGCTCTGGGCGGGTGGCAGCAGCCCACACGACCCACTTGGGGCCTTTCCACGGTTGCACCCTGAGTGACGGGTGCTCCTGAGGGGTTCCTGGGGGCCTCGTGGGCGGAGGGAGAGCAGGGAACTCCCGGGACCCCCAGGTAGCTGGTGGGAGGGGGGAAGACTGATGGGCCTGAGCTGGTGGCAGTGACCCTGGAACTGAACCAGTGGGTGACGTGGGTGGCTTGGAGGGGGAAAGGAGGCAGATGCCAGGAGTAGGGGAGATAGGGGGGAGTGTAGGGGTGAGGGGCCTCCCGCTGTGGCTCATCCCATCTGTTGAGGGGGCTGGGTGGGGTGTGTTTGCATCGAACATTTGGTGTCAAGAGTGAAAAAAACATATTCCCAAGTCCCATCCTTTCTACTCCTCAGACAGATCTGGAGTTTTTTCTCTCCATCCTCCCCTCTGCCACCTCTTCGTTCAGGCCTCATTTCCTGCGTGGCCCGCCTGTCCCTTCTCCCACTAGACGAGCAGCCTGAAATAAGCTCTGAGAATGCCCCCCACCGCCGGGTCGTTGTCCCGCATAAGCCGGTCTCTGCACCCCAGCCTCCAGCGTTGGCCCACCTGCGTCCAGCCCCTCCCGCCCCTGTGCCCGCCACGGTGCTGCAGCCCGTGTTGACCCAGCGCTGAGCCTTCCAGTAGAGCTGCGTGGGCCCCTGCCGCGGGCTGCCCTGCTCTTGGCTTTGGGGTCCCACTGAGGACTGAACTGACCGTGATGTCACAGCCCTCACAGAGCTGAGATCCCAGTGAGGGAGCCCCCAGGACAGGAAAACCGAGAGTCCTAGTGGTTGAAGGGTGACCACGCCAGACGGGAGCAAAGTGGGACGGAACCGGGCCTCTCGGGGAGCGGGGGGCACGTCTGAGTCACGGCCTGGGAGCGGAGCTCTGGCCGAGGGAGGGACCGGTCCGGTCCAGGAGCCGCAGGAGTTCTGCGCTGAGGCTGACTGCAGGGCCCCCTCTCCGCGACCGCTCCAGGCTGCCATCGCGGCCCACGTCCTCTGAGCAGGCCCCTGACGATACACTGTGACTCAGGCCACGGGGGCCGAGGACGGGGACCGCGTCGGCCCGTGTCTGCCCCCAGGGTCCAGCCTGGGCAGGGCTGGGGGGTCCTGTCTCAGGTGAGAAGGTTGTTCGGGGTGCAGGTGGTGCCGGTCCTGACTCGTCTGTGGCCCTGTCCGCCTGGGCCCCAGAGAAAGGGCGCGTGTCCTCTGAGCGCCTCCCCTCTGCCCTGCTGCAGGAGCTGACGTCCCCCCGCCTCATCAAAAGCCACCTCCCTTACCGCTTCCTGCCCTCAGACCTCCACAGCGGCGACTCCAAGGTAACTCCGCGCCCTGCCGCTCCCCGCTGCTCCCGGAACCGGAGGCCCATGTGCCAGTCCAAACGGCGGTCTGTCCCAGGCCCAAGTTCCCAGACAGCCCCGGTGTGCTAAGAGCGCTGGAGACGCTGTCCTTGACCCCATGTCTGTAGCATTTGGTTATGCCTCTCACTTTCGCTTTTCCTCACAGCTGAACTTGACCAGCCAGAGCCCAGCCTCTGCCCATTGACGGCCTGAGGACTCATGGCTGCTTTCACTGTCTCTGATTTTTTTCCTTTTTTCTCGACTGCATTAGACGTATGAGGCCTATAATTCTCATCGCCAGGGTCAGGGCTGTAAGTTTTCTGTCTTCCGCTGATTTTAAAGTAGCGCTAGAGACACCCCAGTGTTCACAGCAGCACTGTTTACAATAGCCAAGACATGGAAGCAGCCTGAGTATTCATCAGCGGATGAATGGATAAAGAAGTGTGGGTTATGTAGACAATGGAATATTACTCAGCCATGAGAAAGAACAAAATGTTGCCATCTGCAGCAACATGGATGGACTTGGGGAGCATTATGCTAAGTCAGACAGGGATAGACAAATACTGTTTGCCACCACTTTTATGTGGAATCTAAAAAAAATACAACAAACTAGTGAGTATAATAAAAAAGCAGCAGACTCACAGATACAGAGAACAAACTAGTGGTTACCGGTGGGGAGAGGGAAGCGGGGAGGGGCAGGATAGCGGTAGGGGATTAAGAAATACAAACTATTATGTATAAAATAAGCTACAAGGATATACTGTACAACTTGGGGAGTATAGCCAATATTTTATAATAACTGTAAATGGAATGAATATAACCTTTAAAAGTTGTGAATCACTATATTGTGCACCTGTAACTTATATAATGTTGTACAGCAACTATACCTCGATTAAAAAAAAAAAGCGCTAGAGAACAGAAATATACTAAAACACTCAAGTAGCTGTCCAGCTGATGCTATTGCGTGGACAGGAGTGCATCTCTGCTGAGACGGAATGATAGAGAAAAAGCGTTTGGCCTTGGTGCACGAGGGGCTGACTTTGCTGTTGGAAACGGGGTCAAAAGAGTGGGTTGTAGGTCCGTGGAACCTGCACAGGGCGGCCTGCCTGGGACGGAGGATCGCAGACTGACCTCGTCCGTCCCTCTGTCCCCCCCGCCACTCCCTCTTGCAGGTCATATACATGGCCCGGAACCCCAAGGACCTGGTGGTGTCCTATTACCAGTTCCACCGCTCCCTGCGGACCATGAGCTACCGAGGCACATTCCAGGAGTTCTGCCGGAGGTTCATGAACGACAAGTGTAAGTGTCTGCGAGATGTTACAGCGGGGGTGCTCACTGCTCGCTGAGCACCCGCGTGTCCTTCGCGGTGCCCCCAGTTCTACAGTAACCGCGGGCTTGGCCTGCTTTCCCGCTGGCGGGCAGAGGAGCTGGGGCTGAGGGCTGTCAGGAAGCTTGTCCGAGGTCGAGCTAGTGCCAGACAGAGTGGGTGTCCAACGCTGAAGCCCTTCTCTCTCGCCACATCCTTGGGGTTCTGAGAAGTTTCCCGATTAGAAGCATCCCTCTTCCTGCCTAGATTCCGAGCAGTGAAAACAGTGGCCCAGGTACCACTGTTACCGGTGCCTGAGGCCAGAGTGGAGGCTGTGGCTTCATGTGAGAGCCCTGTGGGCCTTTAGCTGGACTTGCGGGTCAGGCTTGGCCCCCAGCCCCAGGCCCGTGTGACAGGCGGGGTGCACTTTGGGGGAGGGGGAAGGCAGTGTTCTGGGCAGGATGCCTGTTCCCAGGGGAGAGGGGCGAGCTGGGCCGAGCGAGCCGGGGCCCTTCCACGTCTCCCCTCCCCGGGGCGGAGTGGGCCAGGCAGTGGGCCAGGGAGGGAGCCGTCCCCTTGGCAGTGGGGCTGGCAGCTCCTCACTACGGTTCTGTTCCCCGCACCCCCCAGGTGGCTCCCCCATCGCCAACCCTGGCTTCTCTGGGCACCTTCTGTTTAGAGTTTGCGCCCAGGAGGGTTTTGAAAGGGGTCTTACGTACCTGTTGATTAAACCGGCACCCAGACTCCTCTGCACCCGAGGAGTGTACAGATGCGCTCAAGTAACCCTCAGCCTCGCGGTCCATTTGTTGTCCAACCCAGTCAGGGGTTCTGCGGTGAGGTCGTGGGACGGGGTGGGGTAGGGTGCATAATGGTGGTCCAGGAGTACAGCGCCCCAAATTTAAATGGGTGGCCCGACTGGAGCTGCCTCCCGAGCCTGGCTGAAGACCAGGTCCTCCTTGGTGCGCCGCCCGCACCGCCTGGAGGCCCTCTCTTCCCTGCCCTTGAGTCTTTGCTTCAGCTGGGACTGGGGGGGGCGGTGCGAGGGGACAGGCGTCGGTGGTCCCAGCGGCTGTACCCTAAGGCCCCTGGCACCTGCTGAAGGCCTCTGTCCAGCCTCCCTTCCCCCCAGCCCACCCACCGCCTGGCTCAGGCCCCTCGGGGTCTGCCAGGCATTTGGAGCAAGCCACTCCTGTGGTTCCCAAAGCCATATTTCTGAGGCCCACTTTGCATCCCTGCCTTTGTAGAAGCAGTCACTTGCATGGGGACACTGTCGTAGATAGCAGTGTCCCCCAAGTGCAGACTGCCCTGCGGTGCAGGGCTGAAAGCCTCCTGCCCGGGCCAGAGCCGTTACAGGTTGCCTAGTACAGGCCTCTCGGCGCTGTGAAGGTCACAGCGCTGCCCGGCACTGAAGTTCAAGGCTGCACACGCTGGCTGTGGTCCCGCCAAGGCCTCTGCGCCCATGTACTGATCCTCCCCAGTCCTGTTCACTCTCTGCTCCCACCCAATTCCGGCTCTCGAGGAGGCTTGCCTTCTCTGTCCGAGGTTCTGAAGACCTTGAAGAATGAAGTGCGGAAGGGGCAGTGAAATGATGCTGTTCGCTAACAGGGCGAGGACACGCTGCCCGAGCCCTGTGTTGGGGGTCGTGACCTGCGCACTGCAGGGCTGGGGGCCCTGGAGCCATGTGCCTGGGGGACAGGAGCAGGGTGGAGGAGTCCCTGTGTGTGACCACTGTCCTGTCCCCCCGTCCCCGTGCGAGCGACCCTGTCCTCACGTCCTCGCGGCCCCCGAGTCACCGCCCGTCCAGCCTCCCCCGTCCCCGTCCCCGGCAGCCCTGGCCGTCTGTCTGCGAGTGTTCTCTGGGAAGGAGTGTCCACGCCCAATGGACTGCTCGGCCCCGGGGCGCGGCTCCCCTGGTCTGCGTGCCAGCTGTGGGCGCGGACTTGGGAGACTCCGCTCGGGGCCCCGAGGTCATCAGCCTGTCCGTGAGCTGCGCAGGTCCCCGCCTGCTCTGCACTCGCCCTTGTCCTGGAAAGCGGGAAGGCCGGCCTGGCTGTTACGTCCTGCCCTGTGCGTGCACGGAGCGGGGATGTGCCAGGCCTGGAGTCCAGGGCCCCGCAGCTAGAACTCTGCCGTGGGAGCACCGGGGCCCAGAGAGGGCCAGGATTCGCCCAGCAAGGCCTTTGGCTGAAGCCTGCCCTGTGTTGGTTCATTTCCGTCCCCTAACCCCTCCCCTTCCAGAGCTCCCCCCTTCGTTCCACATGAAGTGTTGGAGGGGCGCCTAGTTGGCCCGAAGAGGGCCTTCTGCTCTGATCTGGTCCCCAGGGCCCGCCCCTCAGCGACCCCTGACCTGCGCCTCCATCCCTCAGGACCTCTCGTGGGGCTGCGGGGCCCAGGCTGCTGCTGTGCTGCCACCTGCTGGCGGGATGGCAGGCTGACGTTGTCGGGTCGCGCTGCCTGGGGCCCAGGCGTTGGGTCACCCGTTTTCCCAGCCTTGGTCACGCGTGTAGGTGTGAGAGGTTGTCAGCACCTTGAGGTGTGCCTGTGCGGGGGCGGGAGCGGCCCTGCCACCCAGGGGCCTCAGCGCTACAAGTAGGACCCTCGCTGGTACCTTGCCCGTCCCACCCCGTGGAACCTGCCACCAGAGAGGAGGACGCACAGGCGCTGCCCCTGCAGGCCCTCCCGTACGCAGGGCTCTCCGCGCCGCGGCAGCCCTGGGGGGGCGGCAGAAAGGCTCAGGGCCCGCCGGGTCTCACGGCCAGCGAGGAGATGAGGGGCCGGCTGCTTCTGTCCCGAGCCCTTGTCCTTTGCCCTCCGCCCTCTGACCTTGCCAGCTGCTTCTGACCCTCTCCGCGGGCCCCCGCGGCCACTTCTTATGTCTTTAAGGCCCATTTGCAGGCCTTGCCTCTGTGCGCCGTTTCCCCTGCTGCCTCTTCCCCTCCGCTGCCTGCCCAGCCCTCACTGATCCTTCGAGGCCTGCCCGTGTCTGCGGGGCCTCCCTCCCAGTGCCGGTCACTCCATGTCGCCGTGCCGGTCTCCTTGGGGCTTTGCCGCCAGGCCGGGAGCTCCACTGCAGGGCCCAGTGCTTGCGAGCTGGACGGGCGCTCGGGCGAGTGAGGACACAGGCAGCAGGGCCACCACCCCTGACTGGCCCCTGTTATGCAGCCAGACCTGCTTCCCGATGCCCAGCAGGCCCAGGGGCCCCCATGTTCTTCAGCCGAGACCTTCCTCTGATTAATGTGGAAGCCCCCTCGGGAGATGTCCTCACAGCGATGGGCACACCAGTGTGAATCGGCAGTGAGAATCAATCGTTTTTATGAAAAATGTTGTGAAGCAGCTGGGCCACACTGATCTGTCTCTGCCTGTGTGACCTCAACCCCACACCAAGGCCCTAAGGAGCGTGGGAAATGTGAGGGCTGGGGTGTGGGTGTGACCTGTCGTCCCGTCCGGCCCAACCTCATGTGCCAGGACGGGGCCCGCTGCCCGCCTTCATCCCCGCGCCTTCCTGGTTCTGCCTGGTTCCAGGATTCTGGCTGTGACGCGTTTGCCTGGCGAGCCCCATTCGCAGCTCTGTCTGGAGCCTCCCGCACCCCATCCTAGCCCCGACAGCAAAACTCACGGGTCCTGTGTCCCACTTCCTCTGGGCGTCATTCTCTTCCTGGTCACCCCTTGTTAGAGGAACTCGTGGGTGCCGGGTACCGTCAGTACCCCCGGAGAACAGAGACTTCCACGGAAGGGTCGGGGCTTCTAGGCATCCGGGAGGCAGGGGCCGAGCTTGGGCAGGAGGCCAGGGCACGTGGCTCATCTGGGGGGCTGCTGGAGGAGCCCAGGGCTTCCTGAAACATAGCTACTGGGCAGAGGAGGGGAGCCTTCTGGCAGGGAAGGCGGGGAGCAAGGCCGCCTCACACATGCCCGCTCCCTCCCTGTGACTGGTCACCTGTCCCCTTGTCTCCACAGTGGGCTACGGCTCCTGGTTTGAGCACGTGCAGGAGTTCTGGGAGCACCGTATGGACTCGAACGTGCTTTTCCTCAAGTACGAAGACATGCACCGGGTGAGTGCCGTAGCGGTGGTGCCACGGGGGTGAGCGCCACGGGGGTGAGCGCCACGGGAGGCAGCTGCCGGCCCTGCCCTCAGTCTCACAGCCGCCGCCCCCAGTGCGGGCGGGTGGGCGGGGCCTGCAGCGCCAAGACCCCGGGCATCAGGGGTGACAGCTGGACTCAGGAGTTCCAGGAGGGCCCAGGGTCCCCCTGACCAGTGTTTCGCCTCTAGCCGGTGCTGGCCCCCCAGGCCTCTACCCTGCCCTGGCCCCTGGCCAAGCACAGCTTCTGGGTTGGTGGCAGGCGGTGCTTTCGAGAGGCCCATTTATTGTTTTTCTGCTTCAACAGCAGTGGAGTGATAGCCGGACTCACCCTGCTGCCACCCAGCACGCTTTCCGTAGGTGACCAGCTTGGGGCAAAGGGCTGAGATGGCAGAGTCCGAATTTCTTGTCCCAGCCTGTTTGCCTTAGGGTGGCAATTCTCAAAGTGCTGAGAACCCCGGCGGGTGTACCTGTGAATCCATTCCTGTGACGAGTTCCTGAGTGCCCGGCACAGAGGGTGACGGGCACTAGGTGGTGGTTGAGTGCATGTGCCAGGCTGGGCGGTGGTGCTGGGGCAGCGAGGCAGGACCTCTCCTGTGCCCTCGGGAAAGCGAGGTCTGGAAGGGGGGCCGGCACGTCCCGTCCCGCCTCGGTGTCAGCACCATCGTGCGGAACCCCGCTGCCCCCTGCCGGGTCTGAACCCTGCCGCTGCCTGCGCAGAAGTGCTGATGCCCCTCCTTTCTCAGGGCGACAGTGCGAACCTCCCCCAGCCCAGCCCTCCTCCCCGCAACGTCCTTCCCTTTCCTCAGTTCCTCTTTGCCGAGGGACCTCAGACTTGTCTCTGCTCCTGAGCCCCTCCAGGCAGCCACACTGCCTCCAGGCAGTAGTCCCCAGGCTACTCTGTCAAGGTCACCACGACCCCCATGTGTCTGGGTCCCACGGTCCCGCCCTCCTAGCAGCAGGCAACAGGCAGTCGGTCACGCTTGGTCCTGTGTCCCCGCATCCCTGGACGCTCCCCTTGACTCCTCCATGGCAGCAGCCCTGCCTCTGCCCCCAGACCTCAGCTCTGGTCTCCGCCATCCACACTCCCTCCCCTGGTGGCCTCAGGCGGGCCTCGGGCCCCCAGGTCCGATTTGGACCCTCTCCAGGCTCATCTCTGTCCACCCACTGCACCTTTCTGCCAGGGTGTGTGGTGCAGATCGCAGACTTAACGTCTCCAAACCAAACTCCGGAGGTGTCCCCTCGGGTCCTCCGCAGTTTCACCCGTCTGCATCCAGGGCAGCGGCTCCGTCCTCGCTGCTCACGCAGAAGTCTGGACTCATCCTTGACTTCTCCCTCTCTCACACCTGGCCTTCATTTTCCAAATCCTGTTGGCTCTACCTTCAAAATGTCTCTCTTATCTGACTGTTTCTCCCCAGTTCTGCCCCCGTTTCCCTGGTCCAGGTCGGTGTCACTGTGGCCTGCGTTTTCACAGCCTCCCTGCCTCTTCCTCCCGCCCCCCCCCCACAAACACAAACAGTGAAATGCACTGGATGATGATAAATGCTGAAAAATAAAGCAGAAAAGGGAAGTGCTGGGGAGGGGTGGTGGCAGGTTTAGGTGCAGGTCAGGAAAAGCGGCACTGATGGGGACAGAGACCTGAAAGAAGTGAGGGAGTGACCCATGTGGACACCTGGAGATGAACATTCCAGACCGGACACAGCAAACTAAAGTTCCAGAAAGAACCTGCCTGACAGGCTGAAGGAACAGCATGGAAGCCAGCGTGGTCCCGGCTGTCAGGCCCTGCAGGTCGGGGTGCGGGTCCGGGTGTCTGCCCAGAGGGACGTGGGCCAGAGCGAGCAGGTGGGCGGGGCCCCTCCGGAGGCTGCTGGGCTGCGCCCGCCCGTAATGCTCCGCTCTCAGGAATGGTGCGGCGATGGGGCCCAGAGGTGGCTTTATGTCAGCGAGTCAAGTAGAGCTGAATCTTGCTTCACACCAAGCCAGCTCCGCCTGTCCGGTGGGGTGGGCCGGCCCTGAGGCCTGTCTGGGGTCCCGGGGTCTCCCAGTTCTCCCGAGTGCCAGTCGAGATCCCAGCCGATGGCGGGGCGGGGCGGGGCGGGGCGGGGCGTGGCGGGGCGTGGCGGGGCGGGGCGTGGCGGGGCGGGGCGGGCGGGAGAGAGCGAGCTGCTCTCGCTCCTGGCGCAGCTCCGAAGTGCTTTTCCTTCCTGCTGCTGCTTAGAATGACCGCAGCTGTATCAGGACCTCACGTCTGCCTCCGTGGGACCTGGCTTTGAATCCCAGGTCTGCCACTTGAGAGCTGAGTGCCCTTGGGCAGTTTCTTAACCCGGATTTTATTTCCAGACGAGGCCGGTTTCAGGCTTGTCTTGAGGCCTAAGTAAGGCTGTGGATACAGTCCCCGAAGTCGTGTTCTGTAAAGGCGCCACCTCCGACAGGCTCCCGCGCTCTGCTCTTGTCTTCCAGGACCTGGTGACGATGGTGGAGCAGCTGGCCCGGTTCCTGGGGGTGTCGTGTGACAAGGCCCAGCTGGAGTCCCTGATCGAGCACTGCCACCAGCTGGTGGACCAGTGCTGCAACGCCGAGGCCCTGCCTGTGGGCCGGGGTACGCGCCCGCCTGTCCCACCCTCCTTCTCTCTGCCTCTGCCTGGGGCCCCGGGGGCCTCGTCCCCCTTCCTGCCGGTGTCCTCGCGCTTTCTGGACCACAGTCCCCCCATGTCAGGGTTCCGCTGCCCTGAGCCTCATTTCTCCGGAGCCCTGTGTTCTTCGAGGGGCAGGAAGGTAACCCACGAAGTGTTGCTGAGGCTCCCTGGAGCTCCCCGCTGGAGTTGGTCTTGTCACCCCGCACACGGTGCCGGAGTTTGCGGGTGTGGCTGCCGGGATGTCTCAGGCTCTGTGGGCAAGAGGTGTTTCAGGCGGGCGCCTTCCCAGATGCCCCACAGGGCAGACCCTGGGGATGGGTTGGGGGCTGTCATGTTTAGAAGCGCAGCGCGTGCACGTGGCCTCCTTGAGTTCCAGCTGGCCCGTGGGAGTCGAGGGAAGAGGGTGCAGAGAGTCCGTGTGCGGAAGGGCCGTTTCCCTCCATCCCCCGGGGAACTAGCAGCCTGGGAGGAGCAGCCCCGTCGGGGGAGGGGTGTGTGGTGTGCGCGCATGCGCACGCGTGTGTGTGTGTGGTGTGTGTTTGGTGTGTGTGCGTGAGAGAGAGAGCGCGCGAGCTGGAGGTGCAGGCCTCGGCCGTCACAGAGGCTGGCGCTCCCTCCTGGTGCGAGAGCTGTGTCTTGCGCGTGAAGCAGTTCGAGGTGAGGCAGGTGTTGCAGGCAGGAATCCTCCCCGGACCCACTTGGGTTGCTCTCCGTGCCCTCAGGGCTTGTGGTATTTGAGGCTGCTCGACTGTGGAGAGCTTGGCCATTAAACTCCCCGGCACTGCTGGGTGCCGGCCCAGGCCTGTGAGCACCCCTTCAGCAAGAGTTGCGCCTGACTCGGTGCTGTGGACCGGAGGCCGGTTCCCGGCTCCCTCGGGTGGTGCCGGTGCCGAGAGGAGGGCCCGGAAACGACGCCGGACTCTGCAGGCAGCTGCCTGGAGCGGAGAGAAGAGCTGGGC
The DNA here is from genome assembly GCF_949774975.1 of Lagenorhynchus albirostris. Lineage (NCBI taxonomy): Eukaryota > Metazoa > Chordata > Mammalia > Artiodactyla > Delphinidae > Lagenorhynchus > Lagenorhynchus albirostris. Next base: position 5,841,193 of record NC_083105.1, read on the forward strand.
TGCGGCCTGGCCTGGCCAAGCTCGGGCCACGCCTTTGAGCTTCTCTGGCCTTTTGTCCTTCCTCTAAGGAGGGCGGGTCGGGGCTGCCAACCCGCTTGGCTCCCGGGGCTGTTCTGAAGGTCAGGGGGCGAGCGCCTTCCTGTAAAGGCAGGTGGGCCGCTCTCCAAGAAGACACTAACAAGCCGCCTCACCCTGCCGTTTCGTTCCTGGCTGCATCGTCACAAATGTTTATTATTTAAAATTTATTTGCTCTTCTTTATTTTGCTTTCACTGTGTTTTGTTATCCTTGGGTGTGACCTTCTTCAGAATCCCCCTTTCGGTTCATTTATGTGGTTAAGAAGTGTCGAGAACATACTGCGTGCCCATATGCTCCTTCCGATGTGTTTGCTTTATCATCGTTTACCTTGGTTTTGCTTTATTTCAGTTCTTTGATTTTGTTTTCTTTTAGCATATTGCCTCTTTGCTCAGAAGACCTCCTTGCGTTGGTGAGAATGCAGGGGCTTGAGTAGCCAGCTGCATTGCTTAGATTTGATTCATATCACAGCATAAATTGCACTGTCTTGATTCCAAATCCTAAACCAGGTGGGTGACTCCTTTGATGAGCTCTCAGCTGCCTCAGCTGAGAAAAATAATCATGGAAAAATATATTTATGGTGTGACTGGTCTAGAAGCTTCTAGTTTTGTCCCTTAGGTATCATTAGAGGGTAGCAAGCACAGTTTTTTCCTCTCCAACACTGACATATAATTTTTCATCACCGAAGAGAAAATCCTTGCCACTTTGGATCTGTTAGCACAGCATTTGCAGGGTTGCAGTTTCATATGTGAGGTCCTGTGAGGACAAGGACGACTGTTAATAACAGAGCTAACGAAGGATGTTTGCTGGAGACGGTCAGAGCTCTGATCTCAGAGATGCTGACGGTGAATAGAATTCTAAATGGGCATTTCAGTCCCCCGAGGCAGCTATATAAAAGCACAGCCCCAGCTCTCCGGGTGATGCGTTCACAGCTCCTGTAGGTGGGAGGGCGGGACCCCCACTTGTGACATCTTCACAGTCGCCATTCATATGTGACCAGAACAACTGAAGATTTTGTAGTTAAGGAAAGTGGGTTCAGCAGTTTTCATCATTTTGAGCTCTCTCTTCCCTTCATAAAGGGATGGGTAGGCCTGTGCCTGCACCTCAGTCCGCACTCTCCAGGCTCCCTCACATCTGCCAGGAGATGGTCTCATCTTCTTTTTTTTTTTTTTTTTTTGCGGTACGCGGACCTCTCACTGTTGTGGCCTCTCCCGTTGCGGAGCACAGGCTCCGGACGCGCAGGCTCAGCGGCCATGGCTCACGGGCCTAGCCGCTCCGCGGCATGCGGGATCCTCCCGGACAGGGGCACGAACCCGCGTCCCCTGCATCGGCAGGCGGACTCTCAACCACTGCGCCACCAGGGAAGCCCGGAGGTCTCATTTTCTGACCAAGCCTCGCTGAGCTGTGGCTGCGATGGAGTGGCCGGGGGCCCGGGGCTCCTTTTGATGTTGAGTTGGGAGCTCCGACTTTTTCTCCCTTTAAATTCCTCCCTGACGATGCACGAGCAGGCTTCTCGAAATCTTCACCCTTGACCTGGTCAGGAGGCTTCCTGCTCACCATAAAATGTTCTACCTTTTTGGATGATTTTTTTTTTTTCCTTTTAAAATTCTCCAGAAGCAAATCCTGCCTTGGTGGAGCTGTTGAGCCGTGAGTGAGTAGTGGTGTCACGAGGACCCAGATCCACGTGGTGCCCGGAGCCGCAGATCTGTCCCACAGACACTGTCTGTCCTCTGGGCTGTTGTGACCCACCCGCTTTGTGCCTGGCTGGGGATTCAGTGGTGGATGGGCAAGGCCCGCAGCTCTGCACACTTGTGGTGCTGGGCGGAAAGCGCGTCGGGATGACCAGACTCAGGGAAGAGGGTTCAGCTGGTCTGTAGTCCACATGGCCCATCCTGCCCCAATAGGCCAGGTTCAGAGGGGTCCGGGAATAGATCTGGAACCTTCCAGATCCATTTCCTGTGGTTTGGTAGCTGGCCTGACAGCAAGTGAATTCAGCACATTCTGCTCGTTTGTGTTCTAGGAAGAGTCGGGCTGTGGAAGGACATCTTCACTGTCTCCATGAACGAGAAGTTTGATTTGGTGTATAAACAGAAGATGGGAAAGTGTGACCTCATGTTCGACTTTTACTTATAATAACAGCAACAGCAAACTTGCATGCTCACAGTACCCAGACACTAATAGCTCAGAGTCCCGTTTGCACTCATTTGTTACCCGCTGGACAAACTCTGGAAGCAGCGTAAGACACGGCGGAGAAATGGAGGAAGTGGGGTTATTTCCGATCCAGAGCAGCTGTCTCACCTTTGGAATTTGAAGTCTACATGTCTGATTACAAAGATTGCGGTTCTGATGACCTGGACCATACGTATCCTGTCTGTAACATATGCAGCTAGAATGTCTACCTTTTACAGCCCACATTATTTATTGTATTTTATAGAGCTTTTCACTGGAAATCTAAATAAATGTCAGTAAACCAAATAAAAGTTCATTTCCGAGGGACTCAGGAGCGAGCCACACCCGAATGGTAGGAAGATCTCAGGGTTGACTCTTTATTTTTGTAGTTTTCTTCCGTAAGGCACAGCCATTCGGTTCTTGTCTGGTTGTGAGACGCTGGTGAGGACCGAGGGTGAGTCGGGTGTTGGGGGGACCTTGTTTCTGCTGGTGGTGTTCAGTTCTCAGTAGTCGCCCCGGGATACAGCAGGAACTGTTCACTGGGGCGTTTTCAGAGAGGATGCCCTCCTGCCAGCGACCCCCGGCCAGTGGCTCCGAGGCTGATGCAGAGGACCCAGCGGGACGGGCGTGCGATGCGGTGACTGGAGAGCCTGCCACAGAGACACTGAGTCCACTCGGAACCTGACTTTTCGTTCCGCAGTCTTACTTTCGTTCCCCAAAGCAGAAACCTGCTTATGTTGGCAAACAGATGATTGATGGTAAATTCTAGAACTACTGGGTCTTTACATACCATTTATTCCATCTGGGCCTGCAACTCTGCGCCCCAGAGACCCAATGTGCGAGCGTAGCGCCCTGTCTCACCCAGACGGGGCTGGCGATGTCGCCTTCGGTGCTGTGTCCGAGGGAGGGGAGGTGCGGTCTTTACTGCCCCGCCACTCGCTTCGTTAACTGGCCCACGTTAGCCCGGAGGAGTGATGGAAGGGCAGCCAGTGAGAGCAGGGCCAGTGGCAAGTTTGTACGCACGCTGCCGCCGCGGTGGGATGGGGCCGTCCCGGCTGTCTGGCTGGCTGGGAAGTTCCCGGAGTGGTGGCCGGAGGGGTCGCCACCGCGCGCGAGGGGTCTGTTGTACATGGTGTCTTTGGAAAGTGTGGACGTGCGCTTTGTTACTGGCTAAGGAGAGCAGCTGCAGTAGGGCAGGTGGTACTCGGCGTCTCGCGGTGCGCTTAGCTGCACCTTTTCTGTGTATCTGCGAGAGAGGCAGCTTTCTGTGAAATTTCTTTTCTATTTTTCTATTTCTAGTACTGTATGGATATTACTGAGCTCCACACATGATACTTCTGTGCTTGCTTGCATCTTTAATAAAGACACGTCCCATGCCTTGTGTCCAGCTTGTGCTGACAGGTGGAGACGGGGGCCCTGCGTGGTCCCCTCAGCGCTTCAGGGCAACGAGAGTGAGTCCCGCTGACCTCCGTCGCTGGGGCTCAGAGGGGCTTGGGCCCGTGTTGGGCTGGGTCACTCAAGGCTCAACGTTCCAAGGGTTGAATTTCCCTCACTGTTTGTCCCTTCGCCTTTGGTATCTTTTAAAAGCTGAAGTGAAAGGAAGGGTGGGGGAGAAAGGAGAAAAGCATGGGAGAGGTTTTGGTGCACCTGGGGGTCCAGGGGTCTCAGTCTCTGTCTTGGAAGGGCCCACTTTCAACAAGGTGGACGGTGGTATAGAGACCAACCCGGCTGATTGCACTTCGCCCCTGTGAATTCCAGAGTCCGTCTAACCGATTCCTTGTGGAAGGAAAGTCCAGAACATTGTACTGAATAAAGCTTTGGCTTTCTGAAAAGTCATGTTTATTTTCAAGTGGACGAGTTCCTTTAGGTCTCAGGTGAAATCCTGGAATTTATTTTGGTACCTGGGATGACCCTAGACCCCCAGGCCCCAGGTTAGTTAAAGGAATATTCCAGTCTGCTATGTCCCAGGGGGTCTGCTCCCAGATCACTTACAAATCACCTAAAATAAAGCAGAGCCCTTCGATCAAGAAGCGGGGCAGTGCCGTACAGTCATGGTGCTATTTAGTGAATGTCCACTCTGGCCCTGCCTAGTTGATGTTTCACCACATCCTATGGACTCACTGAGTACACACTTGAGCACCTGCGCTGCACGGGGCCCTGCTAGAGGCACTGGGGATGCAGTGAAGTGGCAGAGGGCCCTGGCCTGCATGGTGTTCATGCTCTCGTGGGGAGATGACGTCACGAAACCATGGGTGAGTACAGGCTCAAGCAGGCTGTAAGGGACCAGTGTGCTCCTGAAGGACCCGGGGAAGCCCAGTGCAGAGATGCTGCTTGAGCAGAGACCAGGAGGACATGAGAGACTCAGGCTTGGGGCCGCCTGGGGGAGGGGCAGGGCAGGGGGAGTGTGTTGGGCAGTGCCCAGAGACTGGGCAGTGTTTGGAGGGAGGCCAGGAGTCAGCTCACGGAAGTCCTCGCAGGTCGTGAGGGTTGGATTTTGTACAAAGAAATGAAGGCACAAGAGGGCTTAACTGAAGGAATGCTACCTGGTTTGCATTTTCAACTCTTAGCTGGCTCTAAGCGTTCTCGGGCCATGTGTGCTGGGAACCGGCTCCTACCTCGTGCACACGGAGCAAAGTCAGGGGCGAAATGATTCAAGGCAGAAGGTGCCGTGGAGCCCACGAGTAGCGCCAGTTTGGAGAGTGGAATGACCCATGGGTAGCATCCGGATGGGATTTGAGGGGCCGTGAGGTGAGGAACGTCTGGACAGATGGAGAGGAGACAGGCCTGGGCAGAGGGCTAATGTTACAGACACCCCTCAGGGTTCCTGCACGTCAGGGGCCTCCAGTGAGTCCCTGGTGGCCTGGCCTTTTGACTTCACAGACCCAAAAGATCCCAGAAAGTATCTGGGGCACCAGCACAGGGCTTTACTAACAGCCGGATTCAGCCACAGCCCCTCACCAGCTGGGACCACCCCTGTGCCCTCCGCCTGGCCCTGACACTGTGCCATTCGGGACATGTCACCCTTCCCCCACTCACCCAGTTTCTTTGTCTGAAAGGCCCAGGAGGGCCTTCCTGGCTCAGATTTGGTGGCCCTCCCACCTAAGCATGTAGGCCACTTAATTTCTCTGATCCGGTGTCATAATTTACGTAACGGAGGTTAGCTTCATCCTGCTTACCTCGTGGGATGGTCGTTACATGATCTCAGTGGCTTTGAAAGCATGAATAAAATTCGCAAAATTGATGGTCTGTGCCTGGCACTGCTGGTGAGCACCCCCTAGTGGCCAAGTCGCCGGTGACAGCCGACCTCCTCGGTCCACGGTGAGGTCCCTCACTCCGGATGTGGCCCTCAGCCCTGTGGATACAGGCGAGGTGCACAGTCCCTGTCCCGGGAGGTCCCACGTGAGGGACAGTTTTACCACCTTTCTGAGCAGAGTGACTGCAGTTGGTAGCTGGTGGAGGGAGTCCTTGGGTGTCCCCGAGGACTCTGGGCCGCGGATGCCGTCCTCCCCTAGGATTTGGCCCTCCACCCTACCTGTGCAGCATCATCTTCCGCCCTTCACTGTAGAATGAGTGTTTTCAGACCGGGATGGTACGTTGGCCAGATGGTCCAGCCTCACCCAGCTGAGGGATGCCCTCTGACATTCCTGGACATCCGTCCCCGTCAAGCTCACCACCTCCTGGGACAGCCATTCCACTGCTGGCAGTCCTTTCTGGCCACTTGTGCAGACCCCCACCCAAGCCCGGGACTGCCCCCGTCTCTGGCCTCCCTCGCCTGAGACGCCCAGCCCTGCCTTCACCTGGCGAATGCTCCCCTCCGCTCCCAGGCGTCCCCTGCCTTCCTCTCATCCTGCCCGCCTCACTGCCCTGCGCTTGTCTCCCCACGTGGACAGTGACGCCCTGAAAGCAGGACCGTGCTGTGTCAGTCTTTCCCTACGTCGGAATTTGGCATATAGTTAGCACCTAACGACTGAGTGGAATCTTTCATTCTTGGAGTGGGTTTTGTTTTTTCTGAAAACCATCTGCCCTGTCCCTTCTATGCACTGTTCTTGGTCCTGCCCTTGGGGGCCGTAACCTCCCAGGCAAGAACTAGGCTGGTGCCCTGCCCCCTCACCAATTGGGAACAAAAGGAATGGTACAGAGGATGCCGAGCCAGGAGAGGTGACTGCACGGACAGCAGGAAGACTGCTAGATGTAAAAACTAGGGTGAGAGCTGAGTCTGCAGCAGGTGGGATGTGGGTAGGGCAGGGGCCAGAGACGGGCATGCCCGGTGGGAAGAAATAGGATGCACTAAAATGAGTCGGGCAACCGGTTCTAACCCAGCTCTGCCACCAGTGGTGGGACCGAGGGGGAGGTCCCTTTTCATCGCGTAATGAGGAGGTCTCGTATCAGGTGTCTTGAAAACCCACGCAGCTCAAACATGCTGTGACTCTTCAGTGGTCAAACTGTCTTATCAATTCAACCCGAGAGGAGCTGATCAATGGGGGAGACCGTGAATTTTTAGCCAGTGATGGACTTTGCCAGCGAGGGCAAAGAGAATTTGTTACAGAAGCACCTGTCACACAGCTTGGGCCCACACAGCCACCGCCAAGGCGTGCTGAGCCTTTGCCAGATCTACACATCAAATGACAATCTGATTCTCACACTCGGATCCCTGTAAGCCAGTTGGCACCCGATGTCTGAGCTGCAGTCCTTAAATCTGTCCCCTCACCGCTGATGGAAGGAATCTGTGCTCTATTAAAAGCATTCTTTAAACACCAGAGAATGCTAAGTGTGTTTAAAATATAAAAAAATCAACCAGAAAATGCATTCCCCCCTCTTTAAAGTTGTCATCTTTACATGTATCCGTGGTGTTGGGCACCAGCTGGGAAGAGAAGTCTTAAAATATCACGAGCAAGGCCATCTCTGCAGAAGGAAAGACTCCCAAGGCCAACAAGACTCTCTCTTCTCCAATCTTTTGCATCCTCGAAAAACTTAAGTGAATTGGTTAAAATCTCCCCCACCTATTTCTGCTGTCTCTCATTTCCCCCCTTTACAATCCATAGTGCATGTGATTTCCAGAAAGTCCTTCTTACTCAAATACAGCTGGTAGCTTGGAGCCCATCTAACTCTGCTCAAGAACCACTGGCTGGCTGGGCCTCTGTGCCGCCCTCAGGCTCTGCCCTCTGCCTGGATTGCCGTCCCCAGCTCAGCCCGGATAACGGTGATTTAAGGTTGAAGCTCAGCATGGGCAAGGTCTACTCCAAGAAGCCCCTGAAGTCTCCTTCCCATGCCCACTCCTGTGTCTCTCATAACACACCCCGGCCCTGCGACCATCTGCTTCTTGAGGCGACGGCCATGTCTCTTTCACTTTCCTTGGTGCTGAGAAGTTAGCTCAGAAGAGACCGTCAGTGACGTGTTGGTGGTCTGAATGGTCCCACCATCCGTTGAATTCAGCCTTCCCTGGTCATCTCAACTGCAAGCACATCGTCTGTGACTCACCACGTGGGCCCTCTCTGGTCCGGCCACACAGCTCACTCCTACACACCTCACGCGCTTTTCCCCAACTCGGCTGGACCATTTTGCCCCCTTGGAAAGCCTTCCCTGCTATTTCTAAGTGTTGCCGATTCACGTCCACCACCTGCCGCAAGCTAGGCTCAAAACAGTCTCCAGGAGGCCGTCGTGAATTAACTTAGCTCACTGACGCTGCCGTCCTGTAGGTACCCAGCTTTCCATTTTTACCAAAGATGTCAGGAGGGTTGCCAATTATGGCAGACAGACTGATTTTCAGGGGCTGGTGGCTACCTCTCTCCTGGGTCCCTACCACACTTGGGGGTCTCCAGAGGAGAAGTCCAGAACCTTCTTTAGCCCAGAGAATGAGTGACTGGGGTGTCCCCGCTCTCGCTGTGAGACAAGATGTGACAGCAAGTACCTTTCTCCTTAGAATGGAGTATGCCGGGAGTTAGAGCCTTGAATTCCGAAAGAGTAATAATTCCCTATAATAGGGTATTGGTTTACGTTTGTTAAGAAAACATTTTGTACTTGTTTTCAAGTTTCCTTTCCAAAGTGTGTGTTTTCAGCCCCAAGTAGACCATAAGCAGAGACTGTGCCTCATTCATCACTCTGTCCCCATCCTGTGCTTAGCACAGAGCTCCAATCCTATCAGGTAATCAATAAATGCTTGTTACCTAACTAAAGGCAAATTAAATGCTAAACAGCACTAATTACAAGCTGTTGCAAGATCCTGGCTCTCAGCAAAGAGAACTACTTGTGATTGCCAAGGGTTTGCTAGTTGCCCAGGTGTATGAAACATGAAATTGTTATTTTCTAACTGCTTCTTTGTTCCAGAGGGCGGGCCATTCTTCTCAGATTGCTGCAATAAAATATCCGGAGGGCAGGGCAGGATTCATTAAAATTCTAAACGCCAGTATTCTACACTATGGAATCTTGTTCAGGGGTAAGACAAGTGGATTTTGATTCCTGTTTTCAAGTACGGAGACAACCAGTAACTGTGAAGGGAAATGAAGAGCTTCCTCATTTATTGGCACATGAAGGGGGAGCTGCTACTCCTAGCCTGTGTAGTCTCTCCACGGACGATCCTAAAATAGGCACAAAAATGGCCCCCTGTTTACAAACGATAATCAATTATTTGTAGAGACAGTGTTTAAAATCTGCAATTTAGTTGCTGGCTGACTGAACTAAAATGAGCAGCTGCGACACGTGTCAAGGTAAGTATCTGAGAGAGAAAGACCTATTTTAGTAGAGAAAAAATAACCACGGTGGCTTTTCCAAAAGAGCGACTTATACCTCATTTCTTCTTATTTAATTTTATTTTCGCCTAAGGATTGCTCAGGAGATTCTGGTCTTCATTTTAGGAGGCCACCAGAAGCACAGCAGTCAGGGAAGTCTTCCTAGCAGATTTCCCAGGGATATTCTCCGCTTCCCTTCAGATGCATTATGTATCCATGTCACGCACTGGCTCTTCCCTCCTTCTTTATGAATAGACGAGGTGGAAACGTCTGAGGGGTTAATCAGTTCCTGCTGCTTATTTCTCCACATGAAAGCGTAACTTCCATTTATAACATCATTGTTGATTACCGTGAGATAATTACAGGCTTGATCTTATAGCCTTGTCTCCTAGGTGTACTGAATTGTGGTGAAAATGTAGCCATGAGTACTCAGAACCTACAGAGCAGACACAGCTCGCCATGATCCCGAGTTTCTTCGTAGTCACTGAGGGAATGAGTTGTTTGCTGGCTGCCGCAGGCGTAAAAGTATTTCCCTCATCTTTCCATGGTTTGCTTCTCCAGATTATCCTCAAAGGTTTTGAGCAGCAGGTTCCTACAATGGGTTGTGTAGTCGAGGCTGAAACAATTTCTTGCGCAGTGTTTCTGGTTTCCGTGGTACTGCAGGGTATCTTGGACAAGGTAATGGGTTCAGCCCTGCTGGAAGCAGACCCACTTCAGGGCATCTAAGGGAGTGTTCTTTGGGAGGTGTGGCCAAGGAGGAAACTATCTCCCACAGCATCCTCCTTGGAGCCACTGTCACATTATAGAACTCTGGTCTGTTTGATCAGAGAGCAAACCTAATCTAATAGACTTTATGGGCTTTTACTGGGACAATAAACAAGTAAACACTTTGGAGTGAAGATGAAAGAAAAAGGAAGGAAGGGAGGGAGGGAGGGAGGGAGGGAGGGAGGAAGGAAGGAAGGAAGGGGGAAAGGAAAGAAGGAAAAAAGGAAGGAAGGAAGGAAGAAAAAAGAAAGAAAGAAAGAAAGAAAAAGAAAGAATAAAAGAGTCCTAGGACAAAACCTCATAACAGACTGATTTAATCAGATGTTTAAATACATGGAAAAAATCATCCTTCTCTTCAAGGAAATAAGCAAGGATTCTGAGTTTCAAGGATTTTGAGCCAATTCTAGGCTATGTTGACCCAATCATACACCACTTATGCTTTACTGTTGAGTTCAGATCCGTTCAAAAGACATTTATTAAGTCCCATGTTTGCTCACACAGCCAACTATTAGCATTTTCCCCCTACAATTTTCCCTCGGAAAAGAGTGTTACTAAAAACTAGAATCTTTACAAAGACTCTAATGTAGCAGCTTATCTCAGTTAACTTTATTTTGAACAACAAATCACCTCAACTATTACTGGATTTGAACAAGAGGACACATGATGGAATTGGAGAGAAGGAGAGACATTTAACACAGACTTAGTAAATTCCTAATGTCCTATCATTACATTTTTTGGTGTTGGATGTGTTAGGTGTTATTTTAAATAGGCCTTCTAAAGTGAACTTAAAAAATAGATACAGTGAGGGACTTCCTGGTGGTCCAGTGGGTTAAGACTCCACGCTCCCAATGCAGGGGGCCCAGGTTCGATCCCTAGTCGGGGAACTAGATCCTGCAGGCATGCCGCAACTAAAAACATCACCGTGAGATAATCCTGGAGATTACAAACAAATAGCCACAGAATGTTTTTTGTTTTTTTTTAAACAACTGTCCTGGTGTTATGTGAGTAGGTAATTCTGGCGTTAGGACGACAAGAGTGGCTGCAGCACTAGACGTGAGGGAGGAAGCAATGATCAGTAAGGGATCGAGTGGCACCATTTATTGAAATGGTCAGAGTGAGGGAGGAAGCAATGATCAGTAAGGGATCGAGTGGCACCATTTATTGAAATGGTCAGAGTGAGGGAGGAAGCAATGATCAGTAAGGGATCGAGTGGCACCATTTATTGAAATGGTCAGAGTGAGGGAGGAAGCAATGATCAGTAAGGGATCGAGTGGCACCATTTATTGAAATGGTCAGAGTGAGGGAGGAAGCAATGATCAGTAAGGGATCGAGTGGCACCATTTATTGAAATGGTCAGAGTGAGGGAGGAAGCAATGATCATTAAGGGATCGAGTGGCACCATTTATTGAAATGGTCAGAGTGAGGGAGGAAGCAATGATCAGTAAGGGATCGAGTGGCACCATTTATTGAAATGGTCAGAGTGAGGGAGGAAGCAATGATCATTAAGGGATCGAGTGGCACCATTTATTGAAATGGTCAGAGTGAGGGAGGAAGCAATGATCATTAAGGGATCGAGTGGCACCATTTATTGAAATGGTCAGAGTGAGGGAGGAAGCAATGATCAGTAAGGGATCGAGTGGCACCATTTATTGAAATGGTCAGAGTGAGGGAGGAAGCAATGATCAGTAAGGGATCGAGTGGCACCATTTATTGAAATGGTCAGAGTGAGGGAGGAAGCAATGATCAGTAAGGGATCGAGTGGCACCATTTATTGAAATGGTCAGAGTGAGGGAGGAAGCAATGATCAGTAAGGGATCGAGTGGCACCATTTATTGAAATGGTCAGAGTGAGGGAGGAAGCAATGATCATTAAGGGATCGAGTGGCACCATTTATTGAAATGGTCAGAGTGAGGGAGGAAGCAATGATCAGTAAGGGATCGAGTGGCACCATTTATTGAAATGGTCAGAGTGAGGGAGGAAGCAATGATCAGTAAGGGATCGAGTGGCACCATTTATTGAAATGGTCAGAGTGAGGGAGGAAGCAATGATCATTAAGGGATCGAGTGGCACCATTTATTGAAATGGTCAGAGTGAGGGAGGAAGCAATGATCATTAAGGGATCGAGTGGCACCATTTATTGAAATGGTCAGAGTGAGGGAGGAAGCAATGATCAGTAAGGGATCGAGTGGCACCATTTATTGAAATGGTCAGAGTGAGGGAGGAAGCAATGATCAGTAAGGGATCGAGTGGCACCATTTATTGAAATGGTCAGAGTGAGGGAGGAAGCAATGATCAGTAAGGGATCGAGTGGCACCATTTATTGAAATGGTCAGAGTGAGGGAGGAAGCAATGATCAGTAAGGGATCGAGTGGCACCATTTATTGAAATGGTCAGAGTGAGGGAGGAAGCAATGATCATTAAGGGATCGAGTGGCACCATTTATTGAAATGGTCAGAGTGAGGGAGGAAGCAATGATCAGTAAGGGATCGAGTGGCACCATTTATTGAAATGGTCAGAGTGAGGGAGGAAGCAATGATCAGTAAGGGATCGAGTGGCACCATTTATTGAAATGGTCAGAGTGAGGGAGGAAGCAATGATCAGTAAGGGATCGAGTGGCACCATTTATTGAAATGGTCAGAGTGAGGGAGGAAGCAATGATCAGTAAGGGATCGAGTGGCACCATTTATTGAAATGGTCAGAGTGAGGGAGGAAGCAATGATCAGTAAGGGATCGAGTGGCACCATTTATTGAAATGGTCAGAGTGAGGGAGGAAGCAATGATCATTAAGGGATCGAGTGGCACCATTTATTGAAATGGTCAGAGTGAGGGAGGAAGCAATGATCAGTAAGGGATCGAGTGGCACCATTTATTGAAATGGTCAGAGTGAGGGAGGAAGCAATGATCATTAAGGGATCGAGTGGCACCATTTATTGAAATGGTCAGAGTGAGGGAGGAAGCAATGATCAGTAAGGGATCGAGTGGCACCATTTATTGAAATGGTCAGAGTGAGGGAGGAAGCAATGATCAGTAAGGGATCGAGTGGCACCATTTATTGAAATGGTCAGAGTGAGGGAGGAAGCAATGATCATTAAGGGATCGAGTGGCACCATTTATTGAAATGGTCAGAGTGAGGGAGGAAGCAATGATCATTAAGGGATCGAGTGGCACCATTTATTGAAATGGTCAGAGTGAGGGAGGAAGCAATGATCAGTAAGGGATCGAGTGGCACCATTTATTGAAATGGTCAGAGTGAGGGAGGAAGCAATGATCATTAAGGGATCGAGTGGCACCATTTATTGAAATGGTCAGAGTGAGGGAGGAAGCAATGATCAGTAAGGGATCGAGTGGCACCATTTATTGAAATGGTCAGAGTGAGGGAGGAAGCAATGATCATTAAGGGATCGAGTGGCACCATTTATTGAAATGGTCAGAGTGAGGGAGGAAGCAATGATCATTAAGGGATCGAGTGGCACCATTTATTGAAATGGTCAGAGTGAGGGAGGAAGCAATGATCATTAAGGGATCGAGTGGCACCATTTATTGAAATGGTCAGAGTGAGGGAGGAAGCAATGATCATTAAGGGATCGAGTGGCACCATTTATTGAAATGGTCAGAGTGAGGGAGGAAGCAATGATCATTAAGGGATCGAGTGGCACCATTTATTGAAATGGTCAGAGTGAGGGAGGAAGCAATGATCATTAAGGGATCGAGTGGCACCATTTATTGAAATGGTCAGAGTGAGGGAGGAAGCAATGATCATTAAGGGATCGAGTGGCACCATTTATTGAAATGGTCAGAGTGAGGGAGGAAGCAATGATCATTAAGGGATCGAGTGGCACCATTTATTGAAATGGTCAGAGTGAGGGAGGAAGCAATGATCATTAAGGGATCGAGTGGCACCATTTATTGAAATGGTCAGAGTGAGGGAGGTTGGCAGATCAAGGGCTGTGTGGATGGCTGAAGTCCAGGTAGCCTTCGATACATACCAGTGGAGGGGGTCAAGGCTGGCAATAAGTATAAGAGGACCACCTAGGTCGGAGTCAGAGGGACCCTAATGTCCAAAGGCCATACAGAGGAGGAAAATTACCAGTGGGGCCTGAGAGTGGAGTAGCTGGTGATTCAGGATGAGGCCCAGGACCACGTGATGTTATCGGAGCTGATCAGAGTGAGTTTCAGGTAGGAAGGAGTGATTAACTGCGTTGAGTGCTACTAAGAGGTCAAGTAAGGTAAAGTCAAGTATAGAAATATTTATGAAAATTGACCAGGTGTCAGGGAGTAATAGAGCCATGCCTCTGTTAAGACTGATCAAGAGTTAACAGCAACTGAAAGAGAGACAGCATGTGTACATGACTCTACTGAGAAGTGGGTTAAAGGGGAGAAGAGAAATGGGGTGGACACTAGAAAAGAATCTTTTTTTGTTAAAGATGTGGGACACCAGAACATGTTTCAACAGGGAAGGAGGGAAGAAAAGATAGATAGAAACACAGAGAATGAATGAATGAATGAGATTGTTGGCTATTATGACAGAGAGGGAATAACTTAACCCACCAGTCCCCATACTTTTTGGCACCAGGGACCGGTTTCGTGAAAGACAACTTTTCCATGGACCAGGGTGGGGAAAGGGGCAGATGGTTTCCAGATGATTCAAGTGCATTACATTTATTGTGCACTCTATTTCTGTTATTATTACATTGTAATATATAAGGAAATAATTATACGACTCACCATAATGCAGAATCAGTGGGAGCCCTGGGCTTGTTTTCCTGCAACTAGATGGTCCCGCCCTGCTGTGCAGCCTGGTTCCCTACCGGGGGTTAGGGACTCCTAGCCTAAGCCCTTTTGGTCTCAGGACCACGCCTCAGGATTCATTTACACTCCTGAAAAGTACTGAGGGTCCCCCAAAGCTTCTGCTTTGTTGTGAGTTACATCTATCACTATTTACCATACTAGATAGTGAAACTGATAAAAAAATTTAAATACTTGTTCACTAATTCATTTAAAATAACAATAAACCCATCACATATTAACATTCTAATGAACAATTATGTTTTCCAAAACAAAAAGAATTAGTGAAAAGAAAGGCAGTTTATATTTTTACAAATCTCTTTAAAATCTGTCTTAACAGAAGACGGCTGGATTCTCCTATCTTCTTTCGCATTCAATCTGTTGCAATGTCACACATCATGTAGCTTCTGGAAAACCCTACTGTACACTTATGAGAAAATAAGACTGTAAATGCAAGTAACATCTTACTATGAAGATAGTTTTAACAATTATGGACTCTCTGAAAGGGTCTCAGGACACCCAGCGGTTCCCAGACCACACTTGGAGAACTGCTGACCTAAGCAGTGAAGTCCAAGAGAGGGCAAATGGTGATGGGGTTTAGGACGCAAGGGGCGGAAGTAGCCTCTGTGAAAAGCAGCCCTTCACCTTTTGGAACAAGAACAGAAGAGATGGGCGCCAAAGCAGTTGTGAGGCAACCATGTGTTCCCTTCCTCTTCTATTTTTCTGGCCACACTGTGAGGCATGTGGGATCTTAGTTTGCTGACCAGGGATTGAACCCGTGCCCCCTGAGTGGAAGTGCAGAGTCTTCACCACTGGACCACCAGGGAAGTCCCATCTGTTCCCTTCTTATGGACTGGTTTTCTCAGTGGGAACTGAGGTGAGGTCATTCACTCAGTGCAGGAGGTCTGAGGAGAGAGAGGACATGAATTTACTCCCTTGGTGAGTAGGAAAACTCGCCTACCAGTGACGGACAGTCAGACTGCCAAGAGGGACCATAAAACATCCTTCTCCGGGGCACTCAGCAGGCCACCCTGTAACTTACCTGCTGACAGAAACGAGTGGTGGGGATTCCTCGGCAAGGCTGAGCCTCTGGGCCACTGCTTCTCTCCCACCGTTGAGTGGTATGACGGTGATGAAGAGCAGGACGTGGGACCTAGCCTGCCTGGGTTCTAATCCTGGTCTGCCGTTGACTAGCTGTGTCCTTGGACCCTCTCTGTGCCTCGGTTTCCTATCTGTAAAACGGGAATAACTATAGTACCTACTTCATAGGGCTGTTACGAAGAGAAAAGATTAAATGACATGTAAAGTACTTAGCTGGGTGCCTGATAAGGGACGTGCTCCCGAAGGGCCAGTGACAACTACTGTCATTGCCACTATTATTATCGAAATGACTTACTGAGCTTCCACTCAGCCTGCGAGTGTGGGTAAGAATTGGCTTACCTGATGACTATCTACTTAACTATCTACGTGTGGCCCCGAGCAGGCTGCGGATACAGGGGTTGGCAGAGCAACCTTGTCCTGCCTTCACCAGGTCTCCTGAAGGAGGCCAGCAGGACACAATCAGACACACCAATTAATGCAACGATCACAATCGCCCTAAGTGCTAACATGTAGAAAGGGCGTAGCACGCGGTTGTGGCTTTAGATACATTCCTCCCTTCATCCTGATACCAGGTCCTGAGTGGGTAAGCTCGGTTTTTACAAGTGAGGAGTCTGCTTCGCAGCAAGGGACTGGCTCCCGTGTGGCCACGCGGCTCGAATTGGTTCTGTGAGACCCGTCCGACAGCTCGCGCGACGGCCACGTTAACAGAAACACGCTTCTACAACGCGGGCCACCAGAACTCCGACCGAGTTCCCGCGCCCGGGGGAAAGGATTTCCGGCGGAAGTTTCTTCTGAGGGGGCGGAGCCACCGGCAGGCTTGGGCACACCCTTCCGCCCCCCAATTCCGTAGTCGACTTGGCCAATAGGAGCTCCGCTTCTTGCCAGGTGCGGAAACTTGTTCTCCAATCAGCGAGCGCCATCATCGCTCGGGCAACAGCGTCCTAGAGACGCCGAGTGGGCTGGGCTTCTGCGGCCTCGGGCCCTGGGGTCCGCGCTTAGAAGTGCGTCGGCGCTCCGAAGGGGCCCAGCGAGGCGGAGGGTTGAGAAGGGGCCGGGGTAAGACGGCGCGGCGGCGAGTGCGTGCGAGCCCGGGGGGCTGAGGAGGGCCCGGGCGGGCAGCTCAGGCAGTCCCACAGCCCCGGGACGCGGAGCGTCCCCTCCCCGTCCGTGGCATAGGGCTGGTGACCCGTTTACTAGTTCCACACATGTGTGTGGCGCGCCTGCCTGTGGCAGGAGCCGTTGTCGGCCCTGGGGCTACTGCAGTGAATAGCCGTCTTATTTGTGTGGGGGAAACCGACTATAAGCAACGAGGAAGATGGCGAATCTGCCTCCTTGCATCTCTGAGGGTTACATCGCTCGAATTTACAAAATGCTTCATGTCCCTTATTTCATCTGTCCCCACAGCAGTCTTTCGAATATTTTAAACTCTGCCTTATAGATGAGGGCTTGAATTCCACGGGGTGAAGGGGGTTGTCCCCAAATCACACAACCGGAAGTTGCAGAGCCAGAATTCAAACTCAGCACTTATGTCGCAAGTCAGAATCTCTGGTCTTTCTGGAACATTCTTCTTCCTCAGGCCGCACGAGTTATCCCTGCCTCTCTCAGAAATGTTGTTTGGAAGCACTCTGAAATTTCAGAGGTTCTTTAAGACTGTTGGTTAAATCACCCCATACTTCGTTTTCCTTCTCTCCTGAAAATCTTTGCCTTTCAGGATGCCTTGCCCCTGTTAAGAGGACTCTTACTTCACTTTCGAGAGGAGTAATTTAATAATGTTTCTTAAGCTGTATGTGCCCCTAAATGAGTAGACTTACAGAAATGCTGTAAAGACTTTTTTTTGACTTTTCACATACTGCTGTTCCTTCATCTCTTTCTTTTATCTGTTGTCTTCAATTCAACATTTACTTGGCTAAGTTCTGGGGAATCGAAAGTGAATCAGGCAAGAATTTTGATTTTCCGTGAACATATTTGTCTCCCACTCAGCCTTACTGGAAGCTTTAGGAGGGCAAGGATTTGTTTCAGCTACCTGTGCTCTCCCTTTCCCTATACCATCAGTTTAGTTGTTGGCTCATGGCAGGTGCTTGTAGATATTTGTCAAGAAATGCTTACATGAGACTTTAAATTTGCTGTCCATTTTGTCTTCCGTTTCCCTGACCTTTTCCAGCTGTCCACCTCTTCCTGTGCAGAGATCTCTACAGCACCCATGCTGTGACCCCTGCAGCTGAGTGGCACATGGAGACAGAACCAGCTCCAGGAGGGTGCTCAGGAGTCTGGCGCCCGCCCAGAGCAGGAATCCAGTGGGACGCCATTGGCTGTTAACCAGACAGTCGCTTTAATAAAGCCTCTTTACAGGTATCGAGTGAATGTTTAAGGTTAGTAGATCATGATGGTCACTGAAGTTTTTCTTGGATGACTCTTTCCCCTGCCAGGATTGACAAACAAGCTGTACAGTACAGATGAGAAGGTGTGAGTGAGGCAAGAAGCTAACAGTTGCTTCCTTCCTTTAAAGACCACTAGTGAGCTGACCTTTTTTGTACAGCATACTTATCTAAGAATACCCCAGGTCTAGGCTGTGCAACTGTGTAGGTTGAATACTTGTACTAGTTAAATATTAATTCACCTTCAACGCACTGCTATCTAGGATATCCACGCCATTTAGGAGAGGAGATGCAAAGGGAGGGAGCATTTGAGAAAACTCTGTGAATGAATAACATATGAACATGAAGCACTTCGAGCACGAAGGAGCCTCGTTTTCCACTTTTTTCTCCGGTTGCAATCTTGTACTGCTATTTTGTTTAATTTGTTTCAGGCGCCATTGTTATCTTTTCATCTGTTTTTCTGCAGTTTTACTGTCTCTACTACTACTGCTCCGCCTGGCTAATACTTATTGAGCACTTACCGTGTTCCAGGCACAGTTTGGGACCTCACATTACCTTTTTAATTTAGTGCTCACTTCCTGCATATGAAAAATACAGTTATTATTTCCATTTCATAGATGAGACAGCAGGGATGCAGAGAAGCTAAGGGACAACAAAGCTGATAGATGGTGACGTGTGGCTTCTGCGTCAGGACTGCCTGGTGACAGAGGCTGTGTTCTTATTTTTGTTTTTGTTTTTTGGGCCCTCCGTGCGGCCTGCGGGATCTTAGTTCCCTGACCAGGGATTGAACCCGGGCCCTCGGCAGTGAAAGTGCAGAGTCCTAACCACCAACCTCCAGGGAATTCCCAGAGCCTGTGTTCTTGACCAGTGCTCTTACACTCTCAGATATGTGTGTACTCCAGAAGTCCCACTGGGCTTCGAGGTGACTTCTAAAAATATATACAATATGGTAAAATAGGAAAGTAACTTCAGGAGGAAAGAGAGTAGTCAGATCATCTGTAATGGTTAATATAGTTGGGCTGCAAATTTAGCTGTGAGCTTCTTTTTTTTTTCATTGAATGAAAGATTCTTTAAATTCTGTAGTGCTTTATAGTTTTCAAAAATTACACACACATGAGTTCATATAATCCCATAATAACCCCTTTTTTCCCCTCGCCTCTATATTGCCCCTCCCCCCTTCCCTCTCCCCACTGGTAACCGCTAGTTTGTTCTCTATATTTGTGAGTCTGCTTCGTTTTTGTTTTATTAGCTGTGAGCTTCTTGAACCCAGGAGAAGAAAATTAAAAAGAAAAAAAAAAGAAAGCAATTGAATTCATTTTGTCCAGGCAAATAAGGCATTTTAGTTCCTTTGGAAAAAAAAGAAAGCATTTCTAACGCCTCCATCTAAAGGACATTTCTCCTGGGGTTCATAACCAAGCCCTGGGTGGCCGGGTGTACTACAGGGTGACCAGGCTGTAGGCTCAGTGTGTCCTCACTGTTAAGGGAGAGAATGTGGATGATTGTATTTGCGTAGGAGTTTGGAAATGAAAATTTTTTGAATAGTAGTAGTTTTCAGGAACACCTTCTGAATTGTGTTTTTTCTCCTGGGAATTTGTAAATGGTCTTATCCTGGACCCTGGGTTGGTCCCAGTCATTTGTTTACTTAACGGTTACTTATGGAGCACTTGCTGTATGCCAGGCCCTGTCTAGGCATTGAGGACACTGCGGTGATGGTCAGGTCACTGTCCTGATGTGCCCGGTGCCTCCACCCTGTTGTTTTCTCCCGCTGGAGTGTTTCTGGACAGACTTTGGTTTGCCTTTCTTCCTCGTCCTATGAAACCCGGAGACGACCCTCAACGCCTTATACCGTAATGGTCTCCCTGCCTTTGACCCTGGGCTCTGGCTGATTCGTGTTTCTGTGCCTTCCCAGGACCTAAAGTTAAGGACAGCTGTCCGGGAGTGAGCACAGCCTGCTGTGTGTCAGGCTCTTTAGATGCATCATCTGAGTCCTGGCACAGCCTTCGGAGTGTGGCGCTGAACCGCCGTGGGTCACTCGCCCCTTGAGAACCTGGTGGAAGCCATGTATCCTCTCTTGAGAAGAATCACCTCACACACACTTTGGCATTTAACCTCTGAGAGTTTGAAGATCTAAAAATGCACACATGTGTACCTTGTCCCTATATTCCAGGTTATGAATAACGTGCTTTAAAGAGAGATATTATCTCCATTTTGCAGTTGAGGAAACTGGGTCAGGAGGAGGTTAATTAACTCGCAGGTTTGCCTGGTAGATAGTGGGACCAGTTTGACTCCGTGTCTTCTTGACTCCAAGCCCTTTATTTTTTCCACTGTCCAAAAGTAGAGATGCTCAGTAAATGAGGGAGTGAGTGTACGAAGGTCTAAAAAGGGAGCTTTAAAGTGTATGTGCCCCAGAATCTGCCAAACATCCATTTGATATCAGAATAGACAAGGAGAAGATTTTTCTCAAGTATTTGGATTTAGCTGCCAACATTTTTTGTGTTGCTTGCAACTTTTTCCAGTTTTGTCAAGTGATAATTTTCCCCCCATGATACCAGTTCCAACAGTTTTTGCTTCTGATGCCATTTCTGTTTGGCTGTGCACATTTCTTACTGTCATGTTGAATTATGTTTTCTCTGGATGCCAAGGCAGATGGATGGCACTTTTGTTATGATTCTGATATAAATAGCATCTGTTAGAAACTGGACATCAATACTTATCTGGCAAGTAAAACAAATATATCAGTGGAATAGCCTTCTAATCATGTTTTTGCCTGTGGTTAGTAAGTGCCTCTGATGGTCTATGACTCGGTGCTTGTTTGGGGGCATTGGTTTTATTATCCTTGCTATTTTCTACCTTACCATACAAGTTTTGATATAATCGTATTTATTAATTCTCTTTATATAGAAAACCTAAACTGAAGATGGTGCAAAGCCAGGGGTGACCTAAAGGGCTCATCACAGTGCCTCGCTCATACTCAGAACATTGCTTGGCTTTCGAGATCAAGGGTAAAATGAACCCACGCTCCTTACCCTTGCACTGTTAGGTGTTGATAACTGGGGTCCATTGAGAACAAAGATTAATACAGTGCTTCCTGCGTGCCAGGCCCCATGGTAGGTGCTGAGTACAGGAAGATGAGTGCAGCTGATTCTCTCCACTGGAAGAGCTCACTGACTAACTAGCAGGGCGCACAGATAAACAGCCGAGAGAAAGGTCTGGAAGCAGAGAATCAAAGTGAAGCTAGATGTGGGACTAGAGGGATGGACTGGGAGGTATTAATACTTTATTCTTGACGTGCCCCGGCCCCTAGCAAGGTCATGGAAATATGGGTGCCTTTGACCTTTTTGTCCTTCTCTTTTAAAAAAAAAAAAAATTATTTCTTTATTTGGCTGTGCTGGGTCTTAGTTGCGGCATGCAGGATCTTTAGTTGCAGCATGCGGGCTCCTTTAGTTGCGGCATGCGGAATCCAGTTCCCTGATCAGGGATCAAACCTGGCCCCCCTGCATTGGGAGCGCGGAGTCTCAACCACTGGACCACCAGGGAAGTCCCTGCCCTTTTCTTTATTAAATAAAACAATTGGCAAAGCAAAACTATAAGACCAAGTTGTCTGTAAAGGTATGATTAGTTTTTTTAAATTTTTATTTATTTAATTTTAATTTTTTTTTTTTTTGCGGTATGCGGGCCTCTCACTGCTGTGGCCTCTCCTGTCGCGGAGCACAGGCTCCGGATGCGCAGGCCCAGCGGCCATGGCCCACGGGCCAGCCACTCCGCAGCACGTGGGATCCTCCCGGACCGGGGCACAAACCCGCATCCCCTGCATCGGCAGGCGGACCCTCAACCACTGCGCCACCAGGGAAGCCCTAATTTTAATTTTATTATTTTTAATTGAAGTGTAGTTGATTAACAATGTTGTGTTAGTTTCAGGTATACAGCAAAGTGATTCAATTACACATATATATGTATATTCTTTTTCAGATTCTTTTTTTAAAAATAAATTTATTTATTTATTTATTTTTGGCCACGTTGGGTCTTTGTTGCTGCGTGCGGGCTTTCTCTAGTTGCGGCGAGCAGTGGCTACTCTTTGTTGCAGTGCGCAGACTTCTCATTGCGGTGGCTTCTCTTGTTGCGGAGCACGGGCTCTAGGTGCTCAGACTTCGGTAGTTGTGGCACGCGGGCTCAGTAGTTGTGGCACACAGGCTTAGTTGCTCCTCAGCATGTGGGATCTTCCCGGACCAGGGCTCGAGCCCACGTCTCCTGTGTTGGCAGGTGGATTCTGCTGTGGCCTCTCCCGTTGCGGAGCACAGGCTCTGGACGCACAGGCTCAGCGGCCATGGCTCACGGGTCCAGACGCTCCGTGGCATGTGGGATCCTCCCGGACCAGGGCACAAACCCGTGTCCCCTGCATCAGCAGGTGGACTCTCAACCACTGCACCACCAGGGAAGCCCCGGCAGGTGGATTCTTAGCCACTGTGCCACCAGGGAAGTCCCCAGATTCTTTTCTGTTACAGGTTATTACAAGATATTGAATATAGTTCCCTGTGCTATACAGTAGGAACTTGTTGTTTATTTCATATATAGTAGTTTGTATTTGCTAATCCCAAACTCCTAATTTATCCCTCCCCCATTTCCCCTTTGGTAACCATAAGTTTGTTTTTTATGTCTGTTTTGAGTCTATTTCTGTTTTGTAAATAAGTTTATTTGTGTCATTTTTTAAAGATTCCACATAAAAGTGATATCATATGCTATTTGTCTTCCTCTGTCTGACTTACTTCACTTAGTATGATAATCTCTAGGTCCATCCATGTTGCTGCAAATGGCATAATTTCATTCTTTTTTATGGCTGAGTAGTATTCCACTGTATAAATATATGTACCACATCTTCTTTATCAATTCATCTGTCGATGGGCATTTAGGTTGTTTCCATGTCTTGGCTGTTGTAAATAGTGCAGCAGTAAACATTGGGGTGCATGTATCTCTTTGAATTAGAGCTTTCGCCTTTTCCAGATATAAGGCATGATTAGTTTTAAGGAGGATAGGAAGGCCTCATGAAGGAGGGGCTCTACCCTTAGTCTTGAAAGATGAATTGGAGTGTGGTGGCAGAGGAGGAAACAGCATGAACCCGTACTCAGAGGGGAGGGGCTACATGGTATATTCATTCAGATTCTGTGTAAAAATGCAGCAGGCATGGAGCTGTGTGTCTGGAAGAGCCTCCTGGGGCCAGGTTAGTAATGATGTGAATGATCTTACATCCCACAGTTAGAAGCTTGATTTCAGTCTGTACACCCTGGAGATGTAGTGCAAGTACATGTTTTTGGTTGGCTTTTTTTTTTTTTAATTAAAAGCAATGTAGATTCACAAAAAAGTTGCAGAATCAGTACAGGGAGTTCCCGTGTGCCCCCAGCTTCCCCCAGTGGTAGCATCTTATGGAATAACCGTAGCACACTTAGCAAACCAGGACGCTGTCTTTGCTACAGTGCTAGTAACAAATAGAGACTTTATTAAGATTTC
This sequence comes from Lagenorhynchus albirostris, assembly GCF_949774975.1. NCBI lineage: Eukaryota > Metazoa > Chordata > Mammalia > Artiodactyla > Delphinidae > Lagenorhynchus > Lagenorhynchus albirostris. The sequence continues at coordinate 5,864,688 of NC_083105.1, forward strand.
ACCGGTTTTGACAGGCACTCATTTCATTTCTTGGTGCACAGTCCTGTGAAATTTTAACACGTGTGTAGTTTTGCCTTGCACGTTTTTTAAGCCAGGGAGTAATGTAACTGTATCTGTGCTTTAGAAAGATAAATCCTGGCAACAGAGGAGGATGGAGCAGAAAGGAGTTGGAGACCTGGGTGCATCTAAGGGGCTCTTTCTGGAATCCAGATGGGTGAGGACGAGCGTGGGCAGTGGCCTGAGGGATGGAGAGGGCAGGGGGTCGAGGTAAGACGTGTTGTGCAAGTAACATTGACAGCGCTTGCTGACCGCTTAGAAGGAGCGCCGGCGGCCAGAGTCGTGGAGAAAGAAGCAGGCCTGTGACACGGTTAAGGACTCTGGTCCTAGTTTTCTAAGGGCAATAGGAAGCAATTGGAGTTTTTAAAGCAAGGAAGTAACGCGAGGAGATCAGTATTTTAAAATGATTGTTCTGGCTGATGTGAGGAAAATGGAGGGAACCACAGTGGTGTGTGTGTGAGATTGTGGTGTGGTGTGTGTGTGTGATGTGTGTGTGTATGTATGTATGTATGTGTGTATGCATGTGTTTGTGGTGTGTGTGTGGTGTGTGTGGTATGTGTGTGTGTGCGGAGTGTGTGCGGTGTGTGGTGTGTGTGGTGTGTGTGTGGTGTGTGTGTGTGGTGTGTGTGGTGTGTGTGTGTGGTGTGTGTGTGCGGGGTGTGTGTGGTGTGTGTGTGGTTTGTGTGTGTGGTGTGTGTGTGCGGTGTGTGTGTGTGGTGTGTGTGTGTGTGTGGTGTGTGTGTGGTTTGTGTGTGTGGTGTGTGTGTGCGGTGTGTGGTGTGTGTGCGGTGTGTGTGTGGTGTCTGTGGTGTGTATGTGTGGTGTGTGGTGTGTGTGTGCAGTGTGTGTGTGTGTGTGTGTGTGTGGTGTGTGTGTGTGTTTGAGTTATGGGAAGAGAAGTGGTGCTCATTGTGTTGACATAAAATACTTCTACCTGAGAAACCTAAGATTTGGTGTGAAATTCACATGAAGGACCCGCCCAAGGTTTTGGACACAATTTTCCAGTAACTCGCAAAATCGGATTATTTTGCAGACCCGAGGGCTCTGTTCCTATGGCTTGATAAGCTAAATAAGAAAATCCATCTAACCCCACTGCTCTCTTACTTTTCAGAATTCACAAATTCAGAAATAGTTTATCTTGAAGGCAGTGAAACAAAACAGCTCCAAAACAGATAGTGCCACCGCCGCCAGCACCACGTGGAGCAGAGCCAAGGCCAGGCAAGCGCTCCTCTCTCCCCAGCGCCTGTGTCAGCAGCCGGGTCAGAGGAACCTGGCGAGTTCACTGTGTGGTGCTGGGCTCAGGCCTCGAGACAAAGGTGCTCAGAAAGTGGTGGTGATACCACGATCACTTCCATCCGGTTTGTTTCAGTTGTTCACGCAGCAGGCGTGTGCTCAGTGCTGATTCTTGTGCCACAGTTGTCCTCTAGGAACTTACATATCGTATCAACAAGCATCGGCTTATAAATTTTAAAGTCGAATGGCCTTCGTTTGGTGCTGCACGTGACCACAGGTGTTAGCTGGCCACGGTGAACTCGGAAGATGCTTCCGCCAGGCCCGCAGGGCTCTCTGGACAGTGCAGGTCCACGTGTCTGGCTGTAGGTGGCGGCAGCCCCACGACTTTCCGTTACGGAACTCGAGCTGGGAAACCGTCTCATCTTCCCTTTGCCAGCATCCAAGGACTTGCTGGGGCCCGGCTGCACTATAAATAGGACACATTCGACACTCCTGGTCTGCTCACAGGAGCCGGGAGGATGCGGTCGTTTCCGTGGATTACATTTTAAAAGGCTGCCGGTGAAACCATGTCTGAGCTGGGAACAGCTGCTTGACAGCTGACGTGTGGTCAGTTTCTCTGACGCAGCTTGTTTTTCTGTTGCCTGTTGCTGTATCTGTCATCACATTAGGTGTGGTGGTGAGTCTGAAAATATTCATTAGGCAGGAGTGAATTTCTGAGGCAGTTTCTGAAACTAGACTTCTGTGTCCATGATAGAGAAGGCGTGTTACAGGCAAAACAGGATAAGCCTTTTCTTCAGGATCTGTGTTCCGGAGCATCAAGGAGTTCATGCTGATATAAACGATCCCCAAACCACAACACTCAATTCAGTTAAACGCAGTAAGCATTATTTTTTGGGCCACCGTCATCAGATGTGCTCCTTGCTCTCGCGGCACTGATGGTCTAACAGGGAACACAGACATCAAACAATCATGAGGGTCATGGGTGTTAATTAAGAAAACCTTTGACCCTGGTCACTAGTTCTCGGCACAGGGTATGAGAGTGAGAAATCACAGATGATGCCGAGGCTTCTACCTTGGATGGTGGGAAAGAGCGTGACGATCCTAAACAAGACCAAGGAGTGGCAGGGTGTGTGTGTGTGTGCGCGCGCGCACGTTTTTGGAGGAGAGTGCTGTTTGAAAGACGGGGCTGTGATTAATTTGATAAATGCTTTTGGAGCTCCAGTGATACTGGGTGCTCTGGGGCAGGGGGTACAGTAGTGCAAAAACACTTTTATTTCATGGAGCCTATAATCTAGCGTATAGTTTCCCAAATGAAAGTATAATTACTCATTGAGGTGAGTGCAGTGCAGGGGAAGGACAGGCTGTGATGAGAGACTCTACCAGGAGGATGTAGGCAAGGCAAGCAGGGCGCTGTCTCTAAGGAGGCCATGGCCACATGTGGATCAGGCGGTGAGAGGAGTCAGCTGGGGGAGGAGTTGGGGGAGGAGAGGATCTGGGCAGAGGGGCCCATGGGGCCGTGGGAAGCAGGTGGGGAGAGTGGCGAAGGCAGGAGCCGGGTCACATGCTGCCGGGTAGGCCCCGGCAGGCATGTTATATCTAACATGCTGTGATACGTTTATTAGAGAACATTTAAAGTAAAGCTCAGTGTCCGCACCAGCCCAGCATAGCTGTTTTTGTCTGCAAGATGAGGCCCTGTAGACCCTGGCCTCCTGTGGAAATACGTTTTTATATCATGTTTATAGCGTATACCTCACTGTACCTTTTCTCTTAACATTGTGCTAAACATGTCTTTCTGTTTTGACATATTCTATATCGTTATTTATAATAGTGATAAATAATCACCAGATCAAACTGTGAGAGGCTTGTGTTTTATTTGGAGTTTGATTTCTGAGCTGGTGTGGGTGAGCCTTGTAGTGCATGTGGGTAGACTTGAAATTTATGCTGCAAGAGAAGGTATTTGTGAAAATGAGGTTCGGGAGGAAGGTAAGAGCCTGCCTGGGGGTTTGAGGAGACCCTGACGTCGGGGGAGACCCTGGGTGCAGGAAGGCCGAGGCTCAGATGCCAGGGGCCACCGGCTGGGGAAAAGGTTGGTTTATAACCAGGGGTTTTTCCGCTAAATTGAATTCAGATGACTGGCTAAATTGTTTTTTATGATACCCTATCATTTGGAATATAGTTGTAAATCAACTTGCATTCTTATAATTCCTATGTTTAGGTCAGTAAACGAGGGGTTGCCAGCCGATTCTAAGATCTTAAGGGAGTGTGAGACCGAGACGGGGGAGGCGGACTGGGCTTCACACGCTGGTGTCAGGAACCCCGGAATCCTAATATTTGATTAGATATGTATGTAGATGACTCGCTTTTAATTTTCTACATGTTATTTTGAGTAGGTTGCAGAATTGTTAGACTGTTCTGCAAGTGTGAGGCATCCATTCTTGAGAATTGACAGGTTTTCTTACTACTCTATTAATATGTGCAGATTTCATTGTTCTTATCCATGTGTCGATGTGAGCATGCACACAGACCCCTCACGTGTACCTGGGTGAGTGCAGACCCCTAGCACAGTTGGGCAAAAAGCCTAGGATTAAATTCAGGCGACTTTGGGTCTTGGCCTCATGAGTAAATTTGGCTTTTCCCTGTGGTGTTTCATTTCTCCACCTCTAAACATGTGGATAATGGTGTCTAACTCACAAGGTTGATGATGAACCAGTGGCCAGCAAAATAGGTTATTGCGAGGTGACGCTACTAGAATCACCTAAATGCCACGTGTGCTGGTCTTTTAGCTTCATTTTGATATCAAGCCGGGAGCTTTACACATGAGCCTCCTTAAAAACTGTAGACTTGTACTTAGAAATCAACTTCAGCTTCTTCTAAAGCAGTGGTCCCAGCTTGTTAAAACACAGATGGCTGGGCCACCACCCCAGAGTTTCAGGTTGGTTGGTCTGGGTTGGAGCCTGAGAATTTGCATTTCTAGAAAGGTCCCAGGTGATGTTGATATTGCTGGTTCAGGGACCACATTTTAAGAACCACTGTTTCAAAGCTGCATGTCTGCTTCAATAGCCTTTTAAAAATTTTTTTTAATTATTTATTTTTTGGCTTTGTTTGATCTTCATTGCTGTGTGCGGGCTTTCTCTAGTTGCGGAGAGCGGGGGCTACTCTTTGTTGCGGTGCACGGGCTTCTCATTGCGGTGGCTTCTCTTGTTGCAGAGCATGGGCTCTAGGCACATGGGCTTCAGTAGTTGTGGCATTCGGGCTCAGTAGTTGTGGCTCATGGGCTCTAGAGCACAGGCTCAGTAGTTGTGGTGCACGGGCTTAGTTGCTCCGCGGCATGTGGGATCTTCCCAGACCAGGGCTCAAACCCGTGTCCCTTGCATTGGCAGGTGGATTCTTAACCACTGTGCCACCAGGGAAGTTCCCAAAACTAATTTTTTTAAATAGAAAATAAATGCATGTAGAAAATAATGGTTTTAGTAACAATAGAAAACCATGTTATGTCTGCTTGAGGAATCTAAAAATGGAATAATAGCTCCTGTCCTCTTGAGATGAACTGATGAGGACATCTCTTGGGCAAAGTCTTTAGCGTAACCCCTGCGATGGGGTGATGCACTTCAACTCTCATCAACTCTAGGAAGACAGGTGTCACTGAGTTTCTGTAAGCTACGTCAGGGTAGTTAGACGTCCTGTGGGGATACCTTGTTCCTGTTCTTTTAAAACATGCCATTTTCTTTACATCCCAAGTTAGGTCTTGAACTCCTGGGGGCTGGGTGGGCCATACTTCTCTTTCTGTTCCTCCACTCTCGCCAGTGTGTGGCCTGCAGCATTCGCTGAAGAGTGAGCGGTTGAGAGCAGAGTTGGTTGGAAAATGCTTACACCAAGAACGTTTAGGTATAACATCCACATAGGCTCCGTTTTCAGAGTGATCCAGATTTGGCTTTTCCGAGTATTTGTATTGTAATTGAAGTCTCACTAGCTTTTATGACCCTGCAGTTGGTAGAAATTAGAACTGGAGAAGACCCAACGGGTCATCCAGACCGTTCTCCCGCTGGAAGAGGCTTATTCCCTGCAGTGTACTCAGTAGCATTAGGAGGCATTACTTTTCATATGATTACTATTTTTTTGCGTGTGTGCTGTCTTCAACTAAGTGTTTCTTGAATTGAATCTCTTTGTATTCAAGTAATAAAATGCACAACAGGCAGTACATTTCTGGGTGATTATCTCACTCCTCAGGTGGTGCAATAAGGCATGAGGCCAAAGCCCTGGCATGCCTTATTGTTATTAGGAAGGGAATTTATGGATAAAATAAAGTGGTTAACTGCATCAGCAATAACCACAACGAGGAACGCAGTTACAGAGGATCCCCCCGCCCCCGTGCTTGGAGAGCAGGTCAGGCAGGAGACCAGAACCTTAGCCGTGCAGGCAGCAATGGGGGTGCCAGAGACTCGCCACTGCCTTCAGGGAACTTGTGAATTTTGCAAAAAGCAGCAGGAAAGCCTTGGCTGTTGACAGCCATGCAAACTTGATACCTGGGAAGAGCCTGACTCTGGACCCAGCTCGGGGTTTAGCACTGTGCTCCTGGGCAAATTGCTTGCCTGCTCTGAGCACCCGTTTCCTCACCTATGAAACGGGAAGAGCAGTAAGTGATTGGGCCTGGGAAGGGTTAAATGAGTTTTTCATCAATCTTAAGCACAGTTCCTGGTTCAGAGTAAGTCCCTCTTAAATGCTAATTGGATTTGAATCATTTTTTTCCCTTCTTAAAATTCTTCCTAAGCTGAGTCCCTTGTCTCTTCTTCAGTCTGGTCCAGTTACCTCACGTACACGATCATCCTCGCCATCCTTGGTGCTCCTTCTGAGCCCTCTGTGCCATGTCATCGCGTCCCTTGCTGGTCACTCTCCCTCAGTCGCCTGTACCAGTTCTTCCTCATCTCCCTGAGCTCTGAATGTCGGCATACCCCAAGGCTCGGCCCTGACAGCTCTTCTCTTTTTACACCTACTTTTCTGGTGGGCTGATCTGATATCATGCCTTTATATACATTGTTTGCTGACAATCCCCAAACTTCTGTCTTCGTCCCTCATACATCCAACTGCCTATTCAGTAGGGCTATTGGGCTATTGAATAAGCATCTCAACTGTAATATGTCCAGAAGGAATTCTTGATCTTCTCCTCCACACCTGACCTACCTACGGTCTCTCCCATCTCAGTTAATAGCCGTTCAATCCCGCCTTTTTCTTGCCTGCCAGGTCACGTCTGTAAGGAAATACATTGGCTGTTCCTTCAGAATGTGTCTGGAATCTGATCATTTTTCAACGCTTTCTCCAAAAGCACCCTGGTCCAAGCCACAGCTTCTCTTGCGTGGATGATTGCAGTAGACTTGTAACTGGACTTCCTGCTTCCTCTCTTGCCTCTGTAGATCTTTGTATTTTAACATCTTTATTGGAGTATAATTGCTTTACAATTGTGTGTTAGTTTCTGCTTTATAACAAAGTGAATCAGCTATACATATACATATATCCCCATATCTCTTCCCTCTTGCGTCTCCCTCCCTCCCCAAATGTAGATCTATTCTTGACAGACAGCCAGAGGGCTCCTTTAAATGCAAAGTCCAGGTCATAACCCTCTGTGTAACCCTCTTCTCTGTACAAAACCCTCCAGCGGCTTCACACATTACTCACAGCCTAAGGCTCACGGGGACCCATGTGGTTTTCCTCCATCTAGCCTCCTGCTGCCTCTTTGTCCTCCTTGCGGCATTGTTCCCCTTCTGGTTCCCTTCAGATCTCTGCTCAATGTCACCTGTTTTCCCCCTCCGCTCCATTTACCTCCATAGCCCTTACGCATGTGTATAATTTACTTAATTTACTGTATGTCTTCCATTACTAGAATATAAGGTCCATGAGGTCCATGATTGTACCAGTTTTGTTCATTGACCCCCAAGCTTCTAGAAGGAGATTAATGAACACTTTTTGACTGTATGAACCAAGCCACGTGCTTCTGGAAATTTACCTGTGTTGTGATTCTAGGTTTCAGTTCCGTTAAATGTACCGAGTTGAAGAAGGATGTATCTGGCGCTCTGGATGAAGTTCTCAGCCTCACATGGCATCAGCCCACAGGGACCTGCCAACGGATGGTGGCAGATAAGACAGGTCCAGACTGATACCGTGCCAGGTAGTCAGGGCTGCCCGAAGAGAGGGAAGCAGAGCACTGGCCAATGTGGGTTTCCTATACATGAAAAAATTCGGATTCATTTCTTCAACCCTGTAAACTTGAGATTCTTCAGATCAAGTGCTTTAGAGGCGTTGCCTAGCCTGATTTCCTATACTCGTATAGTGCCATGCACATCCAACTGTTTTCGAATATTATTCATTACACACTTGCGTTTAAATGTGAAGCCCAGTAGGGAATTTTTTTTTTTTTTTTTTTTTTGCTGGGAAGGATAGCCAAGTTAGGAGCCTCAGACAATTGATGGCTGTAAAACTTCCCTGTAGAGCTGGAACTTAGGCTTCCTGATTCACTTGAGGCAAGGGAGAGTTTTGTTTCTTGCTCTGATGCTGAGAGCGGCCAGAAAGGAATGAGCAGAAAATCTGCCCTGATTTTTGAAATGCCAATAAGCCACAGACCGGCAGAATCCATGAGTCATAAATTCATAATTGCATGTAATAACGTGGTGACCACTGAGCGCCAGGGCCTTCTGCTGGCAGGCATGGGAGCACGGCCAGCTTCGCTCTAACAGTGGGGGCGTGAGCCTGGGTGAGACCCACAGCGCCCAAGATAAACAAGGACATCCCCCGGGACTGTCTCTGGGAGGCATCTGGTTTTGTGTCCGGCTTTGGCCTTGCTTCCTCTAAGGTCTTTTAATCGCATTCTCAATAACCATCAAGTAAACATATTACCTTAAAAATTATTGAGAAGGCACCCCCCATGCCAGAGGCGTCCAGGGGAGCAGCTTCTCTCTGCCCACCAAGCGCTGCTCCCTCTTCCCCTCCTCCTCCTTTTTCTTTCTAATTCTGATGTAATTCACATACCATAAAATGAATCCTTTTAAAGTATACAATTTCCTGGCTTTTAGTATATTCACAAAGTTGTGTGACCATCACCACTACCTGACTTTTGTCACCCCCAAAGAAACCGCATACCCGTTGGCAGTCCCATTTCCCCCTTCCTTTAGCCCCTGGTAACCACTAACCTACTTTCCGTTTCTATAGATTTACTTATTCTGCATGTTTTATATCAATTGAATCATATAGTATATGGTCTTTTGGGTCTGCCTTAGCCTAATATTTTCAAGATTCACTTTTATTGTAGCACGAATCAGTGTTTCATTCCTTTTTATGGCTGAATTACATATAGTCCATGAATGAATAGACTGACCCATTTACCAGTTGATGGACCTTTGGGTTGTCTCCACTTTTTGGCTGTTGTGGGTACGCTGCTATGAACATTTATGTACAAGTTTTTGTGCGGACATAGATTTTCAGTTCCCTTGACTATATACCTGGGAGTAAAATTGCTGGGTCATATGCTAACTCTATGTTTAACTTTTTGAGATACTGACAACCTATTTCCAAAGCAGCTGAACCATTTTACATTCCTACCAGCAATGTATGAGGGTTCCAGTAGCATTACATCCTCGCCAATACTTGTTATTGTTTGTTACTTTGATTATAGCCATCGTAGTGGCTGCAAAGTGGTAGCTTATTGTGTTCTGATTTATATTTTCCTAATGACTTATGATGCTGAGTGTTTTTTCATACACTTGCTGGCCATTTGTATATCTTCTTGGGAGGAGTGTCTGTTCAGATCCTTTGCCCATTGTTAAATTGGGTTATTTGCCTTTTTATTATTGAGTTGAAAGGGTTCTTGATATGTTCTACATATTAGATTCTTATCAGATATATGATTGACAAATAATTGATTCCATTCTGTGGGTTGTCTTTTCACTTTCTTGATAGTGTCCTTTGAAGCACAAAAATTTTAATTTTGATGAAGTCCAATTAACATTCCTTCTTTGGTTGCTTGTATTTGTGATGTCATATCTAAGATACTATCACATAATCTCAAGTCACAAATATTTACACCTCTGTTTTCTCCTAAGAATTTTATAGTTTCAGTTCTTTTTTTAATTTTATTTTATTAATTTTTTTATACAGCAGGTTCTTTTTTTGTTTTTTTTTTAAGAAAAGAAGTAGATTGATTTATTTATGTCTTCCTTGTGGTGTATGGGCTTCTCTTGTTGCGGAACATGGGCTCTAGGTGCGTGAGCTTCAGTAGTTGTGGCTCGTGGGCTCTATAGCGCAGGCTCAGTAGTTGTGGAACATGGGATTAGTTGCTCCACGGCATGTGGGATCTTCCTGGACCAGGGCTCGAACCCACATCCCCTGCATTGGCAGGTGGATTCTTAACCATTGTGCAACCAGGGAAGCCCTATACAGAAGGTTCTTTTTTTTTTAATTTTTAATTTTTTTTATACAGCAGGTTCTTATTAGTCATCCATTTTATACACATCAGTGTATACATGTCAATCCCAATCTCCCAGTTCATCACACCACCCCCACCCCCCCGGCCACTTTTCCCCCTTGGTGTCCATACGTCTGTTCTCTACATCTGTGTCTCTATTTCTGCCCTGCAAACCGGTTCATGTGTACCATTTTTCTAGGCTCCACATATATGCGTTAATATACGATATTTGTTTTTCTCTTTCTGACTTACTACACTCCGTATGACAGTCTCTAGATCCATCCACGTCTCTACAAATGACCCAGTTTCGTTCCTTTTTATGGCTGATATTCCATTGTATATATGTACCACATCTTCTTTATCCATTTGTCTGTCGATGGGCATTTAGGTTGCTTCCATGACCTGGCTATTGTAAATAGTGCTGCAGTGAATATTGGGGCGTCTTTTTGAATTATGGTTTTCTCTGGGTATATACCCAGTAGTGGGATTGATGGGTCATATGGTAATTCTTTTTTTAGTTTTTTGTTTGTTTGTTTTGTTTTGTTTTGCGGTACGCGGGCCCTCCACCGTTGTGGCCTCTCCCGCTGCGGAGCACAGGCTCTGGACGCGCAGGCTCAGCGGCCATGGCTCACGGGCCTAGCCGCTCCGCGGCATGTGGGATCTTCCCGGACCAGGGCACGAACCCGTGTCCCCTGCATCGGCAGGCGGACTCTCAACCACTGCGCCACCAGGGAAGCCCCTATTTTTAGTTTTTTAAGGAACCTCTATACTGTTCTCCATAGTGGCTGTGTCAATTTACATTCCCACCAACAGTGCAAGAGCGTTCCCTATTCTCCACACCCTCTCCAGCATTTGTTGTTTGTAGATTTTCTGATGATGCCCATTCTAACTGGTGTGAGGTGATACCTCATTGTAGTTTTGATTTGCATTTCTCTAATAATTAGTGATGTTGAGCAGCTTTTCATGTGCTTCTTGGCCATCTGTATGTCTTCTTTGGAGAAATGTCTATTTAGGTCTTCTGCCCATTTTTGGATTTGGTTGTTTGTTTTTATATTTTGGAGATTAATCCTTTGTCTGTTGATTTGTTTGCAAATATTTTCTCCCACTCTGAGGGTTGTCTTTTCATCTTGTTTGTAGTTTCCTTTGCGGTGCAAAAACTTTTAAGTTTCATTAGGTCCCATTTGTTTATTTTTGTTTTTATTTCCATTACTCTAGGAGGTGGATCAAAAAAGATCTTGCTGTGATTTATGTCATAGAGCGTTCTGCCTATGTTTTCCTCTAAGAGTTTGATAGTGTCTGGCCTTACATTTAGGTCTTTAATCCATTTTGAGTTTATTTTTGTGTATGGTGTTAGGGAGTGTTCTAATTTCATTCTTTTACATATAACTGTCCAGTTTTCCCAGCACCACTTATTGAAGAGACTGTCTTTTCTCCATTGTATATCCTTGACTGCTTTGTCATAGATTAGTTGACCATGGTTGCATGGGTTTATCTCTGGGCTTTCTATCCCATTCCATTGATCTATGTTTCTGTTTTTGTGCCAGTACCATATTGTCTTGATTACTGTAGCTTTGTAGTATAGTCTGAAGTCAGGGAGTCTGATTCCTCCAGCTCCATTTTTTTCCCTCAAGACTGCTTTGGCTATTCGGGGTCTTTTGTGTCTCCATACAAATTTTAAGATTTTTTGTTCTAGTTCTGTAAAAGATGCCATTGGTAATTTGATAGGGATTGCATTGAATCTGTAGATTGCTTTCGGTAGTATAATCACAGTATATTCACAGTATTGATTCTTCCAATCCAAGAACATGTTATATATCTCTCCATCTGTTTGTATCATCTTTAATTTCTTTCATCAGTGTCTTATAGTTTTCTGCATACAGGTCTTTTGTCTCCCTAGTTAGGTTTATTCCTAGGTATTTTATTCTCTTTGTTGCAGTGGTAAGTGGGAGTGTTTCCTTAATTTCTCTTTCAGATTTTTCATCATTAGTGTATAGGAATGCAAGAGATTTCTGTGCATTGATTTTGGATCCTGCAACTTTACCAAATTCATTGATTAGCTTTACTGGTTTTCTGGTGGCATCTTTAGGATTCTCTATGTATAATATCATGTCATCTGTGAACAGTGACAGTTTTACTTCTTCTTTTCCAATTTGTATTCCTTTTATTTCTTTTTCTTCTCTGATAGCTATGGCTAGGACTTCCAAACCTATGTTGAATAAAAGTGGTGAGAGTGGACAACCTTGTCTTGTTCCTGATCTTAGAGGAAATACTTTCAGTTTTTCACCATTGAGAATGATGTTTGCTCTGGGTTTGTCATATATGGCCTTTATTATGTTGAGGTAGGCTCCCTCTATGCCCACTTTCTGGAGAGTTTTTATCACAAGTGGGTGTTGAATTTTGTCAAAAGCTTTTCCTGCATCTATTGAGGTGATCATATGGTTTTTCTTCTTCAATTTGTGAATATGGTGTATCACATTGATTGATTTGCGTATATTGAAGAATCCTTGCATCCCTGGGATAAATCCCACTTAATCATGGTGTATGACCCTTTTAATGTGTTGTTGGATTCTGTTTGCAAGTATTTTATTGAGGATTTTTTCGTCTATATTCATGAGTGATATTGGTCTGTAATTTTCTTTTTTTGTAGTATCTTTGGTTTTGGTATCAGGGTGATGGTGGCCTCATAGAATGAGTTTGGGAGTGTTCCTTTCTCTGCAGTTTTTTGGAAGAGTTTGAGAAGGATGGGTGTTAGCTCTTCTCTAAATGTTTGACAGACTTCACCTGTGAAGCCATCTGGTCCTGGACTTTTGTTTGTTGGGAGATTTTTTCTTTTTTTTGCGGTATGCAGGCCTCTCACTGCTGTGGCCTCTCCGGTTGCGGAGCACAGGCTCCGGACGCGCAGGCTCACGGGCCTAGCTGCTCCACGGTGTCTGGGATCCTCCCAGACTGGGGCATGAACCCATGTCCCCTGCATCGGCAGGCGGACTTTCAACCACTGCGCCACCAGGGAAGCCCTGTTAGAAGATTTTTAATCACAGTTTCAATTTCATTACTTGTGGTTGGTCTGTTCATATTTTCTCTTTCTTCCTGGTTCAGTCTTGGAAGGTTATACCTTCCATTTTGTCCATTTCTTCCAGGTTGTCCATTTTATTGGCATAGAGTTGCTTGTAATAGTCTCTTAGGATGCTTTGTATTTCTGCGGTGTCATAACTTCTCCTTTTACATTTCTAATTTTATTGATTTGAGTCCTCTCCTTGTTTTTCTTGATGAGTCTGGCTAATGGTTTATCAATTTTGTTTACCTTCTCAAAGAACCAGCTTTTAGTTTTATTGATCTTTGCTATTGTTTTCTTTGTTTCTATTTCATTTATTTCTGCTTTGATCTTTATGATTTCTTTCCGTCTGCTAACTTTGGGTTTTGTTTGTTTTTCTTTCTCTAGTTCTTTTAGGTGTAAGTTTAGATTGTTTATTTGAGATTTTTCTTGTTTCTTGAGGTAGGCTTGTGTAGCTATAAACTTCCCGCTTAGAACTGCTTTTGCTGCATCCCATAGATTTTGGATCATTGTGTTTTCGTTTTCATTTGTCTCTAGCTATTTTTTGATTTCCTCTTTGATGTTTTCAGTGATCTCTTGGTTATTTAGTAACGTATTGTTTAGTCTTCATGTGTTTGTGTTTTTTACGTTTTTTTCCCTGTAATTGATTTCTAATCTCATAGTGTTGTGGTCAGAAAAGTTGCTTGATATGATTTCAGTTTTCCTAAATTTACTGAGGCTTGATTTGTGACCCAAGATGTGATCTATCCTGGAGAATGTTCCATGCGCACTTGAGAAAAAAGTGTAATCTGCTGTTTTTGGATGGAATGTCCTATAAATGTCAATTAAATCTGTCTGGTCTATTGTGTCATTTAAAGCTTGTGTTTCCTTATTAATTTTCTGTTTGGATGCTCTGTCCATTGGTGTAAGTGAGGTGTTAAAGTCCCCCACTATTATTGTGTTACTGTCAATTTCCTCTTTTATAGCCTTTAGCAGTTGCCTTATGCATTGAGGTGCTCCTATGTTGGGTGCATATATAATTGTTGTATCTTCTTCTTGGATTGATCCCTTGATCATTATGTAGTATCCTTCCTTGTCTCTTGTAACATTCTTTATTTTAAAGTCTATTTTATCTGAGTATTGCTACTCCAGCTTTCTTTTGATTTCCATTTGCATGGAATATCTTTTTCCATCCCCTCACTTTCAGTCTGTATGTGTCTCTAGGTCTGAAATGGGTCTCTTGTAGACAGCATATATATGGGTCTTGTTTTTGTATCCATTCAGTGAGCCTGTGTCTTTTGGTTGGAGCATTTAATCTATTCATCTTTAAGGTACTTCTCGATATATATGTTCCTATTACCATTTTCTTAATTGTTATGGGTTTGTTTTTGTAGGTCCTTTTCTTCTCTTGTGTTTCCCACTTAGAGAAGTTCCTTTAGCATTTGTTGTAGAGCTGCTTTCGTGGTGCTGAATTCTCTTAGCTTTTCTGTAAAGCTTTTGATTTCTCTGTCGAATCTGAATGAGATCCTTGCCGGGTAGAGTAATCTTGGTTGTAGGTTCTTCCCTTTCATCACTTTAAATATATCATGCCACTCCCTTCTGGCTTGTAGAGTTTCTACTGAGAAATCAGCTGTTAACCTTATGGGATTTGCCTTGTATGTTGTTGTCCTTGTATGTCATTTTTCCCTTGCTGCTTTCAATAATTTTTCTTTGTCTTTAATTTTTGTCAATTTGATTACTATGTGTCTCGGTGCGTTTCTCCTTGGGTTTATCCTGCCTGGGACTCTCTGTGCTTCCTGGACTTGGGTGGCTGTTTCCTTTCCCATGTTAGGGAAGTTTTCGACTATAATCTCTTCAAATATTTTCTCGGGTCCTTTCTCTCTCTCTTCTCCTTCTGGGACCCCTATAATGCAAATGTTGTTGTTGCATTTAATGTTGTCCCAGAGGTCTCTTAGGCTGTCTTCATTTCTTTGCATTCTTTTTTCTTTATTCTGTTCCATGGCAGTGAGTTCCACCATTCTGTCTTCCAGGTCACTTATCCATTCTTCTGCCTCAGTTATTCTGCTATTGATTCCTTCTAGTGTATTTTTCATTTCAGTTATTGTATTCTTCGTCTCTGTTTGTTTGTTCTTTAATTCTTCTAGGTCTTTGTTAAACATTTCTTGCATCTTCTCGATCTTTGCCTCCATTCTTTTTCCAAGGTCCTGGATCACCTTCACTATCATTATTTTGAATTCTTTTTCTGGAAGGTTGCCTATCTTCACCTCATTTAATTGTTTTTCTGGGGTTTAATCTTGTTCCTTCATCTGGTACATAGCCCTTTTCATCTTGTCTGTCATTCTGTGAATGTGGTTTCTGTTCCACAGGCTGCAGGATTGTAGTTCTTCTTGCTTCTGCTGTCTGCCCTCTGGTGGATGAGGCTATCGAAGAGGCTTGTGCAAGCTTCCTGATGGGAGGGACTGGTGGTGGGTAGAGCTGGGTGTTGCTCTCGTGGGCAGAGCTCGATAAAACTTTAATCTGCTTGTCTGCTGATGAGTGGGGCTGGGTTCCCTCCCTGCTGGTTGTTTGGCCTGAGGCGACCCAACACTGGAGCCTACTTGGGCTCTTTGATGGGGCTAATGGCAGACTCTGGGAGGGCTCACGCCAAGGAGTACTTCCCAGAGCTTCTGCTGCCAGTGTCCTTGTCCTCATGGTGAGCCACAGCCACCCCCTGCCTCTGCAGGAGACTCTCCAACACGAGCAGGTAGGTCTGATTCAGTCTCCTCTGGGGTCACTGCTCCTTCCCTGGGTCCCGGTGTGCACAGTACTTTGTGTGTGCCCTCCAAGAGTGGAGTCTCTGTTTCCCCCAGTCCTGTCGAAGTCCTGCAATCAAATCCCACTAGCCTTCAAAGTCTGATTCTCTAGGAATTCCTCCTCCCATTGCCAGACCCCCAGGTTGGGAAGCCTGATGTGGGGCTCAGAACCTTCACTCCAGTGGGTGGACTTCTGTGGTATAAGTGTTCTCCAGTTTGTGAGTCACCCACCCAGCAGTTACAGGATTTGATTTTATTGTGATTGCACCCCTCCTACCATCTCATTGTGGCTTCTCCTCTGTCTTTGGATGTGGGGGTATCTTTTTTGGTGAGTTCCAGTGTCTTCCTGTCAATGACTGTTCAGCAGTTAGTTGTGATTCTGGTGCTCTCGCAAGAGGGAGTAAGCGCACGTCCTTCTACTCTGCCATCTTGAACCAATCTCTCTAGCTTCAGTTCTTAAATTTAGGTCTTTGGTTGATTTTGAGTTAATTTTTTTATATGGTATGAAGTGGGGGTCCAGTTTCATTCTTTTGCATGTGGATATCCACATTTGTTGAAAAGACTATTCTTTCTGCATTGAATGATCTTGCAGCCCTTGTCAAAAATCAGTTAATGCTACATTTAAGGGTTTGTTTCCAGATTCTCCATTCTATCCCATTGATCTGCATGTCTCTCCTTATGCCAGCACCACACTGTCTTGACTACTGTTGCTTTGTAGTAAATTTTGAAATCAGGAAGTGTAAGTTCTGTAACTTTGTTTTTATTTTTTAAAGATTATTTTGGCTATACTGAATCTCTTAAATTTCTATATGAATTTTAGGCTAAACTTGTCAATTTCAGCAAAAAAGGCAGCTGAGATTTTGATGAGCATTAAATTGAATCTGTCGATCAATTTGAGGAGTATTATAATCTTATTCGTAAACATGGGATGTCTTTCCGTTTATTCAGATCTTCTTTAATTTCTTTTCAGTGATACTTTGTAGTTTCAGTGTATGAATTGTGTACTTTTTGTTAAGTTTATTCTTAAGTATTTTATTCTTTTTGATACTATTGTACATGGAATTGTTTTCTTAATTTTCTTTTCAGTGTGTTCATTGCAGTTGTGTAGAACTACAATTGATTTTTGTATATATATATTTTTAAGTTTTAAATGATTTTTGTATATTGATCTTGTATCCTACACCTTACTGAACTTGTTTATTATTTCTAATAGTTGTGTGTGTTTGTGTGTTTTTGTGTGTGTTTATGTGTGTGTTCCCAAGGATTTTATACGTACAAAGTCATATTATCAGCATATAGAGATAGTTTTACTTATTAGTCTCCAATCTGGATACCTTTTATTTATTTTCTTGCCTAGTTGCCCTGGCTAGAACCTTCAGTACAATGTTGAATAGACATCCTTGTTCCTGATCTTAGCGGAAAACTTTTATCCTTTATTCTTTTATCATTATGTATGGTGTTAGCTATTGGTTTTCACTGATGCCCTTTGTCAGGTCAAGGAAGTTCCCTTCTATTTCTAGTTTGTTGAGTGTTTTTATCGTGAAAGGGTGTAGGATTTTGTGAAATGCTTTTTCTGCATCAGTTGAGTTGATCATGCGTTTTTTCTTGATTCTATTAATGTGGTGTATATTACATTCATTTTTTTTAGGGGCATATATTTTAATTTAATTTTTTACTTTTTTTAACATCTTTATTGGAGTATAATTGCTTTACAATGTTGTGTTAGTTTCTGCTGTATAACAAAGTGAATCAGCTATATGTACACATATATCCCCATATCCCCTCCCTCTTGCATCTCCTTCCCACCCTCCCTATCCCACCCCTCTAGGTGGTCACAAAGCACGGAGCTGATCTCCCTGTGCTATGCAGCTGCTTCCCACTAGCTATCTAATTTACATTTGGTAGACTAGATAGCTAGTGGGAAGCAGCTGCATAGCACAGGGAGATCAGCTCGGTGCTTTGTGACCACCTATGTTCGGCCATTCTTGCATTCCTGGGATAAATCTCACTTGGTCATGATGTCTGATTCTTTTTAGTGTTGCTGGATTCAGTATGTTTGTGCTCTGTTGAGGATATTTCCTGTATCCATAAGGAACATTAGCCTTTAGCTCTCTCTCTTTTGGTGCCTTTGCCTGGTTTTGGTATTGATGTCATACTGGCCTCATAGAATGTGTTGGGAAGTGTTCTCTCCTTTTCTGTTTTTTGGAAGAGTTTTTGAAGAATTGGTTTTAATTATTCTTCTTTAAATACTCGGTAGAATTCACCAG
This sequence comes from Lagenorhynchus albirostris, assembly GCF_949774975.1. NCBI lineage: Eukaryota > Metazoa > Chordata > Mammalia > Artiodactyla > Delphinidae > Lagenorhynchus > Lagenorhynchus albirostris. Next base: position 5,882,517 of record NC_083105.1, read on the forward strand.
TGAACCCATCTGGTCCTGGGTTTTTTTGCAAGAAGTTTTTTGACTGTTAATTCAGTCTTTTGTTTTAGGTCTATTCAGATTTTCTGTTTCCCTTTTAGTCAGGTTCAGTAGCTTGCATTTTTTAAAGAATTTTCCATTTCATGTAGGTTATCTAATTTGTTGGCATACAATTAATTGTTCATAGTATTCCCTTAGAATCCTTTTTTTGGTGAGGTCAATAGTAATGTCTTCTCTTTCATTCTTGATTTTAGTAATTTGAGTCTTTCTCACTTTTTCCTGGTCAGTCTAGCTAAAAATTTGGCAGTTTGCAGATCTTTTAAAGAGCTTTTAATTTTGTTGGCTTTCTCTATTGTTTATCTAAATTTGATTTTATTTATTTCTGCTCTAATCTTTATTATTTCCTTCATTCTCCTCACTTTGGGGTTAGTTTACTCTTATTTTTCTAGTTTCTTGAGGAAGAAGGTTAAATTATTAATTTGAAATTTTCCTTTTTAATATAGACATTTACAGCTATAATTTTTACTCTAAGCACTGCTTTAGCTGCACCCCATAAGTTCTGGTATGTTGTGCCTTCATTTTCATTCATCTAAAAGTATTTGCTAATTTCTCATTGGTTATTTAAGAGTGTGTTGTTTAACTTCCACATATATGCGAATTATCTCATTTTTTTGATACTTATTTCTGATTTCATTCCCGTGTGGTTGGAGAACATCCTTTGATGTTTTCAGTCCTTTTAAATTTATTGAGACTTGTGTTATGGCCTAACAAATGGTCTATCCTGGAGAATGTTCCACGTCCACTTGAGAAGAAGGTGTATTCTACCGTTGTTGGGTGGAGTGTTCTATAGATGTCTGTTAGGTCTAATTGGTTTAAAGCGTTGTTCAAGTGTTCTGTTTCCTTGTTAATCTTCTGGCTAATTGTTGTGTCCGTACTGAAAGTGAGCACTGAAGTCTCCAGCTATTATTGTTGAAGTGTCTGTTTCTCCTTTCAGTTCACCAGTTTTTACTTCATGTATATTGGGGCTCTGTTATTAGGTGCATATATGTTTATTTTGCCTTCATTTATTCTTTCTCTAATCCTCTTTCTTTCTTTCTTTATGTAGGTCTGAGTTTCTGACCCATATGATTTTTTCTTCTCTCTGAAGAAGTTGTTTTAGTACTTCTTACAAGCAGGTCTGCTTACAAGCAGGTCTGCTGGTGACATTTCCTCGAGTTTTGTTTGTATGATCAAGTCTTTATTTGTCTTTAACTCTGAAGGCTGTTTTGCTGGATACAGAATTCTAGGTTGGTGGGTTTTTTCCCTTTGACAGGTTAAACGTTTCATCCCACTCTTTCCTTGCTTGTATGGTTTCTGAAGATACGTATGTGTAGGCGTACTTTTTTTTTGTTGCACGTCTCATAAAATTTTTGTTGAAAACTAGACATCTTAAGAATGTGGCACTTCTCAAAATCATGTTCTCCCTCCTTTCCATGTTTTGTTTGTTTAGTGACTTTTCTAAATTAACTTGGTACGGTCTGTATTGTTTGTCACGTGTGGCCACTGAAGTCCCTGACCGGTTAGCTTATTGGTCAGTGTGTGATGGGACAGAGCTTTCCTTAAACGCCTGGACGCAGCAGTTTTCCAGTCTTTGCCGAGGGGCTCTTGGTGTGTGTTGGAGCATTCTGTCAACCCTCAGCCAGGCAGTTTACAGCCTCAGCCTCCACCTCCTGCTTGGGCAGAGCCTCAAGGTCAGCCAGAGCTGGGAGCTTAGGGCCTTCTCAGGTCTTTGCTAGGCAAGCACATAGCCCTGGACATGCTCACAGCCTTCTAGATTCCCAGGAATATGTGGGAGCTTCTCAAAGCCGCTACGGACGTCTCATTCCCCAGCTTTTCGGTTTAAGCTTTTTGGTTAGGCTATTATTTGCTGTGTCTGTTATCCACCCGTTCAGGCAGCTAAAATTTTAAACAATTGCCCCTGAATTTTTTTCAACAAATGCCTTTTGACAATAGCTTGTTCTCACTGGACAAGCTCTGAGTCAGTTCTAATAAAGACAGCCTTGTGAGAGGGGTCTTTCAGGGAGCCATCAGGTAAGTCATACGATGAAAATTTTCTGATAATGGGGCTTGGAAGGAGCTTCAACCCCGTTCCTTCCCTTCCAGTGACCGGCAGGCTGCTGGTTTCTCACTGTGATTGTAGGATGTTGGTTTCAAGGCTCTTGCAGATTTGGGGGTGAGGCGAGATGGGAATAGGAGAAGTTAAAATGCCATACAACTTGGTGTTCATTCTGAGATTCTGGCATCTCTCATGAGTAAGCACCCCCCAGATTGCTGCAAACCTTTGGTTAATTTCCAGAGTTCTGAAACAGCTGATTCGGACAGTTTTCGCCAGTGTTCTCCTTACTTTTTTGGAGATGATTTTCAGAGGTCCTTCCTCCACCATTTTTGGTGCTCTTTTCCCCAGCTGTGCCTCTGACTGTGTGTTGGATGTACACTGAGGCACTTCAGGAGAGCTCAGAGTACCCACACTTTCCACCCCTGCTGCCCACCCCCCCAGGAAATGAGTCACTGGTAGTTGAGGTGCAGGTGGATTTTCCTATCCAAATGCCTCTTTGTTGTCCCATTTTTGAAGATTATTGGATCTGCTGTAAAAGTGAGTCTAAAATCACAATTCTGTGTTCCCTCTAAGAATAGTCTTTGAAATATTGGCATGAAGGTCATGACTAGCGGCATTTCTACAGTCTCCAGCTGCCCTCTCAGAAGAGGAATAGATAGGAGGTTGGCCACATTTGTAGGATGTGCTTGAAGATAATGTAACCTATTTTTTTTTTAATATCACAGGGTTTTAACGTGCAAAATGGCAGTTGTACCAGATTGGCATACTTTGTATCCTCACACACAAAAATTCACGCATTTCAGACCCCACTCTTCACCATGTAGAGTGTATTCAAGGAATGGTTTCCAAAATGTGTTCAGACCTTCTTCATGTGAGTATTCCTGAGCAAATGATGCTAACAGTAGATATCGTTACGTATGTTTAGTATGTACTAGACTCTGTACAAAGGCCTCACATGACATTTAATCCTCACAGTAAAGCTGTGAAATAAATTCTGTTATTGTCCCAGTTTTCTTTATGGGGAATCTGAGATACAGGTTTATCAAGCTACTTGCCCAAAAGTTGTATAGCTTTTAGGTAGCAGAGTTGAGATTTGTACCCAGACAGTGTGATTCCGGGATCCGTGGAATTAACTACTATGTTATCTAGTATACTGCCTCACTCCTCAGTTTTTTCTTAATTAATAGGCTATATTTTTCGAGTAGGTTTTTTTTTTTTTTTTTTTTGTGGTTTTTTTTGCCGTACTGTGTGGCTTGTGGGATCTTAGTTCCTTGACCAGGGATAGAACCTGGGCCATGGCAGTGAGAGTGCCAAGTTCTAACCACTGTACTGCCAGGGAACTCCCTGAGTAGTTTTAGGGTTACAGAAAAACTGAGCTAAAGTGCAGAGAATTCCCATACACCTCTTCACTCCCCATCCCCAGTTTCCCTTATTAGCAGCATTGGCATTAGTGTGGTGCATTCATTAGAATTGATGAGCCATTATTGACACATTATTAGAGTTCACACTCTTTGTGTTGTACGTTCTTTGGGTTTTGATAAACGTATAATGACATGTGTCTACCGTTACTGCTTCATACACAGTAGTTTCACTGCCCTAAGAATCCTCTGTGCTCTGCCTATTCATCCCTCCCCACCGCAATCCAGGCAACCATTGGTTTTCTTACTGTCTCCGTAGTTTTGCCTTTTTCAGAATGTCATTTAGTTGGAATCATTCAGTCCATAGCATTTTCACATTGGCTTCTTTCACTTAGCAATATGCACTAAAGTCTCCTTCATGTCTTTTCATGATGTGATAGTTCATTGCTTTTTTTCTCTGAATAATATTCTCTTGTATGGGGCTTCCCTGGTGGTGCAGTGGTTGGGAGTCCGCCTGCCGATGCAGGGGACGTGGGTTTGTGCCCTGGTCCGGGAAGATCCCACATGCCGTGGAGCGGCTGGGCCCGTGAGCCATGGCCGCTGAGTGTGCATGTCCGGAGCCTGTGCTCCGCAACGGGAGAGGCCGCAACAGTGAGAGGCCTGCGTACCGCCAAAAAAAAAAAAAATCACTTGTATGGATGTACAACAGTTTATTCACTACTGAAGGACATCTTGGTTGCTCTCATGCCTTGGCAATTATGAATAAAGCTGCGATAGACATTTGCATGCAGATTTTTGTGTGGACGTAAAATTTTAACTTATTTGGATCATTCAGTTTTAAAGCAACAAAATTTGACATTATAATTTCCCAAAAATGTGTCTTTTCATTTGTCCATTCCTCCCTCCCTCCCTTCCTTCACAAACATTTTCTGAGCCCTAATATGTGACAAGAACTATCACAGGGACGGAGGATAAAGAGACGGGTCTGGTAGAGGGTCTGCCCTGAAGGATCCCACAGTCTTGAGAGGGAGAGGAGGAATTCCAGCAGAACAATACCAGTGCCGGTCCAGAAGCACGTACAAAGCGCTATGAGTGCACAGCCTGAGGGGAACGGGAAGGACTCAGTGGGACGTAGTGAAAGGATGGACCGGAAGAAAGGCATTCTAGTCAGAAGTCACGCTCGCCACCTGTGCTCACCTGCATCAGTGAGAGGCCACAGGCATCTACCAGAGAGACTATTTCAAGTGGGCCATGTGTCTGTCCAAATCTCAGGAAAGAAGGGAGAATGGATGTTGAGGGATAACTGGCAATTTCCAACACAAACATTTATCATCCATAATAAATGTCTTCCAGCCCAATAGCTCCACGCCTAGAGTATACTTCGGATGTATCTCAGTTTAACTAGCTTTCTGACAGTACCAAGAAGAATGGAGTGAAGTGGGATTACTGGAGTAAAGGGCATCCACACCCTTAAGGCTCGTGAGCGCCACCAAATTGCCTTTTGGAAGCTTGTACTGCACATCCCCACAAGTGATATTTACAAGTACTTGTTTCTGAATATCCTAACACAGAATATTATCTCTTACATTTTGTCCATTTGATATGCATAAACAATATTCTGTTGTGATTTTTTTCTTTGTTTTTTTTTGTTTTTTTTGCGGTACGCGGGCCTCTCACTATTGTGGCCTCTCCCGTTGCGGAGCACGGGCTCCGGACGCGCAGGCTCAGCGGCCATGGCTCACGGGCCCAGCCGCTCCGCGGCATGTGGGATCTTCCCGGACCGGGGCACGAACCCGTGTCCCCTGCATCGGCAGGCGGACTCTCAACCACTGCGCCACCAGGGAAGCCCTTCTGTTGTGATTTTAATCTGCATTTCTCTAATGGTGAGGTTAACTTTGATTGTCAAGTTCATCATGTTTATGTCTTTCTTTTGTCAGCTGCCTGTTCATGTCCTTTGCCCATTTACCCACTGTGGGTTGGTCTTTTTAGTTATTTGTATGAGCTCTCTGTATTAAAAATATTAATCCTTTATCTGCCTTATGTGCCATCAGTATCTTTTTTCATTTGTCATTTGCCTTTTATTTATGTTTTTTATGTACTGAATTATTTTTTTCTTTTCTAAATAAAAATTATATATATAGAAACAAATATATTTAAATAAAAATTATATACATACATATATAATGTCTCCTAGCACCCCTTTTCTCTCCAGAGTTGGTCACCATTAAGTGTTTGTCTGGCCTGTCTCTCATGCACGTCATGCATGCACACACACGTGTAGATATGTACTTATATGACTCATATTAAAGAAAGCACAATTCATGGGTGAATCTGTAAGCTACAGATATTAGACACCCTGTTTCCTTTTAAGATGTTTTTTGCTTTATGTTTATGTTTCAATTTGAATAATTTCTGTTGACCTGACTTTCTATTCACTAGTCCTTTCTTCTACTGTGTACAGTTCTGCTGTTAAACAAATTAAATGAGCTCTTCGCTTTGATATTGTATTTTTAATTTCTAGCTTTTTCATGTGCTTTAAAAAAATAGTTTCCACTTCTCTGCTGAAATTCCCTTCGTGTTCAGCATTTTGTCAGTTTTCCCTTAATCTCTTTAACATATTTGTCATTCTTGGATTAAATACCTGATCGTTTCTACATCTGTTCTCTCTGTGGGTCTTCCATGATTCTTTTTTGCTCTTGATCAGGTCACCTTTTCTTTGTTTACTTGTCTTGCAATTTTAAAAGGATTTAACACCAGACATTTGTGTAAAACAGAGCAGAGACAGAAGTAAATCATATTTACCACCAGAAAAAGGTGGTAAAGCCCTTCTGCTCAGGCTGCTGGTGAGGTGGGCTGGCTCAGTTTAATTTCTCAGTTGAGCTCTGTCTGGATCTGGTTGCAGTTTTGGTTAGATTCACGTGACCCCTTGTTTCAAATGCTTCCCTTCAACAGGCCTTGCGAGCTGAGCACTGCTGAGACTCCAGCCATCTCTGCTTCAGAGTCCAGCTGCCAGCTTGGCATCCTGTGGCGGGCTCTCTGCTTTCCAGCCCTCCTGCCACTTTTGGAGGGTTTCTGGGGAGCTCTGTTTGTCCTCCAGCTCAGCTGCTAGCTTCGTGCACCTTAGGAGGTCACCCTCCGCCCTGCCGCCCTGCCTGCAATTGCAGTGGGCTGCTGAGGTGCACTCGGTGAGGGCCCCGTACGCTTCAGAGGGGTTTGCCGCTGGTCTGTACTCAGGCACGGTGAGCAGCTGCCTGACACTTCGGGAAGACCCTGCATCCCTCGGGGCATATCACACAGCTCTCCTGCCTCACTCCCAGCTTTGGGGTGCTTCCTGTGCAACGTGTGAAGGCCCACGAGGACGGGTGCAGACTCGCTCTGTGACTGAGGCTCTTGGGATGCAAATCCATGGGATCGGTCCACGTGGCTACTAAGCAATCGCTTGTTTTCTCCATACCCCTGTGTAGAATGAATCTGCTTCTCTGCCCAAGACTCATCAAGGGTGAAAGGAGTCATGGGTGTTTTCTCTCTGAGGAGTGGCTGGTCCTTTCTGGAGTTTAGTTTATTTGTACCCTCAGTTCTTTGGTGGGTTTCAAACCCCTCTCTTTTTTTAGCTTATCCTACTTGTTCTCATTGCAGGGTCAGAATGACAATCTGCTGTGACTTTCTGTATCCTAAACGGATGTAGAAAATTTTGTCACATTCCCCTCCAGAAAGATCATATCAGTTAGTACTCTCCCACCAGCAGATTGTGCAAGTTTGGCTACCGCTTTCATTTTAAATTCCAGAAGTTGCATTAGGCTTGCGAAATAAAAAGTCTGCCCTCAAGTAAACTCAAATAGTTTCAAAGCAATATTTCTGATACTTCAAAATTAGAATTTTTTTTTTTTTTTTTTTTTTTTTTGCGGTATGCGGGCCTCTCACTGTTGGGGTCTCTCCCCGTTGCGGAGCACAGGCTCCGGACACGCAGGCCCAGCGCCCATGGCCCATGGGCCCAGCCGCTCCGCGGCACGCGGGATTCTCCCGGACCGGGGCACGAACCCGTGTCCCCTGCATCGGCAGGCGGACTCTCAACCACTGCGCCACCAGGGAAGCCCCAAAATTAGAATTATTGATTGCCAAGATGGGGCTGCTTGGAAAGCACCTGAAAATGCGCATGAAAATTCTGAAAAAAAAGATTTCAAGATGGAGACATAAAGACATAAAGGGGTCCCTCTGTGACGCTGGGTTCAGGAGGAGGAATTCCAGGCTGGGTGGGCAGAGGGAGAAATACTCTTCACCAGCTGATGTGGAGCCCTGCAGCTCCGCCACGTGAATCAGCTGCTTCTGAGGTTTGAAGCGACAGTCAGAAACGCAGAGGGATGCAGGCAGCCACTCCTGCACATTGAGCATCCTTGGAGTTCTCGTGGGAGATTTAAGACCCTTCTCCCCCAGGCTCTGTGCCCAGCCCTCTTCTGCCTGTCTGTCTTCTCCTAGGTGAACATCTGGTTCCACATCCCGAAACACCACCCGTAACAAACAGCAGCTCCGTTGTGACCCCCATCCTAAGCTCCCCGGCTGCCCCCCACCTCGTTGGTTTGTCCTGCTGCCTTTGCGGCACTTGGCACTATCTACCGTTACCTCATCATTCATTTGTCTGTTTCTTGTTTTGCTTCCCCCTCCAGAGTCTAAGCTTTCCAAGAGCAGAGCATCCTAAATGAATGATGGTCACCAAGCCTTTGCAATCTCATTAATAGATATAAGAGATTTACCAAGCTACCATGGTTCTTAGCCTCCTCTTTACCTACTAGGTTATAAAATATCGAAAGGGACTAATCACATCTTCATGTTTATGATACTGATTCGCACCATGAGTTAATTTGTAGTTACTGTGTTTGTAGGGTGTCAGCTGCTCTTTGGTGACACGGGGACTCTGGGACCTAAACCCTTAGAGCTGGGACCCCTTTCCTCACCAGGAAGTGCAGGCGCCCTGCAAGCTCATTCGGGAACTAAACATTCTTCATTATCCTTTAGTATCCAGTGACACTCACCTCTTCCTTGTCTTTGAAAGGAAAAGGTTGTAGATTTAAGAATTACATGTTTTCCCCTCAAAAATTGGCAAGGGGATGAAAAGTGAATATAATATTTTGAAGATTTATTTGAGATAAAATTGATTCTTAACTAAGTTTTATTTCAATATCCATGTTTTTCACTTGTGACATAGGTCCTTTATAGGGAAGATTATCTCCGCTCTTTTTTTCTAATGTTACTACTATTACTTTATATTGATTGAAATGTAAATTTCAGAGGTGCCACAAATGACTGCAGATTTGCAATTGTGGGCCATCTACTTGTAAACCTAGATGTAGTGGAAGAAATACTGTTTAGAAGTTTGTTGGATTCTAGTACACAGTGAAATGCTGTTTATTGTCTTAGCTTTAAGAGCGTTTAATAAATAGCTGTCTCTCTTTTATAGCCACAGCTGTTGCACATCCAATACTGTCGTCCTTAGATGTAAAACGGATTTTATTTCAAAAAATTACTGATAAAGGAGATGAGTTGAAGAAAGCCTTTCACCTGCTCGACATCAGTAACAACATGACAGTGACAAAGAATGAACTGCGAAGAGTCATCACAACCTTCCTGCTGCCTCTCACGAGAGAACAGTTTCAAGATGTGCTGGCTCAGGTACAGTGTGGAAAAGACTCAGAATCACCCAGTATGGAGGGGGGGATGCAGTATATTACAGGAGCATGTAACCTCGTCTGGCTTTCCCCCACTGTCCCAAATAGAGTTTTGTTTGTCACAATTCAATTAAATTCTGGCAGGTTTGGGACAGTTATCATGTGCTTGGGTCATATTTTGTGTGTAGCACTATTATAGTCATATTAGTTTATTTTTTAAGGCTTCCATATAAAGAGTATTTGGTCAACATGTACTTTGAAACTTAGTATTTGCGTTTGTTCTTACCTGAAGTGGTTATTGAGCATCTACTGTATGCTCAACCCAATGCAGAGCTATCAGACAGTTTTCAGCTATTATTTCTTCAAGTATTTTTTTCTACCTCTTCCTCTGCTCTCTCGGACATTTTGGTATTGTCTTCCAGACCCCTGAGGCTCTGTTCATTTTATAAAATATTTTTCCTGTCTATCTTTCGGATTGCATAATTTTCATTGATGTGTCTTCAAATTCACTGACTCTTTCTTAGCATCTCCATTCTGCTATGAAGTCCATTCAGTGAATTTTTAATTTTAGACATTGTATTTTTCAGTTTTAGAGTTTTCATTTGGTTCTTTTTTAATAATTTCTGTTTATCTGCTTAGATTTCTTGGTTTTTCTTTCAATTATGAGCATATTTCTTTGACTACATTGAGCGTAGTTAAAATAGCTGCTTGAAAGTCCTTATCTGGTAATTCTAACATCTGGATCATCTCAGGGTTGGCCTGCTTTGATTTTTTTCCTTTGAGAAGGGTCACATTTCTCTGGTTCTTCATTTTTGAGCATATTTGGATAATATCCCAGACTAGTGCTATTCAATAGAAATATAAAGTGAGTCACATAAATAATTTTAAATTTTCCAGTAGCTATATTACAAAAATAAAAAGAAATAGGTGAAATTAATTTTAATAATATTTTTATTTGACCAAATAAATGTATCTAAAATATTATCTCATTTCAACATGTAATCACTATTTAAAATTGGTAATAAGATATTTTATATTCTTTTCTGTGTACTAAGTCTACAGAGCCTGGTATGTACTTTACACTTACAGAAGACCTCAATGCTGACACCAAATTTCCATTGGAAATACTTTATCTGTATTCAGATTTCATAAAAGTTGCTGTTGAAATATTAGATTCATATACCCGGTCATTCCAAACTTAAAAGTTTTCCCAAAGCGAAGTTAATTTTAGAATTTAAATCAATTAACATGAAACTTAACAAACGGTTCAGCTCATCAGTTGCCCTAGCCACGTTTCCAGTGCTCGGGAGTCACATACGGCTCTGGCTGTTCATTAAACGGTGCAGCGCTAAACGTCACGAATGCTGTGCTGTGGAGACTCTGGATTCTGTTATATTCCTCAGAGACTTTTGATACTTTTGCTTTGACAGGCAGTTAACTTGCAAATTCTCCCTCACCTGCAGTGGGCAGTCATTCATATCTTGATTCAGCTTTCTGGTCTTTTGCTGGGACTCTTGAGTCTGACCTGCACACACATGGTTCAAGTGCCAGCTGGAAGTGTGGACAGAGCGCATACACAGAAAGTGTTGCTCCTCCTCTTTCAGGTTCCTCTCACATTGTTTTTTGTTTTGTTTTTTTGTTTTGTTTTTGTGGTACATGGGCCTCTCACTGTTGTGGCCTCTCCCGTTGCGGAGCACAGGCTCCGGACGCGCAGGCTCAGCGGCCATGGCTCACGGGCCCAGCCGCTCCGCAGCATGTGGGATATTCCCAGACTGGGGCATGAACCCGTGTCCCCTGCATCGGCAGGCGGACTCTCAACCACTGCGCCACCAGGGAAGCCCTGCTTTATTGTTTTTGAAAAAGCAATCACAAAGTCACAGACAAGTTGGAAGTATAGCGCAAAGAACAATTTTCTCTTTCGTAAGCCATTTGGGGGTAAGCTGCTCCATTACCTCAAATATTTCAGTGTATGTTTCCTTAAAACCAGAGCCCTGTTCTATACACCCACAATCCAGCCGTCATGGTAAGGATAGTAATGTCAACTCATGGCAGCCGTCTCAGCCCCAGGCCCCAGGTCACAATCATGCAGTGCATTTGGCAAGTCTCCTATAGTCTAGAACACTTCTTCAGTCTTTCCTTAGTCTTGAGGACCATAACAGTTTGAAGATTGCAGACCTGTTATTTTGTAGAGTGTCCCTGACTTGAGTTATCGGATGTTTCCTGATGACTAGATTCAGGCTTGCATCTTTGGCAGGAATGTCACAGAAATGACGCTGTGCTCTTTTCAACGCTTTTCTTAGCTTACAGGTGATTTCCATCTGTCCCATTACTGCTGATGTTCACTGCGGTCACTTGATTAAGGTGGAATCTATCAGGGCCATTTGTCTTTTTCCTGGTGGAGTGCTCTTTATCTACTTTGTAATTAATAAGCATTTTGTGGGAGAAACTTTGAAACTATGTAGATATGCCATTCCTCACCAAACTTTCATGTATTCATTTACTGTTTATATGTTTGCAGGGACTCAAGATTTCCTGTTTTATTAAGTGGCTTATGATCCATTATTTTCATTATTTATTTTGATGTTTCAATGGTCCCTAATATAGCCAGTAGGAGCCCCTTTATGCTGGTTTCTGTGTCCTTTTGACATGTCCCCATCATTCTTTGAGCACTTCCTTACTTTCTGATACAAGATATTATAAACTCACCTGTACTTTCCTTGCCTCGGTCCCAGAATCGTCCATTTCTCCAAAGAGCTCTGGTTCCTTTTAATGGAACAAAAGTAACCAGAATCTGGGATCTGAGTGTACCAGAGCTGCTCTTTGCTCCAGGCCCTCTAAGTGGGCAGAGCCCTAGGGGATATATTCCATATATAAACATATATACACATTTACATACACTTACATCTACGTGTATTTCTATATCAATCTATATATTGAAAACCGTGAGTTCACACCAATACCGCCAATTCTAACCCAGTACCTCAGGGTTCATTGTAATTTTCTCACTTTCTATGTTTGTAACTACCGTTTCAGACAATGAGCGACTTGGCTTCTGTGTTCTGAGTATATTCACTTATTTGATCAGCCTCCCTGGCATGTGACTCATCTCCCATGTCCAGCACCTCCACCCCCAGGTGGATGCCCTCTTCCTCCAACCCTGCTCTGGAGCACGGCTCCCCCATGTTGCAGACGCCACTTTTGTCTGCCCCATCTAATGACTGTAGGACTGAATTGTGAGGGAACAGACAGGGAAGGAGGGAAGGGGAGGAATGATGAAGAGCTTTTCTCTTCTTCTTTTAAAAAATGTATCCCCTTTATTCACTTCCAGAATTTCACAAATAGTATATATTGATTCTTTTACATGTCACCTTTTATTGTATCTGCATTTTAAATAAAAGCTTTATAAAGATATAATTTACATATCATAAAATTCACCATTCAAAAATGGACAAGTTCCTGGTTTTTCATATATTCACAGAGTTGTGCAACCATCACCACCATCTAATTCCAGGACATTTTATCACCCCCAAAGGAAACTTTGTACTCATTAGCAGTCACTCCCCACTCCCCTTCCCCTAATCCCTGACATCCATTAATCTATTGATACCTTAAGTCACAACAGATTGCCACTTCTGGAGAGTTCATAAAATGGAATAATGTAATATATGATCTTTTGTAACTGGCTTCTTTCACTAAGCATAATGTTTACTTATGCTAAGCATCCACGTTATAGCATGAATCAGTATTTCATCCCTCATTGTGGCTGAATAATATTCCACTGCATGGTTACACTGCACTTTATCATCAGCTGATGGATCTTTGGGTTATTTACACTTTTTGGCTTTTGTGAACAATGCTGCTGTGAAATTTCATGTACAAATTTTTATGTGGACATATGTTTTCACTTCTCTCGGGTACATACCTAGGAGTGGAATTGCTGTGTCATATGGTAATGTTCTCTTGCTTTTAAAGAACCTTTGTCCTCACAAATGTCGCATGTTTCCTCATAACCTTGATTTAACTGTTCCTTTCTTTATACCAAATGGAAAGTTAAAATATTATTTCCTGCTGATATCTCCCTATATTCATGATCTAATCTTAATTTAAAATTTTGACAGCCTTCCCAAGCTAATCAGCTATGCAGGAAGAGGAAAAGTACAGAAGATGTGAAATGTGCATCCGTTTTTTAAAAGCTACATCTGTTTTTAAAAGAAGTCACTGAGAACTGTAGAACTTAAGAGACTTTAAAAAACAGGTTCTGATAGTCTATCTTATAATCAGGACGTTTTTCTAGAACCTTGAGCTCCTGTGACCCCCTCCTGTATAAACCAAGGAGACTGCAGTGTGGTGCCTTTTCAGGAGGCCAGGTTCATTGGGAATGAAGAGGAGGGGTTCTCATCCTAATCCCTGGAGTTCACAGTGTGTGTCCCTTTTCTAGATCTTTTCATGACTAATCCAGGTGGTGATACAGACTTTCTTTTTCAATAGTTAATATAAGCTTAACTGGAAATACATAAAACAGGTAAAATATTTCATGGGAATCTCACCCTTAAAATTAGAAAAGAATTTTTCCAGTTATAGTGAATTTACTTTACCTTTAATTTTATTTCAAGAACCATGTCAAGAATGTTTGAACGTCAGGGTGTTTTGATGATTGATCAGGGCAAGAGTGATGAGGAGGCATTGCTTGTAACCTGCCTTATACCTTAGTTTCATTAATAGTAAAATGAATTTTTAAAAAATGTGGCTTCAGTCTCTGAATATTAATGTAAACATTTTAAAAGAGGTTGAATTGGTAAATAGATTCCAGAGAAACTGAAAGCATTTCCACTAAGATCAGGAACAAGACAAGGTTGTCCACTCTCACCACTCTTATTCAACATAGTTTTGGAAGTTTTAGCCATAGCTATCAGAGAAGAAAAAGAAATAAAAGGAATCCAAATAGGAGAAGAAGAAGTAAAGCTGTCACTGTTTGCAGATGACATGATATTATATGTAGAGAATCCTAAAGATGCTACCAGAAAACTACTAGAGCTAATCAATGAATTTGGTAAAGTAGCAGGATACAAAATTAATGCACAGAAATCTCTGGCATTCTTATACACTAATGATGAAAAATCTGAAAGTGAAATTAAGAAAACACTCCCATTTACCATTGCAACAAAAAGAATAAAACATCTAGCAATAAACCTACCTAAGGAGACAAAAGACATGTATGCAGAAAATTATAAGATACTGATGAAAGAAATTAAAGATGATACAAATAGATGGAGAGATATACCATGTTCTTGGATTGGAAGAATCAACATTGTGAAAATGACTCTACTACCCAAAGCAATCTACAGATTCAATGCAATCCCTATCAAACTACCACTGGCATTTTTCACAGAACTAGAACAAAAAATTTCACAATTTGTATGGAAATACAAAAGACCTCGAATAACCAAAGCAATCTTGAGAATGAAAAATGGAGCTGGAGGAATCAGGCTCCCTGACTTCAGACTATACTACAAAGCTACAGTAATCAAGACAGTATGGTACTGGCACAAAAACAAATATAGATCAGTGGAACAGGATAGAAAGCCCAGAGATAAACCCACACACGTATGGTCACCTTATCTTGATAAAGGGGGCAAGAATATACAGTGGAGAAAAGACAGCCTCTTCAATAAGTGGTGCTTGGAAAACTGGACAGGTACATGTTAAAGTATGAAATTAGAACACTCCCTAACACTGTACACAAAAATAAACTCAAAATGGATTAAAGACCTAAATGTAAGGCCAGACACTATCAAACTCTTAGAGGAAAACATAGGCAGAACGCTCTATGACATAAATCACAGCAAGATCCTTTTTGACCCACCTCCTAGAGAAATGGAAATAAAAACAAAAATAAACAAATGGGACCTAATGAAACTTAAAAGTTTTTGCACAGCAAAGGAAACCATAAACAAGACCAAAAGACAACCCTCAGAATGGGAGAAAATATTTGCAAATGAAGCAACTGACAAAGGATTAATCTCCAAAATTTATAAGCAGCTCATGCAGCTCAATAACAGAAAAACAAACAACCCAATCCAAAAATGGGCAGAAGACCTAAATAGACATTTCTCCAAAGAAGATATACAGATTGCCAACAAACACATGAAAGAATGCTCAACATCACTAATCATTAGAGAAATGCAAATCAAAACTACAATGAGGGGCTTCCCTGGTGGCGCAGTGGTTGAGAGTCTGCCTGCCGATGCAGGGGAAACAGGTTCGTGCCCCGGTCTGGGACGATCCCACATGCCGCGGAGTGGCTAGGCCCGTGAGCCATGGCCGCTGAGCCTGCGCGTCCGGAGCCTGTGCTCCGCAACGGGAGAGGCCTCAACAGTGAGAGGCCCGTGTACCGCAAAAAAAAAAAAAACAAAAAAAACTACAAATAGAACCACCATACGACCCAGCAATCCCACTACTGGGCATATACCCTGAGAAAACCATAATTCAAAAGGAGTCATGTACGACAATGTTCATTGCAGCTCTATTTACAATAGCCAGGACATGGAAGCAACCTTAGTGTCCATCGACAGATGAATGGATAAAGAAGATGTGGTATATATATATATATATATATATATATATATATATATATATATACACACACAATGGAATATTACTCAGCCATAAAAAGAAACGAAATTGAGTTATTTGTAGTGAGGTGGATGGACCTAGAGTCTGTCATACAGAGTGAAGTAAGTCAGAAAGAGAAAAACAAATACCGTATGCTAACACATATATATGGAATCTAAAAAAAAAGGGTCATGAAGAACCTGGGGGTAAGATGGGAACAAAGACACAGACCTACTAGAGCATGGACTTGAGGATACGGGGAGGCGCAAGGGTGAGCTGGGACAAAGTGAGAGAGTGGCATGGACATATATACACTACCAAACGTAAAATAGGTAGCTAGTGGGAAGCAGCCGCTTAGCACAGGGAGATCAGCTCGGTGCTTTGTGACCACCTAGAGAGGTGGGATAGGGAGGGTGGGAGGGAGGGGGACGCAAGAGGGAAGAGATATGGGAACATATGTATATGTGTAACTGATTCACTTTGTTATAAAGCAGAAACTAATACACCATTGTAAAGCAATTATACTCCAATAAAGATGTTAAAAAAATTTAAAACAATACAATAAAAAAAAGTGGCTTCAGTCTCTGAATATTAATATAAACATTTTAAAAGAAGTTGAATTGGTAAATGGATTCCAGAGAAGGAAAACTAAGTTCCGTTCTGGTCCTGGTGGTTGTGCTGGGTTGGGGAAAGAGAAGTCTTTGAAGGTACTTATCAACATACTGGATGTGGATTTACAAACTACACTCCCCCAGCCCCAGTCTAAGAATTGCTTTCAGTGATTCATCAGTGGACAGTTTTGATTCTCCAACATTTTTGCCAGAATAGCAAATACTGGAGAGGTGATTTGGGTTGTCTAAGCGCTTAGTTTTGTAGACCACTCATTGCAAATGTGTATCTGCCACATTAGAATTTGCATTAGACCATAAGTAGCAATATGAAATGCGACAAAAGCTTCAATAGCTTTTTAAAAATATTTATTTATTATTTATTTTTGGCTGCGTTGGGTCTTAGTTGCTGCGCACAGGCTTTCTCTAGTTGCGGCGAGCAGGGGCTACTCTTCATTGCGGTGTGCGGGCTTCTCATTGCGGTGGCTTCTTGTTGCGGAGCACGGGCTCTAGATGCACGGGCTTCAGTAGTTGCAGCATGCGCGCTCAGTACTTGTGGCTCGCAGGCTCTAGAGCACAGGCTCAGTAGTTGTGGTGCACGGGCTTAGTTGCTCCACGGCATGTGGGATCTTCCTGGACCAGGGATCGAACCCGTGTCTCCTGCATTGGCAGGTGGATTCTTAACCACTGTGCTACCAGGGAAGTCCCAGCTTCAATAGATTGATGGATTTTAAGGCAGGGTGGTTAGTGTAGTGAGATGAACCTGGGCTCTGGAGTCACAGATTTCTGTGACTAAATGACTTAATGGCAGTGCCATGCAGGGAGGTCACACCTCTGCTCTGTGAAATGTGGAAAATTTCAACCTCCTCAGAAGGTAGTTTGGGGCTAAATGAGTTAAAACCAAGAGCAGTGCCTGTACCCGTTTATAAAGTATGAGCTCTCCAGATGTAAGTTTCTTCCCTTCCATGTTAACTCTTATCACTACCAAGACCAGGAGGGCATCCAGTCTGGGAAACTGCACGTTTAATCTGTTCTTGACCTTCTTCTGTAACACTAGGGAACCTTTGAAGCGTCTACCCAAATTATATCTACTAAAAAATGCCCCGTCAGAAATCCAAGTCCTGGGTGTCCTTTCCAGGAAAAGGCTTCACAAAGGCCTGCCCTGTGAGCCACTCTCCCTCTGGGCCCATCTCCTAGTTATACATGTTTTTAACAGCAAGGAGAAATTTGTCCTTTGGGGAAGACTGAGATAACCGTGCTAGGCTTTGAGGCTGGAATTTTAAGGGTTAAGTAAATATCAAACTTGCTTGTATAGGCTTGGGAGCCATTCAGCTGTATGGGAAATTGTACTTTGTGTATTTGCATGAAGCTTAATAAAATATATTTATATTGATTATATTTTAATTTTAATTTCATAATGCTTTTTTGGGGGAAATAATTATTTTCACTTTTAAAAAAATTTGACATTTTATTTAAAAGTAATTTCAAAGCTCCAGAAAATTTGTAAGGATAAGAGTGGTACAAACAGTAGCCATATACCCTTTACCCAGATTTGACAGTTGTGAACATTTAGCCTCGTTTGCTTCTCCCATGATCTTTCGTTGATACATATATGCAAATAATATATACGAAATACACAATGTGTACATAATTTTTTTCTGAACCGTTCAAGAGGATGTTGCTTATATTAATGGTTCTTTAATTCTAAATACTTCAGTGTGTATTTCCTTAAGAATAAGAACTATTCTCTTACATAATCACAGTACAGTTAGCAACTTCAGTAAACTAAACATTGAGATAATAATACTTTAATTTAGCCTATAGTCCATATTAACCCACTTGACCTAATGATGTCCTTTATAGAATTTTAGATTTGAAAATGATTTTTTTCTACCTTGAAATTATATGAATGTACAGTAAGTACACATGACACTCAGAGGGTTAATTATGCCTCAGACTTTTGGGAAATATATATATATATATATTTATACATATACACATATATAAAAATACATATACACATACATAAAAATACATATACATATATAACATATATATTAGAATATATTTCTATTAATTGTACTTATCTTTTAGATAGACCTAGATTTTAGATAATTTTGTAGACAACTTGTTGGCTTTTAACTGAGCACAGACTGGCATTCTGGCGTTCATGCTGCTTCTGCTTAGTCTGCTGAGGGTGCCTGTCAACTCAGACACCTGGACTGAGTAGCTGTGACTGTTACTGGAATGCCCATCCCACTAAGAATGTCCTGCCTTACATCATGAAACCTGCCGTGCTGTCCACTGCTTGGATCTGAATTCTCTAACGGGCTGTTATTCTTCTTGTTTGGGCGTAGATCCCCCTCACCAGCTCTGGTGCCCTTCCGTACCTTGTATTCCTGTCCGGATTTGGTGGAATTGACCTGAATATAAATGTTATACAGAGGTAAGTTTTTTTTTCCTCATATGCAAATGTGAAACTTGAAATGATAAGAAATAGGACACAAGGTCATTAGAGATAAATCATGTCAACAGATACAATCCTCAGTCAAAAATTTTATTCAGAGAAGAGTCTAACGTCTAAATGAGATATATTTCAGAATAAGAGAAATAATATTGTATTAAAATTGGAAACATAGCAAATTAAAACCAGACTAACATATTTCATATGCAATGCATTTCATATTTGGAAATAAGGAATTTAATTTTTTTTTTTTTGGCTGTGCCATGTGGCTTGCGGGATCTTAGTTCCCCGACCAAGTATTGAACCCAGACCCCGGCAGTGAAAGCGCTGAGTCCTAACCACTGGACCGCCAGGGAATTCCCTGGAAGTAAGGAATTTAAACTTTGAAGTAGAAGTATTAAGATGCCAAATTTTAAATTTGTTTGTTTTTATACATTTTTAATGTCTTTCATTGGATAGGGATCATATTTTGGTAGCTAGAAATGAAGTATTTTTAAAAAGATCTTTGTATGAGCTCCTCTGTATTTCATAATTGTAGCATGAGCATGAAGCTCATTTGCTTTATGTGCAAAACGAGAGAGTTAAAGTCTGAACTTTAATGTCTCTATCAGCTGTAAAGGTCTTTGATTCTAGTGTATGATGTAGGAAATATTATTTTAGTAAAAAAATTATTTACTCAGATTATCTGACTCTAAATGGGTAAGCTTCATTTTCTCAGGAATTGTGTAAACAATTAAATTTGGTTCTGAAATATTAGCAAATTTTGGTATTACAGCTTTCGTGATTGCATCCATCCGGGATGCAGCTGACATGTAAGACTTAGTGCAGCAGTGTGGAGCGGGGAGGGGGAGTTGATGTTCACTGGGTGTAGAGTTTCAGTTTTGTAAGGTGAGCAAGTCCCAGAGATCTGTTGCACAACAGTGTGAATATATTAACATTACTGAGCTGTATATTAAAAATGGTTAAGATGGTAACTTATGTGGTTTTTTGGTTACCACAATTAAAAAAATAAAAGAATTAGTGCAGCAGCTCCAACAAGAATGACAAGGTATTATCCGCTCCACGATGTGGGACTTCTTTGTGCTCTGATCAGTTGATGTTCCATAAGTGGTGAACTAGGATAACTTCCAGGCTCATTCAGAAGGACCACTGGTCATTTTATAGGCTCTATATTCATGTTCTTGACTTAAAACCATCCACACTTGTGGAATAAGTAATCTAGGTTGAATATTCTTTGTTGAAAAACTCAACAGTTGGAAATGCTACAACTCAACAGTTGGGAAAGCTAATAATTTGAGATGAAAAGTATCATAAGTTACTTCCTTAAACATAAAAGACTAAATATTTAAACTAAATTTGGAAGATTTCTGACTTACACATGAAGCTAAATTCTCTTTATTGTTGAAGACCACGAATTATGGTGAATAGAAACTTCTCTTTCTAGTATTATGGTAGGCTACCTCCATGAAAAATACTGCCACTGAAAACTACTAAAATGATGGATAAAAGGTAAAATATTTTAATACATTACTGAGCTGGCAAGAAGGTAATTCTCAGAGGCTAAGCATGCAGTAAAACTTGGAATCCAGAGAAGGGAGCTTTCTATAAAGCCAGTTTTTACCCTGAAGGTATTGGCCAAATCTTGATGAATTTGTGTTTCAGTTTTGTTGGCTGTTTGGAGTGAAGGGGACAAGAGTCAAAACCTGCAGGGTCTGCCCAAGGTGGAGAAACCTAAGGGAAGACCCTATACGCTCTTGTAAGGATAATCTACAAAATATAAACCTGCATGGCAGAAGGGCACAAGGAAACCTACCAGTTTCAACACTGGCATTGGGTGAATAGGGGAAAAGTTGTAATCACAAGTCAATTCATGAAAATCTGCGTCTAAAATAATGTTACCTGTGTGGTCTGAAAAGTCTCAGGCTAGGAATTTACTTAAAATTTACTGGTCCTGGACTGGGTGTGCCCTTCTGTGGAGGAATACATCTACAACATAGCCCTTAAAGAAAACCACAGATAAAGTGTCACACAAAAAAACCTTGAAAACATATAAAGAGACAAAGAATGAGGACCGCAAACAAATGGAAATCATATCCAGTGGAATCAGATCTCCAAACACTTGGGATATTGGAACTATCAGATACAGAATCTAAAAGTAGTGTTTTAATATCTTTAAAGAAATGAAAGAATGGATTCAATATATGAGTGCAAAACAAGAGGCAGTTGAAGAAGTACAAAATGGAACTCTTGGTATTGAAAGATACAATCATTATAGAATAAAATTCAGCAGATGGGTGAAAACAGTGGCTTCAACACAGCTGAAAAGGGCATTAGTGGAGTGGAAAATAGATCTGAAGATATTATCCAGAATGCAGCACAGAAAGAGAGAGAGATATCAAGCTTGGAGAACAGGTATAAGAGACATGGGAGGAGGGAAGAGAAGGCCCAACAATACTTCTTACTGGATTTCCAGATATGTAAGAGAAAGAATAGGACAGAGATTATATTTGAAAAGGTAATGGGTTAGAATCTCAAGCCAGATAAATAAAAAGGAATGCCTGTCTAGACATATCATGGTAAAACCACAGAACATCAGCATCAAGAGAAAATATTAAAGGCAGTGAGAAGAAAAAGGGAATTGACTTCACAGGAGAGACAGTTAGACTGACACTGATGTCTCAACAGTGACAATGAAAGGTATGAGATTGTGGGAAAATGTCTTCAATGCACTGAAGCTAAAATATTTGCCATCCTAGAATTTTATACTATGTTTGTAAGAATAAGGAAGAGAACTTTTTCTGTGGGAACCCCTGAGAGCCTCTCCTTTTCTTGCCATGGTATCTGCTCATCCACTGGTATCAGAGTGTTTGGAAAAGGAAGACACATCTGGCACCTTTGCCTAAGGTGTTCAAGGTTACTTTTCACCTAGATCTTGTATACTCTCTTCACACTGACTTGTATGAAAATGAGGCAGCCTGTGCATTGAATTATCCGGTCATTAGACTTGGGCTAAATCTTAGGACATTGACAGATTTGCAGCTCAAATTCCCTGAATTGGTGGTGGGGGGACTTATTATAGTGGTCACAGCATTTCCCTTGGTTCAAGAGGTCATATTTTGTATCAGCCAAAGCTTGATGCCCTTGACAACGTAGAGTGAACACAACACAGACGAGGTATGCCATCTGTTTTGTCCTGGCCATCTCAGCCTCACCAGAACTGTCTAATATGAGGAAGTTACTGAATGTGCTACAGTGGTTGATTAAGTTGAGAGCAACATGAAGATTAAAGAGGATATTTTGCATCAGAAGACATTTAGGACCTGGAATGATATCAAGAAGTCTGTGCCTCTGAGTGTACGAGAGCTGGTAAGGACAAAATGTGGAACTGCTCTTGCATCTGCCATGGGTGACCTCACATCATCTGTAATAATGGTAGTATCAATAACCCTTCAGAAACTTCCAAGGAATTATTCTATTTAAAATGAGTAAATTGAACCTTTGAGATTTGCTTCTGATGGACATGTCGAACATTTCTGCTTATGGACCAAAAGTGTTTCCCACTTCGATAATCCATGTGGCACTCAGCGCAATGCTACCTCCCTGAAGAATAACTACAGCCTTCCACGTACAAAGCAATCGAAACAGATCTTAGCAGAAGTTTTTGAAAGCTTTCTGAGCACCATCCAGAAAGATTCACGACAGAGTTCTGAAGAACTTACTGAGGAGCCTGAGAATTACGTTGAAACAAAATTCATTCACACATATGTGCAGGGTGTCAGTGCATTGTGTATGGGGCAAAGCAACAAGAATCAAAGAATTTTTCCCTGTACTTACATCCAGTTTCTTTAATTCAGCATCAATATTTCCTTCATTCAAGTATCAACCTTTAGCCATATGTGGCATGTATTACAACTAGCTGTCACCTGTGAAAACTTATCGTTCACTATGGCTTAGATGTGAGGTAGAACACAACTGACCTTCCTGTGTAATGTCACATTTCAGACATCAACATGTAGGGCCAATTGAACTATGGAAGAGTGTGTAAAAGAAGAAAGAAACTGCATGGATCTGATTCTAAGAAGTTAAAAAAACAATACACATAAAAAGGAGACTGTGGACTGTGTCAGATACAGACTGATGCCCTATTTCCCTCCTCTCCCTTATTAGCCATTTTGTGACCATGTACTTTGCTCTCAAGTCTCCAATCTGATAACTGAGTTTTTGCTCTCTTTTTCTATTCTAAAATCTTCCCTTGGTTACCTGATGACCGTAACCAGCTTTATTTGTCCAAGTTTCCGGGGCTTCAGAATCCTCCCTCCCTCCTCCCACAAAGTTTCTAAGTAGATCTATTATTGCTCTGACAATGCTGAAAAAAACATTAATTCACAAGACCATGTATTGCAACATTCCTTGGCCAGGCCAGGTACCACAAATTCAAGTGGATAAAGCAAACAACAGCGGTAGAACGTCCGTCAACAGCAGATGTGAAGTTGACTCTAGGCAGGTAGCCTGGGTAGGTTGAGAAAAAAGGAGGAAAGAAGGCTTTTGGCCAAGAGAAGCAGGATTTGGAGGGAGAAAATTGTTTGCTACAAAGAAACAAGCAGCTAAAGGAACTCCAGTAAAGGAACCAATTCAAACAAAAGAAAAGAAGCCTTCTGCATCACATCTTGAATTTCTATGCCTCTGAAGGTCATTTCAGTGTGGACGGCATCTTTGAATTTCTGAAGATTAAAGACATGATAGAAGTCACTGAGGAACATTTAAAAAAATAAAGACGGAGGGTGAAATACAGACATTTTAGACAAAAACTGAGACAGTTTACCTCCTACAGATCTTGACTAAAGGAAATCATAAAAGGTATGCTAAACGGCAGAAGGCAAGTGACCCTATGGTACCCGGTACCCACAAGGCCCTCTGTGCCCTGGCTGGCCTCCCTGACAGGCGCTCTGTGCTCTCCTCTTTCTTCACTGTGTCCTTTTCTTGTTGCTCCCATCTTAGGGCTTTTGACTGGTGGTTCCCCAGTGTCCGCAGTGCTTCTCCCCCAAATAAAGCTGTAGGTCACTCGGCTCACACCCATGAGGTCAACACACAAATGTGATTTTCTCATTCTAGAACGTGAGCCCCACGAGGGCAGGCAGCTTTATCAGTTTTATTTATGGATGTATCCCAAGCCCCTAGGACCATGTTTGGCACATAGTGGGTGCTTAATATATATTTGTTGAATAAGTGGATGGAAAAACAGCAATGACAACCAACAAACGACACGTATAGTCAGCAACCTGAATGACTCTCGCAGACATAATATCTAGTGAAGGAGGAAGAAACATACGAATGCTTCTGTTCATATGTGAAGTTCAAAACCAGACGAACTGAACTGTATTGTTTAGGGATACATACCTAGGTGGTAAAATTATAACAAAATAAAAGTAAATGATATCTTAAGTGCTAGGAGGAGAGGAAATATTATGATTGGAGAAGGGCAAGTGGGAGCCTCTTTTGTTTGGCTTTAATTCTTGATTTGAGTAATTGTTAAACAGGTGTTTGCCTTAATTGTAAGTAAACTGTGCATATGTACTGTATGTACTTTTCTGCGTAAAGGTTATATCTCACAATAGCAATTTAAAACTCAATGAATTTAATAAACGTATTAGACACCGCTAAAAAAATAAGTGAACTGGAAGATCGGTCAGAAAACATTAGCCAGAATGTAGCAGAGACATAAACGATGTAATTGGAGCTCTGTAAAGAGAGCAGTGAGAGATGGGACAGGTAATAGCCAAAGAAACAATGGCTGAGCGTTTTCCAGAACTGATGAAAAGTGCTATCCTGCAGATTCAAGAAGGCAAATCTCAAAAAGGATTTAAAACGGGTGGGGGCAGAACCCCAAAGACCAAGAGATCTTAAAGGCAGCCAAAGGGCAACATGTACACAAAAGTGACTTCTGAGTTGTAACAATGGGAGCCAGGTGAAGAGTGGATTAAAAACTGCGATGTGGGCTTCCCTGGTGGCGCAGTGGTTGAGAGTCTGCCTGCCGATGCAGGGGGCACGGGTTCATGCCCCGGTCCGGGAAGATCCCACATGCCGCAGAGCGGCTGGGCCTGTGAGCCATGGCCGCTGAGGCTGCACGTCCAGAGCCTGCGCTCCGCAATGGGAGAGGCCACAACAGTGAGAGGCCCACGTACAGCAATAAAAAATAAATAAAAATAAATAAAAATAAAAAATAAAAACTGCGATGTGTTGGAAGAAAATCACTGCCATCCTAGAACTGTGTATCTAAAGAAAATATCTTTCACTATTTTAAATATTGAAGTAAAGACATTCTCAAACAAAAATGGATTTGGCCCCCAACAGGTCCAGAAGAAGAAACTCTAAGGATATACCTTGGGTAGAAGGAAAGTGATCCCAGGTGGAAGGTTTGAGATGATGCAAGAAGGGATGCTGAGGGAAGATGGCTGAACACCTGGCAAGTACAGGACACACTCATGACTGTAGGGAATACTGATGGCTTCTGGAATTTAAAAATAGGTTAGAATTAGAACACATGATAGTAGTAATATATATAAATTGAGAGGAGGGACTGGAGTTAAATGTTCTGGAGTTGGTACATTGTCCAGTCGGAAGATGAAAGTTCTGATTAACTTGAGTCTTTGAAAATTATGCTGGTTGTAATTTCCAGAGCAATTACTACAAGTCTAAAAGTGGAGTGTATAATTCCCAAACTTATAGAGGCACAGAAATGGAATGATAAAAATGGTATCAACCCAAAAGAAGGCAAGAAGCAGCAGAATAGGCAGGAAAAATAGAAATCCTGAATATATCAGTAATTATAATAAATATACCACTTGAAAGACAAAGATAACAGATAGTAAAATCCAAGAGAAAAACCTAAACATAGTTTTATAGAAAGGTTAAAAGTGAAAGGATTTAAAAAGACATACTATTCAAATAAATACTAATCTAAAGAAAGCAGGCATCACTAAGTTAATGTCAGACAGTAGACGGGGCTCCCCTGAGGCAGATACTGAGATGGAGTTTGGGGTACAGACTTCCCTGAAAAGGGAAGAGGACTGGAGCCAGACTGGGCAGAGGAGCTGCCACTGGGGCTGAGGAAGCCTTGACCAAATGCAGAGGAGGGAGGGAGGGGCTGAGGTTGGGAGGGGCGGGGCCTCCTGTGCCCCTGGGGCAGTGGCACTTCTCCATTTCTTCAGCTGATGGTGGGCACACAGCTGTACAAAGTCAGGTATGTATGATTTTTATTCCTTAAATCTTAAACATATGTTACAAATAGTGTTTTGTAGCTCTTCAATACATAATTAAAACCATATTTAAAAAAAAAAAAAGCGCTTCCCTGGTGGCGCAGTGGTTGAGAGTCCGCCTGCCGATGCAGGGGACATGGGTTCGTGCCCAGGTCCGGGAGGATCCCACATGCTGCGGAGCGGCTGGGCCCGTGACCCATGGCCGCTGAGCCTGCGCGTCCGGAGCCTGTGCTCTGCAACAGGAGAGGCCACAACAGTGAGAGGCCCGCGTACCGCAAAAAAACCCCACAACCCCCCCCCCCGCCAAAAAAACCATATTAAATATATTACATTTAACACAGAATCATAAGGCTGGGTTCCTGGTTTCATCTCTAACTTGGACTCGGCACTTAACCCCTCTGAGTCTGTTTCCTCGTGTGTAAAATGAAGTTAATTTCTGTTTAAAGCGCTCCAGTGGCTTCCCCTTCCCCAGTGTGAAGTCCAGTCTCCTCATCACGGCCCCCGCACCATGGCGCTGGTGTCAGCCTCCATCTCTGGACTTACCCCATGTTCCTTGGCCCTGCTTGGTGGGCTCTGGTCCCCCTGGCCTCCGCAGTAGCAGCCCTGGGACGTGCCAGGCTCCTGCCACCTCTGGGCTTCAAGCTGTGGCACGTTCCCTTTGCTTTGCTTGGAGAGCATTTCCTTCGAGATGGTGGCTCCTGGCTTATTAGCTTGTGGGTCTCTATTCAAATGCCCCGTCATCCACCCCATGCAGGAGAGTCGGCCCATCTTACCCCAGTGTCCAGTCTATCCCCACCTGTCTTTACTGGCTTCAGAGCACTTGTTATTACTTCAGCTTGCATTACTTATTTGATTATTTCCAGTCTGTCACTGTCACTAGCATTAAGCTTTTTCAAGCCTGGGAACGGTGTCCTGCTCGATGCCACGCCCAGGCCTGAGTGTAGGAGGCACTGGGTAAATACTCTGAAGTGGCCTCTGTTGTTCTTTATCCTCACGCTAGCCCTATGGTTAGTTCCAAAGAGAGGCTGTGAAGCGGTTTATAGATACACAGGTAATGCAAAATCAAAAATAGTTAATAAAAGCGGCTGGAGACAGGGGGCTGGTATAGACGCACATCCGTCCTAAGCCCTTTGCAGAGGGGCTCGGTGCGCACCGCGGGGCGAGCGGGAGCCCGCAGGGGTCAGAGCACAGTGCTGCAGCCGAGGGTTAGGCGTGGCCCGTGAAGCCAGGCCCCCTGGGTCTGAAGCCGGTGCCGTGGCTTCCCCACGGTGACCCCGGCTCCCCCAGCCTTCTCTGGAAAGCGGGATGGTGGTGGCCGCTAACCCATGGAGTGAGGGTCATGTGAGACGGGGCCTGGCCTTCGTGAGGGCTCTGCATGAAGGCCGTAATCGCTCCATTCCCACCCCACCCCAAGAGGAGTCGATGTTGTGTGTCATTTTACAGATGAGGGACCCGAGACACGGAGAAGCTAAGTAACTGGCCCAAGTTCACGCTTCTGGCGGATGGCGTAAGAAAGACCTTGCATTTAAAAATACGTAATTTAGAAATTCCTATAATTTTGATCTCTGTGTGTCCTATGTAAGCATTAACGTAGTTAAAACATTTTAACAGAAGATTTTTAATTGTTTTCTTTGAGGGGAGGTGAGAGTGAAATGAACTGCTGTCGGACATTAAAAGAACTCGAAGTCCAAGTAGGAGAAAAGGTAACAGAGAGCTTTCAGAGTTCTTCCCCCAATCCCCACCCTTCGTCAAAAGTAATTGCTATTTTTCTGGAAAAGGCAAAACTATGGAAAATTTAAAAGTTTAGTAGTTGCTAGAGGTTGAAGGGCAGAGGGTGGAGAGAGAAGATGATTTAGGTGGAAAGCAGAAGATGTTTAAGGAAGTGAAAATACTCTGTTTCATACCATAATGATGGCTACGTGTCATTATACAGTTGACAAAACTCATAGAACGTACACCGAGAGTGAGCCTTAATGTAAACTAGGGACTATGGGAGATTACGATGCATCAGTGAAGGTCCCTCAGTCGAACCAAATGTCCCACTCTGGTTGGGGATACTGATAATGGGGGACACCATGCATGTGTGGGGACAGGAGGTATATGGGAAATTGCTGTACATTTCCCCCAATCTTGATATGAACCTTATACTGCTCTTAAAAATAAATTCTTAATTAAAAAACCCAAAATGCCAAAAAAAGAAAGAAAAGTAATTGCTAGCAGAGGGAGCTGATGCAGAATGAGCTGTGTCTTGTCGTCCGCGTTCTCGTGCCTCACCCAGTAGAGCTCACATGAAAGCCTGTATTCACATGACTCCGCCTGCCCGGATGGCATCCTTTTTGATGAACGACACCAGCAGAAGTCCTGGAATATTAATTACTTTTGTATTAACTTTAGATCATTATTAGTAGGGCTGCCCTTTTGGTTTTTGTCTACGACTGAGGCAGGGTTTTCTTTAGAAAGAGAAAACTACTGCTTTTCGGCAGTAAATACCAATCAAGAGCGGCGTGGTAAAAATAACTGGTGAAACTCAGAGCGATACATATTTAAGAATTGAGTAATTTAGCCACGAAAGCTACTACGTGTGTTTAAAAAGGAGCATATAGTTCTGTTCCTGTTTGCCGGTTGTGGGTAGCTATCAGGGCGCACAACTAGGGAGGGAGGAGATGCTCACGGCCTTCGGGGGCTGGAATCGGACCCCTTTTTAAAATGCATTTGGGCCTGTCAGTTACACGAGCAGTTTGAGAATCATAGTTTAATTTACTTGATTCAATATGTTGGTTTGAAATGTGACAAATTTTCTTTCCTTTTTGAACTCTTCTGAGATTGTCAAACATTTCAAAATCAAAAATAGCTAGAAACCCACAAAATGTTTGTCTAAATTTCCCTGGCTTATGCCATTAACACCAGAAAATTCTTCCTAGTGTGATAATTTTTTAGCATTATGTGCTCCTAAAAATCTACTTTCACTATAGTTTATATTAGTAGGAACCCTGGTGTCATGATTTGCTGCTTCTGTTGTGGTTCATTTGTTATTCTGTAAGAAATATGCAATATTTGTAATTGATATGTAATAGATATTATTTATGGTATATGTCTTTAATTTGTCTCTTCACAAACTTGGTTAATCATGAAATTATCCTAGGAAAGTCAGCTGTTTATGACGATCATGCTTTCAACATAGGTGGGTCAGTAATGCAACGTTACAGTTAGGGGAGGGGAGGGACATAGGCCTAGCTTGTAAGTTACTGAAAGTGAGGCTTCGAAGAGGAAAGCTGAAGGGGAACTCCACCACTGGGCGCCCTTTCATCTCAGTCCTTTTTCATCCTGGCCTCCTTCCCATAGAAGCCCCCTCACTAAGAGTGAGTTTAAAGCAGCGCGGTTTAAACAGAAAGGTGACGGCGAGAGGCTGAGGAACGGGTGATAGAGGTAACGCCTGACCACAGGGCAGCTCCGAGGCTTTCTCTGCCGTGCAGTCTGGCCAGCACAAGCTGCAGCCCCAGCTCTGCCTGCCACCCTGGCGCTGGGCAGGCAGGTGGCGTGGACGGGCTCTGCCATTTACCAGCCGGGTGGCCTTGGGCAAAGTCCTTGTCATTGGGCTTCTTCATCTGTCGGTGGGGATAAGAACACCCACCTCACAGTGCTGTTGCGTGGCTTAAAGGTATCCAGCATAAAGCACCTGGAACACTTAGGTGATGCCAGCTATCATTATTATGGTTATTACTACAGCTTCCTTTGAGGTATAGGTAGGACCTTAAATGAATGTCGTCCCTTCCCACCGACCCCAAAGTAAACAGAACAAACCAAATCCACTCCTCAGCTGCTGGCTGTGTGCAGTAGCATGTTTCCAGCTACAACTCTGGTCCTGCAAACGGGCCACACTCAAACATTGGAGACAGAGAGGAACACCTAGCGATCAGTAAAAGAAGGCTGTCTTCAGACATACATTGTCATTGCTGGGCGATCTACACAGTTTGGGAATGAAAGATGCTAATTCTTTTGTTTTAAATATAAGTCCACATGGCTTATTGGAGCCAAGAATGCATGCAAATGGCTCTCTGAATTTTGGGAGCCAGACTTTGCTGAATGTGTGTGTGGTCTAGCCTTCCTAAACCAACAAGTAGTTAGCAGTTGGCACCCCAAACTGCCCGAACCCCGGGGCTTGGGTTTCCTAACTGTTTTCTTCTGCAGTGAGCTTGGTCTGGTGGCTGGTTCCTCAGCCTCGCCCTAATTCACGTGCACTTAGACCTTCCAGCACGTGTTCACATTCACGCTCCTTGTTCAGTCGAAACCGTGGGCTTCCTGAGTCTCGTTTTCTCCGTCAGTCGAGGGGAAGGCAGACTGGGTGGTCTCCGGGGCCCATCTCTCCGTCCTTTGGTGACTGTGACCTGTGGCTTCACGTGAAGAGCCTGCTGTCTGCGGCCGTGGGGCCCCAGGTGGTCCTCAGGGTGTTGTCTCAGGCTCCCGCTGGTCCTGGTTCCTGCTTTAACCTGCACTCGGATTCCACCCAGTGGGTGCTCTGAGTCTGGTGCGCAGCTCCCTTGCCCTCATCCTCTCGGCCCCGGCTTTTCCTTGTTCACAAAGAGGACTGTGCTTCCCTCTGGCTCCTCTTCTGTGCCTTCTACGGGGCGTCTCCTTGGCTGCCCTTGAGTTCTCTGGTCTTCAGGTTCCTTGCTCTCTTAATCTCCTGGGAGGCAGAGGGAGTTAGTGGGAAGGAGGCGCACCTGGCCTGAAGTCTCACCTCTGCAGCGGCCCACGGGCCGTGGGCAGGTCTCCCACTGCTTTGACTTTCCTCGTCTCTGGAGGCAAGACAACAGCACTTACCCGTCAGAGTGATCACAAGAATGGATGAGAATAATGTAAGTGACGCCCTTGCATACAGCAGATGCTCAATAAATACTCGTCCCTTCCTCTACCCATCAGCGAGGGTGGTCCTCCCTGTCAGGCGCTCCTGAAACCCTTCCTGTGGTAGCTTTACCCGCCACCAGGTGGTGCCCCGTCTGCCACCGAGGCGTCTGGTCGTCCTACCCTGTGACAAGCAGAGGCCCCCAACTGAGCTGAGATAATAAGGAACGTCTCATCTCGTCTGAGAAGTCCGGAGGGAGGGCAGGTCAGGGTCTGCTCACTCGCATCTCCTCCGGTCACCGGGAGGTGGCCAGCATTCCAGGCTCGACACGCAGATGCCGCGATGTCGGATTTTTTCCAGCAGCTGTTTCTTCCGCTATGACTCTATAAACACGGGGAAACTTCTTCCTGTGACTCACAGGCCAGGATTTTGTCCCCACCCAAACCAGTCACTGGCGGTGGCATTGGCCGCTGCAGGCAGCCTGGACCAACCCTGGTCACTCCTTGGTGTGGTGGCTAGGCCCCCTCCCCTTAGGCACGGGGCCACCCAGGGGGTGGCTATCTGAACCAAATGGAAAATGGAGGGTTTCGTTAGAAAGAGAAGGGGTTAGAGGTCAGTGGATCTGGAGAAAGCGACCGACAGTGTCTGCTTCAGCCTCGCAGCGAAAGAACCCCCGCCGGCTGGGCCTCATCCTTCGGACGCTGGTGTGATTGTTTGGATTTTGCCGTCTCTGATGACAACGAGAGCTAGCATGGAGTGAGCACTCACTAGGAGCTGTTCTCAGTGCTTTACTGTGTGTATGTCTTCAGTTGAGGCAGGTGCCCTTGTTATCCCACCTTGACATGGAGGGAAACTAGAACAGAGGCTGAGCAGTTGGGCCAAGTGTGCACAGCTGGGGGGCAGAGGAGCTGCAGTCCCCGCCTCGGCTGCTGGCTCCAGGGTCCTGGCTCTTAACCTCAGGCCACCCTGCCTCTGGGAGGACCCCTTAGGAAAGGCGCTGCCTGCAGCAAATGTGACTCTTTGTTGTGCCTGGAGGTGGACCCAGCCCATCGCAGAGAAGCATCTCTGCTCACGGAAGCCGTATGAATGAGTGGAGGTTGTCTTCTAGCCACAGGGTCATCTCTTTGTCCGTGTAGCATCTACTTCAGATTTGGGAATTCTCTTTCCTTTTCCATCTCTGGCATCTTGCCCTCCCATGCTTCTTCCCAGCTCCTCAGACGCTTATGCTTCTGCCTGTCCTGCAGGGCCCCAGCCCCGTCATGGAGCCACAGCACCTTCCAAGGCCCAAGACTTAGGTTCTCCACATGCTTCAGGTGAGGAGTCTGCCAGGAAAAAAGGACCTAAAGCAAAGCTTCCATGTGTTTCCAGGTTAACAAAGTTTGGGTCTTTTTACTCTGTTTTATCTTTGTCAACTCCCCACATGGAAGTAAAAGAAGAGGCTAACAAAGGAAGAGGATCTCATCCTGCCTCTTGAGGTGAGGGGATGCTCATTGTAAGCCATGTCCGGAGAATTGCTGAGACACAGGAAGCTATTCTGACATATCAGAACACAGTGTGTGTTGAGAAGTGTCATGACTAGTCTCCTCCCTCAACATGCAAAAAAAAAAAAGTTTTAAATTGAAGACTAGCATTCAAGAATGTGCAGTTCAGTTAAAGACATTAAAAAAAGGAAAATAAACAAACCCACCCAAAGCCCCAGGCTGTTTGCTCTCGTACCACACATCACTGCCCCAATCAGGGCTGCTCTTTTTAGCCTGGGAGCTGTGCTGTCAGAATACCTGGTCTGCCCAGTCAGCCGTGACTAGTGTGTCTGTTGGACACCAAGTGACACAAGTCGTTATGGGATTACCCTGGTGCCTTGGAGTTGTGTAGATGCAGCCTTGGTCATTTCAGAAGCAATTAGTAAATAATCAGAGGTACTAAGCTGCTTGCTTTGTCGGTCATAGCTTCACAAAAGTGAAGACACAAGTGATGGGTATATCCATTTTCTTAAATAGGTGAATTTTCTTAAAAAATAAATTAAAAAAATCATTGCTTGAGGGATAAGAAACAGTTGTTAGGATCACAACCATTTCATAAACATACCTTAACATTAGAACACCACGTTAGCACAAACGAATGTATCGGAATACAGTCTGTTTGCCTAATAAAAAGACCGTGTCAAACTCAAAATGAGGCCATTTACTAAAACATACAAGCTTTTGGTTAATTCGTAATATTCTCCTAATCCCACTTTTATCATCTCTCCTCTGGTGCACTTGGTATTAATTACCTATTATAGCAGGTATTTGAACACAACTTCTCTTTCGTCTGCAGAAAATATTAGCATATCGCAGAGCTGTTGGGACAGATTGTATCTGAGGCGCTTCTTCCTCTGCAGAAAAGACTATCAATCATAGCTGAGTGTAGTGATTAATAATGTCACAGCTCTTATTCCTGTGTCTGTGTGCAGCTAAATGAAGAGTCGTGCTCACACTAGATCCAGAGAATTTCACAAAACAAAATAATCGGCTGCCATTTTATAAAGAAATGATACTGAAAATGCTTCTACCCCAGGACCTATTTTTGGTTGCTCTATTAGTAATTTACTGAAGGCTTCATCAGGAAACTAAAGCAAAGATTTTGTTATGTCAGAATTTATATCATTTCAGACTAAGTTTCTCTTAAAAAAAAATCTTCTTGCATGTGGCAAGTCAATAGTACACGTGAGATTGCAGGGTTGAGTGTTTAAAACAGTGCGGTGTCATGGGGACAGGCTGGTGGAGTGGGGGGACAGGATGGTGGTGTGGGGGGCGGGATGGTGGCGTGGGGGTGACGGGATGGTGGGGTGGGGGGATGGGATGGTGGTGTGGGGGTGACGGGATGGTGGAGTGGGAGGACGGGATGGTGGAGTGGGGGGACGGGATGGTGGAGTTGGGGGGACGGGATGGTGGAGTGGGGGGACGGGATGGTGGAGTGGGGGGACGGGATGGTGGAGTTGGAGGGACGGGATGGTGGAGTGGGGGGACGGGATGGTGGAGTTGGGGGGATGGGATGGTGGCGTGGGGGGGATGGGATGGTGAAGTCGGGGGGACGGGATGGTGGAGTGGGGGGGACGGGATGGTGGAGTTGGAGGGACGGGATGGTGGAGTGGGGGGATGGGATGGTGGAGTTGGGGGGATGGGATGGTGGCGTGGGGGGGACGGGATGGTGAAGTCGGGGGGACGGGATGGTGGAGTGGGGGGACGGGATGGTGGAGTGGGGGGACGGGATGGTGGAGTGGGGGTGACTGAAGCCCTTGGACTCCGCAGGCTGAGTATGCATCTGAACTGGGACACTCACTGAGTGACCCTGAGCGAACCAGTCTCTCTGGAAACTTTTTTCTCAGCTGTGAAATGGGGAAGCAATATTGCAAGATTTTTCCAATATTGTTGAGATTATTTATGAGAATAAATATAAAATGAACTTACCATAGTGCAGGGCCCGTAGAAGTTACTCAAAAAATAAGGAGTTCACATTTGGGGGAGATATGACAAATGAGCTGTTGTGTGGGAGATTAAATGGTAGTACGTGGTCATTTACGATTTAAAGCTACGAAGAGGCCTATGTGCTGATGGCGCCCATGTTTCTATATCCATCTTCGACCCCAGACTCACCATTGTCCACAGACCAAACTAGGGCTGCTGCTGGCCCTCCTTGCCACACCCCGAGAAGCCTTCCTCTCCGGACCTCCCTCCGTCATTCAAGCAGAAACAGGATTAGCCTTGATTCCCATCTTTCCCTTACCGGCCCCTCTCCCCAGTCCAGTCCACCGGCAAGTCCTGTCGGCTGCATCCTGTGCCGTATCCTGAGCCCATCCACCTCTCTGCATCCCCACTGCCGCTGGGTCTCCACCCTGTGCACTGTCAGTAACCCCTGGACTGCCCTTCCTGTTCCTGTTTTTGCGTCTTATAGTCTCCGTTTCACATGACATCAGAGCTATCTGTTCAAAACATGAGTCAGATCTCATCAGACCCCGTTGGTTAAGATGCCCTGTGGCTTCTGGTCACCTGCTGAATAAACGTCAGACAAAAACCTGGCTTTTGGCACTCAGCATGAGAGGTCTCCCCCCTGGAAATTCTTTGGACTACACTATCTAAAATTTCTCAGCACTTAGAACATCCTGAGGTTTTGTTTGTTTACTTGTTCATTACTAGGAAATACGATCCCTGGGAGTGGGCACCTTCTCTGTCCTGCTCATTGTTGGAACTTTAGTGCCTTAAACAGATCCTATGTTTTCAAACGGAACATGTTGGGAACCTAATGTGAGCTCAGTAAGTATTTACAGGATGAGTAAATAAGGCTCTGCAGGAAAGGCTCACAGTAATTGGAGTATTTACAGGATGAGTAGATAAGGCTCTGCAGGAAAAGTTCACGGTGATTGGAGTAGCCAGGAAAAGCTGGACGAGAAAGGTGAGACTGGAGCTTGACTTGGACCGTGGCTGGGCTGTCAGTGCGTGCTGAGGACGGGGCAGAGGGTGGGACTTGGGACAGCTTTCAGGATTGCAGCCTGGCGGAAGGACAGGACGCGGAGCTGAAGGCAGTGGAGATGTGGCCGGGGCGGGGACACCAACTCTGTGACGCTTCTGTGAGGAGTTCTGTTTCTCAAGGCAAGATGGAACAGAGGACAGAGCCATTTTGTTTGTTTTGTTTTGCAGTATGCGGGCCTCTCACTGCCGTGGCCTCTCCCGTTGCGAGCACAGGCTCCGGACGTGCAGGCTCAGCGGCCATGGCTCACGGGCCCAGCCGCTCCGCGGCATGTGGGATCTTCCCGGACCGGGGCACGAACCCGTGTCCCCTGCATCGGCAGGCGGACTCTCAACCACTGCGCCACCAGGGAAGCCCCAGGACAGAGCCATTTTGAAATGCAGGCTGGAGAAGAAGGTGGAGGAGTTAACCCTAAAGCGTGGGGCAAAGGGTGGTGCTGATGGTGGCAGTGCATTGAAGGCTTCTGATGGGGGATGATGACACGAGACAGGAGGAAGTTAGGAGATGGTGTCAGCAGAGTAATGGACGCACCTGATGGGAGAGCAGCTGGAATCAGGGGTACCTGTCCCCAGGCCCTGGAAGTAGTCAGCCCCTCACCATCACCATCAGCCTGCATTTGCTGAGCGCCTCTGCTCTGTGAGGGATGCCATGGAGTTCCTGGGAGGGGATCGGCGTGCCCCTCCTGGTGTGCAGCTCTGTTCTGTGAGTGGTCAGGGGTCGGGGTGACAGGGGCCTTAGTATTCTTGGCCTGTGGTGCCTGAGGAGGAGCTTCCATCCTCTGAGCGTGGGCTCGGTTAGAAAGAAGGAGAGATGGGAGACATTCCTCCTTGATTTGGCAGCCTTTTTAAAGCCCTCGGTATTTAGACTTGGGGCCTATTTTCATAGCTGTGTCTGAAGTTCAGTGAGTAGCTAGAATTTCTTATTAGACGACTTTAAGCTACTTGTGGCAGGTGGGCATTTTAAAAATGAAAATCAAATGTAGGGGGAGGTACCTGTGGCCTGTGGTGTATAGAACAGGAAGTTTCCCTTTTCACTGTGGCTGCAAGGAAACCCCAAATCAGATTTTTGGATTTTTGCTGTCATAGCAACTCTGACTTTTAGGTTGCTGTAGCTCTTTAGTCTGCTCCCTGTTCCTCTGTTTTCGTGGGTCTCCGTTAGATGTCTTTTTATGTGAGCTTATTCAATCTGTGGTAAAGGCAGGGTTTGCATCTGTTCAATGCTTCAAGGCCTACTCCTCGGCCTGGGGGGTCAGCACCGGAGCCGGGAGCGGAAGTCAGCCCCTTTGTGAAAGGGGAGCAGCGCCAGCTCCGCTCCTTCCACACGGCATCCCCAGATTGAAAGTTTGTGTTTATGAGGTTCTGAATGTAGTCTCATTTTTCCCTATCTGGTTTGGACCATCTCTACCAGCTGGTAAATAGGAAATGTTCACGGTAGGAAGCCAATACTCTGCAGAGTGTAAACAGATGGAATCGATATAAAGTGACAAGTTAGACTGCTGTTGAGACTACAGAGCCAAAACCAAGAACGTAGCAGTCAGGCTACTCACTCCGTTCCAGTTCATTTAGTCCTGAATAGCGCTTCATATCTGCACAGCTGTGTTTTCTTTTTCTCCCCCTTCCTTTCTTCTGGGTTGATAATGACAATTTCAAAGAACAACTTTAATTAAAGATTTTATACGAAATAACCAAAAGTAGAATAATAAGGAAAATGAGCATTGATGTGTTTATTGTAGGAGAAATCCTTTTTCTTGGCTTCAGTTTTTAAAATGTACTCCTTAAATTTAAAATGAGTTTAGTCGTGGTGACAGAAAGGTGCCAGACTGACAGCAGTGGCTGCCGAACCCTGCGTTTTGCTGCGGAGCCAAGACAGAGGGGCGGCCAGAGGCCCCCTCCCCTGCGTCTCAGTCCACAGGCAGGCGGGTGGGCTGCCGTCCCCGACCCCCTGCTGCTAGAAACCAGGTGAGGAAGGTGGCTCCAGGTGAGGAGGGAACAGAAAACAGCGAATCGGGAGCTAATTTGGATAGCATGGTGCAGGTTGCCCTCTGTCCCGAGGAAGGTTTGCCTTCCCCCAGGAGGGGCCCCACCAGAGCCAGGCCTGGAGAGGGGGAATTCTGGGCTCCAGGGAGGAAACCTTAGGCCTTTTCTCACCTCCTTTCAAGTCTGGGTGGTCATATTTATTTGGGTTCACAGCTTTCCTTCCTGGAGCTCCCAGTGCTATAAAAAGAATTTTAAACAAAGGACTATAGAGTAAGAATCACATCCACTGTTAGCAGTTTATTGAACCATCTGAACTCAGTGGGGTACAAACATGAGGCATTTTGATTCTTTGCTTCTTACGCGGGCGTGGGCGCATCTGCCTTCCTCGTCCCCGAAGGCTGTCTTAGCAGATCCCACGGCTCTCTGGTCATGTTCAGGTAGAACAAGCCCAGCGTAGCCTAGTCCAGTTTTAAACCCGGAGCTCAGATGCAGCTCAGCTGGCCGCTCCTCCCTCCTTCCAGCTCCACGGGCCCCGGGGGGAGGGGGAGGGCCAGGGGGGCTGCCGGCTCGTTGGCGACTCTTTCCCTCCTTCTGCTTCCTTCCTCCCCGGTTCGTGGGATCCGTGATGAGGGCTGAGGAAGGGGAGCTGGCCTCCTTCCCCCTTCACTGGTGTGCTCTGTGGGGAGCAGGTAAAGGCTGCTCTCATGGGGCACATGGGGAGTTACTAGGACAGTGCTTTGGCGGCCTCTGAACTTGGTGGTTTTCTGGTGACGAGCAGCTCTGGCCTAATCCCCCTGCACCTCCTCAGCCCTCCTGCCGGTGGTCCACCTCGCCTTCTCATGCTGTGTGTTGTCCCCTCACTTGAGAAGCAGCCCTGGGAGCAGGACATCTCAAGCCTTTTGCCTTTCTTTTTCTTTTGAAAAAAACTTTTAATACAAGTTTTAAAGGTTACTTTCCATTTACAGTTATTACAAAATATTGGCTATTTTCCTGTGTCGTACTATATGTCCTTGAGCCTCTCTTACACCCAATAGTTTGTACCTCCCACTTCCCTATCCCTGTGTTGCCCCTCCCCTCTCCCCACTGGTAACCACTAGTTTGTTCTCTATATTTGTGAGTCTGCTTCTTTTTTGCTACATTCACAAGTTTGTTGTAGTTTTTAGATTCCACATGTAAGCGATATTGTACAGTATTTGTCTTTCTCTATTTGACTTAGTTCACTTAGCATAATGCCCTCCAAATCCATCCATGTTGCTGCAGATGGCAAAATTTCGTTCTTTTTAATGGCTGAGTAGTATTCCATTGTATATATTGTATATACCACACCTTCTTTAGCCACTCATCTGTTGATGGATACTTAGGTTCCTCCCATATCTTGGCAATTATAAATAATGCTGCTATGAACACTGGGGTGTGTGTATCTTTTCAAATTAGTGTTTTTGGTTTTTTGGGTTATATACCAAGGAATGGAATTACTGCGTCATATGGTAGTTCTATTTCTTTTTTTTGTTTTTTTTTGAGAAACCATACTGTTTTCCACAGTGCACCAATTTACATTCCCACCAACAATGGGAGAGTTCACTTTTCTCCACATCCTCACCAACATATTTTATTTGTGTTCTTTTTGATGATAGCCATTCTGACAGGTGTGAGGTGATTTCTCATTGTGGGTTTGATTTGCATTTCCCTGCTGATTAGCGATGTTGAGCATCTTTTTATGTGCCTGTTGGCCATCTGCATTTCCTCTTTGGAAAAATGCCTACTCAATTCTTCTGCCCATTTTTTAATCGGGTTGTTTGTTTTTTTGATGTTGAGCTGTATGAGCTGTTTATGTATGTTGGATATTAATCCCTTATTAGTCATATCATTTGCAAATATTTTCTCCCATTCAGCAGGTTGTCTTTTTGTTTTGTTGATGGTTTCCTTTGCTGTGCAAAAGCTTTTAAGTTTAATTAGGTCCCAATTGTTTATTTTTGCTTTTATTTCCTTTGCTTTAGGAGATGGATCCAAAAAATATTGCTGCAATTTATGTCAGTGAGTGTTCTGCCTATGATTTCCTCAAGGAGTTTTATAGCATCCAGTCTTACATTTAGGTCTTTAATCTATTTTGAGTTTATTTTTGTATATGGTGTTAGAGAATGTTCTAATTTCATTCTTTTAAATGTAACTGTCCAGTTTTCCCAGCACCACTTATTGAAGAGACAGTCTTTTCTCCACTGTATATTCTTGCCTCTTTTGTCATAGATTGACCATAAGTGTGTGGGTTTATTTCAGGGCTCTCTCTCCTGTTCCATTGATCTATCAGTCTGTTTTTGTGTCAGTACCATACTGTTTTGATTACTGTAGCTTTGTAGTGTAGTCTGAAGTCAGGGAGTATGATTCCTCCAGTTCTGTTCTTCTTTCTCAAGACTGTTTGAGGGTCATTTGTGTTTCCATACAAATTTTAAAATTGTTTGTTCTAGTTCTGTGAAAAATGCCATTGGTATTTTGATAGGGATTGCATTGAATCTGTAGATTGCCTTGGGTAGTACGGTCATTTTAACAATATTGCTTCTTCCAATCCAAGAACATGGTATATCTTTCCATCTGTTTGTGTCATCTTCAATTTCTTTCATCAGTGTCTTATATAGTTTTTGGAGTACAGGTCTTTTGCCTCCTGAGATAGGTTTATTCCTAGGTATTTTATTCTTTTTGATGTGATGGTAAGTGGGGTTGTTTCCTTAATTTCTCTTTCTGATACTTCGTTGTTAGCCTTCTACCTTTCTTGTTCTCCACTTAA
Organism: Lagenorhynchus albirostris; assembly: GCF_949774975.1. NCBI lineage: Eukaryota > Metazoa > Chordata > Mammalia > Artiodactyla > Delphinidae > Lagenorhynchus > Lagenorhynchus albirostris. The sequence goes on from NC_083105.1 coordinate 5,922,671, forward strand.
CTCATGGAAAATTCACGTGTCCTGTCCATGCCAACAATAGGCATGTAGACCACTCTAATCTTCCCCTCCTGCTCTGCTATTTCTGTTCAATTCTCAGTGTCTTCCCCCAGGAAGGTGTAGAGCAGATCACTGTGTCCACAGAAATGACATGCCTATCTGCCGTTCTGCAGGAACCAGTCCTGTCTGTACAAGGATTTCACTGGCTCACCAAAGCTTCTTCCCCATGAATGCTGCAATCAATCATCCATCTATCACTTATCCATGCATGCATACATCCATCTATCCCTCCATCTGTCCATCCATCTATTACCCATCCATCCATCCTTCCTTCTGTCCATTTGTCCATCCATCATCCGTCTATCTATCCATCCACCCACCCATCCACCCACTCATCCATCCATCCATCCATGCATCCATCATCCATACATTCGTCCACTTAACACTTATTCGTTGATCCAGGCCCTGTTCTTGGCCCTGGACTCCTGTCCACTCAAGACTTTCTGGAAGTAGAGGCGCTGGCTGGTGTGGGGGATTAGTGCTGGTTCTGCCAGTTACTGTTCTCCAGCATGTGTGTGTGGCTATCTGTCTATTTATATCTTTGTCCTCAGCCTTTGGTCCTGATCAGCAATTCCTATCAGACCACCATCTATTGAGTATGTTCCCTGGGAGGTACCTGCACACATGAGCTCATTTCTTTTTTTCTTTTTTTAATAAATTTTGATGAAATTCTACTATATCTACCCATTTTTCTTTCTTTCTTATAAATTTATTTATTTATATTTTACTTTTGGCTGCGTTGGGTCTTCGTTGCTGCACGCGGGCTTTCTCTAGTTGTGGCGAGCGGGGGCTACTCTTTGTTGCGGTGCGCGGGCTCCTCATTGCGGTGGCTTCTCTTGTTGCAGAGCACGGGCTCTAGGCGTACGGGCTTCAGTAGTTGTGGCACGCCAGCTCAGTAGTTATGGCTCACGGGCTCTAGAGCGCAGGCTCAGTAGTTGTGGTGCACGGGCTTAGTTGCTCCGCGGCATGTGGGATCTTCCCAGACCAAGGACTGAACCAGTGTCCCCTCCATTGGCAGGCGGATTCTTAACCACTGCGCTGCCAGGGAAGTCCACGTGAGCTCATTTTACCTGCACACGCTGATACAGTGCCCTTCTTCTTTCCCATTTAACAGACGAGGAAACTGAAGTTAGGAAGAGTCAGGTCACTGTTCCAAGGTTACCCAAACGATGGCAGCCCGGGGTACTTTCTGTAGTTTTCTGTATCTGGAGGAGGTTTCTGTTCCCTACTCCCTCCCTGGCTTTACTCTTCAGGACAGATATTCTCTGCTCCATGTAGTAACACTTGTGAGTCTGCCCTCCATGAATTCATCTAAATCTTTTGGGGAAAGTTTTAATTTAATTTTGCTCCTATCACTTCCTTTTCAGTAATCACTTCCTCCTTTTGTACTCCTGTGTGAAACGGGGCTTTTTTTCCTTTCTTGAAATGTTAGGTGAGCGAGTCCTGGTTTATGTAGCCATACTTCAGAACTTTTAGGCTTTGTAGCCTGCTTTTTCCTAGCCCTGCTGTCCAGACGGAAGAAGCGGACCTTTTAATGCATCTTCACTGTGGTTCCTTCCCTAGATTGCTTGGTTCTGAATCATCCCCAGGGCTCAGTCATCTCTCCATATGGGGGCTCTGAGGACAAGAAGAGGGTCAGATGCTGCCCTTCTTGCAGGGTCTGTGGTGCTGCAGGGGGAGCCTGGGGGCTGTGGGGGCGTGGGGTGCAGCAGGGAGCTGGGGGGTCTAGCAGGGGGCCGGGAAGGGCGGCGCACTCCTAAGCCTGGCGCAGGGCTCAGAGCATGGGTCTGAGGCAGGTGGTGGGGAAGAGAAGACTTGAGGGCAGGTCTTCAGAGGGCCTCAGGCCATTTCCTGGCTCTGGAGCCTTAAGGTCATAATTAGCTATTGTTTTGGTTTTCTTTTTAAATCCTCATTGCTTCTGTGTTTGTGCACCTGAAGCTGCCTGACACCTACCACCCACTCAGATATCTGGGGTTGCATGGGAGGGAGTGGAACAGGGGTTGTGAACTTTTTCTGTGAATATGGTAAATATTTGTATTTTGGCCGGCCAGACTGCTCAGTCTGACTACTCAGCTCTGCCCCTGTAGGGGAAACAGCCCGAGGCAACTTATTTACATAAATGAACGGGGCGTGGCTGGGCGCCAATAAAATTTACTTTTGGATCCTGAAATTTGAAACTCAGATAACTTTCACGCGTCACAAAATATCCTTCTTTTGATTTTTTTCAACCGTTTAAAAATGTAAAAGCCATTCTCAGCTTGCAGGCATATAAAAACAGGCAGCAGGCAGGAGTTTGCATCACCTGGAACGCAGGAAAGGGAGCTCGGCCACCACAGGCGCTGGAGCCGGGCCAGGAGAGCACCTTTCTCGAGCTGGTCTCTGGGCCCTCACAGGGCAAGACCACACTTTCCTTTCTGGGAAGCTGGATTTGAGACGAGGCCCCTTTCCTCCCGTGAGCTGTACAGCATTTCTCCTCTCTCCGTGGATTTGGCCCTCTCTGAGCCCTCCTCCCGAGAAGCAGTGGGGAAGTGAACGGGGATGGAGCTCCTGGAGAGCAGAGGCCAGGCAGGGAGTAGGGAGGTCCCCTCCTGCAGGGGAGGAGCTGGGTACCACTTTCAGGCAGGAATTCACCAAAATGTCAAGATGGAGGTCAGGGGGCCAGTGTCAGGATGGAAGTGCAGTCAGAAGAGCAGGAGAGACGGCGCCGGCTCCTGCCCCGGAGCGGACGGGAAGGCGTTTGGGCAGCAACACGGCTGTAAACTCACTGTGCAAATATTTATGAGCATCCACTCTGTCCAGGGACTGTTGTAAGCCTAAGGATACAGCAGCAAATGAAACCAAATCCCCTTGCGTGGCGTTTACATTTCAATGGAAGAAGAAAGACAATAAACAGACACAGAAATATGCAATGTGCAGGTGTGGGTGAACGCGAAGGAGAAAAGGGACGAGGATGCGTTTTTGCGCAGGTCATCGGGAAGGCCTCTCGGGGCAGGTGGCACATGACCGAGACCTGAATGAGGGCCTCAGGGGGCCGTCCAGCGGAGGGAGCCACACGTGCAGAAGCCTTGATGGCTGAGCGCGCCCGGTGTGTGTGAGAACGCGCAGGGCGGCCTGTGTGGCTGGAGCAGGAAAGGGCCGGGGGACTTGGCGGGTGAGGTCAGGAGGTGGTGGGGGTCAGATCGTCCAGGGCTCTGGGCGTGGTGAAGAGACCCCGGAGGGCTTGGGAAGCGAGGGAGCTCAGTGTGGCTGGAGCCCAGGGCCTTGCTGGGTGAGAGCTGGGACTGGGGTGGAAGGAACAGGAGGCTCAGAGCCGGTGGCTCTAAACGCACACGTGTCCCAGTTGGAGCCAAATGGCAGACGTGGGGCTGGCCCAGAGAGGAGCCGGATGCTGCCCACACCATCCCGATTTCTCTCTCTGCGTTTCCTCTCCCACCTCTTCTCCCTTTTCAAGGGAGAGGGAAGCGGGGCGAGGCAGGGGCAGGTCCTTTTACTCCTTTGTGTTTTTCTTCTTTCCCGTCACCGTCACGGGGAGGACAAGTCTTCACACCACGGCCCTAACTCTGGTGCCTCTGATAAGCCTCACCATCTGCAGCTCCATCTAGATCTTGCCAAACTTCAGTCTGACAAATGATAAGAAACTTGGAGACATACCTCTGGTGGGTGTGAGCTCTGTGCCACATTTGCTGCTTCCCTGCTTTCCACGCTGGGTCCATCTGGGTTACTTTGGGTTTTAAAAAAGCGCATCGCCTCATGTGCTCCCAGAAGAGGTGAATCAGGGTTTGGCAGCAGACGAGGTACCGAGGGGTTTTTTTTGGCCACGGGCACAAGCGCTCTCTGTGGCTGGGGCCCTGTGCTTTTAGACAAAGTGGTGGAGCTGAGGGTGGACGTGCACGAGCGGTTTCGCTCCAGCTCATGCTCTCCCGGCTCTTCCTTGCTTGGTCTTCCTGGTTTTGAATATTAAGCTCGTTTCAGCCAATGCTCTCTAGTCGGTGGAAGTGGGAGACGTGTATACAGTTCAGCACAGGGCCTTGCAAACATCCAGTTCACATTTGTTCAATTACCATATTATTGTAATCTTTATTACATTGAATGTAATCATTGTTGCATTCAGGATAGGCCCCGAGGAGGTGTGTGTTCGTCAACATATAACAAGGCTTCCTCAGAGTGTGGCTTTTTTCCAGGCAGGTGAAAAGAAGATGGATTCACTCATTCATTTACTCAAGCACATGCTTACTGAGCATGTACACTCTGCCAGAGGCTGTTCTAGACCCTGGCGTGAAGCAGTGAACAGAGCCCCACTCTCAGGGAGCACACTTGCCAGAGGGAGAGACAGACAGTAAAGACGAGCATGAAATTCATTGGTGAGAAGTACCCTGCAGAAGATGCGTGCTGCGGGTGGGACCAGGAAAGGCCTTTTGGATCAGATGACATCTGGGCCAAGACCTGCGGGAAGTGAGGGCAGAGCCAGTGGGCGTCTGGGGAAGAAGTTTCCAGACAGAAGGAACAGCAAATGCAAAGGCCTTGAGGCAGGAGGTGCCTGGCTGGCACCCACGAGAAGCAGAGAGACCGTTTCGTGGCCCGAAGGCAATGAGCCAGCGGGCGGCTGGGGGGATGGAGAGCCGGCAGGAGCCGGTCTGCGGGGCTCTGGCCTTTGACCTGGAGGGGACGAGAGCGACTGGAGGGCGTGCGCAGCCTTAGCTACACAGAACCCTGGCTGCTCTTGTAACCTCAGCTGTGGGGTCGGGCGTGGACACTGGGGGCCCAAGTGGGAAGCTGTCGCACCAGCCCAGCCAGTAGGGTGTGAGGCGGAGAGACTGGGCTGGGTTCTGGAAACGTTCTGAAGCTAGGGCCGCTGGGCTCTCGGGCTGGCCCGGACGTGGGATGTGAGTGAAGAATCTGGCGGGAAGGCCCGGCCACGGTGGGACGGGGCGGAACTGGGCGTCTGCTGGCCTCTAGAGCTGGACGTCCTGACTGGGGCTCCGAGAAGGAGCCAGGGCTGGAGACAGACACTGAGAGGCATCAGCTACTCATTAAGGCTACAGGCCTGGGCCGCCCGGGACGGAGTGTGCTTAGACAAGCCAGGAGACCCGAGGCCCGAGTCCACAGGTGCCCAGAGCTCAGAGGCCGGGAGATGAGGAGGGACCGGCAGGGACCAGGCCAAGCCCGAGCCAGAAAGCCGAGGAGAACCCGGGGCGGGAGTGTCGAAGCCGTGGGGGGAGGCCTACGTCCAGGAAGAAGGGGCGGTGAGCTGGGAGGAGGGCTGCTGCGGAGACAGCAAGGTGGGCGCCCAGGAGCTGCTGGGCCTGGCAAGGTCGCCCTGACAAGGCCACAGTTTCTGTGCAGTGGTGCGGACAGAACTGATCGGGTGTGTGGGGAGATAGGCTGGAGACAGGGCGCACAGACAGCTTTCGAGGGGGGATTTCTGCAAAAGGGAAGGAGTGTCTGGGGGCAGGGGCGAGGCGGGGCGAGGAGGGAGGGCTCACCTCTCAGATGGTTCGTCATCGTGGACACGAGCTCAGAGCTGGGCACAGCGGGGCACAAGCAGTTCCTGATGGGCGCGAGAGCGGCGGCGGCCCGGCGCAGGACCGGAGGCCAGTGGCCGGGTGGCCGGGTGTGGAGGCACACAGGCTGGGCGTGTCGGGGAGCACGGGGCCTTGCCGTCCAGTTGCTTCTGGTTTCTCTGCAAGTGAGGAGGAAGGTTATCAGCGGAGAGGAAGGAGGCGGGGTGGGAAGGGAGGCGGAGAGCGGAGAAGGTGGGAAAGGTGCCCGTGGCGGGTGAGCGGACCGCCCAGGCGAGCATCACCACGCGCGCCTGCTGGCAGGGTTGATGGCCTTGAGTGAGGGGACCCAGGTGAGTGCTCGATGGCCCGTCCTCTCCGGCCGCGTCAGGCGCTTGGAAGAGGCGGTGAGTTGGATCTGACCAGGGTTAGGGTCTAGCCAAGACCGGGGAGGCAGGAGGAGGGAGGTGGCGGTCAAGCACACAGGCACCGGGTCACTGTAAAGATGGGCCGTGGGGAGGCGTGCGGAGGAGAGGGACCAGCAGGCGGGGTCCCAGAGGGGAGAAGGGTGTTGGAGTTCGGGCTGAAAGACGGGGGGCGTTGGATGTGGGACTTCGTTTTGGAGAGCGGCAGTTAGTGGTGACGAGGCGTGAGTTTGAGCAGGCAGGTGACCTCTGGATGAGAGGAGGACAGGAGCTGAGTCAGAGGCCGGCTAACGTCCCCGGGGGCCCGGGGGGGGGGGAGGCAGGAGGGCCGCAGATGACCTAGCCAGGAGGAGCTGGGGCAGAGGCCAGCTCAGTGTTTCCTCCTGTGTGATCCCTAAGACGGCCACCCTGGGAGGGGGCTGGCAGCTCCTTCAGGTCAGAGACAGTGTAGGGACCTGTCAGAGGAGGCATTGAGGAAACTAGGAAAAAGCCTGTTCATCTTAGAGTCTTCCCTAAACTCCTTCCTTAAGGAGCACTAATTTCCCTCCGAGTCTGGGCTGGACTTGGATGTGATCTAGTACAGGATGCAGAGTCAGACCTTCCAGGATCCGACCATACCAGGCATTCATCACCCTTCATCCACAACCCCCTTCACGCCCAGCTGTACTCAGTGCCTTCCTGTCTTGTCCTGCCCCGGCCCCCTCCTGGCTCAGATGCCACCCCCTGCAGGAAGCCTCCCAGGGGGCTCTGCTGGAAGTGTTGTTCTCTTGTGTGAAGACCCACAGCTCCTCGCTTGTGTGTCTCTGGTGTTTGGCTCTTGTTCCCATGGTTCCTATCTTGGTGAATATTTATGAGTATTTATTTACATGCCTTTTCTGTTCTGCGGGAGGTGCAGTTTGGGGGTGGACTTGAGTTTGAACCCCAGCATCATTATCGTCTAACCAGGTGATGACGGGCGACTCCTGTGGCCTCCCCCACCCTCGGTTTTATCTAAAAGTGGGGAAACGGTACGTCCTTCGTGTGGCTCGGGAGAGTGCCGTCACAGGGCTCTGCGCTTGGCACGGGTGAGCCCTGGCGGATGTTTCTCTCCTTTACGTAGAAGTGGCTCAGGGCAGGCGCACGGCCCCGCGTCTCCACGGGACCTAACCAAGTGCCTTTCAGGTCTCTGCCCAATAAATATGCATTTGCTGAATTTGGGAAAGATCACTGTAAAGCTTTTCTGTAATATCTTTTAAAAATTCAGAGGGGTTGGAATATACACGCATAGTTTTCAGCTCCTAGTAAAAATGGTTTGCATGTGGCTATGAAAAATAAGAATTGTCCAGATCCAGCTATGCCAGAATTACGGTTTTAAAGTATCAATTAACAAAAAAGATTTTTCGTATGGCTCTAAAATGCAATGAATTGTGTATGAGACTTACTGCTTTACATCAGAAAAAGTTCTTTTTTTTTAAACTTACTAAGACCTTACTAAAACTTACTAAGACTTACTAAGACAGAGAAAATTGCTTTGAAAACATTCAAGAAATGTAGTGTCCCTTTTTCCATAGATACGTCATTTTGCAATACCTACGACTGTGAGTCTTTGAAAACATTTTATTTTACAAGAAATATTTAAACACGTTCACTTTTATTGTTACCATCTTGATTTTTAACGCTGGATCTTTTGACTTTTCCTAAATCTCTTTTTATACACAGATTTTCAAAAACATTAAAACTGTTATCAAAGCCCTTAAGCTCATTGATGTTAACAAGACGGGTCTGGTCCAACCACATGCGCTGAGGAGGGTTCTGGAGACCTTCTGTTTGAAGATGAAAGATGATGAATACAAAAAGTAAGTAAACGAAGGTATGGGGAGAGATTGCTCAGTAGGACTTTCAGCCAATTTCAAAATGGGACCTGTTGGGTTCACTGGATCCAGGCAGCGTCCTTCCCTCCTGCCTTCTCTGTCTTGACTGTTTTTAAAAGAGGTCCTCAATCTGCATTTCTCCCATGTTCGTGAAGCTCTCCACGAATTCTCCAAAGTGAGAGCTAACGGTTCTAACTCCTCCAGTCCCCGCGGGTGAGAGTCATCTGGCCTGCAGCTTTGAACGCATCTCGACGGTTTAAGTCATCCATCACCAGTGGTCTCTCTTTGCCTGCCTGGGACCTCGCCCACCACCCCATGGGTTTCCAGTTCACAGTTGACTTTTACTCAAAGCCCGGGGTTAAGAGAAGAATGAAAAATTTCAGGATTTATTTGTTGGTTGATGTGCTCCCTATTGGCTCTCCATCCTGACATGATAACAGAAGCTTAATTTTCCTTTGAGGACTTTGTTGCTGAGTTTGGGGTGGGCATTGCAGCAGGGGGCTGTTAGCTGCTTCTTGGCGTTTGAAAGCCGCCACCTGCCCCTGACGCGAGGGCGGTGTGGGGAAGCCTGCACAGACTTTTTTTTGAGCCTCCAGTAAACTCCAGATCGTTCAGAAAAGCCAAATGCTTGGATTCTGTGGCTACTTGAGTATTGAATGGAAGCCACTGGAAGGTGAGTATTGAATGGAAGCCACTGGAAGGTGCTCAGCCAAGAGGCACTCCTCGTCTTCCCGCCTTTCCCCACTTTTCTGAATATCCTCTGGGCCATTAACAAAAGTACCAAGCCTGATGATTTCACCCTGAGCCTAAGAGTTTCACATCACACCGCAGTTATAAATCGCCACTAAAATGGGTCTTTGTGGTTGCGTCCATAGTGTTATAAAGACGATGTTGCCTCTGTTAGTGGAAGAATCTGCTCCTGGAGCAAAAACAAGTCTAGAGGGCATGTGCCAACCTCACAGGCACTGCAGGGTCTGAAAAACAAGGAGACTTTTAAAATATGGATATTTCCCAGTATTTTGAATATTTTCTTCCTCTTTTTTTTTTTTCTCCTTATAACCCACCTCAGAATATAAAAGACATAATAGATGTTTTAATTTTTACATCTTTCCGACTGGGAAAATGTCCAGAATAAGATCCAAACAAAACAAATTAAATCATTCTGTGCACGCGATTATAGAACAGAAGCAGCGCTCTTCTAAAACGAGCAATCAAAAAGCAAAACAGTGTTTTATTTGACAATAAACCTTGTGTTTGGCACTAGTTTCCAACCTAGTAAATCTATAAAAAAATGTTACTGTCTGTTTCCCCATCTCACAAGTATTGAATAGTAAAGAACTCCACAAATTTTTATTTGAGATATTTTTTTAAGCCTTAAAAACAATGCTGTCTGCATGATAAGGCTTGAGGAACTTAACGCAATAGAATTGCTTTCCTTCAGAATAGAAAAGCAGAAGATCAAAAGTAACCATTTCTTCGGTTGCTTTAATGCTTTTCTTATGGAAGCTCAAGAATATACTCTTTCCTTGAGTAGCTGCTTCAGTATTAACTTTGTCTTTTTAGTGTTTGAGCAGGAAACACAATGCAGTTTTGAATCCTTTTTTTTATCTAACAGCTTTCTATTTAATATCAGCCTTCGGCGTGCAGCGAGGTAGGAGTGGCCTGGGCTTTGAAGCCAGGGCGCTTGGGGTCAGGTCTGTGTCTGCCCTCCCTAGTTGCGGGGCCTCTGGAAGCTCCTGGGCCTCTCTCAGACTCGGCTCTCTCTTAAAGAAATGGGGACTGAGGAGCCCACCTTGCAAGGCTGGCATGAAGATTCTGCGCCTGCAATGTACCTGACATGCAGTAGGTGCTCGTTTCACATCGATGCTATCATAATCGTACAGATTCCACGAGTGTCCTTTACTCTTTGAGAAACAGTTCTCTTCAGGCTGCAGAATGCCATGCAGCCTGTGGAAGCAAGGAGCGGGGGAGAAGATCATCTCCAAGTTCCATACTTAGCCAGTGTCCCGAGACCTGCTGGGGTTTGTTCTGCCTTTTCCATCTCACACCATCCTACCTTCCTCTCCATTGCCCTGCAGGACAAAGTATTTGAATCCGAGTAAAATAATTTATGAGCGACCTTGAAAAACAAAGAAACAAACAAACGCACTAGAATTCAGCCTGCTGCCTGGGCAGATGAATGAAGCCCAAGGCACTGTTCTGGGTGGTGATGCTGGAGAGGTTTGTGGGTCAGTTGGCCTCATTCCCTTTGCATCTGAAGTCAGCTTTCCCATGTGACCGTCCTGCCCTGGGTGTCTGCACATGTGTGAGTTGTCCTGCCCACACTTCCGGTCCCTGGGGAAATGGCCTTGGTTGCTGTGTCTTAAGAATGGTTCTGGGCTTCCCTGGTGGCGCAGAGGTTGAGAGTCCGCCTGCTGATGCAGGGGACGCGGGTTCGTGCCCCGGTCGGGGAATATCCCACATGCCGCGGAGCGGCTAGGCCCGTGAGCCACGGCCACTGAGCCTGCGCGTCCGGAGCCTGTGCTCCGCAACGGGAGAGGCCACAACAGTGAGAGGCCTGTGTACCGCAAAAAAAAAAAAAAGAATGGTTCTGTCTCCCATGCCTTGATTCTTGTTAAAAAAAGCCTTTTGAGATGCTGCATCCTTGAGAAGTACTGAGGCTTCATTTTTGAATTTTATCTGTAGGAAATATTACCATGGAATTGTGTCTGTCTGTTCTCAGTGACTGTGTAGCAGGTATTATGAATGCGGTGGGCTGGGCATTAGGAAAGGTCAGGATTCTCTTATGAGCCAATACCAGTTTGAAGGGATGCTGAATTTTCACCAAAAATAGGAAGGTTGGTGATGAGATTTTTATCGGCATCCTGACATTCTCCTGGAGCTGCAGAGTGGCCGGGACTTTCTGTAGGACGGCAACTCAAAAAGGAACACTTTAGGTGCCGCCTTCTGGATTCTTGTGCTTACAGCTTGTTTTTGCCAGACAGAGTCTTTGGATGAAAGATGGAGCTATTTAGGGAGTTTCAAGATTAACATCTGGCAGCTATCATATCTCAAGATAATTTTTCTTACTAGAACAATAGGCAAGATTCATCAAAGTGGAAAAAAAGGTATGCGTTGAAATGAATACATGACATCACTCTTTGTTAAATTTGGAAACAGAAAAATAACAACTACTTTAAGTGATAATTACTAAATTTTTAGAAAGCAGCATGAAATTAGATAATTATAGAAACCAACACATATGGAGATAATATAACCAAACATTTAAAAACGGTCAATTGTTTATAAATGTAATAATGCAGAGATCATCTAGAAAACCATTTATCAAGTGGCAGGTTTGAATAGTAGAAATTTCATTTTAGAGGAAAAAAGAATCCAAACATTGTATTTATCTTAACTTTAAAAAAAGAGTATCTCAGTGTATTTCAGGGAGAGACCTTGGTTAAGTGTTTTCAAAATTTCTCTTTATGCATAGACAGCCTAGAATGCTCCGAGAAAAGCTGCCCCGCTCCCACCATCGACTGCTGTAACACGATACGCCATCCTGGGCACAGTTTCTCTCTGCGAAATGATATTCTTGGTCAAGAAGGTGGGCTATGTTCTCTCCTCCACCGGCTGTAGATTTCTCTGGTTATAGAAATTTTATGCTGACTCATGGCCCAGATCCATTACCCCCAATTATTAAAGGAAGTGGGGAACTGCTTTTGCTGTCTGACTGCAGGGGTGCTCCTCACTCACCCCCACCGGAGAAGGGAGAAGACCCTACGGGGTACAGGCAGGGGGCGTTCCCTTAGCGGGTCCTGAGACGTACCTCTGCACGCAGATCTGTACACAGCCATCTAGAGAGAGAGTGAAGTGATCTCCTCCTAAATATTTGCATTTTTAATTAATTAATTAATTTTCAAACTGAAGTATAGTTGATTGTGTTAGTTTCAGGAGTATCTGCCTTTTTAAAATCTTACAGTAACATTTTGTAGGGTTTACTTCTTTATTCCAGCTCTAGCTAGAAACACACATTAAAATTAATGCCAACCCCAGAGTAAAGGATACCTTAGTAAAAAAAACTTGCTTCATTTAGATTCTCTGTATCATAATTTCTGAATACTAATGAACAGTTCTATTTTAGGTTTGCAAAACACTACAACATTGATAAAGATACTGCAGTGGATTATAATGTTGTTTTGAAGAACCTCAGTACAAATAATGACTTGAACCTTAAATATTCTATGAGAAGTCAAGGTAAGTATTTTAAAGTATGATTTCAGTATCCTCTGGCGTGGTAATTCCTCGTCTGTGAATCTGTCCTAAGGAAACACTTTCAAATATGGAAAATGCATTATCCACAAAGACTGTCATGGTATCTTTATTTATAAGAATAACGTAAATGCCTAACAACAGGAAAAGGGTTAAGTGAGTCACAGCCTATAGACATGGTAAGATGTGCATCCATAAGCAATGATTTCCATAAAGTTAATCATAACATGGAAAATGTATGTGGAATATCAGTAAATGATTGGAAAGAAATTCCAAAATATAGATTGTCTTTAAGTGATAAGTGGGTGTTTGATTCTTTCTCCTACTTCTGTATTTTCAAAAATTTTTGTTAATGAACATGTTACTCCTTTAACGATGGGAACAATCTTGATACAAAAGGGCAAATAGTTGAGTAGATGGTATGGTTATACCGGACATGTAAGGCTGGGCTCATGCAGGCATACAACCTTGAGAAGGAAAAACTTTCCTCGTACTGATATTCTTTATCCCAGCCTCTAGAACATAATGCCCAGAGTTGCACAGTTCTGGAGAGAGCAGGGGTCCAGTTCCTCGCGGATGGGTATATGAAAAATGCAATCGGAGAGTCTCCCTTCCAGGCCTTTGGTCATTTGAGGCAAGCAATTTCTTGCCTCAGGGGTTTACCACGTGTGTACTGGCTCATTCAAGATGGGTTGTCACTGTCTGGTTTCAGTGCAATTCATTGCAGCAAGTATGTACTAATACCTTCTATGATTCCCAGATCTGCCTGACTAGCAAACTTAAAAATTACAAATTCTAAGATTTCAGCTCAGTTTCACTAACCAAGATAGCTTAGAGCAGACCCCAGGACTCTACTTTTCAAAGCCTTCCAAGTTTTGGGAATTACTAGACAATATGACCTTCCAAGGATGCTTTCATCCCTTACATTTTGTGAGTTCATGTGCAAGTCCCTGTACTACTAGATCCTTCATTGGGTGCAAAGCCAAGTAAAATAATCTGACTTTAAGAAGCATGTGTGCATGTGTGTATGCGTGTGTGTTTGTATGTATGTGTGCATGTATATATATTTTAATAGGACAGGTAAGACACAAAACAAGTCACATAAAAAATAACACTAAAACACGTCTATTTATTGTGCTCTGTGTAGTTACTTTTTAAACCTTAGTTTTAATTTTATTTCTCTCAACAGTTTTGTGAGGTGGGTATTATTATCCCATTTTTTAAAATGAGAAAACTTGACTCCAGGGTGCTAAATGAATTTAGCTAGGAAATGTCTTGGTGTTCAGCTTTCTGCATCAATTTTCCAGAACACAGTATATTTTCAACCTGAAAATTCAATTCTCTCTTCATTTCAAGGATTCGTTTGTTTGTTTGTTTTTTAGTAATATTGTACATCTTTTTTTTTTTTTTTTTTGCGGTACGTGGGCCTCTCACTGTTGTGGCCTCTCCCGTTGCGGAGCACAGGCTCCGGATGCGCAGGCTCAGCAGCCATGGCTCACGGGCCCAGCCACTCCGCGGCATGTGGGATCTTCCCGGACCGGGGCATGAACCCGTGTCCCCTGCATCGGCAGGTGGACTCTCAACCACTGCGCCACCAGGGAAGCCCTGTACATTTTTGAATAAAGTTTGTGTTCCACTTTTCAGATTAACTTCAGTGATACAAACTACCCTTATGTTGAGTTGTTTTTGTCTTCTCTATTGACTAAATTATCTTGAAGTGCTTTATTCTCTTTGTCTTTTTCCTTTGTACTCACAAGGATCATCTTAGGCCTTTTAGCTATACCTGTAATTTGATTTTCACTTTAGTCTATGCTACTCTTTGCTATGTCCACTTTATTAATTACTTCTATACTGTTGTTTCCTTTGGCCTACTATATTGTTTTCCGCTCTCATTTTATTGTTTTATCATCTTGTTGTTGAGCTCTTGTTTTAATGAATTCGGGTTCTTATTAAAATGTTCTGTAAAGTAATTTTGTGCCTTGAATTACATTTTCTTCCAAGGTGGGATCTGTGCCTTTTTGTGTTATGCTCCTTTCCTTCCTTCTCTATCCACCAGCCCCTTCCCGCAGCTTTTTTCCTGTAGAGTTTGTGTAATTTTAAGGAATTTGGATTGATTGAGCATTTTTATTCCATTATACATCTTTAGCTAATCAGAATCTATCTTCAGATAATATTATACTAATTCACATGAATTATAGACTTCAAACAGCATTTTCTGAATTCTTCTCTCCTGTCCTTTGTTATATTGCTGTCATACATCATACTTTTACATACACTATAAACACAGGCAAGCCATGTGGTGTGGCCAAAAAACAAACAAACAAAGAAAATACAGGATATGTTGCTCAGCTTCTATTATTCTGAGAATACCTATCTGTTCATTTCATTAGTAGTATATTTTCCTTCATATTCTCAAACACTGTTATTTAAAAAATTTAAATTTTAAAATGCTTTAAAACTTTTACCTGCTAATTTCAACATCTAGGTCATTTTAGGATTTGGTCTTTATTGATTACCTTTTTAAAAAAATATGGATCATAGTTTCCTGTGGGATTTTTTTTTTTTTGCCTATGTCTAGTAATTTTGGAATTTATCCTGGATATAGTAAATTTTGCATTGTAGAGACTATGGAGTCTGTTACGTTCCTCTGAAGAATTTAAGTTTTTGTTTTAGTAGCCAGTTTACTTTAGTAGAAGACTAATCTTTGTTTTCCCTGAGGGCTCAACACACGAGATCTTTTTTCTGCTGTTTTAGCCTTAGCTGGGCTTCTTGTTTTCTGCTCTACACATCTATAGTTCCCAGTGTTAGCCAGTGATTTTGGCAGAGTTTATTCACGGGTTTTGGAGATCCTCTGCTATGCCTTTCTTTTTGTGCTTTCCCTCCTTACTTTCTAGCTGCTGTGGTAGTCCTGAATTCTCTTTTTTTGATTCCTAAAACCAGTAAGATCCTGGGTTTATATCTAAACTCTAGCCACTTAGCGTAAGGTTCCAGGTGAAGCCTGCCCTCAGGCAAAAGGCCAAATAACAAGAAACTCCATCTTTCCAAGGGTTGACTCAAGTTTATATCATTTGCTCTCCAGTGCCTTCAGAGAGTTTTTTGTTTATATTTTGGCTAGAGTTTATAATTGTTATCTGCTGGGAGGTTTGCTTCAATATGAGCAAATCCACCATAACTGGAAGCAAAACTTTCTGGCTGCCCGTATAAGTTTCTTCTTGCTTCAGTTTATGCTAGTAAATTTATTTATTTATTTGCTTTGCTAATAAATAAATTTATTTTTACTAATTTTTATTATTTTTTCTTTTGCTTATTTTGTTAACTACTGTAAGAAGGGAGTCTCCATTCATTTGCAGCAGCCCATTATCTGTGACTTTTCTATACATGGGACAGTATTTGTTTTCTGTGAATTTTGCATATTTCTGTTTTTGCTACTTTTGTTCTGAAGACGCCATCAAGACCTTGCTTGTCAAAAGCACCATCTCTTTGGGCACATGGAGAAATGACATTAGGGGCTGAATCCCTTTTGCTGCACCTATGAAATACATACTTGCCCCCTTAAGTTTTGGATTTCCTCTCTACTCCATTTCAAATCAGCTAGGATCCTTCAGAGGAAATTTTGGGGAAATCGGAAGGCGGCAGGAATTATTCAGCTGCACAGAAGAGCGAAAGCTGGTCTAACTGTGATGTGATCGGAGTCGCTGGACGTGGCTTCATCGAGTTTCTTGGCCAGCCTGCAGTAGCAGCTAGAGCGGTACGGCGGAGGAGGTCCCGCACTGGGGGTGAGCTCCCCCAGGGCGGGCCTCACGCCTCGGCCCCGCCTCCGCCCTCCACCCTGGCGTGCTGTTTACGGAGCACCAAGGGGTTTCCCTAGACGTGCTGTGTGTGTCCTCTAAGCCCCCATTAGAGTAGCAGTGCCCAGCGCAGAGTAAGTGCAGGACCAAGGCATCAGAAAGCTGGGGCTGAGACCTGCCTCACCAAGTGATACCTGCGTGGCTCCCTTGTCTCTCAGTGAGGCTCTCGCAGCTTCTATGCTCTGAGAGCCCATGTTTCAAATGCTAGGCCCTCTGAAGCCACGGAATTCCAGACTGCGTTCTAAAGGGCTGGTTTTGTATTCTATCATGTAGCCAGAGGGGGTCCACCGGGGGAGACTTACTTTTTTTCTTCTCTTTTCTTTTCTTTTTCTTCTGTTTTTTGAGGTAGGAAATAGAATTCCAGACGACTAAACTGCAGCTGAGTAGTTACAAGTGTGCTTAATTTGAGTGGAGCTTATTTGCAGACATTTTAGGAAATAAATCTGGGAAATCATTTGTGATTCTTTGCAGTTGACTTTGAGAAAGAAAATGACTATATCTTAGATTTGTTTTATTCTCTTTTATTATAAAAGTAATAAGTGCTCGTTGCAAAAAGGCCAGAAAACACAAAAACACAAAATCACACTTCCCTATAATCCTACCACTGTATTCTTTTGGTTATTATCCTCCCAGGTTTTGTTTCTGGTGCATAGATAGATGGATGGATGGATGGATAGATAAGCAAATACACAAAATAAGTGTTAAAATGAAAATTAAATCATGCTAGTTGTTCTTTCAATCATGAAACAATATCAAGGAAAACTTCTTGCATTCATGATTTAGACAGGCCCTTTGTTTTTAATGTCTATGAACCATAATTTATAAAACCAGTCTTCTATTAATGGGCATTTAAATTGTTCCATTTTTTCCCTTCTTATAAACAGGACAGAACAGATCCTTACACATATGGATCTGTCCTATTATTCCATTAGTGTAAAGTTCTAGAAGGGGATTTGAGAATATTCAAGGACCACGTTTTCTGTATACAAGCCAGCACTGATTTCTTTCTTTGTCATTTGCCTTAATCCCTGCCTATTTGACAAGTAGGGAAAAATTAACTTGTGTTAATTAGACCTTTTAAATTACCAGTGAGTTTGAGCAGTTTTTCATACATTTCTTGGCTTTTTAAAAAACCTTTTTTAATGTGAATTACCTGTTTAAACCTTAGTCTGTTGTGTGATTGGGGATCTATGTTATCCTTTTGATTCTTAAGAGCTACTCATATATTGAGCAAATTAACCTGCATTTCTCACATATATTAACAATAGTTTTTCCCACTCGTTTTTCTTTCATTGTTATTTGTGTATTTTTTTAACAAACAAAAATTAAATATTTATATTGTCAGACTTATCCATTATTTAAATGATTTCTAGCTCTAATGTGTTCTTTGGAAGGAACTTTTCACACAGTGATTATGTATTACATGTATTATGTATATTCATCTTAATTTTCTTCCACTACTTTTATGGTTTTATTAGTCTGTTTAGTATATATTTACTCTATCCAGATTTAGCCTAGATAAGGTAGCAAGTAGATTAATTTTATTTTTTTCTAATATGTCCGTCCAGTTATTTCAACAGCACTTATTATATAGTTCATGTTTTTGGTTTATTTGAGTCTTAATTTTTACCAGACAGGTGATGATGAAAAGGAAACACTTAATATTCAAATGTACGTTTGACAGTCTTCATAAACTGGGGTTCTTTTGTCTTAATAGAGGTCCCATGGGAGGACCAATGAGTCAAAAGTTCCAAAAGAGATTACCTCCCCAGTCCTGTTTCATCTGAAGATATCTGGAAAAACTGCTCCTTAGATGAAATTGAGAGGACCTTTTGCCAAGAGGTAAGAACGTTCTCCTAGTGCCAGGGTTAGCTAAAGTGTGGAACAGAGAGAGTAGATGGCTGTGGAAGACCATTAGGTCTAGACGTTATTTCTAAACTGCTTTGAACCACCTCTGCTTCCTCAAGCCCTGGGACCTCCTCCAGCTTCTCGTAACAACAATGCATGGATGATGGTAAAGATGATGAGACATTAAGTACTTCCTTGGTGCTACTCACACACTAAATGTAATAAGAAAAATTTAAGACTTATATAATGAAATGATACAACTTTATTGAGTAAAATAAAGGAAAATCTGAAAAATGAAGAGGGCTTTTCTAGCTCTTGGACTGGAAGATTTAGTATTAACACCTTCTCGCCCTACATCTGGGTGGATATATATATATATATTTTTTTTCTTTTGAAAAGTTACAATAGAGGGCTTATCCTATCACATATAAAATATTTTTAAAGGTATAATAATTAAAACATTATGACAGTGGTGCAGCAGTGAACATTCAAATTGATTTAAAACAGTAGTTGGGTAGTGGGCCAATCTTGATATGTGAATTTAGCATATGATGTGAGGCATTCCAATAAAGTATGGTGGGGACGAGGGAGGAGAAGATTCAGTAATTATTACTGGGATAATTCGCTAGCCAGCCATGTGGGGAAGAAAGCTTGGAACCTTCCACTCTCCACACCAAAATAAATTCTGTATGCCCCCACTATTTAAATTTAAAAATAAATAATCTAGGTGAAAATTTTTAATCTTGAAATTTAGACTTTTAAGCATGAAGTAAAGCCCCAAAGCCATAAAGAAAAAGACTGATAAATTTGACTATATTAAAATGAAAAAGTATTTGTACAGCAAAACTTTGTACAAGCAAATGATAAACTTGGCAAAGCATGTGCCACGTAAATGACAGATAAATAATAACTGTTCCTAACATATGTAGAACTTTTATAAATTATTAATATAAAACTTTCAGTAGAAAATCATCAATGCGGAAAAAATTAACACAGAAGCCAATATTGATAAGGGCGTTAGAGGGCGAGCACATGAATATTCTGTTGGTAAATCGGTAAAACTTGTTTTCTCTTGTTGTTAATGAATTATTGTTTTTATGAAAACATGACCATTCCAAAAAATGTAAGCAATTCTGAAAAGTATAAAGAAGAAAGTAATAAATTATTCAAAATCCACCACCCAGAAATAATCAAAGGCAACATTTGGTGAACATAATTCTAGGCCTGTCTTTATTCTATGTATAGAAGGATTGCTGCATCGGCAGGTGGGTGGGTGGATACATAGATAGAAATAATTTTATAGGAAGAGAATCATGCTCCTTTTTACAAATAAATCATATTTAATTTAAATTTCTTTTAATTTACCAGAAGTAAAAAAAAAAAATCATCATCACCCTCATAATTAACCCTTTTATGGGGCTGCCTTTGTGCCAGGCAGTGTTGTAAGCGCCCCTCAGGTGTTCAGTCCTCACGGCAACTCCAGGAGTTAAGCACCATTATCATCCCGGGTTCAAGATGAGGAACCTGAAGCACGAGGAGGCTTAATGACCTGCCCCAGGTTACCCCGCCAGAGAGTCCTGGGGCCCAGTCTGAACCCCGGGTGCTCCACATGATATAATGTCCTCAAGTGAAGCCAAAGATATTTCTGAACTTTGGATAAATATTTCTTTACCACAAGAGATACCAGGTCCCAAAAAGAGTTTTGAGACAAAAAAAGATTAAGAAAGCCATGAAGAGTTGGAGAAATGATGGTGTTTTGAAGGATGTCTCAGTTACAGTCAGCGCAGGCTGGCTATGAAACTCCTTGTGATTGGCACTTCCTGTGTTTCTTCCCATCCCCTCCCACCTCACAATTTTTGCTGTTTATATTTTGTTCTCAGTCAGAGTTTATAATATTTGCATTTTGTTCTCTTACTGTAATTCCCCCAGTTGTTTTGCCTGCGTTTTATATCTACATGGATTTAATGCACATCACTCTACTCCAGTGCTACCATAGCTTATCCCTTTCAGAGTTCTTTATTTTGATTTATTCTTTGGTTGGCTGGATTTCATTGTCAAGTAATTCCCTCAAGAAAGGCTCATGGGTACTTTATTCCTTTTGTTTTTTCATACTATCTCTCCCTTTTTTTTTATTAGAACAACAACGTAGCTGGGTATAATTCTTCCATCATTCTTTCTTTTCCTCAAAATGTTGTTTTTCTACATTGCCTTCTGGCATTGCGTGTTCTTGAGAAGAATCCTGAGGTCGACTGATTTTTTCCCCCTTGTAGATAATTTTTTATTCTACCAGGATGCCTAAACTATTTTTTCTTAATCCTTGAAATTAAAAAGCAAAACGAAGACTGTCTTGGCATGGAGCATTTTGCCAAAGTTTCCTGGAACACAGTATATTCTTTTGACGTACAGATTTCGTTCACTTCAGGAAAATTTTCCCTGTGTCACGTCACTAAAACCTTCTCCCTGCATCCTTCTCTCCCTCCCTTCTGTCTTCCTTCCATCTTTCCTTCCTTCAGTGGTATCCTCAGTTATCCTTATATTGGATCATCTTTGTCTGTCCTTGATGGTAATCATCTTCTCTCAAAATGCCATACTTTTTTTTTTTTTTTTTTTTTTTTGCGGTACGCGGGCCTCTCACTGTTGTGGCCTCTCCCGTTGCGGAGCACAGGCTCCGGACGTGCAGGCTCAGCAGCCATGGCTCACGGGCCCAGCCGCTCCGCGGCATGTGGGATCTTCCCGTACCGGGGCACAAACGCGTGTCCCCTGCATCAGCAGGCGGACTCTCAGCCACTGCGCCACCACGGAAGCCCAAAATGCCATAATACTTTTGTCCTTTTCCTCCGCCTTATTGGGAATCTTTCAAGCCATTGTTTTTTTTTCTTTTTTTTTTTTGACCACACCTTACGGCTTACAGGATCTTAATTCCCCGACCAGAGATGGAACCCAGGGCCCTGGCAGTGAGAGTGCTGAGTCCTAACCACGGGACTGCCAGGGAATTCCCAAGCCATTCCTTTACTATTAATTTTAATTTCAGCCTTGTCTTTTATTCTTGCTGTTTCTAATTTGTTATTAGTTCCTGTAATGATGTTGTTTTTGTTTTCTATTTTCTTAGCTTTGAAATATCCTTCTACTCTCTTTCATTGTTTGTTTGTTTTTCTTTCTTTCATTGTTTTATCATCTTGTCTTCAAGCTTTTCTTTTAATGAATTTATATTCTTATTTAGTTCCTTTTTATAGTATGAAAGCTTTGCTGGTGAGATATATATATATATATATATATATATATATTTTTTTTTTTTTTGTATCCTGTTCTCCTACAGATTGGGTTCTTTGTCTTTTGCTTGATGTTCGTTTGTTTCTTTCTTTTTCTGTAGTGTGTTTGCATAGCTGTAAAACCATTTATTTTCATCCTGCTTGTGCTTAGGTTGAGATCCACTCATATTATGGAGGTAGCTGTATTTTCATTTTCACTGCTGTACAGTTCTCCGTTAGCTATATATATGCACAGATAATGCGCTGCCCAGGGATGGACACTGGATTGCTCCCTGTTTTGTGCTCACCCAAACGATGCCACCGTAAGTGGTTGGCTCCATATCTTCTGGTGCATGCCTGCTAAGGTGTCTCTGAATTACACCCAGCATTCCTTGCTAGGTTGTAGGGAGCATGCTCCTCAGCTTTCATTGGCAGTATCCAGTTATTTTTCAGAATACCAATTCACACTCCCATTGGGAGCATATGAGAATTCCTGTTGTCCAATGTACCCACCAGCTCTTGATATCATTAGAGTTGTACATTTTTACCAGTCTGATGCGGATTAAATGGCATTTCAGCTATAATTTAAATTTGTTTCTCTTTTCCCTGATGTGTCAGATAGCTCCTTACATTTTACAACCTTTCTTTAGAACATTTTTGGTAAAAATATATCCATTTTTAACAAATATTTATTGAGTGCCTACCGCATGCCGAATTGTGCTTCATTTTAGATAATTATTAGCGAACAAAACAGGGCACAATCTTGGCTCTCATGGAGATTGCATGACCTTACATCAGGGAGAGAGATGTTAAACAAATACACGTTCGTAACTACCATTTTCCTAGAGTGGTATGACAGAAAAGGACGGGGTATTATAAGAGAGAATAACAAGGGGAGCCTCATTTAGATTGGGGGTCAGGGGAACATTTATAAGACGCAAGTGTTTAAACATGGGAAATGGGTGTACCTTTCGCTTGTCCATCCATAACATGACGGCTGCCGTGTATCATCTCCAAAGTGTGATGCAGATACACACTAGTTCTTGTGGGAAAAGTTTCATGACATGTTGTTAAATGAAAAAAGCATTTGTCGAAACTGAAAGTGTAGTATGGTCCCATTTTTGTAAAATTATAATATATGTTTATGTGATCATGTTGGAGTTTTTGGAACACCATATAAAAACCTGTGGGTAGTGAGACTTCCGGTATCTTTATGTCCTTTTTTATACTTTGCTGAATTGCTTGCATGTTTTTGTTTGTTTCATTATAAACAGTAATGATGAAAATTCCTAAAAAGTTTTACGTGTTGCAAAGACATTACTTCTGGGGACTTCCCTGGCGGCCCAGTGGTAAAGACTTCACCTTCCAATGCAGAGGGTGCAGGTTCGATCAGATCCCTCGATCCCTGGTCAGGGAGCTAAGATCCCACATGCCTCCGTGGCCAAAAAACCAAAACATGAAACAGAAGCAATATTGTAACAAATTCAATAAAGTCTTAAAAAAAAAAAACAGAAAAACAAAGACATTACTTTTGTTTCATTCCTGCTTTTCTTCTAAGAGCTCTGGATTATGTCAAAACACTCTCCTGAAAAAAACCTGATTGGAGACTAAATGCCATTAAGATATTAAAAGCAGTTTTCATTAATCCAATAAATATACTGAGACCAGACTCCATGTCTGGCTTTGGCTTCCCTCCACTAGAGGCTTCCCCCAGGCAGCCCACCTCCCCGAGAGAGAGAGATGGGCACGTTTAGCCACATTTTGGGTTAATTTTATGCAACTTTCTAAGAAGCTTAGGCCCTGTAAGTCTTTAGATTCTTTTCAAGATTTCCCCTTAGATTTCCGATATTCCTGTGCACCTTCAGGAAGTCTTAGTGAATGTGCTTCTCATTCCTTTAGTGGGGAGAGACACTTGTACATATATTTCCATGCTCCAGCAGCTTTTTTTTTTTTTTTTTTTTGCAGTATGTGGGCTTCTCATTGTTGTGGCCTCTCCCGTTGCGGAGCACAGGCTCCGGACGCGCAGGCTCAGCGGCCATGGCTCACGGGCCCAGCCGCTCCGCGGCATGTGGGATCTTCCCGGACCGGGGCACGAACCCGCGTCCCCTGCATCGGCAGGCGGACCCTCAACCACTGCGCCACCAGGGAAGCCCTCCAGCAGCTTTTTAAACGTCCCCTTTTACACCAAGTTGGTGTTTCTTTTGTTTATCTTCGTATCCCAGTTAGCAGGAAAAAAGTGAATTCGGAGAACGTGGAGAGGGTTGGAAATATCGAAGAATATTGTTATTACTCAGTAATAAACAGCAGGAAAACCTTTGGAAATAAAACCAATCTTCATAGCATTTTTATGAGTCATACAAAAATCAGTGGTTAACCTACTTTACTGCATTTTAGATGTCCCATAAGCAAAGCTGATTCACCCTGGTTCTTTGTAATTCCCCCCCCGCCAAAAAAAGGGATAATTAAAGAAATGTCCAATGTGTACGATGTTTATGAAATCCTAACGATTTCCCTTACAGTCAAAGCTACTTCTCTTTTTAATAAAATGTCACCAGCTTTTTGTTTGATTGACCTGACTTAATCAGGAGCAGCCTAGCATGGGCTCACAGTAGGGATGGGTTGAAAGTATATTAAGAAAGATGTATCAAACTGGCAGATCCACCAAGTATTTTTAGCTCTGAAATTTGAGTTAGAGCTATTGTATGTGCTGTTTTTCCCTGAGAAGCTTGTCTGCCTTGTCAGTTGAGTAACTGTGACTGGGGATACTGTTTTGTAGTGAGCTCATCAATTAAACATTTGAAGTTCAGTACATGCCATAGTAACCTTTTTGATCAGTTTTGGAAAGGAAAATGTGAAGAGGTTTTGGTGAAAATAAAGTGGTTGAGCAGCTCTGTGCCGCTGATTTCTGTGAATGCTGTAATTTTAATTCACCACAGCTTTCAAAATCCTATGAAAAGGTTGAAAAGGCCCTGAGTGCAGGGGACCCGTCCAAACGTGGATACGTATCTTTGAATTACCTAAAGGTTGTCCTCGACACCTTTGTATACCGATTACCAAGAAGAATTTTCATCCAGTTAATGAAAAGGTAAGAGTCCCGTTGTTTCCTTGACATTTTTTTTCCCCAAACGTCAACTGTGAGGATCGGGAACAGCTTTATTTATTTTTTATGAATGTTTTAGACTTTTTTACTATTGAAAATTTCAAACATATGCAGAAGTAAAGAGAATAATGTAACGAATCCACGAATGCTCCCACTACCCATCTGCAACTTCCCACTCACTCATGGTCAATTATTTCATTGCTATCCCTGCCCATTTTTCCTCAACCTCAGATTTTTTTTTTTTTTCCTACGGTACGCGGGCCCCTCACTGTTGTGGCCTCTCCCGCTGCGGAGCACAGGCTCCAGACGCACAGGCTCAGCGGCCATGGCTCACGGGCCCAGCCGCTCCGCGGCATATGGGATCTTCCCGGACCAGGGCACGAACCCGTGTCCCCTGCATCGGCAGGCGGACTCTCAACCACTGCGCCACCAGGGAAGCCCAACCTCAGATATTTTTGAAGCAAATACCAGACATCATATTTCATTGAAAAGATCTATGTCTCTCGATAAGAACTCTTTTTAGAAACATGGTGAAAATACTGTTTCACACCTAATAGAATTATCAATAATATTAATAAATATCCAGTCAGAGTTCAAATTTAACTGATTGTCTCACATTTTCTTTTATAACTTATTTGAGTCGAGATCCAAATCAAATCTGTACATTGCAGTTGATTGATTTGCCACAATTCTTCTTTAATCTGCAGGGTCTCTCTCCATTTGTTAATTTTCCCCCCTTAAGATGCATTTGTAGAAAAAGTCTGGATTGTTTGTTATGTAGAGTTTCTTACAATCTGAATCTGACTGATTGCAACCCACGGTGACATGTAACGTGCTCTCCTGTCTCCCTCCCCGCCAGTCCCTGCCCCTGAATTGATACATGCACAGATCCAGGTTCAATTTGGGGGGCAAGAACACTTCATAGGTGGTAGCAAGCATGTATGGACTGCTTGTCTTTCTTCTTGTGATGTTAGCAGCCCTTGTTGATCACCCTATATCCATCAGTTCACTAGGGATTGTAAGGTGGTGACGCTCTGTGTCTACTGTTGCTCCTTTATTAGTTGGAGTACTTCTGTAATGCAAACTTCCCCTTTCCAACCATTTGGTAACAATGAGACACAGTTAGTGTAGAAAAGGTAGGATCTCTTTGGTTCTTTCCCTTCACTTACTATTTTTCAAAATAATGAATTGGTTTCCTAGCATCCTCCAGAAGTGAGCAATGAGTGACTTTTCTTAAATGTTATTATGAGCTCATGAATGTTAACGTATTTGATGCCTTTCAGTTCATTACAGTTGTTATTCTCCTTGATACTCAATTTGTTCTGTCTTGGCCACTGGGAGGCTTTTTGTGTTGGCTCCGGAGTCCCGCTGGTGTGACCCTAGTAGTCTTTGATAACATTTCTTGGTATAACGAAATGCTCTAGGCTCTTCTGGTACATCTCTTGCCTCAGACCTGGAATCAGCCATTTCTCCAAGGACTCCTGTTTACTTTTATTTGGAAATGGTATATATAGACCAAACTTTGGGTGAGGAATACTGTCTTTAATTTACCTGGTTTTCTGTCCAGGTAACTCAGAGAACCTTTTCTCAGGGGACATGGGATTGAGGCTGATAGAAAGATTGTCCTGTGAAACTCTGAATAGTTGGAGGACACCTTGGGGTTACCTAGAAAGGAGGGGCATTAGAGAACGAGAAGGAAAAAATAGGACTGAGCTAGACCAGCTGGACCCATTTCCCATAGCACTTCCTTCCCTTCTCAGCACCCTGTGTGTCCAGAGAGAGTCGCCTGTGTGTTACCACCATGGCTTCTAGAGCGAAGGGCATAAATATTTCCATGGCTCAGAAAACAGCTCTGTTTTCCTGCCTGTACATAGTGAAATCTTTTAGGAATTACTTTCTTGGATAGCTAAGAGTTGTATAGCCATTTCTTTTTGTTTCATTTTCAAAATGACACAAGTAATAATGTAGTAGCAGTAATAGAAATCAAAAACAAAAAGTCACCATCCACCTTACATAGCCAATGACTGTTTTCATTTTTCCACATTCTCTTCCACTTTGTATCCACATACATATGTAATTTTTACATATTTGTAATCAAAATGCACCTACAGTTTTATATCACGCTTTTTAAATGGGAACATGCATATTATACCATTCTTCACATTGGCTTCATAGTCTTCAAAATTATAATTTTATGGATGCCTACTGATGCTGACCATCGTGGGAGGTGCTAAGAATGCAGAAATAAACAACAAAGAGTTCCTGGCCAGAGTGGCTGCCAGGGATGATGGCTGTGAAGACTGATGGGCACATAGAGTGAGTGTATTAGGAGGCTGAGGGCGGCCGGAGATGTGGTGGTATTCACGTGTTCTAGCCAGGGATCCAGGGATTTCTGAGTCATGACCTTTGTCATGTCACCCACCCAGAATTCCCAGTGGAACAGGGCGCAAGAGGCAACAGCAGGGTGAATCCCAAGTGCTAATATAAGGAATTATAAATCTGGTATGCCTCTTGGTGCACATATCTGGAAGTGAAGCTTCGTCATATCTTCCTGGCCAGCTGTCCCCTTTGTAATTATATCACTACCCTTTTATCCCTCTGGCTTTTATAGTCTATCTTATCTGCTATTAAAATACCCATAACACTTTTCTTTTGATAAGTATTTGTCAGGTATCTCTTTTCCCAACCTCTCGTTTTCACTCTTTTATTGTCATGCTTTCAGTGTATTTCTTGTAAAATAGCATATATCTGTATTTTTAAAATTCCAAAATGAACATCTTTACCTTTGTGATGGGCCAGTTCAGTCTGTTTCCGTTTGTTGTGATAGATGTATTTGGATCGTCCCCACCACTTTACTTTGTACTCTCTATGATTTACTTGGTTCTTTCTTGTTTCTCCGTCATGTTTGGTTCGGCTGAGTTTTTCTTATCACTCTTTTTTTTCCTCCACTGCCTTGAGACTTAAATATTTTATTTCTATTCTTATATTGATTATCCTTAAAATGTTAACATGTGTTCTAAACTTGTAAAGCCTAAAGCTAATCAGTGTTTCCATTGTCCTGGGTAAAACAAGCACTTTCAGCCCACATGTTACCATTGGCTAGTGCGGTTTTTTTTTTTTTTCCGTGTTGGGTCTTCGTCTCTAGTTGCAGCACACGGGCTCAGTAGTTGTGGTGCATGGGCTTAGTTGCTCTGCGGCCTGTGGGACCTTCCCAGACGAGGGATCGAACCTATGTCCCCTGCATTGGCAGGCGGATTCTTAACCACTGCGCCACCAGGGAAGTCCCTCTCCCATTGCTTTTATTTATTTAATTTATTAATTTTTAAAAATTTATTTATTTGTTTAAATTTTTGGCTGCCTTGGGTCTTTGTCGTGTGGGCTTTTCTCTAGTTGTGGCGAGCGGGGGCTACTCTTCATTGCGGTGCACAGGCTTCTCACTGGGTGGCTTCTCTTGTTGCAGAGCATGGGCTCTAGGCGCGTGGGCTTCAGTAGTTGTAGCACGCGAGCTCAGTAGTTGTGGCTCACGGGCCTAGTTGCTCCGCAGTATGTGGGATCCTCCCAGACCAGGGCTCGAACCCGTGTCCCCTGCATTAGCAGGCAAATTCTCAACCACTGCGCCACCAGGGAAGCCCCAACTCTGTAAGACTTTGAAACCCTTCTCTGGTGAAAAATTCATTGTTTCAAAGAAGGCTGATACTCAAAACAGGACCAATAAAAACTGTGTATTCGTCCATTAATCCACTCAGCAAATATTTTTTGTGCTCCCGTTACATGCTAGGAAATATTGAGTCCTTAGGGATACAAAGCCTGACCGCAAGAGCTGGGTCTAGTTGGAAGGATAGAAGACATAAAATTTACTGCAATATAAATGCCAGGGGGTGAGAACAACGTGTGTCAAGATTGTTAAGAATGGAGTGACTAGTCATCATTAGCTGTTTAATTAAGGACTAATCCAGGCCTGCTGACCCGTCCTCCCACGTCCCACCCTAGAATGTATGGGTTCATAACCAACTGTAGCCCGTGACAGGAACATTTTCTTAGTTCCAGAATAGCCTGTTTACTTACTTAGTTGTACTGCAAAGGGAGGCTTATTCATGACTCTGCTTGAAGCATTAGCTCCTGTCCCACTTTCATGTTTATTTTAGAAAGCAGCATTCGGATGCTTTTGGTACATAGCAATATCTCCCAAGTTAGTTATTTACTGAGCACATCCAATAACTGAATCTCTAGTAACTAACCAGGAGTGCGATGAATTACTTTGCCTCAGACTCATACGTGAGCGAGTACCAAAGCGGAGCTGCTCGGCCTCAGTGTCTACCTTGCGAAGTCCGCCGAGCGAGGGGCAGTCTGCGCTGCGGGGCAGGGCTCTGGGGAGGGTCCCAGGGCCTGGAGGTGGACCTATGGGTCCGGGGTTTGCTCTCTGCTCCGGAGGCTGCAGCGCCAGACCTCTGTCCATCTAGAATGCCACTGCACAGTGTGGATTCCAAGGTTTGGGGTCCTGCTTTCGTGGCGGATACACTTTAGTTGGTACACCAGCTGTCATTAATCTTTATGCCTGTATGACCTGTTCTCTCAGGATGGATAGGAATTGTGCCACTGACTGTGTGCCGGGCACTGTCTTCAGTGATTTTCTCGTATTCGCTCACCGGCCTCTCAGCACCTCTGTGAGGTGGACACTATCATCATCTTCATTCAGTTCTTTCACTTCATCCTCATTTGCTGAGGAAAGGAACGTGGGGGCGCGTGCCTGGCCTGAGGCTCCCAGCTAGTGAGTGATGGGGCCAGGATTCGAACCGGCTGCTCCAGAGCGGGCGTGTTCCGCCCTGCGCTGAGCCACCTGCTAGCACGTCGGGTGGGCCACCTCTTTAAGATAAACGAAGGCTTCCGTGTGTTCATCCCCCTCAGCTTGTATTAGTATATTGAAGAAGTAATTTAATTAAAAATAGTGAAATCTTCATCTCCGCTAATGGAGGACTGTAATAATGCTTACTGTGCCAAATATGTCACTGATGTACCGCTCGGCAGACAGACTGACGGACACACCTGAGAAGGTGGGGGATTGAGTGCCTGCCCCACGCCGGACCCAGCCATGGGCACTTAGGTCGAACTCATAGATGAACGAGGTGAAGTCCCTGCTGACAGTGAGCTTACCCTCTGGGGCATCACACGAGAGCCACGGCCATCAGATACTTGAGAGCTGCAGAGGGCGTGGTTTCCGACTGACATGCCCGCTCCAACCCCTCTGACCATTTACCTGGGTCTTGGCCACATTCTGGAACCTGGAAGGAGAAGGAGAGCAGAGGGAGAGAGCCAGGAGTGGGCAGGGATGGCATGTTGCCTAGCCACAGAGGGCAGCCCTGGGAAGCAGGTCCCCCTGATGTAGAGAGGAGCGCAGAGCTGTTAGAAGATGCTTTAGAGCCACTCCAAGAAGCTGTGTGTGCTGCCTCCACACACTGGCATCCTCCCTCCACACGGGCCCATCACCCTGGTCACTTCCATTTACATCAGTATTTTAAAAAACCAAATACCTAGAAATATATCTAACGAAAAATGTGCAAAATTCTCTACATTGAAGGCTAGAAAGATTGCTTATACAAACAGCCATCCTTTACAAACTTTCAGAAGGCATAGCAGGAACACTTCTCAGCTAATTCTCTGAGGTCAATATTATCCTGATACCGAAGCCAGACAAAGAGATCACAGGAAAAGAAAATCACAGATCAATATCCTTTGTGAATATAGTTGCAAAAGTTCTCAAAAAAGTATTAGCAAAGTGAATCCAGCAGCATGTAAAAAGGATTAAATGCTACGACCATGTGAGATTTATCCCAAGACTGCAAGGTTTGTTTAACTTCCAAAAGATCAATTAATGTAATACAAAATATTAATAGAAACAAGGACAAAGCTGCATGATCATAGATGCAGAAACAAATATTTGAAAAATTCAACACTCATTCAGGATAACAATTTTCAACCAACTAGGAATAGAAAAGAAATTCCCTAACCTGATAAAGGGCACTTACGATAAACCCAAAGCTAACGGCGTAGTTAATGGTAAAAGACTAAATACTTTCCTCCTGAGACCAGGAAAAACACAATGATATCAGCTCTAGCTACTTCTTTTCAACATTATACTGAAGTTCTAGACAGTGTAATCAGGAAAGAAAAGAAATAAAATGCATACAGATTGGGAAGAAAGAAGTAAATAAAAGTCTTTATTCACAGACAACATGATATTGTAATAGAAAATTCTAAGGAACGCACACACACACAAACTGCTAGAACTAGTAAATGAACTCATCAAGGTCACAGGATACAAGATCAATATACAAAAATCAGTTATATTTCTATAAATTAGCAATGAACAATCTGAAAATGAACTTCAGAAAGCAATTCCATCCACAATAGCATAAAAAGAATAAATTACCTAGGAGTCAATTTAAGAAAAGAAGTGCCAGGCTTGTATACTGAAAATTATAAAAAACTGTTGAAAGGAAAAGAAGACGTAAATAAGTGAAGAGGCATTCCATATTCATGGATTGGAAGAATCGATAGTATTAAGGTGGAAATTCTCTCCAGATTGATCTGTAGATTCAATGCAAACCCCATCAAAATCCCAGCTGGCTTTTTCCCAGAAATTGAAAAGCTGATCTTAAAAATTCATTTGGAAATGCAAAGGTGGCAGAATAGCCAAAACAATTTTGGACAAGAAGAAGGAATTTAGAGTACTTAAACCTCCAGACTTTGAATCTTAGGATAAAGCGACAGTAATAAAGACAGTGTGGTACTGGCATAGGATAGACTTAGTGGTTGACAGAACATAATTGTGAGTATGGAAATAAACACTTCCATTTATGGTCAATTAATTTTCAACCAATTCAGTAGGAGAAAGGATAATCTTTTCAACAAATGGTGCTGAGACAATTGGATATCCATATGCAAAAAGATGAATTTAGACATTTTCTTTACATCATATACAAAAGTTAACTGAAAATGGACGATAGACCTAAATATAAGAGCTAAAACGGTAAAAGTCTTAGAAGAAGACATATGTGTAAATCTTTGTGACCTCGTGTTAGGCAAATATTTCTTAGATGTGACACTAAAAGCATGATCCATAAAAGAACAAAATCTGTAAATTGGACTAATCAGAATTTAAAACTTTTGTGCTTCAGAAGATACAATTAAAGACAGACTGAGAGAAAATATATGTAAATTATATATCTGGTAAAGGACTTGTATCTAGAATATATGAGAACCCTTAGGACTCAATAAGAAGACAACCTGATTTTTTAAATGGGCAAGAGATTTTAATAGACATTTCACCAAAGAGTGTATAGGAGTGGCCAAATAGCACATGAAAAGATGCTCAATGTCATTAGTCATCAGGGAAATGCAAATCAAAACCACAATGAGATACATCACTTCACACCCCTAGGATGTCTACTATCAGAAAGACAGACGGCAATAAGTGTTGGCGAGATTGTGGAGATGGAACTCATACACTGCAGGTGGGGATGGAAAATGGTGCAACTGCTGTGGAAAACAACATAGTAGTTTCTTAAAAATTTCAGTGGAAATTTACCACATGACCCAGCAGTTCCACTCCTAGGTATCTGTGCAAGAGAAATAGAAACAGGTGTCCACACAAAGGCTTGTGTGCAAGAGTCCATAGTAACATTCTTCGTAATTTCTAAACTGGAAACAATCAAAATGGTCATCAGCTTATGACAAGGTAAACAAAATGTGCTCTGTCATACAGTGGAATAGTAATATCAGGAATAAAGAGGAACAAAATGCCGATCCACGCAGCACATGGATGGACCTCAAAACCATTACAGTAGGTGATAGAAGCCAGATGGAAGGTGCATACAAGGCATATACCGTATGATTCTGTTTACATGAAATATCCAGAAAAAAGCGAATGCAGAGAGTTAGAAAGTAGATTTGTTGCCTTAGGATAGAGATGGAGATGGAGAGTGAGTACAAATGGGCACAAGGTTTCTTCGGGGTGATGAAAATATTCTGGAATTAGATAGTGGTGATCGTTGATAAATTTCCTGAAAATTATAAATATTAGTTGTCAATGATTCCCATTTGGACATTAAACAATTGTCACTCCCAAACCAAAAAGTGCCCTGCACATATCCTCTAAATTACTTAATTTTCTCCAAGAGGACCTTATATCCTTTTCAGATCTTGGACCCCAAAGTCATAGTTGACATTTATACACGGCTTTATTACTTCACAAGTCTTTGGTCACACTGGTATTCACAATATCTCCCTATGAAGAGGTAGGGTTCTTTATTTCCCCTGCTTTTCCAGTAAACAGTTTCTCTCAGTTTTTTTTTTTAATTAATTAATTAATTTATTTATTTTGGGCTGTGTTGGGTCCTCGTTTCTGTGCGAGGGCTTTCTCTAGTTGCGGTGAGCGGGGACCAGTCTTCATCGCGGTGTGTAGGCCTCTCAATATCGTGGCCTCTCTTGTTGCGGAGCACAGGCTCCAGACGCACAGGCTCAGTAGTTGTGGCTCACGGGCCCAGTCGCTCCGCGGCATGTGGGATCTTCCCAGACCAGGGCTCGAACCCGTGTCCCCTGCATTGGCAGGCAGATTCTCAACCACTGCGCCACCAGGGAAGCCCAGTTTCTCTCGGTTTTGATATTCAATTTACTTATTGGTAATTTTTTGTTCTGGGGGAAGAAATTTGCCTTGCGGTATTTTGCTCATAATGTTTTCTTTATGCAGCATGGCTGAAATTTTTTCTCACTAAGTAACTGTACATTTATGTAAGTGATGAGGTTGGTGGTAGTGAAAACGAGCATGGTTAATATTCTTAGTGAATCAGCTAGTTGTAATTGAATTTCCAGGAAGTTCTGTGCCCCATGAGACTGAGCCGCGGGGCCCTCAGGTGGGTTGGGGTGCCCTGGGAGTGTGCCAGGATTCAGCCTGCCCTGGGCGAGGGTCAGCCTCCTCCCTCCTGCCGTGTCCTGGCAGAGAACCCTGTAGGACCTCCTGCCCTGGGCAAGGGTCAGCCTCCTCCCTCCTGCCGTGTCCTGGCAGAGAACCCTGTAGGACCTCCTGCCCTGGGCAAGGGTCAGCCTCCTTCCTCCTGCCGTGTCCTGGCAGAGAACCTTGTAGGACCTCCTGCCCTGGGCAAAGGGTCAGCCTCCTCCCTCCTGCCGTGTCCTGGCAGAGAACCTTGTAGGACCTCCTGCCCTGGGCAAAGGGTCAGCCTCCTTCCTCCTGCCGTGTCCTGGCAGAGAACCTTGTAGGACCTCCTGCCCTGGGCAAAGGGTCAGCCTCCTTCCTCTCTTCAGCCTGTCTCCTGCCGTGTCCTGGCAGAGAACCTTGTAGGACCTGCACTTGCAAAGTTCTAGATTCCCTTCCCCCACCGCTCTTGGCACGTGGGTTATACAGTAATGACCATCCGTTGAGGTATTCGTGTTTCAAATCATAATTCTATCTGGCCCAAACTCATGCTTTATTAAGTGCTGCTAAATACACGTAATGCTCTTGCTTCCTTTTTTTTGTTTTTAAAAAATTCCCTTATATATTCTCATGCTCAGAAACCTTATGGACATATAACGGGGAAGAATTGCGACATATTCTAAATTGCATGGTTGTAAAAATAAGTGATTCAGAATTCAAAGAACTAGTGCAAACGCTTGACCCTGGGTGCACCGGATGGGTCAACGTCAGCACGTTTATTGAACTGCTTGAAGAGAACCCTAAGGTGAGTTTTACAACAACTTCACGTTTGCTTTTCTGTTTACGGCAGGCAACTTAAGTGTTCTTAGTGAAATAAGAGATGCAGGTGAAATATGGTTTAAATAAATGGATGAGCACATTTTTCAGCTGCGTTAATTTTTAAGTAAGAGTTGTGTTTAAAAGTTGCTTAACTTTGAGTTTTTAAATCTCATTGAAGGATGCTCTTTGACATTTCTGAAAACTTTTCCTTGAGTGACAGCACTTTATATGCTGGATGTGACTCCTTTTCCCAGCATGGCAAAGGCACTGCTCTTGCAATCATGTCTTGCAGTACAAACAAAAACAAACACTGCTTATTGCCTCTAGTGACAAACACTTACTTTTAGTATTTGTTTCTTTTGGCTGAAAAGTTGATGGTTTTATTATTAAAAATACTTCTATAACTTTAATAGCTATTAACATTTTAAGAACTTAAAAAAATCAGATTAGTTTCAGATAATGCGTGCAGTAAGCACTAACAGAGTCTCGTTGAAACATTTGTTAAAGACTTTCTTTACCAGGTACAGATTAGCTTTTGGTTTCAATATTATGGCTTCCTGGGCTTCCCTGGTGGCGCAGTGGTTGAGAGTCCGCCTGCCGATGCAGGGGACACGGGTTCGTGCCCCGGTCCGGGAAGATCCCACATGCCGTGGAGCGGCTGGGCCTGTGGGCCATGGCCGCTGAGCCTGCGCATCTGGAGCCTGTGCTCCGCAACGGGAGAGGCCACAACAGTGAGGGGCCCGCGTAGCGCAAAAAAAAAAAAAAAAAAAAAAAATTATGGCTTCCTGAATGTCCACCTTGTGCACATCCTAAACCATGTCACTCAATCCTTCTTGAACTCTGATTCAAAAGTGAGTCCCAGAGCCCTTTTACCCGCAAAAATGAAGAGCTGCAACTTTTCCAGAATTCTGCTGTGGGACAGACCCTGTGTTAGCTTTTGTAAATCATCACCTCTGACTGTCACAGCAGCCCTGCACATAGCCACCTTTTTTTCTTTAAAAACAGAAATACAGACATGTGAGCAGTCTGCTCTCCATGTGGCCAGCAGCGTGGTCTCTGCCTACTCTTAAGTCAGATGCTGTCAGCCTCCAGGCTGCAAACCCTCTAATGGCGTTGGGACCCGCAGGATAAAGCAGAACTTCCCCACGTAGCTGATGAGGTGCCACGTGGTCTAGCCCTGCCACCTCTCACGGGGTCTCCTCACCGCCGCACCCTCGGGTCCTCGGGCTCCCCAGGTTCCCGCCGCCATCCTCGGCAGTGCAGCTTCTGCCAGGATCTCCTTCCTGCTCCCTGGTCCAGGGCCCATTCTCCAGGGGCCCTCCCTGACCCCTCTGATGAAGCCTGTCTTGCAGTCATCAACCTCACACACCCGTGCCAGTCACAGGGTCATGTTTCTGTCACGATGTTGCCGTGCCTCCAGGAAGGCGGAGACCTTTCTGGTTTTACTGCCCATTGTACCCACAGGCATAGCCCAGTGCCAGCAGCACTCAGAAAGCAGTTTGTTGAGTGTATGTTAATATAAACAAGTGAGCTAGAAACGTTAGAACGCAGAGGTATGCAAATAGAAGAAACTTAAGATCGCTGCCAATTCTAACATTGAGGAATTGTGTTACATTGTTACTCACTCTTATACTTTGTTGCATATTCTTCCAAACCTTTATACCTACACAGGCATATGATTTTTTGCAGCTTTATTGAGGTATAATTGATATATAAAAACTGCACATATGTAATGTATATAATTTGATGAACTGGATATATGTATACTTTCATATATAGTATCTATTTTATTTTAAAATGAGACCAGATAATTAGTGACTTTTTAGTTTGTCATTGATTAACGTATTGTTAACCCTTAGTGTCAGTAAAAATTCTGCTATGTAATATTAAAAGATGCAGCGTATTCCCTGCTCTTATAATCTGGGTGTTCATTTTTCTTCCTTTTATAAATTTTGCTGCAAGGAATATTGTATTGCCTCCTTTTTTAAATCATCCTATGATAATTTCTTTAGTATAAATTTCCAGAAATGGAATAAAAATTTTATATATTTTTTAATGTTTTATTTTAAAAGTTGAATATATGTATGAAGTACAAAATGCAAAAGATGCAGAAGGGAATACAGTGGAAGTGAGTTTTCCCTCTACCTCTGTCCCCAGCCACTCCCCAGAGACAGTCACCGTTACTCTAGAGGCTGTAGATTATCAAATTGTCTGATGTTATCCATTTTCAACACTAGCAGTTTGCTTCCTTTTTTATTTCTGCCATTCTGATAGGCAAAAATGTCATCTCATTATTCTTTCACTTTGCATTTATTTGATTTCTAGGTGATGGATTTTTTCATGTTTCCTGTACTTCTTAAAAATAAGCACAAGTTAAATGTTATTACCCCATTTCCAGATGGGGATTGGGGGTGGGGAGCAAGCTCACTTCTCAAGGTCTAAAGCTATTGGCTAATAATCAGGGACAAAGCTGCCAATCCAAGTCCACCTGCCTCCAAAGCTCCTACTGCCTTTATGAGTGATTTGTCTTTATATATTTTCTCTTTCCCAATTAGCTAAGCAAAACATCCTCCTGTAAAGACACCAAGGCACCTCTCTTCCTGGCTTGGGATTCGGTAAGTAACACTTTCCCATGTGGCCCCAAGATGCTACCACCCCAGGTTACAAACGTGCAGCTTGGTAAATATGTTTGTTTTTTCTGTTAGGTGGAAGAAATTGTTCATGACTCCATTTCCAGGAATCTACACGTTTTCTATAATATGCTGCGGTCACATGACCTTGGAGACACAGGGCTCATTGGGCGAAATAACTTCAAGAAAATCATGCACGTTTTCTGCCCATTTTTAACAACCGAGCATTTAGTAAAGTAAGTTTTCTGGTAACGAAATTAATTCATGCCGTGTTTTCCATAAAGTCTGTTTTACAGTTTTAAACCTTTTTCTACGTTTTTTTTTTTGCCATGTTAGTAGGTAGTGCTGATAATAGCTCCTATGTATTGAGTCTGTACTGAGCGTCGGGCATTGGTTGAAAGTCTGGCATATATGCTGTCATGTAGTCCTCACCACAGGCGTGTAGGGCAGCTATGACAATTCCTTTCGTGGAGAAGGAAATGGAGGCCTGGAGACGTTAAGCACCTCCTTGGCGTCACACAGCTAGTCAGTGGAGCCTGGGTTCTACCTCTGGTCTGCATGACTCCCATGCTCTTAATCGTTATGCCATTTAACCTCCCAGGGTGTCTGGCTATGATCAGCCAGCCCATAAATGGTAACTTGAATTATACTTTTCTTTCGTTTTAGTTTAAAACTTAATTTGTGGTGGATGAGCTGAAGCTTGGGGGCAGGGGTGGGGGGACAGGGATATCAGAGAAAGAAGAAAACGGTGTCCTGAAGGTCCCAGGGGTCCCCTGCCTGGTGTCCCTTTCAGCCTCCACACGGAGGGGCTCACCCCTTGGGGCATTCCCTCTCTGCAGATGACCTTGACAACCTGCAGGCCTAGCCGGCGCTCTGCAGGGGATGACGCCCCCGACACGCCACCTGCCACCCACTTGCTGCTGTCCCAGGACTCAGAGCTGCACGGGCTCAGGGACGGGGGCCGGTGTTTCCCAGCGTGTGGGCAGTGATCTGGGAGATCACTGTGGGTGGAAATCCAGTGGAATCACAGCGATTCTCTCATTCCTTCCAACTGGAACGTTAAAAATCTTATTTATTGTTTTTCTTTACATTACATTGACTTAAAGTGACCTGAAACATAGTTGATAAAGATAAAGATTGCTCTGGCTCCGGTGAGGGGAGCAGACATAATGGGGAGAGAGGGAAAGAAGGGGCTTGAAAGGAGGGGGCGGCAGAGGACTGCAGGGGGCGACTGCTTTGGGATAGGTCTGGGCAGTAGAAGGACAGACCTGGTGACTCTGGACCGGGAGGCTGATGGCAGAGGGGGGAAAGGAGTCTGCAGTGATGCCAGGGGCTGCTGGCCAGTGAGAGAACACAGAAGGAGTCAGCCAGTCGGGGTGAAAACACGGGAAAATCTCCAGGAGGCGTGGGGCTCAGAGAGGAGTCTGGGCCGTGATGAGACTCCAGCGTCCTCACACCAACGGTTGGTTCATTCGTTCAGCAAGTATTTGTCCGGGGTGGATGGGGGACTATCTGAGGTGAGAGGGCTGCAGGTGGGACCTGGCAGAGCACCACCAGACAACCAGGGCCCTGGCTGGTCCAGCAGCAAAGGAGGCCGAGAAGGTTGGGGCAAGGGGACAGGAAGGGCGGTGCCTGGGGCTAACGGGGCAGGAGGAGGCCAGCCAGGTCCCACGTCGCACGGGAAGCAGGTGGGCTGAGCAGGGGCCAGGGCTGGGAGGGGCGGGTGGACCCCCCAGCAGGTGCCAGGGGTGCTTGTGGAGTGGAGGATGCAGTGCTGAGAAAGGGTTCACCTGCTTCACAGACAGGCTTTGTGCTTGTCTGTGGGCTGGGAGGAGAAGTTAGTGGAAAGCCAGAGACTGGAGAGAAAAGGTGTTGATAGATGGAGCCAGGCCAGGAAGAGGGGCGGGCATGGGCGCTAACCTAGGAGTCCTGCCCTCCAGACTTCTGTTTCCTCTGTGCAGGGGGAGGTGAGATCATCAGCTGAGGGGAAGGTTGGAGAAGGAATAGGAACCCTGGGAAACTGCAACTTCCAAGGGGCAAGAGAGGGGAACCTCTTGGGGGGGGTCTCTGTTTACTTGTCCATAAAAAGGAAGATGTCGCCCAAACTTTGGGCATTCATGTTCTACCTGAGTACATTTTATTTTCTTTATATCAACTCCTCTTTTTCTGAAGTATATTAATTTTTTTAAAGGCTTTTCTTACCACCATACATGTAAAAACATCCTCACTTGCTATAAAGAGGTTACACTAAGACTGCATTTCATGAAAAAAATATGATTAAATCCTAATGAGATGCCTCTATCTGCCAAGGACTCTGAGCCTGAGACTTGCCGTCGCTTTAAAATATAGGTTAATAAGTAGAAGGAAATACGAACTGCGTTAGATATCACTTGAAGTAAAAGAATTGTAAGTTTGCAAACACGTTAAAAGACAGAGCAGGGAGGTAGAGAAACTGGTCCTCCCATGTGTGCCTTGTGGGCGTGTAAATGATAAAGGCCCTTCGGAAATCAGCTGGATGTAGCAAGAACCGCCAGCCCCCCACCCCCACCGCCGGAGCTACCCTTTATCTCTGCAGTTCTCCTACGAACACACACCATGAGCTCACGTGGAGGTTCAGGGTGTGTTTGGACGGCCAGGGGCGTGCATTGGGGTGGGGTGGGAAGGAAGCGAGGATGAGCCCCAGCTTCCGGCTTGAGCATCTGGGTACTCAGGATTGTCACCTGAGCTGGGGGAGTTTCAGGACTGACAATCAGAAGTTCCATTTTGGACATGTTAACCTGGACACGAGATTGGTGACACCCCACCACCCAGAATGACAGGTCACTCTATTCACCTCCTTCTCCACCTCCCCTCCACCCCACCTCCCAGGTACTCTCTACGTGTCACCCGGCTCCATTTTTCATGGCTCTTGTCATTTGTTGATGTTTATTACCTGTGCCACCCACCAAGGATGTAAAGCACAGGGACTTTGTCTCTTCACTCCCAAAGTCCCGGTACCTAGCAGTGGAACCGTACCCGGCTCATGGACAGGGCATCTTAAGTGTCAAGCGACGGAATGAATGAATGAATGAATGAGTGAACTTAAGTGAGTTGGTTGCGCAGGCAATTGGATATTTGAGATGGAAGCCCCCGTATTCTCTTCTCCATTACGTAGCCAGTCTTTGTCTAAACTGCAAAGACGATCACGTTAAAACCCTGCTTGAAGCATTTGGGTGTCCTCTTGCCATTAGGGAAATACCAGATGCTTTAACAGAGCGTGGCTTCCCAGCCCGCCAGGATTCTCAAACCTCTCCAGAGAGGCTTCCTGGTGGCTCAGTGGTTAAGAATCCGCCTGCCAATGCAGGGGACACGGGTTCGAGACCTGGTCCGGGAAGATCCCACATGCCGCGGAGCAACTAAAGCCGTGTGCCACAACTGCTGAGCCCACGTGCCACAACTGCTGAGC
Source organism: Lagenorhynchus albirostris (assembly GCF_949774975.1). NCBI lineage: Eukaryota > Metazoa > Chordata > Mammalia > Artiodactyla > Delphinidae > Lagenorhynchus > Lagenorhynchus albirostris. Next base: position 5,962,622 of record NC_083105.1, read on the forward strand.
CTGAGTGCCACAACTGAAGCCCGCATGCATAGAGCCCGTGCTCTGCAACAAGAGAAGCCACCGCAATGAGAAGCGCACGCACCGCAACGAAGAGTAGCCCCCACTCGCCGCAACTAGAGAAAGCTCGCATGCAGCAACGAAGACCCAACGCAGCCAAAAGTAAATAAATAAAATTAATTAATTAATTAAAAAAAAGAAAAAAGCCTCCCCAGAGCTCGGGCTCTGCAGCCAGACTGCCTGGGTTCAAACCCCAGCTCGGCCCGAGCTAGCTGTGAACTCGGGCAAGTTCTGAGCCTCTTCCCTCCTGCAAATGTTAGAGAGTTGTGGTCAGGATCAAATGAGGTAATAGGCATGAAGCCTCTCAGCCAGTCTCAAGCCCGTGGGAAGCTCTCGTGTGCGGCGGCTGTTCCTGCAGGTCCCAGCTCAGCTGGGCTGACTGGCTTCCTATTTCCTGAGAACACCAGGCTCTCTGTTGCCTCTGGGCTTTTCGGTGATCTGTTCCCTCGGTTCAGAATGAGCGTTTTCCCAGCCTCTTGCAGCTCCATGAGGCGGGCATTGCTTTGGTTTTCTCACAGTTGTGGCTATAATACGTAACACAGTGCTCATCACAGAGTATTACTGAAGCAATTATAACAGTTGCTGGTACTTACTGAGCAAAGCGTAGTTTGGAGCTCATGCTCTGCCCGCTGGCTACATGCATGTCATCATGATATTGTGATCCTGGTATCCCAGCTGTGGTTTATTGAGCACAGATACATGCAGCAGGCCAGCCCAGTGCTAACAGCTGTACGTGGATCCTCTTATGGAATTTTTACAGTACAGTAATCCTCTGAGGGGGGACTTTCATTATGTGCATTTTATAGACAAGGAGACTGAAGCGTAGAAAGGGTCACATGCCCCAGGTCAGAGCTTCTCGACCCTTCGATGCTCTTAAAAGTTATCGAGGACCTCAGAGGGTTTCTGTTGTATGAAGTGTGTCTACCAGTACTTACTGTATGAGAAGCGAAAGCTGAGGCATTTAACCTGTCATTGCAGAAGATGAGAGTGCACTTACTACTGTGTTCCCCTGTAGGCTCAGGAAAAACTTCGGGATTTCAAAATAAGGATTTACTGGATAATAAAGAGGTTACAGAAATTAGAGCAGGGATAAACAACACGAGCTCATAAGGAGCTAGTAAAGAAGCTGATCTGATAAAGACGCAGGCCTCCTAGAGCACAGACTTGAGGACACGGGGAGGGGGAAGGGTAAGCCGGGACGAGGCGAGAGAGTGGCACGGACACATACACACTACCAAGCGTAAGGTAGATAGCTAGTGGGAAGCAGCCGCATAGCACAGGGAGATCAGCTTGGTGCTTTGTGACCACCTGGAGGGGTGGGATAGGGAGGGTGGGGGGGAGGGAGATGCAGGAGGGAGGAGATATGGGAATATATGTATAACTGATTCACTTTGTTATAAAGCAGAAACTGACACACCATTGTAAAGCAACTATACTCCAATAAAGATGTAAAAAAAAAAAAAAAAGCTGAGCTGAGCTCTGAAAGCGCACTCCAGCTCCTCATGGAAACCCTACACGCTTCCGCAGCTTCAGACCATGTTAGTGAGCACAGCCCACACGAGCACACACTCCACCAGCGGTCGGAGCAAGGAATGATCACATGCCTTGCAGCCTCTGGAAGGTCCGCTGTACACGCACCAGAGACTCAGGGCGGAAGAGACAAATAACAGCGTGTATTCATGTGAAAAGAGTCGTGGCCTCACTGTGCCGGGGAAGTGTCCGCGGACCAGACCTCGTGAAGCCCGCCTTCAGTCATGGAGCCGATATCCAGACCCCGGGAGGCAGAATCCAGGGCTCACACCCACACCTACTGTGCTCTAAGCCTTGTGCATTTTAACGGATCTGTGGAATTTTTTCTTGGGTCTCAGCCTTTACCAAGTTTGCAACAATGAGCACGTACAACGTTTATGATTAGAAAAATATTAACAAACAAAATGTTGGAAAAGAAAAAGATCCTGCCATATTAGTGGTTTCCTATGTTTTTCTCAAATATTTGCATATCCCCAAATTCCAATAAAGTACTTCCATAATTCCATACCAAATTTCTCACGAAATTTTTTCTTTATTTTACATTTATTATATCTTTATTGCAGTATTCTTACAGACAATAAACTACTCATATTTAAATAATACAATTTGAGGAAATCCATCATGTGTATATATCTCTGTGAACCCATCACACGCTGTCAATCCAGATACCGAACTTTTTCATTCCCCCTGAAGCTTTCTTGTGCCCTTTTGCAATTCATCTCTTCCACCCACCTAGCACCATGTCACTACAGATGACTTTGCATCTTCTAGGATCTTCTATAAATGGAAAGCTACAAGATGTTCTCTTTTTTTGTTAGGCCTTATTCACCAAGCATAATGATTTTGTGGTTCACTCACGTTGTTGTGTGGTTCTTGGTCGTTGCCGAGTAGAATTCTGTTTCATGGCCTTACCCCACTTTGTGGATCCATTCACCTGTTGATGGACATTTGGTTTGTTTCCAGTTTTTGCTATTACAGATAAAGCCACATGTATTACACGTCTCTGTGTAGACGTACGTTTTTATTCTTTCGGCTAAGCACCTAGGGCTGGAACAGCTGGTTCCTCTGGTGAGTGGCTATTCAGTTGCCAAAGCATCTTCCAAAGTGGCTGCAGCATTTTGCATCCCACCAGCAGTGGGGGAGGGTCATAGTGACCCTCAACCTTTGTGGCACTTGGTAGGGTCAGTCTTCTTTTCGCCATTCTAATGGGTGTGTTCTAATTAGTTTTGAAATTCAGACTCTGCAATAAGTTTCAGGATATTGCTTCAGAAAGAATCCTTTACAAGAAACTTTTGGCATGCCTAGGAATTAATGGCCCACCCACTGTCTCTCCAGTTCCTGTTCCAAAGGATCAGCTGTTAAATGAACATCTTCAAAAAGGGGAGCGGCAGCAGCCAGATCTTTCTGAGACGTAAAATAAAGCAAAATGAAAGCGTTCATTAAAACCACTGTGCCAGGCTTCCCTGGTGGCGCAGTGGTTGGGAGTCCGCCTGCCGATGCAGGGGACGCGGGTTCGTGTCCCGGTCCGGGAAGATCACACATGCCGCGGAGCGGCTGGGCCCATGAGCCATGGCCGCTGAGCCTGCGCGTCCGGAGCCTGTGCTCCGCAACGGGAGAGGCCACAGCAGTGAGAGGCCCGTGTACCACAAAAAAAAACAAAACAAACAAACAAAACCCCACTGTGCCTATTGCAGTGTAGATAGTTAATGAATATTTGTTGACTGAGTATTTAAATATTTTATGATCTAAATAAGAAAGATGGCAAACTGTAAAAACAGTGATTAAAGTCAGGGAGTTTTAGAGCAAGCAGCAGAGATCTTAGGAATTACTGCATTGACCTATTAATTCTAGAATTGAAAGCACTGAGACCTAAGAGATTTGGGGACTTACCTCGGGTTATTCACAAGCATGGTGCTCATCCTGCGGGAAGGACCCAGGACTTTCAACTCCCAGAGAACCCGCCTGCCTCTCAACTATTACGTACCTGCGTTCACACTTATTCTTCTCCAGAAACTTAGATTCCTTACCACTGTTAAATATTTATTGCAAAATATACTCGTTAAACTGGTTAACATTTTCTAACATGAATGATAGAATTATTTAAATGATTGCCAAACTGAATTGCAACAAAAAACATACTTAGTAAATCTATTAAAAGTCAGACTGATGAATATTCGAGCTCTTCTTCATTTTGAAAAATATAGGTTTCATCTAATGAAAAGATATTATTTTAACTTGCTTGTTCATAGCTTATAAAAAATCCATAAGGAGAGGTACAATGTAGAACTATTCAGCCAGCTTCACGCTGTCATATCCCCTTTAAAAAATTCTTAAGTGTAGAGCAATGGGAATATTTTAATGCTATGCTAATGAAATTTGAATATCTGGGCACTTCAGTAGTACCTGCTTTATGAATGGGCAGAAAGATGGTATTTTAAGAGAAAGGTTAAATATTCTCTGATGAGATATGTCTGCCTCCTAAAAACCAGTGAAAGAAGTAATAGCAATTAAGCATTTCATAAAATGTGGGCATTCCTGGAGAGCTCCTAAAGCCGACAGAAGCAGCAGGAAAGGAGTAGAACTCTGTTCTCCAGGACTATCTCATGGTTGTCAAAACGGGGTCCAGGAGACTTCTGGAGAGCTGAAGAATAATTATCCTTCGATGACACGTACATTCTCATGCTCAGACCCAGAGCACATCACGTAAGATCTGTCTTTTATAAATTAAGTTGATTTTGTGAATCAGCTTGGTTTAACTGTGGACGTCCCTTCCTTCCCACGGCTGTTTGATGGCCTCTTTGATCTAGTTACCACAAAACAGCCTATTTAATGTAAGGCCTATAATAGGCTCTGACTTTTCATTTTCCCAGTTCACAAAAATATCTTTTTTCGGCCATGTCTTCCTAGTCACACACCACATTCAGCCAGCTCAAAGCACAGCTGAAAATCTTAGCACAAGGATGACAGCAGCCCCTTCTCTGAAGCTCCCCACCCTGGCCTGCTGCCACGTGCTGGCATCTCAGGCAGAGCTTTACCTGACACAGTGCTGCTGGCCTGTCTCTGAACGTGCAAGCCATGGGTGTGTAAGAAGTCCCCAGGTCACTCCATCGACCTCAGCATCTCTTTCCTCCTTTGTGAAAAGGGGATGGTAAACCCCCTTGTTGTCCTGGGTTGAAGCGTACATGGGTGAGGTCTACAGGAAGTGTGTTGCTGCATCTGTGTGCCTGCTTGTGATTTTAGAGCCAAGCCCACTGAGAGTAAAAGTGCTGTGACCGAGAATATGACGAAGGATGTGCTTATTGAAAAACTCAAAAACTGTATACGGCAGCCGTACCCAGCATTCAGAAAACGATTTCTGGACTTCAGCAAGGAGCCTGATGGCAAGATGAATGTGCATGACTTCAAGAAGGTAGGAGAATGGGTTTCTTTGTGTTTCTATGTTTCCTCCTTTCCTGAAGAAGTTCAGCCGTTTTCTTATACGAACATGCTTTAAAAGATAGACATTAAGTGTTTTCATCATGTGTATATATCTTCATCATGTGTATATATACATCATCATGTATATATTCATCATGTGTATATATCTTCATTAAGGCTTTATTCCAGGGCAAAGCAGATTCATTTCTAGGCATCTTTCAACAATTGAAAAGGATTCTTCTGGCCAAAAATGTCTTTGGCAACTTTCTCAGAGCATGCTTTTGTTGTGGATGTGGCCGGCTTTTGATAGTTAAACTTTCCAAGCGCAGCGTTCATTGTTGCATTCTTTGGCCATCCGCTGAGTACCTGTCTCCCTGCGTGTGGTGGGGCAGCATGCAGGCGGGAGCAAAGCTGCTCGGGCCCCCATCCCTGCCAGCAAGGGGTCCCCGCCATGCTGTGATAACAGAGCTGTGGTTTGTTCCTGCAGAAAGTGGGGAAAAATCCTGGCAGGGAAAATGCGAGGCTCAGAGTGCTGATTTGCATGTGCTTGTGGGAACTGGCGAGGTTCTGCCAGAAAGGACTCCGTTTGAAGGGTTCTGCATAGACTTCTCAGGAACTAATTTAAATGATTGCTTAAAATTCCTATTACGGTCCCTCTAGCTAATCATCTTCAGCTATTTTTAAGAGGAGCATTGCAGCTAATAGGTAGCAGTGTCCGTGTGGACAAATTTAGAAGAAGGCAGTGAAATGTATTTCCAAGAAGAGAAGAATTATATTAGTAGCTGCAATTATCTAGCGCCTGCCCCCATGCCAGGCTCTGTATTAGCCTCTTTCCTATCTCATTTCCAAGCCTCCTGACGGCGGCCGCGTGGAGGATGGATGGATGAGGGAGCCGGCTGGAGGCACAGGGATGGGATTAGATGGCTGTCGAAACAGTCCAGACCTCCCCTTCCCCACACAAAATACACCAAGTGGAGGATCTGATGTTTGCGAGCATACGGGGCATGGTGAGGAGAAAGGGGGGTAATGGGTAAGGGAGAGGAAAGACTCAAGGATGGTTCCTAGATTTCGGTTTGGGGGACCAGGGCTGATAATTAGTCACTGCTAACTCCGATGGGGGCAACTTCAGTGGGGTTAGGGTGCTAAATGGATGGGAATCATGGAACTCTCCCAGGGCGCCTGGTCCTAGACTCAAGCCCCGAGCCACCTGGCAGCGGTCCTGGCCCCGACTCACAACAGTCTCGAATGACCACGGCGCTCAGCGGTCTTGATTCACAGAGTCAGTTCACAGGTTCACAGGAAATCAGGCATCAACCCGTCTGCCTCTGACTTTCCAGAGGGGGAAAGCGGCTGCCTTCGAGAAGGGCCGTAGGTGGCAGCAAAGCTGGGACTGACACCCGCGACTCTGAGGCCAGCTTCTCACCTGCTCACCTGAGAGCACCTTTACGTCCGTCAGCTGAGCCGAGCGGTTTCCACCTTAGGCTTCGTCGGCCGTCGATGAGCCAGGGGCTCCCTCGTTCACGTGGCTAGTTCCTGCCCCAGAGCACTCTCCCGAAAGTTCGGCCAGCAGCCGCTCCGTTCTCAGCCTGGGGCAGCCTCTTCGCCAGTGGTTCAGGCCTGGAGTCTCGGAGTCCTCCCTGACTGTCCTCTTTCTCTCACACCCACGTCCAGCGCATCACCCGCGCCTCTCGGCCCCTTGAACTCGCCCCAGGATACAGCACCTGCTCGCCAGCCCCGCTCCCAGCCAGCCGCCCTCTCCTGGGCTGTTACAGCGCCCCCCCCCCCGCCCTCCCCTGCTCCTGCCTTGCTCGCTACAGCTTAGTCGCAGCTCAGCCGCCCGGGGGACCCTCCAACAAGTCAGTGAGAGCGGGCCACGCCTGCTCGGGACCCTCCAATGGCTCCCCCCATCACTCGTATAAAAACCAGAGTCCTAGAAGGCCCACGACCCAGCCACCCATCGCCTCTCTGACCCCAGCTCTCACCGCCCTGCTTGTCCGTACGCTTCAGCCACACCGGCCTCCTGCTCTCCCCTCACCGCCTGCCAGCCTTGGTCCGAGCCGGCCGTCCCCGTGGGGAGCACGGCCTGACCTCCACCCCCGTGACCTCCTTTACCCTATTTCTCTTTTCACGGCGCTGTCACCAACTGCCACCCACATGTACTTACCGTTCTTTAGTTCATTTCTTTATTTTGCTTGTTCGCTTGTCCTCCTCCATGAAGACGTATGCTCCGAAGGGAGACATCGTTACCTCTTCTGGACAGTGATGCATCCCAAGTGTCTGGCACAGAGTAGGGCCCGGCAGGCGTTTGCTGAATGAACGGATGAACTTGATGAACTTGAGTAACTAGAATCCCCAGCGGGCCCTGAATGGACTCAGGTGGCAACCGAAGGTGTTTCAGAAGCCCGTTGGAATCCCTGAACATGAAGCCGGTTCCCGTACCTCTCTGTGGCAAACCCACCCTAGCTCCCTTCTCTGCCCCCTGGCTGTCTGCATTCCAGCCGACCTGAGGGGCAGCCACAGGAATGGTCGTTCTGCCCTTGCTTCACGGTGGAGCCTCCCTGTTTCCTGGCTTCCCCGAGATGTGCCATTGGTGGGGAAAGGAAACAGAAGCCACTAGAGGACCCATATGCAGGGGAAGAGGCTTGTCGTCATTTCAAGAGACTAACAGTCAGTTCCCTGGGAACACAGTCAGGCAACTAGTCTACTGGTTTCCCTTCTAGTGACTTGTTAGGTTTAACCTTTGGAAACATCCTGTCGTGACCAACCATTTAACTTGAAGATCAATAACCGTGGGGTGATTATAAACAGACTACTAGGGACCCAGATTTCAACTCTATAAGCTGATAACCTCAAAGCATTGTATAAATGTTTTCATTGTTAAATAAATTATTTATAGATCAGAGTGATTCCACTACTGGTGAAGTCAGAGCTGGAAAAATCATGGACTTCTACTGTAGAAGGAAACAAGAATTTAGATTAGACATAAAGCAGGGCATCCAGAGGTTAAAGGTTTCCAACTTCAGTGGCAAAAGGAAACCTTTGAAGCCGCCTCCTTTAGAGAGCTTTAGGTATAAATGATGACGATAGTTCCGCAATGGTAATAACAGCAGTAATAATAACCACGATGGCAACGCCAACCATGATAACGCCAACCACGATAACGCCAACCATGGTAACGCCAACCTTGGTAACGCCAACCATGATAACGCCAACCATCGTGGGAACAGTGACGCTCATGGTGCTGGCCCTCACTACACGCAGCATTCGCTGACCCACCAACGTGCAGGCACTGGGGAAGTTGCTTCACATACTTCATTTATAATCCTCGTAGGAGCCCCGTGAGGTATAGATCACACTACGCTCATTTCACAGATGAGGAGACCAAAGCTTAGGAGTTAAGATCGTGGCTCAGCGTTGTTCAGCTGGTAAGCCATTCAGGCACTTGGATTTGAATCCACGCTGGTCTGTATCAGCCTCAGACCCTTGCTAGGTGTGACACCGGCTTGGTGGGTGTAATACAGGCTAGCTGGGTATAATTGATGGCAGCTTTGAGGTTGGATCTAGCCTCAGAGTTTGGTGGGAAGGACTTTGCTTTCAATAACAATGCCCCTTCACTTCTTCCTACCATTTCGGTTGTGGAGAGGCAACGTTCTTGCCCTTCTGTTCTCCCAAATCTCTATCTCACCAGTTAGTACTGCAGTGGCTGCAGGGTTTCATGCCCGGGGAATTGGGAGTGAAGATCTAAGTCCCATGTACCCTCGCCCAATGGCTCGCCCAATTCTGTGTCCATGCACTTGTTCATCGTTTGAACATAGGCACCGCTTGGCCGTTGGCCTGCATACCTTGCACTCTAAATGAGAAGTGCTAATTATTTATTCTCACCAGCCATCGCCTTCCCTGTGGCGGGGGCGGGAAGTGATTGGCTACACAGGCTGTATGAGGGAGAGCCGTAAGAATAGAATCCAGAGCCCGGCACGGGCTTCCAGGCCAGTGAGTCCACAAGTCCCTGCATTGCCGTTGCTGAGACCCTGTTACTGGTTTTCACCCCCATGGTCAGGAAGTTTTTGTCTGCTATACAAATTCAATTTGTTAACTAATAATTGATCTTTCCCCTTTTTCTCTCTTGAGTGTAAGAGATCTCAGAGTTTCTGGTTAGTGTGGGGTAACCAGGGACACCACACTGAGTTGACAGCCCTGACAGAGGAGTGGGGTTTTCATGAACTCAGTTGGGGTTTTCATGAACTCAATGTGCTTTTCATGGTTAAGTGTACAATTCCCACTGGTGGAGGGGAAAGGAATTTCTGGAACTGTACTAGACCTGGCCTGCGTACTTTGCATCATACATTAAACCAGCATTCACAACAACCCTGTAACACATATTCTTTCTCCCAGGAAATCCCCCTCTCCCAGTTCACTGCTCTGACCACTGCACTGCAAAGCCTGTGACTATCACGCATTTTTAAATGTGTCAATTTATTTAAATAATGAGTCAAGAACTGGTAATGTGGCAAGAAAACTGTTTTTGAGTTTTAAGGTAATCTAGAATCTTTATATTCCTTCTGTAGATACATTCTCTTCCCCTTTCCCTGTCCTTCATTTGACGAATTAGCAGCAAACCCCCAAAACAGTGGCTTAAATTGAAAAAGTAGCTGTTTTTTTTCCTATAACAACGAGTCCAGAGGTTGTTGGTATTGGGCCAGTGCAGCAGCTCTACAGTGTCTTCAGAGACCCAGGTTGCTTCTAGCTTTTTACTCTTCCGGTCTTATCCTCAAGTATGCAAGATAGCTGCTGGAACACCAGCCATCACACACATGTTTCAGGCATAAAGAAAGGGAAAAGGGAAGGGCAAAAGGCTTGAGCCATAGAAGTCTTTCCTTTTTAATGGGCTTTCTTGGAAGCTCCTCCCACTTACATTTTATTGTAATGTATTGTAAGCTTCCACCTGTATTTTATTGACCAGGACTGTGTTATATGGCCATACTGATCTATAGAGAAGAATGGGAAATAGTATAAATACAAATATATATATATATAATTTTTTGGCTGGGCACACTACAGAAAAAGCAAGGTTCTGTCCCCATGGGAGAAGGAGAGAATATGTATTAGGCAGGCAAGTACAACAGTCTCTGCTATCCTTCCCCTCAGTAAACATTTTGAGGGTGCCTGTTGCATACTTGGAATAGGACTAAGCCACATGGGGAACATGGATAAAGCAGGAGTTTCATTGCTTGGGACTAGTGACCCACGGGAAACATAAAATGACTAAACACCCAAGGACACATAAGTCAAGATTAGCCTAATTGTGTAATTAGACTAACTAAACTGTTCCATTCATCAGGAATTTGAGGGCAGCTTTACAATTCCAGTTCCCTGTAATTGGCTGTTCCTAATGGGAAACTGTTATTCTTCATACTCAGTAAATACACTGAACATTGTTTAGCTCACTGTTATTCTTAGTCCTATTTCTGGCATCCCAGCAGAGGCCTCTGGAGACAGACACGGGCTGCAGAGCTCATCAGCTAACACAAACAGAGCCCCTGAGACATGGGTAAGGGAAGCAGGAGTCTGTAGTGGCCCAGCCCAGCATCCCAGGCCCTTAGCAGCCTCAGCCCCTTGCTTCTGCACCTGCTTGAAGGCAAGGGCATCTCACCTTGCCTCGTAGGAGGTGAGCTTTCCTTCCTCCCTCCAGCAGACCACCTTATGCCCTCTGGGTGCTGGTCAAACTCACACATCTGGGGAACTGGCACCTTCCCCACCCTCTACCATCAGTTCCTAATCCCACGCAGTCTTACTCACCTAGGGACAGGGACCCCGATGTAAACCAAGCCCCACAGACACCCTTGAGCATCTCACAGCTGTTCCTTACAGCGTCCTAATCTTGCAGATGTCTTAAGGAGGTGACCAGTTGTGTGTTCGAGGTCCCTCACGTCTTCATTTTTGTTGGTCCAAGCTCCACACAGCCATCAAAAGTCTATATTTATTTCTGCATCTTCCGGCAACAACTCTCGGCCAGAGGCTAAAACTGGACTCTCTCGGCCTCTGGCTGCACCCAAGCTGGCCAGTTCCTCCAGGGCAGGGGCAGTTGCAGACCCTCAATGTCAGTTGACCATACCTCTAGGGCTTCGTTTTTGCCTTTGTGTTCTCATGGCCTTCCTCTCAGGTGTGCCTTTGTCTCCTAAGTACCACTGTGTGGGGACTTGCATCTTGCTTTTGAAAGTTTTCAGTTTAGGTCCTTAGACTCCAGCCCTGAGCAGTTCCAGAGGTCAGCACATGTCCAGAAGGGGAAACCAGTCATGCTTTAAGCCTGTCCCCTCACATCTCCAAGTTTGCCACTCCAGCACCACATAACTAGCTCTGCTGGAGTGGCCCTCTGCCGGGCCCAAGCCTATTTCTCAGTCCAAAGTCCACTCCCAGAATCATCAGCTGTTCCCAGGGAAAATGCAGTTGCATAGCCTCGGTTTGCCTCTGAAGGGTCGGTCCTTCCCACCTTGGAATTTTGGTCTCTTTAAACCTCATGTCTCTCATGGCTTTCTGATGCCTTTTTATTATTTTTAATTGATTGAGCTTTTCTCGTTGTTTTCATTGGGAATATTTGCTTGCTGTGAATTACTGCATCCTATCCAAAAGCAGAAGTTGAGGTCTGTCATTTTTGTCTTTTCAAAGTAACAACTTTACTTTTATTGTTATTTTTCTCTTGTGTATTTGTTTTATATTTCTTTATTTCTGCTGTTACCTCCATTGTTTTCCTCCTTCTACCTGACTGGGATTTAATTTGCTTTTCTTTTTCTAATTTCTTGAGATACAATGTTAGATCATTGCTTTTCAGCCTTTAGTTCTCTAATGTATGAATTGATGGCTATCCATTGCCCTTTAGGTGCAGGCTTAGCCACATCATACAAGTTTCAGTTTATCATATTTTCACTGTCATTCAGTTCAAAATATTTTATAATTTCCCTTGTGATTTCTTCTTTTTTCCAATGGCTTACTGTTTAATTTCTACACAGTTGGGATTTTCTAGTTTACCTTTTATTATTGATTTTGAAGTTGATTCCATTGTGAAGTCTAAATGACTTCAACTGATCCTTCAAAATATATTGAGGCTTGGATTATGACCCAACATAGAGACAATTTTGGTAAATGTTCCGGAAGCACTTGAAAAGAATGTGTACTCCATCATGGACCTTTAGTTTTCTAAGTATGTATATGAGGTTGATTGTATTCATTGTGTTTTTCAGAACTTCTATATTCTTATCACAGTTTTGCCTGCTCATCCCATTAGCTGTTGAGAGAAGTGTGTTGAAGTCTATCATCTGTGGATTTGTCTAGTGAGATTCTTTTTAATTCTGTGGATTGTTGCCTTATTCACGTTGAAGCTAAATTATCGGGTACACATAGACTTAGAAATGCTGAAACTTCCTGTGAATTGTCTCCTTTTCATATGACATGCCTTCTTGATACAGAGTAATGCTTCTTCCCTTCAAGTCTACTTTTGTCTGATAATAATATAGTTACTTCAACCTTCTTTTGATTTGCGTTAGCATAGTATATCTATTTCTATCTTTTTACTTCAGACTTTCTGGGTACTTACATTTAAAGTAAGTCTCATGTGGACAGGATATAGCTGATATTTTAAAAGATAAAGTGTGACAGTCTTAGTCTTCTACTTGGAGTATTCAGTCCATTTTATATTTAATTACTGATATAGTTGATTTTATCATCTTAATTCTATCATCTTAATTCTTTTTTACTCAGCTGTCTCATGACCTTTCTTTTCTGTCCTTTCTTGCCTTCTTTTAGATTATTTAACTATTCCTACCATTCTCTTTTCCCCCTCTATCAGCTTATTGGTGAATACATTCCTCCGTCAGTCTTTAGCGGCTGCCCTGGAGATTGCAACATGCATCCTTGTCATACTGTATGTAGTTAAATAGAAATTATGTTTACCACTTCTCTAGCAATGCTAGATATAAAAATACCTTAATTTCATTTATCCCTTTCTATCTTTTACATTATTTTTGTCATGCATTTAAATTCTACATCTATGCTAAATCCCACAAGACTGTTTTTTTATGGTAAATAAGATGCCATATGTATCTACATATTTACCCTTGTTGTCATTCTTTCTATCTTACATTTTTGTGTATTTGCACCTGGACTAATTTTTACTCTGCCTGAAGACTCACCCTTTGTCCTTCTTTTAAGGCAAATGTCCTGGCAACTAACTCTCTGGGTTTCCATAGTTTATTCAGATTTCCTTAGTTTTAACGTCACATTGTTTTTCTGTCCAGGATTCCATTCAGGATCCCACATTACATTTCATCATCATGTCTCCGTAGGCTCCTCCTGGCTGTGACAATTTCTCAGACTTTCCTTGCTTTTGGCGACCTTGACAGTTTTGAGGAGTACTGCTCAGATATTTTGTAGAATGTACCTCTATCGGGATTTGTCTGATATTTTTCTCATGATTAGACTGGAGCAATGCTTTGGGGAGGAAGACCACAGAGATAAAGTTCCCTTCTCATCACATCACATCAGGCAGAGGCTGTCAACATGACTTATACTGTTGATGTTGACCTCGATCACCTGGCTGAGGTGTGTTTGTCAGGCTTCTCCTCTATAAACTTAATTTTTTTTTTCCTCTTTCTCTTTTTCCATACTGCACTCTTTGGGAAAAAAAGTCACTATGTACAGCCCACAGTTAAGGGGTGGGGAATTATTATGCTCCACCTCTTTAAGGGCAGGATATCTACATAAATTATTTGGAATTCTTCTGCAAGGGAGACTTGTCTCTTCTCTCCCATTTATGAATTTATTCAATTATTTCTTTATATCAGTATGGACTCATGCCTCATTTTCCTTCAAATGTCTATATGATCCTCAATAATGTATTTGTTTTCACTCCTGATATTGGTGATTTTTAATCTTTTCTCTTTGCTCCTTGAATAGTCTAACTAGAGACATCACTTTTATTGCTCTGTTTATCAGATAAGCTGTGGTTTCATTGATTATTTTATATTGTTTGTCCATGTTTTAGTTCATTGTTTTCTGCTCTTATCTTTATTATTTCTTTTTTTTTAACATCTTTATTGGAGTATAATTGCTTTTCAATGGTGTGTTAGTTTCTGCTGTATAACAAAGTGAATCAGCTATACATGTACATATATCCCCATATCTCCTCCCTCTTGCATCTCCCTCCCACCCTCCCTATCCCACCCCTCTAGGTGGTCACAAAGCACCGAGCTGATCTCCCTGTGCTATGCAGCCGCTTCCCACTAGCTGTTTTACGTTTGGTAGTGTATATATGTCCATGCCACTCTCTCACTTCGTCCCAACTTACCCTTCCCACTCCCCGTGTCCTCAAGTCCATTCTCTACGTCTGTGTCTTTATTCCTGTCCTGCCCCTAGGTTCATCAGAACCATTTTTCTTGTTTTTTTTAGATTCCATATATATGTATTAGCATACAGTATTTGTTTTTCTCTTTCTGACTTACTTCACTCTGTATGACAGACTCTGGGTCCATCCACCTCACTGCAAATAACTGAATTTCATTTCTTTTTATGGCTGAATAATATTCCATTGTATATATGTGCCACATCCTCTTTACCCATTCATCTGTCAGTGGATACTTAAGTTGCTTCCATGTCCTGGCTATTGTAAATAGTGCTGCATTGAACATTGTGTTACATGACTCTTTTTGAATTATGGTTTTCTCAGGGTATATGCCCAGTAGTGGGATTGTTGGGTTGTATGGTAGTTTTTTAAGGAACCTCCATAATGTTCTCCATAGTGGCTGTATCAATTTACATTCCCACCAACAGTGCAGGAGGGTTCCCTTTTCTCCACACCCTCTCCAGCATTTATTGTTTGTAGATTTTTTGATGATGGCATTTCTGACTGGTGTGAGGTGATACCTCATTGTAGTTTTGATTTGCATTTCTCTAATGATTAGTGATGTTGAGCATCCTTTCATGTGTTTGTTGGCAATCTGTATATCTTCTTTGGAGAAATGTCTGTTTAGGTCTTCTGCCCATTTTTGGATTGGGTTGTTTGTTTTTTTGTTATTGAGCTGCATGAGCTGCTTGTAAATTTTGGAGATTAATCCTTTGTCGGTTGCTTCATTTGCAAATATTTTCTCCCATTCTGAGGATTGTCTTTTCGTCTTGTTTATAGTTTCCTTTGATGTGCAAAAGCTTTTAAGTTTCATTAGGTCCCATTTGTTTATTTTTGTTTTTATTTCCATTTCTTTAGGAGGTGGGTCAAAAAGGATCTTGCTGTGTTATATGTGATAGAGTGTTCTGCCTATGTTTTCCTCTAAGAGTTTTATAAAGTGTCTGGCCTTACATTTAGGTCTTTAATCCACTTTGAGCTTATTTTTGTGTATGGTGTTAGGGAGTGTTCTAATTTCATTCTTTTACATGTAGCTGCCCAGTTGTTCCAGCACCACTTATTGAAGAGGCTGTCTTTTCTCCACTGTATATTCTTGTCTCCTTTATCAAAATAAGGTGACCATATGTGCATGGGTTTATCTCTGGGCTTTCTATCCTGTTCCATTGAGCTATATTTCTGTTTTTGTGCCAGTACCATACTGTCTTGATTACTGTAGCTTTGTAGTATAGTCTGAGGTCCAGGAGCCTGATTCCTCAATCTCCGTTTTTCTTTCTCAAGATTGCTTTGGCTATTCGGGGTCTTTTGTGTTTCCATACAAATTGTGAAATTTTTGTTCTAGTTCTGTGAAAAATGCCATTGGTAGTTTGATAGGGATTGCATTGAATCTGTAGATTGCTTTGGGCAGTATAGTCATTTTCACAATGTTGATTCTTCCCATCCAACAACATGGTACTCCATCTGTTTGTATCACCTTTAATTTCTTTCATCAGTGTCTTATAGTTTTCTGCATACAGGTCTTTTGTCTCCTTAGGTAGGTTTATTCCTAGGTATTTTATTCTTTTTGTTGCAGTGGTAAATGGGAGTGTTTCCTTAATTTCTCTTTCAGATTTTTCATCATTACTGTATAGGAATGCAAGAGATTTCTGTGCATTAATTTTGTATCCTGCTACTTTACCAACTTCATTGATTAGCTCTCGTAGTTTTCTGGTAGCATCTTTAGGATTCTCTATGTATAGTATCATGTAATCTGCAAACAGTGACAGTTCTACTTCTTTTCCAATTTGGATTCCTTTTATTTCTTTTTCTTCTCTGATTGCTGTGGCCAAAACTTCCAAAACTATGTTGAATAATAGTGGTGAGAGTGGACAACCTTGTCTTGTTCCTGATCTTAGAGGAAATGCTTTCAGTTTTTCACCATTGAGAATGATGTTTGCTGTGGGTTTGTTGTATATGGCCTTTATTATGTTGAGGTAGTTTTCCTCTACGCCCACTTTCTGGAGGGTTTTTTATCATAAATGGGTGTTGAATTTTGTCGAAAGCTTTTTCTGCATCTATTGAGATGATCATATGGTTTTTCTTCTTCAATTTGTTAATATGGTGTATCACATTGATTGATTTGCGTATATTGAAGAATCCTTGCATCCCTGGGATAAATCCCACTTGATCATGGTGTATGATCCTTTTAATGTGTTGTTGGATTCTGTTTACTAGTATTTTGTTGAGAATTTTTGTATCTGTGTTCATCAGTGATATTGGCCTATAGTTTTCTTTTTTTGTGACATCTTTGTCTGGTTTTGTTATCAGGGTGATGGTGGCCTCGTAGAATGAGTTTGGGAGTGTTCCTCCCTCTGCTATATTTTGGAAGAGTTTGAGAAGGATAGGTGTTAGCTCTTCTCTAAATGTTTGATAGAATTTGCCTGTGAAGCCATCTGGTCCTGGGCTTTTGTTTGTTGGAAGATTTTTAATCACAGTCTCAATTTCAGTGCTCCTGATTGGTCTGTTTATATTTTCTATTTCTTCCTGGTTCAGTCTTGCAAAATTATTTCTTTTCTTCTACTTATTTCCTTCTACTTTTTCTGTAATTTGTCTGACACACAGGAGATCTTCCTTAGAATGTTCATCTTGTGAACCTGGTGGTAAAATCCAGGAAAGTGTGCCCACTGCTGAGACTGGGCCCCCAGGAGTTTCTCATTCTCAAGCTAATCCTCACTCAGCTCCCAGCACTTTGTCAGAATCACCACTCAAGTGTTCCTTCCAGTTTGTGGCCACAGTGGTTTCTGCTCCAGGTAAGCTGATGTTGGCCATGATTCCCTGTGTACATCTGTCCCTCTAGATTTCAAATTTCTCTGATGGTTCTAAGAAAAGCCATTGATTTTTCATTTGTTCAGCTTTTTTCTTGTTGTAAGGATGGATGTGATGACTTCAAAGCTCTTTACATGTTGAACCTGAAAGCAGAATTCCACTCTTACTTTGTGAAGATGTTTTAGCCGGGAGTAGCATTTTACGTTGGCAGTTATCTTCTCCCAGCATTTTAAAGATATCACTGCATTGTCTCCTGGCTTCTGTCAGCTCTGCTGTTAAATAAACCACCAGTCTTATTGTTGCTTGTTTGAATGTAGTGTGTCTTTTGTTCTCTGGAAGCTTCTGAGATTTTCCCTTTGTCTTTGGATTTCATCCGTTTTAGAAATGTGTCTAAGGGTGCTTGTCTTTGTATGCATCCTGCTGGGGTTTACAGTTCTTCTTGAATCTGTAAGTTGTTGTGTTTAATCAAAAATTTTTGTGAAAAATTCTCAGCCATTATCTCTTCTCCTTTTGCTTATGCCCCGCTCTCTCTGTTACTCTTGGATTCCAATTGTGTATGTTACTCCTGGTCACAATATCCCATGGGTCTCTTTCATTCTTTTATGTATTTTCCACTATTTCTCTCTCAGTGCTTCAGTCCCATTGACCTGTCTTCCAGTTCATTAATCCTCTGTTCTGCTTTTTCCAGTCTGTGGTTTTATTCATATAGTTCTTAATTTTAGTATTTTTTTCAGTTCTGGGATGTTCATTTGGTTTAAAATATATTCCATACCTGTGTCTTTACTTCTGTTGTCTCAAAATATTCCTGAATTTTTAAAAACGTATTTATAGCCATTTAAACTCCTTTTCCTGCTAACTCCAGTATTGGGATCACCTGTAGAACTTTTTCTATTGTCTGTTTTTCCCCTTGATTTAGGGTCACATGGTCCCGGCTCTTGGCATGCTGGACAGATTTTCATTGAATGTCAGATGTTGTGTTAAGAAAATTGAGAGGCTCTAGATAATGGGTCACCCTTTCCTTTGCTTGTCAGATAGACTGGGGACTGATGCCCTTAATCCAGTTAGGGAATGAATCAGTTTGAGGCTGGATTGCAGTTTTTCAAGGCTCCAATTGCCTTTTTTTTTTTTTAAACTCCTTTTTAGGGTATAGTCATCAAAGTTTTTAACTCAGAGTGTGGGTTATTTTCTGAGCCATCACCCCTGAGAAGTCCTGAACTCCATCTAACCTTAGTTTCCTCAGGACCCAAAAAGGTGACCAAAAAAAAAAAAAATCTCTTCAGCTTTTCTGGTCTTTCTGCCTTGATTCCTCAGTCTTCTGCCCCACATGGCTTCTGAATTCAGCAAGTATCAGGGAAAAACTGGCAGTGTCGTCGTTGGTTCTCTGTTTTCCCTTCTTGCCAGGAACCTGACCATTCAAGTCTCTAATTTTGGTCTTTGTGGCCCCATGAGCGCCACTTGTGTCTCTATCAGCTGGTAGTGACTGTCTGCCTGGGCCAGCAGCCCCCGTCCTGAGCCCTGGCCCTGCTCCCAGAATGGGTCCATGACCTACTTTTCCTCTGAGTACTGAGGTCCCTCTTTGCTCAGACTTGTGTCCCTTTGAGTCCTGGTTGTCTCAGCAGCTATCTATATGTCAAACAGATGTTTTGCTGTATTTTATCTGGCTTTTCTGTTTTTTCTCAGTAGAAGCAAAGGTCTGCAAGCTGAACACCAGCCCTTCCCTTTTTGATGGGCATTCACTTCTTTTTCTCTTTTATTTTTCCTCTTTAAACAATTGTTCTTTATGTATCTCTACATACGGATGCTTTCATCTCTATGGAAAGGATTCCCAGGAGTAGGTGCTTGGTCTAAGATAATATATTTTTTAATGTTAACACATGTTGTCTGTGTGCTTTTTTAAAAAAAAACTACAGAATTTCATATTTCTAACAGCTGTGTGTGAGAGTATCTTTTTCTCTAACCCCTGTTATGTAGCATTATAGCTCTTTTTAATTTTTGCTGCTCTGATAGTTTTAAAATGATACCTCAGTTTAAATTTCATTTGCATTTATTTCCCTGACTACTAGTGAGCGTATGTTTTGTTTCGTTTTTTTGCCATGAGAATTTGTTCTTTTGCAAGTTGCCTATTTACATCCTTTGCCTTCTTGTTAACTTATAAGAGGTTTAAACATCATTATTTATCCCTGTCTTCCTAAGAAGCCCGGGCCTCCCACTTTACCCCCATCCTCTAGATTGTCACCACGGGGACTTTCTCCCCATATGGCTCTGTATCCCTTAACCTGACCTCAGCTTTTCCCCTCCCAGCTGCCACAGCTCTTCTCTGACACTGTTCCATTTGCATCAACTCCAGCCTGGTTCTTTCCCAGGGGCATGCTTCCCTGCAGCCCTCCCTCCCTCCCTGAGGTGTACATCTACAAGGGCAGTTATCTCTGTCTTTTTTATTCTCTGCCCTGTCCCCAGCCTCTAAAACAGGACCCAGCACAAAACAAGCGTTCAATATTTTTTGAATGAGCCCATCAATTTTGAAGCATTGTAGAACTGTGGTTTAAAATGCCCACTCTGAGCCAGGCTGCCAGGGTTCAAATCCCAGCTCCGTTCCTTAACAACTATGTGACCTTGGGCAAACCTCTCTGTGCCTCGGTTTCCGTATCCCTAAATGGAGATCATTTTAGTAGCTATACCGTAGGATTGTTATAAGGATTAAATGAGCTGATTAAGCTGAGTGTATTAATTTCCTAGGAATTTGTAACAAATTCCCACCAACTGGGTGGTTTAAACAGCAGAGATCTCTTCTCTCACAGTTCTGGAGGCCAGGAGCCTGAAGGCAAGGTGTCAGCAGAGTCCTCCCTGCGACGGTTGCACAGGAGGACTCTTCCTTGCCTGTTCCAGTTTCTGGCGGCTGCTGGCAGTCCTTGGCGGCGTTCCTTGGTTTGGTAGCTGCCACCACTCTGATCTCTGGCCTCTCCCTTCTGTCTCTGTGTCTTCGCCTGATGTTCTCCTCTCCCTGTGTCTGTGTCCAGGTTTCCCTCTTCTTATAGGACTCCAGTCATTGGATCTAGTGCCCCCACCCAATCCAGCGTGACCTCAACTTAACTTGATTACATCTGCAAAGACCTTGTTTTCATGAAAGGTCACATTCCCAGGAACCTGGGTTAAGACTTCAGCATATCTTTTGGGGAGACACAATCAACTCAGTCCAATATGTGAACCCTTTCAGTAGGGCCTGGCACCAGAGGTCAGGAACTTCGCTGTTTTGTTCGCTCTTGTATTCCTGGTAGCTTGAATAGTGCCTGGTATATCGGTGTCCCTCAATATCTCTTGAATTAACTAACGATTTATTAACCCTTTGTCTTCTGCACTACAGATATATTTTACAATCTATCATTTGTCTTTTTGTTTTATTATATCTTTTGCCATTAAAATGTTTTAAGATTTTGTACAACCCAATATCTTCTATCCTTTCTTCCTCTTTTCTTTTTTTTTTTTTTAAAATAAATTCTAGGCTTGAAGTCTTGGTTAATAAAGTTTCATTCTTCTACCCACCCCATGCCCCCCACCCCGCACCCAGCTCTCTGTCATATTTTTCAGATAATCTAGACTTTATTGCAAGAATTTTTACTGCTTTATTTTTTAAACGTGAATGCTTAATCTGTATGGAATTAATTGTGTAAGATGGGGCTCTTCTATATTTTCCTTTGTCATTTGGGAAATTCTCATTATAGTAGGGTGTACATCTGAAAATTCCCATTTTGTTGCACTTATCTATACATCTTTTTCTATATCAATGTAATTTTTTTTTTTTTTAGTTTAGTAAAGCAGATCTTTCCTTATTTTTCTTCCTTTCTAAATTTTCTTGGCTACTCTCAGGCCGATTTATATTTTCACATATAAGCTTTATTGCATTACCCCCAAATACATTATTAGGGTCATAATTGGACTTGCATTAACTTTATATATTGAAAACATCTGCTTTTGTAATGGAGAAGAGAGAGAGAAAGACGCGCACAGAGCAGAGGGTGGCCGGCTGCTCAGTGGTAGCTTCTGCCGCACTTGACCTTATGCTTGGCTTTGGGCCCGTGGTTTGTCTCCACCTGCCCTTTGAACAACAGATGTGATTCCAGGACTTGAGAACAGCCTCCTCTGAAGGAGGACTGGCTTGTCTGCTTTCATCTGCAATCTTCACGATTTGTTACTGAAGTACTGGTTTCATCTGCCCGTGGAATATGCTAAGATTTTACACGTGTGCAAAAGTGCACTAGGTTCTGGGTATTTGCCTCCAAGGTTAGACACGTCTGGTCGATTTGCAGGTCACCCCTGGGATTCCCCTTGACACTGAAGGCTGGCAGGTCACCTTGCCTTTTATTCTCATTTCACAGTTTCTGAAGGTTGCATTTAGGCTCAGCATTTTGTCATTCTGAGTCATCTAAACACAAGTTTAGTCTTGTTGTGTTCTACAGGGATAATATATTAAAAAAAAAACCCGCTAAACCAAATCATCATTGTCATTGTTTTGTCATCATCATGCCTGCAGCAAAAAAGAAAAGAAAAACCCTACTGTTTTACAACTTCCTGTTTGTTACCAAACCATCAGTCTGTCTTGAAGGTCCAGAGTTGGGCAGTATGGTTGGAGGACGGATTGTTTTTGGAAATGTGGTTCAGCACCATCACCCATGGATTGGGTGGAACTAGATCAGGTGGACTGGATAGATCTAGCCTATGGATTAGACATTTCTAGATTTGGGGGAGTGGTTGGATTGTGGTCATGGTATCTTTCTAGAGGTCACAGCATTGCCACCAAACTTATAGAATCCCATAGACTCAAAGAGCTGGAAAGGACCTCAGAGCTCATGCACCTACCATCCATCACTGTCTCTTCATTATCCTCCCTCTCCGTTGTTCACCACCTCAGGGGATGCTTCCCTTACCCAGTGATGTTGGACACGGAGTGTGGCAGATGTGACCTGAGCATCAACCTTAAATCTGCTTGTGTGGTCTGGCTTGGCCTTGGGCTCCAGTGATGGGCTATTAGAAGAGCTTGCCCAGGGCAGCTGCTGTCCTTTCAGTTTGGTCCCCAGAATGAATGCGTGTGAAACAGGCCTAAACCCGACCTGCAGCCTGAATCAGAAACATCTAGCCATCTTATATCAGCCAAACTGCACTTGACCTGCAGATCCACTAGGGCAAGAATAAATGTTTGTTTTGTTGTCGGCCACCAAATTTTGGATGGTCGTTATGTGATAGCTGACTCAGAGTCTCTGTCCCTGGTGTCACTCTGTTCCAAACATGTGGTCCACAAAGGCTTGGGGAGCACCCAAACCCGGTCTGAACTGTGTCCTCTGCAGACTGCCGGGCAGCTCATTGGAGTGGGGAGTGATTCACCTCCCAGTGTGTGGCTGTCCATTGCTTGTAGAGTCTGAGCCTCAACTGTGAGTCCAGACTCAGCCACCAGTGCTGGGCTGTTGTCATTGGCTACCAAGCATCCCTTGGCAGTACCCCCAGTGGAGTTATTTGAGTGTCTCTGTGCTCAAGCATGTCCTTGGGGACAGGTGTCAGTGTCTCTGGGCTTCAGGCTCCTCATCTGTGGGTGACTCTGTAAATGTTGCAACCAATGTGCCAGGCTCTCCCACTGCTGAGACAGGATGACACGTGTTCAAACCTTTGCTCCACTGCTTACAGCTGGGTCTTTCTAGCAAACTGTTGGTTTATTTAGCCTTCCTAAACTTTGGTCTCCTCATTTGTAAGATGGACTTAGTCATATTTCCGTTGAGGAGTTGTTGCGACGTTTAAATGAGATAATGTGTACCGTGGCTGTCACCTAGTAGCTCTTCAGTCAAGTTCTCGTTCTCAGTGACACTTGCAAAGCTTCTGTTACTTCCGGGAGTCCATGTTCACTGCTCTGAAGTCAGCTCTGGCCCTTGTCATTAGGCCATTAATGCTGGGACTCTGTGCTTGAGATGCTCACCAGCTTTAACTCTCAATTCTGAGCCACTGTCTCCGGAACAGTGCCCCCCCCCTGCCCCCGGCCGCCATCAGTGTTTTCATGCAAGGGGCTTTTATCTAAGGTGCTCCACCTCCTTTGAACATCCATTTCATTCTCCACAGTCCTCCTGTCCCTTAAGAAACAAAAAGGAAATCCCGTTACTTTAACTGCACTCATAACAGGCAATAGCATCTCAAACTAAATACACTGCGACCTGTGCAGGTGACAGCATCATGTTTGCCTCTCATGTAGGTTTGCATCAGCTTTGAACACTCTGTCTTGCTGGGGCCACATGGACAATCAGATGTGTGTGTCTGAATATTCTAGGAAGCATCTGCTAAAAGAATTTCAACTTTCTATTCAAGCACAAATCTGTTTTGAGAGTTCCGTGTTCTCTTGCAGCCATGGTACTCTCATCCCTAGTACCAGGTTTGCATGTGACCAGATAGTCTTGATTGAATTCTCTGATTATTTCTACATTCTGGACGACTGTGGCAGCTAGTAGTGGGAGAGGACCTGGAAGAGCAGGAATCACTGGGATGGGGGATGGAGGGTGGGGAGATGGAGTAGGTCTGAAATTCTAGAGAAGACTTTTTTTGCCTGTTTCATTTTGACTATGAATGGGTATGTGAAGAAGTACAAGTAATATTACTTATTAAAAAGAAAGCCCAGAACTCTCTGGTTTTATCACAAATAACTCAGGTCAGAGACTCTCCAGGTAGGGGGGAATGGCTAAGAAAGCCGTCTCCAGATTTTGTGCACGTGAATTCTACCTTCTCCTTGGGCCGTGTCCTTTAAATCTCTGGCTTATGTATAAACATGAGTCTTTTCCTTGGTTCCCCTTAACCGAGGTAGACTGACATTTTCAAAAGAGAATGTTACTAAATATAGTATTAAGGGGAGAACAATAAAGATGTCATGGCTGATGCAGCACCAAAGCAGTGAAATACCCGAGTGTGAAGCATTTGTAGGTCAGGCCTCAAGAACAAGTTCAACTTCACAGTTCCTAGCCCGACTCCCTTTCCTCCTGCTTCCTTTTGTACATCTCACAGGACAACGTCTTCTTGTCCTGCCTCACGATATTCTTGATAGTCTAACTACTTCCTAGCCAAGGCTGGATGACCACTTTGCACGCTTATCTGCCTCGTGTGGACTTTCTCACATCAGACTCAAGATTCATCCTCATGCCGTTGGGAGTTGGGCGAGTGTCCAGGGTTCCCTTACACTGACGTCCCGCCTCTTCTTCTTGTTCAGCATTTGTGGAGCATCTACTGGGTACTCTTGGGGTACAGAGGTGAAAAAGAAGTGCTGCTAATTTCTCTATCCACCGGCAGTTTGTCAGGTGCTTGCCACGTGGTAGGTCCCATATGAGCAACTGTTTATGATAGAAGCAAGCAGAGGGGCTGTGGACGCTCAAAAAAGAGTTTTGTCTCTAAGGACTGGGAAGGCTTTCCCTGAGCTGGTGACAGCTGTGATTTAAGGACGCGCTTGCTACAGCATGCAAGCAAGCGTTACAGGGAGTTCTGCTTCCTGTGTGGCTGAATGAGCTCCTACCAGACCAACTTTCCCAGAAACGTCAACTGTAACACTGGGTGATGTGAAACAAGTTAGTAAATAAATAAGTAAATAAGTAATCAAGTACCTGAAGGCTGTGGAGAATGAAACTAAGCAAACAGATTCCAGAGAGGAGTCAACTCTTGGAAGTGGGAAGAGCATGGGGAAATGTTCCCATGGAAACGGGAATAGCATGGGGGAGTATTCCCATGGAAACGGGAATAGCATGGGGAATGTTCCCATGGAAACGGGAATAGCATGGGGAAATGGTCCCATTTTTTTCAGCTTTTCACCTGAGTGAAGGCTAAAGTTGGTGCCACATAAGGTAGATAAAACACTGATAGAAAACCAGCAGTCTTTCCAGCCTGAAGAACCAGAGAGCAGAGAGAGATTTGAGTGACTAAGGCCATTGGGAAGTAAAGGGGGATTTCTGTAAAGGACAGAGCCAGAGAGTGGATGCTCCAAATTCTGTTTATAAATTCTGCCCAGATCTCTGGCTGACCCTGAATGAAACAAGAGTGGGGCAGACTGAAAGGAGCCTGGCTAAGGATAAAAGAACCAAACTGAGATTTAAACTGCTGCCCAGCAGACAGAATCCAACCAAGTCTACTGCCTACTCAAACAAATAAACAAAATGTAACAGAACCCAGAATCTCCACACCATAACATTCATAACGTCCAAGATACTATCCAAATGTATCAACATATGGAGAAATAGGAAAACGTGACCTTTCTCAAGAGAAAAGACTCTAAGATGATCCAGATGTTAGAATTAGCACTCAAAGTCTTTAAAGTAACTATTATAACTATGCTCAGTGATGCAAAAGAAAGTATACTCATAATGAATGATAATATAGGAAATCTCAGCAGAGAAATAGAATTTTTGAAAAAAACCAAATGGAAATTCTAGAACTGAAGAAAAAAAGAATATCCTAAATAAAAATTCACCAGAAGGACTGAACCACAGAATGGAGATGACAAAAGGAAGAGTCGGTGAGCTTGAAGATAGATCAACAGAAGTTACACAAACTGAAGAAGAGAAAGGAAAAGGTAAAAAAACACAATAGAACAGTTGCCTCAGGGACATGTGGAACAACATCAAAGGTCTAGCATAGGTATAATTGGAGTCACAGAAGGAAAGGAAGACCAGGGAAGAAGACATATGTGAAGAAATAATGGCTGAAATTTCCCAATTTTTGGTGAAACCTTTACGTGTATAAATTTGAGAAATGCAGAAAACCCACAGTTGGATAAATACAAAGAAAAGTCATAGATAAACTGAAAACCAAAATCAAAGAGAGAAATCTTAAAGCAGCATGTGAATAATGACACATTAAAAGGGGAAAAATTATTTGAATTACCATCACCTTATCAGAGACGATGGAGGCCAGAGGACAGTGGGACAGAAACTTTACCATCCTGAAAGGAAAGCAGAAACAAAAACAGACACAAACCCCTCACATCCAGCAAAAGTCTCCTTTAAGAATAAAGGTGAAATAAAGATGTTTTCAGATTAAAAGAAAACATAGATAAGTCCTTGCAAACAGATCTTCACTATAAGATATGCTAAAGGAAGGGAAGGAATTTGATACTAGATGGAGACTCAGATGATCCTGAAGGAATAAAGAACTTTGGAAATGGTAAATATCCAATTAAATATAAAAGGTTATTTTCTTCTTAATTAAAATGCATTTAAGGGCTTCCCTCGTGGTGCAGTGGTTGAGTCCACCTGCCAATGCAGGGGACACGGGTTCGAGCCCTGGTCCGGGAAGATCCCACATGCCGTGGAGCAACTAAGCCCGTGTGCCACAACTACTGAGCCTGTGCTCTAGAACCTGCGAGTCACAACTACTGAGCCCGCGTGCTGCAACTACTGAAACCCATGCGCCTAGAGCCTGTACTCCGCAACAAGAGAAGCCATTGCAATGAGAAGCCCGTGCACTGCCACGAAGAGTAGTCCCCACTCACCACAACTAGAGGGAGCCCGCGTGCAGCAACAAAGACCCAACGCAGCCAAAAATTAATTAGTTAATTAATTAATTTAAAAAAGTGCATGTGAGTGCTTAAAGCTACCATTTTAACATTGTCTTGTGGGGTTTAGAATATATGTAGATGTCAAAAAACCTACAGTTACAGCTTAAAGGACAGGGGCAGGGTACGAATCTACATGGTTGCAAGGTTCCTACATTTCAGGTGACGTGGTTCAGTATTACTAAATAGACTGTTAAAAGTTAAGGGTGTGTGTTATACTCCCTAGATAAACCACCACAAAAATGATGTCAGAGGCATAGCAAACAAGTATTACTCACATAGAGACTGGTGGATATATCCCCAAAGCACGAGATGCTTTGCAGGAGCTGGACTTGGAAAGACTGAATCACTCACTCAACTTCCAGTTACTGGGCACCTACCGGGGAGCACCTGCCTTCACAGAGAGAGCCCAGCAACAACTCTGTGAAATGGTGTGGCCTAATGTGGAACAATCAGTCTACGATCTAAGTGATGTCCCGGGAATGGTGGAAGTGACAGTTTGGTGAATCAGAATATGCCAGGTCACAGTTTGTTATTCTTTGAGGATCTTTCTTAGGGAAATGCCTCCTAGAAAAGACCAAAGGACAAAACTTGAATGGTTAAACACTTGAAAATCTGTTTTATAAATGTTGCAGTTTCGCCTTACATTGTATTGTAAATTGCCTCCAAGGTTGTGATAAGTGTAGCTGATTCGCTGCCCTTTTCATCCTAGGAATGAGTGGTGCGAGGTGGGGGCAGGAGGCACACTGATGTATGTGACATGCTTAGTGCCTGTCTGGGCACTGCGCTCCCGGGCATTGTATCCTTGGTGGTGCTCTGTGCCCACAGGGGATGGCATGCCTGCAACCTCCGGACAGGCTGCCTAAGGCATGCCCAGCCTCCTCCGTGCTTCTCAGCGCTCCCTCCAGGCTGTGAAACATTTGCCTACAGACATTTTCTTACTATTTATTACATATGTTTTTATGAAAGGACTGAGCAGGAGGAATTTGCAATGAATAATTCATGTATAATTGTTTTCAAAATATAAAGTAATTTTTCAAAGAAAGCCACCGATCTATCCGTTTCAGAGCCCCACTGCTGCTTGGGTGCCTGTGCGTGGGCCACGGCAGTCTGCCTGAAGGCTTTTGCTCCATCCCGAGCTGGGACAGCCTCCTGCACAGAGCGGGACGGGCTGGCTGTGCTTGCAGATGGCGCAGAGCCTCCAGAACTCCCAGCCACGCACTCCTGCCCAGGTCCCCAGGCGGGCCCCTGGGGCAGCCTTGGAACCCAGCGCCGCTCGCCACCTCCACCGAGCCCCCGGCAGCACCGCAGCACCTGCATTGCCCTCCCTTTCACTCAGCTTCCAGTCCCGCACCGAGCGCATCCTGCAGCTTGTTTGCTTCACCACGTATACAAGACAAGCCAAGGCCAGTGCCCGACCGACTGGGCGGGCAAGACAGTGAGCTGCTGTCACATTCAGCTCATTCCTGACATAGGTGGCCGGGGTGCCAGCTCCTGGCCCTAGCCCGCACGCCAGAAATGGCGGCACCAAAGCAGGGGCTGATGGCCCTACTGCTGCTGTGGGCACCCTGTTGCTGCTAAGTAGGTTTATATTCTGCAGACCGTGTCTGCGGAGGCCGGGGCACAAGGCTCCACCTGTCCTGTCAGACCCCAGGGAGCAGAGGAGAAACCGTCTCCTGACAGCTTCCCAGGAGTTTCTTCTCTGCTCCCGGGGCATAAGGGAAAGCGGGAGGTGGCCTCATAGCCACTTCTTAGAGGCCCCCCACCCACTGGTGTCCCAAGGGCATCTCAAGGTGTTCTGTCGAGACCCAGATTAGCCTTTGCCCGTGTGGCCTGTTCGGATACATGTGAGTACCAGCGCGCCATGGAGGAGCACCTCCCCCACTTCCTACGGTCATTTCCTATCCATTTCCGCCTGCCCTGTTCTTTGCCTGGGCCCCAGTGACCTTATTCCAACAGTGGAGTTCATCATAGGGGTTAAGAGGAACTGGGTTGGAACCCCAGGTCTGTCACTTTCTAATCATGTGACTGGGGCAGCTCTCATAGCCTCAGTTTCCACATCTTTAAAATGGAGTTAGTAGGAGTGCTTTTCTCATGGCTTATGACAAGGATTAAATGAGACGTTAATAGCTGTAAAGATCTCAGCACAATGTCTGGCATGTAATAGGCATAGGCACTGCTGCATGATGATGATGATGATGGTAATGGTGGTGATGATGATGGTGATGGCGGTGATGATGGTGATGGTGATGATGGTTATGATGGTGGTGATGGTGATGGTGGTGATGATGGTGATGATGGTGATGGTTGGTGATGATGGTGATGATGATGATGATGGTAATGGCGGTGATGATGGTTATGGTGATGATGGTGATGGGGTGGTGATGATGGTGGTGATGATGATGATGGGGTGGTGATGATGATGATGTGATGGTGATGATGGTAATGATGGTGGTGATGGTGATGATGGTGGTGATGACGAAGGTGGTGATGATGATGATGGTGATGATGGTGATGGTGGTGGTGGTGATGATGGTGATGGTGGTGGTGATGGTGGTGATGATGATGGTGGTGGTGGTGGTGATGGTGGTGGTGGTGATGGTGATGACGGTTGGTGATGATGGTGGTGGTGATGGTGGTGATGATGATGGCGGTGGTGATGATGATGGTGATGGTGATGGTGGTGGTGGTGATGATGATGGTGGTGGTGGTGATGATGGTGATGATGGTTGGTGATGATGGTGGTGGTGGTGGTGATGGGTACTATCTCATCCCATTCTCCTGCTCCCTTTCCCCTATTCAGCTTCCTGCACAGAATGCAGTCAGTGTGGTGCTAACCCCGCTATTCCTCTGCTGTCTAACTTACTCTGGCTCCCTGTGCCATCACAACCCCTGATCATCCCCGTGTTAATGGCTGATGTGTGTGTTCCCCAACACTCAGGCACAGCCTTTCTTCTAACCCATCTCCAGACTTGGCTGTCCCACACAGCTTTCCTGCATCTGTCTTGGGAGAATCCAGTCTTCCTGGGTGTCTTTGGCCCTTAGATGCATGGACACATTTTGAATTGTGATTCAGTATCCTTTTCTGGAAGGAAAGCCATGTTTTCTCATTTAAATCGTAAATACCGTGAGAACAGCAGGGGTGCTGTCTTCGGTCCCACCTCTCTTCCCCTCAGCATCCCTTCCGGGAGGTTCACCTCCAGGCAGGCAGCTCTGTCCAGGTTGTTGACTAACTGACTGCTGGCAAAGGGATGCCAGTGTCACGTGCCCTTCGAACAGCCCACCTCATCAGTTTCTCCTAGGAAGGTGTCGTCTCCTGGGAAGAGTCATCTAGATGATTCTGCTTCAGTTTGCAATGCAGGGAAGTGTGTTTCCTCAGTTGCTTCCCACCCCTTGCCCACCAGGGGTGTGAATTTTCTATTCACACAAAGTAGAAACCGTTGATAAAAAGTAGGTTATGTGGGGCTTCCCTGGTGGCGCAGTGGTCGGGAGTCCGCCTGCCGATGCAGGGAGCGCGGGTTCGTGCCCCGGTCCGTGAAGATCCCACATGCCGCGGAGCGGCTGGGCCTGTGAGCCATGGCCGCTGGGCCTGTGCGTCCGGAGCCTGTGCTCCGCAACGGGAGAGGCCACAACAGTGAGAGGCCGCATACCGCAAAAAAAAAAAAAAAGTAGGTTATGTGCACTGGAATGAAGGGATCACAGATAACTTTCAGTGAGTGGATCACACCAGGAGAGGAAAAAAGGGGTGTCCATGGATCCCCCTGCAAAAAAACATAGTAACTTACTGTTTAAACTGTGGACCATCATGAGACTTCGATCAAAATTCTAGTTTTCCCTCCTCAAGCCGCCTTGCTTTATCTTGTTCATGTTTCCTAGGATATATGTGAATATAAATCTCACTTATGAGCCTTGAAAGCCACTGCTGTCACAGCAAGTGTGAATCTGAAGACCTGGACGGCATGGCCAGGGAAAAGGTCTGCAGCGATGCTTGCGGCCCTGAGTGCCTGCCGTGCCGACCGACCAAAGCCAGGCCGGCCACACGCCCGTCTCTTTGTTCACTCATTCACTCAACAGACAAGCCTGGCACTGGGCCCCAACCCCAGGACACTGGGCCTCGCCCGCAGGGAGGCCTTGGGTGGAGGCAGACAAGTAACAGTCACAGGCTGGAGCACAGGGGCCATGGTGGTGAGCCTGCTGCAGGCCTGGAGGGGCTCGGCTGGCAGGGACCCCGGGACCACCTAACGGCCTCTCCCCTCGCTTGTCTTCCTTGTCAGGTCCTGGAAGATAACGGAATGCCGATGGATGACGATCAGTATGCTCTGCTAACTGCAAAATTAGGATATAAGAAAGAAGGGATGAGTTATCTTGATTTTGCAACAGGATTTGAAGGTAGCTGATGGCCAAGTGCAAACCTGTCTCCCACCCGCGGCCCTGCCGGTCTTTCCGAGTAGTGCCACTAGGCTGCTGGGGTTGAAGTAGTGTGAGCTAAGATGTTGAAACGGTGTGTGAGTCCTAAGACTGAAACAGACATTTTAAAAAAACTTTTTCTTTGTGTTTTGGCCTTTTTTTTTTTCACTCAGCCGCACCGTGAGTGCAGAATTTTGTCGGACAGAGCCTTCTGCAAATAGTAGGAGCCCGAATGGTTTCTACAATTTACTCCCAAGCCTGTGCTTCTCCAATCACACCTCGTGTCCTTTAAGGTTCTCCTCCTAAGCATAGATGCTGGTCATCTGTGATTAGTGACACCCACGCACCAGCAAGGCAAATGTTCTTCCTCCCTTTTTGCAGATAAGGGAGCAGAGGTGCTAAAAGATCCAGTGACTCGCCCAGGATCACCTGGCCACTGTCCCTCCCCTCCTGCCCCAGCCCCGTCCCGGACCCACATGGTTGTCAGGAGATTGTTGGGCACCGTGGAGTCCGGGCTGGAGGCGGGGCCTCCCGTTCGCCACCTGCTCTGTAATCTGCTCTCCCGGCCGCACGCCAGGCAGGCGGATGACCAGCACCCAGCCTCCCGCTTCCTGGCTCTGTCGTCTCTCCCCTCCCTTGTCTCCACTCTTACTGAAGTTTAGGTAGACAAATAAGCCCTCTGGAAAAGCTGCAGAAATCACACATATATATGCATGACTCCATGGATATATCAATGCACTGCAGGCTGGATGGGGCGGAACCCGGAGCCCTATTTGCATTTTGCCGTCTTCCCCGGGGTTGGCCTGGGAGATGACTGGACGGTGTGGCGGGCCTCGCTAGAGAAGCTGGCCGCTGGGACTCCTCACCCATCCAACGCCACCGCCCCCCCCCCCGATTTCATTTGACGATCCTAAGGGAGAGAGGTCCCACACCCCCCAAAAAGACAACACGGAACCCATGGAATTTTAGGATTTTGACACTTTCTTTGGCTACGTGTTTTGACTTTCTTGGAGGAACCCCCGTTTATTTTAGCTAGTGCTTCCGATGCCCGGGTGCATCTGTCGCTGAGGTGAGGACATCGGAGCCCAGGGTGAGTGGTCACTCGCTTGAGGTCCCAGGGTGGTGAGCCTGTCACAGAGCGAGCACTGCACTCAGCAGCTTCCTCCCTACCCTCCTTCCCCCCTCTGCCCTCCATCAGTCCCCCCAACATATGGTCAGATGCTGAGGGTGGGGGAAGATGGCGGCTCCAGACCGTTGGGGGGTTGGGGGTGGACACGGCAGAGGGGATCAAGCAGCGGGGTGGGGTGGGGGGGGCGTGTTATCTGCCAGGCATAGCGAAGCCCAGGGAGGCCACTCCAGGCCCAGGTGGGGGTAAGGCAGAGGCCAGGTTCTGGGCTGGACTCAAGGGTGCCCACAAGCTCCAGACGCCCTGCCCGCTGCCCATCCTGCAGACCACGTGGGGGGCAGGGGGGCTGCGGGTGCGACATGTGCAGAGATTCACGTCCAAAACCAAGTCCCAGGTTGTAGCCTGGCTTTAGACAAGGCCACACTCAAAGTGTCACAACCTGATGGAAATGGGTTGGTTTTGAGGTGGAGGTTACACCTCCTTCCTCCGTTTTAAGAGAGAGGGAGGGCCTAAGGCAGTAATCAACCAGCTGGGTTCTGGAACCCGAGGGGCCTGGGTTAGCTGTGAACTCTGTGAGCCCCGTGACCTTGGGGAGGGGAGCCTCCATCTCCTTATCTGGAGAATGGGCATAAGAATAGGTTTCCTTGTGTGTAAACTGGGCTCAAGAAGAGACTGTACCTCTTAGGGGTGTTGAAAAGACCAGGACTTGTCCAGAGACCTCTAGCACAGAGGAGGTCAGGACCTGCCTCGTGACTGAATTACACTTTCCTGTGTTTAGGACCTGATTCTAGGAAAAGGAACAGGCAGGAATCCTCATTCTCTGCCTCTGGGAATGGAGAGATGGGCAAGATGTGGTCCCTGCCCTGGAGGACGGACAGAGGAGCCAGACAGGAAACGTGCTGGGCAGGAGCATGGCCCTGGTGGTCTGGAGAACAGGTTCTTCTCGTGGTGACGGGGACATGTCTAAGATCATAAGAGAGTTCATGCTAGGTTCAGTCTGCGGGGTTGTAGTACTGTATAGTGTTCTAACAGGCCTGGGGACCGAAGAAGTCAAGTGTTGACATAGAAATAAAGAGCCGTGCTCGCCACTAAGGGAAGTCCCCTGATTGATGTCGTTGTTTCAGATCCTAAGGTGAACGGGCCAGAAGTGAGTTCATCTCAGACTCCAGTTCTTTCCAAAGGGAACTTGGACGGCTACTTTATAACTGCTGAAGAGTGCCTGAGACAGTTCCCCCGGAGACTGAAGGAATCCTTCCAGGTAAATCATGACCTCTCTGCCGCTTGGCTTCTCCAGACACCCCTCCTACCCTCTCCTCGCTCGCAGCCATTCTGCTGCAGTAGCGGGTGTGAGCCCTGCGGCCCCAGCACGTCCTGCTCGTCGGGACACAGAGCGCTCCGTCCGCAGACTCGGGTTTGCCTTTTCTCCCCTTCCCGGGACAGGGCTTAACTCTGCGATGCCCTCCCCTCCCCGAGGCCCTTCCCTGCTGACACTTTGCTGGGTCTGCCTTCTGCCCCTCAAAGGCCTTGGAGAAGTAAGGAGACCCTCCTCACAAGACAGGGAGGGGTGGGAAGGGGCATAACAACCCAAATTACAGTGAATTCAGGATGCTTTCAGGCATTCCATCCACTCTACTCCTGCACTCACCAAACAAGCATTGTGCACTTACATGTCATAAGCTGGACTCTCGGCTAAAAGCTAGGGCTGAAATATGGGAGCCCTGTTCAGGGAGCTCAGTCCAGCCCAAGACACAGATGGTCAACAGACAATTCGACACATCATGATTGGCTGCCGTAGAGGGACCGGTACTGTGCTATGGGAGCACAGGGGAAAAAACCCATTAAGGAGGGCTTCCTGGAGGAGGTGACCCCTGAACCAAATCTTAAACCCTCAGCATGTGCTGGCCAGAAAAAGAAGGGAGTGAAAAATAGAAGAGTGGGCTTGCTTAAGGCGGGTGGCAGACAGGTCGTGTGCTTTAGGGAAAAGCTCCCAGGTCTGTGTGACCGAGGCATGGTTTGCATGCAGAAGCTGTAATGGATAAGACAGGAGAAAGAGCAGCCATTCAAACACAGAGGCAGGAATGACCTCAAATGTTTTTGTGTTGAGAAGTAAAAGAGGGTCATTAAAGTGGGAAGGAAAATTGATAAATCGACCACATTAGCTACGAAACGGGGCAGAGGGCACGAGGGAGTTAGACTGTGTCCTCACCAGGGTGTGGAGACCCCAGGGTGTGCAGGGGCAAACACCTCAGTAGCTGAAAATCCAGTGAGCCCAGGGGAGGAGAGGTGGGGAGCACCCTGTGGGTGGAGCCAGCCCCCAGGGGCAGGGCATCCAGAGTTTGCTGTGCTTGAAACATCTTCCCCGCGTGGAGTGCCAATTGGAGATTCATTTTGGTTATTACTGAGCTCCCATTTTAAAATATATACTTACGATGACTGTCTAGCTCAGATTTGCGGCATGGTTCTGACTTTGACTATTCGGTCCAGCCATCAGACTGTACGTCCTAATTCTTGGTTTGAAAACATATGGTCACCGTAAGCAGATAGGGGGAGGGTTAGTCCTCATTATTTCATCCAATGTGATGCCCAGCGGAGAAGAGCACGGAGCAGGCAGGGGTCGTTTACGGGGTGGAGAGCCTGGCGGGAGGGAGAGAGGGCAGAAGGGGAAGCAGAGGCACGGGGGCAGCAGCCCCTCCGGGCTGGTTAGCAGGGCCGGGTGGCCATCGCCCGCTGCTGCCTTTGTCCTGCGGCCTCACCCATGGCAGCCCAGGCCCCTTGCTCTGGCCCCTCCCCGCCTGTCTCCTCCCAACTCTCCTTTCCCCTGGGGACACGGGGAGGCCAAGCTCCCTGCTGGCGCCACCGCCTTCCTACGTTGATTATCAGTGTAGCTTGGTTACGGCGCTCAGATGTCCCGTATTTCCTAAGATGGTCTTTATTTTAAATAGTTAACTAAAAACGTTCACCAACACCCACCCATCCTGCAAAGAACTTATAACCTAGTAGATAAGACAAAGACGTGAACCCCTAATTGCCAGGGTTTGCGTGATACAGACTCGGGTGCTGGTTATATCCAGGTTCCTGGGGGGCTGCTCGTTGCCCTCACGCGTATATGTAAACGGCACAAGGAGTGTGTCTATTTTTTTTTAATAAATTTATTTATTTATTATTTTTGGCTGCGTTGGGTCTTCGTTGCTGCGCGCGGGCTTTCTCTAGTTGCAGAGAGTGGGGGCTACTCTTAGTTGCAGTGCGCGGGCTTCTCATCGCGGTGGCTTCTCTTGTTGCAGAGCACGGGCTCTAGGCGCGCGGGCTTCAGTAGTTGTGGCACACGGGCTCTAGAGCGCAGGCTCAGTAGTTGAGGTGCACGGGCTTAATTGCTCTGCGGCATGTGGGATCTTCCCGGAGCAGAGATCAAGCCTGTGTCCCCTGCACTGGCAGGCAGATTCTTAACCACTGCGACACCAGGGAAGTCCCAAAGACTGTGTATTGATTGTTGAGTGGGAAGGTACCGTCACTTTATTTCTTTTATTGAGCTCCTATTCATGAGAAATTCTTGAATCTCTCTGTCCATCAATAATGAAGAAACGATTTTGTATTAGTTGAAAATGCTATTAATCCTGCTGCTGCTGTTGTCTACCCAGCGATTTTGTAGCCAGATGAGTCCATCTCAGCACAGTTAGGTTTACGGACAACAGCACAGTTGAGTAAGGCAGCCTCAACCTCATAGCCCAGGCCAAAGACCACGAACAGTTGAAGGAGATAATTCATTGTGACCAAACAAGGGGCGTCCCCCGTCCCTGACTATCGTGAGGAAAGCAGGCACAGAGACCCCCTGGGTGACCTGGGGACATGACCTGGGGACAGGTTCCTGTGGCCCTTGTGGGTTCACCTTCAACCTCACCCTCTAGACAGCGTCCGTGCAGGTTCAGGCGCATGTCTGTGAAGTCATGTATATTTTAAAAAAACAAGCAGGATCAAAGTCCCCACACAAATAGGGTCTCCTATACATATGCTTCTGCCGCTGCATTTTTCACTTCACAATCTGTCCTGGACACCTGACCTTGCAGGGTTATCCCAACACGCAGCTCTGGTCAGAGTGTCCCCTTTCTCTTAGGATGAGCTCGGGTCCTGCCTGGCTGGTCTGCAGCCCCTCTCTGGCCCCTCTCGACCCCCCTTCTCCTCCCGTCACACTCCGGCCAGCACCCAGCCTCCCCTTCCTGGCCTTGCACATCCTACTCCTTTGCCTGGACTGTCATTCCTCTCTCTGTGACCAGCTAACTCCTACCAAAGCGCTGGTCCTTCTTAAGTTCTTGGTCCTCCCTCTGGCCCTTCAGACCTGCTGGGAGGTCTGCTGCTGTCCACTCACCTTCCGGCATGCAATGTGGGGGACTTGTAATTCCATGAGACGTCAAGGCACGATAACACAACTGGCTACCACGGTGCGCGCCATGCAAATAGGTGTTTGTTGAATGCATAAGAGAATTCACTTTACATGCCAGGCAGTGAACCTACACGGCCTCAGTTGTTTCAGTCCCCACAACTAGCCTATCAAGTAGGCGCTAGCGTTCCCATTTTATAGATGAAGAAACGGAGGGTCAGAGATGGGGAGAGACTTCCCCGAAGCCACATACCTAGTAAATGTCGTAGCCAGGAATTGAAATAATATCCTTTTCACTCCAACATGTATTGGCTCCAATAAAATTAGGAGTCTTCATGCTGGGAAGTCAAAGACTGAGATTCAGGGAATGAGTAAATGTTTTAAATTTGTGAAGATTATAAATATGGGTTTCCATGGCATCTAGATTGTCCCTGTAGTCCAGCAATTAGGGCTGCGTCAGAGCACTTCTCCCCCCGGCCTTTTGCTGCACTTATCACGCTGACTTGCTGTCATTTGCTTACACATCTTTATTCCCTGCTGGACTGAGAACCTTGATGTCAGGGGCCAGTTATCAGTACGTCCCTGTACCTAGCAGGGTGCTTCGTGCATCATAGGTACCCAGGAAATAGCTGCTGCATCGTTCATACCCAGCCTCACTCCACGGATGTTTCTTAAGCACTGCTCTCTGGACTGGAGCTGTCACGAGGAATGGATCAGAGCCCACGTTTACCTTTAGAGGTGGAGCAGACAGCACATGAGTCTCCAGAGTGTCAGGTGGTGAAACGGGCTAGGAAGAGAAATAAAGCAGGGTGAGAGGCCGGAGACCCATCAGGGTGGCGCCCTTGTACAGAGGGGACAGGAAATGCCTCCCTGGAGAGGTGGCATTCGGGCAGAGACCAAAGGCCCAGCAGGTCTGGTGGAGAATCCCTGGAGTGCCGGAGGCAGGCTAGGCATGTTCCAACAGCAGCAAGTAGCTTTCGGCTCTCGGCTCGGAGGAGGCCAAGGTGCAACTTTCTTCAGTCGTCCCGAATCTGGGTTCATCTGACACCAGCCGCCTCCACCATGCTGCCCAAGTTTGACCCCAAGAAGATCAAAGTCGTGTATCTGACAGAGTCGTGCACCCCCCCCCCAAAAAAAACCCAGCAAGGGTGAGCGGGGAGGAGATGAGGGCAGAGGGGTAGGGGGTTGGGGCCACAGTCAGGATTGAGGATTGGACCCCGAGTGCCGTGGGTGGAGCAGAGGAGCGACGTGCACTGGGTTGAGCTGTGCAGGTATCACTGGCTGCTGTGAGAATAGGGGGCTGGGCGAGGGTGGGAGCCGGGAAGCCCAGGAGCCTTGGGTCCGGGTGGAGGCAGTGGAAGTGGGAGAAGTGAAGCTCTGAACCCATGGCTGTGTGGGCAGATTGGATGCGGGGTGTGAGGCAAAGGGAGGACCCGGGGACGCTCCCTAGGTTTGCGGTCTGAGCAACAGAAAGAAGACGCTGCCACTTCTTGAGCTGGAAGGACCCGGAGGACAAGCGGGAAGGACCCGGAGGACGAGCTGGAAAGACCCGGAGGACGAGCTGTGAAGGACCCAGAGGACGAGCGGGAAGGACCCGGAGGACAAGCGGGAAGGACCCGGAGGATGAGCTGTGAGGGACCCGGAGGACGAGCTGGAAGGACCCGGAGGACGAGCGGGAAGGACCCGGAGGACGAGTTGGAAGGACCCGGAGGACGAGCTGGAAGGACCCGGAGGACGAGCGGGAAAGACATGGGGGACGAGCTGGGTCTCGCGTGGGCCAGGAGTTTGATTTCGGCCTTGCTTGTTTGCCATCCAAGGGGAGTCACCTCACAGCCTTTGGAGACGGGGGTTTGGAGGCGTGCGAGGGCTTGGAGCTGTGACGTGGAGGGAATCAGCAGCACAGAGATGGGCCCGCAGCCCCGGCCAGCTGTGCTCCTGGGGAAGAGGCCGCTGGACAGTGGCGTCTCTGAGAGGTAGGGGCAGCCCTTGAAGTCGGTTCCCACCGTATTTAGTGCAGTGATTGCATGTGTCAGTGCTGAGTAATTTTTGGTGAAAGAAGAAGTGAGTGAGTACAGATAGATCTTGCCACAAAATCCCAGAAGGTTTGAAGTGGACACTCGAGTCACGGCAGGGCTTGCCTTACATGACCTCTGTGGAGGGTCCTGGGACGTGAAGGTACAGGCGGTGCCTCCGAAGTACCCAGAGAGATCCGTGGGTGGGACTGCCTCAGGGGCTGATGGCAACAGGGGTTCTGCGACCACAGCAGCTGCAGCTCTCCTAGCCTGAGACAGGATCGTTGGCGGGGGCCGCAGGGCGTTGGCCCGGACAGACCTGCTTCAGATCCCGCTGCCGGGCACTTGCTGTCCGACCTCGGGCAGCAGTAATAGTAACAACATTTTAGAGCCCTTAGGAAACCTGTCAGTCACCTCCTAAGTGCTTCACCTCGTTAGCACATTCAATCCTCACAACCACCCCGGATCCTGTTACACATGAGAAGCCTGGCAGGGTTAAGTCTCTTGCCCTTGGTCACTCTGCTAGTAGCCAGCAGAGCTGAGCTTTGAAACTAAGCAACCCGCCTCCAGTGTGTGCCCTGAGCTGTGCAGCCTGGCCTCGACCACAGGTTCCCTGCAGGCCTCTGTTTCCCCATCTGTAAAATGGGAATCACCGCCCTCGTGCAGCACGACCTGCAGACACAGAGGCAGATTTCAGGCGGGGCCTTCAGCACAGGCATCAAAACAGGGCCCAGCCTCTGGGCGGCAACTCAGGGTGAGATCAGCACAGCACTGGCTTTCCCGTGGACAGAAGTTGCCAGACATTATGAAAGTGGTATAAAAACTTGAGGGCAAGATTTTTATATGTCCTGGAAAGCTCCAGCGTACTCATTCTTACTTCTGGTACTAGAAGTACCGGTCCCAGAAGCAGAGGGAGCAGAAGGGAAAGAAACACCTTTCTTGTCCCTTTTCCTGAACTCTTTGCATTAAAAGAGGGTACCTGAGGACATAGTTCATCATTTCCCGGGGAGAGCAAATCATGGCAAGGATATTCGCGGAGCAGTGAAATCTCCAAAATGCCAAGTCGAAACACGGTTCCTTCCTCACTTTGGAGATGAGTCCACAGCGTGGGGGGCAGGGGTGGGGGGATGACGTCAGGTTCTGGGGGACAGGCTTTGACGCTGCGTTTTTGACTCTAGGACCCCTACGCAGCCTTCTTTAAGATGGACTCGGACAGGGATGGCATCGTCACCATGCACAACCTTCATCATCTGCAGCACCTGCTCTTCAACCTGAAGGACGAGGATTTCGAGCGATTCCTGGGCCTTCTTGGCTTGAGGCTCAGCGTCACGTTAAATTTCCACGAATTTCGAAATTTGTGTGAGAAGAGACCGTTCAGAATAGAAGACACCGCGCCTCAGAGACTCATTAGGTAGGAGAGCAGCATGGGCCAGCATTAACGCCGTGTCCACACACGGGTGCAGATGATGGAGTTGCCCCCCAGGAGCTGTTTATTTTGTCTTTTCCTTAGTTCAAGAAAAATCACATTCAGAATTACAGTGTAGAAAGACTAGAAAATGCAGATACAGGTTAGAAGATACACCTGATCTAAGCACCTGTGAGCGTCATTTTTGTATTTCAAAGTGTATCATCCTGGTCTTGTTGTTTTGCACATAAATATATACATATCTGTTCTTCTTTTTATGAGCCTTGGGTCAGATATACACACGTGTTGCTCAGCCTTCCAAGACATTTGGGGACACCGTATGCAGAGGGAGGTGCGGTGCTTGTCGGGAGAACACGTGGACTTCCTCCAGGCCTGAGACGTTAACCTGGGCAGTAGGTGTGAACTGGGGAAGCACAGAACACCTTATGGTAACTGATGGATACTGAGTGTCATTTCAGTCTTTTTTCTATGTGCGTAAATACACACATATACTTGTATAGTTTTCTTTTTACAAATTTGGGCTCAGCCGTGCCAGCTGCTTTGGGAGGTGCGGGGACCCCTTCCAGCCCTTCCCTAGGCAGTGCTCCCCACCAGACCCCCGGCCACCCAATGCTGGCCTCACTCACAGCAGGAAGATCTCTGCGTCCAGCTGAGCTGTGACTCCATTTGACTCCTTGGCTTCTCAGTAAGAGCATCTGCTCCTTGAAGCGGTAGTGGGTTCCCATCTTACCGGGACGTGTCACCGTCTGCTCTCCGTTGAGATCTGTTGACAGGCATGAATGAAGTAGCCATTCAGCCACTCCTTTACCAATTATTATAAGTACACTATTAATATTTTTTTGAAACGTTACCATCCACTGCATTTGCTGCTACAGTGATACAACACAGTAGTGGCATTCACTGGGTCCTTCTGCCCTTGAGGTACTCCCAGCCCCCAGGGGCTATAGGCAAGTGCCCCTTCCACCCGGCAAGGGCAGCCCCTGGAAGGGGGAACCCCCAGAAGCCCCTGTCACTGAGCCAGACTGTGGCATTTGGCTAGGCTGCAGAGGCCCTCTGATCTTGCACTTTAATTTTTCCCTCTGAATTTGCTGGGTTTATTTTGTCTATACTTAAAAAGCCAGTGAGAAAGAAAACGACTGTAGTCTCTTTCTAAGTGAAATGATCATGTCACACGTGAGTTGAACACCTGCTTCCAATTGCTCCATTTATGAGGAACTTTAATATGAGACTTGATTGCTTAATGGTAAAACAAAGCACAAAAATATCCTTCAGAAAGAACTTTCTGGAGAATGTATGCAGAATGGATATGGAAAATTTCAACCACAAAGCGCAATCTTCCCATCCAAATGATTCCACCTTCTTAGTTGTATTATTTGTTCATTCATCACACATTCACTGAGGGTCTGCTGTGTGCTCAGTGTCGCCCCAGGACTCAGAGATACAAAGATGGATGAGATGAACACTCCCTTTGAGGGGCTCGGGGCTGAACTGCGACACGTACAAAACTAAAGAAATAGAAGGATGTCTGAATTGCCACAGGGAGGCAAGAGGCTAAGCCTGCTTGAGGTGCACAGAAAAAGCAGGACATTTCAGTTGGGTCTTGAGGTGTGAGTAGGAGTTCGTCTGGTGCAGGTTACCAGACCATGGTGCAAGGCCAGGGAACAGCATTTGCAAAACCACAGAGGTGCGAGTGTGGAGCACATTGAGGGAATGGGGAGAGGCTGCGTATTCAGAAGTGGCATGCACAGTGGGAGAGGAGGCCTCGAGATGCAGGAGGGCCAGATGTGACGGGGCTCGAGTGCCAGGCTTGGTCAGTAGGCAGGAGAGGATTTTATGCCGTGGAGTGT
Source organism: Lagenorhynchus albirostris (assembly GCF_949774975.1). Lineage (NCBI taxonomy): Eukaryota > Metazoa > Chordata > Mammalia > Artiodactyla > Delphinidae > Lagenorhynchus > Lagenorhynchus albirostris. Next base: position 6,004,568 of record NC_083105.1, read on the forward strand.
GTGGGTCACACTGTGCCATAGAAATATCCTTCAGCAGCCCCAGAGTAGAGGATGGATATAGAGGAAGCGGTGGGTTCCAGGGAGACCCAGCTGGGGCTCCAAGGGTCTGGTGGAGAGCGAGCTTTGAGACCCCAACCAAGGCACTGCTTTAGAAAGCCAAGCCTTCCCATGGCCGGACCCCATACCTGTGTTTCATGAAGGTATATCTTTCCATACCCCACAGCCCTTTAAGGAGGCATCACCTCCTGCCTTTGCAGTTGAAGGAATTGGGGCCTAGAGAAAAGTTACTGACTTGTCCAAAAGGACCCAGGTGATGGGCGGTGGACAGAGATTGGAACCCAGGATGCCTCTGGGGAGAGGCCACTTCCTCTGCCTGGAGAGCTCAGCCTCTTTCACCCTCCCCAGCCTCACTCTCCACCAGCCAAACCTAGATGCCTTGCCCTATTGGAAGCCATCCTGCCCTCTCAGTGGGGCCCCTCTGCCTTCCGGGCCTTCACTTTCCACCTGCATCATCAAAATGCACTACTTCTGAAAACTTTGAAGGTTCATAATTTTGTCAAAGAGAGGAAGACCATTTCGTTTGCTTCATAACTGCACATCATTTTTAAATGTGTAAATACCAGTTAGAGTGATTGGTCCAATGACCTGTTTCATTTACACCATCTATTCTCTCCCAATCTATTCCCTTGTTTAAAACACACGGGCCTTGTCCATTTATCTACTGACAACCCACATTAAGTACATTTTGGTACATGTACGTCATCAGAGATGAAAGAATACTGTCAAGTGTCCTTTTAGCAGAATTAGATGGTCAGCTTCTTGTCACAAAATATTGTACGATCCAGTCATTCCTGATGAATGACTAACTAAATGAAAATAACAAATTTCCTTGTTGTTCTTAGACACGTATCACTTACTCAGTCATCAAGAGATTTGGCTTATATGATCAAGTTCACCATCACCTTCTGGTTCATCTAATAATTGCGAAACATTTCCTGATCTCAGTTTTCTTCCCTTTGCCACTTGCGCATGAAATAAGAATTCTCAATTTTCAACTACATTCAGTGAAAGCTAACATAAGACGACAAGGATGGTGTCACTGTCTTCTTTTTACCTTCTTGAAAGATGCTGTTACACTTTGAGCAGTGCAATCAGAAAACTGAAGGATGATGTAATAGTGGTGATTCATTTCAATATTGTATCATCCTGCTAGGAGATACCATCATTTTTTGTTTTCTTCTTATTATTTAGTCTCCTTTTTTTTAGCATAGCTGGAAATAATTAATGAGCAATGATTGAATATTTCTTAGAATAATGAAATAGATCTAGTATGATTAAATCAAGATCACTAAGATCCCATGATCTATCATATTCTAAGAGGTTTCAATGGACCCACATGGTAATTGCAAGATAGGAGTTTTATTTCATAAAGAAAATAAATACATTTTTTGTTCTTTTTTGGAAGACCTCTACGAAAGAATAAAAGTCATGAGTGCCACTCTTCTATTTCCTCAATCATACAGAATCACTATTTCTTCTTTAAATATTTGATAAAATTCACCAATGAAATCATCAGGTCCTGGAGTTTCCTTTGTCAGAAGAATTTTAACCACAAATCTAATTACTTTAATAGTTATAGGATCATTCAGGGTTTCTATTGCTTCTTGACCGAGTTTTAGTAATTTTTGTCTTTTAAACTATTGGTCCATTTCATCTAAGTTGTTAAATTCATAAAAATGAAGTTGTTCATAGTATTCCCTTACTATTCTTTTAATATCTGTGGGGTCTTTAGTGATGTCCCTTTTTTCATTTCTTATATTGGTAGTTGATGTCTTCTCTCGTTTGTTCTTGATTCATTTAGCTGAAGGTTCATCAATTTTATTGATATTTTCAAAGAACCAGCTTTATGTTTCATTTCTTTTCTCTATTGTTTTTCTGTTTCGATTTCATTGATTTCTATTCTTTACTATTTTCTCCTTTCTTCTTGCTTTAAGTATACAGTTGATCCTTGAACAACACAGGGGTTAGGGGCACCAACCCCCTGCACAGTCAAAAATCTGTGTATAGCTTTTGACTCCCCCCAAACTTAACTACTAACAGCTTACTGTTGACTGGAAGCTTACCAATAACATAAAGTCAATCAACACATAGTTTGTATGTTATATGTATTACATACTGTATTCTTACAATAAAGCAAGCTAGAGAAAAGAAAATGTTATTAAGAAAGTCATAAGAAACTTATATACACTACCAAATGTAAAATAGGTAGTGGGAAGCAGCCACATAGCACAGGGAGATCAGCCCAGTGCTTTGTGACCACCTAGAGGGGTGGGATAGGGAGGGTGAGAGGGAGACGCAAGAGGGAGGGGATATGGGGATATATGTATATGTATAGCTGATTCACTTTGTTATAAAGCAGAAACTAACACACCATTGTAAAGCAATTATACTCCAATAAAGATGTTTAAAAAAGGTCATAAGAGAGAGAAAATACATTTATAGTACTGTATTTATCAATACTGTAAGTTTACATTGTCTTTTACAAGATAAATCATCTGTCTGTCAGTGCCCATATCAATATTGTCTCATATGGTACAAAACACTGCAGGCGTCATACATTTTGGTGTGTAACTCTGGACATCAAAACTGGAAAGATAATGTGAAAAAGAAATTCATATTTGTTTAGAGGTATAACGATGCATGCATTGTTAACAAAGAAGCAGCAGTATTATTGCTTTATGGGAGTGTGGTGTAATCGATATAATTGCTTCATGGTAGCCTAGCCTATACAGTAAAGAATGAATCATAAAATTTTTATAGCATACAGTATTCCAATCATATTCATAATATAGTATTGGAATCGTTACTCTAAAAAAAAACCCATTTGCCTGTGATGATAGGCTGATACACAATTTCTCCAATACGAGAGAGAGAGAGAGAGAAGCACACTGTACGGTAATATAATTCTTTGAAAGCAAAGTTATAAAATAGGAAGAAAACTAACATATTAATTTTATATTAAATATCACTCACTTTATGCCTATGTAAGGATACACTAGTATCTATGTATATTATATTTTATACATTCATGACATATCTAACTTTTTTGTAATTTTTTTCAATATTTCTAGGCTATGTGGTTAATCTGTGAATTTTTTTCAAATTGTCACAAATCTACAAAAAATTTTCCAATATATTTATTGAAAAAAATCAGCATATAAGTGGACTCGTGCAGTCCAAACCTGTGTTGTGCAAGGATCAACTGTAGTTTGCCCTCCTTTTATATTTTCTTAAGCTGAAAACTCAGATTTTTTATTTGAATTCTTTCTTTTCTATATGAGCCCTTAATGCTATCAGGTTCCTTGTAGGCACTGATTTAGCTGCATTTCACAAATTTGGATATGTTATAGTGTTTATTTTCATTCAGTTCAAAATATTTTCTAATTTCCCTTTAGACTGTTTCTTGAAACCTTGGATTATTTAGAAGTATGTGTTTTTTTTCAAAATATTTCCATGGTTTCCAACTATCTTTCTGTTATTGATTTCTAGTTTAATTCTGTTCAGTTTAGATAACATACTTTGTATGATTTTAATTCTTTTAAATTTGGTAAGGTTCATTTTATGACCCTAGAAATCATCTGTCTTGGTGAACATTCCATGTATCTTGAAAAGAATGTATATTGGCCTGTTGTTGGGTGGAGGGTTCTATAAATGTCAATAAGATCAAGTTGGTTATAGTGTTTAGGTTCTCGCTTATTTTCTATTTGTTCTATCAATTACTGAGAGAGGAGTGTTGACGTCACCAACAATAATTTTGCATCTGTCTATTTCTCCTTCCGTTTTTATCAATTTATGCTTCATGTGTTTTGAAACTCTGAGAAAAAGTATATTTGTATTTACCATTTCTGCTTCTCTTCTTTTATTTCTCAAGCTCAGAAGTGTCTCTCTCTGCTGTCATTTTCCTTCCCCTGAAGAACTTCTTTTAGCATGTCTACTGGAGACAAGTTATCATAGTTTTCCTTCATTGAGCATATCTTTATTGCTCCTTCATTCCTAACAGTTTTTTTTTTCTGGATATAGAATTATGGGTAGACAATTCTTTTGTTATAACACTTTAAAAATGTTGTTCCATTGTCTTCTGGCCTCCACAGTTTGTGAGGAGAAATCTACAGTCATTCAAGTGGTTTTATCTCTGTAATGTGTCATTTGTTTCAGGTCGCTTTCAAGAGTTTTTCTTTAGCTTTGGTTTTCAGTAGTTTTAGTATGATGTGTTTGAGCATGATTTTCTTTGAGTTTATCTTTTTTGAGGTTTGCTGAACTTCCTGAACGTGTAAATTTGTTTTTCCATCAAATTTGGGCAGGTTTCAGCTATTATTTCCTGAAGTTTTAAATTTTTTTCTGTACCAATCTTTTTCTCTTCTCCTTTCAGTACTCCAGTGACATGGGTGTTAGACCTTTTGTTTTTGTATCACAGGTCTCTCTATCATAGTCCTTGGAGATATATTCTTTCTTTTTCCTCTGTTGATCAGATTATATTATTTCTAGTCATCTATTTTCAAGTTCACTGACTCACTCCTCTGTCATCTCCATTCTGTCCTTGAGCCAATCCAGTGGAAATTTTATTTCAGTTGTTGTTTTTTCCAGTTCTAAAGTTTCCACTTGGTTCTTTTTTTTTGACTGCAATTTCTTTGCTCAGAACTGGTCTTTCCATTTATTTTAAGAATGTGTACTCTTACTTCATGGTTATAATAACTGCTTTAAAATATGATAATTTCAACATCTGGGTCATCTTGGAGTTGGTGCTTACTGTCTTTTATCTTGAAAATTGTTGGGATTTTCCTGGTCCTCTGTATATTGGGTAATTTTGGACTGTGTCATGGACATTTTTAATGTTGTGTTGTGACACTCTGGTCCTGTTAACATCCTTGGTAATGCGTGGACTGATGGATCTTTTTTAGGCAGGCAATCAATCCATTTAGTTTCAGAGTGCAAGTCCTGACCTGCCTTCTGTGGTTTCAACATCGGTTCAGTTTTCAAAGCCATTGTAGCTCTATCAGCTGAGCCCATGAGTGCAGCACGCAGGAGACAGTCTTAACTACACTGTAGTAAAGTTCTCAAAGCTTTCACTGTGCTGCTCTGGGTTAGTTTCACACATGTGCACATCACAGGTGAACCTGGAACTTCCTTCATTCATTTGGGCGTCCCTTTTTCTAGCCCTCTCCATGATTTCTCCCCACACTCTCCAGCACTCAGGGACCCCTTTTTTGTTCTTCTGGTTGGACAATCTTAGGTGTTAGCCATTCTGTGCTACTGAGTGCTTCTCTTGACTGGGGCCCCCTCCAGGCCAACATGGTGAGATAAACACGAGAAAGAGAAGGTAATGTGGATTTCTCCAATCCTCCTTGAGCACAGGGACGCCTTTTACCATCTCCTCTGGTTGGAGAGAAGAATTTCAGTCGTGGGCACCTACTTGGCCAATACTATTGCTGGCACCACCATAGAAGTGCACTTTTGTAACTGGGCTTGCCCCAGATCAGGAATGAGACAGTAAAAAGAGACAAGAAAGGGGGGATTCCCCCATGCTCTTTGTACTTCAGGGGCTCACCTTCCTAGTTCTTCGGTCAGAAAAACAGACTTTCTTTTGGAGATTTTTCTGTCCATATCCACTGCACAGTTCCAGAATTAGGACTGCCTTTAAGCAGCCCTTAAGTTGGAAATATGGGAGGAAAAAAGCCCATGAACCTCACCATTATGTAAGTCGTTCTTCAAGTTTTGATTTCCCTCTCCATAAGCCTCCTATTATTTACTTTTTACTGTCTTCAGAGAGTTGCTTTTTGTATTCTGTCTAGAGTTTTTGGTTGTAACCAGTGGAAGAGACAGGATGAAGTAAGTATGTGTGTCTACTCCACCTTAACTGGGTCATCACTCATGCCTCAAGGAGTCCCTGCTCTCTGGTCTTCTTGGCTGAAGTGCCCCGGACCCCGCCCTGGTCCATCATTCTCAGTCACATTCAGTAGCTGAAGTTGTCTGATTCACTTATTTTTCCATGTGTTTGCTGCACATTCCTGCCATCACAGGATGAGCTCCTTGAGGACGTGGGTTCTGTTCACCATGCTCATCATTGTGTTTGTAGGACTTAGAGCAGCACATTGTGTGTATTTGTGACTGACAGTCTGGCTGATAGGAAGGCTGGATCTGACTGATTGTCAAGATCTAAAGAGGCAGACAATAGGAGAGAAAATAAGTAACTTCTGGAAAAGGCCACAGAAAAACCTTCCAATCTCTCTAGAGGAGACAAGGATATAAAATGGTACAGAGGAGAAATGAATGGGAAATAGGTAGGAGCTCCTGGTTTGAGCACGAGTCACTAAGAAAAATAATCCAGCCTCATAGCCTGGAAAAGGAATTGGGTAGGGAGGCTGCTTGGACCTGTGTCTAGACAGTGAGGTCAGCTTGATAGTGAGTTGACTTTGCAGAGACAGAGCACGCCTCTCAGGACCTCCATCCTTCTGAGGGAAGCCCAGGTGCGTCCTCTGGGTTCAGACAGGATTTACAAGGCAGCTAACGGTGAAGGCAGGGGAATACGCCTCGTGAGCACCTACAGTCCTTTTAAACAATAGTTGTGAAAATGCCACATAATCCACCCAACCTTCCAAAACCTTAGTGGTAAAGTAACGATAGAAGATTAGACTGCTTCATCTTTGGATCCTTTTCCACCCTTGAAAGTCCACGATTCTGTGAAGTCCGGTAGACAGTTGGAGACGGAAGGGAGAAGCACGTGAGGTTACCGTGCTAATGGCACAGAAGTGTGGGCAAACAGCATCCAGGTGGTAGCTGGGGACAGGAGCGGGGATGACCTCTCAGAAGAGTACATAAGCTTTGGGGTGGAAGGAGAGAGGAGTGGTCGAGGGGGCAGGCAGAGAGGGAGAGTCACTCACTGAGGGCACACGTTTGCCAGGTGGTGGGTGTTCCAACCCATGGTGTCATTTAAAGAGCAGCATCATGACGGTGACTAGAGAGGGGGCGATGGTTAACAGCATCACACGTTAAGCCAGCAGAGACCCCGGACTTGGTAATATAGAAGCAACTGGAGAATTTAAAGACTGTGTGTATTTGGGGGGGTCTCAGTCAGGGGAGGTGTGCCACCATAGTTCACCTGTGTTCCCCACAAGCTGGCATCTGCCAGGAGAGAAAATGAAAGTGGGCATGACCTCATTTGGTCCATTTCAGCAGCGACATGGGAAGAGGGAGAAGACCCCGCCCAGCTGCAGCGGGTCCTCAGCACCTGCCCACTGAGGAAATGCAAGAATTTTTGTTTGCCAAACCACAGGAGTCAAAGTTTATGTAAATCACCAAAGAAGCGCTGGTCTGAATAAGACCCTTTTCGTGTGACACATGGGTCAACAGCACAGTGTGGGCTTCTGGGGTAATGAGGGCCACGGTGTTGTTGGTGATCAGTGCGTACGGAGCACTGTCAGTCATCAGGGGACCTGAGGAGTGGTCCAGGATAGCTGAGACCAGCAGCAGAGTTTCTTAGAAAGGATTTAAAGGAGAAGCCACATGAAGAGCAATGATTACTGCTTAACTTGTTGGTTGCAGTGCTGTGTCCTGCTGTCTGCTTTTAAAATGTAGGACAGTAGTGCGATGTTCCAGGAGGGCCTTCTCTGGGACGCTGCAGGCTTCACCTTCCCCAGGACCTCACACAGTGCCTGGCACTCAGTGGTGCTCAGCAGAACTGCTCCGGTTGAATTGAAATAGACATGTTAAGTGAAAAGAAGATCCTGCGCGTGTAAAAACCATGGGTGGCCCTCACCTCTGTGAAATGTAATATTTAATGGATCCTTTCCTCTGAGGAGTGAAGGTAGAAGGGCTACCAAAACTGTAGCTTCAGACGGAATGACAACGGTGAGAAAGGCTTTCCTCTGGCATGGGAGGGCCCTGAGTTTCAGTGCCAGGATTCCCGGTACTGGCTGTGCAATTTTGGCAGGCGATTACACCCCTCTAAACCACAGCATCCCCTTTTGCAAACTGGGGTGGCAATGCCAGCACTGCTGTGAAAACCCAGATTCGGTAGTTCCAGCCTGACTGGTCACAGAGCTTGTGGAGGCCACGATTACCCTAAAACCACAGTGCTCCCCACCTGGCATCACATACAAAGGGTCAGCTACAAAGCCGCATCTTTGGGGATCACATAAACCTTTGACTGTTGCATTTTCTCAACTGGCGGCCTCCTGGTTGACTTTAGATTTTTTTCCTTACGAGCAGCTCACCTGCTGGAGCATGAATAACGCCACTTCTTTAAAAGGGTGACATGGGGCTTGTGTGCTGTCCCCACCCTGGTTTTCCAGGTTCCCTTGAGGGGAAGTTCCTGTGAGGGTCCCTGTGGGGCCTCGCTCAGGTGTCCCCCTTACTCACCCTCAGGCAAGATGCACTGATCACCCACGTGCCTGTGCGCAAGCGTGGTCCAAGCAAGGCGACCGCGGAGAAAGAAGTGGCAAAGGGTTTTACAGGGTTTCACGCGCCCCTAATTTGTTTTAGTGATTGGAAGAATCCAGGGCATCCCAAACTCCTTCAGCCACAGTCTTCACTGTGCCCCGTGGAGGCCTAGCCACAGTCTTTTTCTAAAGTGTCCTTGGCGCCCATCGTTCTGTGACTAAACAGAGTTTTGATCATTTTATATCCCACAGACCTAACCTTTGAACATGAGCTGAGACTGAGTCTGTAGGTCACGTTCCCACAGTGTTCCTGGACTGTTAGCTTTGGTCTGCGTGATCACGCCAACGTGTACGTTCAGAAATAAAAGTTTTTAGTTGTCTTCATCTGAAGACAATGTTATAGTGTGTTTTTTATCCCTCTGGGAATAAATGAGCCCTTTTTGTTTTGTGAACTGCAGGAAAAGTTGAACAGCATTTATCTGGAAACAAGCAAGTACTCCTAAAATTTAAGATTTCCCTAACATGCAGCTGGGGAAATAAGACTGTATTTTAAGAATTAAGTTAGACCAGATGTGAAATAGCGGACTTTAACGCTATCTTTGAAACAAACCGGGGTAGGAGAATCCCTTGGGAGATTAATGAGTCCATTAAATTTAAACAGATTCTTTTTTTTTTTCTTTTAAGACCAAAACAGAAGGTTGCAGATTCAGAACTAGCTTGTGAACAGGCTCATCAGTATCTTGTTACCAAAGCAAAAACCAGATGGTCAGACTTGTCTAAGGTAAGAAAATGATTATTTCCTTAAAAGGAAAGGGAATCGATTTCAATGTTCCAGGGTCGTTGTGATGAGGGAGCTATTTTCCATCCAGTCGCTAAGATGGCAAAGCAACTTTGTATAGCAATTTAGGGACTCCTTTTCTTCGTAAAATACTTTTTCAAAATAAATTCTCACATTCAAGGTCAATTGATCTTTAGAAAAATAAGTAATTTTAAGAGTTACATGGACTGAAATTGCTGGCTTTATCTCAGGTTTGATATGAGTTAAAATTTTAAATGAAAAATGTAAGATGCTATCATCTTGTTTTTACACAGTTATAAACATGCTTTTTAAAGAGTTGTTTCTTCCTGTCTTGCTAAAATTATAGAAAGCATAGTTTGAAGGTGAATACCCTCCATGTGCAATTGTGTAAACTGTGATGATGGTGTCAAGATGGGAAACATACTCTTAACAATGGCAGCTGTACCTGCAGGACAGTAGATCTGAAATGCAAGCGTGGGTCATCCTGAGGTCTAGGATATGGGGTCACCACTTCTCAATGCAACAAGGACACAAAAACTTCATTTAAAAAAGTATTTGTATCCTGCATTACGGAAGTATTTTCACACTATTCTGAAGAATGTCTCCACTTTGTTTCATGTGGTCATTTTCTGTCCCTGTCTGCTCTGTCTTGGCCTGTGCCCGATGAGAAGTCCCGCTTTTAAGTCCTGTTAAGCACCCGGGCTGCCTCACAGCCTTGACTGTGCCGGCCCAGGCCGGCAAATCACACAGACCGAGGCCGGCCAGCCTTCCAGAGCAGTCCTTTGGGTCGCACAGATCGAGGCCGGCCAGCCTTCCAGAGCAGTCCTTTGGGTCACACTGATCGAGGCCGGCCAGCCTTCCAGAGCAGTCCTTTGGGTCTCACAGATCGAGGCCGGGCAGCCTTCCAGAGCAGTCCTTTGGGTCACACTGATCGAGGCCGGCCAGCCTTCCAGAGCAGTCCTTTGGGTCGCACAGATCGAGGCCGGCCAGCCTTCCAGAGCAGTCCTTTGGGTCACACTGATCGAGGCCGGCCAGCCTTCCAGAGCAGTCCTTTGGGTCGCACAGATCGAGGCCGGGCAGCCTTCCAGAGCAGTCCTTTGGGTCACACTGATCGAGGCCGGCCAGCCTTCCAGAGCAGTCCTTTGGGTCGCACAGATCGAGGCCGGCCAGCCTTCCAGAGCAGCCCTTTGGGTCACACTGATCGAGGCCGGGCCAGCCTTCCAGAGCAGTCCTTTGGGTCACACTGATCGAGGCCGGGCCAGCCTTCCAGAGCAGCCCTTTGGGTCGCACAGATCGAGGCCGGGCCAGCCTTCCAGAGCAGTCCTTTGGGTCGCACAGATCGAGGCCGGCCAGCCTTCCAGAGCAGTCCTTTGGGTCGCACAGATCGAGGCCGGCCAGCCTTCCAGAGCAGTCCTTTGGGTCGCACAGATCGAGGCCGGCCAGCCTTCCAGAGCAGTCCTTTGGGTCACACTGATCGAGGCCGGCCAGCCTTCCAGAGCAGTCCTTTGGGTCGCACAGATCGAGGCCGGGCAGCCTTCCAGAGCAGTCCTTTGGGTCACACTGATCGAGGCCGGCCAGCCTTCCAGAGCAGTCCTTTGGGTCACACTGATCGAGGCCGGCCAGCCTTCCAGAGCAGCCCTTTGGGTCGCACAGATCGAGGCCGGCCAGCCTTCCAGAGCAGTCCTTTGGGTCACACTGATCGAGGCCGGCCAGCCTTCCAGAGCAGTCCTTTGGGTCGCACAGATCGAGGCCGGGCAGCCTTCCAGAGCAGTCCTTTGGGTCACACTGATCGAGGCCGGCCAGCCTTCCAGAGCAGTCCTTTGGGTCGCACAGATCGAGGCCGGGCAGCCTTCCAGAGCAGTCCTTTGGGTCACACTGATCGAGGCCGGCCAGCCTTCCAGAGCAGTCCTTTGGGTCGCACAGATCGAGGCCGGGCAGCCTTCCAGAGCAGTCCTTTGGGTCACACTGATCGAGGCCGGGCCAGCCTTCCAGAGCAGTCCTTTGGGTCGCACAGATCGAGGCCGGCCAGCCTTCCAGAGCAGCCCTTTGGGTCGCACAGATCGAGGCCGGGCAGCCTTCCAGAGCAGTCCTTTGGGTCACACTGATCGAGGCCGGCCAGCCTTCCAGAGCAGTCCTATGGGTCGCACAGATCGAGGCCGGCCAGCCTTCCAGAGCAGTCCTTTGGGTCGCACAGATCGAGGCCGGGCCAGCCTTCCAGAGCAGTCCTTTGGGTCACACTGATCGAGGCCGGGCCAGCCTTCCAGAGCAGTCCTTTGGGTCACACTGATCGAGGCCGGGCCAGCCTTCCAGAGCAGTCCTTTGGGTCGCACAGATCGAGGCCGGGCCAGCCTTCCAGAGCAGTCCTTTGGGTCGCACAGATCGAGGCCGGCCAGCCTTCCAGAGCAGTCCTTTGGGTCGCACAGATCGAGGCCGGCCAGCCTTCCAGAGCAGTCCTTTGGGTCGCACAGATCGAGGCCGGCCAGCCTTCCAGAGCAGTCTTCGGGTCGCGGAGTGCAGGGCAAGCTCTGGATTGTAAGCAGCGCCCACACAGGCCACAGCAGCGCCAGCCTGGGGGGGGGCAGAGCTGGCCACCTGACCGCCTTACCGCGTGCCCGTCCCATCCCTGCTTCTCTCTGGCCTTCAAACTCCCTCAAGCCTATTTAAGAAAAAGCCCCTTCTCCCCAGCGTGCCTCCCCTCTCAGCTGCCCTGCCCTCCTTCCCCTCATGGGAGCAGCCCCGCCCTGTGGTCTGACTCCAGGGACTCCTGAGGGCCACGGCCAGGGCCCTTCGCAGCTTCATCCAACCCCGCTTTGACTTAGCACAGACTCACTGCGCAGGGGTTTGTGCGCCAGGTTCAATGGTAACCAAGGCCTGTCTGCTTCCGCCTGGCGGAGCTCACGAACCAGGGGAGGTGACAGATTATTAACAAAGCAGATGGGCGCTGGAAGGAGCAGACCTCTGGGAGTGGCCAGAGGCCGTGGAGGCCTTTGTTTCTGCCTTGTTCAGTCCATCCTTCCTGAAACGCCTCCACCCCCGGCGCCACGACACCCTGCAGGGCCCCCTCCCCTCCTGTCCCGGCCTCCTGGCTGGGTGACGTCCTCTCCGTCAGTGTGGACTCTCACTCCACCTCGATTCCATGGCCTCTCGTAGCCACCTTGATGTCGTGCGGGACCCCAAACTATGTGTGGAGGAGGCCTGGGGGCCCCAGGGCGCTGTGCCGCTAAACCAGGAGCCTTGCGTCTATGGGGCGGAGACCTCCTCCAGCTCTTCTAGGACTGAGCCTGGCGGAGAGAGGACGCGCTTTGTCCAGAATCAAGCATCGTGTCACCTCACTGGCCCCCACAGGACTAAATGATCCTGCGCATGTGGACATCTCTGCCACTCTCTCAGTTTATTTTAACTAAAGCACTGAAGGAATTAGTTCTGAATTCTAAACCGGCAGAAAGTATAATACCTAAATAAGATCAGCAGTATTCCCACCGGACCAACTGGAGATGAGACGGCTGTTCTCACTCGGTGCACCCATCCCAGCTCTTCACTTCTGGGTCCCAGCATTTAGAGATGGTGAAGGTGACCAAAGGTGTGGAGTCTCCCTTCTGCCGCATTTCTGTTGGGAATTTGCCAAACAGGACCTGCTAATATCCAAAAGGATGTATTCTCCAGTAAAACCGTGTTTGAACTTGAACAAGGATTCAGCGTTTAGTCATCTAGTGACCTTCACATAGAGTCACGGGGCTCTCCGCTCCCCCATGCGCTGCTGGGGACATCTCCAGCTGCATTCTCAGAAGTACGCACGAGTCATCCCATTTGGGGGCAGCTTAATATGCTCATTGCTATTTAGGTGTTTTTGGAAAATAAGTTCATTGGTTTCTTCAGCAAACCTTTTTTTTTTTTTTTTTTTTTTTGCGGTACTCAGGCCTCTCACTGCCGTGGCCTCTCCCGTTGCGGAGCACAGGCTCCGGACGCGCAGGCTCAGCGGCCATGGCTCACGGGCCCAGCCGCTCCGCAGCATGTGGGATCCTCCCGGACCGGGACACGAACCCTTGTCTCCTGCATCGGCAGGCGGACTCTCAACCACTGCGCCACCAGGGAAGCCCCAGGCCTAACTTTTTAAAGCTTAACTGTTTTTTAATTTGTGACGCTACAGTGGAATATAAAAATAACATATATATGTAACTATGTATATGTAATATGTATGTATATATGCACATTTAACATACATGTTTTATAATATGTGTTATATGTATAATGTATATGTGTAGATTAAATAAGTGTGTATAATGTGTAGTCACCGTGTATCCCAGATTGTACGCCACCACGTAACCACCATCCAGATGGAGGAATAGAATGTTAACAGTATCTTAGACCAGGGAGCTACGCTTTTTCTGTGAAGGGCAAGACAGTAAATATTTTCGACCTTGTGGGCCACAGGGCTCTGTTGGGACTCTCAGACGTCTTACTTTCTTCCCCTCCAGTGGATGTGTAGCAGTAGCTCATTGCTGTTTTAATTAGCATTTGTTGTTTACTAATGAAATTGGGCATTTTTTCATTTGTTTATTCATTAGTCAGTTTTCTTTATCTGCGAAGTGCCTGCTTGAGACTTTTTTACAGTTTTCACACTGGCTTGTCTGTCTTTCTTTCCTTGGTCAGTGGGAACGCTTACTTTGGTTTGGCCAGTAGATTTTTGTAAGTGGTAAGTGATGCAGATATCTTCTCTCAGTTTGTGTTCAGTCTTCACCCTTTAAAAAAATTTTTAATTTAATTTTTCTTCCTCTCAATTATTGAGATATAATTGACAAACAGCACCATACAAGTTTAAGGTGTATGGTGTAATGATTTGACTTACGTATATTGTGAAATGATTATCACAGTAAGTTTAGTGAACATCTATCATCTCATATAAATATGAAATTAAAGAAATAGAAAAAAATGTGTGTGATGAGAATTCTTAGGCTTTAGTCTCTTAACTTTCGTATATAACATACAGATGTGTCATATATTATATATATGTTATACATACAGCTGTGTTCATTATATTCAGCTGTATTCATGATATTTATCATGTTGTACATTACATCCCTAGTACTTATTTATCTTAGAACCGGAAGTTTGTAGTACCTGTTGACCACCTTCATCCAATTCCCCCTCCCCACACCCCTTGCTTTTGGTAATCACAAATCTGATCTCTGTTTCTATGAATTGTTTGTATGCTTGTTTCTTTGTTTTTAGAGTATAATTGACCTAAAACGCTATGTTAGTTCCTGTTACACAACATAGTGATTTTTCTTCTGTTCATTTCAAAATGATCACCAGGATAAGTCTAGTTATGATGTGTCACCACAAAGGTATTACTTAGTTATTGACTGTATTCCCCACACTGTAGCTCTCATACCTGTGACTCATTTATTTTGCAACTGGAAGTTTGTACCGCTTAATCGCCCTCACCTATTTCTTTCCTCCTCCCAGCCCCCTCTCCTCTGGTAACCACCTGTTTGTTCTTTGCATCTATAACTCTGTTTCTGTTTTGTTCTGTTTGTTCATTTGTTGTATTTTTTAGTTGCCACATTGAAGTGAAGCCATACAGTATCTGTCTTTCCCTGTCTGACTTCTTTCAAAAAAGTTTTAGACATTCCTGTGTAGAAGTCTTACAATCATTTATAAGATTTATTCCTCAAACTTTCTATTTTTGATGCTACTGTAAATGTTATTTTTTTTAATTCATTTTCCATGTCTGAGATATAAAAATGTGGATAATTTTATGTATTGATATAGAATCCAGATTTCTTGCCAAAGCCTCTTAGTGTAATAATTTATTTATGGATTCCTCGTATTCTTATATATACAGTCATGTCATTTGTGAATAAATGACAATTGTATTTCTCCCTGCCCTGTTTTTACATCTTTTAACAATTTTAACTTGCCTAACTACACTGGCGGGCACCTCCAGTACAATGATGGATAGAGGGCGATAGAGATATTCTTGCCTGGTTCCTGATCTTACAGGGAATGTTTCATGGTTTCACCATTAGGTATGATGCTCGCAGAGGACTTGGGAGATGGACCCACTGTGTCTCCCTCACAGTGTATTAGAAGGAGGAGCGAATGAGCTATTGTTCGGAAACAATTTAAGACAGAGTGGAACGCCCTGTGCTACCTGCTCTTCTAGTCTGTGGTGACAAATCCCCAGATGCCTTTTGCACCCCTCGGGGATATTAAAATGGTACCATACCATCTCGTCACAACAACCAGAGTCTCACGTCCCTCATTTCCCCTCTGACAGACAGCCGGGCAGCCAACTTCGCTGCATCGTGGAGATGATGACCTCAGCAGTGTGGGCTGCGCCTCACTCCCCAGGCTCTGCTTGACTCTTTTCTCTAACAGTGTTTGATCCCAAGTTGTGATAACCTCAGCAGTGTGGGCTACGCCTCATTTCCCAGGCTCTGGTTGACTCTTATTTCTAACAGTGTTTGATCCCAAGTTGTTGGTCAGAGAAGAATCCAAGCCACACACCTGAGACAACTCATTACCCAGAAATAAGCCCCTCCTAGGTGTTAACACTTGTTCGTGTTTTGCTCGATCACCTTCTTTAGAGGAATGGGGAGGGTATCTAGGACATAGATTAAAAGGTTTTTAAGCAGGAGGAATGGGAGAAAAATGTCTTAGCTTGTTCCAGATACTGACTATTGAAAAGCTTGTATACTGTCTGAGCAATTATGCATGTTACTAAATGCCGCCTTGGAATATTGTAGAATTTTATCGAAACCGACAATGAGGGCAACGGCATTCTTCGACGACGGGATGTAAAGAACGCGCTGTACGGCTTTGATATTCCCCTCACACCCAGAGAATGTGAGAAGCTTTGGATGAGGTGAGTGATATCTGAAGACTGGCTTTTCATTCCGGATGGCCAAATTTAGCACCAGGCTTTCGTCACTCCTCAGGGGTCAGGTGGGACCAGGAATGGTTTTCCTGCGGTTGTATCTGTCCTGTTCCCCCGTAGAAAGAAGCCTTGGCCAACAGGCTGGCCTTCAGGAACATGGGGAGCCAGGTAAACACTTGTCACCAGTATTAAATACTAGACTTGAGAGTCTTGCATTTCCAAGGAACCGGGAGTTCAACCACATCCTTTTACTGTTTCAGAGAACTAAGTCCCTCCCCAAAGACTTAATACAAGTAGCTCAGCAGACAGATCTGCAATGGGTAAAGGGAAAAGCGGTCTCTCCCCATCACCTAAAGATGGAAGTCAATGTTGCACAGCTGTTTTATAGATCAGTAATTTGCTGGAAGAAAATCACCAAAGTTTTGGTAACTTGGAGTGGTTTCCCAAGAGTGTCTTAAACTGAAAATTGTACCTAATGTTGACTACATTTTTCAAAATGTGCTTTAGGTTTAGCTGTTTTTGAACCAGGCCCCCAGTTACAACATTCCCTGTGTAGATGTTTAAGTTTCAAGGTGCACTAACAATGCGGTCCATTTCCAAGTTCCAGCTCTGTCTTTGAATTACTTCCTTCTTCATTATATGTTAGCTGCCACTTGCATCCCCGCAGGATCGTACCCCAATATTGCATGTCCTCTCAGAGGCAAGCCCATGGAGCAGTCCATGTAGTATTTCAGCTTTTCATCTGTTCAAAGGGGAAAGCTGCAATGTTGGCCGAGTTTAGAATTAGGCTGTTTTGTGTCTAATTTAGAAAAGCAACTTGAAGTTCTTACAAAATCCTTGGTTTCTTTTTTGTTTTGTTTTGTTTCGTTTTAGGTCAGTTCCAACTCAGGGACAATTTGATCTCCCTACCCGTTTTCTCTTTTGAGGGACTAGATGAGTGGGTCCATCTGAGTAATCAGAAGATGGGGTGCAGCGGCCAAATGCGTGGAGCTCTCACCATGTAGACCTGTGGATGATGTGGAGGTGACTGTGTGGTCCTGATGCTCGGGGAGCTGTCAGGGGGCAGGAAGCATTCACCCCAATACCAGGGTGCAGAGTCGCCTGTTATAAATGCCAGAGGAGGGACATGTCGAGCAGAAAGGGAGACAAAAGTAGGGGTGCTGGGGACCGTGGAAGAGCAGGAGGCTGTCATGGTGGGAGAGAAGCTGAAATTGTTCCAAAGGTCCAGATGGGGAAGGAGGGCTGCCTGACCCACGGGCCAGGAGGACGGGTGAGGCATTCTCCAAGCAGTGCCTGGGCTCCAGGCTGAGGAAGGAAAGGCGAGGCTGGTCACCTGGCCGCAGTCCTCCCTTTCTGGCAGAGTATTAACGAGTCATTCGGAAACAACAAAATGTGATGTGGGTCAAGCCATGCTTTAGGAAGAACAGTCAGGAAGCCGTTCAGAAAAGGGGTTGGTGGGGTATGGGCCTCGGGAGACTGTGGTCTCCATCAGGGAGGGATGGGGCGAGCTGCAAGAATGAGGGGTGTAGGAGTCAGGTGTCCCCGTGAGGAAGGAGAGCACGCTTAGCCCTCTTCCCGATGAGGGACAGAGCAAGGTTCCATGTTCATGGGAGGGAGACACTCACTGTTGCTTTTGGCTAAAGTTTCTTTATACACGTATTAACATGATTAAATACACAAATATCTACCCGGTGCTGAAAACTGTTTGAGATGAGAATTTCATCTACTTTTGTTTAGCCGGCTGTTTGCCGTGGATGGTGAGTGGTTGAGAGCTCTGCAGCCAGACATGCCTCCACCCCTCATAGCTGTGTGGCCCCTGTCAAGTTACTTAACTTCTCTGTGCCTCACTCTGCCCTGCTGAGTTAGCTCAAGTGGTGTATGGATCAGGGTAGGCTGGCTGCGGTAACAAACAAGGCCAGCATCCCAGGGGCTTGCCCCATAATGATGTCAAAATGTAGTGTGGGTGTTGGGGAGCTGTGTTCACAGTCATTCAGGGACCAGGAGTCCCACCACCCCTGGATCTTATGTGTCTGCCAGCAGAGAAGGGAACAGAGCACAGAGGACCCTCTGGTCCGCTTTGTAAGGACCAGGCCTGGAAACATGGCCGTCACTTTGCCCAAATTCTTTTGGCCAGAATCCCTCGATGGCTGCACCCCTGCACGGGAGGCTGGGGAGACCAGAAGTCTGCAGGGGGATTGCGCTGTTACTCAGAGGCCGGGAGGCTGCTGCGCCCCGGGCTGGAAGAGCAAGCGGGGGAGGTTACACAGAGATAAGGGAGCTGCTCCCCACCAGCGACTGCAGGGCAAAGGGGAGGCGGTATTATTTGGAGACCAGGAAATTGCCTCCACTCCTGATGCTGTCTCGGAATTTGCGGGAACCTCGACTGCTGTGCTGAGCCGGAGCTACGGAGCCATGACAGCAGGTCCCCTGGGAACAGCCTGGCCCTGCCCTCTTCCCACCTCCAAGGGCACAGCTCCCTGGGCGCAGCCGGGGGGCAGCTGGGAAGATGTGCAAAGGGCAAGCGCGGGGTCGAGAGCCACCAGATGAACGTCCAGCCAAAGGGCAAAGGGTGTGTCACGTTCCAGGGCTGCGGGGTCACCTGGGTGGCCAGGCAGAAGGGGAGGCTGCACATCAGCTGAACCACATCATGAAGGGCAGGACAAGGTGGGGACCCCATCCTGAAGGCCAAGTGTTTAGTGGGGCCACATTGTGAAGGGCAGGGCGAGGTGGGGACCCCATCCTGAAGGCCAAGTATTTAGTGGGGAAAGAGGGAGGCAGGCCCACGTTCCAGAAAGATCACTCTGGCCACGGGGAGGAGGATGAATTGCCAGAGACGGGGAGGGAGGCACAGAGGTGAATTCAGGGCTGTCTTCCCTGGGTGGTGCCTGGAGGACTGGGACGGAAGTGACAGGTGTGAGAGAGATTTAGGAAGTGAACCCGCAGCTGAGGGGCTATACTCTGAGGGGGCCTGCACCCTGACCCATGGCGCCCGGACTGAGCTATGTGACCTTGGGCCAGTGGCTCACCTTCTCTGAGCTTCAGTAATCTCTCCAGTGGGATGGCAATGGGGACCAAATGATATTAAGAGGGTACCTGGCGTAGATAAGCATAAGAATTAGTAGCAAAAAGATCATATAGATTTGAAATTATTTTCTGATTACAATATTAATGCACACTCATTTTAGAACACTCAGAAAATCCAGAGAAGCATAAAGGAAAAGACACCAGCAAGAAAGCAGCCGTACCCCACTCAGCAGAGAGGATAGACTTGGTGGTGTGGTTTTTTTCATCCATTTTCTAGGCGTTTCCATGATCTCGGTTAGCCGTCCTCACCCTCATTCCACCTCCTGGCCTGCTCCTCTCAATGGCTCAGCGTTTGCTGACCCTGACTTACCCTGGTCCACTCCCTCCAAGTCCCCGCCTGCCTTACGAAGCGGGAGGGCTAGGCGGCAAGGTGGTGGCCCGCGCCAGGCTGCGCAGGCACCAGGAGCCTCCTGCAGTCGCCCGTACAGGGGGAGAGGCATTCTCCCACCCGGCGGGAGTGCCAGGGACCCCCGGCAAGGCAGGGAGCAGCTGGGGCCAACGTGACACTCTGCCAGCTCCCGGGGTCTGCTAGTGAGACGAGGAAAGCCCCCGCCAAAACTGGGTAGCTGGAAGTGAGTAGGAAAATAACGTTCAGCTCTTTCGAAAACACAGATTAGAAAATAGGGAGAATATAGACAAGAAATTGTCGGCATCCATTGTTCACTCGACATTGACGAAGCACCTGTGAAGCGCACGCTTTCAGAGCTCCGGGTTAGCCTGGCAGGTCTCGTTTACGCTGGAAGTAAATTAGTGCATTAACTCCCGCATCTCAGTGACCTGGCACATGCGTGCTTAGTTCTTATTCACACGAAGTCTAGCATGTCTAGCGGCTCTTCTGGACGGTTCTCTTCCAAGTGGTGACTCGGGATCTGGCTTCCAGTTGTGGCCTCATCCCTCAGCAGGGTCCCCCGGGACCTGCAGAGCACAGGACCGCACACGGGCTTCGGCGGGCTTCGGCCCAGAAGGACACACTTCTGCCCACAGCCCGTGGCCCAGGGCCGGGCCGTGGCCCCAGCTAACTGCACAGGGGCGGACAGAGTGGGGAGCACGTGCATGTTAAGCGAGCCTGGCTCACTGAGGGTTAAAGGTACACAACCGTCAAGGCTGAAGGAGGCCGCTGGGAAAGGAAACCTGGTAACTGAAGCCAGGCAGGATCTTTCAGCACAAGATTTCAGGAGCAATGCGCTTGGTTTTGGAGAGACTGCAGAGAATAAATTACAAGATGAAAGTGCATCCATCCATCCATTCATTCATCGGAGCAATCGTTGAGCAGGATTTTCTTGAAACTTTCTAAGTTGCAAGCCCTGTGCTATATTCTGGGGCTCCAGAGATGAAGGAAGCCTCCACCCTCAGGTTGCTCGCGACTCGGCCGGGAAGACAGCAGCTGCGTGCCAGGAGGGAGAGGCTGGGCAGCCCGGGCTGGGGGTGTTCAGAGAGAGACCCCCAGGAGGTGCGATGCCTGAGTTGAGTCTTAAGAAACAGTCATTAGCCAGAGGTGGGGAAAGGGGGTCCTACTGAGCAGAGAGGCCCAGAGCCGGGGGAGTGGGAGGTCCCTGGGATGGAAGAGGAAGGATGCCGCTTCCATCAGAAGAGCCTGAGACCCAGAGCCTGCCGGGCACAGGGCACCCCAGGACCAGGGCACAGAGCCCTGGGGGACACGCCCTTCGGGGGCGCTCAGTGTCCTGAGCCCCTTCTGTAGCCTCGTTCCATTGGGTAGAACTCCACTATTGTAGATCTAAAACCAACTTTGCTGAAAACTATGAAGCCAGTGTATTATAAAAATGCACAGACGACTCAGGTAGGACAGCAGCAGCCTGGGAAACTTGCGTATAGATGCCGGTCGTGTGCAACCAGCTGATCACGCAGACCTGGCAGAATGTTCGGGAGATAATTAATGCCCAATTTATGCACCTTTCTTGTTTGGGTAGGTAATTGTATGTTAGTATTCCAATATAAAAGGCAAAGACTATTAAAAAGTCCCCGTGTCATGTGCATCGGCCCACGGGAAGACATATGACTGTCGGTTAACATGAAGCTGGGTCATCTCTGTTGCCTCAACCAACGCAGTGTCTAGAGAGAACCTACCCTGTGCCTTGCTGGTGGAACACCTGGACCAGGAGAGCCTCTGGGTGGGAAAGGATTTGAAAAGTTTGAAGGAACAGTTCAGAAAAGAGAGGATCGAATGGGACGTGATGGTCGGGGATGAGTTAGAAGAGCTGCACGTGGAGGGACTAGATGGACAGGCCCTTAGCTCCGCATAAAGGACGCCTTCGTGACTAACGTCGTCTAGAACTCCACTGGGCAGTCCCTGAAGGAGCGGGTTTCCCATCTCTGGCGTGGCTTCATCCAAGGCCAGACCGCCGCTTATTGGGGAGCGTAAGGGCGGGATTGTGGCCCTGGATGGGGATGGAGCCCATGGTGTCTCATCTGTGGCTCCACTAGGACTGGCTGAATGTGCCATTGGGCACTGCCCCCTTGGGCAGCTGGACATTGTGTGCTCTGAAGGGCAGCTCTCTGAGCCATCGGACCACCCTCACAGATGGTCCCCGAGAGAATCGTTCTGTCCAAGCTGCGTAAGGACCACGTCTCCCTCTGCTGCAGGCCTGGGTCGTCAGTAGGGCTTGCACCAGACCCTCTAAATCTGGGGTCAATGGTGCTGGAAGATTCTTCTGTCATTTATGTAAGAATCAAGTGCTAAACTGAGCATGAAAGGGTAAGACTTTCACAGCACAGCAATCGATGTGAACATATTCAGATCATGTGTACAACCAAATTGCTGTGTGTACAATAGATGGGCAGAGTAATCTGATTATGTCATAAATTAGTGGCCATTGCCGTATGCAAATGCGAGTTTTTATGGGTCCTCTGTTTATGTGCACATTTTTCTTGGCACATCTGTTGCCAAACCCTTTTAAAATTCAACCTTTACAGGCAAGTTGATTTTTTTTAATGTGACACAAAGGATTATATGATGAAGGGTGAGGTTATGTAAGCTGAATTAACTCTCTTATTATTCACATTCATAACAATATTTTAGTTGCAGTTGTGCAATCTGGTCTTCTGTTCCTTGGAGATGTGAATAGAATGTTTATGATCTTTATTAATGAAGTAATTAAGAAGTGTCTTTCCATTCAGTTCAAGTGTCACGACTGAGAATTTGTTGTTGGGAATCTCGTGAGCGTTGCCCGCGGGGATGGCAGGCCTTCCTTACGGACACGTGCCCTTCACGTTCATTGCTCAGCAGCCAGGTATCGATAAGGAAGTTTTGCGAGGCATGTTGCTGGGAACTGTGGGTTCGCCCATCAGGATAAACGAGGCATGGTCTCTCCTCGAGAAACCCACCGTCAAGCAGGGAGGGAAGACCTGGACTGAAGCGGGGGAAGCAGAGGTGGGATGTGGTTGAGCCTTTGGGTGGCGAATGGCAGCGGCAAACACCAGGCCCTGGTCCCAGCCTCCACCCGCGCTCACCCCGCTCCCCGGTCCTCACCACAGGCTACAGGGATCCAGGGGAGGCAGAGACACAGTGCTTTTGCCTCAGGACGAGAGAGAGGTCCCAGAAGAGGCGCCCTGCTGTCCAGGCCTTGCTTGTCAGGCGGGTGGTCTGTGCATGTTCTCTCAGGAGCCCCCTGTAGGGGTGGGGAGCCCCCTTGGGGAGCTTTCTTCTAGGGGTGTCTTTATAGAGTTGCATCACAGCAGCACTCTGGTGGCATCAGGCTGGTCACAGGCCTGATGCAGCTCAGGGAAAGACCCACGGCCCTGGGATCGCCCTAGGAGCTCAAGAAATGGCAACCCTCCCCTTCCCAGGTGCACTGATGGAGAACTAGACTCTCCTTCCTGCAGCTGTCCCGTCACCAGCAGTAGGAGAAGCCACTTGCTAGAGGCACTGGCCCTTCGTGCCGCCTGGCACATAAAGCCACTACAAGCCTCGGGCTTCCTCTGGTGGGTGGGTCGCTTTGTTTTGTTTTAGAAGGAAAATTCACTGAATAAAGGTAGAATGGTACTTTTGGGGGTTGCAGGCACTAAGGTCGTACTAATAACGGACGCCTGGAAAGGTCTGGGAGGGCTTCCCAAACCCTTAGTAACAACGACACTGGGGGCATGATTCCAGCCAGCAGGTCTGAGAGTGCCCTCCCCCTCCGTGCTGCAGGACAGCAGGGCTGAGAGTGCCCTCCCCCTCCGTGCTGCAGGACAGCAGGTCTGAGAGTGCCCTCCCCCTCCGTGCTGCAGGCCAGGCGAGGAAACCGAGCCCGGGTGGGTGGCGGGACCTGGCCGGCGACTCGAGGCCGGTGAGCTGGCGTCTCAGACATCGCTGCCCTCCCTGCCCCTCCATCGCAGGAGGGGATTCTCCTCACCTTCTAGGACGGAGTCCCTGATGAAAGCAGGCCTGGATGCTGGGAGGCGGAGGTGAGACGCGAGGCCCAGGGGGGCCGCAGGGGGAGGGGTGGGCAGGGGGGCCTCGGGAACTTCTCACCCCTCGTCCTCCACCCAGCACCCCAGCCCTTGAGGACATGAAAGTTGGGTAAATAAATCCGTTCTCCTCATCGTTACTCAGTTGGGAGGGTCGCAGGGGACCCAGTGCTGGGGCGGCGGCCAGCGTGTGGTCCTGTAGCATCTGGCCGGCAGCGGAGAGCAGAGGGGGCCCTGCTTCACACAGGAGAGCCCAGGGCGCCTGGCTCCGTCCCACAGGCACCGACAGCAGCCGGATGCAGCGTGAAGCCCCAGACATTGTGCAAATACCGCCTCAGCCCTCGGAACGCTGAGTTCATCTGGGAAAAGCACCGCCGTAAATGCCATTTTTATCGGTTAGAGGAGGACCGAGATCTTTCCGTGAAAATAAATGCTTCTTTTCTTTAAAGAAAATTGGCAATTTGCCTTAAAAATTTTTATTGAAGTAATTCTATTCTATTTGAATGATGTTGGGAGATAAAAACCCTCCATTATGCCTTTTTTTAAATGAATTACAATTTAGAAAAATCCCAATAATAGAAAATGACATAAAAGGTACATAACATAATTCTTATCTTGTTTTCCTTACTAGTCTCTCTCATTGGTTGTGTGTAATTGTCATCTCTTCAAAGAGAAAATGGGGAATTGGAATCAAGTGGCATTCATTTATTTGAGTTTTAAGATTGAATATGCTTTTTTTTTTTTTTTTTTGCGGTACGCGGGCCTGTCACTGCCATGGCCTCTCCCGTTGCGGAGCACAGGCTCCGGACGCGCAGGCTTAGCGGCCATGGCTCACAGGCCCAGCCGCTCCGCGGCATGTGGAATCCTCCCGGACCGGGATACAAACCCGTGTCCCCTGCATCGGCAGGCGGACTCCCAACCACTGCACCACGAGGGAAGCCCCTGAATATGCTTTTTGACGGATTTTCTTCTGAACCTTAGCATAGTTCCTCTTACATGTAGGTGCTCAATAAAAGACGGTTGAATTAAGGAAGGGTTGGTTTTAATTTTCCGTGGTCACAGTCGTATTTCTAACAGAATGACAGAGGATGAATCCGGTTGCTCTCTTGGGGTGGTCCAAGATCACCTTGTGTGAGGTGACCTTCCTGTTGATTGATGAGCCTGTGGATCGCCTGAGGGTCTTGTTACGAGCAGGTCCAGCTCAGGTCTGGGGTGAGGCTCAGGATCCTGCGTTCCTGACCCCCGGGGAGGCCGGTGCTGCAGGCCCGCAGAGCACACGGGGTGTGAGGAGCCAGGCAGACGGAGTGCAGACGGTGTTAAAGCCCCGAGCACCTCGCACTGGTGAGAGTTTTGTTTGTTTGTCTTTAAAGGTACGACACCGAGGGAAGAGGGCACATTACTTACCAGGAAGTTTCACAGAAAATGGGGGTTAACTATTCAGCGGCTATTCATCAGCCCTACGCAGAGGATTATTTCAACTTCATGGGTCATTTCATGAAGCCACAGCAGGTGCAAGAAGAGATGAAGGAGCAGAGCACGGAGAGGGCCGTGCCGGCCGGGTGAGTCTGTGAGCACACGGCCTGGGGGCCGGCGTCCGTTCCTCGTTGACCCTTGCAGCACTGTTTGTTCTGAAGTGGTACCTCCCAGTGCTGGCAAAGCTGCCGTGAAATTGTAATACTCGTTCACTGCTGTAGATTCTAGAAATCGGCGCTAAGTCACAAAGCTACAAAGGAGTTAAAGAGCTATAAGCCTACGCCACCCTACCCAGTCACACTCTCAGGTCACCCTTGAGAACTGAACCTTTGAGATGTTTACTAGCCTAAGCCCCTGGCCCCTCCTCTGGACAAGTAGAATGCAGGTTCCACGAGGACATGCCCGTCTCTACCCCGTTCAGAGCAGTGCTTGACGGCTAGTAGGCACCCAGGGAGTATTTGTCCAGCGAATCAATGAAGGAACAGACACATTCTTTAACTCAGCAGTTCAACTTTGGGGACTTTATCCCAAAGAAATAATGCGGAAGAGGCCAGCAGTTTAGCAGGTGGAAGGTATGACTTGCAGTGTGTTTTCAACAGCAGCAACAAAAGGACACCTGTCGGCTTCCCTGGTGGCGCAGTGGTTGAGGGTCCGCCTGTCAATGCAGGGGACACGGGTTCGTGCCCCGGTCCTGGAGGATCCCTCATGCCGCGGAGCGACTGGGCCCGTGGGCCGTGGCCGCTGGGCCTGCGCGTCCGGAGACTGTGCTCTGCGGTGGGAGGGGCCACAGCAGTGAGAGGCCTGCGTACCGCAAAAAAAAAAAAAAAAATCAATCCCAGATGAGGGCCTGCCTTACAGAGCGTGGCCCCAAGGAATATGAGGTGGTGTATGCCAGTTTCAACCATCGCCTCGGACACTGTGGGAATGTCTGTGATAGAAGGCTAATTGGCAATGAAGTTTTAAACAGTCTGTATAGGGACTTCCCTGCCGGTCCAGTGGTTAGGACTCCACGCTTCCACTGCAGGGGGCTCGGATTCGATCCCTGGTTGGGGAACTAAGATCCCGAGTGTTCCGTGGTGTAGCCAAAATAAATAAATAAACAGTCTGTATACCATGATTGGAGCTACCCCAAATGTACGTGCCTGTCCACAAGATGCTGTACAGAAGGTATCGTGTTGTATTTGGATGGTGGAACTGCACGTGATTCCTTTCAAAGTTTAAAAGTAGTCACTAATGAAACTAGTCACGAATGCCATATTTTAAAATTCTAAAACAATGGATAAAGAAAATGCGGTACATACATATACAATGGAATATTATTCGGCCATAAAAAAGAATGAAATATGGCCATTTGTGATAACACAGCTGGGCCTTGAGGGCATTATGCCAAGTGAAATAAGTCAGACAAAGAAAGACAAAAACCATATGATCTCACTTACACGTGGAATCTTTTAAAAAAAAAAAAAACCCAAGCTCATAGATACAGAAAACAGATTGGCAGCTGCCAGAGGTGAGGGTAGCGTGGGATGCCAAAGTGGGTGAAGTGGGTCAAAAAGCACAACTTCCGTTATGATAGAAATAAGTCCTGGGGATGTGATGTCCAGCAAGGTGACTATCGTTAGGAATACTGTACTGCGTATTTGAAAGGCGCTAAGAAGGTAAATCTTACAAGTTCTCATCCTGTGGATGGTGATGGACGGTAACTATACATCCTACAGTGTATACAGATATCATTATGTTGTATACCTGAAACTAATATGTTATATGTCAATTATGCCTCAAAAAAAAAAGGAACATAGGAGAAAATTTTGCCGCATTTGATGTGACCCTAAAGGGATGGGACAGACTTTCTCAATCAGTCTCGGTCCTGGGTGGTCGCCCACCAGCACTCCCCAGGCCTGGGACCCTGCTCCCTGCTCCAGAGGCTTACCTCCCTGGCACTCTCATCTGTGTGTCTGTCCATCTCCTGTCTGTCACTTCACCTCTCTGTCCCCATCATCTCTGAATGAGGGAATGAGCTGCTACTAAAGAATCCCCAGAGGAGAGAAGCACTCCAAGGACACAGGGATGAAATGTAATGGCTGAATGGGGTTTCAGAGAAGGGCAGTTTGAACACACCCCTGAATTATGTCTAAGTTACTGAGTTATAAAGCCCGAAGGCAGAGAATGGAGTTGGTGAAATTTCAAGTAAAAATATGCGCAAGATTGGTATAAATATCAAATATGCCATAAAAGTAACGAAAAAGTGGAATTTATCTTTCCCAGACAGGGCTGGCCTCATTACCCACACGTGTCTCCCCTTCCCTCTCTCCTGCCACTTGTGAGTAACGAGGCTCTGGGAGGGATCTCACATCCTCAGCATCGTCCGCATGGTCTTTCTCTTCTTGTTTCTGTTTATTGTGCGATCGTGGATCTGTAGCTGGGAGAACTACGTGCCACTGGACGAAGCGTTTCAGATCATCAAGCTCCGAAAACTGATTCACACTCACCCGGTCCCCTCCCACCATCACGCTCTCTTACCAAAGAAATCAAGCCCAATGCGTAAAAATTCATGACCGGCTTCTGTTTCCTCAAAGATGTCAGATTGCGAAATTGTCAAGTCACTTTGCCCTTCAGGATGGTCCACTTTTCAATTTTGGTGTCAGTGGGTCTTCCAGATAACCCGTCAGATGCAGTGTTTCCAGAACTTTTAACCTCCTCATTTATACTGAAGCTTTGATAAGATTAAGAAACAGGAGTCGTGTTCATTCAAGTGACTGAAATTTTATGTTTGCCTCTTAAATCTAAGAGGTTTAATTTTGTTTGAAATGGCCTGAATACATTTTAAAAATTCAGAAGAATCCTTTTCTAAACCCCTATTTATTTTCCAGAGTCAGACCAGCAATAGTGAACTAGCCGCGGAAGCTCAGCCGGCTGTTCTCAAATGCAAATTGCGAGACGCAGGAGCAAACCCAGCCGGGCTGCACAGGGTCCTCTCCAGCGTGCCGGCCGGGCTGTGTGTGAGGGGCTCTGCGGCCGTCCACCGGCCGTGCCACTGCCCTCTTAGGGCTTCCGTCTCGTTGTCCAGACCAGGGACCAGACACTGTGTGGGCTGACGCGGGTTCTGCCTGGCAGCGTGGCGTGATCAGAGCTCCGAATCCTCACTTATTCTGAGCACATATTTACCCTGCGAGGGAAATAATTACTGCCTGGAAACCAGTCCAAGAAATACTGAACGCCTCAATTTTCTAAAAATATGTATCTCAAAAAAAGTTTTGATTTTTTTTATACCTTCATTTACTTTCATTTTGAAGGATTAAGTGCAATATAATAGTTGTGATCACGAGTAATCATGTTGTAGGATGGGACGGAATTCAAAGTACACCTGTGAGGGAATCCAGGGTGTTGCTGCCCTTGGGATACATTCCCCGGACAGTTACTGCAGCTCATTTGTATCAGCTTCTCGAAGACTCACACCAGCCACCTCGGACCCGGAGGCCAGCAGGGGAGGGAGACGGTGACCCACGTAGCTTCAGGGTCCAAGCCTCCCTCTCCCCCCAAGTATTCCCTCCGCTTCCCCTCTTCTGATTTCCGACTTCTCTGTTGCCATGGATGATTTTTTCCAGGCACTCAAGGGACAGTTTGTGGACATGTATCCACAGATACACATCGGAGGTGGTAGACAGTTACCAGCAAAGAGTTCGTGTTTGGAGTTTCTGGCATATCCTTTTCCCTGAGTAGGAACCTCACAGCCGAGCTCAAGTCAGACGGACACAGTGCTCAGTGTGGTAGGATGAGCTTCCTGGGACCTGGATGAGCGAGTTCATGGAATATAACCCACCCCCTGTAGGTCAGGTGTAAGACTGTTTATTCCTAAAAATGTCCACACTTTTTTATTCCCTTATCAATAATTTTTTTTAAGTCTGGGAAGAATTTTCCTGAAAGACTGAATCAGAAACTTGAACACATTCCTAAGAAAATCAGCCCTCGAACATAGAGTTACAGTCGGACGCTGTCTCTGTCCCAGCAGGGGAGAGCTGGCTGAGCCCGGACGCTGCACAGGCCGGCACTGTCTTCTTCCTATAAGACGGGGATGATAATTACCCTCCTCCCTTGTAGGGCTGTTGAGAAAAATAAATGGGAGAAGGTACATGAAGACAGCACAGCTTCTGGTTTCCCAACTCAGACACGCAAATTATGGGCTGTGCTTCTTAAGAACAAAGGACCTGGACGCCCGCCCCCTTCGGCACTCACTGACTAGACTCTGCCCTCCTTGGCTCCTGCTCCTGCATTCCTGCCTCAGGGCCTTGGCGCTGGCTGTCCCTGGGCCCAGAGAGGTCTTCCAGGGGTAGATCCCCACTGGGTCCTTGACCTCCCTGCCATCTCTGCTCAAGTGTCACCTTCCCCAGTGAGGTCCCCCTGCACCCCCTACTGGGAATTGCAGCGCCCCCTACCATGGGCATTCTCAGCCCCGCTTGTGGGTGCTCAGCTAACCCCTGACCCACTGTGCAGGGCACTGTTGTCTCCTGTTTATCGTTGGCCTTGCCCCAGGGAGAATGTAAATTCTTCTAGGGAGGCCTCTCTCATTCACTAGGTGTATCCTGACACCTAGAGCAGTACCTGGCACGTGATAGGTGCTCAGCGAGTCTGCAGCAAGAGGATGGAGGTGTATTTCCTGTGTCTGTAATATCACTGTATTTTTAAATGTTTGGCTCCATTTTTAAAGTACCCATTCTAGTAAAAAGACAAGGTTGTAATTTCTCTAACATAGTTTTGCTAATGATAATAATAATAAAATGGTAATGATAAAAATGCTTATTATTTTTTTCCAGAATACCTTTCAATGTAAATGTTACATCAAGGCTGCAAAGCATCTTCAAAATTCGTTGTCAGATGAAGCATCAACTCATCACATTAGAATGATCATGGAACTCTTGCTTTAAAGAAATGATTTGTTTTCCCGGTTTTAGTGTGTGTCTCAAATGCATTCTCTTTCAGGGATAAGCTTAAGGACCACTATCAAGATATCAGCAAAGGGGCTTCCCTGGTGGCGCAGTGGTTGGGAGTCCGCCTGCTGATGCAGGGGACGCGGGTTCGTGCCCTGGTCTGGGAGGATCCCACATGCCGCGGAGCGGCTGGGCCTGCGAGCCATGGCCGCTGGGACTGCGCGTCCGGAGCCTGTGCTCCACGGCGGGAGAGGCCACGGCAGCAAGAGACCCGCGTACCACAAAAAAAAAAAAAAAAAAAAAGATATCAGCAAAGCACTCACCAAACTAGATAAATCCAAAAATGGCTACATATCCTTATGCAAGATGCAGAAGTCGCTGCAGGAGTGCGGCTGTTCTCTGAAGGCAGAGGAGCTGGCCGATCTTCTCACCAGGTTTTCTATGATGAGGCAATACGTTTCTAACAGCACTGAAAATCAGGGTGTCGCATTGCTTTCGTGAATTTCTTCTTTTCCCGTCCACTCAAACAGCCTTTTGGCATTGAAATAACCTCCATGCCACCAAAAACTCAGTCTCTATCTGTGTACAGAAGTAGAACTGTAATGTTGTCCTCATAAAACTTATATAGTACTATAAACCAATGTGACCTCCATTTAAAAAAAAAAAAAAGAATGAATCTTCAAATACTCCTCTGGCTGGGCTACGTTCTAATGGGTTTGAGTCAACTCAAAGCAAAAAGAAAGCGACTTGACAAATCCATAACTTTTCCTGGTGTGTCTCAGCAGCATCCTTTTTTAACATTATTTTCATTTCACCCACATTATTTGTGCACTTGGGCAGGAGTCAAGTCGTCCTGCAAGGCTTATTAAAAACAGCAGCCCCCTGCCCTGCCATCTTCCCCATCTCCTGCCCAGAGTCAATAACTTCCAATGCTTTAATTCATATCTTTTGGTACTTAACTCAGTACTTCTAAGTGACAAACTTATACAGCTACTTCTTGATTTTTCACTTCTAGGCAGTGTCTATCAACTTCCTACCAGGAAGATGCAGATTGAACTCTTTTTCACCCATCACATAACCACCAACCACCTCACCCTGCAGCCTCCACCACCCCATGGAGACACACGCAAACTTACCCCATTGTCCCCCCATATTGCTGTGTCGCAGTTTGGTGTAGTTCAATATTCAGGCTTTCTATTACTGTAACTAGCTGATCACTTTTCTTTTCCCATAGAACATGCTGTTTGCCCTGGATTTAATAATAATTTTTTCTGTTTGCTCAGTTTCCATGTAGTTCTTATCACTAATTAAACCCCCAACTCACTCCAGCTTGTGAAGTCTCTTTCCAGTATGTTCAGACACCTCAGCTGATCTGTCAGCTTCGTCTTCTTGGACGTCCCTTTTCATGTTCTTCAACTCTCAGAAATTTTCTTGATTTACTTCATTAAAGAGTTCCTCTCCTGTTTGTTTCTTTCTGAGCCTCCTGTTGTTACTGATTAGTGAGCCACCCAGAGTGTCTCCTTATATTTTAAACCTTCCCCGTCTTCCATCTCTTTTTCTTCTTGCTCCACCTTCTGGGAGACCTCCTCAGTTTTAGTTCGCAACCCTTCTTTTGAGATTTTTGTCTCTGCTAATCATACTTATCATATTTTAAATTGCCAGAACTTGTTTTTATTCTCAGAATATTCCTTTTCTATAGTGTCCTGTTCTTGTTTCATGGATATACTAGTTCATGTCTCTGGAGATATTAAGAATAGATTTTTTTAAAGTTTTCTTCACTTGAGAAGTCTCTCCTCAGTGTTGCTTTTTTCTGCTCTCTTCCATGTTAGACATTTTCCTCAAAAATATGCTCCTATTAAGAATGAGCTATTAAAAGATAGATTAAAAGTTCTGCACAGATGGGGAGAGCTAGTCAACTTCAGTTTGAACCGCTTTGGCAGGGTAATCTGGCAGGTAGTTTCCTTGGAAGACTCCCAATGTCAGAATCTTTAAAACTTTTCTTTTGGGCTGGTCAGATTTCCCAGGGATTAAGGTTGCCAGATAAGACATAGAGTGCCCATTTAAATTTGAATTCCAGATAAACAATATTTTTTTTAGTGTAAGTGTGTGCCATGCGATATTTGGTACATACTTATACTAAAAATTATTTTTGTTTATCTGAAATTCTAATTTAATTGAGTATCCTTCTAGGCTTCTGTTTGTTTCTTTGTTTTTCTAAACCTGGCAACCCAACCAGAGAAGACTTGTTGGTCTCCTGCTGCCAGCACTCTGGGAGCTGACAGGGAACAGAAGGCTGGAAGTTTCAACAGTCAGCATGATAAACCGAATAATGCCCCCAAAGATATTTAAGTCCTAATTCCTGGAACCTGTGAACGTCACCTTATATGGAAAGGGACTTTATGGATGTGATTAAGTTAAGGAACTTGAGAAGGGGAGGTGATCCTGGGTTATATGGGTGGGCCCAGTGTGATCACAAGTGTCCTTACAAGAGGGAGTCAGGGAGAGATTTCACCCGGCAGTGACCACAGAGGGAGAAATTGGAGCGATGTGGCCACAAGCCAAGGATCACCAGCGGCCACCCTAAGCTGGAAGAGGCAAAGAACAGATTATCCCCTAGAGCCTCTCGGGGGAGCACAGCCCAGCTGACACCGTGATTTCTGCCCAGTGAAGCTGATTTCCAACTTCTGGTGTCCAGAACAGTAAGAGAATAGATGTGTGCTGTTTAAAGTCACCCACTTCGTGGCATCGTGTTATAGAGTCACAGGAAACTAAGAGTCAGTATAAAAGCTTTCACTTAACTCCCCTCTTTTCATTAAGAACCCTCCCTGTTTTGAACTGTGACAAACACTTACCATCTGCAGAGAACACCCCTCCAGGTCCTCCACTGTGTGTGGTGGGCGGGTGGGGGCCAGGCACCCAGCCTGGGGAGTCTGAGGAGGGGCACGGGGTCGAATTGCGTCCCACACAGGCTTTTAGCCAATCCTTCTCTTTTAACCTCACTTTCATTCCTACGTCTAGGTGTACCTGGAGCCCACTTCTGGAGGCTCTGAGGGTTTGCAGGGTGTATCGGATACCCTTCCGTGTTCCTTCTGTTGGTTCCAGGAGATTTCTTGAATCTGACGCGTCTGTTCTCCCTCATCCATCAAATTCCCAGCAGCTGTTGTCTTCCACTTTCTCTCCATCCTTCGTGTTTTCTGCTGGTGTTCTGCAAACTCCAGCCAGCATCAGAAACTCGGCTTGCTGGGCCCCTCCCTCGGGCTCTCTGACTTAGCAGCCCTGGGAATCTGCATTTCCAACGAGGCCCTGGGTGATGCTGATGCTGCTGGACTAGAGCATCCCAAGAACCACTGTCTGACACCTTTTAAAAACGCCTTCTTCTGTCACTTTAGAAGGAAAGGAGCTAGTTATGTGCGTTCAAGCCACTTTAACTGCAAGTCCTATCCTCTTATAATTTTAAACCCAAATAACTCAGAGTTGATTGGTCCTCCTCGGGCTGCTTTTGTATGCAGTTTCTGACTTGCGGTGTCCCTTAGCTGTGCTGGCTGGAAGTTGTATGACTAAGTGCATGGGTCTTATGTTCCTCTCTTTGTGAGGTGAGGATACTAGCACCCCTCCCCTCCCTTTAAAAAATGTTAGCGGTTGCTCTAGGGTTTGCAGTGCACATGAACAACTAGCCTAAGTCCACTGTCAAATAACACATTACTACTTCACGGGAGGTGCAGGCGCCTTATTACAAACTAAGTGTTCCTGAATCCTCTCTCCTGTCCCCTGTAACATTGCTCTTACTCATGTCACTTTTCCATTTGCTGTAGTCACCCAATACATTGTTGTTACTTTGAACAATGATCTATTAGATCAACTAAGAATAAGAAGAATAAAAGATATTATTTTACCTTCATTTATTCCTTCTCTTATGCTCTTTCTTCCTTTAGGTAGGTCCACGTTTCTGACCCGTCTGATTTTCCTTCTCTCAGAAGAATGTGTTCTAGCATGTTTTGAGGGGCAGGGTGGCTGTGGTGATGAATTCCCTCGGTGATTGTTTGTCGGAGAAGGTATTTATTTCTCCTTCACTTTTGAAGGATAATTTCACGGGTTATAGAATTCTAGGTTGGTGATTTTTTCCTTTCCACACTCTAACCATTTCAGTCCACTCTCTTCTTGCTTGCATGATTTCTGATGAGAAGCCCCATGTAATTCTTATCTTTTTTCCTCTGTAGATGCTTCCCCCCTCTCTGGCTTCTTTCAAGATTTTCTCTTTGTCTTTGGTTTTCAGCAGTTTGAGTATGATATAAGTGGGTGTAGTTTTTGGTATTTTTCTGCGTGGTGTTCTCTGAGCTTCCTGGAAATGTGCCTTGTGTCTATTATTAATTTTGGAAAATTCTCGGCCGTTATTACGTCCAGTGTTTTTTTCTGATTCTTTCTTTTTCTCCTTCTGGTATTCCAATTATGAGTATGTTCCACTTTTGAAACTGTCCCACAGTTCTTGGATGTTCTGCTCTGGGGTTTTTTTTCTCCACTCTTTTTTTCTCTTTGCATTTCATTTCAGGAATTTTCTTATTGACATACTTCAAGCTCACTGATTTTTTCCTCAACCATGTCCAGTCTACTGATGAACCCATTAAAACACATTCTTCATTTCTGTTACGCTGTTTTTCATTTCCAGGATTTCCTTTGATTCCTAAGAAGGAGTACCCATCCCTGCTTACATTAGCCATTTGTTGTATGTGTTGTCCACTTTTGCCATTGGACTCCTTTACAATTTAATCATAGTTGGTCATTTTAAATTCCCTGTCTGATAATTCCAAACTACATCATGTCTGAGACTGGTTCCCATGCTTGCTTTGCTGTCTCTTCAGACTGTGTTTCTTCTTGCCTTTTAGCATGCCTTGCAGCTGTATTGTTGTTGAAAGCCAGACATGACACACTGGGTAATAGGAACTGAGGTAAGCAAGCATTTCACGTGAGGTTGTATGTTAATTCGGGCAGGAGGTGGGCTGTGTTTAGTGCTGCTGTAGCTGTCAGTGCCAAGGGCTTAGATTTCCTAGAGTGTCCTTGTTTTTGTCCCTCCTGTTTCCTTAGGCTTCCCTAGGAACTCCTCCTTAAATAGAGTCTGTGTTTGCAGCTCTTTCCTTTGTAACCCACTGTTGTTATGCTGGAGCTGGCTTGATGTGGTGGTAAGGTATGAGGGAGGGGAAAGATTCTGTACTCTTATGATGAAATCTCAGTCTTTCAGTGGACTTGAGTCCCTGGGCTGCAACCTTCAGAGATGTTTCTTAGCTTTTTTTTCTCCCTCAGATGAGACAGGAAGTCTAGAGTGTGCTGGAGTTGGCTCTCTGCCTTTCCCCCAGATGGGCTAAGGCTCTGGTAAATTCTTTTCCCTTGGAAAATTATTACGCCGAAGCCTCTGGGCATACTTCCTAAGGATTATTATTCCCCTTCCCCGGCCAGAGCCAAGAGGAGACCATCTTCAGATTTCCACTGTGATAACCTAGTGGGGTTCTTGACGGTAAAGCCCATGAACGTAGGAGGTCCCTAAGACTGGGCCCCCAGGGGTTTCTCAGCCTCACACTAGTCCACACACAGCCTCCACCATTGCTCAAGTTGCCACTTAAGTGTTCCTACCAGCTCCAAAGGCCTTTGCTCCAGGAAGAGCAGATCTTGGCTGTAATTCTCTATGTTCACCCATCTCTCCAGATTTTGGGGTGACGTTTTGCCCTGTGACCTCAATTTTCTGATGGGACCAAGAAAAACCATTGGTTTTCAGTTTGTTCAGCTTCTTTCTTTTTGTGAAGATGAAAGGGACACTTCCAAGTGTCAGAGCTCCTCCCCTTCCTATCACTTTCCCTCTCCATGTCCCATCTTTTGTCAGCTACAGTTTTTCTTTGGAAGAGCTAGTTAAATTTAACTTCTAAATGTCCTACAGCCACAACCAGGTCCTCTCTGCTTGGTTCATTGCTTGATTATAAAACTCAAAAACCATTAAACGGCATTTCATAATTATGACTATGTACATATTCATAATTCATAATATTCAGTGTCCGGGTAATGAATGAAAATTAGCTTTCTTCTCAGTGGCACTATCCCTGGGCCTCTGTGTCCACCTTTTTGTAGGCAAACCTGGGGGTACCCATGCATCTTTTCTAAGCCATTTGGGGAAAGGCGGTTCTTCACTGTAAGCTGCTTCCAAGGACATAGAGAGTAGGGTGATCTCTTTAACCATTGCTGTTTTCTGAACACGGGGCTCGAGTGAAGTTCAACATTGTCAACCTTCAGCTTTCCCCGGAATTCTGCACCACTTTCTGTTCTCTCCATTTTTCTCCTGCTGTCCTCCATCCTAGAGCCTCGCTCCCCACTCTCCCATTCCAGG
Organism: Lagenorhynchus albirostris; assembly: GCF_949774975.1. Classification (NCBI taxonomy): domain Eukaryota; kingdom Metazoa; phylum Chordata; class Mammalia; order Artiodactyla; family Delphinidae; genus Lagenorhynchus; species Lagenorhynchus albirostris. The sequence continues at coordinate 6,040,938 of NC_083105.1, forward strand.
TCTGTCACCCAAGAGTGTCCTGGGCTGTCCCCACTATTCTCCAGGGCTGGATCCCCTGTTTCTTATATCCCACATCTTTTTATTTATTAATTTACATTCTTATTTTGCTGGAGTACTTCCTGGAGTAATTTCCTAAGAAAGTGGAGGAACAGGAAATAAATTTTCTCAGTTCTTTGTCTGAAACTATTTTTTATTTTCCTTCACACACATTGTGAGCTCGCCTGAACATAGACTCCTAGGGAGAAAATCATTTTCCCGTAAAGCTTTGAAGGACAGCACTCCATTGTCTGTGTGCGTGTGTATGTGTATGTGTGAGTGTGTGCAAGTGTATGAGTGTGTATGTGAGTGTGTGTTAAGTGTGTGTGTGTGAATGTGTGTATAGGGGAAAGAGGACCGTTTCATCCTCAAATGCCTGTATGTTCTTTTCTTCCTTAAACATGGTCTCCTCTCACTAAATCTGTTTCCAGCTGAACAAGAATTCAGATGCATTCAGTGAATAAACCATGGAAAAATAGCACCAGATAAATAATTAACTAAATGATTACAAGAGAGTCTTGTTAAAACGTAGTTAGGCTTGATACTTTTATAAGCAACGACACAAGGGCTGTGGAATTTCTGTAGTCCACCTGTCAGTGGGGTGATCAACTTTTTTACGAATCAAAACCTTAATAAGGATCCGTCGCTCAGCCGCTTGTTTCTTCTCAAAGACCTCTTGATGATAAACATCTCTGTTATTTGTAATTATATGTAGATTGTTCTTTTCTAGATCCAAAATAGACTTTTCTAAATAATACTGAGATTAGCATATGCATTTGATTTTATTACTAAATTTTAATACCAAGTTGGCAGTTTATCCTGCTGATGAAATAGAGCTGATTATCCTTTTCCTCCGTGTCTCCGTCGTGTAAGCCAGCAATGCGGGGCCTGTGGATGGCAGCTCTGCAGCTGTGGGCTGGAGAAGCACAACCCTTGGCTTGTTCTCTCTAGGAGCAGATACCCGAGTTGCTGGAAACTTTCCTCTCCGGCTTCCCGACGTTCCAAGCTGTTCTTTGACACACACTCCATCCTGCTGAAAGAAAGTTCAGGGGTCAAGGTGCCAGCAATCCTCAGGGAATCTAAGCTACAGAGATGTGAACTTTGAATGCAATTAAGCTTTATCTTGAGTTATTTTACATGGTTCATAAATATGCTCTATATTCTCACGAAACGTGGATTTGCTCTCGCGATGTAGTCTTGTAGAAGGTAAAGGTATTTTCTTCTGTGTCGGAGTGCTCTTTTTCTGCGTGGATGTCCTTGTTGAGACACAGAGCCACACACCCAGATGGAATTTCTAACTGAGAAAATACTAAACGATGTAGGTTTTGTAAAAATATGGTTTGAGTGCTTTCAGCTTGACAGCATAATTTCAACCATTCTTGAAAAAGGATTTAGCATCTATTTTACTCAGTTCCTCTTTTCCTTTTCACTGTCTTTATTGTACTTCCCTTATTGTCAGATTCCCATTCCGCAGCGCAGGCCCCCCCCACCGACCCCACACTCCTGCCCCCAGACCAGCTCTGCCATCACCATCACATGTATTTCCCCAGGATCCGACTCTGCACATGTCGCGTCCCTGCCGAAGCACCTTCATCTGCCCCTGCCACAGGGCCAGATTCCTCAGCCAGGCCTCCTCTCCATCCTCTGCTCTTCAAGCCCATGAGCCCACCGTCCAGCCTTCAAGTCTCAGAGCTTCAGGGCAGGACAGTCTGTGGCCCCCCCAACCGGCAGTGGCCCCGCGCTCTCTCCTGTCATAGACCTTCCCCTGTGCCCTTAGACTGCAGTCTTCGTGTGTGCTCGTCTAATAGCATAGCTGACCGGTGTGCGTGCACCTACAGGCCAGGGAATCGTGTCTCAACATTATTCATGTTCTCCACACTGTTCTGTGCTCAGCAAGTGTTTGTTGAATGAATAAGTGATGATTTTTTTAAATTAATATATTGTTTTCTTTCTTTTGGGACAAGTTGGGGAATCAGCTGGCATGGTAATTCCATCAATTACCTCGACTTCTTGAGAGCAGTGGAGAATAGCAAGCCGACAAAACCTCAGCCACAAGAGAAAGAGGAGAGCGTGCCGATCAATTTTGCGACCCTAAGTCCAGAGGAGGTTCTGAATTAACATCCAGGAGGTCGTTGCCTCCTCCAGTCCGGCTTTGTCAACGGTATGAGAGAAAGCACGTGCTTTTTACTGTGGAAACTGAAGTTCTGGGGTTCACGCCAATTCCTAAAACCAGCTCTCAGCCCTGCCCCTCATCCTGGGCCCCTCCACCTCTCGCCACTCTCCTTGGGGCATCAGAACTCGATGGTTGGTCGAGAACAGATTGTTCACTGGAGCAAATGTGTATCCGCTTTTGCTCTGTACAAAGCTACCGTGAGCGTGCCCAGCATGTGTTCTGTGAGACGAAAGTGCTCGGTGTTTAGCAAAGGCTGTGTCTGCAGTGAGGGCAAGGGATTCTGGGCAGAGGGCAGAGGACAGAGGCCTCAGGGCAGCCCGGGCCAGTGGGGAATGAGTGACGCCAGTGGGGAATGAGTGACGCCAGGTGGCCTTGAAGATGTTGGCCGGGGCCAGGCAGTGGCACAAAGCCTCACCGTGACTGGGAGCCCAGGGCAGGGGGTGTAAGAACGGGGTCCCCCGAGTACACTGACATTTAGGCTGACGTCTGTGTGACCCCGGGGCGGCGTGCCGAGACCCGGTGTACATGGGCATGGCACTGCGGGGCCCATCCTCGGAAGACAGTACTCGGGCCGCGCTCCCCACCAGGTGCTGGTCCCCTTTGCGGGTCCCCACATGAGTTCCCCCTGCAGCAGCCATGGGAAGAGAGATGCTGTGTGCAGAGGACAGGCCTTGCAGCCTAATGAGACGGTGAACACAGGGCCTCCCGGGTGATGCTGGGCGCGTGCTGTCCAGACAGCACAGTCCCAGCAGGGTTGCCTCTGTGTCTGCCACATGCAGACCCTCAGCCCCACGCTGACACCGAGGCCCACCTCGCTGAAGGCCTGCATCCTCTCAGCACCGGGAGGCAAGCTGGGCCCTGCAGTCCAAGTTTCAGTGGGAGACAAGGAGAAAGGCAGGGCAGCCCAGCCAGCTCGTGAACGTTCTGGAATGCCGGCGAGCCTGGCCTTCCTCCCGACAGCAGACATTGTTTGCATGCAGGAATTCTCTGTGAGGATTTAGCATATCTGTGTCTTTATTTTTTTTTATTTTTTATTTTTTTTTCTGTGTCTTTATTTTAATGACTATCTAAAGATCAAAGAAAAATTAGTATGAACACATTGCGGGCCATCTAGAAAGACCATCTGTACCCCTTTCGACACCAGGTTGTCCTGGCCCAGTGGTCACCGCGTGAGGACTGCAAACTCGGATGGGCACAGGGACCAGAAGTACAAAAGTGATGAAGGGGCCAGGCCGCGGCCACAGCAGGCCAGAGGCACAGCCCTGTGTAGAGTGCAGCTCCTCCCCAGCCCCTGCCGACTGCTGCTGAGCTGAAAAATGGTCCCCGCTCTGCTAGATCTTTGTATTTTTCCTGAGAAGCTGTGAAGCCTCCTGACTTCTAAATGTCAGCACGTGCTTCAGATTCGTCAAAAGCACCGTGCGGGCCAAATACATCCATTCGCAGGCTGGCTCTGCCCCGTTCCAGTTTAGGGTGGTACCACGTCACATCTATCGGGATGTTTCTCAGACTGAGGTCCATAGAACCTGTGGGAGGAACCACGGTTCTCATTTCTGAGAAATACTCCTTAGGAGACGAGGTTTTAAGCAAGAGAGTGAGATTCTCTGGCCAAGAGACTGGCAGGTGGCCTGGAGGGGGAGGGCATTTGGGGCAGCGGGGCGAGGAGGGAATGACGATGTCTGAGGATGGCTGTCGGAAAGGGTACCAGACACATGATGCAGCTCCTTGTGTCACTGGAGACACGTCTCAGTGCAGCGTCTTGTTTCTGAAATGACACAGCAATACCTCATATTTATGTAGAGTTTTATAGATCCCTAAGCCTTGGCATATTTGATTCTTCCACCCACCCCTTGGCTTGTCAGGCTGGACTGACACACGGGGAAGCCACACAGCCCCAGGGAAGTGCAGGTCCCGTGGCCACAGCGAGCCGGACCCCAGCTCAGCCCTTAGGTCCACTGAGCCTTGCGGCACCGCAGCACCTTCTAACGCCCTCGGAACAGAATGCTCGATCAGCTCCCTTCATGTTGACCGCCATTCTCCTGAACATATGCCGAGATCCACTGTGCACCCGGTACCTGGACAGGCGCATCTTCAGGTTGCCATAGTAAAACTTGGGCCAACACGAGTTCTGTTGTCCCTCTTTTTATACCGATGAAGTTAAGCTCAGAGAGGTTAAGGGTTTATGGTGGGCGACACAGCCAGGGTTCAGAGTCTACCACCTGGCTGTGCAGCCAGAGGTTTTCCACTGTACCTGGCTGTGTCGTATCTATACAGGCTACATGAAAGCTTGAAGCCAGACAGTATTAAGGTTAACTTGGTTACCTGTATAACACCTTGTGGACGGGTGGGGTGTGCCCAGTTAGTCCTGAGTGAGAATTAACCGCAAGGGGATTTGGGCTTGGGTCTGCAAGCACGTTAAATTCTTTCTTAAAAAACTAAGATCTTAACTTACCCCTTGATACGGATTTTCTAGTGCAATAGAAATGAATGATTTTGTTTCAACAGATGGGAAAAAATGTGCTTTCTTTTTATAGCAAATGTTTGCACTTCGGTTTGACTGCTTTACTGCTGGGCTGGCGCCGGCTGCCCCAGCCCCTCTGCACAGGCGCGGGCAGGGGGGTCTCCCCCACCGTAAAAGACAGAGCCTCGGTGTTCATGCCCTGGGGTGTGGGTGGGATGGGGCAGTCCCTCACTCCTCCTCCTGGCCGCTTCCCACGTCAGACTCCTATCGTGAGACCCCTGCCCCACACCTGGACGCAGTGGGGTAGCACCTGAGCTTCTCACTCACAGGTGATTCACTGGGGAGTAGAATTTAATGATGCAGAGACCTCGGGCAAGTGCCTTCGTGCCTCAGAGCCTCCTCGGGACCTGCGAGGACCGGGGCTCCTCTTTCACACCTCTTCGTCTTCGTATCCAAAGAGGAGGGACTAAGGCAAGTTTCCTCAACAACACGTCAACTCTCAGACGGGGTGCACATCCTACCTGTCTGTCTTCAGTCCTCGTGCGTTTATTTAGTAATTTAGAATCTGCAGGGGACTCACGTTCATTTGATTTCGTTTGCATTCAGAAAAGCAATACTTAAGAAAAATATTTTTGAAATATTCACTTAACAGTAACATCTGCCTTTTTTTTTTTTTAATTGTAGGCATTTTCTGCACTGGATAAAGAGGACACTGGGTTTGTAAAGGCTTCGGATTTTGGACAAGTTCTTAAGGATTTCTGTTACAAACTAACAGATACCCAGTATCATTATTTTTTGAGAAAACTAAGAATTCATCTCACCCCGTATATAAATTGGAAATATTTTCTCCAGAACTTCAACAGTTACCTTGAGGAGGTAAGAATGTATGCAGCACATAAGCATTTCTTTTTGAAAATGGGCTAAAATTAGTGTTTGCAAAATAGATAATTGATTAAAACCACAACAGATAAATTGGCCATCACCTCAGTTAATTAGCTCATTCTAAATGAAAAATTGATATAAATTCTACTTAGTGTTAGAAGGTAAATATGTATCCTTTAATTCATTAGAAAGTTATTCTATTCTATTCTATTATTTTGTTTATTTTCAAAGAAGTTTAGGAGAGCCTGCTTTTGTCTGGTTGTTTTAATGAGTTCTAAGAATCTTAGATCCCTGTAGATGACCTAGTGTCGAGAGAAGTGAGGCCACTACACGTCAGGCCCTGAACCAGCAATGGGGGAATTGGGACCCACTTGGGAGACATTTGTTGAGGACCCACTATGTGTCAGGCCCTGGGCCATGTGTCAGCCAAGCCTGAGGTAGGGGTAATCATGGAGTTAGTAGAGTCCTGGGGGAAGTCTAAGAGGGCTTCCTGGAGGAGGGTGGTGGCTGACCACAGGGCTCTCGTTCCTTCCCGGGACCACTTCTCTGGCAGCACGAGCTGTTCCTTCTGAGGCTGTTTCTCCATTTCTGAATGTAACTGGACCTACAGCATTAGCGCCAATTACAATCTAGTTTCAGCCAACTTGGATTTCTTTGGTCACCATTCTGTGCTGAGTGAGAATGGACACACAGGTGTACCTGCCGCCATGGAAAGGGAGATGAAAACAAATAGGAAAAATCCAAAAATAGTGCAGCAGCTAAGTCACAACAGGCTTGTGCTGAAACGTATTTAACTGTCCTCCTGTAGCTGGCCACTGGGGTAATTTCCAATTGCACACTTTTGTATATAGTGAACACCCGAGTTCATAAATCCTTGATCGCTTATCTGGGATACATTCTTGGAAACGAGATTGCTAGAGCAAATGGCATGAGCGTTTTTAAGGTCTGAGACTCACTGTAGTAATAATAACAGCAGCAAACTCAGTATAGTGCTTCCTGAGGGCAAGGCACCATTCTTAGTCCTCTACAGATATTAACGGGTCTAATTCTTTTGCTGTCACTACGAGGCACGTGCTAGTAATCTCCCATCTTATAGACGAGGACTGGGGCACACGCAAGTCATTGCGCACAGTCACCCCGACGGTGGCAGTAGAGCTGGCTTGTGGCCCCAGGAGCCTGGCTCCCGACTCCAGGTCTCTGAAGGCTGTGCCGTCTCCTCTGGGCGTGTGAGCATTTTCATCTCTGCCATTTAGATGGACGTTTCCTAACAAAATATACTGTTTTGTTGCCTGTTTCAAAACTTTATATATATGATATTGTGTCAAATTCTGTCTTCGGCACTTGTGTTTTTCTCGCTTAATATCATGAATTTAAGATTGGTCCGTGTTGCTACGTTGGCTTTAGTTCACTCGCTCAAGCTGCCATAAAATTAGCCAATTAAATGATAAATGAATATATGCTATTGAATGAACAAACTCCGTTCAGTCGTCGTCCTGCTAATGGCATACAGGCGGTTTGCGGTTTTCTCCGTTACGAGCAGGGCACGGTCAGCCTTCTGTGACTGTGTCCTTTGCACACTCGGGGTCACTCTGCGTGGAACGGCTGCGGGAGGGGGCGGGGGCACAAGTTGAACTCCACAGACACCGCCACGGTGGCTGCACCTGTCAGTCAGCGCACGCTCCCGCCAGCCACGTGGGAGGGCTGCTGACGCACCGCATCCCGGAGCCCTTGGTGTTATCGGGAGTTTCATTTCTGCCAAGGCTTTCAAATGTTATCAGCCATCCAGGCTCCCTCGTCTGAGAACTGCCTGAAAGGATTCCACTCCTTTGTTGGTATGGGCGTTGCAAGTGTCTTCTCCTGGTCTGTGACTTGTCTTTTCTCTTTGTCTGTGGGAACTGTCACTATTTTTATGTGAATTATACTTTTTTTTCTGATTTTAAAAGAAATACATATTGTGAAAAATTTGGAAAATACAGGAAAGTGTAAAAAAAAGAAGATAGTCGTTTAACCCTGTGATGATGGTGTGATGATGGTGTGATGATAGGAACAACCTCCATACGGTTTAGTGAGACCTGCTGAGCTCTGGGCCCTCCCCCTGGCATTTGCTCACCTGGTTTGCTGCCCGGATGAGGGAGGGGATACAGGTGGAACACGTGGGTCCCAAAGTCAGGTACCTGCCTCTGCAGCTGGAGTGGACGCCAGGCAGTTCAGCTTCAGAGCTGTCTTCTTCCCAAGGGCCACGCTGCCTCGGAGAGCTTCTTCGTCTATTTTTAATGCATTTACCCCCAAACCATAAAGTTTGCCATCTTAACCCTTTTTAAATTAATGCACAGCTCAGTGGCATGAAGTCCATTCACGTTGCTGTGTAATCATCACCACCCTCCACCTGCAGAACTCTCTTCGTCTTGCAAAACTGAAACCCTGTCCCCATTAAACACTAACTCCCCAGCCCCTGGCACCCCCCGTTCTACTTTCTCTAGGAATTTGATTACTCCAGGTGCCTCAGACGAGTGAAACCTGCGGTACTTGTCCTTTTGTGTCTGGCTTATTTTACTGAGCGTAATGTCTTCAGGGTTTATACTCTTGTAGCACGGTCAGAACTCCTTCCTTTTTAAGTCTCATAATACTCCACTGTATGGATAGACCATGTTTTGTGTATCCATTGATCTATGGATACATCTATTTCTATCCTATCCAGTGAACACTTGGGTTGCTTCCACGTTTTAGCTACGGTCCTGTGAATAATGCCGCCATGAACATGAGTGTACAGATGTAATGCGTGTTTTTACATAGTGGAGATAACATTTTAGATATAATCATGTATCTTGCTGTTTTTCCTTTAACATTAAATTCCACCAAGTCACTTAAAGTTCTTCCAAACATGAGTTAAAATGTCTGCATAACATTCCATCAACTCCTTAGTTTTAAGCGTTTTGGGTTTTTTCCAGCTTTCGCCACTGTAATTTGCTGGGCCATGAACACTTTGTATGCAAGTCTATGTACACATTTTGGACCTTCTTCCTAAAGAAAGAATCCAAGAAATAAAATAACTGGGCTCAAAGGATAGGAATACTTTTATTGATCTTGAAAGCAGTCCCATTTTTAAAAAATAATTTTTTCTAGTAGGTTGAATCATATGAAATCACCATTTTTAGAGTCCTAAATGATTGAATATTGACAATTTCATATGGTTTAAGCTAATATTTGTAGAAGTAATCTGTGTCCATTTTACATGATTAGGAATATACCAGTCATTTTGAAGGAGAGAATTAAAGTCAGCCCTAGGGACAAACAGTGTTAACATGTTGGTATATTTATCTCTAATCCTCTTTTTTATACAGATATCCTTTGGGGGTGAGGTCAAGGACAGAGAGTATATGCTGCTGAATTAGGGGGTGGTTGGGGATTCTCGCAACTCTTAAAAGACTCTTTAATATTTTTAAATTTATTTTTCTTTGAACTTTAAATTTTTATTTTATTATTTTTTATTAATTTTAATTAATTTATTTATGTTTTGGCTGCGTTGGGTCTTCGTTGCTGTGCCCGGGCTTTCTCTAGTTGTGGTGAATGGGGGCTACTCTTCGTCGCGGAGCACGGGCTCTAGGCGCGCAGGCTCAGTAGTTGTGAGCTACTTGCAGGCTCTGTTGGCGACACACAGGCTCAGTAGTTGTGGCGCACGGGTTTAATTGCTGCGTGGCCTGTGGGATCTTCCCCGACCAGGAATCGACCCCATGTCCCCTGCACTGGCAGGCGGATTCTTAACCACTGCACCACCAGGGAAGTCCCAAGACTCTTTTTTAAACAAACGTTTATTATTTGTATCAAGGTGATATATGCCCATATAGAAATAAAATTGAATTGTTGCAAAAGATTTAAAAGCAGAGATCACTTGATCAACTGTTCACCGCAGTCCTGCTTCCCAAAGACAGCCACTGTAAGCCCCTGTTGTTTCTCCAACTGCACCTTGCTGTCTCTCAGCACCTCCCCTCCCCTCCATTCCCTAACCACCCCCAGGTAGGAGAGAGGGCTCGGCTTTCCCACCCCAGCTGCCCAGCTCCTCCTCTGGGACCCCTGCATGTCCCTCTGGAGCTGCCTTTTCACTTCCTGTGATATCGCGGGCATTTCCACGTCAGTGATTTGTCTCTAACGCAAATCACTTTGCTTTAGAGACAAAGTGGGGTGGATGTGTACCATCCCAGTCACTCTGTCCATCAGCCAGCATTTCCTGTGCGCCCGCTGTGTACCCAGCACTGAGCGGGTCCTGAGGTCAGCCAGGGGCCTGCGTTCTAGCGAGGGAGACGGACGAGAGATGAGAATATGTACCAGATGTCAGAAGCCAGTATGTGCTGTGGGATAAAATAAACCCAGACAGAAGGGTAGCCCAGTGCGAAGCGGACGTCTGAGCCGAGACCCAGCGGAGGGCAGGGAGGGACTCAGTGACCTCTAGGGAGGGGCTGTGGGAGCACAACCCTGCAGAGACCCAGCAGGAGGGAGCCCTCGGGGCTTGAGGTGTGGCTGCCTGGGTGGGCGGGAGGGATGGATGAGGGGGGTGGCCGTGTAGCTCACTTCGACTCTGAATAACATGGAGACCCAGGGAAGGTGTGGGGAGAGGAGCGTCGTGACCATGACCAACTAACATTTTAGAGAAGTCACGGTGGACACCGGGTGGGGAAGGCTCGGGGAGGGCACCCGGGGGCGCCCAGAGCCAGTAGGGAGGCGGGCGCACCCTGGGGAGGGATGCTGCTGGCGTAGCTGCTTCTGGATACATTTGGAAAGGGGAAGGTGAGAGAATGAGTCAGGAGTGGCCCAGGCTTTGGGCCTTTGAATGGGGAAGGGAGCGGGAAGACAGGTGTCCTGGGTCAGCAATCAGCTTCATTGGCTTCGCCGATGCCCCGTCGTTGGTCTTGAAGCGACTTCCAGTGTTCCGAGTTCTAACTACTGTGGAGTGTCCTTGCCGAGCACCTATAAGTACGTGCCCAAACCCTTCCAGCGGCTCCCACTGGAGGACTCCACTGGCCACGCTGAATCTTGACGGGCTGTGTCCAGAGGTCACACAGCCTGCAGGCAGAGGACACGGCTCGTCCTCACTCACAGTCACTGTGAGCATCTCTGCCGACCCTTGAGTTCCCGGAACCAGGGGCGAACGTCTCCAAAGCTTCAAACGTTGCCACGCGCTTCCCCTGACATTCGTCCTACCTGATTTCTTCTCAAAGTCCCCTTTGCCTCTGGAAGCACTTTGCTGAACGTCCTTGCGAGGAGGTTCTAGGATTAATTGCAACGTGAATGACGGTGGGAGATGTGTTTCGAGACAGGAGGGGACATGGAGGCTGGCGGGGCAGCGGGGACTCAGAGGTGGCACAGACTGGCCCACTGTTTGCCCTCACCCCCCGCTTTCGCTGTCCATGTGCAGTGGGTGCTTGGGACTAAGTGGCATCAGCCCCACACCGGCCTGGGGGTGGGAAGTCCTGCTGAGAAGCCAGTGCTTGAGCAGAGGTGCCTTTACCGGAAGGACAAGTTGAGGTTGGGACTTCCAGCTTGAAAGGACGTGGGGTGTGAAGCCTCAGTGTGGGGCGACCATGCTGTTCAGGGTGCATTGGGGGTTTCTTTTGCCCCGTTTTTTTGAAGAGGGAGGAGGGCAGTAGGGGCCGACCACCGGGGCCCTGCGTCCCTCGCTCCGGAGTTCAGGTCCCTTTCTCTGAGCGGCAGGAGACTCCTTAAGACTTCTGAGCAGGGACCTGGGTCAGCTTCCTCAAGGGGGGCTGAGATGGCAAAGTGGCTGTGTGAGAGCCGTGACCGTGTACATAGTGATGGTTCTGGAAGTTTAGTCCTGAGTTGATGTTCTTAATAGAAGGAAAAGAAGTCACAAACAATAGGAAGAGTTAATGCATCCTCCTCGAGCTCATTAAATACATCAGCCATCCCTTCCTCTAGGGGATGCATGGCGGCAAGTAATTAAAAGGAGATTACCAAAATGTAATTAAGGCAGTCGGGACCTCTTCTGCAAAGGAAGTTCGCTGTGAATAATCGCCAGCCAAACCGAATCCGTTCTTGGAACAGGGACAGCTGGAAAGGTAGCTAAGGAGTCCCGTAAGGCTTGAGGAGATGGAGCGCACAAAGATGACGATTTTAGCCCTGCTCATGATCCGGTTCTCAGTCGGGGTGCACCGCTAAGTCTGCCCCCCAAAACTCGTATTGATCTGTGTCTCGCGTGTCCATCACGCACAGCAGGGGAAAAGCGTCTCGGCTGCTTTCAGAACAGGTGCCGCGTTACTTTCAGATCCTGGCGTGCGGATCGGCCCTGGCGTGTGGCTCGGCCCTGGCTTTTTGGCTGCTTGCTCTTTCCGCGGCCCCACTGAAGCGTTTCTCAAAGTGGGGGTCACGGGCTGGCGCAGATCAACCGCGCACCGTCGGCTCAGCGCGTGGACCGCACGTCACTCTTGGGACACCGAGCTCGGCCTGGAGGCCGGGGAGCTGTGGACGACGAGACTCCGTCAGGCTCTGCAGACAGGAGCAAAGGGCATGCCTGGTGCCACCGGGAGCATCACACCCGAGTCAGGACAAGAAACACTAGCTCAGGTGGCACAAAAGAAGAGGAACGAGGTATTAAAACTGAAATGCTACCAGAGCCTTGGTTGAAGAGTAAAAAAGAAAAAACAAGACAAGCTCTGGACGTCAGCAGTAACACCTTTTTCATAAGATTCTCACAAACGAGGTGAAAACATTACCTGAATGTCTGCCCTCAGCAAATACCTCTTTTTCACTTCTGGGAAAAACATTTTACATTCAAAATGCTACGTGCAAACTATATAGAGTATCACTACTTGTTTTTAGAAATCATTCCTGTTTAACATTTCTTTTAAGTCTTAAAGTGCAATTTCAGTGTCTTCCGTGAATATAAAATAATGCTCAGAGCAGAAATAGAATTTTTAAAAGACACGGTAGAAACCCATATAAAATCTTTCTACTTTATTATCATGGAAATAATGGAATTTTTTTTAACAAAACGCATCCTTATTCAATGCAGAGTAATTATTTTGTCACATTCTAGCTAACACAGAGCCAATGAGATCTGTCCTTACCTTGTGTTTATAATATATTGTCTTTAAAGTCATCCAGTGAGATGTTGAGTAACTTGAAGATGATTTTTTTCCGAGAGAGAATTTAAGATTGTAGTTTTCAATTGAACAAGAGACCGTAAAGCACATCAAAATGTTTGTAATCTTTTATAAACATCACATTTATATTAGTTGCCAACAGTGCTACTTTGATTTATCTTTCTTTTTATTGTAAACATAATGGTGTCCATGTATTTTTAATGAACATTATAAAGAATGGGGACATTTCCTTTTCAGGAAAAGCCTCGAAGGTTATTGGAAATAGATTAAGGAAATTATTGAGAAATGTCATTCCCGTTATTTACTCTTGCCTCTGATGGCGAGAAAGGCTAAGTCCTCTTGATACAGTTTCGGTGATTTTTGAATGTTTCCCCTAAATTTCACTCACTTTCCACCTGCCAATGGGATAATTACTACCTGCTGTCCTGGAGACGGTTGAGTATATGGCAGGGTGGGAGGGATAACACAGGCCGCTTGGACACTTGCGGTGGCCTTGGTGACAGTGCAGGGTGGGGGGCTGCTGGGCCCGCCGTGCCTGAGCTAAAGGAAAAGGAATATTGTCAACCACCGCCCTGTATGAAAATGACATCATCGCACCAGAGGAGCAGTTAGGGGCCAACCTGCTCAAGTTACCTGACCACAGCCAGCATGACGCGTCGCCATTCTCGTGAGGTTAACACGCTTCTCTCAAATCTGAGCGCGTCGAAGCACCCATGCATCCTGGGCCCCATCTGGATATGGAGCCTCCAGTCAGAAGGAGTAGAAGTCCCCCCGTCTTCCCCAGCCTCCAGGGGTATGGACAGTCGAGGGACTGGGCACCTACCTCTCTAGCAGCTGCCAGATGGGCCCTTGCCAGAATTAGGACAGGGCTCGGCCACCTGGTTTCCACGCCTCTTGCAGAAAAGCAAAGGGGGCCGTGCCAGGCTTGCTTCCACCTGACCCCTGTACAGCGCCAGCAGGGCCGGGCCTCAGCCCGTCTCTGGGGAATGCCGTACAGCTCCTCCGATGTCCCACCTTGTATTTGTCACTCACTCTCGCATTCTCCAGATGCTTTCGCCAGCACTCCCCTCGAATCTGGGCTGGCGATCTCTCTTGATGCCTACCCTCAGTGGGAATACATGAGGGTATTCACGTATAGGGTATTCATGTATAGGGTATTCACGTATAGGGTGTTCATGTACAGGCTCTCTACATGTTCAAAATAAGCGGACTGTGACACAGCCCCTGCCCGCAGACCCCCTCCAGGGCCATGGCAGTCTGATTTGCAGTCTAATTCAATTGCCAATGTTTGGGTCAATTAAACATCAGAGTTGAGCTGTACCGTTGATTCTACAAGGTCACGACCATATCAGGAAGCCAGGAGTCAATCCAAGAAGTCATTGTTCCGAACAAGCCTCGCAGAGCAAATCCAGGCTGCAGACAGCACCAGTTTCTTAATTGTTACCACATACCTGCATGTCTCGCTTGGAGGTGAGCTCTCACGTTCTGGCTTTAGCTGCCCCGTTTGACTGGCAGAATCTTACCTTCCCACATGCAGCACATGTGTGGCAGCGTGTACCAGACCCTGGCCTACCTAGTGATGTCGCCCAGCCAGTTACCGTCATCTCCTTGTCACCCACAGTCAGACACCAGCATCCAAACGCTGGCTAGTACGCATTGGGCACGTGCTGTGAGCCAGGCCCTGTTCTAGGCACTTTACCCAAATTAACTCAGCTAACCCTCCTAAGATCCCTTTTAAGGATCGGGAGACCGAGGAACAGAGAGGCCACAGCATCCGTTCCCGGTCACACAGCTAGAAGTGCCAGAGCTGGGATTAGAGTGCAGACCAGAGCCAGGCCCCTGCTCTCAGCTTCCTGCCGTCAGTGGGAGCTGTCTCGAGTGTCCCGCCCACAGGATTGGTGTTTGGATGAAGCGAGTTAATGCAGAAAGAGCTTTGCATGGTACCGAACATAGCAAACACCAAATGTTTGCATTATTAGTTTTTATTCTATCCTACTTCAGTGAGTGCGTGGTTATTGTATAATATTTAGTAATGATGTGATTATACGGTGTGTAATTTATTTGCGTGGAAGAATTCGTCTCATAGTTTCATACATGAATTCAGCCATGAGTTTCTTGAACATTAAAGGGTTGAAGGCGTAGCTTAAATGTTTCCTCTACTTCTCAGCATTTTGTGGCAATTTCGTGCTACCAAAGGATTTGTGCACGGGGTGTGTGCAGAGGTGTCGGATGGATCCTTTGTGAATGTCGAGCTGTATGGTGGGAGTCAGCTCGGAGAGCCGAAGGGGGAGGACCTAAGTCTGCATGGTCAGGGGCAGAGACGGCATAATCAGCTCTCTGATGAGCTTACACCGTGTCTGGACGCCGGGAGACCAGGCTTCCCGGGCATAAGGACAGCATGTGCAGAGACCCAAGATGGGAAACGTGTACTTTGGGCATGGCTAGAGCATGGGTCAGGTGGGCTGAGAGGCCGGGGGCAGAGGATCTGCGAGGGAGGCCAAGGAGCAGGGCTGTTAGGGTGGGTCTCCCCCATGCTTGCCTCCATGGGCATCTCAAAGCATCAGCTTCTCCAAGGCAGGGGTTTGTCTCTGCCGTTCACTGCTCTATTGCCCGTGCCTGGCATGGAGCCTGGCACGCGGTAGGCCCTCAGTCAGTGCTGATGAATTCGCATATTCCTCTCTTGGGTGGGCTCTGTACTTGTGCGTGTGGTGGGGCTGGGATCATGGAAGGATGGGAGAGCACAGCTCTGAAGTCATCAGCTCACAGGGGAATAGCCTGGGGACTGGGCCGAGTCCTGACCCACTTACTTTGTCTAGAAATAGGGAGAACCATGGCTGCCTCGAAGGGCAATGGGAGGATTAGAGAAACTTCTGCAACGCCCCAGCCCAGCGCCTGGGTGAAGGAGACACAGGGAAGGACGGCCACCAGGACTGGGTGTCAGTTAGCCTTGGTTCAGTTGACTTGAAGCTTGACTTGATTGTAGCCTTTCCAAAGGAAAAGGAACCTGGAATCTCCAGATCTGCCTTCATGCATTGCCTAGAAGGAACCCCTCCGTGGTCAGAGATCCCAGCGTGGGCAGCGGTCACGCCACCGGGAAACTGGGGTTGTGCCTGCAGTTCTGGTGTCACCCTTTTGAATCTGCAGACAGCATTCTGGATCGCTGAGGCCGATTCATCGACCACTAAGGCCTCCAGACCTCCCGACAGACGAGCGTCTACCCTTGGCCTCGTGCGTGCTGGGCTCTGGGAGTCGCAAAAGTTGGTTCCTTGATCCGGCGGGAGGCGTCTGTAGCGGCACGTCTGCACACAGAGCTTTCACTTTATTCTCAACTGGATTTTTTTTAATGTTTTATCTTTTTTTTTGACAGGCAGTTTTGCTGCTGTTGTTATTTTTAGCATTCATTAATTCACTGTAAATACAAATGAAGATACAGTGCAATTAATTTCTTTGCTAATCAAAATATTTGATCAAATGAAGCAATTTTTCAATTCTTAGAAGTAATTATACTGTTCTTTAAAAGGAAGTAGAGGAATTCATTACTGAGTATTTCTAATTAGGAGTTTTTGCTACCTGCTGTATTCTTATTCTGTATGAAGTTTTGGGATTGTTTTTTTTTCCTCCGGTAAGGAATCATGGGAAAAACTGTATAATTGAATCCCTAAGTATTCAGAACAAAACTTAGTAGAAGAATCATGCAGTCTGATTAGCTAATTATAACCTTCATAATAGTTAGACTGATATACTAACATGTTTCTAATCTGACAGCTGGAATGGACCTTGCTAAACCATGTTGTCCCAGCCAGGTGACTGCCACCTTGGACACCCACAGGAGGAGTATCACAAAGTCCCTTTGCAAAGTGCCCATCGTCAAGGAACACTGACAGCCAAAAAGCCACCTTCTCGTCTCTGTACTCTGAGCTCAGTACCTTTTATTTCTCACTAACTAGAAATGGAGAACTGAAGTGGTCAGCTATCGCCGTGTAACAAACAACCACGGAACCTCCAGGACTGTGAGCATTCGTTCGGCTTTTGCTTGTGGGCTGGCTGATCTGGGCTGGCTCGGCTCTGGTGGCCTGACTGGGATATTTCTGCTCCTTGGACCAGAGCGAAGTCACGTGGGCTCCTCTCAAGGCAGCACGACAGACACAGGAAGGCTTGCAGATCACACAAGCACTTTTTAATTTTGGTCACGTTGTACCTGCTAACGTTCCCTTGGCCAAAGCAGTCATATGGCTGAATCCAAAGCCACAGGATAGGGAAATATTCTCAGCTCTTCAGTGGGAGGAACCCCGGAGTCCCATGGCAAAGGATGTGGAGACAGGGGAGTTGAGGAAATGGGCCTAGAATGCAGCATGCCACCAGCAAACAGATACATGGCGTGTCTCTGTCTCCAGCCCTACCAGATCATCTGACAGCTCAACCCACCCCTCCACCCCTTCCCTACCACGTTCTCTCCTCCAGGTTACCTAGAGAAGTTGCTTAGGATACGATTTCATGGAAAATTGATTTTATATGTCAGCCAAGAACGTGGCTGGACGTAACTTATTGACAGGACACTAGAAGGCTCTGTTATGGAATCATTCCCGTAACAGAGCTGTTGAAACAAGAGTACAATAAAACTGAATATGAGCTACCAGAATTCCAGGGTCAGTGAACCCCTGGGGCACCCTGCCCTCTCTGGCTTGTTCTTGCCCTGGGCTCACTCTCTCAGCTCTGGGTTGCGGTCACAAGTTTCTTACTTGGGGATCCCCCAACCCCTTTCAAATATGAGTTCCCTGCAGCAGAGATGGGTTAATTCGTCTTTATGGGGGACAGGTCGGTGCAGTGCCTTCCTGAGAGGACAGGATGCTCCCTGTTTGTCCCCTGTCTCCTGGGATGATTCTTGCGGGCAGCTCCCTCTGACTGGTGTAGCTGTCGCGACCTTACAGACTGAGAACCTTGGCCCAGGGAAGTGAGGTGACTGCTTGAGATCCAGCCAGAAGATGGCAGGGCTCTAGCCTAGCTGTCCTGAATGTGAGCCCCGGCTCCGCCTGCAGGGCCCGAAGCAGCTGGTCAGGAGCCTGGGTCCTGTGGAGGGCCCTCCTCGAGGTGTGTGACCACGTCTCAGACCTGGCTTCCCTCCCCAGCAGGCTGGCTTAACCTGCAGGCAACAACGGGTGCCACGTGCCTCTGCCCTCTGATGACCCACCATAGAGCCGGCGTGGGCCAGGAACCAGGACTCAGCCCAGCTCTGCCCGAGCTCTTGACCCAGGCAAAGATGTCTATTAAAACAACCGGCAGGAACAGCAAGAACGGCCACCCATGCTTGCCGGGCACTGGGCGAAGCACTGAGAGGGTTTTTTTGTTGAGATCCCAGGCCTGACCTTTGAGACGGTTTGGGTTTTATTCTCGTGAGGAAAGTGAGGCAGAGGGGAGTGCGTCTTGCCTGAGGTCACAAGAAAGAGCAGAGCTGAGACGGTTTGGGTTTTATTCTCGTGAGGAAAGTGAGGCAGAGGGGAGTGCGTCTTGCCTGAGGTCACAAGAAAGAGCAGAGCTGAGCTCCATTCAGCCCTGAGCAGCCCCAAAGCCCTCAGCTGACGGCGAGCTGTCCTCGCGCTCCAGGCCCGGCCCCTCCACTTGACCAGTCTGGCCCCTGGTCGACGTCTGCTGGGTCCCAGTCGGGCGGAACTTGGGTTGCTGCTCCCTGGCTGTGCTCTCGAGGCTGGGTGGGTCTGCCCCTTCTTCACGTTTGGTGTCAGGCGCGGAATGGTGGTGGATCTGGCCTGAGCCGCCAGGAGGACGGGACACAGGCTGGGCGTCCCAGCTCTGTGCCTGCAGGGCTCCCCCAGTTCATCAGCCGGCACTGTGCGTGCTGGGAGACAGCCCAGTCTGGGCGGAAGGCGACCTCAGAGACACTGGGCTGTGGGGCGCAAGGAGCCCTGAGCTGGGGCAGAAGGGGTGGGCTCAGGGTGAGTTCTGCACAGACCTCCCCCCGGGCCCCTCCCACGCGGGCTTCTTCCCTCTGACCCCCCACTGGTTGGGGCGGCCTCTTGGGTGAGTCCAAGCAATGGCAGGATTCAGAACCCCTGGATTACACTGTAAAGCTTGCTTTTTACTAAATGACATACGTGGCTACGTTTGAGCCTGAGAAAAACTCCATAAAATTGAGGTGTTATTAGTCAGCTCTTTGATGACTGTGTGCTCCATATGTTGGGACATTATTTCTTTTATGTATTTCACCAACACTGTCGTGTCATCACAAAGGGGACCAGGAATCTTCCTTTTGGGACAGGCGGCCCATACTTCTCTGCGACATCAAGAGGGACAATTGTCTAGTAAAACAAGGTTCCATGAATACCCTTGAATAAATGCGAGAAGATACCTTCAAAACAGGTAAATCATTCTCTAACTGGGTCAGACCCGTAGTGCATAAGAGTCTACTTTGTTTTTTTTTTTTTCATTTGAAAAGTCACCGGTGTGCGCAGTTGTCAGATGGGGAGCTGCGGGGAGGAGCGCTGAGGACGCAGGCCCAGCGTCTCCTGCTCCAAAGAATAGTGGGGACGGAAGTGGGCGCCTCTCCGTCTTGCAGCTGTGATTCCTATCCTGAGGGGACCTTTTATGTAAAGCGTAGTTAGTTTTGGAAAGTGACATTTGCATCTGAAGATAGTGGTGTCTTTTCTGATTAGGAGAAACATTTCTTCTAGTTATAGAAAAAGCACTATTTTTCCCCATTCAGATATAACGATCACGTGAGAAGTGCTGGGGACACAAAAGCGCCAGACCAGGAGCCATCTGTTCTTCCCTGGCGTCTCCAGTCACTCAGAGCTAGGCTGGCGGTGGTGGCTGAGCGGCTCTGCAGAGAGCAGGATGGGAACCAGAATGTGGGCGCCTAACAGCCTCGAGCCCAACTGCCCTTGATGGGAGAGCCAGGAGGCCCTACCCTCCAGAGGCCAGAGGCTTCTCCGGGTGGCACGGGGTGGGGAGCAGCGCGGCTGCGTCCCCTGGGGCCTGGGGACCTTCTGGTCAAGGGCTGGTCCCTTGTGCACAAAGGCGATGGCCGTGGTGCTGCTGGGGGCGGGGTAATGAGTGATCTTTGTTTTCAATTTGTGCCCTGTTTGTAGTTTCTACAGTGAACATGCAATAATTATCTTTGCAAGCAGCAAAAGAATATCTCTAACTGGCAGCGAAACCACCTTTGTGACAAACATAGTCCCCTCCCTCTCGGTGTCCACAGCCTGGCCTCTGGCTGTGGCTTTGGGGATGTTGAGGAAAGCGCTGGTGGTGCAGGAAGCCGGCGCTGCTCTCCTGAACTTCCCGCCAGCTTGTCGAGTAAGGATAATAGCACCCCGGGCGCCAGTTTTCAAGGATTTGCACCTGTACCTCCTTCACCTCCTGGCTCAGTGGTTTCCTCCTCTGGAGGCTGTTTCCATCAGTTGTGTCAAGAGCACACGACCCGTTATAATCTCTGCTCACCTGTGAGACTGGCCCTCATCTCTCTTCCCCCCCAGACCCCACCCAGGCAAGACTACTTAAGGATTATTTGTTACCTCTGTCTCCCCAGCATCTAACGAGGAGCCTGGCACACAGCAGACATTCCAGGGGTGTCTGTGGATGGCTCAATACAGTCATCTCGGGCGTGCGTTGAGTGTTCATCCTCTGTAAGTGCATCGCGTGTGCGTGTGTCACACGCCCAGCAGAGATGCTCGCCCTCCCCCCAGGGCTCTGGGATTCAGTGTGACCCGGGTGTCACTCTGATCCCTGCATAGGTGGAAAGCGGGCAGATTCACATCCAGGGCAGTCACACCGAGCAGGGCTCCCCGACCAGCCGTTCCTCCACGTCGCTCGCAAGCAGGCTATCCCGGCCCCGCAGCCTCAGGACCGCGACCCGTGGGGCAGGCAAGACTCCCGGCTTGGGAGCCCCACCCAGTCCTCTGCCTGGCTCTGCCCTCGCTTATTCCTCATCCAGAGAACAAGCGTTAGTACTGGGGTGTGTATATATACACGTGTGTGCATGTGTGTGTGTGCTCGTGTGATCATTTGGACCCTTTTGTGGCCCCTTTCCACTTAGTGCACTGCAAACATTTTACCATATTGTTAAACTATTTCTTGAAACATTCTAAATAGCTGCACTGTCATCCATCTTCTAGAAATATTGTGTTTTATTTAACCATTCTCCTACTTTAGACATCTAAAGTGTTGCTAATTTTTTTTTTAATTTTGTGAATTCCGTAAATAATACTGTAATGATAATTCCATGTTTATTTCCTCAAGGAAGGTCTTCAAAGGGTAGGTACCAAGTCAAAGGATAGGCACTTTTATGGCTCCAGATACCTTATTCCCCCTTTTCCAGCACTGATATTGTCAATCAAGAAATTTGCATTTCTTAGAAGAAAAAAGTGGAATCTTATTTTCTTTTCCATTTTTTTTGCAGCATGACCAGGTCAGAGTTTTTTTTGTTTGTTTTTTGTTTTTTTGCGGTACGTGAGCCTCTCACTGTTGTGGCCTCTCCCGTTGCGGAGCACAGGCTCCGGATGCGCAGGCTCAGTGGCCATGGCTCACGGGCCCAGCCGCTCTGCGGCATGTAAGATCTTCCTGGACCAGGGCACGAACCCGTGTCCCCTGCATCGGCAGGCGGACTCTTAACCACTGCGCCACCAGGGAAGCCCCCAGGTCAGAGTTTTCTAACAGAAGACCCAGGGTGGCTGCCCAGAGCAATCATTCATTTGATTGGCTGTGTGGAGACACTGTTTATCCACTCTTTCTTTGAACAAATAGCAAGGTCCCGCTGTGTGCCAGGTTCTTCTAAGCACTCAAGAATTCAGCAGTGCACAAAAGACTAGACTTGCCTTGAAGTTTATTTTCTGTTGGGATGAGAAAGACAATTAGGGTAAATACGAGGTGGATCAGAGAGTCATACGTGGGATGGAAATGAGCAGGGAATGCGAGAGAGAATCTGGAGTTCAACTCGGGAACGTGATAAAAACCCTGCGAGAAGCGCGAGAAGAGCAAGTGCAAAGGCCCTGAGGCAGGAAGGAGGTTGCTGTGAAGGAAGCACAGCAGGAGGCTCTCACAGAGTGAGGTCAGAGAGAGTCATGGGCAAGCCATTGTGACACCCTGCCTGTTACTCTGAGCAACATGGGAAGCCGTTTGAGAGTTGTGCTTGACCTGATTTGCACTTTAAAGAGATCGTCCTCAGGGGAAAATGACTATGGCTTTTTGATTATGGCTCTGCCCTCCCTTACCCCTCCATCCAGAGAACAAGTGCTGACCCGTGTGTGTGTGTGTGTGTGTGTGTGTGTGTGTGTGTGTGTGTGTGTGTGTGTGTGTGTACTTTAAAAGACTGAGGGTGGAAACAGGGAGGCTGATGCAATAATCCGTGCAAGATGATGGCAGCCTGGACCAGGGGGTGAGGGTAGAGCGGTCAGCTTCCAGGTATGCACTGGGAGCAGAGCCCCTGGGATTTGCGGGTGGTTTGGGTATGAGTGATAGAAAGATCCGTCACAGAGGACTCTATTCTGAGCCACTGGGACAATTTCCATTTGCTGAGATGGGGACCTCAGAAGGACTGTGTTTTGAAGCTGATGACTCAGAGAAGAAAGAATTTTCCTTTGTGAAACTCGGATGTTCTGTTTCGCTTGGGAGGGCCTCTCTCCCCCAGGGTTATCTTGGAGTCAGCCAGCCGTGTCCACTGATTTATTTGTATATTCTGGGCCTAGCTCTTCTGATTCTATTATTCTGATTATATCAAGTTTATGGTGTTTTTATATCTGGTGGCTC
Source organism: Lagenorhynchus albirostris (assembly GCF_949774975.1). Taxonomy (NCBI): domain Eukaryota; kingdom Metazoa; phylum Chordata; class Mammalia; order Artiodactyla; family Delphinidae; genus Lagenorhynchus; species Lagenorhynchus albirostris. The sequence goes on from NC_083105.1 coordinate 6,063,358, forward strand.
AAAAACATCATTGCTAGCCGTTTCCAAAAATTTCATGGCAAATCTCACATATTTCTTTTTCTTTACCAACTTTAATATCTATGTCTAATGAGTCCCCCAAATATCCATTGAGATATTTTTTCTTTTTTTAAAATTTTTCTTTATTTTTTTATACAGCAGCTTCTCATTAGTTATCCATTTTATGCATATTAGTGTGTATATGTCAATCCCAAGCCATTGAGATTTTTACTAGAGTCTTATTTATTTGTAATTTGAGAAAGGTTTTACCTTTGGAAGTAGAGTCTTCACATCCAGGAACATAGTATGTGTCTGTTTTCATTCCAGTCTTGCTTTAATAACCTTCAGTAGACTGTGTATGGCTTTCTTTGTATAGGTCTTATGCCTTTCAGATGTAATCTATCCCAAGGTATTCAGTAGCTTTGTCATTAATGTGAATGTGGATTTTTTTTCACAATGCAATTTCTAACTAGTTATATTTACTGTTTAAAAAAAAGTATTGTTTTTTCTGGTATTTTTTACTTGAATCCAGCCACTTTCCTCATTGTCTTGAGATTTTCTAGTTGTAAAATCGTATCCCGAATAATGATAAACCTTGTTTTTCAACATTTATACTGTTTATTTCATCTTGTCTTATTTCAAAAGCTGGAACCTCTAAAAATGTGACTAGCAGAACTGACAGTGAGCGTGCCTGTCTTGTTTCTGACTTTAATGGAAGTGCTTCAGTGTTTCACCCATGTAACATATTTGCAGATAGTGTCTGTTAATATTCTCGTGTTTAGGATGTTCATTTTATTTCCGTGTGGTTTATATGTTCTGTTCTATTCTATACCATTTAGTCAGGAGCGACTGCCGAATTTTGTTAAATGCCATTTTGCCATCTGTTGATATGTGACCTTTGCTAATATAAGGAATTGAAGTTTTGCTAATTCTTGAAGGATTCTTATTCTTGGAGTAAACCCTAATTGATCTTGGTAGGCCCTTTTAAAATATGGCACTAAATATTCCTAAAGTTTTCTTTTTTTGATGTATTTGCATTTATATCCATAAACTAGATTGACTTATATTTTTCTTTCCAAGTGTTTTCTTTATCACACTTTTGTATTAGGGTAACATAAAATGAACTGGAATACTATATATATCTGGAATAATTTGACTAATGTAAAAATTATCTAGGCTTGGCACCTTTTTACTGATAGATGGTAGATCTTTTAAGAGCTCTTTAAATTTCTTTGGTGGTTACCTGTCTATTCAGGCTTTCCTATTACTTAAGTTAAATTTAGTAATCTATATTTTGCTCGAAAATGATTCAATTTCCTCCAGAGTTTAAAGCATATTAACTTAAGGTTGCCCATCCTACTTTGTTAGAATTCTTCCATATCTGTTATTAAAACAGTAGTGTTTCCGATTCGTTTTGTGTGTTAACGCTTTCAAAGAGCAGTCACACACGCCGTCTCAGGGGAGCCTTGATTCCTCCTGGAAAGATGAGGAAACTGAGGGAAGCATGGTTAAGTGGCTTGCGGGGTCACATAGCCGGTTAGAGGCAGAGTCTGGCCTCAGACCGGGGACCCGCCTTCCCCTGCAGGACACGACCACCTGTGCTTCCTCCAGTTATGTTCACCTGGGGTGCGTCCTCCTCAGGCCCCAAAGGTGTGACAAGTGTAAGGATGGACTTCGAGACTGAGTCTCCATCCAGAAAAGGTCCCTGTACTCTCTGAGCACCAACACCCCTTGCGATGTTTAGGGAAAGGCCCTCCTACCTAGATACAGGGGGTGCATTTTCAACTGTTTGAACAAGTGTAAGCTGTGTCTGTAATATCACTTTTTTTCTAGAATGAAGAAAGAAAGGCATTCATTCACTTTACAGATGGCTCCAAATGGACACGTTTAAAAGCCTCTGTTAACCTTTGGGTGGTCAAGGATGTGGTGGGCTGTGGTCTGAGTGTGTGTATGTTCACGTTTTGGGGGATATTCCCAGCAGCATCTTGTGTTTGATACAATTTCATAAAGTAACATTATACTCTGTCCTGAAGGCTAGTAGCATATAATACCTATATTGCTATGGAATTGCTGAACATGAATCGTGACCAGGTTTTAATACAGGCTGGGGGAATTAGATCGATCATCTGGTAAAGTGCTGGTGCTTTGAAAGAACTGTTATCCTAGCTAACAGTCATGAAGGGTTTTGATGTGGAGAAACCCAGTGTATCTGAGAATCCACTCTGGTACGGGGGCAGCATGCATGCCTCCGTTACCCCTGGGTTCTCACGGAGCCCGGTCTCCCCTCCCACCCCGGGGCTCCATCCCGTCCTCATACTCCAGGAGCCGACCTGCTGATGCAGTGACCACAGGTGTAGCTTCGGGGCCTTTTCCTAATTGCAGCAAGTAGAGGCACATCAGGGCTGCAGCCCTGGCCCTGTTCACTGCCCTCGCAGGAGGCTGGGGACTCAGCCGCCCCCCACCCCGGCTTCGCCCTTCCAGCTCCAGTCTCCTTAGTGCCCAGGATAGACAGAGGCCCTTGTCATTTCCAGGGCTGCCGATGGTCACTAAGGAACTTCCCTGCTCTTCCTGTGGTCTGTCCACCACACGGATCGTCAGCCGATGCACACTGAGATGCTGAACGTGGGCTGAAGGCCCCTGCAGCTCACCTGGCCACGAGCCCTTTGCCAGCACGTCAGCCTAAACATCCAGTAAAAAGATCCTTCCTCTGCTCCTCTTTCCTCGTGGCTCACTCCTCCCCGCAGAAAGCTGTCCTGGGGTGCAGACAGGGCCTGTCCCTCCTCGGGGATTCTCAGCACCCTGGACAGCGCCCCCAGGCCCTGAAAGCACCTCCCAACACCTGGCTGTCCTTGCCCTACGAGGGGTGCTGAAGCGGGCGGCTCCGTTGTCCCCACAGCCTCCAACTGCAGGAACCTGCGCTCATTAGGATCAAATCCCTGCGGGTCTCAAAGTTTCAGACCCAAAGGGACACTTAGCCGACAGCGGTGCTGCAGCACAATGCGGTAGCAGCCGTCCAAAACTGCCTTTCACATTCTAACTGCTGGCAGTGTAAATTAATCAAGCTGAGGTTCGGCAAATGAAAGCAGTCTGGATCCACATCCCTGTTGATTCCCTTACCGCTCAGAGCAGACACTCACCGCGTGCTTGTTACACAAACCAGAGGACAGGCTGAACGAGTGAAGGGACGAGGGGAAGAGGTGCGCCCTCCCCAGGCCTGGCCCGGCCCCTTGCCCTGCCCCACGGGGGCCGACATGCTCTGCTTCTCCTCCGTGGCAGGTCAGCCCAGGCTTCCCCTTCCGCCAAATCTGCCCCTGCAGTCGGGCCTCTGGGTCACACTGTCTCCTGCCTCTTCATCTTCCTCACTAAGCTGGACCTCCCAGGACGTGCCCTGGCTGAGGCACGCGGAGCCAAGATGATTCTTTACTTATTAAATGGATCAATTTTCCATTCTGTTTTGCCCAGGCTGCTGCTGAGTGGGCTGAGAAGATGCCCAAAGGCCCGCCGCCCATATCTCCCAAGGAAATGGCAAACCAAGAGGTCCTGGCCCGGCTCCACAAAGCTGTGACCTTCCACTACAAAACGATCGCCCAGGAGTTTGAGAACTTCGACACCATGCGGACCAATACCGTCTCCAGGGACGAGTTCCGGTCCATTTGTACTCGCCACGTCCAAGTTCTGACGGATGAGCAAGTAAGAAACGCATTTCGTTTCGCCTCCTAAGCGATGCGTAAAGAGTTTAAGACTGTTCTCTAGTTTTTTAAATACTTGAACGTTTTTTGTTGTTATTTGGTTTTAAATCTTACCGGAGACTCACGGAGCTTTCTGTTTATGTAACAGGGATGAATCGCACCATTTCAATCAGGGTGCAAATAATATCACTTTTATTTTTAAAATCAAATTAAACTCGGCTCCAGCTACCACTGTCCTTCTTCCTCCTTCCCCAGATCATTCCTGGGCTTAAGTGATCCTAAGAGGGGGCCAGTGTCTCCCCACATCTGAGCTGGGAGTGCAGGGCTAAGAGCGGATGTAGAGCCGGTAGGCTGCTCTGACGCTCCCACCACCTCGCGGCTCCGGGCCTCTCCCTGGTTCTGCTGCCGGCGTTTCTGGATGCTCTGGAGCTACCGCCCCAAGCACGCTGGTGACACGCCCACCCCCAGTGGGCCTCTCCACTGTCCACAGGCTGGACACAGGCCACCCTCTCTGAGGGCCTCTTGCCCATCACAGATCCCTCACAAGAGTTTCTCTGCGGTCTCTTCACCAAGGACTGAGCTGGGCTCTTTTTAGCTCAAAGCTCTAGCAACCTGCTGCCCTGGCCTCTTTGGCCCTTCGTGGCTTTCCTAGGGCAAGAGCACCTCCCAGCAGGACGGCGTTCCAGGGGCCTGCCTTGGTCACTGGCATCAGCCGATAATCTCACTGAACGTCCGCACTGGGGAGCGGAGCCCTGGCTGCTTGGTCCTCACTGTGCCCCCAGCACTGAAACGGAGCCTGGCACAGAGCAGGTGCTCAGCATGTCCCAGTGAGCGGACAGTGTCCACGTTCCCACCCCCATCCCAGCAGCCCAGGGGCTGAACAGCCGATAACAGAGCACCACTGATCCAGTCCCAGAAGCAGATTTCCCTTCTTCCCAGAAAATGCACTGCTACCATCCCTCTTCAGTTCTCAGGTGAATTGATGCCCCATCCATTCCCAGAGAATAGTTCAGATGAGAAAGGAACTCCAAAATACTCACAAAAGCAGCCCCGCCTCCCCTCTTCCTCCTGGCTCTGCTCAGGCCCAGCCCAGGGGGCTTCCTACAGCTCCCTGTGTGGAAATGTCATTCTTTCCCCTCCAGAGCTGGGTCACTCCAAACTCAAGTCTCACATTGTCAGAGTTTTAGGGTAAGGACTGGAAGTATTCACGGGGAGGGGTGATCATCACGTCCACCCTCCATCCCTACTTAGGCCTCTGAACTCACTGCCCTGAAGAATGAATTTGTTAAAGATATTAGTAATATGAACATCAGATTTCACTTTCCTAAAATACCACCTTTTTTAGGCATTATGATCATTTCTGCTAAGCAAAAACAATGCCTTATTTCCAAACAATTCTGTCCCACAGAGCCTCCAAGCCAAGTGAGCTCTGTATTTGCAAATATCAATACTTCTCTCCATCACTACAAATGGAGAGAAGCCTTTAAAATTAGTACAGTTGCATTTATTATTCTATGGGGCCAACTAATAAAGGTTGGTAATAAAGATTTTTAGTAATAAAGATTTTAGTAATAAAGATTTTTCATTCCATCTAAATGAGCAAAATTTTACTCTAATTATAGGTATAAATTAATGACATGCCGGCATATCTGGCATTCATAACAGAGAATTTGATTCTAATTGCCCACTAAGAAAGCTTCACCATTCCCGTCACAGACAGCACCCCCCACCCCCCACCCCCTGCAAAAAAATCAAGCACTTACTTTTGAATGCTGCTTTCTAAAAATACACGGACACATCTCAAAGACAGTCTGCACCATTGAGAACATCAAAGTCTGGCATGAGTACCGTGGTTTAAGTTGGGTGATGATTAACAGAAATTGTGCTATATTTGGGAAGGATGCTTCTAGATACAGGCTAGTAAACAGAAAACAAAAGCCCCAGAGATCCACATGCTTTCTTCTTGCATGAGTTGCTGAGCCAGCGACCTTCTTGGTTGGATGGCCCAGTGTCTGACACAGTAAGACACAGAAGTCATTTGCACTCTTGACATGTCTAGACCCCTCATGCCGTCATGGGGAAGAGTTCACCCGAGATACTGGGACAGTTCCGACCACGTTAAACGGTTTTCAGGTACAGATTCCATGACTTCGTTTATCTACATTCTAAAGACTTATCTCTAAAAAATCCAATCATCGTGAATCTGAGGGCCAGCTTTCTTGACTTACAGAGCTCCGTAAGTAGGGAAGCGCCACATCTTTGGAAACCTTTTGGCACAATTAACCTTTCAGAAAAGGAGAGCGACTTTCAGAGCAGATGCAGCCAGACACTGACAGGTCTTCATGGCTCTGCATAAAGCGTGTTATAAAAGCCTGTGGAACTGGGTCCACCTGGATCTGGCTTAAGATAGAGATCCCATGGGGAGAGCCTGTCCTGTTTTGGCGATTTAGGTCAGTCCATAGCGACCGCATGAGGACTTTGAATGTGCAGCTATATTAGGGGAAGGAACCAGCAAACATTTCTGAGCATTCCAGATGTGATATTTCTAAAACAGACAGCTTCAGGAAGAGAGAAAAATGCAGGCAGACTTGGGTTTCGACCCTGCTTCTGCACCCGTCCAGCTGTGTGACCTTGGAGAATTATTCAACCTCTCTGAGCTTCAATGTCCTTCCCTCTGAAATGGGACAGTGCTCCCCAGGCTGACCCAGGTGCCCTCCGCTCTGCCCAGGCTGCTGTTCTGCCTTCTCCATCTTTGCCCGCGAAGGCCCTGCCTGCCCCTTCCCCCTCCCCCTTGTATCTGGCCACACCAACTCCCTCTTCCAGACTCACTTCGAGCCAAGTGAAGCCTTTTCTGACCGCACGTTTACCTGCTGGAGCTGGCCACGCCCCGCTTTGCCCTCCCGCCCCCCCCACCTTGAGCTCTCCATCATCCGGCTGAGCCCTTGGGACACCCTTGCGTGTTCGTGGGCACAGAGCTTCCTGTGTTGGCTGCACCGTGAGTGCCCGAAGGCAGCACGCGTCCACTCCTTCACTTATTGGGGGCCCTCTGAGCTCAGAGTGGTGATGTTAGGTCCGAGGGAACCAAGGCGGGCCTGCTCCCTGCCTCCGTTGAGTCTGCATCCTGGGAGGGTAGAGAGAGGTTAAACACCTGCGGTACATTATTTCTGTAACTCCACACCGCTCTCTGGTGCAAAGGGATGTGCAGCGTGCTGGGAGAACAGAGCTGGGGACTGACCTGGACCGAGGGGTCAGGGCTGTTTCCCTGAGGACACAATGCTGGAATGTGGGCGTTGCCTCTGAGAGAAGACGGGAGAGAGCAATGCAGGCAGAGGCAGCATCCTCGAAGCAGGCGCAGTGGGCACGCTGCTTAGATGGTGATGCTGCCAGCGGCTAGTGGACACCAGAGACACACCCTGCCCGTGGGGTCTGTGTTCCCTGAGGGGCTGGCAGACAGTGAACAAAATATGTGTATGTTGGATGGTGACAAATGCTCTAGGCCAAAAAAAAAGCAGGGAAGAGGGTAGTGCTAGGGAATTGGGAGGGTGTGTTGTGAGTAGGGCGGTCAGGGGAGGCCCCTGAGAAGGCAACATCTGATTAAAGACCTGGGTCAGGTGGATGGCTGGGAACAGCGGAGGTTGGATCATGAATGCGTTTCAGAGTTGGAAGCAGCAGAATTTGCTAATGGATGTGGGTGGAAGAGTGAGAAGGGGAGTAGAGGATGGGGAAGCCAAAGGAGCCGTGGATGGGGTGCTGTGGGGGGCAGGGGGGAGGGGAGGGCGGGCGTGGGGCGCCTCACTGGTCCATTGTCCACAGTCACACCTTCTGTCCTGCTCTCCTTCCTGTTCACTTTGTTTTTTGCTCAAGTACATCTTTACTTGCTCTTTCAGGGGAGAGGAAGCCCGAGAGCTTCCCTATTTCACCCTCGTCCTCCAAAGATAGTTTGGCTGGGGATAGAATTCTAGGTCCAAGTTTTCTCTCCCTGACCCTTTCAAGCGGTTTCTCAGTTGCCTTCCAGCATCTCTCGGTGTTGATGCGACATCTGCTAATTATCACATGCTTTCTGCAGGGCCCCGATCCCAGTGGGAAGAAAGGCAGGGGCTGAACTACTCATGCCACTTCCTTTTTACCAGAATGCTGCTCTGAGACAAGGCGTGAGGTAGGAGTGAGTGAGGAGAGAGGAGCCAGCCGGGCTGTTCGGATAAGTCCCAAATGCTCCCCACACAGCTCGCCCAGGTGGGTCTCCTCAGCGTGGTCGCCACCGCTGGCTGGTCCTACAGTTGTCTGGGCCTGGTCCTAGGGACTGGACTCCTCCTGCCTTGGCCTCTAGGCTTTTGTCCTCAGTGACTGTGGACACTAGCAGCACAGGCCAGTTCCAGTTGCTACGTCAGGTAGTGGGTGATGGCTTGGTTCTAACTGCCCATCTCACACGGGGGCCTCTTGTCCCTGTTCCTGAGAGAGTACCGCCCTCCACCTGCATCATACCATGCCTCGAATGCCATGGGTTTCTTCTCCATTTCTGTTTAATCCGATTTCCCTGTTGTGTTTGAATAAGGACAATGCATTTTATTTATTTATTTTTACATCTTTATTGGAGTATAATTGCTTTACAATGGTGTGTTAGTTTCTGCTTTATAACAAAGTGAATCAGCTATACATATACATATATCCCCATATCTCCTCCCTCTTGCGTCTCCCTCCCACCCTCCCTATCCCACCCCTCTAGGTGGACACAAAGCACTGAGCTGATCTCCCTGTGCTATGCGGCTGCTTCCCACTAGCTATCGGTTTTACATTTGGTAGTGTATATATGTCCATGCCCCTCTCTCACTTCGTCCCAGCTTACCCTTCCCCCTCTCTGTGTCCTCAAGTCCATTCTCTACGTCTGTGTCTTTATTCCTTTCCTGCCCCTAGGCTCCTGAGAACCTTTTTTTTTTTTTTAGACTCCATATATATGTGTTAGTATATGGTATTTGTTTTTCTCTTTCTGACTTACTTCACTCTGTATGACAGACTCTAGGTCCATCCACCTCACTACAAATAACTCAATTTTGTTTCTTTTTATGGCTGAGTAATATTCCATTGTATATACGTGCCACATCTTTATCCATTCATCTGTCGATGGACGCTTAGGTTGCTTCCATGTCCTGGCTATTGTAAATAGAGCTGCAATGAACACTGTGGTACATGACTCTTTTTGAATTATGGCTTTCTTAGGGTATATGCCCAGTAGTGGGATTACTGGGTCCTATGGTAGTTCTATTTTTAGTTTTTTAAGGCACCTTCAAACTGTTCTCCATAGTGGCTGTACCAATTCACATTCCCACCAGCAGTGCAAGAGGGTTCCCTTTTCTCCACACCCTCTCCAGCATTTATTGTTTGTAGGTTTTTTGATGATGGCCGTTCTGACTGGTGTGAGGTGGTACCTCACTGTAGTTTTGTTCTGCATTTCTCTAATGATTAGTGACGTTGAGCATCCTTTCATGTGTTTGTTGGTCATCTGTATATCTTCTTTAGAGGGACAATGCATTTTTAAAAAGTAGTTTACACGTCTCTGCTGAAACTCCCCATCTGTTCATGCATGCTGGGTACCTTTTCTACTAGATCCGTTAATGTATTAGCCACAGTTGTTTTAATGCTCCCGTCTGACAGTCCCCACAGTGGGCTCATCTCCGACTCTTGTCTGTCGATGGCTGTGTCTCTTGGCAATGGGTCGGTTCTTCTTTTGTTTGTATGTCTCAAGATTTTTAAAAAACTGAATGCCAGATGTAGTGTGAAGAAGAATAGTAGAGATGGTGGCATCAATGATATTTATGCCCGGAGATGCGTGCACCTCTTCTCTGTCAGGTGGGAGCGTTGTTGAATCAGTCTGGTGGGTAATTGAGCTACCTTTGAATTTTGTTGTTGCTACTCCTCCCCAGTGTCAGATCCCTCCAGCAGAAGATTGCCCAGGGCCCCCGGGCTTGAGTGCGTTTGCTATGGCTCCGCCCATGGCTTTGCTTCTCAGTAGAGGAGGGTCTGGAGAAGCGGGCGGTGATTCACGTCCATCCCCCACCAGTGGCTTCACGTGCCTCTTGGGAGCAGTGGCAAAGGCTGCAGAGGAGAGCTTGTGAGTGTGAGCGTTCCCTGTGCCCGTGACTCCCAGCTCTTCTAGCCTGAGCGCCAGCCCAGCTTGGCCTCTAGGAATTTGCTAACATCTCGGCTGATTTCTTCCCACCCTCGCACTTCCTCCTGAGCCCCACCAGGCATGAGAGCTGGCGCGTCGGGCTCTCCTTGGAGCCTCAGGGCTCCGTGGAGTTCAGTCCCCTCGGCTCCTGCAACCTCAACTGTCTCATGGGCTCAGGAAAAGTTCTGAGTTTGTAGGTATTTGGCTTTTTCTTGTTAGAATGGGAGTGGCGTTCGCTTGCCGCTTTCCACATCACAAGCAGAAGCGGAACCCGAAGTGGTGAATTTTTAAGTAGTTAGAAGGTAGTTGTCTGCTACTCCGCGTTTCCAGGGGACCTTTCAGCAGGCGTGCATTCTGCCCCGTGACCTGGAAACTTGCTGACATGCAATGAACTTGCCTTTCAGTTCCTTCACAAACCACAGGAATTTTACCCGGGTCTCACGTCCAGTTCACAGGCCCATAAGTTTCCAGAGTCTACTTCTGTGGTACCCATTTCCAGTCTTCTGATGCCCCTCCTGTCCCCACAGCCCACACCAGCCGCCATCCTGTGCTGCATCTCCAGGCTGCATCAGTGTCCTGGGCTGTAACCCATCAGGGCTGAAGAGCCACACGTGGGCCTCCACTTCCCCACCCGCCCAGGCCCGTCCTAGCAATGTGTATTCTGCCCGTTGAAGCCCCTTTAGTTAGAATAAGAATAGGGTTTGCGCGGTCCTACCTTGACCTCGCTTGCCTCACAGGCTTTCATTAGGAAGGTGGTGGGCGCCTGCCTCACCTGCCTGAGAACGAGCCCCTTTTGTTGTCCGTGGCCGTTCTGCAGGCGTCCTCATTTCCATGCTTCAGCTCTTCACTGCCTCCTGAAGCATTCATGCCCATCCTTTGTATCTGTCCTTAATCACATGACCTTCCTCCCACTTGCCTCCCAAGTCTTGCTAAGATACGAGAGCATGAGAGCCCACCGGCAGCCCACCCTCCTTTAAGCCACATCTTTGTTCCTTAAAGCCCTTCCTGAGAGTTGTGGTTGGAACACGGTTTAGCCCTTGCCTCCAATCCCTCTTCATTTCTAAAGGGTCTTCCCATTGTCTGATCAGTCTTATCAAGTGATACGGATCTTCAGCCGTTAAAAAAAAAACATGTATTGAGCACCTACTGTGTGCTAGCACCTTTGCAAGATGGTTGGCATTCAAAGATGAATCTCAGAGGATCCTTCGGGGAGTCTCTCAGCCAGGCTAGGTGTCACCTCATGGGTGGTTTCATCAGGATGCCAGAAGGGAGAGAAGAGGCTCCGGTCTGCCCAGTGGTTCTGGAAAACTTCGCTGGAGGAGACCGGTGCGGGGGTTACTGCCCTTGGTGATGATGCTGTGGCCTGTCTGAGCCCGTGTGGGCACTTTCTCAGGGACCCTCACTTCCACTCCCCCGAGTAGTTTTCCCTCATTGATCAAAATTAAAGCAACATAAAACTACAGGTGTGATAAATGACACTGAACTATACACACACACATGAAGTTGTTACGTAAGATGTAACCTTGGAGGGAAGTTGGGTGGAGGGTCCCTGAGGACCTCTCTGTACCATTCTTGCAACTTCCTGCAAATCTATAATGATTTCGAAATAAAAAGCTAAAACACATCAAGAATGTTGTCCCAAACTAAGCCGTTTTCCCTTCTCAGGGCCTGGAATATTCTCCCTCTCTTCCTCACCCCTCAGTACTTCATTTCCAGAATTTCAAGTAGAGCCGGACATGGTCCCTTTTAATATGCTTCTGGAAAACCCCAGTGGAGCCCACAGGCCAAGCCGGTTTCTGACCAAGTTCAGGCACAGGGTAGGAACATCCCTCCCATGGCCTCAGGGGTAGAGGGGCAGCTGCACTGGGCCTTGGGGGCTGTGGAAAAGCAAATTGGAAGTAAATTACCATCTTCTCGGCCCCCTGAACAGCCCCCGAGTCATCAAGGGCGGCTCACTTGGCATTGAGTCATTTTGCAACATCCCTGCCGGGCCGCGTGTGGCCCTGACCCAGCCCGTGACATCAGACGGCACCGACACAAAACCGTAAACTTGTGCTGTTCTCCAGATGCCTCCCCTTTCATCTTGTGAGAAGACATGGTTTGCCCTGAGGGTGAGAAAAACTGCGGCGGCTGAGGGCTGCAGCACCTGTGCGTTGTTCGCAGGGCTCAGGGGGCCTTCGAGGAGCAGGAAGGAGCCTGGCTGGGCTCCTGGGAGCGAGGTGGGCTGCGACTTGATTTGCATTTTCTCCTAAAACATTCTTCTGTCCTGCAGCTCAGTCTCTGTGACCACTCACAAGACTTAATGGCCTTAACGTGCTCGCTAAGGGCCCAATTCAATTAAAAAGTGTCCTGCAGAAGCCACCCACGATCTTCCCGTCTGCTTTCCCGGGAAGCCGCAGCCGGATGGGCGTTTTTCTTTTTTCAATTTTTCATTTGACGTGGGCCCTGGACCCCTGCGGAGGAGAGCGCCTCTTCGCTGGCTTCTTCCTCACTTCTGAGGGTTTGCCACTAACCCTGGGAGGTAACCTCTGCTTCTTTGCCAGTTTGATAGGCTCTGGGACCAGATGCCCGTCGACGCCAAGGGAAGGCTGCAATACCTGGACTTCCTCAGGAGCTTCAGCTCGGAGAAGGCGGCCCCGCCGCCGGCCCCGGGCGCCTCGGCCAAGGCGCAGAGAGGGTGCGGCGTCCCCGAGGTCTCAGAGAGAAGCAGGTCTGCAGGGTCGTCACCCACTCGAGACCTGAAAGCAGGGTCCAAACCGCGGAGTCACCCCTGCGTGAGTTCCCGTCTCGCAGCATCTAACTGGGTCCACATCCCGCGGGGCTGGGGTCCTAGTGTCCCCACAGGGTGTGGGTGACCGAGAAGGTGGCCAGGGTGAGCCTGGGGCGGGGGGCTCAGAGGAGAGCCACTGGTGGGTCCTCTCAGTCACCTGCCTGGGAGGGGAGGTAACTGTGGGCACGGGGGTGTGGGAGGGAAGAGTAAAGAGGGTTCAGAGCAGGGAGGGACCTTGGGGGCGGGGGCGGCATGTCAGCCACACGGAGGGCATCATCTCGGACGAACACAGATGCCCCGGGGTGGACAGCCCCGCCGTGGGCCACAGGACCCGCAAGGTAAGTGTTGTCACACCCGTTCTACGGTTGAAGATACGAGGCTCTAAGAAGGGTCCTCGTGAGTTCAGGTCGCTTGTTAGACACAGAGAGAGCTGATTTCAAACCCAGGCCTGTCTGACCGCACGGCCCTGGACCTGGGCCGAGCCGCCCTGGCCTGGGATGGGGAGAGGGGCTCAGCCTCGCTGAGGCTCCCCTTCCTCTGCAAGAAGCTTGACGGTGTCTCCAGGGGAGGGTTGTTGAGGGGATGCCGGCGGGCACAGGAGCACGCCCACCGCCGAGCCTCGTGCACGGCGAGCGCTCATTCATTCCTTGGGCCTTCGGTCAACACGTGTTTATCGCACGCCTACCACGTGCGGAGAATGAACACAGGTCCCTGCCCTTGTGGAGTTTATGACCTTGGGGGTGATGGGCAAGAGGAGTGAACATGTAAGGAAAGTATTGAGTGAGTTAAAGATGGTGTATGGAGCAGAATGAAGCATCCCGAAGGCATCCACGCCTCAGTCCCCGGAACCTGTCATGTGTACCTTACATGGCGAGGGGCAGTCAAGGTTGCAGAGGGAGTTAAAGTTGCTAATCGGCTGACTGCAAGACAAGATTGTCCCCGAGTGTCCGGGGGCCCGAGGTAATCACATGGGCCGGTCACTGGGGACACAGAGGCAGAAGGGTCATACTGGAGAGATGCAGTCTGGGGGAGACCCACCCAGCATTGCAGCTTTGAAGGTGAGGGACGGGGCCACAGGTCAAGGAATGTGGAGGCCTCCAGAAGCCAGAAAGGGCCGGCTATATATTTGTTTCCAAACCTGTTTCTGTTAAAATGGTAACATTACCGTTTTTGTTTTGTTTTTCATTTTATTTCTGAAAATAATGCTGCCTGTGAAATTGTGCGCCTGAGTCCTATCTGTGAGTTTCTCTTATTACTTCCACGTGGAATCTCAGGTTACAAGACAGTTTTCTATCTTGCTAGACCCCCGCGAGCACGACCCCGCCGCTGCAGAACTGCGAGCCCGTGGAGAATAAGCTGCGGAAGAAGATCCAGGGCTGCTGGCGCGAGTTCCTGCGAGAGTGCCAGGAGAGGGACGCCAACAAGCAGGGCGAGATCCCCGCCACGGAGTTCCAGGGTGCGTCCCGTTCCCTTTCCCCCTGGGGATACAGGGTCACCTCCCAGCACAAGTCCACTCCTCATGGTGGCGGCGGGGGAGTGACACAACAGGGACCCAGCGGGGAGCACCTCGATAAACCCCCAGTATGGGGGACAAGGACTCCTAACGCCTCAGCCCCTACCAGGCAGGTCCACACCTTCCTGATCAGGTCAGCACGCGAAACCGCGGCGGGGGGGGGAGTTGTGGTCTCTGGGCAGGTTGTAAATGGTGACAGACTTGGAGAGCTGAGGGAGGTGGGACATGGGCAGGGCGCAGGGGACAGCTGGGGACCCAGCTCTGCCCTGTTGATTTGATTTTCGCCGTGTAGCACTTGGGTAGTCTTGAAATAAGACCAGTTAGACGTACACTCCCACTAATTGTTGCATACTGTTTACACAACCTTTCACATTACAGGAAAACCTGACCAGGTCACTCCTCTGCTTAAAAGCCCCCTCAGCCCATCCCCCACCCCCGCCGTCTTTAATATATGGACCCCTTTTAAAGGAAAGCATTTTTCCTGAGAACCTCCTATATCAACATAAACTACTTTTATGGTGTCAACTCTTTAAGTGAACAGCTCCTACCTCGCCCCCCCAAAAAAAACACTTATGAGTTAAATATAAAAATTTGAAATCTGTTATAATTAAACGATGTGACATTGATTTGATGTGACATGTCTCGCTGAAACGAAATCACCAGTGTGGGTTTCAACGCACGTTGGCGTCCCACTTGTTTTTTAGTTAATTCTTTTGATTTTGAGCATGACGAACCCTAACTTGCGGTTCTTCATCATCATCACCATCATCACTGTTTTTCTTTTTAACCGTGAACTCCCGTAAGCGCCCCATCCACGGCTCTGACAGTGCATCCAAAGTTCAGTGCTCTGAAAAAAAAAAAAACACTGATTAATTTTCAGAAGTCATTCTGTATTTTCTGTACGTGTTGGATGGCCTTCTGCAAGTTAGAACCTCCAAGGCATCTAGTGGCCATTCCCTTGGGTCCCCCCGCCCATGTCCTGGGTGCACCGTGCCCTCCTACTGCTTTCCTCTGTGCAAAGGCAAAGACACCTGTTTGCACAAGCGCAGCAGCGTCTTCTGGGCTGCGCTGGTTTGAAGACATCATGTCTATAAATCCCACATCCGCTGGTTTTCCTCACTAACCTCTACAGTTAATGCAGCACAGTGTTCCACTCCCAGAAACCTTGTTGCCTTCGTGATGTCCAGTGGAAGTCTCAGCTCACTCACCTTAAACTAAAATCCTTATCCTACCTCTCTTCCAATTACGCGTCGTGACTCCAAAAGAAGCTTCGGCTGTATACCTAGTAAAAGACTGAGCACGTGTATGAGTGCAAAGCAAGGGGGTGTTGACTCCTGACATTGCCACCTCAGGGCAGCCAGGAGGACTCCCCAGTGCGGCATCGACGTGACCCTAGTCAGAAGGCCAGACACAAACCCTCACATTGCGTGGCGGTTGTCTCTTCCAGGAGGTCCCTGTGTTCCAGGATACACATTTCAGATCATTAAGGTGAAACTCAAAATGCAGAAATTGGTGTAGCCTGGGAGACCCTTGGGAGCGCATCTCGGAAGCACAGTTGGAAAATGCTTGCTCGGGGGCCAAGTCTGAATCCCTGACCCCCAGTCGGGCCCCTGCCGGACTCAACCCCAGCACATGGAACCTTCCCTTCTCCCCTCCTGCCCGGCTCTGCCCCGACTCCCGTCTGCTGGGACCATCCCTCTGCCTTCTCCCCGCCTGCGTTCGTAAGCCCCATGGTGTCGTGTCCGTACTGCCGTGACCACAGTGACGGTGACCGTGCAAAGCCAGGCCGGCAGGCAAAGCCTGGACCGAGGGGGCCCAGCAGGACGCGGGTCCCCTCCCTCCTTGCCGCACTTACCTCGTCGCGTGCCTGTGTGTTTCCATATCTGTCCGGCCACCAGCCATGACCTGTGAAGCAGGCACAGGGCGTCTCAGCCAGTGACGAGTGAGTGAATGAAGGCGTGATCAAACGAACGAGTGAACCGACCGCCACCAACTGAACTGACGTGTTTGCCTTTAGCTCTCGTGGAGAAATTCAACCTGGGCGTAAACAGAGATGAGTGCCGGCAGCTCATCGACAAGTACGACTTAAAGAACAACGGGAGGTTTGCTTATTGTAACTTCATTCAGAGCTACGTCCTCCTGTTAAAAGCAAAGGAAACCTCGCTGATGCAGAGAATGAAACTGCAGAAGGCGACTAAAATGGTACGTGGATCGTCCAGAGGAAAGGGGTGGGGCTGGGGCTGAACGGGCTTCCTTCATTTTTCTCAGTTCTGCCTAAATCCCATTGTCTCACTTCATACAAACGGTGGCCCCATAAGGGCCTGGAGACCCCAGACTGGGAACCAGCAGCCTGGATCCCAGGTTCTCAAACTGGCTGGGTGGCACATGCCCGCGGGCACCTCTGTGTGGCGAGCGTCGGGGAGAGTGTCAGCGGCTCACACGGCCACCAGGAGCGGGGGGTCTCGGTCAGTTCACTGGAGAGGCAGGTGGGGTGGGGCCACAGCAAAGGGAAGCGCCTGTAACTTACACATCACCGCCGGTTCACTCCTCAACTGTCTGAGACGGGCTGGCCTTGCTCCTGGTGTGGGCGGCCAGTCGCAGAGCCTTTCTCTTTCTTGCGTAAACTACACCCGTGATGCATGTCTACAGTTCTCTTCTCGTTTCCTTGAAGAGGAATGAGACCCTAAAGATGCTTAAATGGCAACTGGAGGGCCTGTGCCCTAGATTTTTACCTTTTTTCTTAATCGTTTGTCATTTTATGATTCTCACCCACACCCACTTCAGCCACGCTGTTCACGGACTCACCTTTCTCGAGTCTTTCCACAGCATGAAGTAGAACAAGCCTTTTTCACACTCATATTCCATCACCTATAACGCTGAATTCAGTTACATTGAATTAAACAAGTACAACCGTCCTTGTCAACCTGGGAGCAAACACAGCTGAAACCAGCTGCTGTAGGGCTCAGCTGCGGGGACCAGAGGTGTGGGGCAGACCTGACAGCATAGGTGGCGGCTTAAGACTGCTGGCGGCTTAGCCCAGCAAACAGTGGATTCCACAGCAGAACTTTCCATGCAGCCGAATTTGTCATTTTGTGCTAAATCGGGCCCCATCTTAGCATAGTTTCTAGTTTAGCCAAGCAAAGGCTTAGGCCAAGGTAAGGAAGTAAAACTTAACCTTAAGACAATTCTTTCTCTAGCTCAGCTTTTCCGTGAGTGGAGAAAACACTGTCCTTGGTGGGTCGTCAGGGGACACAGGAACATAGCTGGAGAACCATGGAGACCACACAGCCTTCAAGGCTCCCCCAGCTCTGGCCCTCCTCCACCTCTCCCGGCCTCAGCTCCCCCTTCTGTAAATGAGGGGAGGCGTGCTGAGCCCCTGGGCAGATGTCCCAGCTCGCCTCTGTGTGCCACTGCCTCGCCCCCCAGCTCCGGTCTTTCACCCAGACGTGCCCACAGCCTCCGCTCTGCGGCTTAGGCTAGTCCTGTCTTACATCCTGGGCATGATTGACAAGGAGGTGAGACTCCCCGGGAGCCTTTCCCAGGAGAGAGTGTGGCCAGGGCCTGCCCCTGCTCCTGCCCCTGCCTGGTCCCCGTGCCAGTCCCCGTCCCCTCTGCAGGCTGTCCAGGCCCCACCATGCCTGTCTGCCGGCAGAGTAGCTGAAAGGGCCGTTGCCTTTTCTAGTGCTTTGGGGGCTTTCTACAACTTTGACAGCAGAGACACCCTCTGTGGAAGTGAGCTGGGGCTTTGCTTTGGGGGGCTCTTCTAGAGGACTTCTGGAGGGGTTGGTGTACAGGGCTGGGATGGGAAACCCTTTCTCAGGCTAAGCTTGGGTGTGGGAAGGGCAAGTGCGCATACAATCCCTTCTCTTCCGTGCATGCCGACCAGCTGATTGGATAAATTGGCAGCTAACGAAGCTATAGGGTATCTGGTTTCTATCATAGGTGCTAAATGATACAAAAATTGAAAGCAGTTTAACTTTGTGCTAATTTGTTTCATGTAGTGCCATGTTAAAAATTAAACTTTCCCGGGGCTTCCCTGGTGGCGCAGTAGTTGAGAGTCCACCTGCCGATGCAGGGGACACGGGTTCGTGCCCCGGTCCGGGAAGATCCCACATGCCGCGGAGCGGCTGGGCCCGTGAGCCATGGCCGCTGAGCCTGCGTGTCCGGAGCCTGTGCTCCGCAACGGGAGAGGCCACAACAGTGAGAGGCCTGTGTACCGCAAAAAAAAAAAAACTAAACTAAACTTCCCCCAAATGTGTTACACATGACTGCCTAAAGTCCACCTCTGTGATACTCAGATGTGCTTTGGGGCTAAAACGTGCTAAAATATCTTGTTTCCAATCTAATAAATAGCATCTAAATGAAATAATCATAGTGTAGTGTACTGTCTAATCACTAGATATAATTACAACCTTGTGATTTTTTTAAAAAACTCTCTTCATTTTAAGAACGTACTAGAAGACCCCAGCTGAATCTCTTTTTTTTCCCTCAGACTGTTTTGAAATTGGCCGGTTATCTGCCTGTCTCTCCCCTCAAGTACGTGGGGAGGGGCTCCCCGGGAGGCAGCCTGGCAGGTGTTGGTGTCAAGCGGAGCCTCCCTGAGCCTCCATTTCCCAATCCAGGAAATGGGGCTGTGGAGACCTACCTTCCTCCCAGGGTGGGGGAGGAGCGGAAGGAGGCGCACAGGCGATGCTGTTTGTGATCATTCCACACATAGACTTGAAATGTGCGCTTGCTGACTCCATCCTAGCTGGGAGCGTGGGGTGGGGAGTGAGCAGGGGGCCAAGACGACAGGAGCTGGCAGCCCTCCTCCCTCCCTTCGGGCCATGGCCTGTCCGCTCCATCCTTCCCATCCGAAAGCTCCTTTCTTACCTCCTCTTGGTTTTTGGTTCTTTTCCCAGAAAGAATGCGGTGCTGAGACTTCTTCCTTTTACGCCGCTCTGCTGCGGATTCAACCCCAAATTGTGCGCTGCTGGAGGCCGATGCTGCGCACACTCAAGGCCTACGACGAGGGAAGGACGGGGCTTTTAAGCGTGGCTGATTTCAGGATGGTGAGCACAGCTCTTGTGCGGCTGTGACCTCTGACCAGGAAGCAGTTGCCAAAGGCCCATGGCCAGAAAACCTCCAGAAAGGATCCGCCGGCCCCCAGCGGAAGGCCCGGGTGTGGGCAGCTGTCCCAGACCTCACTTCCCCACTTCCCCCAGGTTGTCAAGGGCCGAGTGCACGTGTCCCTGTGCTGCAGACCCCAGGCTCTCCTCCCTGAAGGTTTCTAGAACCCTGCAGGGACGTCCCGGTGCCAACACCTGAGTGCCGCTGCCCTCGGGGCAGCACGGCAGCTGCTGCGTCTCGCGGAGCCCTGGCTGCACTCCACCCCGCGCCAGGCCAGCCCCCCTCCCAGGTCTTTATGGGGGGAGCCAGCCCCCCTCCCAGGTCTTTATGGGGGGAGCCGGCAGGGTCACAGAGCAGAATGACAGCATCGGGGGGCCGAGGCGGGGTCCCAGGTGTGCGACTCAGGGCCCACAGACCCCAGCCCTGCCTCGCAGGAGCCCCGGGGTCGGCCCTCCCCTCTCCCGCAGCCGCCCTCACGTGGAGGGGCTGCCCACCGCGCACCACACGGTTTGGTAAGCAGCTCTCCCGACAGAACCTGAACCCTGGTGCCTTTCCTGCCCCGCGCAAGTCCAGCATCCACGGAGGAAGGTGATCTGGAGGGAGCGCCTCGCCCGCCACAGCCGCCCCTCTGGAGCAGAACCTCTTCGCTTGGCTTTACCCTGCAGAACCTTGGGAGCGCTTCTCCCAGAGGAAAGAAGCGGCCGCCCTCGAGGGGGACTTAAAACTCCCGCGTTCAGAATAACGTAGAACTCCTCGGATTGGCAGTTTCTTGACCCCCCCTCCTCTCCTCTCTGCATCCCCACCCCGGCCACTGAGGTTCAGAAAATCATTGAGGTCTAGAGCATTAGATTAAAAATCAAATATTACAGCCAGGAAGAAAACTCAGTCAGGACATCACAGAGACAAGGGGTTATGGCCTCAAAAGGCACTTACAAAAAATGTATTCCTTAGACTTATCTGTGCTCAACAGCTAGAAAAAAGTTTTTTAAGTAAAAAAGCTTTTCTTAAATAATAATGTAGGAAGATGAACCGCAGTTGGAGGGCCTGGCGGGGCTGCATTCTCAAGGGCCTCGTGCAAGGCGCTAGAGGGCGAGGGGCCCCCTAGAGCCCCAGTGCCGCGCACGGTGGGTGGGGGCCAGGCCTGTCGCTGGGCCGGGGCCTCCGTGCCCCACAGTGGCAGCCAGCTCACAGCGTTTGTCTTTACTTTGGGGGCAAGTAAAATTCTCAGCCAGAGAAGGGAAGGAAGCGGGTGAGCTTCTGTTAGTCTCCTCGTCTTCAGGTAACTTCCCAGGAATTCGGGGTGGGTGACAGCAGGGAGAGGGCAATAGAAACGGAGACGTTGCCCTCAGCAGAGCCAGAGCCCGAGACCAGATGGGTGCTGGGACCCTCTGGACACCCAGGCTCAGTCGCCTTTTCTGTTCTCAGCCCATCAGCCCCATAGCCAGGCCAGCTGACCTCAGCCCCATGGTCCCGGGCCTGTCCTGCCGGCCCCAGAGGAACGTCGGGCTCTTCTAGCCCCACTTTCTAGCCCCCTCTGAGAAACAAATTATAACACAAAACATAGATGGGGAATGTATAACCTAATCTTTATCTAATAGGGTATCTATCTATTAAAATTTGTCTCAGTTGCACATAACAGAGGTAAAAAAAAAATAACAGCACCTTAAACATGGTAGAAGTTTATTTCTCTCTCACATAAAAGAATCTCAGAGGTAGGAAGTCCAGAGCTGGCGTGGTGGCCGGACAGTCATCGGGGACATCTGTATTTTTTTCTGCTCTCCTCAACACCTGACTTCCTGCCTCAAGGTCGCCTCATGGTCCAAGATGGCTGCTAAAGCCCCAGCATCACTTTCACATTCCAGGCAGCAGAAGAGAGAGAAAGAGGGCACGCCCTTCTTCTTTAGAGACTTCCCAGAAGTCCCGCATAACATTCTCAGTTAGTTTTAACTGGCCAGAACATACCTAACTATAAGAGAAGCTAAGAAATGTCGCCTTTTTTTAGGTGGATCCCAGCAGCCTGAAAATCAGGGTTCTGATAACAGAAGGGGAAAGGGCAATCAGTGTTGGTTGGGCAATAGCAGGCTCTGCCTTGGGCTGTATTACCGTTGGGTCATAATGACTCCCTGCACCCTGCACCTGCGGGCCTGCCCTCCTCCCCGGGTGGCCGCACCCCGAGGCCCCCCTAGCTAAGGCCCTGTGGCCAGGTCTCCCCTCCAGTCCCCTCCTCTCCGTCCATCCTCCTCATCCTGCACGTTGACCAGCCTCACTACCCTTCGGGGAGGCGATTGTGGGAGGGACGGCTAGGGGTAGGGAACCCCAGCGGCTCCCATCTGAAGGGAAGTGCAGGGGTCTTCGTGTCCCGCACCCGTGTTGCTGGACGGAGCTGCCCTGTTGGAGGGGGGCGGGGGGTGGGCAAAGAAGAGGGGTGGGGAGAAGGGAAGCGGGAGAGAGAGCTGCTGGGGGCAACTCTGGAGGTGGGCGGTCCAGGCTCGGGGCGGGAGGAGAGGTGGGCACATGCTTCCTTGAGTGACTCCGAGACCAGCGGGGGATCCCCGTCTCTTCTGCAGGTCCTGAGGCAGTACGGCATCAACCTCTCCGAGGAGGAGTTCTTCCACATTCTGGAGTATTATGACAAGACGCTGTCTTCAAAAATCTCCTACAACGACTTCCTCCACGCCTTCCTTCAGTAGGGGGCCAGCTCTGCGAGCCCAGCGTGGACAGACGGGGACTGCAGGGCCTGTCCCCGAGACTAGTAAAATCTATCATCGGGCTGTCTCACGAACTTCCAGAGTGTCCCCAAAACAGAGCCCACACCCACGCCCGGCCTGCGTCTTTCCGAGGTCATCCCAGGCCCAGCGCTGGGCTCTAGCGTCAGCAGTGGCCTTCCAGAGGGCCTCGGGGCTGCCCCGCTGAGCCTCGGGACCCTCGTTAGTTTGAGCAAATTAAAATGTTAGTCTCTGCAAGAATGATGCGTCTTTCCGAGGTCATCCCAGGCCCAGCGCTGGGCTCTAGCGTCAGCAGTGGCCTTCCAGAGGGCCTCGGGGCTGCCCCGCTGAGCCTCGGGACCCTCGTTAGTTTGAGCAAATTAAAATGTTAGTCTCTGCAAGAATGATGCTTGAGGCTTTAAAGGAACCACCAATGATAAACTTCAAAACTCAGACTTTCTGAAGGTTTTATTCACAAGCGCTTGCTGGGTGCCTCAGGGACGCCACAGCACTTCCTCCACCTGGGTCACATCTGTGCCCCTGCTGGGCTTGTCCACAGGGCCGCCTCTCGTCACGGAGCCTGACGTCACGGAGGAGCAGCCGGCATCTACGTCAGGCCCCATGTGTTCTTTGGGGGCTCAGCCTTTCCAGGGCCCGGCTGAGCTGACCGCTGATTGGAGCCACCCACCAGCGCCCATTGCGGGAGGGACTCTTGCTTGGACACAACAGGGTGTGACAAGCTGAGAGAAGTTTTAAATTGCCGCAGTCCTTTCCACCCATCACGAAGAAGATGGAAGGGAGACAGTTTGCTGCCTCCTGGAAAGTTCTGGAAGGAACAGAAGAGGCAGGCAAGAGAGCTGCCCCTGAGCTGTGTGACCCCGGGCTGTCAGGGAGGGGTGGGGGCAAGGAGCCTCCACTGTCACCCTGAGCAACACACAAGCAACACGCGGCCAGCGGACCTCATGTCCCTCAGAGGGACGCCCGGCCAGCGCCCGCCGCGGCCCCAGCCACTGGAGGGCGGGTTCCCCAGGGCCTGGGCAGCGGCCTTGGCTTCTCCTCCCCTTTCCTGTCGTCACTGCCATGGCCACGCCTCCTCCTTTCCCTGCTCCCACGGGACACAGACACGGCTGCTGACCAGGGAAGGAGTCAAATGTTCAACCAGAGACCACGGGAGCTCTTAGGAAGCCAGACCAGAGCTGACCTCCTGTGAGCCCTGCTGGCTGCACAGCCACTCCAGCGGGCCGGGTGGGGTCTCCGTCCCCAGTGGAGAGATGGAGACCCTGAGGCCCAGGTGGAGGAGGGAAGGACGCCCTCTGGGGTGCCTGAGGAGTGAGGACATGGCTCCTTGCTTCCTGCTCCTCAGCCAGGCACCCCGCAGCCCGGCAAGGGGCATCGGGGACCGGGCTGAGGAGGTCTGGCTGGGCCAGGACTGCGGAGGCCCCCAGATCCCAGAGAACCTGGGGGCCCTGGAGGAGGCTCAGGGGATGAAGATGCCCACTGCGGGGGGGTGGGGGTGTGTGTGTGTGAAGGGGTAGGGGTTGCCCCGAGGGCAGGCTGAGTTCAGGGAGGAGGGAGGGAGGGGCCGTGGTCCCTGCTGGCCCCAAGTCTGTGCTGTGGAACAGGAACGCCCTCGGCCCCAGCAGCTCTTCTTTCTAAGGGGCGGGGGTGGGAGGATGCCCTGCCTTTGTGCCCCTGCCCCAGCATTCGGGGCCCCACCTGTGTGCCTGGCTTCAACCTTCTTGAGATGCCGCTCACACTGTGCACCTGCTCCTCAGGGAATGCTAACTTGTCCTTCAAAACTCAGTGCAGGGCTTCCCTGGTGGCGCAGTAATTGAGAATCTGCCTGCCAAGGCAGGGGACATGGGTTCGAGCCCTGGTCTGGGAAGATCCCACATGCCGCGGAGCAACTGGGGCCATGAGCCACAACTACTGAGCCTGCGCATCTGGAGCCTGTGCTCTGCAACAAAAGAGGCCGCAATAGTGAGAGGCCCGCACACCGTGATGAAGAGTGGCCCCCACTTGCCACAACTAGAGAAAGCCCTCGCACAGAAACGAAGACCCAACACAGCAAAACTTAAGTAAGTAATTAATTTAAAAAAAACCAAAAACTCAGTGCGGAGCTGCCTCTTACAGGAAGCCTTCCTGACTTCCCCAGGCTGAGCTGCGCATTTCGTCTGATGCTGTTCAGCAGCCTGTGGGTCTGTCGTTGAGGGACTTAGGGGGCCTCCAGGTCAAGAAGGGGCTCAAGAGGCAAGTGGCTCATCCTGACACAGAAGCGGGACTCAGTGGGGTCACAACTGGCCACCAGCCCTCCTGAAACATTCTCAGAGTAGTTTTGGTGTCAGTGAGATGGGGGTTCCAGTTCCAGCTCTACCATGACACTCAGCCAAGTCACTTCACCCCTCTGAGTCTCACTTTCTACATCTGTAAAATGGGCAATCACAACCCCCTCTCAGAGGACATTGTGAGGACCACATGTGGAAAGAGTTTGGCTCTGCAGTGGGGTTTTCTCTCGGAGTTAGAGCTTCCGAGCTGAGGGTTGCAGGCGAGTGGGCTGTTAGCCACCCTCTCCCTTAACCCCAGAAGAGGTGGGGCAGCTGCTTTCCCAATGCCTGGCCCTTTCAAGCTTGAGTCAAGAGAGCAGGGCTGGACTGAGGATCAGGGTGTCCAGCTGCCCCCTGTTCATCCCCTGGCCCCTGTGCAACTTCCCTCTCTGGCTGAGCCTCCATTTCCGCATCTGCAAAATGAAGATAACCCCGCTTCCCTCGGGCTCGTCCTCCAGTCGGTCTGTGCCCAGCCCCACGAGTCAAACACAAACCTGTCTCCTAGAACCCCCAACAAGGTAGGTCAGAGACAATCAAAAGAGAGGCGGTCAGGGCTGGTGGGGGGAGCCCTAGGTATGGGAACCCGAAGAGCCCTGGCCCTACACCTAGAGCTGGACTTCGGGACAGAATTTCAGCAAGGGGTTGAGGGAGGGTTTCAGCTGAGTGCCCTCAGAGTCAATGCTGGGAGGCCAAGAGGGCTGGGCCATTTCCCAAAGGCAGTACCGTGCTCCCAGCCGGGACCACCCGTCCCCTCCCTCTCCTCTTTCCTGGGTCCTTGTATCCCGATCAGGTGTCTTCAGGTGGGCACCCTTCCCAGAGCCAGGCCCAGCTGGGAGCAACAGCCCTTCTGGATCCTACTGTGTTGAAAGAACTGAGTGCCCATTTTTCCACCCCAGTAGAACTCATATTAAAGCAAATGGCCCTATTTGTCTCCCCATCATGTATCCATGTCCCTTGCTTTTGACCTTGAAGTTCCTATTGCTAACTAATGTCTATTTCCCCAGTCCTTGAAGCCACACTCAGCCACGTGACTTGTTTTGGACAATGAGCTGTTAGCAAGCATGACACAACAGAGGTTTGAGAAGCACCTGTGGTTTTGGGATTTGAGATGCAGAGAGCTGGAAAGAGCGTCACTCCCACCTGTATGAGAAGAGAAAAGCTGGACAAAATGCAAGTTAACAGCTTTTCTTAAACCCACCTGAGAATGGAGCTCGGCGCAAACAATTCACTAAAGTCTAGAGATAGACAGGTGCCTGCAGGGAGAAACAAGACCCAAGCATTTGCTTACCTGGGATAGACATCACAGCATACCGTATAAGCCAGTAAGAGGATTCAGCTGGACATTTTTAACAGATTGCTCAAAACCAAATGTGGGCTAGCCTGAGAATGTGAAGGCCCTGGGGGCTCTGACACAGGAGTTTGCATCCTCCGGGAACCTCACCAGGTGCTCACAGAGATCAGGGAGGATCCAGAGAAAGCTTCCTCTGTCCCTGTCCCCGCAGCGGTGTGGCCGGAAGAGGGTACCAGCAGCCACTGCTGAAACTCTGCCAGAACCCATCTCCCCATCCCTCGAAGGGAGCAGAAAGCTCCCTATGCAGAGAAAAGGACAGAAAACCCTAGCCTGAGGGCACCGGTCAGAACCCAGTGCAGGCGACGGGGCAGAACAAGCTCTACTCCTGGAGGTGGAGGGGGGCAGAAATATATGCTAAGCCCTGTATTACATCTGCAGGAGGGGCAGGGCGCTCATGAAGGCTCACAGTCTGCAAGGCCGAATCAGAACCTCAGAGAAGACCCCACCCCATCCTCTACCACCACACCAACAATCATCAAATAAAATGAAAGGTGAAACAGCTAGGAGAGTCACAGGAGCCCATCGCTCCAGGGAGCAGCACAAAGGGAGACCCAAAGGCAAGCTGCGAGCAAAATTCAATGCAGCCCAACTCCTGACACGATCAACCCAAGCCCCACACTAAAGTCCTAACAGAAAGAAAGACATAGTCTTCTCCAAGCGTAAAGAATACTTACCTCAGCATCTACTGTTCTATTGTATCAGAGGTTAGCAAGTCACAACCAGTGGACCAAATAGGGCCTGTGGCTTATTTTCATACAGTCTATGAGCTAAGAATGATTTTCACATTTTTAAAAGGTTGGAGGAGGAGAAAGAGAATAAGAGCAAGAAGGACAAGAATCGACAGACTGTATGTAGCCCACAACGCCTAAAATATTTTCCGTCTGACCTTCTACAAAAAAAGTTCGCTGACTTCTGCTATACAACTGTCCAGCTTTCAATAAAAAATTATGAGGCATACCAAAGGGCAATTAAAAGAAAAAAAATAAACAGTGAAGAGACAAAGCAGTCATCAGAATGAGACTCGGGGCCTTCCCTGGTGGCGCAGTGGTTGAGAGTCCGCCTGCCAACGCAGGGGACATGGGTTCGTTTCCCGGTCCAGGAGGATCCCACATGCTGCGGAGCAGCTGGACCCGTGAGCCATGGCCGCTGGGCCTGTGCGTCCGGAGCCTGTGCTCCACAACGGGAGAGGCCACAATGGTGAGAGGCCCGCGTACTGCAAAAAAAAAAAAGAATGAGACTCAGATTTGGCACAGATTTTAAACTATCAGAAAAGAAATTTAAAATAATAAATTTGTATGTTAAAGCTCTAGCAGAAAAAGTAGACAACACATATAATCAGACAGGAAGTTTCAGCAGAGAGGTGGAAACTGTAAGAATCAAATTGAAATCTTAGAAATGAAAAACAGTAACAAAGATAATGATTGCCTTTGACAGACGCATCAGTAGACTTACACAATCAAGGAAAGAATGAGTGACCTTGAAGATAGATTAATAACATGTACCCCAATTGAAATGCAAACAGAAGAACGAATGGGAAAAATAACAAAATATCAGAAAGATGTGGGACAATATAAAATGGTCTAACATATACATAATTGGAAACTAAGAAGAAGAAAGAGAACATGGGGCAGAAGAAATATTTGAATAAATAATGGATGAGAATTTTCCAAAATTAGTGAAAGACCCTAAACTACAGAGAAAAGAAGCTTATTGGACTAGGCAAGATTCCTTTATATACATAAGATTCTCATATGCATATGAGAGAGAGAGAGGGAGGGAGGGAGGGAGAGTTTTAAAAGTTACATATACTTTCAAAAGTTAATAAGTCAATACAGGAGGTAAGATGGAATCATAGAGGCAAAATTAGAAGAATAAGAACCTCTGACACGTCTCTCCTCCAAATTGTTAGAATCAACTTTTTCAGAATTCTAGAACTTAACCGAAGATTTGCAAGAACCCAAGGAACATTTATTCAAGAAAAGCAGCTGAAACCTAGCAAGGACAGCAAGCTTTGTGGCGTTTTAACTTGCCCTAGCCCAATCAGCCACCTCCAGCTCCACAGTAGCCTTGAGAAATAGCAGCTCTCTCAGTGCAGAGTGGCAGTCATGGGAGGGAGCAAAATAGAGCTGGAGCTCTTTCAAAACCTCATTCCCAAAGAATTATCATTATTTGACCTGCCTAGTGATTCCCTGGAAGACCTCATTTGCAAGACTGTCTGTACGTGAACTGACTCAGAGACTGCAGTTACAGGTATGATAAAACATTCCCCCAGAGTAGGGGAGGGGACGTTTGTCAAAAAAAAATTACACACGAATGTTTTAACTTTGCGGCTGCTTGAGGCAGTAGATAACAGCTGGGGTAACCAATAGACTA
Source organism: Lagenorhynchus albirostris (assembly GCF_949774975.1). Lineage (NCBI taxonomy): Eukaryota > Metazoa > Chordata > Mammalia > Artiodactyla > Delphinidae > Lagenorhynchus > Lagenorhynchus albirostris. Next base: position 6,091,352 of record NC_083105.1, read on the forward strand.
CACAGAACGCTTAAAAGGAAAAGCTGAGGAATAAGAGGGTTTGGAAAGTTCCCAAGGAGGCCATGTATGTGCGTAGGGCTGGGCACATGCCCAGGGATGTGTGCTTGCTCAGAAAAGACATGAGAAAGCCCTAAGCTGTCATCTCTAGCTGACCTTAAGGCTCTGCACAAGCAGGAAATCAAGGCTAAAGCAAAGTTGTCAACTGCCTACCTGAGTGTTGAAGGCATGATTTAAAATGCACACAGAGCTCAGCAGCAGATTGGGAGATTTACTGGTTCCAAGTGTTTAAGGAAATCTCTGCCTAATGATTAGCTAACCATTAAGCTACCTGAGAAAAGATTTCAATGGCCACACATGACAAAGAATACAAACTTTACAGAATTGTTTCAGAGAAGTCACTAAATAAACAACTACAATAAGCAGCAACAACAGTAAACCTTTGAAGGAGGAGAATCTTATTTCCAAAGTTGCTATAGTACATTATTTTAAATGACCAGTGTTTAACGAAAAATTATAAGACATACAAAGAAACATGAAAGTATGGCCCATACACAGGGGAAAAAAGGTAATCAATAAAAACTGCCCCAGAGGAAGCCCAAATATTGGACTTAGTAGACAAAAACTTTAAATCAGCTATTTTAAATATATTCAAATATCCAAAGGAACCCATGTGTAAAGAACAAAAATAAAGTACAAGAACAATAGCTCACCAAATAGAGGATATTAAAAGTATTAAATAAGCAGATCAAAAGTATTAAAAAGAACCAAAAAGAAATTCCAGAGTTTGAAAAGTTTAACTGAAATTTAACATTCACTAGAAGAGCTTAACAGCAAATTTGAAGATGCAGAAGAAAGAATTAGAAAACTTGAATATGAGTGAATTGAGATTATCTAGTCTGAAGAACAGAAATAAATAAACAAATAAAGGAAGAACAAAATTCTTTCTTGAAGAAGATAAATGAACAGAGCCTCAAAGATTTGTAGGGTATCATACACACAACAGAAGTCCCAGAAGGAAAGGATAGAGAGAAAGGGGCAGAAAGAATATTTGGAGAAAAATAGCCAAAAATTTCCCAAATTTGAAGAAAAACATGAATCTGCATATCCAAGAAGTTCAATGAACTCCAAGGAGGATAAAGTTCACACATAGACCTATCATTTTAAACGTATGATCATCTTAGTAGATGCAGAAAAAGCATTTGACAAAATTCAGCACTATTTCATAAAAAAACTCTTAGCAAACTAGGAACAGGAAGGAACTTCATTAACTGAATAAGAAACATTTACAAAATACTATAGCTAAAATTACAGTGAATGGTGAGAAACTGAATGTTTTCCCCTAAGATCAGGAGAAAGGCAAGAATGTCCTCTCTCATCACTTTTATTCAACATCATACCACAAGTCCTAACCAGTGCAATAAGGTAGGAAAAATAAAAATGGGAAGGAAGAAATGAAGTTGTCTCTATTTGCAGATGACATGGTTAAATTCCAAAGAACTCACCAACAAGCTAAATAAGCTAACTAAGTGAGTGACAAGGTCAGTACACAAAAGTTAATTATATGCCTATGTACCCACAGTGAACGATCAAAACATGAAGTTTAAAAAAAGTACTATTTATAATATCCCCCCATTAAGTACTTAGATATAAATCTAACAAAATGTATATAGGATCTGTATGATGAAAACTGCAAAACATAAATGAAGGAAATCAAAAATCTAAATAAATGGAGAGAGAAATGGTTTTCATGAATTGTGAGACTCAGTGTTGTTAAAATATCTCTTCTCTCCAGTTTGATCTATAGATCCTATGCAATCCCAATCAAAATCTCAGCAAGATTTATACGTCAAGGCAATCCAAAAATATATATGAGGGACGGAGTCAAGATGGTGGTGTGGGAAGATGAGGAGTTAGTCTCCTCACAACTAGGGTGCCTGCTGGCTGCTAGTGGGGACTCTAACCCCCAAGTAGAGGGGAGGAACCCCACAGTGAGTGGGTAGGATGTAGGGGGACCAAGGGAGGAGGAGAAGTAGAGGCCAGACAACATTGGCACCCCTGAGGCCGGGGAGATCAGGAGAGGCAGGTGGGAGGGACTGTCTAGGAAGAGCACGAGAGGAGCAGAGGGCCATTGTCCTGCCCACTCGGGCATGGGGAGCCTGCTGAGCTCCCAGGCCGGTCCCCTGCCCTCCAAGCCCCCTCCAGGCTGTGTGGGTCCTGGGGGCATAGGAGGGAGACTGGGGAGATCAGAGGAGACAGGTGGGAGGAGCCCTGTGGGAGGGGCCCTGCAGGAGGAGCAGGAGAGAAGCAGAGGGCGATTGCCCTGCCCATTTGGACACGGGAAGCCTGCTGGGCTCCCAGGTGAGGTGCTCTGCCCTCTGAGACCAGGGGTGGGGGGCACCTGGGCCCCTTCTGTTCCTTGAGTCTAAGCGCCACCCCCCACAGCCCCCAGGGCCTTTTCCAGCCCTGTGGGTCCTGAGCATTGGCCCTGCCCACTGCCCAAACCTCACCCTTGCTTAGACCCTGCCCTCCACAGCCAAGGTCTTTTCCCCCCTCCTTTTTTTTTCCCCCCTTTTCCCTCTTCCTCATTTTTACTGTTGTGGTACTGATGTACCTTCCGGTTGTTGATTCATGTATGTTTTTATTTTTACATTCTTTCTAACATATCTGTTAGTTTCCTAGTCTAGTATTATTTTTAAATTTTTATTTATTTTTTTTTTTGCCACCACACGTGGCTTGTGGGATCTTGATTTGTGAGCATGGGTTTGGGCAGAAGCTCCTGTGATGGGAGCTCCAAGTCTGAACCATTGGACTAACAGAGAATCTCAGACCCCAGGGAATATTCATTGGAGTGAGGTCTCACAGAGTTCCTCCTCTCAACACCAAGACCCAGCTCTACCCAACAGCCTACAAACTCCAGTGTTGGAAGCCTCAGGCCAAACAAACAGTAAAACAGGAACACAATCCCACTCATAAAAATAAATAAATAAATAAGATGGCAAAAAAATATATCACAGATGAAGGAGCAAGGTAAAAACCTACAAGACCAAATAAATGAAGAGGAAATAGGCAATCTACCTGAAAAATAATTCAGAGCAATGATAGTAAAGATGATCCAGAATCTCAGAAATAGAATGGAAGCATGGATTGAGAAAATACAAGAAATGTTTAACAAAGATCTGGAAGAACTAAAGAACAAACAAACAGAGATGAACAACACAATAACTGAAATGAAAAATACACTAGAAGGAATCAATAACAGAATAACGGAGGCAGAAGAACGAATAAGTGAGCTGGAAGACAAAATGGTGGAAATAACTGCCAAGGAGCAGAATAAAGAAAAAAGAATGAAAAGAACTGAAGACAATCTCAGAGACCTCTGGGACAACAGTAAACACACCAACATTCGAATTATAGGGGTCCCAGAAGAAGAAGAGAAAATGAAAGGGTCTGAGAAAGTATTTGAAGAGATTATAGTTGAAAACTTCCCTAACATGGGAAAGGAAATGGTCACCCAAGTCCAGGAAGCACAGAGAGTCCCATACAGGATAAACCCTAGAAAAAACACACCAAGACACACATCAATCAAACTAACAAATATTAAATTCAAAGAAAAATTATTAAAAGCAGCAAGGGAAAAACAAAAATAACATACAAAGGAATCCCATAAGGTTATCAGCTGATTTTTCAGTGGAAACTCTACAGGCCAGAAGGCAGTGGCAGGATATACTTAAGGTGATGAAAGAGAAAAACCTACAACCAAGATTACTCTACCCAGCAAGGATCTCATTCAGATCCAATGGAGAAGTCAAAAGTTTTTCAGACAAACAAAAGCTAAGAGAATTCAGCACCACCAAACCAGTTTTACAACAAATGCTAAAGAAACTTCTCTAAGCAGGGAAACACAAGAGAAAAAAAAGATCCGCCAAAACAAACCCAAAACAATTAAGAAAATGGTAATAGGAACATACATATTGATAATAACCTTGAATGTAAATGGATTAAGTGCCCCAACCAAAAAACACAGACTGGCTGAATGGATACAAAAACAAGACCCATATATATGCTGTCTACAAGAGACCCACTTCAGATCTAGGGACACATACAGACTGAAAGTGAAGGGATGGAAAAAGATATTCCATGCAAATGAAAATCAAAAGAAAGTTGGAGTAGTAATACTCGTATCAGATAAAATAGACTTTAAAATAAAGACTGTTACAAGAGATAAGGAGTGACACTACATAATGATCAAAGGATCAATCCAAGAAGATATAACAATTATAAATGTTTATGCACCCAACATAGGAGCACCTCAGTACATAAGGCAAATGCTAACAACCATGAAAGGAGAACTCGACAGTAACAAAATAATAGCAGGGGACTTTAACACTCCACTTACACCAATGGACAGATCATCCAAACAGAAAATAAATAAAGAAACACAAGCTTTAAATGACACAATAGACCAGATAGATCTAATTGATATTTATAGAACATTCCACCCAAAAGTGGCAGAATACACTTTCTTCTCAAGTGCACATGGAACATTCTCCAGGATAGATCACATCTTGGGTCACAAATCAAGCCTCAGAAAATTTAAGAAAATTGAAATCGTATCAAGCATCTTTTCTGACCACAAAGCTATGAGAGTGGAAATCAATTACAGAAAAAAAACTGTAAAAAACACAAATACGTGGAGGCTAAAGAGTGTGCTACTAAATAACCAAGACGTCACTGAAGAAATCAAAGAAGAAATAAAAAATACATAGAAACAAATGACAATGAAAACACGACGACCCAAAACCTATGGGATGCAACAAAAGCAGTTCTAAGAGGAAAGTTTATAGTAATTCAATCTCACCTCAAGAAACAAGAAAAATCTCAAATAAACAATTTAACCCTATACTTAAAAAAACTAGAGAAAGAAGAACAAAGAAAACCCAAAGTCAGTAGAAGGAAAGAAATCATAAAGATCAGAGGAGAAATAAATGAAATAGAAATGAAGAAAACAATAGCAAAGATCAATAAAACTAAAAGCTTGTTCTTTGAGAAGATAAACAAAACTGATAAACCCTTAGCCAGACTCATCAAGAAAAGGATGCAAATCAATAAAATTAGAAATGAAAAAGGAGAAATCACACTGACACTGCAGAAATACAAAGGATTATAAGAGACTACTATAAACAACTATATGCCAATAAAGTGGACAACCACAAAGAAATGGACAAATTCTTGGAAAGGTACAATTTTCCAAGACTGAACCAGGAAGAATTAGAAAATATAAACAGACCTATCACAAGTAATGAAATTGAAACTATAATTTAAAACCTTCCAATAAACAAAAGTCCAGGACCAGATGGCTTCACAGGCAGATTCTACCAAACATTTAGAGAAGAGCTAACACCAATCCTCCTCAGAGTCTTCCAAAAAATTGCGGAGGGAGAAACACTCCCAAATTCATTCTACAAAGCCACCATCACACTACCAAAACCAGAAAAAGATATCACAAAGATAATTTTAGACCAATATCACTGAAGAACATAGATGCAAAAATCCTGAAGAAAATACTAGCAAACAGAATCCAACAGCACGTTAAAAGGATCATACACCATGATCAAGTGAGATTTATCCCAGGGATGCAAGGATTCTTCAATATATGCAAATCAATCAATGTGATACACCACATTAACAAATTAAGGAATAAAAACCATATGATCATCTCAATAGATACAGAAAAAGCTTTTGACAAAATTCAACACCAATTTATGATAAAAACTCTGCAGAAAATGGGCATAGAGCGAACCTACCTCAACATAATAAAGGCCATAAATGACAAACCCACAGCAAGCATCATACTCAATAGTGAAAAAGTGAAAGCATTTCCACTAGGATCAGGAAAAAGACAAGGATGTCCACTCTCGCCACTATTATTCAACATAGTTTTTGAAGTCCTGGCCACAGCAATCAGGGAAGAAAAAGAAATAAAAGGAATACAAATTGGAAAAGAAGAAGTAAAAATGTCACTATTTGCTGATGACATGATACTATACGTAGAAAATCCTAAAGATGCCACCAGAAAACTACTAGAACTAATCAATGAATTTGGTAAGGTTGTAGGATACAAAATTAATGCACAGAAGTCTCTGGCATTTGTATACACCAACAACGAAAAATCAGAAAAAGAAATTAAGGAAACACTCCCATTTACCATTGCAACAAAAAGAATAAAATACCTAGAAATAAACCTGCCTAAGGAGGCTAAAGACTTGAACTGAGAAAACTATAAAACACTGATGAAAGAAATCAAGGATGACATAAACAGATGGAGAAATATACCATGTTCTTGGATTGGAAGAATCAATATTGTGAAAATGACTATACTACCCAAAGCAATCTACAGATTCACTGCAATCCCTATCAAACTACCAATGGCAGTCTTCACAGAATTAGAACAAAAAAGTCTTACAATTTGTATGGAAACACAAAAGACCCTGAATAGCAAAAGCAATCTTGAGAAAGAAAAACGGAGCTGAAGGAATAAGGCTCCCTGACTTCAGACTATACTACAAAGCTACAGCAATCAAGACAGTATGGTACAGCACAAAAACAGCAATACAGATCAATGGTGCAGGATAGAATGCCCAGAGATAAACCCATGCACATATGGCCACCTAATTTACAACAAAAGAGGCAAGAACATACAATGAAGGAAAGACAGCCTCTTCAATAAGTGTTGTTGGGGAAACTGGACGGCTACATGTAAAAGAATGAAATTAGAACACTACCTAACACCGTACACAAAAATAATCTCCAAATGGATTAAAGACTTAAATGTAAGACTAGGCACTATACAACTTCTAGAGGAAAACATAGGAAAAACACTCTTTGACATAAACCACAGCAAGATCTTTTTTGACCCACCTCCTAGAATAACAGAAATAAAAGCAGAAATAAACAAATGGGACTTAATTAAACTGAAAAGCTTTTGCACAGCAAAGGAAACCATAAACAAGAAAAAAAGACAACCCTCAGAATGGGAGAAAATATTTTCCAATGAAGCAACTGACAAAGGATTAATCTCCAAAATATACAAACAGCTTATGGAGCTCAATATCAAAAAAAAAAAAAAAAACAATCCAGTTAAAAAATGGGCGGAAGACCTAAATAGACATTTCACCAAGGAAGACATACAAATAGCCAAGAGACACATGAAAAGCTGCTCAACATCACTAATTATTAGAGAAATGCAAATCAGAACTACAATGAGGTATCACCTCACACCAGTCAGAATGGCCATCATCAAAAAACCTAGAAACAATAAATGCTGGAAGGGGTGTGGAGAAAAGGGAACCCTCTTGCACTGTTGGTGGGAATGTAAATTGATACAACCACAATGGAAAACAGTATGGAGGTGCCTTAAAAAACTAAAAATAGAACTACCATATGACCCAGCAATCCCACTACTGGGCATATACCCTGAGAAAACCATAATTCAAAAAGAGACATACCACAATGTTCACTGCAGCACTATTTACAATAGCCAGGACATGGAACCAACCTAAATGTCCATTGACAGATGAATGGGTAAAGAAGATGTGGCACATATATACAATGGAATATTACTCAGCCATAAAAAGAAATGAAATTGAGTTATTTGTAGTGAGGTGGATGGGCCTAAAGTCTGTCATACAGAGTGAAGTAAGTCAGAAAGAGAAAAACAAATACCGTATGCTAACGCGTGTATATGGAATCTAAAAAAAAAAATGGCACTGATGAACCTAGCTGCAAGGCAGGAATAAAGAGGTAGACATAGAAAATGGACTTGAGGACATGGGGTGGGAGGGCGAAGCTGGGGCAAAGTGAGAGTAGCATCGACATATATACACTACCGAATGTAAAATAGTTGGCTGGTGGGAAGCAGCAGCATAGCACAGGGAGATCGGCTCGGTGCTTTCTGATGACCTAGAGGGGTGGCATAGGGAGGGTGGGAGGGAGGCTAAGAGGGAGGGGATATGGGGACACGTGTATGCATACGGCTGATTCGATTTGTTGTGCAACAGAAACTAACATGGTATTGTGAAGCAATTATACTCCAATAAAGATCTATTAAAAGAAAAGAAATATATATATATATATATATGAAAATGTAAAGGAGCTAAATTAGCCAAAACAACTGTGAAAAAGAACAAAATTGAAGCACCCATACTACCCAACTTCAAGATTTACCCATAAAATTATAGTAATCAGGAGAATATGATTTTGACAAAATCACAGACCAGAAATAAACCCACACAAACATACTCAACTGATTTTTGACAAATGTGCAAAGGCAATTCCATGGAAACATAGTGTCCATTTGAAAAAACATGAAACTGTCACATACCTCACACCTTACACAGAAGTTAACTCAAAATGCATTATAGACCCAAATGTAAACATAAAACTTCTATGAGAAAACGTCAGAGAAAATCTGCATGACCTTGGGTTTGTCGATGTGCTACACCAAAAACACAATCTATAAAAGAAAAAATCGATAAACTGGACTTTATGAAAATTAAAAACTTTTGCTCTGAGAAACTGTTAAGAGAATAAAAAGACAACGTACAGACTGGAAGAAAAGATTTGCAAATCACGTATTCAATTAAGGACTTGTATCCAGTGCCTAAAGAACTTCAAAATTCAAAAACAAGAAAAAAAACAACCTAGTTTTTAAAGAAGGGCACAAAAGATCTGAACAGCTGCTGCACAAAAGATCTGAACAGCTGCTGCACGAAAGATCTGAACAGCTGCTGCACGAAAGATCTGAACAGCTGCTGCACGAAAGATCTGAACAGCTGCTGCACGAAAGATCTGAACAGCTGCTGCACGAAAGATCTGAACAGCTGCTGCACGAAAGATCTGAACAGCTGCTGCACAAAAGAAATATGGCAAATAAACATATAAAAAGATGTTCCACATTATTAGTCATCAGGGAAATGGAAATTAAAACCACAATGAGATATAACAATACTCAAATGGTTAAAAATTTTTAAATTAAACAAAAATTGGGGGTGGGGTATAGTTGATTTACAATGTTGTGCTAGTTTCAGGTGTACAGCAAAGTGAATCTGTTATACATATACATATATCCACTGTCCTTTAGATTCTTTCCCCATATAGGCCATTACAGGTATTGAGTAGAGTTCCCTGTGCTATACAGTAGGTCCTTATTAGTTATCTATTTTATATATAGTAGTGTGTATGTGTCAACCCCAATCTTCCAATTTATCCCTTCCCTCCCCCTTAACCCCAGGTAACCATAGTTTATTTTCTACATCTGTAACTCTATTTCTGTTTTGTAGCTAGATTCATTTGTAGCCTTTTTTTAGATTTGGTTAAAATTTTTAAATTGACAATACCAAATTCCGGTGAGGATGCGGACCAACAGGAATACTCATTTACTGCCCGTCGGATTACAAAAGCATACAGCTATTTTGGAAAATGGTGTGATTAAAAAGGGGCCAAATAAAGGAATTTTTCAGGTGACGGAACTATTCCCTAGCGTACTGGTGTGGTGGATACATAACTCTAAGTATTTGTCAAAACCCATAGAACTGTACGTTACAAAGAGTGAACTCTATTGTATGCAAACTCGAAACAGCCAATCAGTGTGTCAGGGAGTCTCAGGATGGAATGCAGACTGTGACTAAAGGATCTAATTGTATTGCAGGTATACGACAAAACCTCACTGATTAGGTGGGGGGAAAGGAGCTGACCAGTTTAACCTTGGAAAGCAGAGTTTAGACCGTAAAGCTAAAGACAAAAAGATTGCACATGAACCCTGTTCTCTGGTTGGTAACGATGTTTCTTACAGGGGTACAGATCTGCAGTTCTGAGACTATGTGCTTTGTAGGTATCCTAGGGTCAAACAAATACCTAAACTGATTGTAGATATGGGAGCCAGGCTCTGATTGTCAAAGAAAAAAGTTACAAATGGGCAAGGCAGCAAGGCAAGAGTAAATTCTGCATTGTTGGTTTAGCGTCAGAGGGGAGGCTGTCAGTATGAACTAATGCTTATTTTAAGATAAATAGCTGATAGCTGGATGGATGGACGGAAGGATACAGAGGCAGGGGTAGATAAGTGTATGTATACATGGATTAGTATACTACAAATATTTCCTAGCTCTGGCCACTAAGAGGGTCTAGAAATAGTGAGAGTAGCAACCAGTCCATCTACAATCCAGATCTTAGTTTCTAAATAAAAGGAGCCAGAACTCTATGGGGAAATGGCTGATGCGAGCACTGGGGTGAGAGAAACACAAGGTGAGCCTGGAGCAGAAAGCAAGAGAGTGAAACGAACAAACAAAAAAATAGGAATATGTCCAAAGAACACAGGAGCCAATTCGAAAGGGCTCCCAAGCGGACAAAGTTAGAACAATTTGACCAATGAAATAAATGATAGCACGAGATTCTAACCTAAAGAATACCCATGCTGCTGTAAATAAATAAATGACAGAGAACAGACAAATCTCCCTTACAGAACAATTCCAAATAATAAATGTAGGAGGGAAAAAGAAATAGAAAATCATCATGAGAACACCACGGTAACCATTGATCCAGGCAAGGTCCACGGATGGATGCTAAAATTAGGGGGCAAAACGTTAGGAGGCTTGCATAGCCTCGGAATGTCTCCCCCAAATAGGTGTTCATTACTGTGGTGATCTTATCATGCGTCCACGTTCTTGGATGCTTCATTCCCCTCTCCTGAGTGTGAGCTGGGCTAGTGACTCGTTTCTAACAAACTGAGTATGGAAAAGGAAAACTGGTATCTTTATGGTAGAGAAACCTGGCAGACATCCCGTAACCATGCGATCAAGATTAACAGCCACAGTGATAAGTCGCAGTGGTCTCCTGTTCCCCCAGATACGATGCCTCGAGAAGGACACATCACCTCCGCACATAACCCCAGACAAATCATGAGCAATCATCAGACAAACCCAACTTGAGGGGCGGTCTACAAAACAGTCAGTATTCTTCAAAACTTTCAAGGTCATGAAAATTGAGGAAAGGCGGGGAAGATATCGCCGACCACAGGGGGCTAAGGAAGCACGATGACTAAATGCAACATGGTTTCGTGGACGGGACGTTAATGAAAAAGATCCAGGGGCTTCCCTGGTGGTGCAGTGGTTAAGAATCCGCCTGCCAATGCAGGGGGCACGGGTTCGAGCCCTGGGCCGGGAAGATCCCACATGCCGCGGAGCAACTAAGCCCGTGCACCACAACTACTGAGCCCGCGTGTCACAACTACTGAAGCCCATGTGCCTAGAGCCCGTGCTCCGCAACAAGAGAAGCCACCGCAATGAGAAGCCCGTGCACCGCAATGAAGAGTAGCCCCCGCTCGCCGGAGCTAGAGAAAGCCCGTGTGCAGCCACGAAGACCCAACACAACCAAATGAATAAATAAATTTATTAAAAAAAAATCCAAATGAAGATCTAATAGTCTTATATCACTGCTAATCTCTTAGTTTTGATAAGTGTAACATAGGAATATAAGATGTTAACATTAGGGGAAACTGAGTGAAGGGGGTGTGGGCACTCTCTGTACCCTCTTTACAACTCTATGTAAATCTAAAATTATTTCAAAATAAAAAGTTTTTTTTAAAAGAGGGAAATCATTTCCTGTTGTTCAGGGCCCAGCCAGGCTCCCTCTCAGGAGGTTTTCCCTGATCTCCCCTGCACACTGGGTTTGATCTTCCTTGGGGTCCTCAAGCCTGACTGTGTCTGCCACTCACTGGACCCCAAGCATGTAACAGCTGAAGGGTTCGGCTTCTTTCCTGGGATCAGATGAGCCTTCCAATGTACTCCTCGAGCTTCCAGACAGCAGGGCCTAATTCTCACATCGTGGAAGACTTTGCAGTCCATGCCTTCAAGGGGAGGGTGGGGCTGAGGGCCCCCTGGAGTGTCTAAGATCTTCCGTGACGAGACCCCCAGCTGGCCAGGCAGGTTTGGGCCCAGCTAGGAGCTGTGGGTGGCGTTAGGGGAGAGCACTGGATGAAGCCTGGGTCCACAGAGCTTGTCACCTCTCCTAGCTTATTCAGGAGGGTGGAGCAGGGGTCTCCTGGAAGAAAAAGGCCTGGCAACTTGGTCCCGGTGGAGGTTCAAGGCCCAGCTTCAGGGAAGCTGAACTGCAAGAAAAAGCAGCTGGGGGCTGGGCTCCCTGAGAATGAGCTCCCCATAAGGGCGGAGGCAGAGGGAGCAGAGGCAGCTCGCTGGATTTGCCCACCGGGCTCCCAGGGACAAAAGGAGCGTCACCAGGGACACATCCTGTATCGTCCCATCGGGCCACGGGGGCACCTGGGGAAAGATGGCTGTAAAGCATGAGTGAGGCCAGAGCGCTGAACCACCCGCACCACTGTGGAAACCCCGGACACATCAGAGCCCGTCTACGCTGAAGGCGGCAGGAGCACACGGCTCAGAGCTTAGCAGCTGCCGCCTGTCAGCAGAGCGGGTACCAGGCGCTTAAGCAGCGCTTGCAATGTGACAGCGCTACCAGAGGCGGCAGCTGCCACGGTGCGTCCCTGCCCCTGCCCGGGACCCCTGCACAGGCACACAATGGCCTAGAGTAGCAGAAGGGGTGCCTCAAATAGAGCAGCTCCTCTCCACCGGCTATGGACGGGGACCCAAGGCCCAGGACCGGTCGTTGTAGGCACCTGTGAGGCTCTGGTGGAGGGGAACTCTTTGGAAGGGCGTATTACAGGTGGGCCAGTCTGAGGACAGGAGAGGGTCATTGAGGGCTGACGCCATCACAGGCTCCCTCAGCCTGCTCCCCCAGCCCCATGGCTCTGGTTATGACCCACAAAAATAGGTCTCCAGAGAGGCTCCTCCCCTGCAGGCCCATTTATCACCCCCCCACCACCACCGTCCCCGACCACTGGATACCTCCCCCTGCATATCCCAAGGGCACCTCCAGCTCATGAATCCCAAACAGAATTCAACACCCTTCCTCCAACCTGTTCTTCCTGCCCCATGTGCCTCCTCCATGACGGGCAGCCAACACCCATTACCATCCTTGTCTCCCCACGCCCCTACCTCCTAAATCTATCACTACCACCACTGCCACATCCCTGTTCCAAGCCAGGTCCAGGAGAGGTGCTCAGTGAATGTTTGTGGGCTGGCTGGCTGGGTGGGTGAGTGGATGGATGGATGGATGGTGGTTGGATGGATGGACGGATCAACGGATTGATCAATGCGTAAGTGAACAGTTGGGCAGATGGATGAGTGGATAGATCGATGGGTTGATGGATGGATGAAAATGGCAGAACTGCTACAGCACAGGGAGCTTTGGAACTGGAGTTGTTACACCTGCCAGTATTTTTCTTGGGCAACACCAGGACCCTTAGTTGGACTAGGGCTGGATTGGAACTTGCTGCTCCGAGAAGAGGCCAGAGCTAAGGCCATTTCGAGATATTCTGTTTTGGGGGGACGAGGTGCTCCGGCAATTTGAACACAACAAGGCACAGAACTGCACGTGCCAACCACCCCTGAGGGAAGCTGGAGCAAGCAGAAGGATGCCACTTATTGGCACACGGAAGGTCTTTGGCCTCTGAACTCAGTCCAGGACTCAGGACTTGGCCGGGAGGACGCCACTCCTCCCCTACATGCCCCACACGACACCCGGAGACACAGAGGAAGAGGCACCCGGAGGACTTCTCTTTCTTTTTACAAAGACTTTATTGTCTGACATGCTTGACAAAAAAATTACAGCCACAATCAAGTTATGCCGAAATGATTGAGGAGCATGCCATCATCTTTCATACCTCAAGGACTTTTAATGAATTTTCTTTTAAAGTAACAGCTGCCTTCATAACTTTTATTTTCCACATAAAAATACACCATATTCTGAAGGTACCTTAGGAAAAAAAAACATTTTTTTTTTAAGTTTATAGTTCTTGGTCCGCATAGAAATTCAGTAGAGGTTACTGAAAGGGCCTGGAGTCCTCTCCCCCCACGCATTCACACACATGCCGTGCGTCAGAGGTGTCCCCAGAGACCCTGTAAACATCCCCGGCTACCAGGAACCACTTGGGCCAAAAAGGATTCCTGAAACCCTGCACCCTGCGGAGCAAAGCTGGCCTCGGCCAACGTGGTGCTGCTACTGGGCTCCCTGGATGGTGCCCCTCGCCCCATGGGGAGCCCCACTTGAGTAGGGAAGGAATCATGGTCTCCTGGGATCCTGGGCACAGAGAACAGGGTCCTCCAAGACTCCAGGGGCTCTCCATGAGAAATGAACCAGACAGGTGCTGAATAGGACCCTTAATAAAAAAAGAGCCTTGGACCGTGCACTGCCTCGTAGAGCAGGAGCTTTGAGTGGTGGGAGAGCAGGGGCTGTGAAGCCAGAGACCAAGGTTCAAATCCTGCCTCTGCCTCTTTTGAGCTGTGCACCCTCAGGCAGGTTACCTCACCTCTCTGATCTCAATCTCCTCGTCTCCAAAAGGGGGACAGCAGTACCCACCTTGCAAGACTGCTGGAAATGAGATCATATCTGCAAAGGGCTCATTAAATGCTGGTCCCAGGCCTGGGACTAAGGGGAGGTTAGCAGGGCCCTCCTCTCAGGTGTACAACTTAAGGGGCACCAAAAAGCTCATAGATGGAGATAAATGATACTATTTTAACGCAATGTTTTTAAAAATCAAAATTAATGCAGGAAAAAAAATCTATGATGAACAAAATATCCAAATTTTAAATAAAGGCAGAATCTGACCCTGCACGTGCTAATCCTGCCTCACTGGCCTCACCCCAACGAGGCCCTGCTGGTTCTCTGTCCATCAGAGACTCAGCCCAACCCCCCAGTCCTAATTTAAAGAAGAAAAAGAAGCCCGCCCTGGGTGGAGCTGCCGGAACCGAAGCCCATCTCTGTCTCTGTCCCAGCTTCCCGTGGGGGCCGCCGGCTGGCACCCAGGGACATGGCAGCACGACTGTGAACCATTCAGCCTCCCTCGGCTGTGGGCACGGCAGCCAAAATCCGAGGGGCGAGGGATATCCCACCGGGGTACAGGACCCAGTCGAGGGCAATGAGAACCATGGGGTCCACTTTATTAAATTAAGAGGGGGGCGTGAGCACACGTGTGTGTGTGTGTTTGTGTGTGTGTGTCCACACCCATATGGGCGCGTACAGGGGGCAGGGCAGCCTCGGCCCGCAGAGTCCTCAGCCTTCTGAGTTCTGCAGAGCAGCGCAGCCCCCAGGGCACCAGGGGCATCCAGGACTTGGGAACCCTCCAGCTGGCCCCGGGCCCTCATCAGGCTCGTTCCGTAGAAACAACCCCCCAAGTCCAGGCTCCGAGCAGGTGCCCGGGATGCTCAGGCCACAGTTTACATCAGCAAAAATGCCCACAGGAAGAAAACGGGGGATCAGTGAAGCAAAGGGCTGGTCGGCCCGGCCAGGTGTGGCCCGATTCCTGAGACGTCCCTGATCGTTCCCTTGGATGCCTGGACGGAGCGGAAGGGCCGCCTGCACTCAGGCTACGACACACCCTCCCACCCCCGAGCCTGAGGCTTGCAGCCACACAGGCCCTCGGTGAGGAGGAGACTTTGTACCAGAACCCCAGGGTCTGTCCAAGAGCAGCGGCTTCCCAAACCCACGAGGGTGTCCAGCGGAGAGGGATAAAGATTCAGTCACTCCCCAAGCAGGACAGGGCCACGAGTGCAGCAGGTCCTTTAACAAGGAACACACGGAAGGGACACGCAGAAATCAGCGATGAGCACAGAACCCCTGACGGACCTGCAGGGTCCTGACTCCAAATGACAGAAGGCTGAAGAGTCAGGGGTGATTTTCTTCATTCCAAGGCCTCAGCCCGCCTGCTGGGCTGGTCCCCGCAGCCGGACGGGCTGTCTGCATGAAAGGAAGGGGGGTTGGAGGTCCGTGCTCTCAGCTAGGTGTACGTAGCTGATGCGGGTGGGAAGCGCTGGGGCCGTGGGGGCAGTCAGGAGTTCCGGGGTGTGGGCAGGTCAATGACTATGGGTGGGTTCACGGGCTGGTAGTTCACGGTGCACACAGATGCGTTCACGTAGGTGGTTGTCCCATCCGCCATGACTCCGTACCCTAGAAAGTAAGCACACGGCTGTCAGGGCTGAGAGGTGACACCAGGACCCAGGGCAGTGAGGGTGGTCTGGTGAGTGTGGTAGTCAGAGGGAACTCAGCCACAAGGGGCTAAAGATGTCTGGGGCGAGCTACTGAAACCATCCAGTACAGGCTCTTCATCTATAAATGGTGACGATGACAGATGCTCCTCCCAAGCCTGCTGTGAGCAGCAAATGAGATAATAATTCACATGCTCGGCCCAGTGCCTGGAAAGCACATGGTGAGACATCATCATTGACATCATCACCATCACCATCATCACCACCGTACACCATCATCACCATCACCATGATCATTACTATCATCGTCACTATCACCATCTCATCATCACCACCATTATCATCACCACCTCCATCATCACCACCTCCATCATCACCATCACCATCATCACCACCATTTTCATCACCACCTCCATCATCACCACCATCACCATCACTATCATCACCACCATCACCATCACCACCTCCATCATCACCATCATCACCACCTCCATCATCACCATCACCATCATCACCATCACTATCATCACCACCATCACCATCACCACCTCCATCATCACCACCTCCATCATCACCATCACCATGATTATCACCATCACCACCTCCATCATCACCATCACCATCATCACCATTATCATCACCACCATTATCATGATCATTACCATCATTGTCACTATCACCATCTCATCATCACCATCATCACTACCATTATCATCATCACCACCTCCAACATCACCATCACCATCATCACCACTCCATCATCACCATCACCATCATCACCATCACCATGATTATCACCATCACCATCATCATTACCATCATTGTCATTATCACAACCATCATCATCACCATCACCACCTCCATCATCACCATCACCATCATCACCACCTCCATCATCACCATCACCATCACCATGATTATCACCATCACCATCATCATTACCATCATTGTCATTATCACCACCATCATCACCATCACCAATATCACCATCACCATCATCACTGTCACCATCATCACCATCACCAACATCACCACCACCATCACCGTCACCACCACCATCATCATCACCAACATCACCATCACCATTATCACCGTCACCACCATCATCATCACCATCACCACCATTATCACCATCATCACCATCATCATTACCATCATTGTCATTATCACCACCATCATCATCACCATCTCCATCATCACTACCATCATTGTAACCATCATTATCATCCCCACCATCGTTGTCATGTACCTTCTTCTCCTCACCTCTGTCCCCAAACATACCCTCTTCCCACCACATCTACTGGTCAGAATCCTCCTCAACCTTGAGCTCAGCTCACCTCCAAACCAAAAGGGACACTTCCCCTCCTCTGCGCAGGCTACCCATCCTTTGGAGCCTGCATTTCTCTTGTACAATCATGCAGGGGTGTGGTTTGGATCACACACAACCTTGCATCTGAGGGCACTACACGCCCACAGTAGGTCTACAGAAAATGACAGCCGTTACTATTATCCCACAGCACAAGAGCTGTCCATCTCTCCCACGACCTTTCAGAGTTTGCCTTTGATGGCTCATCTGTTGCCCCGGAGTCTGTGAGCTCCTTGGGGCTGGAGAGGTCTGATCACGCCTGCCCCTGACAGCGCGATGCAGAGGAAGGTGATCGGATGTGGACCAAGCCATGTGAGTCCCAGGGGCCCTGGCCCAAAGCAGACAGAGGTTCAGAAGGCCAGGAGACAAGCTTGGGGGAAAACCATGTGCTTCCTGGCAGGGGACAATGGGACCAGGAAGCCTTGGACAGGTGGGATAACGGTTCAAAAGGAGCAAACTGGTGAAATCAGACTCCAGTGAGGAAGCCTGAGGTCTCATGAGGTGAGCCCTGTGCAGTGACAGGCCGGGGCAGTCACGGCTGGAGCCGACATCACCAGTCACCTTCACGGCCACCCTGCCCACTCTCCCCAGCTAATGTGGACATAGCAAGGGGTCCTGCCCCCAGGACAGAAGGCAGAACCTCACGGCTGTCTGTGTGTGGGGGGCGGTGGCGGGGGGGAGATGCCAATAGAGCCCCTTGGGCAGGCAGGCAGCCCTCCCCATCCATTAAACACCTACTGCATGCCAGGCCGTAGGGATGTGAGCAACAAGACGGGCCACCTGCTCTGTAAGGAGCTCACAGGGCGCCCCCAACTCGAACACCTCCTCCGTGTCACATCCAAATGTCCCCTCCTCCAAAAAGCCCCCAGCCATCTCCGAAGACTTCCCAGGGCGGAGGAGGCACAGCAGAGCTGCAGGGCTCCAAGGAAGTAAAACTTATTTCTAAGTCTTGCTAGACTTTTCTTCCCTCTTCCTACGATAAAACATTTCGGCAACAGCTAACTGATAGCCGACACGTGCATAGGCATTTACGAAGTGTATGTAGGAAATGGGCTATTTCCCTCTGGTCAGGGAGGAGGTGACTGGGTTCAAGGGAGGTGAGACAGCCCCCCTGAAGGGCCAATGAGGCGCCCCGCCCCCCTGCAGGTAAGGCCCCCACCCCCGCTGACCTTCATGGATGTGGCCGAAGACATGCAGCCGCGGCTGGACGCGCCTTTGCACTGTGTTGAGCAGCTCCACGCAGCCCACCCGCTGCATCTTCTTGGGGACCCAGTCCAGGAAGCCTGGCAGGGGAGACAGCAGGAGGGCGATGACGGGGCCCAGGCCGCAGCTCTGCAATCTCAGAGACACAGTGGCCCTGGACCCACCCTGCCCTGCTCTCCCCACCCTGCCCTGCCTCAGCCTCCGGGAGGGAAGCCTGGCTCCAGCTTGCACTGCCTGGGGCCTTGCAGCCTCATCCTCCCCTGCTTCCCCTTCTCCTCCCCTGCAGGGCGGCACGGAGAGCCCACGTATAAAAGCCCGAGTAGGCCAGGCATGATGGGGAGGGAGCAGTCTCGACAGCTGTGAGCCCCCCAGACCATTCATGCTCAAAGTGGTCTCAAGACTGGCATCCACCCATTGCAGAGAGAAGCAAACTGAGGCCGGAGAGGGACAGCGGAGGCCCAAGGCCACCCCAGCAGGTGGCAGCAGAGCGGACCACGGGAGCAGGATTTCCATGTTGGAAACTTTCTAAACACACATCGCAAAATCATGACAATGAACTTCTTCATCCACTGCAGCCTCGAGCACGTGGGCCGTGTCTGGGTCTGCTCACGCCGCCAGCCTCCCAGAGCCATCCCATATGGTGGCTTATTCTCCTCACACGGCTACACAAACCACAGGAGAATGACTGATTACTCCCAGCAGACAACTACGGTTCATCTCAGCCCCTCTCTGCTCAGGCGGGAGAAACAGGTTTCTACAACCGCTGGGAAGGGGAAGAGGAATCCTGCCACTCAAAGAATCTGACAGGCTGCAATGGACCTGACTTAGAGCTGAGAGAGAGAAAGAAGGAGGGAGAGAGGGAGAGAAACAAGAAGGAAGAGGAGGAAGAAGAGGGGAGAGGCGGGGAGTAGGCAGGGGATGGGCTTGGAGCAGGCACTTGGGCTTAAGTCCCAGGCTCTGCTACCTACTGGCTGTGTGACCTTGGACAAGTCACTTAACCTCTCTGTGCCACATTCAACAATTCATCCAACAATGGGCTGGGCTGAGCACACAGGTGCTCCCGAAACAGGAGCTGTGTGTTGTGTGTGAAGCAGGCGTGTTGAGGCATCCAGAGAGCGGGAACCCAGAAGATGCTGTTGGAGGAGTGGATGGAGGGGTAGAAAGGGGGGAAGGAGGAGAGGGAGAGAGGGAAGGAGGGAGGAAGCAAAAAAACCTGCCTCAGAGCCTCACTAGAAGCCACGTGTCACGCCTAAACCACGTCAGGGCCCTGGGCCTCGGGGCTCCCTCCGTTTGGAAATGGGGTAAGAAAGCCTTCATTTCAGCCCTTTGTGAGGGTGGAGGGAGGCGCCAAGGGCTCTGGCGGGGCGTCTGGCACGCAGCAGGTGCTCAGGGCAGCTTCTCCCTGAACAGGTATCTGAGCGAATGAGTCTGCAGCTGCACTGGGCCTCACCTGACAGCCCTTCCCACCTGGGACGCCCTGCCCGCACCCACCTCCCTCCCCGCCTCTCCCAGACCCGATGCTGAGACCACCCTTTCTGTCAGCCTCTGCAGGGCCCCTCTGACGATCTCTGTCTCAGGCTTCCCTCATCCTTGACCGTGTCCCACTGGGCTTGGCCGTTCGGTGTCCCTCTGCCCGGCATCTTGGAGCCTTCAAGGCAAGCACTGCATCGGGTTGGCTCCAGGTCCCGCATGGCCCGGCCCAGCCCAGCCCCAAACACCAAGGGAGTGACGACAGGTCTGGTGGAGGCACTGGTGGGGGGAGAGGCGGGTCTGGGCAGGACTGCTGGGAGTTGGGCTTCATTCTAAGGACTGAGGGAGCCACAGAGGGTTATAGAGGGATGGCATGGCACAACGGACCATTCAGAGAATTCCCCCCTACTGACGTGAGGAGAGTGGACTGGGTGGGGCAAGACTCAGAGCTGGGGGCCAGTGAGGAGACCACGCTGGTCATCAAAGAGACACAAGACACTGGCACGGACGAGGTGGGGACAGCAGTGGTGGAGAGGAGAGAAAGGAGCTGGAATGCAGTTTGGGGGTAGAATCAAAGGGACGAGCTGAGGGACACGAAGCAGGGTGTGAGGAAAGGGGGAGGGGGGACTGAGAAAGGGGCCTGGGTGGCAGACGGCAGGCTGACGCCGAGACCAGGCGAGCAGTGACATCAGCTTGGCCAGAGGGGGGCCGGGGGCCGAGGGGCCGGGGAGGGAAGCTGCTGGCGGTGGAACCACAGGCCCTTGGGACTGCGGGATGCGTGGTCTGATGGGGTGGGGGGGTGCACGGGATGGGGCCCGGTGAGGTGGGGGCGTGCACGGGATGGGGCCCAGTGAGAGTGACCTTGGTGGTATTCAGCCCCCAGGACTCAGGTCTGGAGTGTCAAGGGCCCGGCCTGCCTTTTGACCTCCCCGAGCTCCAAGGTACCACGTGTATAAAAGGGGCAGCTGATCTGACCTCACCACGCGGCTGTGAGGTGACACATCGAGCCCCCGGCACACAGTCGGTGCTCAGGAAATAAGAGCCACGACGGGGTGAGCTGTTCCTGGTGCCCCAGCAAGCTGGACTCAGAACAGAGCCCGTCCGCAGCTCCCCTCCACAGGCCCAGCTCCGCCCCCGCTGCCAGCACCCACACCCCCTGCGTCCTCCCCCAGCAGGAGCAGGCGTGCGCGGGGCCGGCCAGCCGAGGCGGGGCCGGCTGAGTCTTACCCAGTGGCGGTCCGTGGGTTACCAGGACGTCTACGCCTTCAGGAATGAGGTTCCACTTCTCGAGCAGCGCTTGGCCTCGCGGGAGGTTAAAACCCCAGCCGTAAAACCAGGGCTGCCTGTGGGAGGAGAGCACGTGGGTCAGAGAGGGCCACCGAGAGTGGGGGCAATGACACGGCAGGAGAAGCAGGCCATAGTGCCAAGTGGCCATTGGGGCCAGACAGATGCCCAGAACCTCCCGTCCAGGAAAAGGTGTGGATTCACCTGGACTTGACCAGCCTTTTTCCTTTTTCTATGATGAACAAGTATTATCCATGTAATTTTTTTTTTTTTTTTTTTTCGGTACACAGGCCTCTCACTGTTGTGGCCTCTCCCGTTGCGGAGCACAGGCTCCGGACGCGCAGGCTCAGCGGCCATGGCTCACGGGCCTAGCCGCTCCGCGGCATGTGGGATCTTCCCGGACCGGGGCACGAGCCCGCGTCCCCTGCATCGGCAGGCGGACTCTCAACCACTGCGTCACCAGGGGAGCCCTATCTATGTAATTTTTGAAAATGAAAGTGAAAAAGAAAATCAACTTCTGCCAAAGGGCTCTCTTGTTCCAAGCCCTTCTAGGGAAATTCAGAGAACATTCTCACCTGGCCCCATGGTGGGAGAATGCTCCTCCATCCATCCTCCTTCCTACTTTGGGGCAGGTGGAGCCCCACCAAAGAGAGAGTGGGTCCCAGGTGGAGATGCTCCTTCCTGCCTCTACCCAAAGCTCCCAGCAGGGGCTCCACCGGGCTGAGTCCACCCCCAACATTAAGGTCAGGGCTGGGTGGACCGAGGCCATTTAACGGAATTCCTACCTGTCGCCCAACCCGGACCTAGACTGATCAGTGCAAGTCATTCCCCTCGATGGGTTCAATGGTGAGCATGTGACCTAGAACCTGCCAGTTGGAGGGAATTCCAGACGTTTCTTTCAGTGATGAGAGACAAGAACACTGTCATCCCTGCATACAAACCGCTGAGCTTCTTGCCTTGGGAGCTGTCAGTACCTGTTAAACTGTCCCAAAGGGAGATGGCTGGTGCACATGACCCAGGGGAGCAGCTGGATCAAGTCACACCTGACACCCACCATACTTCTGCACTTCTCAGTTACCTGGGCCAACAGAAAGCCACTTGAGTTGGGTTTTCATTTACAACAAAAGTATCCCACCTAAGAATTAGCCCTTAGGCCTAAGTCATTATAAGTTCCCCACATGAACACAGCTCTTTAGCATCTACAAAGGCACCAGCATCACCACCAACACCACCACCTTTACTATCATCACTGTGGTGGGTCAAATTGTGTCCCCCCTAAAATATATGTTGAAGTATCAACCCAGTACCTGTGAACGTGACCTTATTTAGAAATAGGGTCTTTGCAGATGGAATCAAGATGAGGTCATACCTGATTAGAGTGGGTCCTAATTCATGACTTGTGTCCTTATAAGAGGACCACGTGCAAACACAGACACAGAGAGGAAAAGGCCATGTGACAATGGCCGTAGAGACTGGAGTGATGTGTCTACAAGCCAAGGAGCCCCAGGCTGCCAGCAACCACCAGAAGCTGGGAGAGTGGCGCGGAACAGATCCTCCCCTAGTCCCCGCAGCAAGAACTAACCTTGGTGACACCTTGATTTCAGACTTCCAGCCTCCAGAACTGTGACAGAATCAATTCCTGTCGTTTGAAGCCGCACGGTTTGTGATAATTAGTTATGCAGCCCTAGGAGACTAATATAATCACCGTTACCGCCATCACCTCCCCACCTGCCGCCCCAGGGACCTCCACACCTGCAGCAAGGTTGGCAGACAGGTCTCTCTCTTTCTGTTTTATGGGTGTTTTACCGAGGGCCAGGGAGTAGAAACTAAAAATTGTCGCCGGCATTTCCCGCACACCTATTTTTTTTGCCAGGCGTCATCTAATTACGTTATAGGGATAAGTTTATCTAACTGTCAAAAGAATCCTGTGAATTAAGGGCTGGGATTATTCCCATTTTTCAGATGAGGACCCAGGGGCTCAGAGAAGCGAGCTGGCTCAGGGATCTGGGCCCCGTGAGGCCAGGCACCTCATGTCCATTCGCTGACATACTCTGCACGAGTTGGTAGTGGGGCTGGCCTTTCACACTCAGAGCCTCTCGTGTGTCAGAGCTGCCACTAACATCCCTCTCATGGCCCAGGAGCTCCTCCGTGGGAGGCTGACACCCCTAGCTGTTGACCCAACGTCTCTACGGCGTTGGCAGCCACCCAATGCACCTCTGTGGAACCCTAGGGGTTCCATGGAACAGCATTTGAGAACCCCGCCTTAGTCCCTCCATGGCAGGTTCTGGACAGGAAGACTGAGGTTCAGCAAGAGGAAGGGAGGTGCCCAGGGTCACACAGTGGTCAGTGAAGAAGTCATTCTGGAACCCAGGTCTGACCCTCTCTCCCAGCTGCCGTCAAGCCTGCAGCGCCAAATCCTGGAACGTGGGCTTGTGAAGGAAGAGGGTGAGTGGCCATGCTGGTTGGTCATTTGGGGTCAAAGGTGCTTTCGCCACTTCAGACACCTGGGGGATCCCGTCCGCTGCCAGGCTTTGCTTGTCCGTGACCCACGCCTGGGACGCCGGGTCCCTCCTCTCCTCCCGCCTGCTCCTGACCCCACGCCACGTATATCCTTCCAAGCCCTCTCTGCTCCATCTTCCTTCCCACCCCGAGTGACGGGCACCTGCCCGGGGAGGAGCAAATGTTTGTTTAACAAAAGGTGTTGAGTGACGGAGGGCTGGATGAATGAATGAAGTTGTTAACGGGATGTCGAACAGGACTCTTCCTGTTGCCTTGGGATCGCAGCCAAACTTTCAAAGCTGAACATGATCCCCAACACTGGAATGAAAGCCCCCAGGTACACCCAGGGAAACGTACTGAAAATGAGCAGAATACGCCAGGCCGCCGTCTCCCCACGCCCCTACCAGCCTAAGTTTTGATCCTGAGGGAGACTCGTGGCTCCTGTCTTGTTCTTGTGGGGGGATGGGGTTCACCCACACCCAGCCATGAGTGGCTTCCAGGGGGACCACCTGTACAGGTGGGGGCCTGGGGATCTGTCCTCTGGGCCCGTGAGAGGAGAAACAGACAGTGAAGGGCAGGCGCACAGGAGCTGTCTGCACCCCCAGGTTTGGGCTGTCCCAAGGGATCCCCACCCACAGGAAGTGCCCACCTAGTGACGAGACCAGGTGGCCGGGGCCGGGGAGGGCAGCTGGGTGGGTGGCACTGGGCAGTCCCTCGGAAGCCGCCTACTCCCTCAGTCACACCCGACTCAGGCCTGCCTTTGCACTTCTGCGGAAAGCTGAGGGTTCTCTCTGCAGAAAAACGTCTCCACACACACACAATTTTACATCCACCTTCGAGGGAATCTTGGGATCAGACGGACCTGGGTTAGAATGGGTCCACCTCTAACTACCTGTGTGACCTTGGGCAAGTGGCTTAACTTCTCTCTATGCCTCAATTACCCCATCTGTATAATGGGCATAATAACAATATCCTTTGCCTCAACAGGGCTTTGAAAGGATTAAATCAATTAATCCATGTAAAGTGCTAAAAACGGTGCCTGGTCCAATGCTTTGCCACTGCCCTCATCTCCATCACCATCATCGTCCCCAACACCATCATCCCCAACATCGACACCGTCACCACCACCACTATCACCATCGTCATCTCCATCACCACCACCACTACCATCATAACCATTATTACCATCATCAATACCATCGCCCCTACCACCACCATCACCATCATCATCACCATCATTACTATGGACCCCTCCTGAAACCCACTCACGGAACCTGGATGAAAAGCCTTTGGCCCAGGGCAGGGTTTTTCAAACTGCATTTTGAAGGGTCAAACAGCATTTTAAAACAATAAAGGAAAAGGGGGAAATAGAGAATAGACAACATCAGAGTACATCATAGCACGGAAGGGATACTTCAGTTGAATATATTTATATTTAAAGAGACACCACATCAGGGCGCACTGAGTCACGATGTAAAAACACAAATGCTTTTCCTACCACGGTTCCTGGTCAAAAGCAGTTGGCAGCCCGAACATACTGAGCTCACAGCTCTGCAGTTTCTGAAGCCCTCAGACCCTGGGCGTACTCGAAGCCCCACTTTGGCTAAGCCAGGGCGGGGTCCCTGCAGGGAAGGCTGCAGCAGCCTGGAAGCTGCTCATGACGCCAAGCCCACTGGTCCCCCCAGAAGCCCACAGCCTGTCAGCTTACAGCAAAAGGAGCAATGCCTTTCTGCTGCCTTCCAAACACAGCATCCATTTTTCAAAAACCTAATCAAATATTTACAAGAGGGGACAAGGCCTCATCAGCATGGAGAGGAGGCGTCTGTGAGCTCCCATGAGCCACAGCAAGGAGTGACTTTTTGGAAAAGACACCCTGTAACATATCAGAGACCCCACAGGCCCCCAGGAGCTGACCCACACGAGCCCCTGCCTACGTCCCCCTCCAGTACTAACGAGCCTTCCTCTGGGGGTGGCGTTTCCCCATAGATATACCTCCGTGGTTCTTGGAAACACAACCTCAAATCCTGGGAAGGGGGAATCCACCCTGTCCCCTGGGATGCCCGGAGGGGTTGCTCAAGGGCACGGAAGTTGGCATCAGACACTCTGGCTCTGCCCCTGGGCTGGACGCACCCAGACTCTTCCACCGTGTAAACTGGGATAAGGATGCCTATGGCCCCAGATCTTACCCCATGAGGGCAGGGGGGTGCTTCTTGCTCGATGCTCTACCCCACCCATTGCCTGACACAGAGGGGAGGGAAAGAAGGTGGGTGGGAGGAGGTGTAAGGGAATGAAATTGCACCATCATCGCAAAAATGCCTCCAAATTCCCAGGAGCTCTGTCACTGGGAAAAGGGGATGTTCTGGCC